>NC_059073.1:286376941-287626941 GCF_020497125.1 Mauremys mutica
GAACCTGATTTGGATAAACCCCTCCCACCCTTCTTTCTCATTCGCCCCCCTCCTCCTTCCATAGTAATGAGGCTAGCCAAGGGGAGGGGACTGGCTCAGTGCCCTCCCCCCTTTCCTTTTCTCAGGCACTTGTCTGGAGCTGCGGGGGGGGGGGGGAGTGTTTGCATTTCTCTGCAGGACCGGCTCTCCTCTTCGCAGCGCATTGTCTGGGCATGAGACTCACACCCAGGGGAGCGCGGGCTGTGCATCTGATCCAGCCCCCTCGCCCTGCCCTTCCCCCCGCTCCTCCAAGCGCAAATTAATGACTTGATTAAAAAAATAAAAGTTTGCAGCCCACCTCTCCCCCCCCCCGCCCCCGGCGATGTAGCAATGGGAAATTCCTTCACGGCACAGACCGCGCCAATGCCTCGTGCAGGGGCCGCCCGGAGACGCGAGGCAGCACTAGGGAGGGATTTTTAATTCCTTTTGGAGCAATCAGACCGTGTGTGTAGGGGCAGCCTAGCTCCCTCTGGTCCATTGCATCTCTTGGATTGCTCAACCACCTCCTCGATTCAAGCAGATCGCCACTGCAGTTGCCTTCAGCCTTCTCCCCCCGCCTTGCCTTGCTCACCTGGGAAGGTGAAGAATGCATCTCCAATACTGGGACGGATCCTTGCTGCCATGGTAAGCTCTGCTCCCTCTTCCTGCCGGCGCGCATTGTACTTGCTCGCAGTGCATTTTCTCCCCTCGCTGGCTGGGGCTCAGCGCTTAGCTGGAGACTGGCTGGCAGCTGAGAGCTAACCGTGCCATGCTTTAGTTGAACCCTGACTCGACCGAGTCGGTGCCTTTATTGTAGTGCGTGAAGGACAACAGGGAAGCGGTAAAGGAAGCGGTCACATGAATTGTGTTGTGTTGCAGGAGTGACACTGATTTGCTCGCTTTTCCCAGCTCCTGGATGGGAATCACACACAAACGTCTTTCTGCCGCCAGCAACCACTGCATGCAGCTGTGGGGTGGTGGTGGGTTTTTTTTTCTTTAAAAACAAACAGCTGGGAACAGGCTAACGTGTTGTTGGTATGTGGCTCACGTCTGGTTTTAATGCAATATGGCTGGTAAATAAAACCTGATTGCTAACAGACCCAGAGCTGCGATTGGTATTTTTCTGGCTCAGCTACTCCCTTGCACAGTTCTGCATCTTCGGTCACCTGCCGCAGCAACTCTGAGTCGCCCTTCTACCAATGCGCCAAAGAGGGTTAGCGAGACTTCTCTGGTTTTACTATGAAGTAGTAGCTAAAATCTCAATTCTTGTATCGTAGTGTGTGTGTGTGTGCGCGCGGGGTGGGGGGCTTTCTCTTATCCGTATTTGAACAGCTTGTTCCAATATTTCCATCTCTATGCAAAGCACATTAAAGGGACTCAGAAAAGAGCTAACAAACAGGACTTCTCATCTTACTGCTCTGCTGTGCTGTGTACCTGTCATGTGCAGTGTTTGGAGCTGTGGTTGTACTGGAATCTTATGGTTTACATCAATAGCAGAGAATACTTAATGTGTGGAGATATAGCTATAGTATTAGGAGAGGTGTGTAGATTTCTTTTTTAGTTACATGTTGATATTTGTAGCCAGATGCACATCTCGCTAGGGTGTGGACATGTGAAGGAACTCCTCTGAAGACAGTGGATTTCCTCTGGGTTTAAGCTGGGGTGAGAACAGAATCTGGCCCTTCACTTGCAAAACATATGGGGGGTATCATTGCAGATACAACCACCAGACAAAAATCAATCCAAGCATAGTCAAATTGTAAATACCTTTATAATATTTTAATATCCTTTGTGGTTGCTTATACAAGGCATATGTTGTACAGTTGTATCCATCTATAAATTGATTGAAGCAGGTTATTTTAAATCTGACAAAGTACACATACATGGCTTTTTTTGTGTGTTACTCTGTTTAGATACGCCTCAGTCTGCCTTCTGCAGTCCTATACATCATAGACTGGATAAAATTGGGGAAACAATTGATGGGAACATAATTTTTTTTTAAAGTAAATAGATGCTTGCTGTATATTATTACTGTCAGCTGGACTGGGAGAGTGAACTCCTTAACCTGATATAGCTATAAATACACAGAGAGACTACTTTTGGCAGGCTTTCGTGTTCATATAATGCAAAAATTCACTCCTGGAAGCTTTGTGCTTCACAGAAGTTTCCCAGTGGACGGACATAACAAAACAGTTACATTCTGATGAAGAACTGAAGAACATCATTTGATGTAATGATTTGTAGATTCCAAAGCCATAAGGGGCCATTGTGATACTTACCACTTGTACAACACAGGCTGTAGAACTTCCTAGAGCAGATCTTTTAGAAAAACAGCCCATCTTGATTTAAAAATGATCAGAGTTGGAGAATCCACCATGACCCTTGGTAAACTGTTCCAATGCTTAATTACTCTCGCCATTAAAAATGGATAACTTATTTCAGATTGAGTTTGTCTAGCTTCAACTTCCAGCCATTGGACTGTGTTATTCTTTTCTGTGATAATCTGAAGAGCCTATTATTAAATATTTGTTCCCCGTGTAGGTTCTTACAGACTATAATCAAGTCACCCTTTACATTTCTCTTTGTTAAGCTAAATAGATAGACCCAGAAGAACTCAATCATTATAAGGCATTTTTTTTCTAATCATATAATCATTCTCACGGCTCTTCTCTGAACCCTCTCCAACTGACCAACATCCTTCTTGAATTAGGGGCATAATGATAAGACATGGACTGAAATTTTTCTGTCCGTATCTTAGCTACCGTTCAGTTTTTTGCCTCTGTTTGGCTGAGGGCTGCAATTGTTGATGTATTGAAACTGAAGGTCAAATAGAATTGATCTGTTGTCACTGGCAATCACTTTTGAGGACATGGCATGGAAGGCTTTTTGTTCTGTTTATTAATGTGAACGTGCACATGCTTTAAATGTGTTGCAGTGAGCAGGATTGCTGCTTGAACTGAATCGACGGTTAGATCACTGGATCGGTTCTCTTGGCTAAGCAGAAGGAAAGCCTGCTGGTCCAGTTGATTTCTCTTTGAATAGGGCTGCTCTGTAAATAACGGAATACACAGTGGCTAATCAGGCTCTGATGTTCCATCATTCCTTGACAACACAACACCTAAAGTGTACCTTTTCCCTAATGCATTTAATATCTGCCATTTGCACTACAGATTTACAGCCGCACGTAGCCATCTAGAAGTGCTCTACTCTGCACATATCTGGAGGGTGTAAACACCAAGACAGGAGAGGAATTGTTCAGGATGCTACCAGGACGAATAATTGGAAGGGTTGGGGTGACATTACAATTAGGAACAATTACATGAAAAGTGAAGGGGAACCTTCCAAACAGCAATATCTCTGAGATTGTGGAATACTCTACTGGCCACTTTCATCCCCTGGTTCCTGACTGCTCTCTTTGTATTCAGGCTTTTCTCATCCCAGCTCATGGCAGCCAGCATTCTGGGGACAGTGTTTTGGGGATGGTTTTCCTGTGCCTCTGCCTGTGATCATGTGTTCCAGCAAGGGACCTGATACCACCTCATCTGAATACAGAGGATTGGGTTATTTTTTAAATTCCCTCTGAGCACTTAGCACAAAGTAAGTCTAACTCCAAAATTTTCTTTTAATAAAACCCGGTTCTTAAAGTTGAGGAACAGAGAAAAGTCAAAGTCAATCCAAGGCAGGTAACGTACTGTAATTCTTATCTGATCTACAGTCTAGGTGGAAGTCTTCCTAGAACAGGTCAGATTTTACAGTTACGACTGATTTAAACCAAAGTGCATTCAGTGGGGTAGATCCTTAGCTGGTGTAAATCAATGTAGCTCCTTGGACTTCTCTTACTTGGATTTATCCCAGCTGAAGATATGGCCCCTAGAGTTCATGTGCGACAAGTCATTTATGCTTAAAGTCAGCAAGGAGTATTCTCCCAACGGCTAATGCCCTCTTATGTTTACTGCCTGTGCCCCATTGCTGTTTAAATCTGAACATCCTGTATTATCATTTTAGGCATGAAGGGTGTGATTCTCCTCTCAGTTAGGGCCTGATCCAATGCCCATTGGCATCTCACTAGGAATGGAGTGACCTTTTACCCCAGTGCAAATCTGGAGCAACCACGCCACTGAAGTCAGTGATGTCACACAAATGTGGGTGTCTTTCTCCTTGTCCTTACCTCACTTTTAAAGTCATCCTTTGTGGCAAAATACAGGCGTAGGTGCTGGAACTAGGGGTATTGGGGGTGCTGCCACACCCCGTGGCTTGAAGTCGTAATAACAATCCAAATACATGGTTTCCACCTTCAGCACCCCCACTGCAAAAATTGTTCCAGCAACCCTGCATATAGGCCAGGACAGTTGCCACACCACTGACTAAATTTACGACTCTGAGTTCCTTAATTCCCCCTGACCTTTATTCTGATATTTAATGAAGCTCAGCATCCCTTGAGAGAGCTTTACAATTCCCTCTTACTTTAACATGCAGCACTTCAAAGGAATCCTTTGAACCTGAGTGTGTTTGGTAGCTGTACACCACACATACTAGACATGGGCATTCGCTCATCTGCTGTGACTGGCTGCAAAGCTGCGTGTCCCTTTGGATGCCAGTTAGAGCCGATTGGAGAAATGAGGGGGGGTAAGACATTCATACATTTTTGGCAGATATTTCACCTTTTTCTGTTTTCTTGTTTGTTTTTTGTTCGGTCATTTTCTGATTAGCTCTAATAAATGTTGCTATCTCGCTTTATGAAATCTTCTAGCAAGCTGTCCTTGCTTGGACATTTGCATAATGACAAAACTTAAACCCTCAAGAAACATTTTTAAAGTTACTAGGGGCCAGATTCCCAAGCCCTTATTCATGTGCTGTAATACCTTAAACATGTATGTGGGTGAGGCTACATGGAGAGACAAGACGATCGGAATCAGCACCATATGTTTTTAATAATTCCAATGTATATCTCACGATCAGGGGTTGGATTGTCCCATCTCCCAAAGGATGGTGTGGAAGTCCTTTGTTCAAGACAGTTGAAACTAGAATGGATAATGTGCCGGAGAATATAATGTGGGAAACAATCATGCACAGATACAGGGATGGAGCTAATAGTACCCTTCCAGCGTTTTGCTGCTCTGAGTCTGTGATAATAGTACTATCCATCTGAGTTATTCTAATACAGTTGCCTTCTCAGGGTGAGCTACTCAGCCTTTAGAATCTTAGTTTCTCCACTCAGAAGCCAGATTATTGCTTTGCAAATCAATGTGATTACCACTTCATTTCAGTGATACCATTTGCCCCACCGTGGGTAAATAAGTGTGTGACAATTTTTCCATTATAATTCTTTTTTTTAGGGCATATATTATGAATCTCAGTTGAAACTATTCAGACATGATGTTACTTTACAAAATACATTTTTTTAAAAAATGTTTGACATGATATTACTTTAGGGTGCATTTAAAAAAATCATTTTTGAAAGTGTGAAAACTTCTATTTAAAACAGGTGATTTTATAAATGCTGTTTAAAAAAATCCTAACAAATCTAGATTGTTTATGTAACTCTTAAACTTTTTCCTTATGACAGAAATTGCTTAATTATTTTTTGGTATGTATTTAAATTAAAAAAGGAGGTCATTAGCATTATCCCCATTTTACAGATGGGGAAACTAAAGCCAGGGGAGGTGAAGTGGCTTACCCAACATCACCCAGCTGGCCAATGACAGAGCTGGGACTAGAACTGAGGTCTTCTGAGGTCCAGTCCAGTGCTCTAATCATTATGAAACGACAATCAAAATAGCATTTTGGTACCGCTTTGAGAACTTTGGATGAAAGGTGCTCAGTTCCTGGAAATTAATTGATCATTGTAATTTACTGACTGTTATTTTTAGTCTCCGGTAAATGTTGAATGGGACTGATGGATAGTGAGAAAAGTCCTCCTGGTTTATATACATACTGTCAAGTGACTGAAAAATAAAACATGGAATGGATTTTTATTTTTCAGTTCTCTGATACAGGGCCCAGTTCTGCCACACATCCTCTCCCGGAGGAGTACGTGACTCTGCAAGCTGTCTTGTTGATATGAAGAGGAAGAAGGTACTACTCAGTCTGAGTAAAGGTGCCAGAGTAGGGCTCCGGTTCATGGCGTCTGAGCTAGATTGTGTCATTAGGCACAACCCTGAACGAGGGGAGGTGCTTAAGTTGCCCCAGTCCAGAGGTGAAATCTTGGCGCCGTTGACTTCAGTGGGGTCCTGATTTCAGCACGGGAGCTGCAGCGGAGGCATTGTGCCTTGGCGACACCTCTCTGGGCCACATTCCATTGCTTTCCCTTTGCCCCAGAGTGGGGTAGTAACTTGCAAGTGCCTATACCAGCTGCAAATCACAAGCCATCTTTAGGCTAGCTGAGTTGTGTTAGCCAGCACAGTGGGGTGGGAGAGAGAGCTCTGCCTTTTCCCCACCCGGCTCCTCAGATTAGCCAATAAGAAGCAGAATAAATCCCTTGTTTTACAGGAGGGTTGGTGCCATCTCTGTTGACCATCATGTTACACCTCTATACTGATGCAGTTTTATTATTATGCATCCGAAGAAGTGAGCTGTAGCCCACGAAAGCTCATGCTGAAATAAATTTGTTAGTCTCTAAGGGTATGTCTACACTACAAGACTATTTCGAATCAACTTAAGTCGAATTTGTGGAATCGACCTTATGAAGTCGAATTTGTGTATCCACACTAAAAACACTAATTTGACTGTGTGAGTCCACAGTAACGGGGCCAGCGTCGAATTTGGAAGCGGTGCACTGTGGGAAGCTATCCCACAGTTCCCGCACTCCCCGCTGCCCATTGGAATTCTGGGATTTCCCCCCAATGCCCGCTGGGGGAAAAAATGTGTCGAGGGTGGTTTTGGGTAACTGTCATCATTGAACCGTCAATCACGCCTCCCTCCCTCCCTCCCAGAAAGCGCCTGCGGGCAATCTGTTCGTGCACTTTTCTGCTCAGTGACAGCACGGACACCACAGCACTGCGAGCACGGAGCCCGTGGCAGTTATGGCCGTTGTCAACTCCTCGCACTTTATCGTCCACCTCTTCCACAGTCAGCTGCTGAGAAATCGGGCTACTTTTCAATGGTGCTGCGAG
Organism: Mauremys mutica; assembly: GCF_020497125.1. NCBI lineage: Eukaryota > Metazoa > Chordata > Testudines > Geoemydidae > Mauremys > Mauremys mutica. Next base: position 286,384,072 of record NC_059073.1, read on the forward strand.
CACTGGTGGACCATGGGGGACGTTTTACCAACATCAACGTCGGGTGGCCAGGCAAAGTTCAAGACGCGCATGTTTTCAGGAACTCTGCTCTGTTTAGACGCCTGCAGGAAGGTAGTTTCTTCCCGGACCACGAAATAACTGTTGTGGATGTGCAGATGCCTATAGTCATCCTCGGGGACCCAGCCTGCCCGCTAATGCACTTGCTCATGAAGCCCTATACAGGCGTCTGGGACAGCGACAAGGAACTCTTCAAATACCAGCGAGCAGCGTGACCTGTGACTGTTCAGTTTCTTTACAGAGAAGCTGAACCTGCCCCTGTTTCTTTACCCAGTTACTGTTGACTCTCCTCTTCGGTTACATACCCCGTTCACCCCGTTACCCCCACTTCCAGCACACGTGTAAAAATAAAATACATGTCCCATTATTACTTAACAAAGGTTTCTTTATTCATGACTTTTCGTGAAAGGGTTGAAACTGGGATGCAGACTGTGCTGGGTAGGGTGTGCGGTGATGTAAAGACCACCTCTAAACTCGAGGAATGACAGGCTCCTTCTCCCAGAGCGGTCTGCAGTGCCGGACTGGTTGTTTCAACGGAGCCTGCCATCCCTCCTTTTTGGGACTCTGTGTGCGGGGGCTATGTGGCCTTGTGGCGGGGGAGGACGGATACAGATTCCTCTGCTGCGTGGCTCTGTGGTCCAGGACAGGGACCGTTGCATGAGATCTGTAACCCCGCTCCCCCGCTACAAAGTCACGTACACCCCCCCCCACCCACACAGAACCTGCAAACCACCTCCCATACCGACCAGGGTCCGTACTGACTGCACTGTGTGTGTGACCTGCTGCTGATCCTGCCCCCGTCTCTGTACCCTGCTAAAGGTGACTGTCCTATGCAATATCCTACCCCCTTCCCCACCCACCCCTTCAAACGCAGCGTTGTGTAAAAAAGCATGACGGAAACAGTAATTAACAGCAAAGTATTTTTAATAATTAACCAGACAGTCAGGGGATGAAACTGGGATTGGGGCTAGAGTGAGTCAGGAAGGGAAGGACTTCTCAAAAATTAGGGTATGAGAGCTTTTGGGTACTTGAGCACTCTGCTGGGGTGCAGTGACAATTTTCACGGGCCCTGGCGCCACTCCTTCTGGTTACTTTGGGTGACGGGAGGTATGGGACTTTGTGGCGGGGGAGGGCGGTTGCAGATACACTGTGGGGGGGCTCTGTCCTCCTGGCTGCGGTCCTGCAGAACATCCACAAGGCGCCGGAGCGTGTCCATTTGCTCCCTCATTAGTCCAAGCAGCGTTTGAGTCGCCTGCTTGTCTTCCTCACGCCACCTCTCCTCCCGTTCGCTGTGTGAGCGCTGCTGCTGAGAGAGGGTCTCCCTCCACTGGCTCTGCTGGTCCGCCTCGGCTCGGGAGCACCCCATAACTTCAGCGATCATCTCGTCCCGTGTCTTTCTCTTTCGCCGCCTAATCTTTGCCAGCCTCTGTGAGGGGGATGCTGTGGCAGGTCTGGAGACAGTCGAAGCTGTGTGATGGGAAAGAGGGAGTGAATTCCTTGCAAAGATACATTTCTGCAAACAATGAACACAGTCTAGTCTGTGTCTGTGAACAACAGCATGCACAGCACCTATCTCGTCCGCACTCCTGCAGCAGGCAATCCGGAAAGCATAAACTCTGCCCCTGTTCTACCCCATCGCAGTGTCCCCCGACCCTTGCACTTCTGGGTTGAGATCCCAGTGCGTGATGGTGCAAATTTCATTGTCGCGGGTGGTTCTGGGTAAATGTAGTCAGTCATTCCTTCCTCCGGGAAAGCAATGCCAGACAATCATTTCGAGCCCGTTTTCCCTGGATTGCCCTGGCATACGCCATAGCGTGGCAACCATGGAGCCTGTTTTGCCTTTTGTCACTGTCACCGTATGTGTACTAGATGCCGCGGACAGAGGCGATTCAGCAGCGCTACACAGCAGCATTCATTTGCTTTTGCATGACAGCAGAGATGGTTATCAGCCATATTGCACCATCAACCATGCTAATGTAAATTGGCAAGGTGATGACGGGTAGCTGTCCTATTGCACTACACCTTCTGCTGCTGTCATAGGTGCCCCTGGCCGAGATCGGCCGGGGGCACAAAAGACAAAACTGGGAATGAATCCCCGAGTCAATCCCTCCTTTATGGTATCTAAAAATAGAAACAGTCCCGCCTAGAATATGGGGCAACTGTACTAGGGTTTTAGTGTATCAGAGAACTACAGAGCACAGCCGCTCTGTGTCAGATCCCACAGGAATGATGAGCTGCATGCCATTCACAGGGGGTGCCCCTGCAACAACCCTACCTGTTGCTTCCCTCCTCCTCCAGCCTTCCTGGGCTACCGTTGTAGTGTCCCCCCATTTGTATGCTGAAGTAATAAGGAATGCAGGAATAAGAAACAGTGACTTGTTAGGGAAATGAAATGAGGGTAAGGCAGCCTCCAGCTGCTATGATAGTCCAGGCATTACAGAATCTTTTCTTTACACATGAAGGGCGGGGGCTGATGGAGCTCAGCCCCCTGTTGCTATGATGAAGACGGTTAGCAGGCCGTCTACTTATGGGCTGATGATGAGGACAGGTAGCAGTCCTATTGCACTACATCATCTACCGCAAGGCTGATGATGAGGATGGGTACCAGTCGTTTTGCACCATCAGTCACCCATGAGGCGGGGGAAGGGGGGCGAGGATGCTACCGTAGCGTGCCGCAGCATGGCGTCTACCAGCAGCATTCAGTACACATAGGGTGACATTTACAAGAGTCAAGAGACGATTTCTTTCCCTTTTCCTTCTGGGGGTGGGGGGTGGCTGTACATTGACGAGCTATGCCCTGAACCACCGCGGACCCTGTGTTTGACCCTAGAAGCATTTGGAGCTCAGCCAAGAATGCAAATGATTTTCGGACACAGCGGGAACTGTGGGATAGCTTGCGTACTCAGCCCCCCCCCCCCTCCTTCCCTCCATAAGCGTCCATTTGATTCTTTGGCTTCCCGTTACGCTTGTCACGCAGCAGCGTGCTGACTCTCTGCTACGCCGTCTGTCCGGAGATTTTTTTAAAATACTTTGGACCAGGCGTAACATTATGGTAATTTTCCTAATTAGATGCAGGAGTCGCCAAGCGAGATCACCCTGAGGAGGGTCACTGAAGGAGATAGAGAGCGCATGCTGCGTGAAAGCCAGCACAAACCAGGGGCCTATGCAGCCGTGCTCGGGGAGGCAATGCTCCCTGAGTACCTCATGAAAGCCTGGCGCGGAAAAGTATGCTACCACGGAGCACCCAATAAGGCATCTCTCCCCAGGAACCTCCTGCGGAGGCTTTTCGATTACCTCCAGGAGAGCTTCGTGGAGATCTCCCAGGAGGATTTCTGATTTATCCCCATATATATAGAGACCTCCTTTTCACATACTTCAGATTCCTGTTATATTAAGAATAAAAGTTTACATGTTTAAAGCACTTACCGAGTGATCCTTCCCCTGATTCAGGGTCCGGGTTAACGGCCGGGGAGGGTTGGTAGGGGATCTCCGTGAGGGTGATGAAGAGATCCTGGCTGTCAGGGAAACCAGCGTTGTAAGCGCTGTCGCCTGCCTCGTCCTCCACAAACCCTTCCTCATCTTCCCCGTCCACGAACATCGCCGAGGAACTGGCCGTCGACACTGTCCCATCGTCAGAGTCCATGGTCACTGGTGGGGCAGTGGTGGCAGGCTCCATAGCGTCCGTTTGCCGCTTTGATTTTTTGGTAGCCTTGTCTGGGGTCCTTGATTTTTCACGCGGCGCTGCGTTGCATTCCACCTGTATCCTCTGTCTCTCATGGCTTTGGAGACCTTCTCGTAGGTCTTTGCATTCCGTTTTTTGGAGCGCAGCTCCGAAAGCACAGACTCATCGCCCCACACAGTGATCAGATCCAAGACTTCCCGGTCAGTCTATGCTGGGTCCCTCTTTCTATTCAGAGATTACATGAACTCCTCTGCTGGAGAGCTCTGCATTGCTGCCGGTGCTGCTGAGCTCGCCCCGATGTCCAACCACGAAATGAAATTCAAACTGTCCAGACAGGAAAAGGAATTCAAATTTTCCCAGGGCTTTTCCTGTGTGGCTGGTCAGAACATCGAAGCTCGGACTGCTGTCCAGAGCGTCAACAGAGTGGTGCACTGTGGGATAGCTCCCGGAGCTACTAAGTTCGATTTGCATCCACACCTAGCCTAATTCGACATAGCCATGTCGAATTTAGCGCTACTCCCCTCGTCGGGGAGGAGTACAGAATTTGAACTAAAGAGCCCTCTATGTCGAATTAAATGGCTTCCTGGTGTGGACGGGTGCACGGTTAATTCGAATTAACGCTGCTAAATTCGAATTAAAGTCCTAGTGTAGACCAGGCCTTACACATGTCTCTTCCTGATCCAAAGAGAAAGCAAGAGCAAGATGGTTCCTCAAAGGAGCTCACAAATTTATTTGGTGCAACTCTCTCCTTCATGAATCCTATCTGTTCTCCATGAGTGAAGTTTAGAATCCCGTTTAAGGCCAGTAGGGACCACCAGACCATCCACACTGACTTCCTCACAAGCCATTAACATGACCCAACTACCTGTGCACTACACCCAAAAAGTAGAACTGACTTTCCGGCGTGGTTACAACACCTGAATTTGGTGTGAATGGTCCGTCCGATTCCTTTGCCAGGTTGTCGTCTACTTTGTGCTAGAAATCTAACGTTCTCTCCCACCGGTAGCTGGTGGTAACTGTGCCATTGCTTCTATAGTATTTCTTCTGTTCTACTTTTCTGGCATACAGTTCGTATGCAAATGCTTCAGGATTAGCTCCAAAGCTTGTTAAATGTTGGGCAAGTATATATCAGTCCATAGTGAAGCTCACAAAAATTGGTTCAGGTATCTGCTCTTTTAACCCAAATGCAGAATGGTTATTATTTGTATTACTATAGCACACGGGCACCATGGTCATGGGGTAAGTGCTATACAAACACAAAACAAAAAGACAGTCCCTGGCTCAAAAAGCTTTGAATCTAATTACCTGTCTTTATAAAGTGCTTTGAGATCTGAAGATGGAACAGCATGATGTGAGTATAAAGCACGATTGATAGCCAAATATTTTTTTCTGGTGGGGTACCCATGGCACAGTGATGTTCAGTGGCTTGGCTGGAAGGTAGCATTTCCTACTGGTTTTAGACACAGGTTACAGCACCAGGTAACCTAAATTCTAGTCTTGAGTTTGATATTTAATTTGCAATGACTTCTCCTCACTTTTTCACCACCGTTTGGAGTGAAGGTAAGCTGTGTTAGGAATGCAGGGATATGATGGCCTAGGGAACATGTAGGTCTTGTTCAGTGTGCACAAAATGAGGCAGGGCTTCACGGGAGCCATTGTTGGCTTTTTAAAATAATCTGGAGATTTAACTGCATTTATTTAACATTTTAGAACTTTTCCTACCCAAAATAATAATAAAAAAATGATTAACAAAACCTGTGAAATTCCAAAACCAAAAAACCTTAATGTAATAAAAAAGAGAAGGGTGGGAGGTGACAATAATGGAAATACCTTATTTACTGTCAAATAGGTTTTTTTTTTTAGTATGGGATGGGTTTTGAAATTTCAAAATTCAACCGTAACGCAACCCTCATTTTCATATTTTTCAGGGCATACACATTGAACACCTTCTAGTGCAAACCCATGCATACAGGGTTAATCTCCTCAGCGTAAATCAGTAGTCATACACGTTCTCATAAAATACATCCAGCATCTAACGTACTGTACGAAAACAATGTTACTGTCAGTTGATCATTATATTTAACTAATAATGCTTCCCATTTAATATTATCCCTTGGAAAAAAATATTTACTGAAATCACAATGATAAAATACATAAACCCTCCTCAGCAGTCTATATGTCAGAGCTGAAGTTACTGTGTTGTGATGGAAAAAATGCTTTTCTTTATACTAGATAAGAATGATGTTTGTTTTTATTTGGGGAGTGTAAGACTTGCAATGTCCTTAACGGCTAGTTTGCTTTCTTTAAACATTTGGGTTTTGCAAATGATGTGATAAATAACAACGGTTGTCACTTAGTTAGCCACCGTAACTGTTTTTATTTTTAGACGAAGTTTTAAATTTAGGAACACATACAAAATGAGGCATTCAAGTCTATAGTTAAATGCCTAGTTTATTTTTTATTGCCCTTTACTAAACCAAAATTAAGAGAATACTTACGAAATATATTGTGTTAAATGTTTACAGCTTCTGCGGCATGAACCAGATGACGATCTAGCAGCTGCAGTTGCTGTGTTTTATCTCTTGCACACTAGTAAACTGACCTCTCTCTGCTTTGGCATAGAGAAGAAGTTTATAAAGAAGCTAGAAGTAGCACATTATGTAAAGGCCTGTGTTAAAGTAAATAGAAATTACTCATTTCCTGTGTGGGGATAATCAGACCCTTGGAATCTTACCAGGAGTTTTGTGGTTAGCTTAAGATGGAGAGGAGAAGAGAGAGTATCAGAAATATCACAGATGCTTAAGCTCCTAATGACTAATTAATCTGCCACAGTTGTCAAAGAAGCCTGGACTTCCATAGTTTGAATTAATTTACTTGAGTTGCATTAAGTTTGGCATTTGGGGAGTATTTTATGCTAGTGAATGAGCTAGTTAGTGGAGATGAGTTTATACCCTGGGCGAGCAGCTGGAGGAAAAGTCATTGGCGAGAACAGCACTGAATAATTGCAGAGGAGAGAGCAGGATGGAAGGTCGTCATTGACTAGGCTGAAGATGCTACTCTGCACCACTGGCCCTGGATAACTCTGCCTCACCTATAACTGCCTGTCCTCTCTTACTCCTGGTCTTGCTCCTCACACTCTTCCCCGGCATCATCGCTGTCCACTCTCCTTGTGCTGTTCTACCCTGTTGCCTTCTTCTGCATAGACGGCCATATATCATAGGTGCCGACTCCATGGGTGTTCCGGGGCTCAAGAACTGACCAAAAATAATAGGGGGTGCTCAGGCTTTTGTAGGCCTTGGTGCCCGGACCGTGGCCCTGACCCCCGCTCCTCTCTGAGGCCCTATCCCCTCTTGGCCTCTTCCCACCCGAGACCCTGCATCGAGGCCCCGCCCCCACTCAGCCTCTTCCCCCGCACTGTGCCTCGAGGCTCCACCCCCGCTTGGCCTCTCCCCCATGAGGCCTCGCCTGCAGCTCATGAGGTGGGGTGGCAGGGGCCGAGAAGACCACTCACCAGCAAAACCCAAAAGTCAGCATGTTGTGCCATACACATACCATTTCCTTCCACCAATGCCGTCATTGTGAAAAACGGTAGAGCTCCAAAAGGGGGCAGATTTAGCCAAACAAAAGCACTGTCATCGTTTCGATGACAGTAGCACCTAGCAGCCCCCAATCAGATCAGGGCGCTATTGTGCTAGGCACTGTACATACACCTAAGAAGAAACAGCCTCTGCCCCAGAGACATTATGTTCTAAAGAGACAGGGCAGATAAACGGGCAGAAAAAGGAACGATTACTATCCCCATTTTATGTGTGAGGAACTGAGGCTCAGAACGTGTACACAACTTGCCTCGGGTCATACAGGGAGTCTGTGGCAGTGCTAAAATGAACCTGGATCTTTTAAGGCCCAGTTCCATGCATTGCCCATAAGACTGTCCTTCCTCTCATTCTATTCCTTCCCCCATGTTTGTTGCATGCTCCCTTTGTTTTCAAGTTGTAGCCAATTATTTTAGTTATTATTCATCTGTTGTGTGATGTTATGATTAATCAGTACGTTATGTCATTCATATTCATTGTATGTTAATTTGTAGGATTATAAAAGTATAAGACTGATCAGTATTTAGCGGGACCAAGTATTAGACATAATTAAGATAAGCTGAAACACAAGTTCTAGGTTGAAACCTGCAAGACTTGTCTTGGAGACAAGAAATGATGACATAAGTGACTGGAAAATAACCGGATACCCTAAGATTAGGGGAAAAGAGGTACCATCTAGTAAGATTACGAAAAATTACCCAGAAGTTTAATATTAGATCATAAAAATACCATAAAGGCGCATCTGTCTCCATGAGTCTTCAATACAGGATACAGGTTGTGTGTCAGTGCTAATGAGAATAAAGGGAATTTACACAGGTTATAGAAAATTGGGGTCCCTGAAGTTTCCAGGGAACACAGACCAATAAGAGAAAAGAGGGTTGACACTTCTATGGACATGCACAGAATGTAGATTTAGACAGAATCACATTATAAAAAGGGGAAGCTCAGATTAGGAAAATTGAGCTCCCTATGGGAGACTTCAGCAGGAACCATCCCTCTACTGATGATCAAGCCATGAGAGACCGATCAGACCCTAACACTGTGGTTAAGGATGTGAGTATAACTACATTTGTACCTTGTGCATAGGTCTGTATAGAATTTCTGTATGCTTGGGTAATCATAATTTTAATTGTAATTTTAATAAAACTTATAAAAGAGACTTCACCTTGTACTTGTGAATGTCTGTGTTTAAGTGAGGGTTGCTCTGCATTTGAGGAATGAGCTCAGAAATCATCCATACCTCTTCTCTTCAGAATGGTTCATTCTGTAATGTAATGGCTCATCTGACTGTGCATGGAACCAAATCAAGCACATGGTCTGAACTGTACATCCCCACTGGGAGTTTCCACCTGATCAATATCTATTACTTACCCACATATGGATAAATAGTATGAGAATATAGCAAGGGGGTGGCTTAGCCATAAAACGTCAAGTCAGTCCATTTTATAATACATGGCTATTTTGTTCAGAGGCAAAGAGGGAAATCTTTTGAGCTATCTCACTATTTCTAAGGCATCTATTGCTTTGCTATCTTAGCACGGATGCGTTCAGATGCAGTCCATTTGATCCACTAATGTGCTCAGCTAAATCTTGTCTCTATTCCATACACAACAAGGAAAACATGGACATTTTATTTTTATAACAGAAAAATCTAATTCCAGATTTTTCAGGTGATCCTAATATATGGATGTTAATATACCTTGGCACCGTTTTCTCCAACAACTTTGCTTTGCAATATAAACTGATCCTGTGTTTGGGTTTTCTGCTTTAAACTGAATAGAGTCACAGAATCTCAAGACACATTTGTCTATCCTAGGTACCTATATGCCCCTCATTACTGTAGTATCTCAGCACCTTGCAATCTGTAATGTATTTATTCTCTCAGCACCCCGGTGAGGTAGGGCAGTGCTATTATCCTCATATTACCAATAGGGAACTGACGCACACTGAGGCAAAGCGACTTAGCCAAGGTCACTCAGGACACCTGGGCAGAATAGGGTCTTGAAGCTATAGCTCTTGAGTCCCAGGCTAGCTCTTTAAGCAGTGGGGCATCCTTCTTTTCTAAGCGCTGCATTACTCTTCATGTTAAGAACGTATAAGGCCTACATTTAAAAAAAACTAACCACCACCTCTCTAGTGACATCTCCTTTTGGACACGCAAGGCTTTTTAAAGTGGTTTCATTTTTGGAAAGTGCTCAGCAACCACTCTGAAAAAACAAGCCCCTTTAGCATGCTACAAGTTGGGCATCATAAATCATTAGGCCAGGGTTTCTCAAACAGGGGTCGCCGCTTGTGTAGGGAAAGCCCCTCGTGGGCCGGGCCGGTGGGTTTACCTGCCCCGTCCGCAGGTCCGGCCGATCGCAGCGCCCACTGGCCGCGATCGCTGCTCCGTGCCAGTGGGAGCCGCGATCGGCCGGATCTGCAGACGAGGCAGGTAAACACACCGGCCCGGCCTGCCAGGAGCTTTCCCCACACAAGCGGCGACCCCTGTTTGAGAAACTCTGAATTAGACAGTTCTGAGGACTTAGACTAGAGCCTAAGAATTTGCAATCCATGAGCAGGATACCACTTGCATTGGAACTGAGACGGATGAAGCAGCAAGGTTCATATAGGACCAAACTTGTGTTGGTATTAATGTTCCCTGCAACTGTGCAGTTCTTCTCTACTTATTGATATGCATCTCTCCTCTGGGCAGATGCATTTGAGGTTTTGTTTCAACTTCTGTCGGTGTCTGAAAGACGGAATAGCTGCTGCTGAGCAAGAAAAGTGACCGGCTTCCCAACTTCACCTCCTTTATCTCCTCCCTTGATGTCCCCTATTTGTAACTGGGATATCGCCCTGACGTCAAATGCTTTTTCTCCAAGATCAAGACGTTTGAGGCAAATGATAGAATTCACAGATGACAAAACATGGAATTGTGTGAACTGATCAAAATTCTGTTAGTATTAGCACTGTCTTCTGATGCTGCATGGTTCTGCCCCTCTCATCTGTGTGTATCAGTGTACAGACATTACTCTTCTCACACAATATCTTCTCTGCTGGTTCTCTGCTGCTGGTTCATTCTTTTCACATATCAGTATTCAGTGCTGGACTTGAGGGAGAAATATCTGGCTTTCTCTCCTCACAGCAGGAAAGAGAAAATATAATCATAAAAATATTTCCTTTCTGAAATGTCACCTGCCTTTGTGTGATTTTCAGATTTGCCAGTAATCAATGAGCATGGCAAATCATTTTCAGTGTTGCTGCTGAAAGCTCCTTAGAAGAGCCCTCCCCAACACACCCCAGCAAAGTATTGATATCTCGTCCTTTCATTTCATGCACCAAGCTTTCTGCACCCCTTTCGACAGTGTCCCCAAATAACCTTCCACCGTTTCTTGTTTGCATGCATTTTTTCTGTAGCATTTTTAATTTGTGTTCTCTTCATTCAATGTGATTCAGCATTTTTTCGCTAGTACTGTGGCTTTGGCCAACCTTGAGATAAACAGCTACATGCTTGACTGCCGTCTATTTTCATCCCTAGATTTACAAAAGGCTCATTGAGTTTCCACAACCCTTTCATCATCTTTTAAGTCATGAATGTGGGTGAGGGTGAAATGATTGTCCTGGAACTTCACTAATTATTGTAGCTCATCCTTGCTAAGATACCGTGGCTTCAGCTAGAGCTGTTCTTTTGTTCTCGCTGTACATCTCCGCAAGCATTCTATCAATGTCCTTTGATGTTTTTTATGCAGTCTTTTTAATTGACCTGCCCATATAACTTATTATTTGTAATTATGGTAGCACCTAGAGGTTCCAATTGATATGTGTTAGGCACTGTATACTGTGATACAGCATGGCCAGAGGGCAGCAGGAGAGGGTTAGAAGGAAGCCTTATTCCCTGTAAGGGGAAAAAAGTTTGCTATAGATTAACTAGAGCACCTGAATCCAATTAGAGCACCTGAAGCCAATTAGAGCACCTGCAGTCAGTCACATGATAAAACCCCCCTGCTTCAATCAGACATTGTGGGAGTTGGAGCAGAGAGGATTGGTGTTGGAGCAGAGAATAGTTTGGAGGGAAGCAGAGGATAGTTTGGAGAAGTGCTGCAGTGGGCTAAGAAGTCCAAGACCTAGGTAAGGGGCACCTGGCTTGTGCAGAGGGAGGGCAGGAAGCCCCCACAAGCTGAAGGGCAGGAGAGGGAAGTAGCCCAGGGGAAGGAACCATCAGTTCAAGTGGTTCACCACTATCCTCAGTGTCCCAGGGCTGGGACCCGGAGTTGAGGACAGGCCCAGGTCCCTCCCTCTCCACTCCTCTCCTCTAGGACACTAGTGGGGCAGTTAATATTCCAATTCAGGGGCAAGAAATGGCACCCTGAACCCCCCCCAAAGAAGAGAAAGTGTGAGACCCATCATAATAGTGCTGGCAGTTTGCCACAATACCCATAGTAAGAGACAGCCAGAGAGCCTACAATCTAATTCAGTGGTCCCCAAACTTTTTTCCTCGTACCCCCACTTACCCCATCCATGCCCCCTTCTGCCCCCTGGGTCCAGGAGCAGGGTTGCAGCTCCGGGACAGGAGACGTGGACAGGGGTAAGGGAGCTGAGGTTGGGGCCAAATCTGGGGTGGGAGTTGGGCTGGGAGCCAGGGGCTGAGGCCGGCAACCGGGGGCCGGGGCCAGGAGCAGAACTGAGTGGTGCTCCCTCCCTGCTCCCTATGGGGGCTGGCCTGGGCCCCAGTCCTGGCCCCCCAAGACTTCCTCCCCCCCAGGTATGTGTGCTCCACAGTTTGGGGACCTCTGATCTAAATGGACAAGACTGACAGTGGGAGGGGGAAAATGAAGCAGTATCGTTCCCATTTTACAGAGGGGGAAGTGAGACACAGAGAGATGAAATGGCTTGCCCAAGGGGAGTCAGGAAGTTGGCAGCTGAGCTGAGAATTAAGCACATCTCTCCTGAGACCCAGTCCAGAGTCTTTACCACAACCTTCCTCTCGCAAGTAGACCTTTATCAAATACATATGTTTAAAACCCAGAGGAGGAGTTGCACATCTGAGGCTAACTAAATACAAGCAAAGATTTTGATTTTTTTTTTATTTAAATTTATGAAAGCAATTAGCCAAACACTTAGGGCTCTCCCTCGCCCCCAGGGGACTTCTATCAACATGACACTGTCATCATCATCACGATGAAGAGAACATGAAGCTTAGCAGCTGAACACTCCAAACACAGAGCTCATGTGTGCTTTGAAAAGCAGCGTGTCACTTGCAAACCTTTGTCCTTTGCTAATGCTTGCAATGTGCTTGCCTGGTTTTTTTTTTATGACAGTGAGGAAGAATTATGTTGGCCTTTGCAGGCAAAAAGCATCTCCCTTGATGTGAAGACCCTTTCCTTTCAGCGGGATCTGTTTAATAATTGGTGCCCATGCTTAACTCCCCCATGAAAGGGATGGTAATTAGACTAGTGTGTAGTCAGCAGAAGAGATAATCATTTTCATTAGATGCTGTAATCTGGAAGGATTTCCTTTCCAAATGGGTTTCCATATATATAACTTACTAATTATGAATGTATGAAGGGTCTTCTGTGAACTTCTCGTGACTACTTAGCCAAGCCTTATGTCCATGGAAGGTAATTTCCCCCAGTACCAGCAATAACAGTTCAATTCTCCTCCCATAAAGCTAATGGGATTTTTCCTCATTGATGTCAATGGGTGTAGGTTCTGGTCTTCAATTCTTTGGGTGAAATACTAATCCTGAAATCAGTCCCCACTGATATCAATGCCTGAACTCCCATTGACTTCAGTGGCATCAGGATTTCATCTCTGGATTTCACTTCAGCCTTCAGTATCACCATAATCTGAGCATTCTTAATATAGCCATTCATCAGATGATTACTTCCACTGGTATTAAAGATTTACCTTTAGTAAACTGGCGTGTCTGTCTTGGGTTTGCATTAAGAAGTGGGACCTCTAGCGATGCACTTATACTCTAGAACTCTACCTAGACATTTCCATCTAGATTTCTCTGTTCCTGGTCCCTCTGGCATGAGTCTTTTCCTCCACTCTGGGTATTTTTTGTATGTTTGAATTTAGTGCTTGGAAAAGGTGCCAGATTCATTGCCCTGGGGAAATCATGTCCCTCTGTTTATCCACAGGAACAGCAGAAGCAACAGCAGCACAAGCTTCCCACGCACTGCCTATCTAGTGTACTTCAGCCTCACCAGGCGGGAACACTGTCAGACCTTGCATCCGACGAAGTGGGTATTCACCCACGAAAGCTCATGCTCCCAAACGTCTGTTAGTTTATAAGGTGCCACAAGACTCTTTGCTGCTCTTGGAGGGGCAGTTCAATTTCTAGCCCGTTTCAGGTCTTGGCTTCTTGGTTGCGATGGAGTGCCATTCTGGAGGCTTCTCGCTTGCCACTAGGAATGGATTGAGTTGACTCTTGCTCACAGTCCTTGAAAGAGGCACTGGTGGCAGCTTCCTCTTACTCAGGGCCGGCTCCAGACCCCAGCGCGCCAAGCGTGCACTTGGGGCGGCGTCCCAGCGGGAGGGCGGCAGGCGGCTCCGGCGGACCTCCCTCAGGCATGCCTGCAGAAGGTCCGCTGGGACCACGGCTCCGGTAGACCTCCCACAGACGTGCCTGTGGAGGGGCCGCGGGTCCCGCGGCTCCGGTGGAGCATCCACAGGCACACCTGCGGGAGGTCCACCGGAGCCGCGGGGCCAGCGGACCCTCCACAGGCACATCTGCGGGAGGTTCACCGGAGCCGCGGGACCGGCGACCGCTAGAGTGCCCCCCGCGGCCTGCCGCCGTGCTTGGGGCGGCAGAAATCCTAGAGCCGCCCCTGCTCTTACTACCTGTCAGGGAGCTGGGCCAGCCACAGAGCCAGTCTGCGGGCAAACTGGTGAGCGTAGCTGATTGGCTACACTGCCGGATTGGTTGGTAGAGGCAGCAGACTGGCTCCTAAGCCCAGTAGCAGCAGCAGTTCAGCGGCTGCTCAAAGCCTTTGCCTGTGGCTCTGGTAGGTCCTGTCTTGGCCTCTGTCTTGCCTCAGTGCATGTAACACAGTTCTAACCCTCGGTTCCAATTCCTAACCTCTGACTTTTACTCTGACCTTTAATTCTGGCATATGTCTTCTGACTCCAGCTCTAACCCTGGACTCCACCCCCTGGCTCCTGACTTGGGCTGTGGTCCTTGACTCTGGCAGCTGGCCGCTATCTCCTGCTCTGACCACTCGACCTGACCGCCCACCTCCTGGTCACATGACACTTCCCATCTGAGTTGGATACAAGCTACATCGAGCTTGGCTTCATAGAGAGGAAAATTGGGTTCTATATATCGATCTCCTGAGCCATCCATCCTCCTAGGTCTGTTTTTTATGTCTTAACTGCCTGTGTTTCAATTTATAGCCTTTCCCTGAAGTTTTTGGCAACCCGGATTTCTCTTTATGCTCTTAGTTTGAAGCTCTGGGAGTGCTAGGGTGTTGGCATCTACCAAAGAAGGTTTATTAGCTTGTTCATTCCCAATTACCATTTATCATCCATCCCTTTTCAAGTTGCTGTTGAGAGAATGACTGGATTATAGTGACCTAGGTTGACCTAGGTTTTTTGGGGGAGAGGGGGAGATATCCATACATGCCTGCATATGTACCAGTGTGCACACATACAGAGGGAGACACACCATCCAGGTTTGGCACGCCTAGAGTTTAAAACGATTTGACTGCTTTTTCTTGACCACTTTTGTGAAGCCTCCGTTGATGGTGATTGTTGCTTTATTTTGCTTCCTCTAGCTCCTTTTTATTCCAGTTCTTTGTACAAGTGGGGAATTGTTGGAAGGTGCTGCAGTGCTGTGGCGGTGATCACAGTATAAGAGCAAATGATTGCTGACTGGATAGATGGATGTTGCATTCGTAGATGGGCTGCCTGATGGTTATCGGTTTTTAGCAATTGACAGTGTGATCTGGCTGGGTACTTGGAGTGATTAGCTTTGGTTTTAGAGCCATTTTAATATTGTGTTCTGCAGGCTGTGCAATAGGGCCAGATTGCATCTGCAGTGTTATTGTAGCCGAGTTGATCCCTGGATATGAGAGAGACCAGGTGGGTGAGGTAATAGCTTTTATTGGACCAGATTCTGCAAACTTCTGCAAGCAAGCTTCCAAGCTACACAGGGCTCTTTTCGGGTACTCCATAACCCTTGGACCGGGCCCCAAATGTGGGCCATTGCCTCAAAGGTACGATGGAGCCTAATTAGTAAAACATTTTGTTTTTAAAAGCCCTGTCCTGTCTGCTGTGTGTTGGATGTTAAAGAGTCCATCTTCCTTTCCCTAAGAGTTGAGCGCCGATGTCTGTGGCTAACATTCTGAGTCTGCCTCTCTGCAGCAAAATGTGTGCTGATTCATCGACACCCTCTGCCTACTAGCTGACTGCATTGCCGTGAGGTGAATAGTTGGCGAAGTCTAGGGACGAAAGGTGCCATATGAATGTGAAATACTCTTCTGTCAGAAAGTTACAGGCTAGAATACCGTGGATGACTACTTTTTCTTAGCGTATGTGCAACGCGCCTCAGGTGGCATGTAACCAAGATTCATCGCGGAATTTGGTCCGCTGCTTGGATCATTAGCTTCCCCAGCTCTGACCGGGTATTGGCAGGGAGTGCAACGTGAATGCTGATCCATGCACCCTCATGGACAATATAAATATAGGATACAATAGTGTAGGTACCCAGGGTTCCCTCTTCCTTAATCTCCCAGGATTTGTGCATGCTGTTCTTTTGCTCTGGCAAACTAACCTGCTTCAACACTTCCTTTCTATCTCTGTGTAATGCAGCTGCTCATTGGATATGTTACTTCCATTTGCCGTGGCTCTGGGCTTAGCTCTAGTGTGCCCTGATAGGGGAGTCTTAGGCATGTGGCTTACGAACACTAACACAGAATAAGGCTGTTAGTGGATACAGTAGAAGAATTATCCCAAGGTGGGCAATATAAGCTGAGAAGTGTATTTGAAGGGAAGGTTGGCTGAATGTCGGAGAGTCTGTATACTGAACTTGTGGATCCCTAGGCAGTGATTTCCTTAGGGACAATAATTACATGGAAGATTTTAGACTGTATTCCTCATGTCTCTTTTTAGTGGCTCGGAGGACGTATTCAGAAGGCAACTAAAGGGATGATGTAGGCATTTCTCAGAAGGAAATGTATCATCCTTCTCTTTTCTATAGCTCAGAGATATATTTTAATCATAAACAAGTTATCTTCTTTAATGCTCCGAGCATTTCCCATGTATGGCCCAAATCTGCAAACTTAGGAGCTTTGGGGCCTCCGGAAAGGTACCAAGTACTGTCTCACAGGCTGCATCTACACTCTGAGCTGGGGTGTACGTCTCCTGCTCAAGTAGACCTATTCAGAGTAGCTCGAGGAGAGCTGGTGCGAGGATAAATAGCAGTGTAGTATTGATAGCATGGGCAGTGCCATTGGAGGTGTGGCTGAGCTGTCTCGAGTACCAACCCACTTGAGAACAGTGGGTACTGCCTCAGCTGCCACTGCCTGAATGACTCTAGCTTCACCATTGGTGCTCCGGGGCTGGAGAACCCACAGGGAAAAATGGTAGGTGCTGAGCACCCACCAGCTGCCCCCATCAGCTCCCTCCCACCCCCCAATGCCTCCCACGCGCCAGCGGGCTGTGCTGATCAATGCCTCCCCCTTCCTCCCCCGACTCCCGCCCACCACAAACAGCTGTTTCACAGCTTTCAGGAGGCTCTGGGGGGAAGAGGGGAGGATACAGTGCGCTCGGGGGAGGGGGCAGAACTGGGCGGGAAGAGGCAGAGCGGGGGTGGGGTCTTGGGGGTAGGGATAGGGTGGGGGCGGGGTCTGAGGCAGAGCTGGGGGTCAAGCACCCCCTGTCACTTTGGAAGGTCAGTGCCTGGGACTGAATTTGATGATCTCCCGAGGTCCCTTCCAGTCCTAGAGTCTATGAATCTATGAATCACAGGCAAAATGAATGTATTTCAGATTGCCTGTTTTCATAGGTCAATGGGTTACTTCCCAGTTCTCTCTGCTATATCTGCTATATCTGCCCTGTGACTGGGCTGTTGCTACCATTCTGCTGCCTGTGAGAACTGGAAGCTTCCTGTGAGCATTGTACATCCCTGTGTCGGTCAGTAACAGCCTTTATGCTGATCAGCTTAATCTCTGTGTGCTGCTTAGGGTTGAGAACTGACACTGCCGGCCCTAATGGTCAGAAGTTAAAAACACAAGTAACTTTCCAGGAGGTCAGGTTCTAATTCAGTTTCTAGTGAAGTCAATGAATGTTATTCAACCATTCAATGCTGAAAATATTTACTCACAAATTATGTGAAGGAAAAATCCTAAAGTTTGCTGAACAAACCCTTCAACTTGTATAACTTGTCTCATTGAAGTCACTGGGACTTTGTCAGAGTGCCAGATCTGGTCCAAAGAGAGGGCTGGGGAGTACCCCTCAAAATGCAGCCTCCACATCATTTGAATCTTTAATCCCTGGCTAACAGGGCAACTAGGTGAGTGTGTGTGTGTGCGTTGGTTTTTTTATATATAAACTGAAGTCCCATTCTTGAACCACTTCTGTTGAGATAAAAATGTCAGGTCAACAGTTTAAGGACCAGATTTCAGAACTCTGTTATGCTGGTAAGCAGTTACTCACTTAAGTAGGATTACTCTTGTTAATAACTGCTCACCAGTATGAGCAAGTGGCTCCCAATCTGGCCAATAATCTTTATCCTTACATCAGAAAGCTGGTCCAGCGAAGGCCAATTAAACCCTGAGATGAATGGATGATACACCCCAGGGTTACAGACCATGCAGTTCATGTAGTTTACATTTAAACCACTCCGCAGTGTCTAAGAAAATGAAAGTGATTTTTTTTCTTAGCTTCAGCCTTCCGGGCTCTATCATGGATGAATGTATCAGAGCTGAATACAAGATTAAGAATTAAAAGCTTTACAAGGTTAAATCACAGAAACCCTACATGGGATGCAAAATGTATCATTATGTATGGATGAAAAGTAGAAAAGTCTAAAATAAAACTGCATGGAATAAACTGGCAATACACATGATAAAATATCTAGAGTAACTCACAATTAAAACAGCAAGAGAAGATTTCTCTTACCTGTAAAACTGGGTTCTCCTCCTAAATATCGAGTGTTCTAGCCACTAATGACTGGATTATCATGCTCCTGCCATCCATGATAGGATAATCTAGCAGTTGATGGCTAGAACAATGAGCAGCTACAACGAGGAATAATTTTTACAAAAAAAGTAGTGTCATATTGAGGTTTCCTTGCAAGTCTGTTCAAGAGGCTACAGTAAATGTAAACAATACCAATCTTTTCACCACGGCCACTAGTCACCAGCGAGCTAGACTAATACCGAATGTTATCAGTGATAGTGGCAATTGTTGGAGGGTTTACATGGGATGTTGGGCATATAATTTGTAGAGTGGGTTGCGAGGGGGAAATGGCAACACTTAATTTTTCATGGAACAAAATCTCATCCATTTTTGAATTTTGAATAAAATGTTAGTCAACTCTATAGAATAGATGGAAAAACAGACCAAAAATATCCCTGCAATTTTTTTTTTGAAATAGCAATAAATTTTGCTGACACTTCAAAAATTCAAAGAATTTAATTCTTGTCCATACAATGCAATCGTTATATAACAAATGTTATTCAAAGGACAGCAAAGGACATCTGGCTAACAGCTGGCAGAGGAGGTGCTCGATTCCTTCGTCTTCAGAGGGGTTGTATCTATGTGTGCCTGTGGTAAATTAGACCAATGTGGTATAGTAATACCAAAATCAAACGCCGAACTCAATCATGAGAAGAGCCAAGTGCCCTCAACACTCTAAAGCTCTTCACGGGAACAGATCTTTACTTTGCTATGTGCTTGCATTGACATGACAAAAGTGAGTAGAATCCCAAGGGAAAAAAATGGATAGCATCATTAGTGTTATGTATATGGCTTTGTAGCTGGACAAATCACTGAAAGACTAGGAGTGTGTGTGTGTGTGTGTTTACTTGGAAAATTAGCTTGTTTTGAAGAACTGTTACAAAAATGTTTTCCAATTTTGGAGAAATTCAGGATTGTTTCAACTGTATATTAGAATAAAAAGATGATTAAGACTGAATGGTTTGAGTTAGGTCAGTGGTCCCCAACCTTTTTCATCTGGCGGGCGCCAGACAAGGAGCCATGGAGGACCATGGCGGTGGACAAGCATCTGCCGAAATTCCGCTGACAAGCGGCGACGTTTCAGCGGTGACGCCTCTGGATGATGCAGCTTGTTGGTGGCATTTCAGCGGATGCTCGTCCGCCGGCCAGTATGCGGGTGCACTTAGAGGCCCTGGAGGGCGCCATGGCACCCACGGGCACCACATTGGGGGCCCCTGAGTTAGATGATAGAATGTTGCATAACAGGGTGATGGGTTGGGGATTCAGTAGTCTACATATTTATGGCCAGTTATTCTTTATCTCCTGTCATTGTTTATTGTTATTTTATTGTTCTACTCTATTGATTTTCTGACTGGCTTGCTCCCTCAGAGGAAAATGAGCCAAAATTGTTTCTACCAACCCCCCCTGATCCCAGCTGATTAAGGATCCAGAAACAATAATTTTGTGACCAATCACAACCAACCCACTCCGGGGGGGGGAGGTAACTAAAATGTGTCACAAAATTCTAGTTTCATCTTAATAATGAGGGGGGAAGGAGGGGAACAAGCAAAGTGTTCTCAGAAAACTTTTTCGTTCTAATCTCCTGGCTTTTTGTTTCGTGGCTGTTTCCTGAACAGGCAAAATCTTTGCTAAAATACTTAATTCTTTGGACAGATCTAATTACATCCAAACTATATGCAAGGCAGAATCCTGCCATTCGTTGTACAACGTATGTTTACTATCATATCAAATATCTACCACGCACTTTACTCCATTTGCCTGAAACAGCATTATGCTATTTTCCCTTGGGGCCATTAGATGTTCATTCTTATCTGCTGAGACAAAGGGATTATTTTCCCCCATGAGTGACACATCGCAAGCTGGTATAAAAAAAAGTCTTATGCCTCCTTTACTCCAGCTGGCCACAGACGCTTGGGACAGAGGTGAACACTGAGGCTCAGTGAAAAAGAACGATTCTAAATATGCCCCCACGACTCATAGTGTGTTTTTTGTTTGCCGGGTGGCCATAAAAAGCTGCTGACGGACTTGCTGCAATGTACGCTGCCAACTGGGGATTCTGAGCGAGCCACTCAGCAGACCCCCTGCCGAGCCGGGGGACTGAAGGCCAAGAGCTTGTCACAGGCTTTACATGCATTAGTGTGCATTTCTTGAAGTGCCTTTAGCACTTGACCTTGCAATCCCACATGCCTCAAAGGCTCTTCGGTGTTGACATATAAACAGGTCAGCCTTTGGACTATGCCTTGTCAGCTAAGTATTCACAGAGAACTGGTGATCTCCTCCTCCTTGGAGATGGGTGATGTCCCAGATCCCCAGCCCCCGTGTTACCCTGGTGATGGGAGACTCTTTCCTGAGCTCCTACCATCTGCAGACTGCAAGAGCCATTAATAATGGAGCAAGTGGAAATGAGGGCTTCGGGACTTGTATATTTCTCATCTTAATAAATTGCATCCTTTGGAGAGGGCTAAAATAGATCGCCTAGTGCTGGCAATCAATAATGTTTTGCTTCACATTCGTTTTTTTTTTTCTCTGTCTCTCAAGCACTGAATAGGACTGGTTGTTCCTTTGCCGTGTGAGAACGGTCGCTACCCTGTGAAAACAGGCATGTTCACAGCAGTTACCCTAGTAAATGGGTTCGGAGGACATTCAAAGAAATTTGGTTTTGGAGAAGATGTGGAGGCAGGGAGGAGGGGGAAAGGAGTTATTCCTGGAAAACTAATAATAAGGCCATCTCCATGCTACAGCCTCTCCAATGACAGAGCTCTGGCGCTGTAGTTGTGTTCGTGTAACGTCATAGTGTAGATGCTTCCTTTGTTGAAGGAAGTGATTTTTCCATCAGTGTGGTTAATCCACCTCTCTGAGAGGCGGTAGCTAGGTGGATGGAAGAATCCTTCTGTCAGCCTGGCTGCATCTACATCGGGGGTTAGGTTGACCTAATTACAGCATTGAGGGTGCAAAATTTTTCCACAGCCCTGTGTGCTGTAGCAATGTCAATCTAATTTTTAAGGGTAGACCAGGCCTCCAGGAGGGATCCTGCTCCCCTGGAGGTCAGTGGAGTTTTGCCATTGATTTCAATAGCACCAGGATTTTACCTCAAGAGTATTTCACAGATGCAGAGCAAGGAACCACTTGTTCATGCCAGATTTTCTTCAGCAGCTATTCAAACCGTGGAAGAGCCGGAGACTGTTTTGGTGAAAGTATCTCTGCATAGTAACATAAATACATAGGAATTGCCAGACTGGATCAGATGCCGGGGCTCTCTAGTCAGTATCTTAACTCCAATAGCGGCCAGTGCCAGAGGCTTCAGAGGAAAGTGCAAGAAACCCTGCAGTAGGCAGATGTGGGATAATTCCCACCCCACACACACCCTCATGTAGGTTTAATCCTAGTCCCTAGTAATGAGAGATTAGTTTAAATCCTGGTTTTATAGCCCTGTTTTAAGATCTGCCCAATACCTTATTCCAGTGCTTCTCCAGCTGTGGTCCATGGAGCCATTTCTGTCCAATGGAGAAGCATCTGTCCATCTGCAAGCAGCAGTGCTACTGACCAGAAGCTGGGACTGGACAACAGGGTCTGGATCACTGAAAATTTGCCCTGTTCTGTTCATTCCCTCTGAAGCATCTGGCACCCGTCACTGTCAGAAGACATAAACTGGGCTACATGGACCATTGGTCTGGCCCTAGTATGGCCATTTTTATGTTATGTTGTGGCCAGGCCACGTGATAGATCCATGCCAAGACTGAGGATTTATGTAGGCTTTTTTGACGAGTTAAACTAAATAATCTCTCTGCATCTTGCACAGCTGCTTCATGTCCTCCTCTGTTGGGTGTTTCATTGATGTCATTTCCACTGTGATCAAATTTGTACAACACACCAAAATTGGAGGGTAAGTAAATGCACCGCAGGATAGAACAGAATTGCATAACAAAGAGAGATGAGAGTAGTGTAGTATCTACATATACTAAGGCCTGGTCCACACTCGGGGGCAGTGTCAAGGTAAGATACGCAACTTCAGCTACGGGAATACCGTAGCTGAAGTCGCAGTATGTTATCCTGACTTACCTCCCATCCTCACCGCTCGGGATCGACGTCCGCGGCTCCCCCGTCGACTCTGCTACTGCCACTCGCTCCGGTGGAGTTCCGGAGTTGACGGGAGCGCGTTCGGGGATCGATATATTGCGTCTAGATGAGACGCGATATATCGATCCCCGCAAAATCGATCGCTACCCGCCAATTCGGCGGGTAGTCTGGACGTACCCTAAGAGACAGACTCTGCCACACAGCATTTACAATCTAGATGGAGACGAGAGAGCGAGGAAGGGAATATTATCATTTCCATTTTACAGATGGGGAATGGAGTCACTCAGATTGTGACTTGCCCAAGGACATACATGAAGTCCGTGGCAAAGCTGGGAATTGTAACTAGATCTTCCTGAATCTCTGACTAGTGTCTTAACTCTCATTTATTTATCCTGTTATGGTAGCACCAAGAAACCTCACCCGTGGGTCAGGTGCCCATTGTGTTAGGTGGTGTACACACAAAGAAAAAAAAGGTGGCCTCTTCCCCAAAAAGCTTACAACCAACCTTTCTCATCAATGTGTTTTGTGACTGGAGATCTTACTGGTTTTCCAGGCATCTTTCTTGCATAGCTTGTCGTCCCACTCCCACCCCGTTCTCCATCCTTCTAAAACAACAGCACGTAATATCTCAGAAAGATGGAAGCAACTGAATTGCAGCACCAGACCTTTTCTGAGATGCATCTCCCTGGTGATGGAGTTCTCTAGGTTTTCAGGTCTCATAGATGGGAATAACTTTCTTTACCAAGCAGGCAACAGAAAAGGAAATATTCACCAAAGTCTGGTGAGATTTAGCCCGAGCATGCTTGCCTATTGTGGCACAGATTTGCTGGAGAGACTGACAGATCCTCATCTGGGATATCACTGTAGACTTGCTGAGTCAGTGCTCACTGAAGAAGAGGCAATTAGTTTCAGAAAGTCAGTGCAGCTTGCACAGGAAAATAATAAGGAATCCAACATTCAATTACATCATGTAATGAGAGTCAGCTAAAAAGTGACACGTTTTTAAAGTGCTTATATAGCAATGCTAGAAGTCTAAATAATAAGATGGGTGAAGTAGAGTGCCTCGTATTGAATGAGGATATTGATATAATAGGCATCTCACAAACTTGGTGGAATGAGGATAATCAATGGAACACAGTAATACCAGGGTATAAAATATATCAGAAGGACAGAACAGGTCATGCTGGTGGGGGAACGGTACTACATGTGAAAGAAAGCATCGAATCAAATGAAATAAAAATCTTAAATGAAGCAAACTGTAACATAGAATCTCTATGGATAGTAATTCTAGCTCGAATAATAAGAAATATAGCAGTAGGGATATATTATGGACCACCTGACCAGTATGGTGATAGTGACTGTGAAATGCTCAGGGACATTTGAGAGGGTATTAAAATAAAAAAAAACCTATCCCAGTATTGACTGGGTACATGTCACCTCAGGACGGGATGCAGAGATAAAGTTTCTTGACACTTTAAATGATTGCTTCTGGGAGCAGCTAGTCCTGAAACCCACAAGAGGAGAGACAATTCTTGATTTAGTCATAAGTGGAGCACAGGATCAGGTCCAAGAGGTGAATATAGCTGGACCGCTTGGTAATAGTGACCATAATATAATGAAATTTAACATCCCTGTGGTAGGAAAAACACCACACTGGCCCAACACTATAGTATTTAATTTCAGAAAGGGGAACTACACAAAATTGAGGAGGTTAGTTAAACAGAAATTAAAGGGTACAGCACCAAAAGTAAAATCCCTGCAAGCTGCATGAAAACTTTTTAAAGACACCATTATAGAGGTTCAAATTAAATGTATGCCCCAAATTAAAAACAAAAACAAAAACAAAAAAAAACCATAGTAAGAGAACCAAAAAAGAGCCACCGTGGCTAAACAACAAAGTAAAAGAAACAGTGAGAGGCAAAAAGGCATCCTTTAAAAAGCGGAAGTGAAATCCTAGTGAGGAAAATAGAAAGGAGCATAAACTCTGGCAAATGAAGTGTAAAAATATGATTAGGAAGGCCAAAAAAGAATTTTAAGTACAGCTAGTCAAAGACTCAAAAAGTAATAGCAATTTTTTTAAGTGCATCAGAAGCAGGAAGCCTGCTAAAAAACCAGTGGGGCCACTGGATGATCAAGATGCTAAAGGAGCACTTAAGGACGATAAGGCCATTGCGGAGAAACTAAATGAATTCATTGCATTGGTCTTCACAATTGAGGACGTGAGGGATATTCCCAAACCTGAGCCATTCTCTTTAGGTGACAAATCTGAGGAACTGTCCCGAGACTGAGGTGTCATTTGAGGAGGTTTTGGAACAAATTGATAAACTAAACAGTAATAAGTCACCAGGACCAGATGGTATTCACCCAAGAGTTCTGAAGAAACTCAAACGTGAAATTGCAGTACTACTAAGTGTAGTCTGTAACCTATCATTTAAATTAGCTTCTGTACCAAATGACTGGAGGATAGCTAATGTGACGCCAATTTTTAAAAAGGGCTCCAGAGGTGACCCTGGCAATTACAGGCCGGTAAGCCTGACTTCAGTACCAGGCAAATTGGTTGAAACTATAGTAAAGAACAAAATGTTCAGATACCTAGATGGACATAATTTGTTGGGGAATAGTCAACATGGTTTTTGTAAAGGGAAATCATGCCTCACCAATCTACTAGAATTCTTTGAGGTCAACAAGCATGTGGACAAGGGGGATCCAATGAATATAGTGTATTTAGATTTTCAGAAAGTCTTTGACAAGCAGGGTTGCTGGAACAATTTTTATAGTGGGGATGCTGAGAGCCATTGAACCAAACTGTAAACCCTGTATATGATGGAAACCACTTCAAGCCAGAGGGTGCTGCAGCACCCCCCACACCCCTAGTTCCAGCACCTATGTTGACAAGGTCCCTCACCAAAGGCTCTTAAGCAAAGTAAGCAGTCATAGGATGAGAGGGAAGGTGCTCTCATGGATTGGTAACTAGTTAAAAGATAGGAAACAAAGGGTCAGTTTTCAGAATGGAGAGAGGTAAATAGTGGTGTCCCCCAAGGGTCTGTACTGGGCCCAGTCCTATTCAACATATTCATAAATGATCAGGAAAAAGGGGTAAACAGCGAGGTGGCAAAATTTGCAGATGATACAAAACTACTTAAGGTAGTTAAGTCCCAGTCAGACTGCAAAGAGCTACAAAAGGATCTCTCAAAACTGGGTGACTGGGCAGCAAAATCGCAGATGAAATTCAGTGTTGATAAATGCAAAGTAATGCACATTGGAAAACATAATCCCAACTATACATATAAAATGGTGGGGTCTAAATTAGCTGTTACCACTCAAGGAATAGATCTTGGAGTCATTGTGGAGAGTTCTCTGAAAACATTCACTCAAAATGTGCACTGGCAGTCAAAAAAGCAAACAATGTTGGGAATCATTAAGAAAGGGATAGATAAGAAGATAGAAAATATCATAGTGCTTCAGAAAAGGGCAACACAAATGATTAGGGGTATGGAATGGCTGCCATATTAGGAGAGATGAAAAGTCCCAGTTTGACAGAGTTCCCCAGAGTCCCCCAGGTTGACTGTGCATTGTGTGAAGAAATACTTCCTTTTGTTTGGTTTAAACCTTCTGCCTATTAATTTCCTATGGTGACCCCTAGTTCTTGTGTTATGAGAAGCAGTAAATAACACTTCCTCATTTACTTTCTCCACACCAATCATGATTTTATAGACCTCTTTCATATCCCCCCTTAACGGTCTCTTTTTCAAGCTGAAATGTCCCAGTCTTACTAATCTCTCCTCATATGGAAGCCGTTCCATACCCCTAATGATTTTTGTTGCCCTTTTCTAAACCTTTTCCAATTCATATATATAATATTTATTGAGCTGGGGTGACCACATCTGCACGCAGTATTCAAGCTGTGGGCATAGCATGGATTTGTAATAAATGGTGAAAAGGCCTTTATTCCCTGCTGAAGGGAAAACACACTGTTCCGGCTTCCTCTAGATTCTGTTTCATTTCTTACTGTGTCAAGTAAAGGAAGGATGCTGCTCTTTATGCAGCTGGGGGCCCAATGCTATGAGGGGCTGAATGCTTCCTATCTGTCTAACCATCCAAGTTATTATACTGCATTCATCATCGAGGTGTTTAGCTGCCGCAGCTCCCACTAAAGTCATGCATGGCTCTGGGAAAGGCACATAACAGGGAAGAGAGTGAATTACTGTGTAAACAATAACTTGGTGCCATGCGTTTATTATGCCCTCCTGCTGTAGCTAGCGCTACCTGCTGTGGCCTTCACAGCTCTCCAGTGAGGCAGAGCTGATCAAAGGGATCTGCACTTCAAAGGTTTGCTTTAGTGGTTTTCAGAAACCAGGGACTTCATTTGCTGTACTCCTTATGGCCACGCTTGCAAAGCCCTGAGGGGTGGAGGAGGTTGATCTGTCACTTTCTCTCAGGCCTGGCATCCCACCTGAAGCAGCTGGATTTGTTTCCTAGAATCCACGAGGCCTTGTTTGAACAAGAATTGCTCTTCAAAGCCACGCTCCAGGTGTGGTAGCTATTTCGGTCAGTGGCTCCATGGAATGGGCAAAGTGTTGTCGTTGAACTCCAGTGGATCTTAGAGTGCTGGGGTCTCAGCCTGGTACTGCAGGGAGCAGCGCCATTCATGCCCCTGGCCTGGCTGACTTGAATATTTAAGCAAGCGCTGGTGAGAAGGTGGTCCCTTCCATTGCTAAGTATCTGTGCGCTT
The DNA here is from genome assembly GCF_020497125.1 of Mauremys mutica. Classification (NCBI taxonomy): domain Eukaryota; kingdom Metazoa; phylum Chordata; order Testudines; family Geoemydidae; genus Mauremys; species Mauremys mutica. The sequence continues at coordinate 286,411,379 of NC_059073.1, forward strand.
GATTAACCCCCATGGGTTCAAGGAGTGTGGCTTGTACTCAAGAGGCAATTCACTCCTAGAGGAGAGCAGGGGGCAGTACCACTGCTAACCTACCCTAGAAGTCATGGTAAGACAGCTTTATGTTCTGCCCAGAGGTTCCTAGGAACCAATCTTAGGGACATGTAGCTTGGACTGAACATCTCCCAAGCAGCCTGTCCCTCTACCCTTCTCTGGTCAGTCCTATGCACTTTCTAAGCTGCTCTAACTACCTGCAATTCCCTAATGGGGTTTTCCGATCTACTGCAATGCGCTGCTGGAGTGGAGGTTGCATGTAGCCCCTTCTTTCCTCCAAATCTGGGCAGAGTTTCTGTCACTGATGGGGAGTGGATGTAATCATGGGTTTTCCCAGCAAAAGTGATATGAGCTGCCTGAATCCATGGGCTTGTGAGCTGTATTCTCTTCTCACACCAGTGTTACCCCAGTGTAGCTCCATTGGCATCAATGAAGCTACACTTGAGAAGAGAAGAGTGAGTAGACATGGTAACAGTTTTCAAGTCTATAAAAGGTTGTTACAAGGAGGAGGGAGACAAATTGTTCTTCTTAACCTCTGAGGATAGGACAAGAAGCAATGGGCTTAAATTGCAGCAAGGGCGGTTTAAGTTGGACATTAGGGAAAACTTCCTAACTGTCAGGGTGGTCAAGCACTGAAATAAATTACCTATGGAGGTTGTGGAATCTCCATCACTGGAGATCTTTAAGCAGGTTAGACCAACACCTGTCAAGGATGGTCTAGATCAGTGATGGGCAGCCTGTGGCCCGCGGGCTGCAGGCGGCCCATCAGGGTAATCCGCTGGCGGGCTGCCAGACAGTTTGTTTACATTTGCACGGCCAACGGTTGCTGCGGGACTGGCAAACTGCGGCCACTGGGAGCTGCGAGTGGCCATTCAAATGTAAATGCAGGTTGCCCACCAAAGATCTAGATAATACTTAGTCCTGCCTTGAGTGTGGGACTGGACTAGATGACCTCTCGAGGTCCCTTCCAGTCCTACAACTCTATGATTCTATGTAATTAATCCTGATTTATACCTGGCCAGGCAAAAGGAGAATCAGGCCCATCTAATTTCCTGTACTCATTCTTTTCCTCTAGCTTTTTTTTTCTGTATTCTTCCTAAGTTTTAGGGATCAGAGTTATGCTCGACATTCCAGGTATGTTGACAAGTGAATGAGCCCCTTTTGATGGTACCACAAAAGAAACACAGATTTGTCTTGCAAATGTACCACTTCCCAGATAGCCTGTGCGCACAGCTTGTTTACAGCTCAGTATCCTGACCCTCAGGCACCATTTGTGCATACAGAAGGGTAATCAGGTCTAATTGCATTCTTAAGGGGTCCTCAACCACTGAGAGCCTATAGGCTTCATAGAGGAACAGCACTACTGGGAACCTTACGGCCTAGCCGCCAGCAATAGACTCCACCGTCCAACAGTGGTTTGTGAACACTCCGTAATATGCCGCTAGAGGAGAAGTACATTATTCTCTCTTAAAGGGGCCTTATGCAACTGTGTGACCATTATGTAAGGTTGTTTCAGGGCCATGAAGAGTGGCACTCTCACTACCCGGGTTTTGCATTTGATTTCTCTGTATAGTAATATCGGCTCTTTCATTATGGTGGCGCATTGTAGCTTGTGTTTTCTTTGCACCAGATGAACTGTGTGTTTCTGGTTCTAGAAGCTATGCAAGCAGAACACTGGCTAATAAAAACAACTGCCCACAGATAATTTATCATTAATTCTTTAGTTAGTTAGCACATGTATGTCATGCCAGTAGGTGAGCATGGAGCTTTCCATAGCCATTGAAGAGACAGGTTTCAATTGTCAAAAGTGACTGGTAATTTTTGGGTGCCTGAGTCAAGAAACTGCAGGGACCTGCTTTTCAGAGGGCAGGTGCTGAGCACTTTTTGAAAATTCAGGCCCCTGGAAGCTGTTTTAGGTTGGGCTTCTGAAAACTGAGGTTCCCAAAATCACTAGCATGGTAACTTAGAGAATGGTCCTGGTCTAGAGGCGTTGACAATGGCAAGGCTTTGAGATGCTGGGGAAATACCCTAGGGCAAAGGGAGGCCTGGTAGCAGAGGGACATGAAATAAGGTAGTGGGGATGCTATGCATTGTGTTACACATTGTGTTCCTTTCTTCTAAGCATTATTTTCATATATGGGTGGTTCATGAATTTAGGATTCATCGTGTCCTGGGCCAGACCAGTGGCCAGGACCAGCTGCTTCAGAGGAAGGGGCAAGAGATTAGAGAGTAAAACAGTAATAACTACATCTCAATATTGACATAGGTCACTCCCATAAGGCTATGGTTCCTGGCCTTTTGGAGTAGCTGTATCAATGAACCAGGCCACCGCTGTATTTCTTGTCCTTCCTCTACCTTCTTCACCTCACTAATGATGAACTCGGGGCTCAGTATCTGTACAATGGCTCTTGCTTGCATGTTGCTCAGTTAAGCCTGCTCCGGACTATGCATTTTAGACTCCTTCAGACTCTCACATACTCAGAGGGCTGGGGCCCTAAGTTCTCTTATAGAGTGAACATGTGTAGCTGAAAAAAGGAATGGGTAGCACTGGAGTCCATCTTAGAGTTCATGAACATGGGCCAAAAGGTGCCTGAGGTGCCGACTCAAGGATCCTTCCCCACTCATTACGCTTCTCCAGGTTCAGCCAGGCAAAATTGCAGTCCCTGCTAGCACACCTAGGGTAAATGAAAGGGGGTGGAAGGAGACAGATCTGTGACCCCACTAATCTCTTCCCTGACCATCTGGTATGGCCAGCCATGGGGTGACTACACACTGCACCCTCCTGAGGGGGTATAGCAGTGAATATGAACCCCCCCTTCAGGCCAGTTTACTAGATTCACCTGGGTCTACACCACCCCTAGCATAAGTCAGAGTGTGATTTAAAACAAAAGGGCCGTGAAAGGATCTCGGCTCTGGAGCAAGCTATGCCCTGGTCAGAAATAACTCTGGTCTGTTGACCTTTAGGGTACACATCTATTTGCATGGAGTGCTAAAGGGGGTGGGACGTGGTGAGGTTTAGAGCTGTAGAAGGTTGTGTGTCTTGTAGGGGGCTTCGCTCGGTTGGCTGTGGGATATAGATGGTTGGAATATTTTTAATCTTTTCATCAAAATTTTGAATTTCAACAATTTTCATGAAAAATTTGATCTATTTTCCAACATCTCCACTGCCTGAGGGTGTGGAAAAAGGGCTTCTAGAGTCTGTGATAGCTGCTCCTTCTTACAGAAATACAAAATAGGCATACCGCAGAACTAAGGAGAAAACCCGACAAGGAAAAGAAATTCAGTCAAACAGCAATTGCAAAACTTGGATGTACCAGCCTTAGAACACACCTCACTGGCTGGAAAAGAGTTCTTTACAGTTTCCTTTTGTACGTGCTCCTAACACAGTGCAGGAACTGAGTGTATTCTTACCTTTGTGATCTCATCAGGCATATTAGTTAGAAAAGGACAACTACATCACAGATTCTGCAAAAGGGTAATTAACCCATCTGTGAGGACAAAAGGAAAAGTCTCATTCTATTTTTACTTGGCCTACTAATGCTCCTAAAATACAGTTTTATAAATATTTCCTTGCAATTGACTATTCATGTGCATTAGTTAAGAAAGTCATGCCATTCCAACCGACTGACATTTTATGAGGGTTGTTGACAGAATAATGGCATAAAAGAGAACTGATAGGTGGTGTAGTAGAAAAATTTCCTCTACACAGGAATTACTGAGTGGATTCTTTGGCCTATAGTATGCAGGAAATCAGATAGACTAGTGTTTCCCAAGGTTCAGAGTTTGCCCCTTGCAGGCAGGGTATATGGATAAGCCTATTAATTATTCTCCTGTGACTTAGCTTTCATAAGTCTCTCTAGATGGTTGTGAAGAAACACATGAAAACCTTACCCGCATATAACCAATGCATCTATGTCTGTCTGGGTTTGCAGAGTGCCTGAAGCACTGACTCTGAGAGGTGTGAAGTGCTCCATTGAGTATAATGGGTGCTAACTCAGATGTCAGTGATGATATTTTAAATGTCAACATTGTTAGCTATTTTACTGCTTATCCAAGCATGTAAGAAAGGAGAGGAAGTATCATATTATAAAGATCTATGGTCTCTACTCATCTTAGATAGACTTAACAAGAGATGGGTGGGGAGATGTGCAAATAGATTTTTTTTGGCTCACTGGCTGTATCAAAAAATCAAAAAACATTGTTTCAGGTCACTGAACAAAATATTTCATTTAACACAAAACAAAATGTTTCTTTTAGCTTTAGAGGTTTAACCTTTAAAATAAATAAATAAAACTGAAGAAAAATTTCAAAAAGAAATCATTTTGAATTAAAAAAAGAGTTCATTCTGAAAAAGTCAAAATGAAATGTCAATTGTTCTGGAAAAATGTTTATAGATTTTTCGTATCAAAACAACTTGATGAATTTTACACCAATTTGTGTATTTCTGTCAACACGGTTTGCATTTTCCGTGACTTCTTATTGGATTCAGTTGCAGAATCGGGGCCCTGGGTCATGAGAAACTGAAAGTTGTCCTTGTCTAATACCTAGGTGATTAGATTTGGAAGTCTCGATCCAGTTTGAGATGGGCAGGTTTCCATGTCTTGCTTGCACAAAAACCTAGCCACTTTGTTGGCCTTCTCTACAGAGAGGCTGGGGAATGGAGAACAAACACTGCTAACATAGGGCTGTAGGGAAATTTTCCACTGTCTGTGAGAAACATGGTGTGGCACTACATAGAGGGCTCCAGCCTCTAGCAGTGTTGGTTCATCATCTCTTTAAAATAATTACAATAATAGAGTCCTGATGGCCATTATTTTAACACAGAGCGTCCATCCATCCATCCGTCATGTAACTAGCATATTTCTAATGCATGCATTACCATGGTGACTAAATGCCAGGCATGTGAGTAAGTCATCAGCTGCTCTTCAATCTTCTCCCACACTTTCCTCCCAATATCCCACATGTCTTGCAGTAAGAGAGTAAAGATCCATCTTCATACCCTTCTCTGGGCTTCTCTGCCAAAGCTGCCCACAGGAGAACCAATTACCAGCTAACAATCTGAAATCCAGTCCGAGCCATTGCCTCTGCCTGGCTCCCATGTACACAGGCTCCTTTTAATGGAGTGACTCTTATTTTCCACCTCCGCACCATTAAATGTCAGGATGGACTTTTTCTGTCCTCCTCGGCTCAGGTCTTATCTCTCTCTCATTATTTGATAAAACATCAGGAAGACAGTGTAGAAGTAATTAAATTCAGTACCTGAGTAGAGAGCGAGGTGAAGGCAGGAGGGAAGAGAGGGAGGAGGGTGAGTATGGAGAGGTTTTTGTGAATCATTTTTCCTCCTCTATTTAGTGGAGGCCTGGACTGAGATGACTAATGTAGAAGGAGAGGGTTTTTTTTTTTTTTAAATGAAAGGCGCTCGGCTTCCTGAATGCTGATATCTTGCCAGCAAGCTGCAGTCAAGGTTGAAATTGGAAGGAATATTGAACAGCCCTCGATTGGAGAGTTATTTCATATTTATCTTTGTCATTTATTTATTTATCTTGTTGCTTGCAACCCGTCTCCCTCCCCGTCTTCCTTTTATTTCTCCGTTTACTAGACTTAGCCCACATTTTTTTCTGCAGTCTTTTCTTTTGTAACAATAACTGTTTTTTTCCTCACAACATGTATGATTCTGGTATTCATTTTTGAATTCTCTTTCCTTTTTTCTCCCATCATGTATATGGTTTTTGTGTTATCTTTGATCCCTCTGTTAGATTTTCCCTTTTTTCTCCTCTTTTTTTGGTCATGTTAGAGAACGGTATGCCAAACTGAGAGCCCAGGGAAATTGTGTCTCCCATATATCTCCGGAGAAGTAGGGCCAGATTCCCAGCTGCTGTCAATTGACATGGCTGGTGATGACTTCACTGGATCTAAGAGTCCAGCCCCTTGATTCAGCTCAAGAAGTGAAAGTTCCCCAGTACGTCCAACAGGGGACTCAGTCCAGTCCTTGGGTAGTTCAGTGTTCATGCCCCTTCAGTCCCTGGCCTTGTACCAGTTGTCACATTCAGTCCCTTTACTTTTCTTTGGAGGTGTTTAGCTTTTATCATTTACATTGTTTCAGTAGTGCCTTTGTTCCAGATTATCGATAGCACAATAGTGTCCATGCCCCCTCCCCCATTCAAGGATCAGGACCCTGTTGTACTAGGAGCTGTACGCACAAGTAACAAGATGTTGGCTCTTGACTTACTCAGCTCACAATCTAGATAGTGTAACCTCTGTTCCAGGCCTGTTCCTCTTTCCCGCAACTCCCCTTCTTATTTCTCATTATTATAATTCTCATACTGTTTCGTTGCAGAGACCTGAGCTGAGTCTTGAAGACAGCGACACTGGGATCGGCAGATGGTGTGTGCTTGAGCCACAAGACCAGCTCTAAGTTGCTACAGATTGGCTACATATCTATTAGGAGAAGATGGCCGTCTCCATGAAGATCTGCTTCTTCACTCTTGTGCTCCTGCCTCTGGTATGGAATCCCAGGAACAATGGGTGCATGTCTTTGTAATGGCGTACTGCGGGTGCATGTTTTTTAAATGCATGGGGTTGTCAGCCTACCCTAGGAGAAGAGCCGGTTGCTGACAGTGGTTGATGGTGCTCCAGCTTCCCCCTTAGCTGCTATTAAACCACTTTCAGCGTCTAGGGCAGATGGGGGTAGAATGATGCTCACCGCCCTTTTTGCAAATGAGAAGAAGGCAGGGTCATAAAGGAACATGGTCAGGGTTAAAACAGCAGCCAAGATTGTCAAGTGCCACTCGTGGTTTTTGGAGGCCTCCATTTTTGGATGCCCAACTTGAGACAACCTAAAAAGGGGCCTGCTTTTTAGAAAGTGCTGAAAACCTTGACTTTAAGGTGTGTCAAGCTGGGCACCCAAAGGCACTAGTCACTTTTTTTAAGACTCTTACCTATAATTCTTGAATATAGCTCATCACAAGATTTGTAGGTGAAAGATGCTCGGTAAGGATGTAGCTGTAGCAAATTACTTACAGCTGTATCTGTAGCAAATTACTTACAGATACTGCCACACTGCTTCATGCATTTCAGTTCAGCTCTTTACTAGAGTAGTGACTTCTCGGGATTTCTCAGAAAACATTATATAGAGCGAGTCCCTGGGATATATTGTGTTTAAACCCTGAATCCCAGCCTTATTAATAGCTCCCAGTAACTTTTGAATACAGAATGCTACACAATTGCTTAGATATTTACATTTTAATGCACCCAGATAAGCTAAGCATTGTAAAAGGCTACTTAAAATAAGATTATGTAATGCATTAAACAATAGCTATTTGATCCAGAAGTTTGACTATTTTTCGTATAGACATTTTGCTGCTATACAATGGATTTACAACATCTGGATCACAAGGTACGGCACACAGCATACCATTTATACTCCTTTATTTAAACACATGTAGATGTACATTCTTTTGCCTCAGGTCTTCTTCAGAGATTATTTTCACACTCCAAAATGTAGAGTTTATCAGCTGGATTCTTCGGATTGGAATGAAAACTGTAGTATCCTCCAAAAATTTGGCATAGTGAGCAAACACAAGTTTGCTCTGTGAATTCTTCTAGCTAGAAACACTCAGCCCTCTTGATTGTTGGCTAGTTCGTCTGGTCAGATAGGAAGTCTTCCTTATAGACAAAACACTACAGGTCTGAGATCCAGATGTGACAGCAGCCATGTCCTCTTGGCTGATAAACTGACCTCTAGCAGTAGAGCCTGATGGGAATGCTCAGTGTTTCCCCTCTTGCTTGAATTTTCTGCTCTCTGAGCTCTCATTAGCTCAGCTCCGAGGTTAATGTTGTGTGAGATATGTAGAATTGTCTGCCTTTAATGATGGTTTCTATGCTGACTTCAAGCAGATACTGAGCCTGCTTATTATCTACCAGCTCCTCTTTTCTGGATTCTCCTGTTCACTTCTAGCTGTGCTTCCTGCCTTTGTCTCTGCACAGATTTCAACAAGGCTCTTCCTCTTTTTCATTGCTGCTCTCAGGACTTAAAGACAAAATGCTCTGTTCTAAAAGCATATGGATTATATGTGCAACATATTATTATTATATCCTATATAGTATTGTATTTGGGCAGGGGGAGGAATTCCTTACCTGAATTCCTAATATCAGCTTGGTTGCTGCCCTTAGACAAAGGGAGTTGTTGGCAGCACAAGTTATTTTCTCACATAAGCAGTAAGATAGAGGTGACTAGTAAATATAAGATGTTAACAAAAATAGAGATGGGCCATGGTCCCTCTTGGATCCAGAATTCAGTTTCTTCTCCTTATGTGTTAGTGTCCGTGGGAGTTCATATCTGGGTTTAAATTCAGACTGTTGGAGGCAGGCATCATTTGGACAATCCCGGTTTCTGGTTTGGGAAACAGGAAAGCCATGCCAATGGCATCCATCAGATACTGAAACAACACATTTCACTTTCTGTTCCAATGTGAATTAACTTGGATGCTCTAAAGTCCAACTGGCTGGGATAGATAATAGGTGAAACAAGATAGCACTCTAGAAGAACATCAGATTATGGGGACATGGGAAGGAGATTGTTAATGTACAATGAGGCTACCAAAACAGAAGAAAACAGTGAAAAAGAAAGCTCCACTGATCTAGAAACTCACCACTCTCTCCTCCCATGCTATATCATGGGCATTGGACTGGATATGAACCACAATTCTAAAGATGAAAGAATCTATATTCAACTGCAAAGCTCCAGAGCAAGGCAAATTTCACTTTGATTCCTTGTTAGTGTGGGTACAGGAATCACGTGGGCCCTGAAAGGTTCAAAAGAGTGATTAAATGGTGAGCATGCTGTTGTCTCTTAATGCTCTTTTACACCTTACCTCTCTTTCTATAAGAAACTAGGGTCAATTCCCATTCACTTCAGCGGAGGTCAGGATTTATCCCCAGGTTCTCAAAAACTGAGCATTAGTCATGTTTTGAACCTGTCCCAATAGTGATCGTATTTTCAAAATAATAAATGATTAAGGGCTTTTCTACACCAGCGTTTTTCAACATTTTTTTCATTTGCAGACCGCTAAAACATTTCAAATGGAGGCACGGACCCCTTTGGATATCTTAGACATAGTCTGTGGATCCCAGGGGTCTGCAGACTTCAAGTTGAAAACCACAGTTCTGTGGTAACAACAACCTTTTGAGGACCCCTTAGACATATTCTGTAGACCCCCAGGGGTCCACAGACCCCAAGTTGAAAACCGATGGTCTACACAGTATGTTAGTGCTCACTAGCTGGGGTGTAAATTCAGGAGCACACCAGCGGGTTATGCACTAACTGGCCCATGTGTACTCTGCTGGCATGTGCTAGAAGTTCCCTACGTTAGCGCGTGCCAGCAGTGTCCACATGGGCCAGCTGGTATGCAACATCCCAGGTGGCGTGCACAAATGCATCATGTCACTTGAATGAAAAGAAAATGACCTCTCTTTCCTGCATGTTTTCTCGAGTGTGGAAATCAGCATGGTAACTTTAAAAAAAAAAGAAAATGAACAGCAAGAAGAATGGAATGAGGTCCAATACATGCTATTACAATACCACCGTGGAACACTGCACCATTAGCTTAATGACTTTGCAGGACAAAAAAATCCCTGTCAAGGGTTAGTGTCTATAACCAGAAAAGGAGTTTCACATATTTGAAAGTAAAGAGAGAAACTCCCTAGCTTGAGATTCGGCCCAGCACTGTGACCCCTGGTGTGGGGGTCTGTCCTGCCTAAAGGCATTTTTGGTGAAATCTTGGCTCCATTGAAGTCAATGAGGGTTCTGCTCTTCACTTCAGTGGGGCCAGGATTTCACACGCAGCGCTGGAATTGCTCTCCTGGCCGGAAGCTCACCAGGCTGCTGTTTGGGTCCCAATGCACTAGACCTGTGTGCTCTCAAGCATTCCTTCCACACAGCAGGCAGCAGCCCTGTATTTCCCTTTGGCCTTCATGGCATGAATCCTTGGTACAGATGGGGCTCTACAGCTCAGCTGCCCCATGCCCCTAGGACCAGCGCTGAAGCCCCAAGATATGCCAGTCATTTTTCCAGAGCTCGAATCTCGTGGGAACTCTGGGTTTGCAGTTCCCCTTTTAGGGACATGGGATAGTGGAGAAAGCACAAATAAACAGGGTTTGTAAGGGTTTCCAAATGCAATTACTTTTTACTTCGATATCCTGAGAAATAAATATTCTAGGCAAAACAATGAAACTACCAATATACATTTCCCAGCTTCAGGTTTTTGAGCATTCCTGAGTGCTCTCTGGGTTTAGCTCAGAGTCCTCTGGAGTGTCCTCTGGGGTATCCTGGATCCTTTCTCTCCTCTTGCACATGGCTTCCTCTCCAGATCCTGGAGTATCTCTGGTCCCTTCTCTCTCTAAAATATTCGGTGAAAGACCATCTCTTTGTCAGGTAACCCCCACTCAGCCTTATCTGGTTATCAAAGCCCCTCACCAGGTGATCGATTGCTTACATATCTCCCCACTTGAATTCAGATTTGGTGGTTTGACTTATGTGGCAATTATCTCTTTTTGTCCTAGGATGCTCCCTTTAAAAAGGGCAATCGTCAATATTTAACAACCCGCTGTTGTTAGCCCTTTGCCACCACTTGAGATGTTAGTCCAAGGCAGAGGTAAAAAGACATCAGGACAGCATAGACCAGCCTTACAATCAAAATGGAGTTTCCAGTCTGACAGAGAGATAGAGTCCCTAAAATCAGACAAAATCCAAAAGCTGTACATAGACAGTGCTCTAACCCTGTCTCTTCAAACAGGCAGCTGCTGAATTGACGAGATACAGGAGGCATTCAAGATGGCAGGACAAGGTGGCAAAGAAAAAGCCTCTTGCACTTGTGCTAATGAGGCTGGGAGAGGGAACTGAGAGGAGAGTGATGCTAGATAAGATGAGGAATTGGGAATGACAAGCTCAATGAGATTTGTAGACTCAGATTTTCAAGGCAAGAAGGGATCATTATGACCATCTAATCCAATCTCCTTTACAACATAGGTCATATAACAGCAGTTCCCAAACTTTTTGTAAGCATGACCCTATTTTAATTAATTATTTCTGTCTGGGACCCCAGATAGCATGGGGGACACCCAGGGGCGTCTCCAGGCACCAGCATGCCAAGTGCGTGCCTGGGGCAGCAAGCCATGGCGGGCGCTCTGCCGGTCGCTGCGAGGGCAGCAGGCAGGTGGCCTTCGGCGGGGAGGGTCCGCTGGTCCCGCAGCTTCGGTGGACCTCCCGCAGGCATGCCGCCGAATCCGTGGGACCGGGGACCTCCCGCAGGTGTGCCGCCGAATCTGTGGGACCGGGGACCTTCCGCAGGCAAACCGCCGAAGGCAGCCTGCCTGCCGTGCTTGGGGCGGCAAAATACCTAGAGCCGCCCCTGGGGACACCATTTTGTAGAGCAATATGGAGTCCCCCACACAGCGTGACCTTGCACGCACAGTACATATCAGGTCACGCTGTGCAGATGATGCCACTTTGCAGAGCAAAAGGGTGTCCTTAGCACACTAGGGATTGGTGCAAACCCATCTGCTGATGGCACGACCCCATTCAGTGTCGCAACCCACACTGTAGAATTTCATCCAGTGATTCTGCATCCAGCCAAATGACTTGTGGTTGAATTAGACCATAGCTTCGTTAAATCATTCTCTTTGCTAGAGAAATTCTCCACCACAGACCTTGATACAGAGGCGTTTCTAGCGGAATCCCAGAAAAGGTTTTAGGAAGGAGCCATCCGAGGGCCCCTGAAGTGGGAATCTTCTGACAAGATTTTCAAAAACCTGACTCTGAATATTGAACGTCCAGCAAAGGACACATTTAAAGTGGCCTGATGTCCAGAGGGTTACTGCTCAGAAATTGAGGCCCATTTCACGTGTCTCAGATTGGGCGCCCAAAGATTGAAACACCGAAAATTACTAGTCACTTTAAAACAAAAATCTTGTCCCTCATTTTTAAAGGTGAATTGTGTTGTTATTGTAACTATATAATAGCTCTCTTGAGCTTCCAGGTGAATGGGCTTCCTGGTAAGTGTCAAAAGGCAACAAGCCACTGCTTACTATCTCTTGCATTACAGTAAGTTGCTATGATCACTGTTGTGGATAATTCATGATTGACTGTGGCTTCTGTAATGAGTGGCACTCGTTTGGTCACAATGAACGACCAGAAGGCAAACCAGGGTTAACAGGGTAGAATATTTGTCTTTAATGCATATCATTTTTCAGTGGCTCTGTACTTGTTGACAGTGCAGGATTTTGCTATAGTCTCCTGCAGGGTTCCAGAGAGGAACATCACTGATTTTTTCTCCCCCTCTCGTTATTGGAAAGACTTATGCCCCAGGTAGAGTTTTTATTATAATTTCTTTGTGTGTTAATTATTCATTCATTTTTCCTCCCTCGAGTTTCCTCTCTCAAGCTGGAGCCTGTGCATATCGCACTAATGTTATTTACACTGTATGCCTTGTTGTAGCTGCAAATTGCTTTGCAGTATCTGTACTAGTGGGTTTGCTCTCTGCTTTGACTCTCTGATCAAAAGTGACATGGATCCCCTTCACTCCTGGATCTCCCTGCTCTGTACAGTATCGATGTCTGGAAGCCAAACACATTCTCTTGCTGAATTTTACCAGGTTCCTTTCTTAGGTCAGTTGCAGATATCACTGCAAAGTTTTAGAGCAAACAAATTTCCTTCTTATATGCTGCAGACTAAGAGGCCCCCTGTAAAATGCTTTCTTTCCCACGCCCTGCTGCTTTGTTTTGCCTTTCCACCCACACCACTGATGTTTGATAAATCTCTATGGTACTTGCACGACTCCCATCAACGTAGTATCTGAGCACTTCACAATCTTCAATGTCTTTATCCTCACAACCCCCTTGTGAGGCAGGGCTGTTATTCCCAATTTACAGATGTGGAACCGAGGCACATAGAGATTAAGTGACTTGCCCAGGGTCACAAAGGAAGTCTGTGGCAAAGCAGGGAATCAAACCCAGGTCTCCTGAATCCCAGACTAGCACTCTAACTAGTGGTCAAGTCACTTAGTCTCTCAGTGCCTCAGTGCCCCATCTGTAAAATGGGAATAATAGCCCTGCCTCACAGGAGTGTTGGCATCTCTTGGCATGATGTAAATTCCATAAGGCAGTGGGATGAACTGGATTCATAGTCCTCTTTTATACTTAGAATAAAGCCAGCACTGGGAGAAACCAATGTAGCCACACCACTGCAAACCCCAAAAATATAGTTGAGCGTTTCTTGTTTCGAGTCAGGGTGAACTCAACCAGTGCAAGTCATGCCTTTTCTTGTCTACACTTGGAGATTGCACCTGTTCAGCTCATTGACTGAATGATCATGATGGTCCCTTCTGGCCTTAAAGTCTGACTTTCTGCATATTGCAGGCTACAGAACCTCACACTCTTCTGTAATAAGCCCATAACCTCTTTGAGTTACTGACGTCTGGTCCCTGATTGCAGAATCAAGGCTAATACCAAATATAGACAAGGCCATGTGGTCCCCTTCCACTGAGGAGAGGATGAAAGGGGAAAAAATATCCAAAAATCCTCTGCTTACTTCATCCCATGGAAATCCGTAAGAGTAAAGCTCATTGGTGCAGGAGAGGGAACTTTTTTAGAGGCCAGTCCAAGACTGTAGAACAAACGCCTCCAGGGACTAAGGGCCACCACAGACCTCACCACCTTCCACTTCAAGTGCAAGGTGCCTTTCTTTGACCTCCCTTCTGTAACATAAACCCAGAGCAGTGTATCCATTAACCCCCAAACCCTACCCAAATCTTCTACTGCATTCACAATTGTCACTTGGGCGGGGTGGGAAAGAGAGAGAGAGAGAACAAGCCGCATGTGACAGATGTTATGCATTAATGTGATGCGCTACTGGAAGGTGCTCAGATACTACAGTGTTGAGGGGGGTAGAAGAGTCTATAGATCAGAGTCCTACCACTTTTCCCTCCACTCGTGGGAGGAACTGGAAGAGACAAAGAAAGGGCAGAGGATGTGGTCTTTTCACCACATGGAGCATGAACGTCTAAGAACTCCTGGACAGCAGTGCCATGAATTTTGGAAGAGCTGAGCATATCTCTGCTTTTCTAGACTGCCCTTGCTCCTGGCAACTTCCCTGATTTCAGCAATGCCCTCCCCCCCCACCTCTTTCGGAGGAGGAAGTCAATATTGCTTTGAGAAGCATCATCTGTGGCATGAATTCTGCAGCTCATCCGTGGCCATGGAATACATCTTTAATGGTGTGTGTGTGTGTGTGTGTACAGTACCTAGCACAATGGGGCCCTGATCCTGGTGTTAGGATGGATACTGAAAAAGTTGTTATTAAACCTCATGCTTCTGGGCTTAAGCCCATTTCTAACAAGTGGTGTATGTCTATGCTGCAGTCATGGAGTGTGACTGCAGTTTGAGTAGACCTACCTGAGCTAGCTTTACTGCTCCCACTACCCAAGCTAGCTAGATTAAAGCAGGTGAGCTTGTACAGCCCGGGCTGAAGCATGGGCTGCCACAGTTTCACTGCTCTGCTACCTGAGCGAGCTAGATTAAAGCTAAAGCTAACACAAGCTGCAATCACACCCCGGCTACAGTGTCGACCTACTACCCTTAGAGACCAGGAGCAGACCTATCGTGGAGGGCAGATTTTCCCATATTCGCCTTCTGTGGGGTTCTTGCACTGTTCTCTGAAGCATCTGCTACTAGTGGCTGTCAGAGACAGGATACTGAGCTAGGTGGATCTCAGGTCTGATCCAGACACTACTGTACATTCCTAGGCACTACGGTAATGCAAACAATAGAGGCATTATTACTAATGGGGTTAAAGTGCTTTTAACATAAATGGATCTGATTTTTATCTGTGTCCTCAGCAAGGTCAGAGCTGATGAGGTATCATGGATGCCGTCACTTTATCAGATTTATATTCAACCTCTCTCTCATTCCTTTCTCTGTCTTGCCTGCATGTGCCTTGTCTTCATTTGTCCAGCTGTTCTCTGCACCCTTCAATCCTTTTCTCTGCTGTCACTTTCCTTGTCATTTGACTGGGTTTATTTTAGCACACATCTGCAAATGCAATAAGGATGTTTTTACTGGAAACGTTAACAAAGTCATCGTAAAATTATTGAGAAAATGGGGTCTTAAAACACGGCTCCTTTGTCTGGTACAAAAAGCACTCGAGAAACAAAGAAATTCATGAGTCACAAAGTTGCATTTGGATTTGAATTGAATCTTAAATGCGACTGCAATGCAGGTGTTTTAACTGTCTGTAATAATTCAATCAGATGTATTTCTTGAGCTAATGCTTGGAGTTTTCTGTGGATGCACTTTGAATGCCACATGGCTTGAAAGTCCAGATGGTAAAATATTCCATCCGATGGTTGATTGGTTGGATTACTGAGACGTGCCTTGGAGTCCCTGACAAAGGAAGGTGTAATTGATGCTCCTCGTATACTAATATAAGCTGGGGGAGGCAGGGAACCTCTACGAGATTAGAGGTCTGTAGCTGTATCTGGCAGCGTCAAGCCTCCATTTACTAAGGCGAGGAAAGGACCCAGACATGTTTTCTCCAATCCTATTGGCTGAGAGGAGATAGATTGCTAGATCTTTTTAAGGGCATGTTATCCCCTGACCTTCTTGCTGCTCTCCATAATCCACTAACACCTCTGCTCTGTCCTTTTATTACACTGAGATAAATTCAGACAGGATCATCTAAACTTGGGCCTCTTGTGATTTAAGATGAGGCAGTTCTTTTTAGAGGCATTCTTGGTTGCTTCATTTGCCTAATTCCTCTTCCTCCCTGCTGATGCATCTTTGAGGACTTGCAATTTCCTCTTCTTCCCAACTGTGTGGGTGCAAATAAAGGCACTTGTTCTCTTCCCCTCTCCTCTGACTACCTTTGTTTCCTTGCTTGGCTATTACCAACTAGCCTTGAACCAGTTCTTCTGCCTTTTCTCCATTCAGATGTTTTTGGTCTCAAGATCTTGTATCCCCATTAGAAAGGTCGAGGACTCCAAGTGGGGTGGGATATTGTCTGCCACAGGAACCCCTAACACAGATGTACCTGGAACCCAACCATTTCATATAAATACACTTATATATCTCCAAGGTCCCCTGCTCAAATAAGAACCAGGGTTGAGCCAGAAGCATATACATTGCACAGCGGAAAACCTCAGGGAAGTAAGTATTATTACTGCTGCTACTTATTGTTACTAGCACTGCCATTTTATGTAACATTTATAGATAGTGCGATAGGTGTACCGAGGAGTAAGAGGCAATCACCAAGATGCTGGCTGGGCCCACAGACATATGCCATTGTGGCTAATAATTGGTCTGGGCACACAACGCAAGCGAGGTGGTTCACAGGAAGAAGATTGAGCAATTTCTGGTGAGACCTATTCTGATCGGAGAGTCAAGGTCCAAGAGTCTAGAATAACACAAGCTGAACTATGCCCATGTTCACTGCAGGATTGTGAATAATATCAGGTTGTTGCCTAGGAGAGGCCAGTGTTTAAATAAAGTTCAAACAAGACCATGCTAGAAACCACATGGGGATACTTTGCAGAGGTCGTGTAAAGCAGGGAGTTAACATAGGTTTCGCTCTGTGCACTTATGCGGCATCTTTCATCAGAAGTTCTCAAATCTGTATTAATTAATACATAGTATTAGAAGAAGCAGCAAAGAATCCTGTGGCACCTTATAGACTAACAGACGTTTTGTAGCATGAGCTTTCGTGGGTGAATACCCACTTCTTCGGATGCAAGAAGATGCACTTGCATCCGAAGAAGTGGGTATTCACCCACGAAAGCTCATGCTACAAAACGTCTGTTAGTCTATAAGGTGCCACAGGATTCTTTGCTGCTTCTACAGAACCAGACTAACATGGCTACCCCTCTGAGTATTAGAAGAGCATCTTGAGGATTAGAGCACTCGACAGGGCCCCAGAAGATGTCGGTTCAGTTCCAAGCACTGCCACAGTGTCCCCTGTGTGACCTTGGGAAAGTCACTTACATTTTCTCTGTTCCCCATCTGTACAGGGATGCTAATAATACTATCTTGTCTACTGAGACTATAAACTCTTCGAGTCGAGATACTTTCTTACTGTCTGTTTATACAACAACTAGCGTGCTGGGGGCTGCAGGTGACTGAGCTGCTATGCCGATAGAAGCAATAGACATATAGCTATAGATAGAATGTCAGACACTATTAAGATAAGAAACTTGTTTTTTCTGTACATCCATAATTGCAAAACATCTAGATCTGAACCCATTTCATAAGCTTTTGGTTATGCGCACACATAGCTATCTAAACGTTGATACATTTTTTATTTAGGCTTAACAGATATCTGGGTCTTAAAAATGTTTGTTAGGTAGCAGATTACAAAGCACAAAATGGTTGCCTTACATTAAAACCTTCCCCCCCCTCCCTGGTAGTAGCCATAATAATATCGGTGACAAGCAAACAGTGTGGGGCCTACAGAGATTTAGGGTCTTTTATTATGATTTTTGCCCTCTTGTTTCGTATTTGTAAATTTGGAGGACTATTGGATGAACAGTTAAATAAAAATAAAATATTAGATTCACTGGGAAAGAGCATGTAAAATAAAATGTCAGATTCAGTGATTTTTTTTATTTTTTGTGTTGTTCAGTTATTAATATCCAGCTCCTGGAGAGAAATTATTCAAGTCTGTAACAAGGGTGTTGCTGGGCTTTTCTTCCTTTCTATTGCTGAATCAGCAGCCTGTGCTGATTTACTGTACAGTTAGCTCTCAGTGAGGCAGCCTCAGTGCAGACTGCAAGTTGTGTTAATAAAGAGACAGGAGTGCAAGCCAAAGGGTAGGAAGGAAGGGTCTGAGCAAAAAAAGGAAATTTTCTTTGTATTGCTTACCTGTCATTTACTACAGCTCTGTGGCATTAGTCAGGAACTCAGGTATTCCAAGACTGGCTCTCTCATTGGTTCAATCCATGGCCTTTGATAGGCATCTATCCATTATGGGCCTCAGTTTCCCCATCTCAAGCACAACACTTGTCTGCTTTACCGGGATGTTGTATGGGATGTATTAGTCAAACGCTGTAAAGCCCGTCAAGAAATATATTGCTACCATATGTAATTGCCCAGTGTAGTTACGACTGCAGGTCCCAAGGGTAAATAGCCCAATTCAACAAAGCCCTCTGTTTGTTTCTCTGGACAGGAGGTGAACAGCTTCACTTTAGTCCCACTTTGTCCCCAATTTCGTAACAGGAAGCAACACTTCTCTCACAAAATACATATCTGGCAACTGCTGAGGCCCGGTCTACAACACAGAGTTAGGTGAATGCAAGGCAGCTTACATCAGCCTGACTCTGTAAGTGTCTACACTACAATGTCACTCCTGTCAATATAACTCGCCCGCTACACCGCCTTAATAACTCCAGCTCCACAAGAGGCGTAGCACTTAGGTTGATGTAGTTTGGTTGACGCGGTGCCAGTGTAGACACTGAGTTGCTTACATTGACTGTTGCTGGCTTTCAGAAGACTTCCCACAATGCCCAACACTGACAGAAAACTGTGCAAGCACTCCTGGTGAGGGTGTGGTAGTGTGAACATGCTGGCTGCCGCTTCCCACAGCTCCCATTGGCCAGGAACAGCAAACCGCAGCCACTGGGAGCTGCGGGGGGCCGTGCCTGCGGATGGTCAACGTCAACAAAATGTCTCACGGCCTGCCAGCGGATTATCCTGATGGGCCGAGTGCCAAAGGTTGCCAATCCCTGATCTAACATATTGCATCACATCATGAAGAAACAACCATCCCAGAAGTTTTCTAACATCGTCCTGAAGGCTAAAAAAATCTGACCTCATCTTTGTGTTTACCTACCCTTTCCCTTCTCAGTGCACGTCAGCACGCTTGTTCTGTTCATCCAGTTTCTTCTGCAGCTGCCTAGGAGATTCCTTTGGGATGTTTTTGTGAATAAAATGTCTACACTGAGGCCAATAATGTCTCTCCTGATAACATCCATGTTGCTATGGGCAGGTCTACACTACTGCTTAAGTTGATCTAACTTACATTGCGCAGGGGTGTGAAAAGACACCCTCTTGAGCAGCACAAATGACAGTGACCTAAACGCTGTCCACACTGGCGTTATGTCAGTGGAAGACGCTCTCTGGCCGACATAGCTTCTGCCTCTCGCCGAGGTGGAGGAATCGTGATGACGGGAGAGCTCTCTCCTGTTGGCATCTTCACCAGATGTAGCGCTTCTAGAGTAGACCTGCCCTGTTGTTTACCAACCACTGACCATTGATTAGTTTATGTTGTTTTTTTGCTGCGGCTGCAGCCTACTGCCTGCTCCCTCAGTCCCTGTATGATGAAGCTATTAATATGCAGATAAAACCAATACCTTAAGACCAATTTCCACTGATATATTTAATCAGAGGGAACAAGGACTGATCCTTGTCCAGGGTGCATGAATGCTCCTCCTACCCTGGCTAGAACCAGGGACAATCTGGATCTGTATATTTGATACCATGGTGATGAGTTATAGGGATCACAATGAATAACGATTAATGTAAAGAAATCTCTATCTTCAGTATTATTGCTTCATTCCTTATTTTTTGTACAGTGTTTACTTTTATACCCTGCTTGTTTTGGGTTTTTTTTATATACCTATAAAATTGCACTGGTAAAAGCTTACTGTGTATAATTTAAATACAATAACCTTGAAAATCTGATAGAAGACAGTCAAAAATGTATTAACGTCACCCAGGACCAACCCATGAGAATTAATATAAAATATCGTACATCCCCACCCATGCTTTAAATTCTTTCTTTAGCTGCAATATTATCCCTCTGGTCACAGAGGGATCCACCTTATTTATCTCCACAACTTATTTGGCATCCAGAATTCAGGTGGCTGAATGTGCATTATTGTTAATTTATTATTGTCGCCCCTAAGAGCCCCAAGCACGGACCTGGACCCTATCGTGTTAGGCGCTGCACAGGGAAGGAAAAGACTGTCCCCGCTCCAAAGGGCTTACAATCTAAGTATAAGAGAAGAGACAACAGATGGTCCTAGGCAGGCAGGGGAGTACAGGCAAACAATGAGACAATATTAGTCAGGATGACAGCATGGCAGGAGATTACCCATGGCAGGAGATTAGTAAATTTGTAGGCTTCATAGAAGAGGAGATTTTTAAGGAGGGGCCAAAGATGGCCAATGAGCTGGCTTCAGGGGTGCTGGAACAATTTGTGCAGTGGGAGCACAAGAGTCATTGAACCAAACGGTAAACTCTGTATATAATGAAATCCATTTCGAGCTGGGGATGGGGAGGCGGCAGCACCCAGGACCCCTGGTTCCATCACCTATGCGTGGCTTTGTAGATGTTTTCAGTGAGTCCCTCCCAAGCGTGAAGGGAAGCATGGGAGAAAGCACCAAAGTGCAACATTTAACAAGTGTGCTATGGAAGTCGGCATACTGGGCTGATTGGAGGAACGAGACATCATCTCAATAGGGAACGAGAGATGACAGGTAAGGTGGGGACAGGTTGCACAGCTGGCATAAGGAATGGGTGAACCAAGTAGATTAAAATACATACTCCCTTCCACCCCTTCCCTCTCCCTGCCATCCTGCATCTCCTTGCCATATAACTAAGCTGCAGCCCAGAGAGAAATGAGGATGGAAGACTGTGACTGTAGCCCTCACCTTCTAAATGTTGTTGTCACATAAAAGTTGCAGGGAGGATAAAGGTCCTGGATCTCCCCCTAGAAACAATGTTGTTGTCTGGAGGAATGAAAGAGATCCCAGACTTCTCCTTAGAAACTACCCAGAGGGAGGAGAAGTGCTCTACACGTCTTCATCCCCTGGAATGCGGGGGGAGAGACAGAAAAGTGTGGTAGCCGACTATTGTCCCCATAACCAAGAAGGCAACATGAGCAGAGGTGAACCGGGACATAGAATCATAGCTTCATGGAAGATATGGGTTGGAAGAGACCTCAGGAGATCATCTAGTCCAACGCCATGCTACAAAGTCATTCGTAAGGAAGGGATACGAATAGGGAGTTGGAGGGGGGTGGCATCTCAGATGTTTTGGATAATTCAGGTTCTTGGCAAGCATCCATGCTTTGGGGACTTTAGCTGAACCTGAGCTCCAAACTTTCTGAGGTTCTTTCATCACTTACTGCAGCCTCCAAGAGGAAGTGCTCTGTATCAATGCCTGGTTGGCATGAAAAGAAAGATCAGTCAGACAGAGCATGCTGCATGGTGCTAATGCAGCGACTGCCAAGGTTAAATATAGAGACAAAACTTGGCTTGTCCTGCGGGGATTTGTAATGCAGCAGGACTGCAGGGCTCGTGGATTGCAGCAGATATCAGAAGCTGAGCATCTGTGAAGATATAATGTCACCAGTGACATTTATAGGAAGCCAGACCAAAATTTTCAAACCTGGGGAGCTAAAGCTAGGCTCTTGAATCTATATTTATCTTCCTAAGTAAATGTGGCCTGATTTTTTCAAAGATGCTAAGCAACTGCAGTTTGAGCAGCCTAAATTTAAGAAGCCAGATTGACAATTTTGGCCCAAGTCTACTATGGTTAGTGTAGATTAATGGCTTTGCATACTTGGGGTGTTGGGGCACTTTCCCCTCTGACACTAAAAATGTGTCTCTTGTACAAATAGGCAGAAGATCATCAGGCCGAAATGTCTGTACATTGCAGTCAATCAGACATCTTCTTGGCAAACAGTGCCAGTTGCCCTCTCTGTTCTCCTTGGGGAAAGCCCCATGTCACTATATTCTGTATTGAGACCTCCCAATCTCAATGGCAGGCTTAACGCTTAGCTGTATCTTCCATTTTGTTTTCACTGAGACTTAAAACAGCAGGAGAGCATAACATGGGAGAAATAGGATTTATCATGAATCCTTCTCAAGTGGGTAAGACCGTCACTGGTCTAACTGAGCAGATGTCATTGTACAAGAGAGTATCTGCCTGTGTGCATGATGGGATTCATAAAGTGAAACCTGGGCCTTGGTTCTTGGGAATTTACCCATTAACTCTCATGTTGTAACTGAGACAATTGTGCCTCACTGAACGTGGCATTTTATGGGCTGATTTAGTTGGGGATTGGTCCTGCTTTGAGCAGGGGGTTGGACTAGATGACCTCCTGAGGTCTCTTCCAACCCTGATATTCTATGATTCTGTGATTCAACTTTGTGTTGAGTCAGTTCCACATTAAACTGCATTTCCATATGGGTGCTTCACGGGAACTGTAACCTGTGTAGTTTGCACAAACAACCAGGTGACTCCCATGGTGCACCATGCCAGAGCATAGACTATGTTACATCACAGAAAATGGAATCTTGGCCAGGGAGCCCAGCCCATAGGAGAATGGGGAAATGTGGGACCCCGAACTTCATCTCCCATAAGGCAATCGGCCACCACAGGAAAATGCAATTCAATGTTAAAGTGACTTGAAAAGAAAACTCCTGACCAGCTGTGCTAGTGAGCATTTTTGGCCCCACCTGAGCAACCTTGAAGGGGGCTGACTTTCTGAAAACGCTAAGCATCCAACCCACTGAAAAACTTTAAGGCATCTCAAGATAAGCAGCTAAAATAACTAGCCCCTTTGGTATATTTAGACTCATCAGTCAGCTAAGGCTACATTGTGTCATGGAAGCAGCCCAAAAACTAGCCAGGGGAGGCCAGGAGAGAATTCCCATCTGCACAGAGGAAATCACTGCCAGCAGAAAGCTGATGTAGGCAGCTCAACCAGCCACGCCTCTTCTCCTCCCCTGGTTTAAGGGGAAGAAGGGATGTGTAGAGGGTAGAAGGTTGGGTTAGGGCCTGGGCATGAGGAGGCAGAACTATGCCCTGTTCTCCACCACCCTAAGTTATGGCTGCACAGGGCAGCTCTAACTGGCACCCGGTCTGGGCACTGGGGCAATTGTACCCCCTGCTGTGTGCTCCACCCAAGCAGTACTTGAACAGAGTAGAGAAACAAGGGCTCCATCCCCATGTGTTTTTTTCCAGCCCAATATTAAACATTTCCAGAGGTGGGGGCCTCCCTTTCCCCGGGGCATTATTATTATTCTGCATTATAACTGTTCATTATTGGGAAGCTTTTCCAGATCTTCACCCTCTACTTTTCCCTCTGTTAGTCTCCAAGCTGGTCAGTTTTATTGTGGTGTTACTCTGACACACCATTCAGCCTCCTTCTCCACTAGCTTCTGAATAGGTTTGTTCCTCTCACCCCAAGTATGTGCGGTGGGACAGAGGCAAATCTATGGAGAGAGATTTATTGAGAAGGCTGGTTTGCAGATTACTGGCCTCAGTCCTCCGAATAATGGATTCATTAAGAGATTAGCCTTTTCCCACTTGGACACAACATGGGAACCAGTGTCTCCTGGCTCTGAAATGAACACACATGAATTTTACAATGGTAGCATAAAAAAGTTCTGCCATTATGAATGGCCACCATTATAGCGAATGCTATGACCCTACCCTTAAGCACCCTTCTTTCTAATCACAATTCGATGTATTCTTCTAAATGTTGAAGCCCCTTGGGAGAACATAAGAGCATTAGCAGGACACTGGGTCAGAACCGGGTGAGGATATCTGGTAAAGTTGAGGGCAAATAGCATTAATTTAATTTAATTAAAGCTTTCTCCCTGGATGGGTTTCTACAGGCTCATCTAGTGGTAGTTGTTGCCCAGCTCTGTTAATTGTGACTCAGATCAGTGGTTCTCAACCAGGGGTACGCGTACCCCTGCGGGTACCCAGTGGTCTTCCAGGGGGTACATCAACTCATCTAGAGATTTGCCTAGTTTTACAATAGGCTACATAAAAACCTTGGCGAAGTCAGTACAAAATAAAATTCCATACAATGACTTGTTTATCCTGCTCTATACACTGAAATGCAAATACAATATTTATATTCCTGTTGATTTATTTTGTAATTATACCGTCAAAGTGAGAAAGTAAGCAATTTTTCAGTACTAGTGTGCTGTGATGCTTTTGTATTTTTATGTCTGATTTTGTAAGCAAGTAGTTTTCAAGTGAGATGAAACTTGGGGGTACAAATCAGACTCCTGAAAGGGGTACAGTACCCTGGCAGGCTTGAGAGCTAGTCATGACCCCATTGAATGGTGAGTTCTTGCTCCGATTCTAAACAAAGGGCATTTCCTGCCTGAAATATTTCCATTGGGTTTTATTTAAATTTAATTAAGGCCTGGTCTAAACTATGGGGGGGTGTCGAACTAAGGAACGCAAGTTCAGCTACCTTAGTTCGAACTACTCACCCGTCCAGACGCTGCGGGATCGCGATGGTGGAGTTCCGGAGTCGACGGGAGCGTGTTCGGAGTTCGAACTATCGCGTCTACACGTCGACCCGGCAGGTAAGTGTAGACCTACCCTAAGTGTAAATGGTCACATATATAATGGGTAAGAACAGTACTTTGCTTTGCAAACAAATGAACAGTTGAGCAAAGCCACAAGTCGAAAGTCTCCAGAGTCACGTTATTTCCAAATGTACGTCTGGAGAATTAGGTTTTGCACACGGGTGGATTTGCTCTGCTTTTGAATGCCAATATCCTTCAAGGTTATTTTGGCATGGTTCCCGCATTCAGCCACTCGGTGGCCCTGGTTGTGAGTTCTGCCAGAGTTCAGGGGCTACACAGGCAGCAAACTGGCCACTTGGGAATCTGAAAGGGGATCTCCAGTGATGCTGCCGCAGTGTCACTGCTCCAGCACCAGTGCTAGCTAGATGAAAGCTACTGTGGGTATGTTTCCATGAGCTGTAATCACACCCCATAATTCCAGTGCAGACAGACCCCCAAAGGCACTAGCAGAGAATGTGCAGACCATGGGGAGGAGGAGCAAAGGGGGGTTTAAACCACCTTCCTGCATCCCCTGATCCCAGGCTGCCCTGAGGGCTGGAGCAGCCGCTGAGTTAATTTAAGCAGCCTTGGTGGCCTGATGACATTACAGCAGCCTCTCTGGACTGCCCTACTGGTGGCAACACCATCCAGGTTCTTCACAGATCCATGGTCCAACCCCCCACATGTTCCAGGGTGCTCCTTACAACAAGGTTAGCAAGGGCTCGTTCGAAAGCAACCTGCAGTTGTCTCTACAGTGCCTGTGCTGGAGGAATCTCTCCCCACCCCCTCAGTCCAAATCAGGAGGTTAGTAGTTTTTTACCTGGCATAAAGGACCAGAGTAGCGGTGAGGGTCACAGCAGAATGTGTATAGCTGGATTTAGGAAGGGCTAGATATTGAAATGGATAATGAGGTCCACAGTAATACGGAATAAGATTAAAAATGAGAGAGTTGAACAGATGGCCTCGTGTTTTAGGGCATACATCACAACCTCGAAGAGCTGAGGTTAGTAAGACACATCCCCGGATAGCAAGTACACCGCTACCTCGATATAACGCCACCTGATATAACACAAATTTGGATATAAAGCAGTGCTCTGTGGGGTGGGGTTGCGCACTCCGGTGGATCAAAGCAAGTTCAATATAACGCGGTTTCACCTATATTGCAATAAGATTTTTTGGCTCCCAAGGACAGCATTATATCAAGGTAGAGGTGTAATTGCTTAGTCATTGAAGACAGGGATTCAAGAACCTTCCTCTAAAGCAGCTGGTATTGGCTGCTATTGCAGCCAGGGAACCCCCAAAGATGTACCCTGATCATTGCGTCACAATTAATAATTCCAGATAACTATAGCACCTGTAGCAAGCTAAGATAAGCACATATTAATAACAGATACAGCTTTATAAAAATCTCAGCCAAAGTTAGCTAAATATATAACCTGTTATAACCGGTCTAATTTGGAATGGCAATTCCTATGTACCCCAGAGATGGCACTGAGAATACCTGCCTCATGTCACTCACACTCACAGACAGATTTGATAATTGGTCTTCTCCAGAAAATGAAAGGCTGCATATGCCAAACTCAAGAAATAGAAGGTACTGCTGATTGCATAATTCACCTCTTTATCCAGAGTTACTGCTTCAGAAGGCATCCATTAAGTGAATTATGTGTGATTATACTGCGGCTGTTTTCTAGTGTGCAGATAGACATGCATCTCCCAGGGAGTCATTCAGCTCCAGAAGGTAACCACATCTTACATACACATTAACCCATTGAAAGGGATCAATGATCTGTCTTGCCAGCTGGCTCTGTCATTTTAGGTGCAATTTCTTTTAAACCGAGTGTCAAAAAATATTCCATCGACTCTGTTCTTGTGACTCGCTTTGAATAGCTTTCTAACGACTTTCCTCTTTAACTTTGTCTGAAGTGTTTTGAAATTACAGTAGTTTGGTCTCCATTTAGGCCAACTGACAAAAGCACAATCAAGTGACGACGTGTGGCCTTTATGGAGCAAACAATGTATTGAGTTGTCAGGCCAATGTTGTAGGAAGCAGTAATGGCGTAAATCAGCACCAAGAAAATCTATCTAATCAGAGATAATTCCCGAGCATCCCCACAAATAGGCTGAGAAATGATCGACAACTCCAGGCCTTGGCTGGGCCAATTGTTGCTTGTTAGAAATGGGAATGAAAGCTAATAACATTGTTTCCATTGCAAAGAAGCTTCCTTTCTGTAATTCCCTCATGCGTATTCATCGTTTTGGTGAGTTGGCTTTTTAAAAAATGAGAATCAGAATAGAGGTAGTAAAAAAATGTAATTCAGTATGACGTCACCGATAAAATAAACCCAATGGATTAAACTCATCCCTAGTGTAACATCACTGAAGATGATAGAGTTGCACCAGAGATGAATCAGACTCCATTTCATCTTTATAGTTTGTTGATGTAGATGACTTTGTTTCCAAAGGGCTCAACTGTGTTCATATACACAGTCTCTGTCTCTCTCTTCCTCACTGCCTGATCTAAATACTATTGAAGTAGGTGGAAAGACTCCCGTTCGATTCAGTGAGCTTTGACTCAGGTCCTTATAGATAGGAAATACAGAGATCAAAGGGGAAAGGAAGCTAATGCTATTGTATAACTGTTTTTAAATCATTTCTTTGTTGCAATGAACGTACCAAGGGTATTGTACCAATTCCTGTTACATCGGGACTTTGGTTTTACAAATATAAGGCCTGATCCTGGAAACTCTTAAGCACATGAGTAACTTTTATTTACTCGGGTAGTCACATTCAATCTACTCATGTGAATAAAATTCTTAAGTGTTTGCAGGATTGACCCATAGAATGTCCATTTTATACCAGAATTTCTAGCCATGAATTTTACACTTTGGGGGAAAATCCTCATTGTTTTTTTATCTCTGAACCTGGTCTTCAGTGGGAGCAACCTGAGACTTCTGAAATCCATTCATACGCTATGAAGAGCTTTTTTGATTTCCACTTGTGATCTGCAAAATTATTATTATTGCTTTCCATTCATCTTTTTTTCTAAAATAAGTGTTGATCAATTGCTACAAATATGGCACTGGGTCATTTTAATTTCTAGAGCTCTTCAGTGTACCACCCTGACGAGTGGAATCGGATATCTTTTGCTACCAGTCTCCACCTGATCCCTTAGCTAGATTGGTCCATGGACATCTCACAGGCTATGGGGCACCCTCCTTACACCTGTGCAGGGGCTAGCTCGACCTTGGGGCCCCAGTGTGCAGAAGTAAACAATGATGGGTATCTGCTACTCCATTTCCACTATTACACCCTCCAGAGTGGGGGAGGGTTGATGTGCAGAAGCCATGGCACCATCCCCGCCAAAGTATTGGCCAATGCAGCTAACCCAGAGCAGGAGGAGAGGAGGTGTCATAATTTGCTCCTGGAATAAGCCAGCAACAAAACATCAGCTCCCTTGAGCAAAGGGGTTTAGTGAGGGGTTGTTACTCCCTGAGCCACAGTTCCTTCACCAGGCTCCTTTTGGGCAGCTCAGCAATGTCCTGCCCCTGACTACGGGCCATATCCTTGTGGCACCAGCTCGCCTTACGTTTGCTTCTTTGATGCAACTTAGCAATGCTGATGATTTAATTTGTAATGCCTAGGGACCTATGAAGAGCAGGGCTTCCTGTGCTAGGCACTATAGAAAGACAGAGGAGTACCCAGAACTTATCACTTATCTTTACAAATGAAGGCTCAAAAATAGCATGAATGTGTTCCATGTCTCTAAGGGGCTTTTAATCATTCCTATATCTCTCATCGTGCTTTATGAAGGAAAGTCAATATGACTATCTATTAGATAGGGAAACTGAGGAGTAGAGACAAAGTGACTTGCCAAAGGTTGCCCAGCATGCAACTAGGGATAGAGCCCAGATCACCAGAGTCAGGATTCAATACACTATCCACTGGGCCACCTTGCTATAGTAGTAACATATGTCTTTTATCTTGTTTCTTCAAAGTTAAATAGCCAGCATCTGTTTTTAAAGCCATCAGTCTACATTTATTTGTCTTCAACATCACAAGTTCAGGTTTCATACTCCTTTTGCTTGATTGATTTTTAGTTCATTGCATACTATACAAAAATTTGCCTGCCTTCCTAGATGCTTCAGGAGTCCCAGTTGCTTGGTTCTCTGGGATTCCTGGGTTTTGGTTCTAAAAATTCATTTGTCTTTCTCGTGCTGCCTGCCTGGCTTCTAGGTTTTGTGGTATCCATCAGTGTGTGCCAGAACTGCAGGCATCACTGGTGTTTTCAGGGAAACTGCAACCAGTCTGTCTGGGAGCAGCAAATAACCTCAAGGCAAAAGAGATGAGATCAGAGAAGGTTGTGACCCTCGTGTCACATTTTGGGGATTCGGCCCACAGCAGTGCAGGGGTGTGTCACTGCCTGTAGCCCTACGTGCCTTAAATGCTCACAGATTGGACACCAACAGCCAGTGGACAAAAACACTTCCCTGAGCATCTGGTTCAGAGCTCTGCAGCCCTGGTTCAGCGTTCTGACCCCAGCAGCCTGCCAACAACACAGGAGCCCCACCAGGGTCTCCATCAACTGTGGTTACTACTTGCAGGGTGACCCCAACACACTCTCCACCCTGGATTTTCCCCAAACCTTCTGCCCTGAAGTGCCCAGCCCTCTCATGGAACACTCAGAGAATTCATAAGGTTTGTTGCACCTTTAAAGAGACCAAAGTTACACCTGGGAAACTCATGCTTCCGTTACCATGTACATTTTGTGGTGCTGCTTGGTCATACTTGGGAGGCTAGGGACATAGCATCCCTATGCATGAGTGGCATACAGTGAGCTGAGACGTGTCATGCATGCTGGGCTTAATCTGTGATTTCCAGGGACCTGCCCGGAAATTCTCAGCCTGGAAACAGAATTAGATGATATAGCCCATCTCGGTATAACTCTCATTTAAACACTGACACCTCTTTTGAAGTGCATCCCAAACACTGTTTAATTTTCTTAAAGTGAAGGCTGTGTTCCTTAGAAAGGCAGTGTGTCCTAGGGGATAGTGCACTGCACTGGGGCTCAAACATAAGAACATAAGAACGGCCATACTGGGTCAGACCAAAGGTCCATCCAGCCCAGTATCCTGTCTACTGACAGTGGCCAATGCTAGGTGTCCCAGAGGGAGTGAACCTAACAGGTAATGATCACGTGATCTCTCTCCTGCCATCCATCTCCACCCTCTGACAAACAGAGGCTAGGGACACCATTCCTTACCCATCCTGTCTAATAGCCATTAATGGATTTAACCTCCATGAATTTATCTAGTTCTCTTTTAAGACCTGTTATAGTCCTAGCCTTCACAACCTCCTCAGGCAAGGAGTTCCACAGGTTGATTGTGCTCTGTGTGAAGAAGAACTTCCTTTTATTTATTTTAAACCTGCTGCCTATTAAGTTCATTTGGTGGCCCTTAGTTCTTATATTATGGGAACAAGTAAATAACTTTTTCTTATTCACTTTCTCCACACCACTCATGATTTTATAGACCTCTATCATATCCCCCTTAGTCTCCTCTTTTCCAAGCTGAAAAGTCCTAACCTCTTTAATCTCTATGGGACCCATTCCAAACCCCTCATCATTTTAGTTGCTCTTCTCTGAACCTTTTCTAATGCCAGTATATCTTTTTTGAGATGAGGAGACCACATCTGTACACAGCATTCAAGGTGTGGGCGTACCATGGATTTATATAAGGGCAATAAGATATTCTCCATCTTATTCTCTATCCCTTTTTGTATGATTCCGAACAACCTGTTTCCTTTTTTGACTGCCGCTTCACACTGCCTTGCCGTCTTCAGAGAACTATCCACGATGACTCAAAGATCTTTTCCTGATTAGTTGTAGCTAAATTAGCCCTCATCATATTGTATGTATAGTTGGGGTTATTTTTTCCAATGTGCATTACTTTACATTTATCCACATTAAATTTCATTTGCCATTTTGTTGCCCAGTCACTTAGTTTTGTGAGATCTTTTTAAAGTTCTTCACAGTCTGCTTTTGTCTTAATTATCTTGAGCAGTTTAGTATCATCTGAAAACGTTGCCACCTCACTGTTTACCCCTTTCTCCAGATCATTTATGAATAAGTTGAATAGGATTGGTCCGAGGACTAACCCCTCTCCATTCTGAAAATTTACCATTTATTCCTACACTTTGTTCCCTGTTTTTTAACCAGTTCTCAATCCATGAAAGGACCTTCCCTCTTATCCCATGACAACTTAATTTACATAAGAGCCTTTGGTGAGGGACCTTGTCAAAGGCTTTCTGGAAATCTAAGTACACTATGTCCACTGAATCCCCCTTGTCCACATGTTTGTTGACCCCTTCAAAGAACTCTAATAGCTTAGTAAGACATGATTTCCCTTTACATAAACCATGTTGACTTTTGCCCAACAATTTATATTCTTCTATGTGTCTGACAATTTTATTCTTTACTATTGTTTCAACTAATTTGCCCAGTACCGATGTTAGGCTTATTGGTCTGTAATTGCCGGGATCACCTCTAGACCCCTTTTTAAATATTGGCCTTCCATTATCTATCTTCCAGTCACTGGGTACAGAAGCCTATTTAAAGGACAGGTTACAAACCATAGTTAATAGTTCCGCAATTTCACATATGAGTTCTTTCAGAACCCTTGGGTGAATGCCATCTGGTCCGGTGTTTTGTTACTGTTAAGTTTATCAATTAATTCCAAAACCACCTCTAGTGACACTTCAATCTGTGACAATTCCTCAGATTTGCCACCTACAAAGGACGGCTCAGGTTTGGGAATCTCCCTAACATCCTCAGACGTGAAGACTGAAGCAAAGAATTCATGTAGTTTCTCCTCAATGACTTTATCATCTTTAAGCGCTCCTTTTGTATCTCGGTCGTCCAGGGCCCCCACTGGTTGTTTAGCAGGCTTCCGCTTCTGATGTACTTAAAAAACGTTTTGTTATTACCTTTTGAATTTTTGGCTAGCCGTTCTTAAAACTCCTTTTTGGCTTTTCTTATTACATTTTTACACTCAATTTGGCAGTGTTTATGCTCCTTTCTATTTACCTCACTAGGATTTGACTTCCACTTTTTAAAAGATGCTTTTTTATCTCTCCCTGCTTCTTTTACATGGGTAAAAGAAAAAGAGACCTGAGTTCTCTGCTCAGCTTTGTCCCTGGTGTGCTGAGTGACCTTGGCAAGTCACCTCTCGGTCCCGTAGCACTGTTAAAACCTACTAGGGAACTTTTAGTTCATACCAGCAGGGTCTACATGGACCTGTTAGCATACAAGCCTGTTTGTCAGCCTGGGATAGAATTTTGGGGTTGACCTTTGATACTCTTATATCCTTAGTAAGATGTGTGAACAAAGAACAAAGACACTGTGTGTGTTGCTTCTGCCTGGCCAGATGGTTTGTGAGTACAATGGGAAGAGATAAGGGATAGAGCAGTTAAAGTGTTACAGGGCATGGTGGGAGTGTAATATATACACTTTAAAGCTGCCTCAACCCCATCTCAAGGCATGGTCAAGCAACCAGGCGGGAGGAGCAAAGAGGGATGGGCGGGGGAAGGTATAAAACACTAAAAGACCAAAGAAACGCTTGTCCCTGACCGTAGCACAACCTCACTGCTCACCCCTCCCATGGGGTACAAAAGGCTTGGGACTGTGTGCGTGCTCGGCAGGTATATTTGGGCCTGCTAAGAAGGGGGAATCGGGACACAGGCAAGGCTCTGCGGCGTCAGAACTGGGAACGGAACACTGGGAAACGGACTCTGTTGGCATGTAAAGCTATGGACATGCTTGCCGGGAACTAACCCCAATAAACATGGCATTGCCTGCACTTCGGACTTCTGGTCTTCTGCTTGCTGTCTGCGTGACAAGAACCAGAGGAGGGGGTGAAGGGAAAGCCCTCTAACAGGACCAATTAATGCCCAACACATTAATGCCCTTTAGAAACCACACCCCTGCATTACTGCCCTGCATATACAAACCCCTGGTGTCTTCCTTTTCTCTCTTCCTTTGCAGTGTGTCCTACCCTGGACTCCTGTAGAGATATAAAGACAGTGGCTAGTACCAGGAGAGATTTGATCAACACAGCTCAGTTTAGCTGGGATTGCATTTCATTTTGGCTGTAAAACCATCTTGTAGCCATGGGAGAAGAGAGGAAAGGAGGAAACATGGGCTGCAGAGCCACAAAAGTGTAACCCTTCTGCCCCTCTGAGTTGGCAGCAACAAGGGCCGGGTTCAGTATCCAGGGGTTCCGTTTCAATAGCGCAATGCAAAACTGGCTTGAGCCCCAACCCAGTGACCTGGGACAATTACATATCACGCCCCCCCCGGGCGCCTCTAGGAGGCAATACTTCCCCTCTCGCAAGCACGGAGCCTGAGTGTAGCAAAATCCTTTTAATAAAGGAGGGAAACAATGCGGCATTACGGTGGGGAAACACCACAAACAGGATTCCTAACACAAACCATGAGCAAAAGACCCACCAAGTAAGTTTTGGCAATGTCCTTTTCCCCTTAGGGTCTTAAGTCCAATCACCCCAAAGTCCAACAACCCAAAAGTCTCTGTCCCTGGTCAGTGCCGCCCCAGAGTTCAAAAGTTTATCTGCAGAGTATTAACGCCCCCCCCAGCCTGGGTGGAATGGGGGAGGCACACAGGGTGTTAATGGGCACCTTACGTGGGCCGAGGCTGACTGCCTCGCCTCTCCGTGAAGTTCTGCTGTAGCCTTCACCACGAATGGCTCTGTTCCACCAGCCGCTCCGTTCCTCCATCCATCCCGTGAGCTGCTCCAGACACCCCCACAAACTGCTCCACTCGCTGTTCCATGGGCCGCTCCAACCATCCCACAAGCTGCTCCGCTAGCTGCTCCACTCTACCAGCCATCCCATGAACCACTCCCGCTGTCCCCGCAAACTGCTCCGCTCTGCTCCAACTGTCCTGCAAACTGCTCTGCTCTGCCAGCCACTTAGCAATATATCTTCAGGCTCCCCCACTAGTTAACACAGCACTCAGTGATCTCAGCTCAGTAATTTTAGCTCTTTTAGTGGCTTCAGCTCTTAGTGATTTCAGCTTGTGGTAGGGGAGCCCCAGTGCTGGTGCACCATTGGCCCAAAGTGAATTCAGCTCAGCAGCCTCTAACAAGACTCCTAGTGGAATCAAAATTAGCTCTGCTATTCAACAATGGAGAGAGGAGGAGGTGCTATTGGTGTGCTAGGCCTTCAAAAGGCACCCATACCATCAGGTACACACATCTATCCCCAACCTTTCCCAATTCACTGGGTTTTGGAACCCATGTCCCTTGTCTAGCGAGTGATATTTAGTTGATGGTGAGACCCTCTGTCATAAAACAGTCTCATAGTCCTTCATTCACATAATCAGGGTAGCAACACTTTATTCCTCCTACCTCAATAACCGAGAACTTGGGGATCCCACAGCTGTCAAAGTGACCATTTTGGGCTGCCGTGGGCTCATGCTAGGTGGAGTGGGTGTGCCTATGCAAACAAGATCAGCCCCCTAAGTTCTTTTCCACACTTGCCATAATTCACCACCAGATGTCAGGGTAGAGCTCATCCTGACTCTGCTTACAAAAGTATTTACCTGGCTGAAAACTAGAAGAAAGAGGTAGATTCAGTGACATGCCCAAGGTTACACAACAGTAAATGGTAATACTAGGAACTGATCCTAGGGCTTCTGAGTCCCCATTCAATGATTTAATCACTAGATGATCCTTCCGCTATGGCTTCAGACTCCATAAAAGCAGTGTATTAGAAGTGGATAGCAGGAAAAATAAAACCAATGATATTCCTTGCAATAATTAATCTCCATTGTAATCCTGTTGTTTAGCTTTAGGTCTTCTGCACTGGGCAGTGAGTTTACAGTGCATTTATTTCACCTTCCAGGGCTGTTTTCCCCCCAAGAGGAGGATCACAAGATTTACTGGTTTTCCCATGAGTTCAGGATAGACTGGTGTATTTGTAATTGTTCCGCTTTCTGCCTTTCAGGTCGCAGCGACGCACTCAGACTGCATCATCAGAAAGGAGCAGGAGGCCTGTCTGGAGAAAATCAAGAGAGCAAGTGCTGTCAATCCACTGAATGAGTCTTCCCCAGGTGAGTTCCAGTCTGGGATGGATATGTATGTTGAACAAACCCCTTCCAGAGTTTCCCTCTTCTTACATGTGTGATCTGCCATGTGGCACACAGAATATTGATGCCAAAGGCTTACTAGAATATGATTTAGCAGTTAAAGTTAAATTAGCTAGGATAAACATTAGAAGAGCAATTAACTGTCATGCTTCAGGGCAAATGCTGATGACCAACCAAGGTCAGGAATATACTTCCTTCCATAGTACAGTATGACGCAATGAGGTATATTTATGGGACTGATCCAGAGCCCATAGAAGTCACTGGAAAGACTTTTCAGTAGGCACTGACTGAGTCAGGCTCTATGGGGTTTTACACCTTCATTTGGAGCATCTGACATCAGCCACTGTTGGAAATTGTATATGGGAGCATCGGTGTTTTCTGGAATGGCAGTTCCTATGTTCCTGTCTTCATTTCAGTAATAATTTGCATCAGTGGAGCACCTGATCAAAGGACCTCAAAAGTGCTTTACAGACATTAATCATATGCTACCGTGATGAGTGCCAGATGGATAGACAGAATCGTCCCACTACCTCAGAGCCACAGACAGAAAAACTGAGGCCCAGAGAGATGCAGAGCCTGCAATGCAGAGGGGCTGAGCACTGTCTCCTTCTCACTGACTTCAGTGGGAGCTGTGGATGCTCAGCACCTCTGAAAGTCAGGTCCTACATAACTCATCTGAAGTTGTAAAGCAAGTCACCAGTGGAGCATTACTGGTAGCCAGGCATCAATTCGAGGGCTCCGGACAAACTCCTGGTGGTGGAATTTGGGGTGGAGGGGTGTAAAGGCAGCATAAAAGTGGCCAAACTGGGGAACATGGTGAAATCCTGATTGTGCCGCCTCTGCCTGGCCATATTTTCCATCCTGGAAGCAAGGGGGAGGATGCAGGAGCCTCTACGTTGACTCAGTGCCACCGGAGCATGCCCTAAAGTGGGGGTGCTCCTCCCATGGGCCGTTCAGATGGCTTTGTGGGCAGAAATCTGCCAGGAGCACAATGCGAAGTAACCACACTAGAGGCTTGCAAACAGGCTCACGCAGCAGCGGCTGGACCCTGCTGTCCAGCGCCTCGTGAATGAATCAAATGGTTTGATGGAACCAGGGAGAGTGCACAGGTCAGGCCTTTCCTTTTACCCACAGGCTTCTCTAGTTGTTTCTGAGGGCGGCCCCTTCGGTGGCAGATGAGCCTCTGAATCATTAATGTGGGTAAGGGGGAGAATCTTTCGCTCCCCTGCAGAGCTATAGCAGCAGCTGATTGTGACTCTTGTTACCTTTTATTAATGATGAGCCAATTGGCTGTTGTTTGAATTCAGGAATTCAGAGAGTTTAGGGGCCATTGGATCAGCTGGTCTCACCTCCTGACCAGCACAGGCCAGAGAATTTCACCCAGTTGCCCCTGGTTCCTGGATCCTGACTCTCAGATCCTTGAATGTACAGACCAGTGTATCAGGCCGTGCCCCCAGGCAGAATTACAACTGAAGCCAATGCCACAAACTCTGCTTCTCCTGGACTCTGCGTCTGGCGAATCCATCCCTGACATGGGAGGGAAGCAACCCCTGCCTGCATGGACCTCTCTCTCTGCCCTACAAGCACTGCCTTGGCAACGGGGCCCAGCTCCCCCTTTTCTCCTTCCCTAAGCATCTTTCACAGAAATCACCACAGGCGAGATCCCCCCAGCTCGTCCTCAGCAGCGCTGGGGAGAATGAGGTCCCTTGTTGTCCCCTGGTTGGCCTTGCTCAGTTTGTGACTCCAGTTAGAGGGCAGGGGAAGAGCTGGAGCGACTCCCTCAAACTCCCTGAGTTCCAGTGGGAGGAGGAAGGCAGTGAGTGGGAGTGGCCACTGGCACCCAGTGTGGAGTAAGCTCCTTCACGAACTGTGTGTGTGTGTAACTTACTTTGCCACCTTCCGTCTGCCCCACTTGGGAGCCAGGGGAGGAATTGTAACTCTCGGGGTCACAATTATGCTAGCCTGGCTCAAGCTGGCACTCTACAAATAGCAATGTAGCCACCTGAGTCCGTACCTGCCTGGACCCCCTGGGTCCCTGGGTGACTAGCCTGAGCCACCACCCCTGTGGCCCCGGCTACACTGCTATTTTTAGTGTGCTCACTCGAGGAGAGCTACTGTGGGTACATCTACGCAAGCTTGGCCTCACACCCTCAGTTCCGCGTGTAGGCCTGACCTTCGGGTACCACTCCACTGCAAATGATGCCAGGATTGTCTCATGCTCGGCATATCTGCGCTCACGTCTAATCTAGCTGGTGCAGGTAACAATAGCACTGAAGGCATGGTGGGCATGGACCCTGGTGGTGGCTAGCAACCTGAGTACATACCCAGAATCCCCAGCAGGCTTGTTCTTGGGTAGCTAGCCCACCACAGTTACCTGTGCCAGCTCGATTAATGCTAGGGGGGAGGGTGATGTTTGCCTGCCCTCCCTGCAGACATACCTGTGACGGGTTGGATCATAGAAACCCCCCTGGGAGCTGCCAACTGATGTGATAAGACAACCTCTGCTCCTGTTTTCCCTGACAGCTCGGGACTCCAACACTGTCTTGCTGAGCCAGACACTCCTGTCTGCTCCAACAAAGACCCAGGGTCTGAATTACTTGCCCCAAAACGTCAGGTTTACCTGAAAGCAGCTAACAGAAGTGTGCTTGTCTTTAACACCCAGATGCCCAACTCCCAATGGGGTCTAAACCCAAATAAATCCGTTTTACTCTGTATAAAGCTTATGCTGGGTAAACTCATAAGTTGTTCGCCCTCTATAACACTGATAGAGAGATATGCATGTCTGTTTGCTCCCCCAGGTATTAATACATACTCTGAGTTAATTAATGAGTTAAAAATGATTTTGTTAAATACAGAAATTTATTTAAGGATTTAAGTGGTTCCAAGTAGTAACAGACAGAACAAAGAAAGTCACCAAGCAAAATAAAATAAAATGTGCAAATCTATGTCTAATCAAACTGATGCTTCAGTAAGTTTTTTCCTCAGACTGGACACCTTCCAGTCCTGGGCACAATTCTTTCCCCTGGTACAGCTCTTGTTCCAGCTCAGGTGGTAGTTAGGGGAGTCTTCATGATGGCTCCAGGGCCGCCGGGGGGGGGGAGGCAAAGGGGGCAATTTGCCCCGGGCCCCGGGCTCCGCAGGGGCCCCCAAGAGAACAGCGGAGGCTCCCGCCTCCGCCCCTCTCCTGGAGCCTCAGCGCATCAAGCGCCGAGTCTCCGCCGGGGCCCCTGAGCCCCGCCCCGCTCAGAGCCGCGTGGTCAGGGGGCGGGGCTGGGAGCTCCGGGCTGAGCTCAGCTGCCTCCGCTCGGCGTGGAGCTCCCAGCCCCGCCCCCTCACCACGTGGCTCTGAGCGGGACGGAGCTCAGGCCCCGCCGGCCACACGCTGCGGCTGTTCCGGCGAGGCGCTGAGACTCCGGGTGAGGAGGGAGCCGGGGGTAAGAGGCTGGGGCCGGGGCGGGGGGGAAGCGGGACCCGCCGCCGAAGCGCAGCCCGGTCTTCGGCGGCGGGGGGCCCCTTCCGTTCCGGGACCCGCCGCCGAAGTGCCCCGAAGACCCGCGGCGGGGACCCCCCCCCCACCGAATTACCGCCGAAGACCGGGCTGCACTTCAGCGGCGGGTCCCACTTCGGCGGTAATTCGGCGGTGGGGAGTCCCCGCCGCGGGTCTTCGGGGCACTTCGGCGGCGGGTCCCGGAACGGAAGGGCCCCCCGCTGCCGAAGACCCCGGGCCCCCGGAATCCTCTGGGCGGCCCTGGATGGCTCCTCTCTCTGTTCTGTTCCATCCCTTTATATATCCTTTGCATAAGGCGGGAATCCTTTGTCCCTCTGGGTTTCTACTGCCCCTCACTGGAAAAGCACCAGGTTAAAGATGGATTCCAGTTCATGTGACATGATCACATGTCACTGTGTGACCCCAAACCTTCATTCCTCCCAGCCTGACTCAGAGGAAGGTTTGCCTGCAAACAGAGCCCCAGTCAATTGTCCTGTTGATGGGAGCCATCAAGATTCCAAACCCCCTTTAATGGCCCACACTTTGCATAATTACAATAGCCCCTCAGAGTTATATTTCATATTTCTAGTTTCAGATACAAGAGTGATACATTTATACAAATAGGATGACTACACTCGGTAGACAATAAGCTTTTTAATGATACCTTACAAGAGACCTTTTGCATGAAGCATATTCCAGTTACATTATATTCACTCATCAACTTTTTATAAAATCATATAGACTGCAACATCACAACACCTTCCTTTGCAGTGTTAATGGGTTTATTCCCTGCGCTGCTGCCTGCTAGCCCATACTTGGGGCAGATTATAAAGCCATAATCTAGACCTATCTGATTCATCCAGCCCTGTGTGGTACATATTTCAGACCAGACTCTGCCATATTTATTCGTATTGAGTACTCCCTTATTCCACAATGATTCCTACTGCAATCAATAAGGCCGAAGGCGGCACATGAGCTGATTTTCAGTGGCACTCACACTGCCCAGGTCCTGGCCACCGGTCCGGGGGGCTCTGCATTTTAATTTAATTGTAAATGAAGCTTCTTAAACATATTAAAAACCTTATTTACTTTACAGACAACAATAGTTTAGTTATATATTATAGACTTATAGAAAGAGATCTTCTAAAAACGTTAAAATGTATTACCGGCACGTGAAACCTTATATTAGAGTGAATAAATGAAGACTCGGCACCCCACTTCTGAAAGGTTGCTGACCCTTGGGGTAAAGCAATATTCAGCATCACCAAACCTGGCCTTTCGTTCATAGTTATCAAGAGCCTCATATAAAAGACGGGCCCATTTCAGTTCTCGCTGCTCTGAAACTCCCCGCTTTGGGATACCTGCCTGCAGGTGGAGGCGGCCGGGGGCATTTGCAGTGCGTTTTCGTCTTTGATTGGTTCCTTTTCCTTCCACCCACCTCAGCCAACCTGTTCTTCAGCTGGGAGCATGTGCTGCGCTCTCATTAGTGGGCTAAAAAAATAAGGCTTATTAAAAGTGACAGCTGCTAGAGAAATGGACTGTTAGCTTGTTTCCTTTGGAAAACTGAGCAGCATAGAAAACACCTATGTGCTTGTCAGAGGCAGATGGGAGAAGGAAGAAATGTGTTCTGACTGGTAAATAAACAGAGAGGGAGGCGAGGGGTAGAAACCTAGGTATAGCCTTTGATTTCCCATCCAAACAAAGCCATGGAACAAAACCTACTTCACGAATAATCCTCTATCGAAGGAAATCTCTTTTCCTGGAGGGGCTGAGTGTAAGGTCCTTGGGGCAGGGGCTGAGTTAGTGGGCACAGGGGCAGTTTATTTCATTAAACCTTGTTCTGTGTTTATACAGCACCTGGCGCAGTGGGGTTCTGGTCCATGACTGGGGCTGCCGTGATGCAAATAAATAATGGGGAGTTCTGTGAAGCTGTTCCTTCCAACTCATTCTCATGCTTTAAATCCTTCCCTCAAATAAATTAATCCCATAGAAGTCAATGGGGGCTCTTTCTGCATGCTCCAGACTGCTCATATTAGCTCAGTCCTCCCTCACTTTGCCTCCCGCTGTGTTTGGCTCCTGCTTCCAGATTTGCAGAGGAGTTGGCTCCCCGGCCGGTCCTTAGGGCTCCCCGCAGCGAGCTGCAATATGTGCACAATGCTCACGCTGCAGCTGTAGCCATGGAGCCTTCAGATTAATGCTAACAATATCCTACCAAGCAGCCAGCCTGCGGACGCATTCGTGCCTTGGCACAGCAGCTTTTCCCCCTCCTCTGGGTTGTGTTTGCTGTTGTTTTGTTCTCCGCTGGGTTGTGTTTTTCTTCCCTCTGCTGCTTTGTGGTGTCTGTAAGTGCTTGGGAAACAATGGAGCTTTTCATGTTTATTTTACAGCCCCTCCATGATCACTGCTTCCTCTAAAGGGTTTTCAGTCTTTCAGGGGCTTTCATAAGAAAGAAAATAAGGCGAAATACTGACCCCGCCCCCTCATCTCTGCAGTCCTGGACTCCTATGTGCAACGCCTGAATAAAAGGAGATGCATACATAGATTTTGAGCTAGGGCCAGAATCCTCCTTTAGTGGGCCGTGGAGGGAGAGAAAATGTTACAGGGAAAAACGATGTAGGAGAATGAAGGGGAGGAGACAGGAGAGAAGGAAGGGCGGCCATGCACAGCAATGAGACCAGATGCTCTCCTACACTGATATCGCCCTGATTTTCTGCCATGTTCCAGCCTCAGTCCTAGAGCAGATTAGAGCAGCTTCTAGGCTGCTCTAACCTATGATAGCTGGCAACCGGCTACAGTCCACTGACCCCAGCCCATCATCCCTGCAGTACACTAGCTGAGAATTGGCAATGCACATCTGCACTCTGGCCAAACCCTCTCCTTCTCCCAGCATTCTCTGTCCCATCCCCATCACCCGGGAGTTAGTGGGGATGGCGTGGGAGTAAAGAGCTGTTGATAATACCTGATGGGGCTGGAAATGTGCAGCTGTCCCTTTAAATAGTTGCCTAGATTGTCTGTACAGCAACTGAAATGTTCCCCTTACTAGGCCCTGGTCTGCACACAGCCCCGGGGTCGAACTAGGGTACGCGAATTCAGCTACGTGAATAATGTAGCTGAATTCGAACTACCCTAGTTCGAATGACTTACCCGTCCAGACGCCGCGGAAGCGAACTCCGCGGCTCCAAGGTCGACTCCGCCAACTCCTCCTGCCACGGTGGAGTACCGGAGTCGACCGCGGCGCTTCCGGAGTTCGAACTATCGCGTCTAGATCAGACGCGATAGTTCGAACTCCGAGAAGTCGAACTCGCCGCGTCGACCCGCGCGGTAAGTATAAACGTACCCTAGGGGAATACTCAGCAGGCCAGGTGCAGTTAGCATCTGGCCCCTTTTTGCTGCCAGAGTTGGAACAAATGGGCTGGAGCACACGACAGAGTCTGGCCCATGAGTCCGGCTGCAAGACATTTTAAAGTCTAAGGGCCAAACCCTGCATCCTTTACTCACGTAACTACAATGGAAACACTCTTGTGAATATGAGTTCCAGTACAGATCCCTTAGGAGGTGATTTGAATAGGGGCTGATGATGCTCAGCACTTTACTGGTTTGATCCCTTGGTTTAGTAATTACAGTTTCTGAAATACAGTTCCTTGGTCTACCATGTCCATAATGCTGGTCTGTTCTGGGCCCACAGTGCACTGGATTCCATCTTTGTAGGGCAATGCCCTGTCTCCCTGGACCTGCCATCCCAGGCAGGGGTCTACACTCTGCCTGTAGTACAATAGTCATGATACCTGCACTTCTGCAGTGTCCATCATACCAAGATCTCAGAGGGTTTTATGACTGTTATATAGTAATACCTAGCTCTTACAGAGTGTTTTTCATCAGTAGATCTCAAAGCACTTCACAAAGAAAGTCCATACCATTATCCCCATTTTACAGCTGCGGAAACTGAGGCACAGGGCAGTAACTTGACCACGGTCACCCAGCAGGCCCATGGAAGAGCTGAGAGTAAAACCCAGGCCTCCAGTCTAGTGCTTTATCCTCTAGGCCATACTGCCTCCTCACAGCCTCTCAGAGGTGTACGTTGGGGACTGAGTGATCACATCACAAACAACCCTGAGCACAACAGGTATACAACCGTGCAGAGCAACACTCCACAACAGTTTAGCACAGGGACTGACCAGGAATACCCTAGCCAGTTGAAACTGCAGGGTGTATTTTAGTAGCTGTCATATTTGTAGAACACACCGGGGCTTATATTCCTTCCTTATCCGAAGTGCCCTGAGATCTTTCATGACCACAAAAAAGAGACACGCATTACAGATGCTTTAATGCACTTCTGGGCCGCATCCGGGCACCATAGTGACAGGCACGGTCTAAGAAGCTGAATGGAATAAGAAGTGGTCAGGGCTCTGGTTTTATGTCTCATTGTAAAATCACTCTTTAATTCTGGCTGCCCCAGTAAACTCTTTTAGCAGGTGGCATGCTTTCCATCCCACCCCCACCTCCTGGTGAAATATTTAAAGGGACAGCTGCACATTTCCAGCCCCATCAGGTATTGTCAACAGCTCTTTACTGGGCTATACACGTGCAGCGATCTTCCCCCGCGGGAGAATCATGCAAGCCAGAGCCCTGTTGTCATTTGAACATGATCGAGTAAAATGAAAGGTGTGGGGCAGGGGAGACAGAGTTGATTAGGTTGCACTTTCCCAAATGCAGCGGGTGAGCGAGTTTCACAGATGTGCGCTTTGAAAAGGAGCCCGTCTGGATGGGAAGATGGAGCCGGACTGCGGTGTTGTGCTGGAGAGGGAGAGTTTGCTCTCGTTTTTTTTCCCTGAAATGTCTCATCAATCTCCCATTCTTTCAAAGCCTTTGAGTGAGCTGTTCTTATTGCCCTTGCCAGCACTGGGGAGAAGTTATTTCATTGTGCATGCGCCTCCCTCCTTGTTGCAGCTGTGTACGGGAATAACGTGGCCGGAGTTGTTCTCCTGTCTATTAGCTCTTCAGAAGTGCTTTGGCGGTGTTGGATTTCTCTCCACAGCAGGGCAGAACATCCACTGACAATCTAATACCAGGTTCAGAAGCATGGGGCAAGAGACTTGGGGTAAAACTAGGTGCTACATGATGCCAGACTTGGCAGATCCACTCTTATTATTCGTAGTGGAAGGGGTATAAACTCACATGCTTCAGCATAAGCCAAGGTCTAGACACTTGGGTTAGGAAGAAACATTCCATATGGACAGATTATCCCATAATTGCCACCTGGAGTTTTTACTGCACCTTCCTCTGAAGCATGTGATGCTGACCACTACTGGAGACAGGACGGTGGGCTAGATGGATCATAGATCTGAGCCAATGTGGGAAATCCTATGTTCCTGCATATTGCATTAACACCTAGTGGCCCCACTCACTGTCAGAGACCCATTTTGTGATGGATTGTAAGACCACTCCCATGTCAAATCGCCT
The DNA here is from genome assembly GCF_020497125.1 of Mauremys mutica. NCBI lineage: Eukaryota > Metazoa > Chordata > Testudines > Geoemydidae > Mauremys > Mauremys mutica. The sequence goes on from NC_059073.1 coordinate 286,454,899, forward strand.
ACAATCTAAATAGACAAGACATGTAATATTATTATCCCCGTTTTACAGCTGGAGAATTGAAGCATAGAGAAATGATGTGACTTGCCCAAGATCGCACAGAATGTCTCTGGCAGTAAATGGGACTAAACCCAGATCTCATGAGTCCTATTCCCTAACCACAACATGATCATCCCTCTTGATTTCACTAACCCTTTTGTTGCTCGTCTTCCATGGCACCTGCGGTGCTGCCATTGTTCTAGCAAGAGGCCATTACAAACAAGTGGAATGCCTGGGCATGCTGGTACACTCTGGATACGAGAGGAACATCCTACTTGCATATATTTAGTATGATCAGCCTCCATGCTGATGTATTCCGCATGGATGCACTAGGTGTGTTCCATAGGAATGTAGGAATTCCCAATCCAGATCAGACCAGTGGCCCATCTAGTCCAGTAGCCTGTCTACAACAGTGGCCAGCGCCAGATGCTTCAGAGGAAGATGCAATAACCTTCTGAATGGAGAATTATGGAATAACCTTCCTACAGAGGAAGTTTCTTCTTACCCTCATCAGCACAGCAGGTACGTGCTGCTGGCACGTTCAGTAGCACTCTAGTGGATAACATGGACTCTCTCATTTGATTCCCTCCCTCTCCACCTCCAAAATAAATCTGTGTTATTGTCCTTTGGACATTTGCCGAGTTTAATTTAATTGAGCCAGCAAAGGAAACAAAAGACGTTGTATTTCAGTGGCTAAGAGCCTGAAACCACCATCTAACTTGAAAATACAGGTGTGAAAAAGGCTATTCTGTATTACAGAGTGTATTATACTATGCCATGACCCCAAGGTCTTGAGCTTGGGTCCAGACGGTTCATAGGAGCAGCCACACTCCAACCCTCCACCTGCCACCCTAGGATCCATGAAGCCCAGCCCCACTGTGAGGCTCTGCCCCTGAAATCCAATTGGCAGGGTCCCAAAACAGCTGATTGGCCAGCTGGCCCTACTTAAACCAGCAGCAGGAGCAGGGTGCAGTCCAAATAACTGGGCTTCACTCTGCACTGGAGTATGTGCTTCTGGCTCTCGTTTGACTTCCTGGCATCCCAGGCTGGCTTAACTCCTGGCATCTGACTTGAGGTTCCTGACCTCCAGTGTGTCTCATGGCCCTGACTCTGGTTTCTGACTTGTGGTTCATGATCTCCAGTTTGTCTCCTGCTTCTGACCTCCTGTATCCTGGTATCCTGACACAGCTACCTCTGGACGCCTGTCTTGCCGCTGCAGACTCTGGCTCTGACGCCTAGGTCTGGCCGCCTACAACCTGGCTGTGACCTAACAACACTTACATAGTGCTTTCAAACAGATGAAGCCCTATACTCTCTTGGGAGGCAGATTATTATTAACCAACAGAACTGTTAACCAAGTCCCTAGTGCAGAATCTCTTAGTGCAGGTGGTGGTGCGTGAGCCAGAAAGACTTAAGTTCCTGATTGCAATTGCCATCATCATGGCAAGTCCCAAAGGGACATAGACTCCTTGCAGAATCAGAACCACCCACATCGATATCTAGCAAAGCCCTGAAGATGGTCTGGCTGGATATTCAGTTTATATCCATTGTTGGCAATCATCTCACACCACCGAAGCTTTTGGTGACCGTCTGATTGCCAGCCATGTGATCCCCAGCCCTGGAGTGCGTTCCTCAGTAAACGTGCTTTGTAATTCATTAGCCCTCCATCCTAATAATAACTGACAGCAAATACAAGCCCAGGCCAACCCTAGATTTTACTTGTAAATCGACCCCCTTGGATGAAGAGTCCTGTGCCAGTAAGCTCTTTGGGAGGGGAACTGTCTTTTTTTTCTGAGTTCATACTGCCCCTACTACAATGGAGTCCTAGCCCAGGAGGGGAGGCTCCTAGGTGCTACTGCAATACAAATGATTAATAATAATGTGTGAAAGCCACAATGTTATTTTACAGTCTCTTTTGAGAGGATTTCTGCACATGAAGGGGCCCCAGCAATGAATAACAGAGGCATTTTGAGGTGGTTTTTATCAAGGAAGGTGCACAATTACTCCAAACCAAAATGTATGATTAGCTAGTTTTTTTGTTAGAAAGGATTACACCAGGGCAAGGAGAGGACCGTGCATTAGTGCAAATGTTATTTATTATCTCTGATTGAATGAGCATGTAAAAGCAAAAGGGCTAAGGAAAGGGGAGGAGACACCGATGTATATGCTAATGATTCATGAGGACAAGACGAGCATTGACCTTTTCAGTAATACCTTGGGCACCTTCTTTTGTTCTACATGCACAGTGTACTAAGTGTAATGGAATTGTGTAGATACAGGAAGACAGATACTGAGAGAGTCTTAGCGGTCAGTGAGGAGCTGTATTACAGTGGGTTTGGTTTCTCAACATGTTCCTATATAGGGCCAGATTCCCTACTCTGTTACGATCCCTCTGTGCCACTCTGGTGGCATAAAGAAGCTATACTCTGGCTGCAGATTTCCAGCTGAGAATTCTCCATGTAAACACATTGCCAGTTGATTGTAACTGTTATATATATCTGTCCCTTTTCCCCACTACATAGGGAGTGTGTTGGAGGTAGGAGTGGGTGGGGAGGACTCATGGGCTCCATAGGGATCCTACATCAGTGCTGAAACTTAGATCCACCACTAGATAGTTCTAGGTAGGCTCAGGGCTAGCATCTGCCCTGAGGATGAAGGAACTGTAACCAGCTGCCTGTGCTGAAGTTCTGGTTCAAGAGAGAAGTTGATTAATCAAGTTCATAGTGAGCAGAGAATGGTGTGAATTACTGAGCTGAACCGATGCCCAGAACTCGGAATCTAAGTAATTGGTTTTACTATCATGAGTTTGGGATGGGTGGCAAAGCGAATTATGGTTTGTGGGTTATCCTAACATTATTGGCTGGATCACACAGCACAATGCAACCATTGCCTCAGTTGGTGTAAATGAGCGTAGCTCTGTTGAAGTCAATAAATCTACTCTGATTTACACCAGCTGAGGATCTGGCCTGTTTTTTTTCTATATATGCCACGTTACAGAAAAAAAGTATTTTAGGATAGACCAGTTTTTGCATTCCTCCAGCTCCAAAGCCAGGGGAGGAAGGATACGAAAGTAACCCCAATGTTTTATAAGTTATTTTAAAACATTTCTAAAGGTATTTTCTGTAACATTACTGGCAAATACAGAGACCTTTTTTCAACCATCAGTTCAAATGTCCACGATTAGTATTATCACACTCTGAAAGTCAGACCAGTGAAATTTTAAACCCCTGTTCTTAACTTTGGGAGGAAATAAGAAAACATTTATGTGACATCTGCTTTTCAGTGTAAAACTGGCAGCTGTTAATTGCTTCTATTTGGAATACTAGAAGTCGTTCTAGTGAAGGTAGACTTGTGGGATGAGTGCATGATTGCAGGATCAAACCTGAATCTGTTTAGTGTGCTTGCCGAGTTTCTCTTGTCTGCACTGGGGATGCTGTAGAGGAAGGATCACGTCCTAAAATTGTGCAAAAAAGCAATTTGTTACTTGCTGAAAACATCCTAGTTCATCATTCTGAACCATTCTGCATTTGCATGAATAGAGCTCTTTATCCATTGGTGTTATCAGTGGATTAATGGCATGTTTTTGTGTGGGTATATATATATATATATAACCTGTATGTTCTTGATAAAACAACTGCAATTACTAGTCGCTATCTTGTCCATTTAAAGAGAAACATGGGTTTACATTCATTCTGCTCCTTTATTTCAATACCAGGTGACAGAACCTCCTCTCAGTTGGCAGCGATGTAAGGCCCCGGTTCAGCAACATAGTGAATCATGGGGTTAGCTTTAAGCAGGTGTGTAAGTCCCATTGATTTCCATGGAACGTAAGCATGTTTTTAAACTTCTAGGGAGGTCAATGAGCTTTAAGCACATTCTTGAATTTAACCACGTGATTAGGGACTTTCCTGAATCGAGCCCAAAGCACCTGCCTCCCTATACATCAAGAGAACGGTATTACTCCTGCAAGATTTGTATGATGCCATTCATTGTGATTCAATAACTGTTTTAATTGGCATGCCATCTCTGTCAATTTGTTATTAGACCTCAAAAGAAATGTTTTCATCAGTGGAAAGTACCTTGCTTGTCCATACTTCTTTTGGAGAACCTGGGGATAAAACCTAATTATTCAAATCTCAATTTTTGTCTGAAGAATAGCTCAGGACAATACAAGCAAAGTGAATATGGTCCTATATGGAAGTTGAAATTGGACTTAAATAATCCAAAGATATTGTGCTTTGAGCAGTGGGTTGGACTAGATGACCTCCTGAGGTCCCTTCCAACCCTGATATTCTATGATTCTATGTGCTGGCTCTCTGCACAGGGCTGCATTTCCCCCAAGGTGAACACAGATAATGAAAGGGCAAACATGCTACATCACCAAATACACCATGTCCATTTATTAGGATCTTTACCGTTAACTTTTAATTATGTACGACAATGACAATATAGTAGTAAACATTCAGTACCACCTTTTTTTAGAAATGACACAATTATCATATTAGACTTTGCTAATTATTATTAATTTGTATTAACGTAGCCTAGAGGATGGACCAGGGCACCATTAGGCTAGGTGCTGTACAAGCAACAGCCCACCCTGAACAATTTACACAATCGAAGGATGACTTTACACTACAGTTTTTCCGGTACAGTTTTATTGGCAAAACCCTCCTAGTGTAGAGGCAGCATGTTCCAGCCAAAAATATGCATTTGCTAAGGTAGCTTATCCCAGTTCAGCGAGCAATCTAAGCTATATCAGCAAAAGGACTTCTATACCAATGTAACTTCAGCGACACCAGGGCTTTTGCCAGTATAGAGTTGTTTGGGGAGGGGATGTGTTTGGGGAGAAGGGACTTGCACTGTTAACAGACATTGCTATAACAGCAAAAACTTCTAGTGTGGACCTGGCCTAAGAATAAGGGCTTGTCTACGCTACCCACCAAACTGGCGAGCAGCGATCGATCCAGTGGGGGGTCGATTTATCGCGTCTATACTAGACGCGATAAATCGACTGCTGAGCGCTTGCGTGTCGACTCTGGTACTGCACCAGTGAAGGTCCTGCGGTAAGTGGATCTAAGTACGTCAACTTCAGCTACACTATTCATGTAGCTGAAGTTGCGTATCTTAGATCGACCCTGCGCGGTAGTGTAGACAAGCCCTCAGAAAACACATGGCTACAGAAGATGGGGAAGCATGAGGAAGCAATGAAATGATGCCAGTCAGCATAGTCAACAGTGGTCACAGCACACCAGCTGCCTAAGCATTGTCCATGATTTGAGGACTTCAATAACTCAGGCATAGGTTAGGGGTTTGTTACAGGAGTCGGTGGGTGAGATTCTGTGACCTGCATTGTGCAGGAGGTCAGACTAGATGATCATAATGCTCACTTCTGACCTTAAAGTCTATGAGTCAATTAGTATGCTGTAGACATCACGGCAGAGGAGAGTTTAAAGGTGATACAGCCTTTGCCATGGTATCTTTGCTGATAACAAAGTAAAGGGTGATAATTTTTGCATACAAATTATAAACCATGTGGGATCGTGAGATCCTAGTGTAGTCACTTCTCCAGCTGAGTGATGACACTGGTGTAACTCTCTGGTTTAGAGTAGAGTATGTGACCTCGAAGGATGATTTGTATTACCACAGAGCCTGGGGGTCCCAGTGATGGACCAGGAGTCCACTGAGGTAGGTGCTCTGCAAACACAGAACAGAAAGGCCATCCCCGCCCCAAAGAGCTTCCAATCTATGTAATAAACAAGAGGCCATAGAAGCATAGAGACAGATGGATGGGGGAAGAGAAGGAAACAGAGACAGTACTGATCAGGATGATAGGCAGTCATCTGGGCACACCAGCCATCTGACTGTTGTCAAGATGTTTTTTGTAGGCATCCCAGCAAAGGATTGTTTTAAGGAGGGGTTTAAAGATGGGCAATAATTTTGTGGAAGTTTATGCGGAGAGCCTCTTGAACGTGAGGGGCAGCATAGGAGAAAGCTCGAAGCTGCTTGTTGGAAAATTTAACAAGTGAATGAGGGAGGCTGGTGTTCTGGGCCAGTCAGAGGTGGAAGCCGACATTTTGATAAAGAATGTCACTATGATAGCGGAGGTGGGGAAAGGCTGTGAAGGGCCTTGAAAGGGAAGACAAATAAGATTCCTTGTGGGGTTTTTTTTCCCTCCAAATTTGGGCCTAGTTTTCAGAACACCAGACGCACACAGCACACTCAGATGCCTGTGACTGTGTGCATGAGTTGTGTGAATCATTACAGTGACGGCACATCCAGGAGCAGTTTGACACCACTCTTCATTTGTATGAGCAAATCCCGGATCTGTGCCACTGCTGTGCATGAGAATTAGAGACGCATGGGTGGCCCTTTCCCATTTGGTGTTGTGAGAATCAGGCTTAATGGGTTGATGATTTCACTCTTGTCGACGTTATTATTTTATCTCTTGTTTAGGCGGGCTGTGGCTAAAACTGCCTTATTTTATACTTTTGTTTCTTGTTCGGAGCTGCAGCCATTGCTTCTTAATATAACTCCCTTAAAACGTTAAGCCAAGATCTTCATTCTATTCAATTGCATAATCAGTAATAGTATATGTAGCTGACTGCGTGTAATAATTTGGACTCATGGCAGACTTTGCATATTTTTTCTTCAGCAAAATTGACTTCTCAAAGCAAGAACTGTATTGAGTTTTGTTGTTGTTGTTTTACTTTCTGCCTTCTTGTTTCTCTCTCTCCTTCCTTGGAGTGTTAAGCCATCATTTTCCTGCTGGAAATAACTAAGGGTCAAATTGTGGTCTGGCCTATTTGGTTGTACAAAAGCCTGAAAGGGAGAGAACATCCCCATGGCTCTGTGGAGAATGGGAAGGATAGGGGAGCAGGGACTGCATGCCTAGTACTCATGCTCCGTACCTCGCCACCAACTCCAGCAGGACGGCAGAGGAGGGTGGGGAGCCGGCGGGTCCTTGGCTCTGTCCACAGATTGCTAGCTAGCACAGCTGAGCCAACACGGGGTGGAAATGGGCTTCTCTTTAATGCTGTACGTTGTGCCTAGATGCCATGATTGATGCTTGGTTTGATGGCTTGATAAATAGATTGGTACTTTAGATATTTAATGGTGGTTCAAGGCAGTTACCTGCATCTTGCATTGTAATGAAAATTTGTGGCTGAGGGGCCAACTGAAAGCAGAGCAGCTTTGCTTTTGAGGCAGGTATTTGGGAGGCCGAGGCAACAAGTAAGAGTTCAAGCAGATTCTCCACCTTTTCGTTTATTCCAGCCAATACGGCATCCATAATTATAGCTGACTTGGTTCCCCCTCCCCAACATCTGTAACAAATTACAGACTTGAAATGTTTTATAGCATTTAAACAGATACAAACAGTTTATGAAAACGGTTCTGGAAAAGGGAAACGGATTCTTCGAAAGCTTTGCCGACAGCACCATGAACAGCACCAGACATTTTCATGCTCGATTTCACTCTTTATCCACATGGAAGACCCACTGATTCAGCAGGAAGCGTGCGTGTGTGTGTGTGTAAGAATCACTGGATCTGGCCCTATTGTTACAAGAAGCACTGTTCAAGATCAAATTGTTGAACCGTGGAAGACTGTCACGTCGAAGTGCTGTGCCAGTTCCAATCTGTCTGGTGACATTCTCCTGTCTTGTTGGTTATGTGCACGGCTTGCTTTGTAGAGGTGCTGAATTCCCCCAGCTCCCATTCTGCACCTTTGAAAATCAAGCTGTGCATCTGTTGCGTACATGGTCCTAGACTTGCACGAATGGATTGAAGAGCAGAGCACAGCAAAGCAAACAGAGCACCGGACAAACAAAAAGCAAGGAAAGAACAATTCTGAATTTGGGAAGTAAGGGTATGGGGGAAGGGATGAGGGAATAATTTAAATGACTTTCACCATAGATTCAACGGCTCAAGTGTTAACAAGAGCAGGATGTGGAAGTCAATACTGACTTGAGGGATATGTAACGGGAGACCGATCATACTATTGCCCAAAGGATGCGCCAACAGTAAAGCTAATATGGGGATAACAGCAAACAGTTCATTAAAAATGCAATGGGGAATTATACGTTTTGAGAATAAGCATCATCTTTGGGTCCTAGACTTTAAGGCTCTTGAGCTAGCTCTCACTTTCTGGTCATACAGCCAAAAGACTAATGTAATTCTACCCCTTCTCTGTTAACCTGCAAACTACTTAAAACACAAGCTATTGTTATACTAATGTAATAAGCGAGAGCAAAATTAAATACAGCACTCCGAGTCTGTACTACTTTATCATAATATCCCTCATACAGGATACACCATAAGCGCTCTGTTTATTTTCCATTACCCTTTCAAATTGAAGAAGTTAAAAAGAGAGATTCAAGTGCTTCAAAGTGCAAGAGCCGTTCACCTCTGTACATCTGAATGCAAGTTCTTGCTCAGGTCTCAAATGAAGGATGTGTTGGTGGGTTCCTAATTATTTTGCACTTACCTTCACATGACGTATTCTACTAGGATGAAGTTCACCCCTGTGCAGAGGGCTGACACAAGGTTTATGTACCACTTAAGTCTTATTTGGAGGATGTAACTTGGTTGTAAGTGCTGCATGGTCCTCACGCAAGGATGGACTTCATCCTTACGTTCTAGTGGATCTCTGTGCACATCAACACTGTGATGCCATTTGGCATAATTTATATCTGATTATGAGGCATGCAAGGATGAACTAGCAGAGGTGTTGCAAGTCAGAAAGTCAGCAAATGAACACAGAAGCTACAGATGGAAAAGAAATATTCAGCCATTTGCTCCATCCCATGCCAATGCAGGATTATTCCCAGATCATGGTTCCTGTACCTTGTCCGGTGTATTTTTACATGGCTCAGCTAATGGGACTTCTACCATCTCTCTTGGTAGTGTGACAGACCCAGGCCAGTGGGGTACAGGAGTCTGGTAGAGGGCAAATATACTGGTCACTGGATGAGTAGTTTTCTGTTCCCCGAGTGACCAGAGCGGGAGCTGCACTAGAGTAATCAGGAACCTGCTAGAACCAATTAAGGCAGCCAGGCTGATTAGAACAACTGCAGCCAATCAAGGCAGGCTAATCAGGGGACCTGGGTTTAAAAAGGAGCTCACTCCAGTCAGGCGAGGAGGAGCCAGAGGAGAGGAAGTGCATATGAGGAGCTGGGAGCAAGAGGCACAAGGAGCTGAGTGAGAGGCTGTGCTGCTGGAGGACTGAGGAGTACAAGCGTTATCAGACACCAGGAGGAAGGTCCTGTGGTGAGGATAAAGAAGGTGTTTGGAGGAGGCCATGGGGAAGTAGCCCAGGGAGTTGTAGCTGTCATGCAGCTGTTACAGGAGGCACTATAGACAGCTGCAATCCACAGGGTCCTGGGCTGGAACCCGGAGTAGAGGGCGGGCCCGGGTTCCCCCCAAACCTCCCAACTCCTGATCAGACACAGGAGGAGTTGACCCAGACTGTGGGGAAGATCACTGAGGTGAGCAAATCTGCCAAATAAGCGCAGGACTCACCAAGGTAGAGGAGGAACTTTGTCACAGTAGATTATTCCATAGTCTCATAGATCTCACCAATAGGAGGGTATTCATAATATTCACCCTAAATTTCATACCGTTATTCTTAGTTATACCTGCTTTTGCCAGTACCAAGCAATTTCTCTCTCTCCTAGATGTTCATATCCTTCAAATACATGTAGCCCAGTAGCATGTTGCGCAATCCTGACTTCCTTTCAGATTTCCATGGCAGTCCGCCTCTCCAGCACTGTCATGTTTTTTTTTTCTTGCTGTACTCTAAATTCTCTAGGCTTCAATCTGCTCTCCTTTACACTAGCCTTACCATCATCTAAACACACTGGCTTCAGTGGAGTGACTCCGGATTTACTGGAATAAGGGGGAGGAAAATCAGGGCCTCTGAATTAGTCTCTGACTATGCATAAAATATACTCTCCCACCATTCCAAAAGACAGAACCATTCTCCTGGTGGTTTGATGCGTACGTGAGAAGCCAAATATGCTATATACTGAACACTGCATTTTCTCCCCTACATGTTCCATCAGTGATGGCAGCCTGGGTGGCCCCTCTGTCTCCTTTTCCCGTTCTCACCTCAGTGCTTCCTTCCATGCTATCCCCTAGGTGAGGAGAGCCGCAGCCACCAAACTTGTTCACCAGAGACCTGATCCAAACCCTGACAAAGTCAATGGGAGTTTGTCAGACTCTAAGCCACTACCCTCACCTCCTTCAACTGCCTTCTAAAAAACAACTTCTCCCTTGTTGCCTATGAAGCATGAAATTAACATAAAAAAAACAAACCCACTATGGCCCCCACATTAGTGAAACAATTGAGAGGCACAAGTGCCTTATTTGTGTTACCATATAATTTTCCTTATCTTTCACTCACACCCCAATTTTTCTGCCTTAACGAACCTCGTTTTGGGTCATGTTCCAGTTAGATGACAAGGTGTTCAGGGCAGGGAGCGAGGGTTTATTTTTGTTTGTGTGGCACTTACCACACTCTTGAGCAATTGGTAAAGAAAAGGAGAGGGTTTTTGTCTGTATCATACTGATCAAAATCCCCTCAGCATGTACATATCCATATAGGTCCGGATTGTTTGTTTATTCTCTGAATAGTCCAAAGTGGGCTGAGTCAGGGAAGCTCGATCCAAAGCAAGATGCACAGACTCTAATTTTAATTGAATCAAACCTTTGTCTTTAGGTTTCTCACTCCATCACTGACAGCTTTGTAAGTAGTTTGAATGTATCACTGTGTCCGCCTTCCTGTTCAGGTGTATGAAATGGGTTGTGTTAAAATGACTGTTATCAGACTGTATGAACTGGCTTTTTAACTGTGTTGATCTCTTTTGTCTTCCTCCACTGGAACATCCTGTCCCGAGGGTTCTAATAAGGAATTGCTTGACTCACCACTAAAGCAATTATGGAGTTTGCTCAGAGAAAAAAAATGGTTATTTAATTCACTCATTTCTCAGTCTTGGAATATTTGGAGGAGTAAACACAAGGAGCTAGATGCATCCTTGGTATCACTCTTTTGACATCAGTAGGGTTACATCAGGGATAAACTTGACCCAAGATCTACTAACAATTCTCTTCTGCTCAGGGATGCATGTCATTTCAGTACGGATAATTCTATTTTTAAACAAAAGAGCAGGAAAATGGAGGAAGAGATGGTCTTGTGGCTGGAAATAAAGGACTTAGGAGTCCAGCTATTGTTAAAACATTTTTTAGAAATATGGCATTGCCCTACTATCTCCACACTTGGGGTTAGTTTTGATGTTCTTCAAGGAGGGCCGCCATTTTAATATGACTTCCCCACAGACAGTCCTGTTGGCTGACAGAGGGCCCAATCCTACAGTCCTCAGTTAAGTTTATGGTAAAAATTATCTCCAGGTAAAATTCACTTGCAGGAATTCTGCCTAAGTAATATCTGCCGAATGCTGAGCAAAGAGTTTATAAAAAGAGAAATGTTGCTGAGCAGATGAATGTCGTTCTGCATCTCTCTCTCTCTCTGCTTTGTCTTGCTCTCTTTCTGTAACCCCTGGTGTCTGTCTAATCCGCTCCAGGTAATTTTTACCATGCCCTTTATTGTAGAATCTGAGGTGGGCTAGAACCTGATATGAATACACATATTACTACTTATATTACTCCTGGAATACTCAAGGAGGTGACTGAGGAGATCTCTGAGCCATTAGCAATTATCTTTGAAAAGTAATGGAAGATGGGAGAGATTCCAGAGGACTGGAAAAGGGCAAATATTGTGCCAATCTATAAAAAGGGAATTGACAATCCAGGGAATTACAGACAAGTCATCTTAATTTCAGTACCCAGAAAGATAATGGAGTAAATAATTAAGCAATGGATTTGCAAACACCTAGAAGATAAAAACGTAATAAGTAACAGTAAGTATGGATTTTCCAAGAACAAATCATGTCAGACCAACCTGATACCCTGTCAAAGAAAGCTAACAAGCTTTATGGGGCAGGGGGAAGCAGTAGATGTGGTATAGCTTGACTTTAGTAAGGTTTTTGATACTGTCTCATATGACCGCCTCATAAAAAAGCGAAGGAAATAAAGCCTAGATGGTGCTATTTTAAGGTGGGTGAATAACTAGTTGGAAAACCATTCCCAGAGTGTAGTTATCAGTGGTTCACAGTCAAGCTGGAAGGGCATATCCAGCAGGGTACTGCAGGGATCAGTCATGAGTCTGGTTCTGTTCAATATCTTCATCAATGATTTAGATCAGGGGTCCCCAACGCGGTGCCCGCGGGCGCCTGCCCCTGCGTCCTGACCCCCGGGAGAGCACCCGCCGAAATGCCGCTGCGGCATTTCGGCTGGGACGCCTCTCGATGACGATGCTTGTCACTGACAAGTGACGTCATTGAGAGGTGTCGCCCCCAAATGTCGGCAGCGACGCCTCTTGATGACGCTGCTTGCCATCAACAAGTGACATCATTCAGAGGCGTCGCCCCCAAATTTCAGCAGCGATGCCTCTCACTGACGCTGCTTGCCATCGACAAGTGATGTCATCGAGAGGCATTGCTCCCGAATTTCAGCGGGGACGCCTCTCAATGACATTGCTTGTCGACGGCAAGTGAATTCATCGAGAGGCATCGCCGCCGAAATGCCGCCGAAATTCGACAGCATTTTGGCGGGTGCTCCACCGCCGCAGTGGTCCTTTGGCTGGCGCCCGCCAGCCAAAAAGGTTGAGGACCACTGATTTAGATAATGGCATAGAGAGTACACTTATAAAGTTTGTGGATGATACCAAGCTGAGAGGGGTTGCAAGTGCTTTGGAAGATAGGATTAAAATTCAAAATGATCTGGACAAACTGGAGAAATGGTCTGAAGTGAATAGGATGAAATTAAATAAAGAGAAATGCAAAGTACGCCACTGAAGAAGAAACAATCAGTTGTACACATACAAAATGGGAAATGACTGCCTAGGAAGGCGTACTGCAGAAAGGGATCTGGAGGTCATAGTGGCTCACAAGCTAAATAGGAGTCAACAGTGTAACACTGTTACAAAAAAAGCTAACATCCTTCTGGGATGTATTAGTAGGAGTGTTGTAAGCAAGACACGAGAAATAATTCCGCTCTACTCCACACTGATTAGGCCTCAGCTGGAGTATTGTGTCAAATTCTGGGTGCCACAATTCAGGAAAGATGTGGACAAATTGGAGAAAGTCCATAGGAGAGCAGCAAAAATGACTCAAGGTCTAGAAAACATGACCTAGCAGGAAAGATTGAAAAAACTTGGTTTGTTTAGTCTGGAAAAGAGAAGGCCGAGGACAGGTCTACACTAGAAGTGCTACATTAGCGCAGCTTCACCAGTGCAGCTGCGCCACTGTAACACGTCTGGTGAAGATGCTCTATGCCGACAGGAGAGCGCTCTCTCGTCGGCATGATTACTTCACCTCTGCGAGAGGCAGAAGCTATGTCGGCGGTGTGGACAGTGCTTAAGTTGCTGTAACTTGCGTTGCTTGGGGGTGTGTGTCTTCTTCATGCCCCCGAGAGAGGTAAGTTAGATCAATTTAAGGGATACTGTAGACCTGCCCTGAGAGGGGACATGAGAACAGTTTTCAAGTACATAAAAGGTTGTTATAAGGAAGAGGGTGAAAATTGTTCTCGATAACCTCTGAGGATAGGACAAGAAGCAATGGGCTTAAATTGCAGCAAGGGAGTTTTCAGCTGGCCATTAGGAAAAACTTCCTAATTGTCCGGGTGATTAAGCACTGGAATAAATTGCCTAGGGAGGTTGTGGAATCTCCATCATTGGAGATTTTTAAGAGCAGGTTAAACAAACACCTGTCAGGGATGGTTTAGTTATTACATAGCCCTGCTGTGAATGCAGGGGACTGGACTAGATGACCTCCTGAGGTCCCTTCCAGTCCTACACTTTTATGATTCCAGCAGTAAGGGTGGCGGATGTGAGAAAAGGCTTGCAACAACAGGCCCTATGCCTCCAGACCGGTCATAGCTGACTTCCTCTGATGAGAATAATTCACTTTTATTATATTTAAAAAAAAAACACCTTTTAAAAACAACGCTGCCCAGATTTATTGGTGTCTTACTCTTCTATGTAATTAGATGAAGGAATGGTTCCAGAATCTTTGTCCAAATTGCAGTTTCCCTTTTAAGCTCTCCAAAATGCACCTACTGCCAATTGGTTGGCAGGACTTAAAGGATTCCAGAGCTTTTCTTGGACAAGATTTTCTTGGCAGGTGAGATTGCGACTGCAGCGCTGAGCATGAGCTCAGAATAAATATCCAGCGGTTGTAAAGAATTTAAACAATGTTAAAAGAATACAAGGTTTGTGCCTCTCTCCTGACAGATAACAGCTCCTGTCCTTTAAAAAACTGCATTTCCCATGTGCAAAAGAGTCTAGCACATAAATAAAAACCTAGCCTCCTTATTTTATTTATCGGGTATGAAAGATTAATATGATAAACAAAGAAGGGATGAAACACAAGCCTTTCAGCCTACTGAGGAAGGATGCTCCTCTGGTTAATGGTAGATGAAAGACCCTGCTAATGGAAGACCTTCTATTAAGGGAGAAGGCTGCTGTTTTATTAATAATTATGTATTAAATGTTGTTTGCTGAGAATTTGTTTGACCTTCTGCGTGTGTATGGTGGTGTTTTTTTGTTTGTTTGCTTTTTGCTTGAGTTTCCTCACCTATGAAATGGGAATAAAGACACATCCCTACTTCACAGAGATGTTGGGAAGAGAAATCTCTAAATAGTACCTGAGTGCTTTGATGATGGGGAGCCATTAAGAACTTGGAGAACTCAACTCCCTTGAACTTTGATTCGAATACAATAGGGCCCTGCTCTGAAATAGATGTGCTTTAAGTCTGGCAAAACCCAAACCTTCTCCATCTTCAGACCGTCTCCAAAGGACGCCCTTTTTTATTTCATGTGTCTTAAAATACATTTCCACAAAATAGCAAACCAAACTCAGTTTTGTCCTTTTCTCCTCCCCTCAATCTCCCTCAAATAGTCAAGCGTTAACGATGGCACATTTTTCAGATAAAAAACAAACATCTTGAATCACATTTTTGTGATGTTCTATTTTCTACTTAAACAAAATTGTTTATTTTAATTGTTTTGTTTTAAAAAAAAACAAAACCTGTGCTTAGCTTGGTGAAAATGATGTCCTCTGAATGATAACCCCCTCTGTCAGAAAGAAGATTGAATTGAAAATGCTGCCGCAGACTTAACTATACTTGCATAAACGATACATTTTAAGTCATTCTAATATATGCTAGACAATATATTTCCATACCAATGGACCACTACAGTATGAAGAAACGCAGTGGAAAGTGATAGAAGGACCAGATTCTGATCCTCTTGCTCATGTTTTAGATGAGCAAACTTCAGAGTGGGTATGTCTACACGGCAATTAAATGCCTATGGCTGGCCCTTGTTAGCTGACTCAGGCTTATGGGGCTGTTTAGATGTGTTGTAGACATTCGGGCTTGGGCTGGAGCCCAGGCTCTTGGGACCCAGAACCCAGGCTCCAGCTCGAGCCCAAATGTCTACACCGTAATTTTTAGCCCTGCAGCCCAATCCCAAGTCATCTGTTGTGAGTCAGCCAAGACCATTCTGCGGGTCTCTGAGTTCAGGGTAGATGTATTCATAAGAGTACAACTCAAGTCACTGGGAGTAAGGGTGGCAGAATATGGATGTAAGGGGCAAGATCACTGGCTGCTGTAAATTGTCACAGCTACATTGATTTCAAAGGAGCTATGAAAATTTGCACCACCTGGGATCTGCTCTAATGCCTTTAAAGGTTGGGTAATGAAGGGCTTGAGCATTTGGTCTTTGTAAATAAAATTGCTCTACTTTGGAACCGAGTCATATGTTCAGAGTTGCAGACCTACGACTAGACAGATCGATTTGACATTCCTTGACCACGGAATTTCTGGAAGTACTGGGCGACCTTCAGGCTCTGACCTGTGAGTCAAACTCATGTTCCTCTTGATTGCTGAAATCCAGCACTAAGGTATCAGGTCAGTTACTGGAGAAGATTGTCTCCCTTCAGCAGAGCAAGTCCTATCAAGCATAATGAGGTGAGGACTAACAAGCAGTTCTTGATATGGAGAAAAACTCTATTCAGAGCTCACTTTGGGGGAGCAGACTGTGAAGAAGATTTTGGTGAGATAGTTCTAGCAATGATTGGAGCAGTTAAATGTCCTAGACCTCAGTCAATCCAATTGTAGGCCTGGCTATCGTACATGGATAATGCACTGGCGAATATTCTGCTTCTGGCTGAGTTAAGAGTTTGGAAGTGAGCTGGCTGAGACTCAGCCCAGATAAGACAGAGCGTGCAGAATGAGGCCGGGGTCATTTCAAGTTCCTCAACTCAGACTCATATCTAGGAGGTGGGTGTGCATAGCTGGATTATTGGCTGCTACTGGCTAGCCAGGTAGCATCAGTGCCCACCAGTGTTCTTTACCCTCTGCCCATGGCAAGATGTTTGCTTACGTTTTTTCGTCTGCATGTGACCTCTCGATTCTTATCCACACTTTTGTCACATCAAATATTAGATTACTACAATGCATTTGACCAAGGACAATACCTAGAGGCCATGTGGAAACTCAGCTAGTGCAGAAGGTGCTTTAGATATGGGTTTATCTATTGGAGGTGGCCCTTAGTTCAGGTTCACTATATTAATTATATATTGACAAAGCCCTGACAAAGCCCTGGCTGGGATGAATTAGTTGGGAATTGGTCCTGCTTTGAGCAGGGGATTGGACTTGAAGTCTTCATGAGTTCCCTTCCAACCCTGATAATCTATGAATGATACATTGATGCCTCCCATGAACTTCTGAAAACCATGCCCTAGATTGTTCACATTTTCTTCTTTAACTTTTTCTTTCTAAGGGACATTCACATGATGGATATATCCATGCCCTTCAAGCCATTTGCATTTCCTGATCTGGCAGCTCAACCGTTCATCGGCTCCTGCTTTTTTTTCCCTCAAGTCATAATCCTCCTTCTGTTCATAACTTATTTCCACCTCCTTTCAGACTAGAAGGTCATAATGGTCCCTTCTGATCTTAAAGTCTATGAGCCTATGTCCTAAAGAGAGTATTAGTTCAGGAATAGATTAATTCCAAATAAACAGTGATACCTTTTTCTTTCAAATGCTCGTACTACTAAAAAATGGAGGGGTATAGAAGTTAAGATATCTGGAATGACCAATGTATTCTGGGCCACCAACCAGTCACCATTCAAATACATCCAAAAGATTCATGTTTTCGCTAATGCTCACAAGAAGTAAATAAAAAAATGATGATAAACTTAAGAAAAATGTCCCAGTCATTCTCCTCTGGGCCTCCCATTGTTCCCTAATGCCTATGGCTGTCTTGTACGTGCCGTAAGATCTTTGCTTCTTGCAAGAGGTCAAACAAATTCTCAGCACACAACATTTAATACCCAACTTGAAAGACCTGCAAGAGGCCTGATCATCAGAAAGCGTGGACCCCCCATCTCTGTAAATCAGGCCCCTTTTTAGGTGTCTCAATTTGACCACCAAAACTCACTTATAACATTAAAAAATTTAGGACCCCTGCTCACATACTCATGTATGTCTTTGACTACTGAAATAATGTGATTTATATTTCAGTGCGGGAAGCCCCTAGATCACATTCACCCTACCTATAAAAGGCTTTATTCTTAAGATGCCCTTTAAAAGTTATTGTGCATGGCTGAATTGAGTTTAAATATGCTAGCTCTCAACATTACATTTCCTTTGATATTTTTTTCCGAAGCAACTTGACCTTGAAGATGATATTTTAAAGCAATGAATGAGGAGATGAGTAAAATCACAGAGCATTGTAGAAAAAACTGGGTGAGTTTCATCTCTGGTCTGTAATTTAAATGTATTTTTCATTTAAGGAAATAATACAGTTATTGTAACTGGTTAAAAAATATAGGCCAGATCCTTGATATCACTCCAGTGAAGTCAGTGGAGTTATACTGACTCTCACCAGCTGAGAATCTGGGTCTATATTTGCCGTGTATCAAAAATTTAGAATTTTGAGACAGCAGCGGGAGAAGAGAGAGTGCTTAAATGACATGGCTGTTTCCCCGGCCTGTGCTTGTGTGAAGAGTAGGGTTAGCACTATCGCGAAGGAGGTCTTTGTCACTGCTGTTCAGCCTGAGCTCTGAGTCCTTTTCTCTCAAGGACTGGTTCAGATATGAAGGGAGTCTTTCAGCTGCCAGGAATAGCAGAGCAAAAAGAAAGCACATCACTTGGAGAGAGGCTGCATTCAAAGCTAAACACAGGAACAAAGCTTGTGTGAGCCCTGGGGGGGAATTGGAAGGCTTTTGGTGCCGTCTCCTTGGTTTTAATTTCTTCTTTTGACAGACGACATTAAAAAGATATGTTTCCATAGTTTTCAACTTGTAGTGAAGTCTTGCATCTCTAGACACATGTTGTCTCTTTGTTCAGCAGCTTGCAAGCCAATTTCATCCTTGGTGTAACCCCCGTGCTTGATTTTACTGGAATTAAACCAACATTGAATTTGTCCCTAATTGTTTTTGGTCTAATATACAATTGCCATAATAATTATATTACAGTTGCGTCAAAGGGGTCCAGCTGAGATCAGGGCTCCATTGTTTTAGGCACTGCACATACACACACGGAGGAGCTTTCAGTCTAAACAAAGAAAGGATGGCAGACAGAAAGTGTTATGATCTCAGTTTTACAGAGTGGGAACTGAGGCAGAGAGAAATTCTTGGTAGGTCTACACTGCTGACACAGATTGTGATTGCAGCTTGTGTAGAGGTATCTAAGATAGCTTTAATCTAGCTCGCTCCAGTCCTGGAGCAGTTAAACTATGGGAACATGGGTTGTAAAAATTGCCCCAAACCCTTAGTTATTATTCGGGCAGCTAGCCTATATTGAAACACATGCCAGGTCTTCACTGCTCCGCTACTTGAGCAAGCTAGATTAAAGCTCTCTCAGGTATGTCTACACAAGCTGCAAATTGCACCCTGTGATTGCTGTGTACCCATATCCTAAGTGATTTGCTTGAGGTCATCCTAGGAGGCTTTAGCAGAGCTGGGAATGGAGCACAGATTTCCCAAGACTCACATGGTGCCTTTAACCACAAGAACATCCTTCTGAATGCAGCATGTGGTTCTCTTCTCTTCATCTGGGCCAGGCCCCTGTTGGTGGTGGTGGGTTTTTTTGGTTCGTGGTTGATCATCCAGCACTGAGAGCAGTCAGTGTCAAATAATAAACAATCAGGATTCAAGTGTAGGGCCCTTCTATAAAACACACACCCCGCAGTGAAATAATACACTTCTCCAAGCTGTTCAAAACCATGAAGTGGAGATTCTTGGATGCAGCATTGTCATGAATGTTTCAGCCCATGACTTCCAGAAACCGACTCAAATTCTTGCTTAACGTTTCCTTTGTACAATGCACCTCTTGCCTTCTTTCTGTTTCCCAGAAATGCTGAATTAAAAACATGCCCAATTATGTCCGGAGCACCCACAAGGAAGTTTTTATTTGGTTTTGACATGGGGGAGCCATATGGAGTCCCGAACAATCTGCCACAGATGTGCAGCACAAGGACCCTGACAGCGGTGGAGCATTTCAAGAGCTGGATTTAAAAAGAGGTGCTGCCTTTTACATTGGACTATGAAGAGGCTGTCATAGGCACTCTCCTGATGGATTCTTTGCTGCTCTCCTGATGGAGGCACTGGAAACTGCTCACACAAAGGCTACACCGATGAGCTTGACTGTGTACAATTACGCTCCAGAACTGCCATGTTTTGTGTGAGAGTTCATGGGTTCAAATCCCAGATGAGTCCACACTTCTGTGACAGCTGCCATTTTGGCCAACACAGTGGGAATTGAACTGGAGACTCCAGAGCTCAGAGCATGAGTTTGAGCTAAAACACCAAGCTTCCTGATTGAGAACTATAACAGAATCATATCCTCGATGGATCAGGCACAGGAGGGAGGACTGTAACACACACTCACCCTGTGGGTTATGGACACACTTAGCTTTAAGCTCACGAGTATTGCCACTGAAGTCAAGGGAGCTACTCAGTTCTTTAAAGTTAAGCATGCAAATAAATCTTTGCTGCATCGGGGCCTTCAGCTGTAAGGAGGGGCAGGGATGGAGTCTCTCTATGCTTATATAGCACCTACCACAATGGATCCCCAGACTTGATTGGATCCTTTCAACGATACTGTAATACAAGTATTCACTGGTAATATAGGGTTGGACAGTATTTTCACAGGATATTATGGTCACTACTGAGTTTATCTGCCCCGAGCCAAATAATGAATGTGAACCAAACTGTAAATCTTGTCTATAATAGAAACCACTTCAAGCCAGGGCAGGGGTTGGAAAACTTTTTGGCCCAGGGGCCACAATGGGGTTGTGTAACGGGTTGGGACTCACCCCTGCGGCACCTCCTGCTGGTGACTCTGGGAATTAGCTCTTTCCAGTGGAGCGCCTTCTGCAGGCTGGTGATGTCCCGTCCGTCGTTCTGTCCTCTGTTGTTATCTCTGGACCCGCGTTGCTGCGTGCTCGGCGGCGTCCTCTTCGAGGCCACTGCCCTCCGGCAGTGCCCCTTAGTCCATCTGCACCCCCTTCCAGGGGTCAGTGATCAGCAGTCCCAACACCTCAGTCACTATGTCCAACCGCCCTTGAGTCCAATCCCTCTTGTCAGGGATCTGGTGTAGCAATATGGCCACTCCCTACGGCCAATGGCTGGGTGCACTGCAAGGAGGGGGACCCAGGCCCGCCCTCTACTCTGGGTCCCGGCCCAGGGACCCTCTGGCGTCAGCCTCGCTGTCCTTCTCTCCCCTTCGGCTGTCTGTTTCCCTGGGCCGCTTCCCCTATGGCCCCTTGCACCCGCTAGGCCCTTCCCTTCAGGGCCTGCAGCCTGGCAGGCTACAGGTTCAAGCTCCCTAGCCTCCCTAAGCCTGGCCAGCACTGCGCTGTCCGTGGTGCTAGTCTCCTCCCTTGGAGACTGACCTTCCCCTGTTGAAGGCCTGGGACAGACTGACTGCTCCTGCTCTGGGCAGCCTTTTTATATGCCTGAGCCTGGCCCTGATTGGCTGGCTCTAAACTGGGCCCTGATTGGCTCACAATAAGCCCCTCTCTGATTGGCGCCCTGGCCTGCTGCAGCCCCCTCTCACAGGGAGTGGGGCAATCCGCCCCACTACAGGTTGCAAAACTGGATGGAGGGCCAGGTAGGGAAGGCTGTGCCTCCCCAAACAGCCAGGCCCCCGCCCCCTATCCACCTCCTGCCACTTCCCGCCCCCTGACTGCCCCCCTCAGAACCCCTGACCCATCCAACCCCCGCCCCCGCTCCTTGTCCCCCAACCGCTCCCCCGGACCTCCCGCACCTAACTGTCCCCCTCAGAACCCCTGACCCATCCAACCCCCCCTGCTCCTTGTCCTGGGACCACCCTCTCCCGGAACCCCCTTCGCCTAACCATCCCCCCAGGGTTTCCACCCCCTATCCAACTCCCCTGCTCCCAGTCCCCTGACTGCCCTGACCCCTATCCACACCCCCGCCCCCTGACAGGTCCCCTGGAACCCCACGCCTATCCAACCCCCCCTTTTCCTCATCCCCTGACCACCACCCCAACCTCCACCCCATCCAACCACCCCCTGCTCCCTGCCCCTTATCCAACCACCCTGCTCCCTGTCCCCTGACTCCCCCCCCCCACAGAACCCCCTGTCCCTTATCCAACCCCCCGGCCCCGGCCCGCTTACCATGCCACTCAGAGCAGCATGTCTGGCATCCGTGCTGCCCGGCTGGAGCTAGACACGCTGCCGCTCTGCTTGGCAGGAGCGTGCCGCTCCACCGCCCAGAGCGCTGCCCACGCGGCGTTGTGGCTGCAGGGGAAGGGGGGACAGCAGGGGAGGAGCTGGGGACTAGCCTCCCTGGCCGGGAGCTCAAGGGCCGGGTAGGACGGTCCCGCGGGCCGTAGTTTGCCCACCTCTGAGCTAGGGGGTGCAGTAGCACCCCTAGTTCCAGCACCTATGTCTGGCTTTCACTGATGTTCTATGTCAACTTGAGCCAATCACATCACCTCGCTCTTCCTTTGTTTTCCCTTTATCTGGCTTTGCCCCTGCCTGGAAGCTAACCAGACATTTCTTGCTATGTGTTTGTACAGTGCCTGTATAATGGAGCTTGGACTTCTGTTGCGCTGAGTGCTATCATAATATAGATATTAATGGCAGAGATTCATTAGCATTGAATTTCAAACAGTATTAGAATCACAGAATCCTAGGACTGGAAGGGACCTCGAGAGGTCATCTAGTCCGGTTCCCTGCACTCATAGTAGGACTCAGTATTACAATGCATTTCTCCCCTATTCATTTTTTGCCAAACACATGTGGTTCTCATGGTGTATATGGTCTCTATTACTGTTCCAGTATTTGCAAGAATACCAATTAGAAGAGAGAAAAAAGTTTACCCCACTTTCACCAAACGTGTTTGATTTAGGGGGGAAATGGAGCAGGTGGTTTGCATAAAACCTCATTAGTCTTTTTGATTGTTTCAGACACCTCTTGGAAGAAAATGTCTCATTACCGTGCATATTTACATAGCCCCTGGTTTTGTATTGACTGTCATGTAGCACTGTATTATAGAGCATATTATTTAATGTCTTTAAGATTTATATGACAAATACAGTTCCTAGTGGGTGAGCAGACAGTGGGCATCCCAGCCTACCAAAGCTAACAATGTGTAATTTGATCTGGATTTCCATCTTCATCATCCTGATTATATAATTAACCTTTGCAAGTTGATGTCTTTGAGCCTTCTGGAGAATGAGGTTTGCGTTTCTCAATAGCAGACAACAGCATTCTTAGAGGAAAGCCTCCATCTGGCAAATGGACTGACACAGGCAGACAGGTGGCCTCAATTAGCAATTTCTTCAAACCCCAGAAGAGATTTAGAGAGACGATTTGCAGCAACATTGGAGTATGCGGTGGTCAGCAAATCTGAATAAAGTTTCAGATGCCATTCCAGCATTATTTAGTGATGATTTCAGTTTGCTACTTGACACTAGTTTAAGTGTATTAGGAACAAAAAGAAACCTAACATTGGTAGTGGTCCATTACTAGATGGCATTTGACTTGGTGCAGTATAATATTTTGGTTTAAAAGGTTAATTTTGTATCAATCATGAACTAGATTAAAAACTGGGTAACTGACGAGCCTTAAAATATAATTGTAAATGGAATGATCACAGAGTAGGTACGCTTCTCGTGGGTGCCCCAGGGATTGGTTCTTGGTCCTCTGCTATTGAATATTTTTTATCAGTGACCTGGTGGAGAACATAAAATCAGAATTAACAAAGTTTGCAGATAACACAATGATTGGGGGAGTGGTCAATAACTAAGAGGACAGGTCACTGAAACAAAGTGAACTGGATTGCTTGGTAACCTGGGTTCAAACCAATAAAAGTGTACAGTCACGTTGTCTGGAATGGCAACAACTGGGAGTGCCTACCTCAGGGCAGGCTGTCAGAAAACAGGGCAGACACCCCAAATTGGTGGTATGTTCTATAATTAAATTTCACCAAGCCAGTAACAAATGTGAACTCCTGGATCACTGTACCAGTCTTACCATAGAGTCACAGACAGTCCCCTCAGACTCGCCAGCCTATTTTGCCACCAGACAAACTGATAAAAGGTCACTTATACCAAAAATCACAGCACATCAGGTTGCTCCCAGTCCCAAAAGACCAGTCTCTTACCCCAGATCAATGTGTACTTTATATCTTACACCAAAGACAATGCTGGCAGCCAATTCTATAGTAAATTAACTAAAGATTTATTAGCTAAGAAAAGGAAAGTTCTGGAACAGCCTTCCCAGGGGAGTAGTGGGGGCAAAAGACATATCTGGCTTCAAGACTAAACTTGATAAGTTTATGGAGGGGATGGTATGATGGGATAGCCTAATTTTGGCAATTAATTTGGCAATTGATCTTTGATTATCAGCAGGTAAGTATGCCCAGTGGTCTGTGATAGGATGTTAGACGGGGTGGGATCTGAGTTACTACAGAGAATTCTTTCCTGGGTGCTGGCTGGTGAGTCTTGCCCACATGCTCAGGGTTTAACTGATCGCCATTTCTGGGGTCAGGAAGGAATTTTCCTCCAGGGCAGATTGGCAGAGGCCCTGGAGGTTTTTTGCCTTTCTCTGCAGCATGGGGCACGGGTCACTTGCTGGAGGATTCTCTGCAGCTTGAGGTCTTCAAACCCCAATTTGAGGACTTCAATAACTCAGACATAGGCTAGGGGTTTGTTATAGAAGTGGATGGGTGGGATTCTGTGGCCTGCATTTTGCAGGAGGTCAGACTAGATGATCATAATGGTCCCTTCTGACCTTAAAGTCTATGAGTCTATGAAATGAAAGTTATTGAGAGGTTAAAGCAGGTAAAATATATGCACAGGTGAGTCACAGTTTGCAATTCCCAATGGTGGCAGAGATGTAATAAACTGCCAGGTTCCCAAAAGTCTTTTCATGGTACCCAGTATTGTATCTGTGCCCAAATGGCAATGTAGTGGGGTGGTTACCCCGCTCCTGCCCTGAAGGGCTTAAAACAGTCCTGGGGGAAGGTTGTGGCTGGGAGCTACTAAGCTGGACTGATTGGGAAGTGGCTGCAGCTGGGCCACAACCCAATCAGGCCCAGCTGGTCCCTATAAAAGGCTTGCCTGCAGGGAGCTAGAGACAGGGTACCTGAGTGGAGCAGGGCTGGGGAGCTCCAGCCTGGAAATCCCCAGGCTGTGGCCTAGCAGAAGGCCAAGGGATACTAGGGGTTGCTTAGGGCAGCTCAGGGGTAGGCCAAGGCAGCAGGTCCAATCCCTCCTTGCTGGTGATGAGTAGGCTGATACTGCAGTCTGCCCCAGGGCATGGGGTTAGACAATGACTGGCAGTAGCCTGATACAGAGGGAAGGTGGGGATAGTGGGTGGGGGGTTCCCTGGGGAGGGGAGACCCTAAGACTGAGGGGTTTCTGCCAGGGGGCAGCAGCACAGGTAAAAGGGCACCTGGGTCCAGGGAGGGACACGGGGGGACAGAGGACAGGCGGCTCATCGGCCTGCAGAGGGCGCTCTGGAGCTGGAATGAGCTAATTCCCAGAAGTTACCAGCAGGTGGCGCCACAGGGGTGAGTCCTCTCATCTACAGGCAACAATGGCATTCTAAAGAATTGTCTCCTTTCACTGAAGGTCTTTCTTTCACTCACAGCGTGAGAGGGAATTTAGCAGCAGAGCCATTCAGTTAAGTACAGTGCTCCCTTTAAAAATTGATAAGATTATGTACTCAGATTCAACATCAAACGCAAAGAACCAGAAAGCAATCTGCAATAGCAGAGAGGGTTAGATTTTCTGTCCCTTTCTTTTCACACAGAGGCAGAGCACAATTCCAATTTGAGGGCCTCTTGCACAATCAGTTTGTGGATATTAATGGGGAATTTAAGGGATTTCTCTGAACTCTTCTGCAAACTGGCAAGCCTTCCAGGCTTACAACCCTGAAAGTTGGGGACATTAAATGTAACAAATTTCATTGGCGGTCATGCTAAAAAATTTCCTTGCCAGTGAGATGCTCCTTGAAAAATGTTCAGAGTTTGTCGGGTTCCTGACAGCAGTACTCAGAAAGGAACAGGAGCTGAGCTGTTTTACCTTATCTCCAGCAGCTAATAAGAATGAGCCTTTTTTTCTGTCTTCTTAGGGACTTATGTTGCTGCCCATAACCCTAAACAAACAAGCAAGCAAAGTTTGTTTTACTTGAATAATAAGAAAAAGATGCTGGCCCAGATTGTCATCTGCATGCTATGGAGCAGATGGATTGAAATCAGTGGAGTTAAAATGAATTACATAAGCTGAGGACCCAACCGTCTATCTACTAAGCACAGCTGAAGATGGTGGGCAGAAGTAGTAGGTTATGGTATCCCAGTTCTGTAGCCAGTTTTCTGCCTGCCCAATCCTTACCATAGTTTAGAGCAGCCTCAAGGATGCTTTAAACTACAGTGGCTTGCGCTGGCTCTGGCACACTGGCTAAGGACTGCCTGGGGGTGGGGGTTATGGCTGGAGCACCACCAACTTAAAAACAGGGCAGTGTGGAGTAGAAATTAGGGAGACCATTGCTGGAATCCTGTCTTGTTCGGATGTCAGCACTTTAAAAAGGATGTTGACAAACTGGAAATGCATTTAGAAAAGAGCTAAAGATTGAATCGAGGTCTGGAACACATGCCTGGCAGTGACTGACTTCTGAAGCTCAATCAATGTCATTTATCTGAGAGAAGGTTAAATAGTGATTTGATAACAGGCTATAAGGCCCAGATTTTTAAAGGGTATTTAGACATTGCCGCATTCAGTGTAGCAAGGCCCGTGTGATTAGATGGTGAGTCCCATGTTCATAAGTGACTTAGGAGCTTTTTCTTATTGAAAGTCAATGGGACTTATTCTCCTAAATACCTTTGAGGATCTGGGTGTTAGGAATCTAACACCTATTGAAATCAGTGGGAGTTATGCACCTAAATACCTTTAAAGACCTAGCCCTACTTGCCTAAATCACTTTTCAAATTGGGATTTAGCCATCTAAATCCCGTATGCCTTGAAATGCTGAGCAAAGCAATGGCTAAATGCCTTTAAAAATCTAAATACATACACATAGAGATTTCTGATCATGATCTGATCTTTAATCCAGCAGATGAAGGTATAATACGATCCATTGAATGGCTGGATGTTGAAGCTAGAGCAATTCAGATTGGAAATAAGGTGCATGTTTTTTAACATTGCTACACTTTACCTGTAGAGGGGTATATTCTCCATCCCTAAAGGATATCTACCTTAACCAGAAATAATGTGCTGGATGCAGGGGAACTATAGGGTGAGGTTCTCTGGCTATTGCTATGCAGGAGGTTGGACTAGATGACCATAATGGTCCCTTCTGGCCTTAATATATATGAATCTATACTACCTGCATGGGAGGTAGGGGACGGGGAGTACGGGTTGCTCCCAGGGAGACCACCTGGTCAGTATTTGACTGGCCTGTCTGATTTTTTTTTTATGGATTTGCCAGTTGCCAGAAAAATAATTTAATCCACTGCATTTTTTTTACCTGGGTCTAAAGATTTGCATTATT
Source organism: Mauremys mutica (assembly GCF_020497125.1). Taxonomy (NCBI): domain Eukaryota; kingdom Metazoa; phylum Chordata; order Testudines; family Geoemydidae; genus Mauremys; species Mauremys mutica. The sequence continues at coordinate 286,482,082 of NC_059073.1, forward strand.
TCTGTGTCCAGCTAAAGATGCTGCAGTGTTCCCACTTCTGCAGTTTAAGCGATAACAGATCAACACTGTTAAAAAGACAGCAGGTGTCTGCCCACCAACACGCAAGTGCACTGCCTGTGTGCGTGTGAGAGGGTTTGAGTCACGCAAGTGAGGACAGGAGTGATGTCATCAATCTTATTTCTATGTGTTCTCTCTCTAGATATTATAAGTGGCTGTTGAGGGGGTGGAGGGGAGCGTTGCGGAGTTGCCCTCTGCTTGGGGGTTGGGGTTGCAGCGGGCTTACCTTGGGTGGAGGAGGTGCTGGGGTTTTTTGCATTTCCAAGGTGGTACCCCTTGCTGCCCCTGTGGTAGCCGGGGACTATCCCTGATCGGTTACGCAGGGAGCACAAGGTGAAAGAGAAAAGGCTCTTGGGCCTAGACCATCAAAAGGTGTTTAGACTCCTATTGTCCCTTGAAATCAGTGGGAGGTAGGTGCCTAAATACTTTTGGGGAACTGGGCCCTGCACTCCCACTCCCAGACCCCACCCTCATTTTTCATGTAGTCCTTAGGCAACCTCCTGCTGGAGTGACTGGACCAAATCCTGAGAGGTGCTGATCTCTTGGGGTGTTTCCGGTCTTCAGGACCTCTCAGGTTTTATTTGCCTGAGGGGAAAACTGATGAAAGGCCTCTGGATTTGGCCCATGGTGTTCACTGATAGCTACATTAGAGCAGAATGCCATACCTGGGGGCCAGACTCTCCGTGGGAATAAATTGGTGCAGCTTGATTGGCACAGCTTAATTGGCTTCAATTTCTGCCCGCAGAGAGTATGGCGCCATTATCGCTGTTCCGGTACCATAGTAATGCCTCCTGTTTAATACTGTTGTAGTCAGTACAAAATAACCCCACCTATTTTAGGCCTATGTGAAAGAGTTACACTCCTTTAGAGTAATGGGCAGTATGTTTATGGTTGTGAGATGACGGTAACTATAAAGCACTACCACAAATTGAAAGGGGATTGGATTTGATTGCAACTCTTTCTTTATTTCTCTCTTTCTCTTCTCTAGGGTGCCCTGGGATGTGGGATAATATTACATGCTGGAAGTCGGCGAGTGTGGGCGAAATCGTCTTTGTCAAGTGCCCTGCTCTGTTCCGAATTATTAACTCTGAAGACGGTAAAGTGCTCGTCTCCTTTCTTCATTTGTTCCATGTGGTTGCTGGATTCAGCAGCCTCTTGCTGCTTGCAGTCATGCTGATCATACAGCCAAGCAATTGGTACTATGAAAGGGGATGAAAAGCTCTTTAGTGGACTGGGGCTGCTGGAGGCAGAGTGGGTAAACAATACATCAGGCTTCCAGAATTTGTGTGCGCGTGGAGGAAAACTTCACATAATGTACAAGATGAGAGGATCACTACACTCCGGCTAATTACAAAATAGAAAGCTGTGCCTTTAGATAACCATTGAAGCTAATGGGAATTGTGATTGCTGTCTAAGGGCCTTGTATTATTAATACAAAATTAAAATAAAAATAAAAAGAGAGCGAGAGAGACAGGTCTTGAAGTCAAAACTCAGGGTCAGATTCTGGTTGGCCTCATGCATGTGTGTGGTGGGGGGGGGGTAGAGGGTAGAAGGAACCTCCCCGCTTGTGTAGCCCATGAAAAGGTCAGGAAGAATTCCAGGGCCTTCAGTCACCCGAGGGTGGGGTTGGCTCTATTTATGCTTCCTATAAGGGGTAGAAATGGGAGGGGCCATGGACCTACCACCCCAGGCATCTGTTGGTGTAGCTGGCTGGCGGCGCAGTAGGTGAATCAAGAGTTGCAGTAGCAGTGAATATGCAGCCTGAGGCATTCAGGAGACGGATACCCCCCGGTGTTCCCTCTGGGGCAGTACAGGTGTACATCATCTTCAATGCAGGGATGTGCCTAACTATCCCAATCAAGCCCTCAGTCCTTCCTCATGCAAAACTCCCAATGAAATCAATGGGAATTTTGCCTGAGTAAAATCTTCAGGACTCGAGCAAGTTATAATAAACTGTTCAACTATTTAGTCTGATTATTGATATTAACGCACAGGAAACGAGGTTCCCATTTGAATGCATGAGAGAGGCAGACTTTCAAATTTTATTGGCAGGTTTTGTTTTTAATAATAATCCATTAATCACATTTTTGCTACCATTAAATAGCCCAATTTTGGACAATTCCTCCCAGCACTAATCCTTATCCAATGACGTAGCCATTAAATGGCAGCTCCGATTGAGAGGAGTGCTAACAAATCTCGATCCTGATCCCAACTGCTATTTTGCAAATTTTTCACACACATTCTTCTATAGTAAAGTCCACATTTGCACCTGGAAACACTGTACAGAAAAAGCTTTGTATATCTGAGCAAGTAAGGACTTCATGCACAAACACATGTGTGTGCTAAACCCCATTACACTGTTGTGATTGCTTCAGTGTCCTGGTCATTTATTCTCGTAAAAACGCTACATAGGATTTTATATGTCTAAATGTCATCACAAAGACCTTGTTTTCGATGTCCTATAATATATGAGACCCCCTGCAGCAGCCTCAATAGCGTTGAGGAATTGGTTCTGTAGTGACTCAGAGATGCACTTTGTAAATCGTCAAAGGCTAGTGATGATAGCAAAACATGCCAGAGTTTTATGGCGATAACACAGGCAAGAAAATTCTTGCTCTCTCCATGGATTTCTGACGAGCCTGAGACACAGATACCCATCTGCATCAGCCACACACACACACACACAGAGTCACTCACTCAGTCTGATGGCCAAACTAGTTCATTCAGGTCATCTCCAGAGCAGCAGTTACATTCAACCAAAAGTTTTCCCAGTACAATAATCATGGGGTGCTCGCGCTATGAAGGCACAGTGCTTTTATGATGATTATTGTGCACCAACTGGCGGCTGATTTATCATTTTCTTCTGATATAATTATAGCAGCCTGGCTTTCACTAGAGGTTCTTGTCAGAAGATTTTCAATTAGAAGCCCCTATTTTGGAGTGGTTTGTAATGACATTCTTTAAATATCCTTCAGCTGGAGCTTGGCAACGTAGAAGATCTTTTCTTTTTTTTTATGCCAGTGCACTGCTCATGGATGTTGCTGGTTTGGCAATGCAGAGAGTGATGTCCTGTTTATCTACAGCAAAGGCAAGATTTCTCTATACTAAACATGCCTCAACCCCAAACCTACCAACCGTCCCTCACCATTATGAACGTCAGTCCTGCATTTATTAACATTGCACCCAATTTTGGTGCTCTCTCTGCATTGGAAATAAACAGCCGTGGAACTGCACTTACAGACAGAGCTATGTACCACAAAGGGATGCATCCAGCGGTACTTTTAAATCTCTTGCGTAAATTCTTTTGTGTCCTGCATTTAGGATTTTTGTCACATGGTGCCTTCTGCAGTTGGGCCTTGGCTGGTTGAGCTCTCAACCTTGACCTGGAAGGGTGAGAAGAAATGCAGTGTAAAAACCCATTCAGCTCTCTTGGTCTCCATGCCAAAATTGCTAACAGGTGCCAGGTGGCATCACTTGCAGTTATCATGTGTAAACCTGTCCAACAGAAGCAAGTCCAAGACCTACCAAATCATCAAGTAACCAAACAGTTATTAGATCATTAACAATTTGAGGCCACTACTAACTCAGACTGGCCTTGTACTAGTGGCCCAAAGGTGGAAGAATCTACATCCATTTCAGATCCCCATGATCTTTTGGTATCATCCTTACACCTTGTTTATTTTTATTTGTCCAGTATTTTTGTTTCAGTAGGAGCAGAGTGGAGAAATAGTCATGTTTACATGACTGTTCCATTTATAAAGGGTTGGTTAATCACCGGACATAATGGGATATGACATTTCACATGACATGAAAACAGTAACCAAAATAATGAGGAATCCAGTGGCACCTTAAAGACTAACAGGTTTATTTGGGCATAAGCTTTCATGAGTAAAAAAACCCCACTTCTTTGTTTTTTACTCACAAAAGCTTATGCCCAAATAAATCTGTTAGTCTTTAAGGTGCCACCGGACTCCTTGTTGTTTTTGTGGATACAGACTAACACGGCTACCCTTCTGATACTAGTAACCAAAATGATATTTCAAGATCCATCTGGCTGAGAATTATGTAATCACTCCTAAATCTCTTCTACTCTAGTATGTTAAGGACAGATCAAGGTTTTTGAGCTGTCACTCTGCTGGGATTCGAGGATGCAATATTTCTTTCTTGAAAATATATTTATGTGACCTCCATCCATCAATCCTCCATCCATCAATCCATCAAGAGACCTTGCTTTCATTTTAGTCTTCTAGGGGAGGTTATAAATCAGAGAATTGTAGAACTGGAAGCAACCTCAAGAGGTCATCTAGTCCAGTCCCTTGCACTCATGGACAAACTGGAGAAATGGTCTGAAGTAAATAGGATAAATTCAATAAGGACGAATGCAAAGTACTCCACTTAGGAAGGAACAATCAATTGCACACATACAAAATAGTAAATGACTGCCTAGGAAGGAGTGCTGTGGAAAGGGATCTGAGGGTCATAGTGGATCACAAGCTAAATATGAGTCAATAGTGTGACACTGTTGCAAAAAAAAGCAAATCTCATTCTGGGATATAGTAGCAAGAGTGTTGAAAGCAAGACACAAAGTAATTCTTCTCTTCTATACCACACTGATTAGGCCTCAACTGGAATATTGTGTCCAGTTCTGTGTGCCTCATTTCAGGAAAGATATGGACAAATTGGAAAAAGTCCAGAGAAGAGCAGCAAAAATGACTAAAAGTCTAGAAAACATGACCTATGAGGGAAGATTGAAAAAACTGAGTTTGTTTAGTCTTGAGAAGCGAAAATTGAGTGGGAGCATGATAACAGTTTTCAAGTACATAAAATGTTGTTACAAAGAGGAGGGAGGTAAATTGTTGTCATTAACCTCTGAGGATAGGACAAGAAGACTGGGCTTAAATTGTAGCAAGGGAAGTTTAAGATGGACATTTAGGTTTAGGCATAAAGTTGCTGTTTGTCATGATTTTTGTAGTACAGTGCCAGTGTTGACTCTGCTGCTGACATGTCCTACTTTATAGGCCATTCAAAGCATCCCAACTCATTTTTGGTAAATAAATTGTGGTGATGTGTGACAAAGCTGTGATGTTGCACTGCTGTGTAACAAAGGAGGACAAGGCACTACAGTGAAGCATCTTGGTCCCACTGGATGTAATTTAATAAGCTGTGATCCTCAATAGTAATGTCAGCCTGTTTCTTATTTTCCATTTTTTCCAACCCAATGAAAATGCTGGCTTTCAAAAGAAGTCCAGAAAGCACCCACAATTCTGTTTGGCATGACTGAGAGGTTTTGGAGCAATTAATTCTGTCGGTCCAGATTAGTAGATCAGAGCTTGAGTAAAAACTAGTACAGCTGACAGAATGCAGTGTTCAGGGATTGCCATCTGCTCGACATTGTGACATTTATTTATTTAGCGTGTGCATCATCGTCTAGCCAACGATGGCATCTTCAGTTCTTCTAGGCCACTGCTGAACCTAGTCAGCAAGCATTCCTCGACAATGTGCATCATCGTCTGTGTTGTGCCGCAGCTGAACAAAGGGCTGTCACAAAAGCCCCAGCAATGCTAGCTGGCTGCACAGAGACCAAAAGATAGCTATGACTGGCTCTTGCTGGGTCTTCTCTCTAGTCAGAATGAATTCCCCTCCCCCTACAAGTGCTCAACCTAGGAAGCTATACACTGCATTAAAAAGAGCATGATTATGATACATTTAATTACTGTATATAAAAACAGACAAAATAGTTTAGATAGATTAGATAGATAGATAGATAGTGTAGTGTGTACCACCCATAAGAAATTCTCTAGTTAGAAGTTAGAGTTCTATAGCAATTACTCTAAAATACTATGGAATTCAATGGCAAATGAGATCCTTTCCATAGGTGTTTTGAACCATCATATAGGGTTGCATGGCTGGGATAGAACTAATTCCGTTGGATGGCCAAAATATTATTTGGGAACTGTTTCCTTCACTATTAAATTCTACAAGATCTTTTCATCAGGGCAAGGCTGATTCCATCCCATGAATTGGGTGGGGAAAGAAGCACTAATGGTCTGCTTAAGGCTTTCACCTCACTTCTACAATCCGCTGTAACCCCAGACTTGTCTCCCATGTGTCCTGCCCAAGTTTTATTATTCTGGTGAGCTAGAAACCACCGAAACTCTGCGCTCCCACTGCAGGATGTGAATAAGTTCCCATTAAAACCAATGGGAGTTACACATATTCTGCCATAAGAGAATCAGGCTGCAGGCCATTCCCATGTCTACTGCATTACAGTTACAATAGGCACTGCTGCTTCCTAGGCAGTGGGCTTAGCTGTGGCAACTAAATCTGTTGGATTCAGGAAATATTCTGTGGTCTTCCTCATTTTGAAATACATCATTCTTTTGGCAAAACTGAAGATGTCAGAAAGAATGGAAAAGGAAGGTGTGTGTGTGAAAGAGGAGTGCCGTGCTATCCCTATATCTTTCTCAGGATGAGTTGTGTATGGAAAAGGGCCCACTACTTATTCAGATACTGTGACATATCTATGGTGTCTCTATCTATCTATCTATCTATCTGATCATATGTAGATAGACCTTACGTACTTTGTCTTGTCCAAGCTGAAAATTGCTCAGAACATTTGCCAGCGACAGTATCTCTTACTTTGGCTGCTTTATTATTGTATTACTAGCTGAACACCCATCTTCTCACAAGGGTGTGGCAGCTGGGCCACATAAGCCACATCTGTGCAGTCTCCTGTATGCAACCAATGAAACTGTTGCATGTAAATTAGCTGTAGAGTAAAAGTGGTGATGGGCTCAGTTACCTCTGAGATTACAGTGGTTTGGACTCTTGGCATTGCATAGATACATGACTTGCTGTCTCACCGTGTAATTCATGAAGTCAAAATGGCTGAAAATGTTAAAATTGCATAGTAACAGACCACAGATCTCAACGGTGATTGAACCTGGTGATGTTCTGAACAAAAAGAGCTCTCCACCATGCTTGTAGCTGTTTGCATTGCTTCAAACTGACTCAGGAGACATTTTAGGCTTCAGAGTGACATAAACAGTTGACAGTCCTGGAATGTTATTGATAGAGAGAGGCAGTAAAGCTGACTATTTAAGATCAGAGACTTTCCAAGCAATAAAATGTAGCTAGAGAAAATACGCTTTTCTACTGAGCCTGGAGAAGTAAGCTTTCTCTGTTACCAGCCGAAATTAATGTCAGCATTGCGGCAGTCATGCACCGCTGGCAAATTAGTGTGGCTAAAGAATCAGGTAGCTGGGGTCTGACTTTTCAGTCCAAATTTCTCTCTTGGTGGATTTTTCAGACTCCTGTGAGGGAAACTGACATGGGAAGCAAACTCCAAAAACAAGGAATCTCCACTGGAAAAAAAAAAGTGCCCCAGTCCACTATAGTTCAAATATACAGACCACTAAAAAAAATACTGCAGCTGAGTGCAACTAGCATCAGGATACACAGGGAAAGAGGTGGCCTCTTTAGATATCCAGAGTGTAGGTCACTCAGGGCTTCATACTGAGTTTGACACTAACATCTTGCTTGGCACTCAGAAGCAAAATCCAGAGTAAAGCAAGCTGTTGCTTTTTAGTGAAACTTTTGGGTATCTTTCAAAGATAACCCCAGACAGAATGCCCTTCAGTAGTCCTGGCTAGAGCTGATCAAATGCCAAAAAAAACCACCTGTGATGAGCTGTACCAGGCCCTTTGATGCCCCTGCTGGAGGCCTCAGGGTTCTACCACACCCTGCCCCGGGAAAAGGAGCAGGGAAGGTGGGTTCTCCAGGCCTGCCTAGAAAGGCTTCAGGGAAGCAGCCAATCCTAGCCCAGCAAGCTCAATTAAAAGGCACTGCAGGGCTTGAGACATTCAGTTGCTGGCTGGGACCAGAAGGGCGAACAAGGAAGGACTGGAAGGCTGTGAAACTCTCCAGGTGAGATGGCCCGAGAGAGACCCTGCTCAAGCAGGGAACAGACAGAGAACTCTGAGGTAAGGGTGAAGAGGAAGGAGCTATATGAGAAGTGGCCCAGCGAATAGCAGCAGTGATGAAGTTAATTGAAGCAGCACATGGCTACTATTTGTATGGTCCCTGGGTTGGGACCTGGAGTAGTGGGTGGGCCTGGGTTGCCTAAGACCTGAGAAGGGGATAAGGCTTGTTTAGAGGCCCAATTGAAGGGCAGGAGAAAGCCCTGGAGGCACTGCACTGTACCAGGCAGATACAGACTTAAAACTAGCCCAGAAGGGGCTGAGAACTGAGCCCAGAGACAGGGCTGCAGACACCAACCAGGGCACCGTGATAGGTCCAAGTTGGACTTTTATTACCCCGGAAGAGGTTTGTTTGTTCATGCGCAGAGACTGTGTTGGCCAGAGGGCTGGCCACTGAGGACCCACCTGATGCAGTTAACAGCAAGCCCAAAGGCGCTGGAGGAGAGAGAATGTGGTCAAGTTTGCACCTGACCAACAGAAGGCACTCCTGAGAGGACAGTATCCCCAGTCACACCACCCTTACTTGAGAAAGAAGGTTACAAATTCCTGGCCATTGGGGGTGTTAAAGTATATAGTTGGTCACTGCTAACTGTCTGAGATTCCAGATCTCGGTGTAAACTCAAAAGCCTGTCTCTTCCACCAACAGAAGTTGGTCCAGTAAAGGAGATTACCTCACCCACTTTGTCTCTCTGAGATTCCAGGAGCATTTGTTATTGGGGTCTTGATGACTTTTTCTTTGAGGGAAGCCAAGCTCCTGCGTTCTTGCAGGAGGACATCAACAATTGCTATTAACACTTCTTTTGGGCTGGTCTTTCATTACCAGTGTGTTCGCAGATGGAGACGATAACTCTCCCAGCTCCTCTAAACAAGCAAGAGGGATTAAACTCACTGTGACCCTGCTCCCACATCACCAGGCAGTCCAGTTGGGGAGGGGGTGAGAATTCACAGCAAAGAAGGATCACCTCTGTATCCAAGTAAAGACTATCCAAACTTCCATACAGTGCCCTTGGTCTAGCCTTGGCAGATGCTGTGTTAGAGGACAAGATCGTTTTGCTGGCCTTCCCCACAGCCCTGGCATGGGAATGTAAGAGGTCTCTGTGCTACCAGTGATCAAACACAAAGTGTGATCACCACCACCAGTGCTCCAGCCTCTTCTCACTGCTTCATCAATACACCAGCGTGTGCAAGGTCTCTCACAATACCCTAGCCGAGCACAAAGGATAATCACAATGTGCTACCAGACTCTCAGCAAAGTGCCCCAGCCCCTGAATAGTGTCTGCCCCTCAGAGAATTCCAGGCAGAAATAGCAATCTAAACCAATGCCCTCTCTAACCTTGCTGAGCTGCTGCTTTCCATAGAAACTGTAAATGACACAACAAGGAATCGCCATCTGAATTGCTTTCAGAAAAGATGGAAGGTGAGGGATCTGGAGTACTTACTGTGTGGGGATGGACTTAGGGCAGTGGAATCAGCAAGGAGAGGGACAGGGACAGTGTGCAAGAAGGTGAGCTTAGCCATGGGAAAAGCTCAAGAATAAGACCCCAGAAAAGCTGCTGTCTAACTGGACTGCTGTTCCCTGATGCAGCTTCGCAAGCTGGCTGAACAGATTGCTGCAGGATCTCATGCACAGCACAATAGGCGAGGGAGGAAAAAGGCATCTTGTAGCAGAAGCTACAAGAAGTTAGCTCTGATATTTATTAGCAAGGAGGTGTTAACAGTACAATCAGTGCTGTACAAGACACAGAAGACATGGTCCCTGTCCAAGAAGCTCACCCCCTAGCTAGGTGGAGAACACAACAGAGAACATCTAGAGAAAGTTTTAGAGTGGTAGCTGTGTTAGTCTGTATCAGCAAAAAGAATGAGGAGTACTTGTGGCACCTTAGAGACTAACACATTTATTTGGGCATAAGCTTTTGTGGGCTAAAACCCACGTTGCCACAAGTACTCCTTGTTCTTTTTTCTAGAGAAAGTGTTATCCATATTCTGTCTCTCTCTCTCTCTCTCTCTCTCTCTCTCTCTCTCTCTCTCTCCACCCCCCCCCCTTACATTTATATAGGGCTTGATCTTGACCCACTGAAATCAATGCGGGCTTTCCCATTGATTCCAATTGGCTCAGGATCATATCCATTTGAGGATTACCTTTTGTGAGCTGACCCTTTAACCAAAATACTTACTGAGGGAGAATGAGAATTATCGAAGTGCTTTGGAACAACATGAGCTCTGACTGCCTCTGTTCCCTCTAGCCATACTTGCTGCACCACGAGCAAAGGGTTAAATAGAAGTTATCCCCAAATAAACATGTACACGAGGTAAACCAATCCCTAGGCCAGCCAACATAGAGAGCAGGGGGGAGAAAGTCAATTTGTAGAAGACAATTTAAAAGAATGTACTGAGGTTTAAATGCGTATTCTATACTATTTCTTGGCCTTCTGTTCCGTTCAGCCTGAGAAGCAATTAGAAGTTACTTGAGAATTATGATTCACGCACATCAAGATGGTAGCGAGGAGGTAGTTGTTGTTGTCTATCTGCAATAGATCAATGGCATTTCTCATTTGTGAAAACTCTATTACATAAATGACCAACAAAGAGGCAGGACGTACTTGTGGCTAATACAGGAGACTGAGATTCAGGAGATCTGGGTCCAATTCCCATCTCTGCTGTACACTCCATGTGACCTTGAGCAAGTCACTTCATCTATATGCTTTGGTTCTCCCATCTGTAAAATGATGATAAACAATACTTCCTTTGTCTGTCTTGTCGATTTAGATTGTAAGTCTCTGTCCCAAAGTGTTATCTCTTACCATGCGTTCGTACAGCTCGTAGCACAATGGGACCCTGAAGTTTGTTTAGGGTCTCTAGGTGGTATTGTGATACTAGTAATTATAAATACCGTATTGTCCCGAGTATAGGCCGCACTTTTTTCCCCTAATTTAAGTCTTTAAACTAGGGGTGCGGCCTATAAGCGGGATCTTGTCAAAAAAAACCCAATAAAAATACTTTAAATCCCAGCCGCGGCGGGGAATCAGAGCGCTCTGGGCTGCCCGCCGCGGCGGGAAGCCCAGAGCCCTCTGATTCCCCGCCGCGGCTGGAATTTAAAGAGCTCTGGGCTCCCCGCCGCAGCGGGCAGCCTAGAGCCCTCTGAGTCCCGGCCGCGGCTGGGATTTAAAGGGCTCTGGGCTCCCCGCCGCGGCGGGCAGCCCGGAGCCCTCTGATTCCCCGCCGCGGCTGGGATTTAAAGAGCTCTGGGCTCCCCGCTGCAGCGGGCAGCCTAGAGCCCTCTGAGTCCCGGCCGCGGCTGGGATTTAAAGAGCTCTGGGCTCCCCGCCGCAGCGGGCAGCCTAGAGCCCTCTGAGTCCCGGCCGCGGCTGGGATTTAAAGAGCTCTGGGCTCCCCGCCGCAGCGGGCAGCCTAGAGCCCTCTGATTCCCCGCCGCGGCTGGGATTTAAAGAGCTCTGGGCTCCCCGCCGCGGCGGGCAGCCTAGAGCCCTCTGAGTCCCGGCCGCGGCTGGGATTTAAAGGGCTCTGGGCTCCCCGCCGCGGCGGGCAGCCCAGAGCGCTCTGATTCCCCGCCGCGGCTGGGATTTAAAGGGCTCTGGGCTCCCCGCCGCAGCGGGCAGCCTAGATCCCTCTGAGTCCCGGCCGCGGCTGGGATTTAAAGGGCTCTGGGCTCCCCGCCGCGGCGGGCAGCCCAGAGCTCTCTGATTCCCCGCCGCGGCTGGGATTTAAAGCGCTCTGGGCTTCCCGCCGTGGCGGGCAGCCCAGAGCGCTCTGATTCCCCGCCGTGGCTGGGATTGAAAGGGCTCTGGGCTCCCCGCCGCGGCGGGCAGCCCAGAGCGCTCTGATTCCCCACCGCGGCTGGGATTTAAAGGGCTCTGGGCTCCCCGCCGCGGCAGACAGCCCAGAGCCCTCTGAGTCCCGGCTGCGGCTGAGATTTTCTTTAAGTTAAAAAAAGTTAAAAATTTATTTTTTTTAAAATAGCACCAAACTTTAAGGGTGCGGCTTATAATCAGGAGCGGCCTATACTCGGAACAATGCGGTAGTTATAGTGGTGATGAAAGATTTTCTGTAATTTTGAAAAAGTGGCACTTCATAAGTATCAGAGTTGGCCATAGATTGTTAGGCCAAAATGCTGTTCATGTGCAGAGAACATGCCTTCCAGGCTGACCAATATTGTCTCAATGATTCCTTGTACCACCCCCCTCCCCGTTGGTCTGCCGGTATCCATCTGTTGTCATTTGTCTTATGCTTGGTTTGTAAACTCCATGACACAGGGACTGTCTCTTTTTGTTCTGTTCGTACAGTGCCTAGCACAATGGTCCATGACTAGGACTCCTGGAAGCCACAGTAATACGAATAATAAATAATAGTAATAATAATAGAAGGGACCACCTGATCATCTAATCTGAGCTGCTGCACATCACAGGCCACTAAGACCAACCCAATTATTCCTGCATGGATTAGACTAAAATATCACGGCCCTCTGGAGACTATAAACTATTGTGTCAAATACTGGACAGAACTGTCCATCAAACAATATACTAGACAAGTAACACTTTGCTGAATGTATGATTAGATGGAGATTATTAGACCCACTATAGCGCTTATTGGTGTGTGTAAGCAATTATTGATTGAATAATAAATGTTCAAATACATTATTTGATGGATACTGTTCATCAAGTCTTGTGCTGTTACTTACTACATTATAGCACTGACTTCAATGTGTACCATGACTGTAAGACTTTAATTGAAATCCCTAACGAGGAGGAAGTGCTATTGATTCACTGATTTTGTTTTTCTCTGTAGCGCCTTTGATGAATCTAGCCCATTTTAATCATCTGAATGTGTTTCCTCTGATTTATTTGAAAAGCCTAGTGCACCAGAGCCCTCATTGTCCATGTGCTGAGAATAATATAACAGGAGGACTCGGGTGGGAGCCAGGAGAGCAAAGTGTTCTACAAGAAGGCAGCACATCAGCTGCAGAATGGTCATTGTCTGGGTCTTCAATGCAGTTCTTCTTTTTTAGCCTGTGAGTTTCAAAGCCAAGCTGTGCTTCATTGGGACATGGTGTGGATGCTTCAGGACTAATTCTGCCCGACCTTGCGCCATTAAACCCCAGTGCCAGTCCATTGATCTCCATGGAGTTCCAAAGGCCTGCAGCTGAGACAAAGCAGTGGTGAATCAGGCTCCCTGTGAATGCTCACTGGGACATGGAGTACTGCACCCATCCTTTGTACGCTCTGCAGCCAGGAAGAGGAGGAGAAAGCCAAAGAATGTTGTGGTTGTAACTCTGGGTTTCTTGTTGAAAAGGAAACTCTGTTCTTGTTTTAACAGGGCTTTGAGAATTTGAGTCAGATTGAACCTGTACTGCTGATAATGGTGATGGGAGTCCATATAAGTACATACCATTGAAAGCATACATATTAAGGGCTTGTCTACATTACCCGCTGGATCGATGGGCAGCGATCAATCCAGCGGGGGTCAATTTATCGTGTCTAGTCTAGAGACAAGTGCTCTCCCATTGACTGCAGTACTCCACCAGGGTGGGAGGCGAAGGCAGAGTCAACGGGAGAGCATCAGCCATCGACTTACTGCAGTGAAGACACCGCAGTAAGTAGATCTAAGTACATCGACTTCAGCTACGTTATTCATGTAGATGAAGTTGCGTATCTTAGATCGATTTCCCCCCCACTCCCCCGTGTAAACCAGGCCTAAGAGCAAAATTCTGCCCTATTTGAAAGCTCAGAGGATCGGACACTGTCCAATCCGCAATCTCAAGCTTCCTATCCAAATTCAGATTTAGGCCCCAACTGTACTTATCTTTAAGAATGGGAGTAACCCAACTGAACTCCATGAATAATGTGAATAAACGTAGGCTTGTCTTCTCGTATAGCGACATTGTAGCCTTTTAGTGAAGCTGCTCCTATGCGAGAACTTCTCCCACTGCTGTAGTTAATCCACCTCCACTAGAGGCGGTTGTTATCTCGATGGGAGATCTCCTGCCAGTTTAGCACTGTATACACAGAGGGGTTAGGTCAGTATATCTGTGTCATTCAGGGGGGTGGATTTTTCATACCCCTGAGCGACATAGTTTTACTGAAATAGGTCTGTAGTGTAGACCTGGCCTTACTCACACGCATAACTGTTTGTAGGATCAAGGTCATAGGGTCATATTTTAGGTTTGGATACATGCACACTTGGGTGCCACAAACTAGGGCCGCCCAGAGGGGGGGGGCAAGTGGGGCAATTTGCCCCGGGCCCAGCAGGGGCCCCTACGAGAGTTTTTCGGGGCCCCTGTAGCGGGGTCCTTCACTCACTCCAGGGCCCCCGAAAACTCTCGCAGGGCTCGGGCACCCGGAGCTTCTTCGCTCCCGGTCTTCGCTGGCCGGGGGTCCTTCCTCTCCGGGTCAGAAGGACCCCCTGCCGCCGAATTACCGCCGAAGCGGGACCCACCGCTGGAGTGCAGCCGGGTCTTCGGCGGTAATTCGGCGGCGGGGGGAGGTCCGGGACCCACCGCCGAAGTGCCCCGAAGACCCACGGTGGGGGCTGCACTTCGGCGGCAAGTCCCGCTTCAGCGGTAATTCGGCGATGGGGGGTCCCCGCCGTGGGTCTTTGGGGCACTTTGGCGACGGGTCCCGGAGTGGAAGGACCCCCCGCCGCCGACTTACCGCCGAAACGGGGGCCCCCTGCCACCGAAGACCCCAGGCCCCCGGAATCCTCTTGGCGGCCCTGCCACAAACTTCAATGAGAGTGGCACCCAGAGATGGGAAAGCCAGACTGTGGCCTGTAGCTTCCCTGCAATTATATTTACAACATGTTTTTTATCCGTACGCTCATGTGATTGGCTTTGACTTCTAGTTATAATGCAGAGCATAATGTAGAATGTAAATCTAATTGACTTTCCCATGGCTTAACGCATTAGTGAAAATTAGGTTGATGGATAAAGTCTAAAAGCTCCAGATAGTAAAAGGTTCTCCTGGAACTTTCTCTAACGCATTAGCAAATTCTGGACTGCAGAAAAATGTTAATAAAATGGAAATGTGCTATTAGGACAGGCAGAAAATTAACATTATAGAAAATATGAATCCATTAACTATGTCCAGCACAGGTAAAAATGCAGTAGTAATTTGGCTAGACAGGGATTTTTTTTCAACATAAAAAGGCTATTCATTGCACAGAGCTACATTAGTGTAATGTGGCTGTGACTGCAAATGTCATGCAATTCAGAATGAACCAAAATCCTATGTTCTATCACCACTGTATCTGAGTAGTCAGAAATAAACACAAATAGTGGGAATCTATCTCTTTCTTCCTTGTCAACTTCTAGGAGAAATAGTTTAATTGAGAGAGAGAGAGAGAGAGAGAGAGAGTCTGCTCCCAATAGTTAATGCTAGGAGAAAAATAATATTAGAAAGGCTAGAAAATTTGATGCTTTAAGATTTAAGCCAATCTTTATTAGGGATTAAGATGAGACGTTCGTGTGGGCCAGGTTATCCCACATCTGCCTACTGTGGGGATTTGTGCACCTTCCTCTGAAGCAGAGAGATAGGATACTGCACCAGATGGACCATGAATCTAATCCTGTCTGGCAATTCCCGTGCAAGTTTTGCCATTGATTTCTGTGAGAGCAGGTTCGGGGTCTGACTGAGGGACAGCAATCAAAGAACACCTGGCTTGCATCTGATCCTGCTCCCAGTAAAATCAGTGGCAAAACTCCGATTGATGCCAATGGGAGATGGATTGTGCCTTTGACCCTCTTAGATAGATCTAGTATTTGTGCTGTGAGAGTTGGTCATACACCATTTGACAAGAACAGTGTTCAGTGATTTTGGATGACACAAAATGTTGGCCAGCCAGTCCCGCTATTTGCAAACCTACTCAGTGTTTCAAAATGTGCAACAAATATGACAAGCGAAGGAATAGAGGTTGATGGATTTCTGCAAAGAGCCCTGTGATGGTATTGGCATTCTGCTCACAGGGTTCGAGATTAATCATTGAAAATGACTAGTGAGTTGAGTACACACATTTGATGTTGAATACATGTATTCAAGCAACCTCAGCAGCCCAGTTTGCCTGAAAGGGATTTGAATAGAAGGATGATGATGATGATGCAAGAAGTTTGGATGTTTAGGCTTGCTGATTTGTTTTCCTGGCCTCCCACTTGCCCCATAATCCCTGTAATCTTCACACTGAAGTCTTTGATTTCCCATTTAGTTGCTCCAAAGTGACATTTCAGTTTATTTTAAGAGCAAAAACGTGAAATAAAAATTATTTTTTGTTTTTTTCCAAAAGCCTCGTGAAATAATTTTTATTTCACAAAGCTTTTGAAAAAAAACATAAAATACAAGTTCCTCTTATGTTGTGCTGACAAGGGTCCAGGCATTATTTCTGTTCTGTACTGCTGTTCCTTTTTCAGCAGCAGCTAGACAGATCTCTCAACATTTTACATAATTTCTTTTTATAAAAGACCTCCATATAAGGTAGATGTGTGGCTATTCCAATCCCCAGTTAATAGCTGTAGGTCACGTTCAGCGTTAGTGTGGGACAATCTGAGGGCAATGGGATACTTCATGTTTTAAAGGACTACGCTAATCTAAACAGTTAGCCTGCAAAAGGCAGATAAAACGTTGTCCACATCTTTTCACTAAGTGTATTTGTTCAGTAAAGCATTGACAGAACTAGTCTGAACATCATGAGGATCAGTTAGTTTTCCACCATGATGCTTCTTCTCTGGTGCAACACTACCATCTTGTGGCTACACATGGCTCATCTTTTATCTGACTGGTGTGCTCAGTTCTCTGACACAGAGCCAAGTGCAAAACCCACTGACTTCACTGGAAGGACTCTGACTTCAGTAAGCTTTGGATCAGGCCCTTAGCTTCACTAAGGCAGCGAGTAGGGTTGATGGGAGGCTGGCAGGGGGCAATTCCAACTTGATGGCAGAAAATCAACGGGCTTCTGGTCCACCCATGCACTCCTCAGATTTCCTCCAATCTGTCTGTCTCGTCTGCGTTGCATCATCATGCATTCCAGGCACCAAAATTGTTCCAGGATCTTGGATCTTTTTTTTCAGGATGGTGTCACATCATAAGGGAGGATGTACATCTGGAAAACTTTTCTCACCAGGCCAATACCCCCCAGCCCACACACACTCGCACCACACCCAGTACCTTGTATTCTATTAAGCAGTAGTTGAAATCCCAAGCCCTTGGCTCAGTAGGACAGCAGGTTGATCTGTCTGACAGAATATGAACTAACCTGACAGCATTTTCAGGCTGCTGAAAAGTATGCCAGATCCTCAGCTGGCATAAGCCACTGTAGCTCTAGTGACTACAATGGAGTGACACTGATTTACATAAGCTGAAGGTCTGGCCCAATGTGCACTCCAGAGCAGATGTGTCCAGTACTGTGCAAGGATTAATAATTCCAGCTTCCAGGGAGTGTAGATGTGTGTGAGACCAGCCCCAATTGGCCGTATGGCCCCAATTGGCCATCCACTCGTCTCTGCTGGCTGCAGCAGGGCCAGTGCAACCATTTAGCCAACCTAGGTGGTCACCTAGAGTGCTAGGATTTGGGGGGCACCATTTTCTTTGGCAGCGACCGCAGCGGCCAGATCTTCGGCCACCCCAGTCGCCGCCGGCATTTAGGTGAAGGGAGCGGGGGCAGGGGAGTGCGGGGAGGGCCGCCTGCAGCAAGTAAGGCAGGTGGGCGGCACGCAGGGGAACTCCCTGCCCCAGCTCACCCCTGCCCCGCCTCTTCCCCGAGCACGCCGCGGCCGCTTCATTTATCCCACCTACCAGGCTTGCAGCGCCTAAGCTGATTGACGCCGCAAGCCTGGGAGGCGGGAGAAGTGAAGCAGCCACGGCGTGCTCGGGGTGGAGGCGGGGCAGGGGTGAGCAGCTGCCGCAGGGGGGGGGTGCCTCAGGGCGGAGGGGAGGAGCTGCGGTGGGGGGGCACCTCAGGGCGGGGGCTTGGGGACGGGGGAGGGCGCAAGGTGGAAGTTTCGCCTAGGGAACGAAACATCCTTGCACCGGCCCCGGGCTGCAGATGTCGAGACAAATTACAACTAAGGAAACTGATTGGGGAAGTAAAAGTGAAAGAACGATCCTGCCCTTCCATCCTTATTCCAAAGGCCGAAGGGTGTGAATAATGGTTTATTCTCTGGTGTCTTGGGGTGGGGTTTGCCACCCTGCAAACAACAGCAGAAGCCCTTCTGTGTATATATTAAATTAGAGAATTTTAGATCCAGAGACAGGCTCCTCTGCCAGCTTACCGCAAATACCCACAACTACTCATTCTTTACTGTACCTAACACATTTAAAAAAAATCTGGGTCTCATTTCCCACTAAAGCATAAAGAGACATAGCTTAAAATACTGTCTTTGCATCCCATACAATCTTGTTCCAGTCTTCAGTGTTGTATGAGGTGTACATGAAGGCAGAATTTGGTTCTCAATTTGTTTTTTAGCGTGGGAGGTAGCTTCATTTTAAATACAAGAAAAATGAGGCACAGACTGGTTAAGTGACTTGCCCAAGGTTACACAGCAACTCAGTGGAGGAGACCTGAATAAAACTAAGATCTGCTCATCATGATATAGGGAATCACTGACCTTCTTAAACAAGGAGTTGCTTATTAAGAAAATCAGCTACAGATAACCAACCAACCAACCAGGTTTCCATACAATTTGAGTACCTGCTTTGTGTCTCTAGTTTTCTGGGAGCTGCACCCTACCTGGAATGCTATACAGCACACAGAGATAAAGGTAATAATTGGAGATATACCAATCTCCTAGAACTAGAAGGGACCTTGAAAGGTCATCTAGTCCAGCCCCCTGCCTTCACTAGCAGGACCAATTTTTGCCCCAGATCTATAAGTGGCCTCCTTAAGGATTGAACTCACGACCCTTGGTTTAGCAGGCCAATGCTCAAACCACTGAGCTATCCCTCCCCCCTAGTAACTGAATAATATACAGGAAGTAAACATATCTGGTACTGGGCACTGCACTTTAAGAAAAATGTAGACAAATCAGAGGGTCCAGGGGAGAGCAAAAAAACTGATGAAAAGTTTAGAAAATCTGACCTGTGAGGAAAGGTTTAAAAGAAACTGGCCATGTTTAATCTTGAGAAAAGACAAGTGGGTGGGGGGCTGATAACAGGCTTCAAGTATGTTAAAGGCTCTTATGAAGAAAATGGTAAGGTTAATGTGACCAGATACTCAACAAAATTAATAGTAACAACAAGCAGGAAGGAACTCAAGCCTAAACAGGGAAAGAACAGTTCAAAGAATATTTAGGTAGATTACATGTATTCAAGTCAGCAGGACCTGATGAAGTTCATCTTAGCATACTCAAAGAACTAGCTGAAGTAATCTTGGGCCCATTAGCAATTATCTTTGAGAACTCATGAACGTTGGGTGAGGTCTCAGAGGACTGGAGAAGAGCAAACATACTATCTACCTTTAAAAAGAGGAACAAAGAGAAGTCGGGGAATTATGGACCAGTTAGGCTAATGCTGATACCTAGAAAGATACTGAAACAAATTATTGAACAATCAGTTATAGGATAATAGAGTTATAAGGAATAGCCAACATAGATTTGTCAAGAACAAATCATGCCAAACTAATTTAATTGTCTTCTTTGTCAGGATTACTGGCCTAGTGGATGGGGGGAAATGGTAGACATGATATATCTTGATTTTTGTAAGGTTTTTGACACAGTCCCGCAACACATTTGCATAAGAAAATTAGGGAAATTGGGTCTAGATGAAATTACTACAAGGTGCATGCACAACTGGTTGAAAGATTATTCAAAGAGTAGTTATCAATGGTTTGCAGTCAAACTGGGTAGGCATATCTGAATAGAATCAGTCCTGGGATCAGTGCTAGTGAGAAAAGGACCTAGGGGTTACAGTGGACGAGAAGCTGGATATGAGTCAACAGTGTGCCCTTGTTGCTAAGAAGACTAACGGTATTTTGGGCTGTATAAGTAGGGGCATTGCCAGCAGATCGAGGGATGTGATCATTCCCCTCTATTCGGCATTGGTGAGGTCCCATCTGGAGTACTGTGTCCAGTTTTGGCCCCACACTACAAGAAGGATGTGGAAAAATTGGAAAGAGTCCAGCGGAGGGCAAAAAAAATGATTAAGGGGCTGGAGCACATGACTTATGAGGAGAGGCTGAGGGAACAGGGAAGAAATAGTAGAGGAAGCAATAGTGGATGGGAACCTGGGAGGCAGTGACCATGAGATGGTCTAGTTCAGGATCCTGACACAAGGAAGAAAGGAGAGCAGTAGAACAGAGACCCTGGACTTCAGAAAAGCAGACTTCGACTCCCTCAGGGAACTGATGGGCAAGGTCCCCTGGGAGAATAACATGACAGGGAAAGGAGTAGAGGAGAGCTGGCTGTATTTTAAAGAATCCTTATTGA
The DNA here is from genome assembly GCF_020497125.1 of Mauremys mutica. NCBI lineage: Eukaryota > Metazoa > Chordata > Testudines > Geoemydidae > Mauremys > Mauremys mutica. The sequence continues at coordinate 286,502,539 of NC_059073.1, forward strand.
GGTTGCAGGAACAAACCATCCTGATGTGTAGGAAGAAAAGTAAATATGGCAGGCGACCAGCTTGGCTTAACAGTGAAATCCTTGCTCGTCTTAAACACAAAAAAACAGCTTACAAGAAGTAGAAGATTGGACAAATAACCAGGGAGGAGTATAAAAGTATTGCTCAGGCATGCAGGAGTGAAATTAGGAAGGCCAAATCACACTTGGAGTTGCAGCTAGCCGGAGATGTTAGGAGTAACAAGAAGGGTTTCTTCAGGTATGTTAGCAACAAGAAGAAAGTCAAGGAAAGTGTGGGCCCCTTGCTGAATGAAGGAGGGAACCTAGTGACAGAGGATGTGGAGAAAACTAGTGTACTCAATGCTTTTTTTGCCTCTGTCTTCACAGACAAGGTCAGCTCCCAGACAGCTGCACTCTGCAGCACGGTATGGGGAGGAGGTGACCAGCTCTCTGTGGAGAAAGAAGTAGTTCGGGACTATTTAGAAAAGCTGGACGAGCACAAGTCCATGGGGCCGGATGCGCTGCATCCGAGGGTGCTAAAGGAGTTGGCCGATGAGATTGCAGAGCCATTGGCCATTATCTTTGAAAAATCATGGCGATCGGGGGAGGCCCCGGATGACTGGAAAAAAGCTATTGTAGTGCCCATCTTTAAAAAAGGGAAGAAGGAAGATCCAGGGAACTACAGGCCAGTCAGTCTCACCTCAGTCCCTGGAAAAATCATGCAACAGGTCCTCAAAGAATCAATTCTGAACCACTTAAAGGAGGGGAAAGTGATCAGGAACAGTCAGCATGGATTCACCAAGGGCAAGTCATGCCTGACTAACGTAATTGCCTTCTAGGATGAGATAACCAGCTCTGTGGATGAGGGGAAAGCAGTGGATGTGCTATTTCTGGACTTTAGGAAAGCTTTTGATACAGTCTCCCACAGTATTCTTGCCAGCAAGTTAAAGAAGTCTGGGCTGGATGAATGGACGGTAAGGTGGATAGAAAACTGGCTAGATGGTCGGGCTCAACGGGTAGTGATCAATGGTTCCATGTCTAGTTGGCAGCCGGTATCAAGTGGAGTGCCCCAAGGGTCGGTGCTGGGGCCGGTTTTGTTCAATATCTTCATTAACGATCTGGAGGATGGTGTGGACTGCACCCTTAGCAAGTTTGCAGATGACACTAAACTGGGAGGAGTGGTTGATACGCTGGAGGGTAGGGATAGGATACAGAGGGACCTAGACAAATTAGAGGATTGGGCCAAAAGAAATATGATGAGGTTCAACAAGGACAAGTGCAGAGTCCTGCACTTAGGATGGAAGAATCCCATGCACTGCCACAGACTAGGGACCGAATGGCTGGGCAGCAGTTCTGCAGAAAAGGACCTAGGGGTTACGGTGGACGAAAAGCTGAATATGAGTCAACGGTGTGCCCTTGTTGCCAAGAAGGCTAATGGCATTTTGGGTTGTATAAGTAGGGGCATTTCCAGCAGATCGAGGGACGTGATCATTCCCCTCTATTCAGCACTGTTGAGGCCTCATTTGGAGTACTGTGTCCAGTTTTGGGCCCCACACTACAAGAAGGATGTGGATAAATTGGAGAGAGTCCAGTGGAGGGCAACAAAAATGATTAGGGGCTGGAGCACATGACTTATGAGGAGAGGCTGAGGGAACTGAGATTGTTTAGCCTGCAGAAGAGAAGAATGAGGGGGGATTTGATAGCTGCTTTCAACTACCTGAAAGGGGGTTCCAAAGAGGATGGATCTAGACTGTTCTCAGTGGTAGAAGATGACAGAACAAGGAGTAATGGTCTCAAGTTGCAGAGGGGGAGGTTTAGGTTGGACATTAGGAAAAACTTTTTCACTAGTAGGGTGATGAAGCACTGGAATGGGTTACCTAGGGAGGTGGTGGAATCTCCTTCCTTAGAGGTTTTTAAGGTCAGACTTGACAAAGCCCTGGCTGGGATGATTTAGTTGGGTTTGGTCCTGCTTTGAGCAGGGGGTTGGACTAGATGACCTCCTGAGGTCCCTTCCAGCCCTGAGATTCTATGATTCTATGAACTGGGATTGTTTAGTCTGCAGAAGAAAAGAATGAGGGGGGATTTGATAGCTGCTTTCAACTACCAAAGAGGATGGATCTAGACTGTTCTCAGTGGTACCTGATGACAGAACAAGGAGTAATGGTCTTAAGTTGCAGTGTGGGAGGTTTAGGTTGGATATTAGGAAAAACTTTTTCACTAGGAGGGTGGTGAAGCATTGGAATGGGTTCCCTAGGGAGGTGGTGGAATCACTTTCCTTAGAGGTTTTTAAGGTCAGGCTGGACAATGGGATGGCTGGGATGATTTCGTTGGGAATTGGTCCTGCTTTGAGCAGAGGGTTGGACTAGATGACCTCCTGAGGCCCTTTCCAACCCTGATATTCTATGATTCCTCTCTAGTCCCTTCCAGCTCTACATTTCTATGATTCTATATCCTTACATTCTTTTTTCCCCGTCAGACATACGTTCCGAGATTCTGAGGCCAGAAGGGACCACTGTGATCACAGAAGTTTCCCAGACATTGCAATAACATTTGGTTGTCATGGGAAACAAACCAGTAAAAAAAAATAAATCATCTGTGCTAACCAGATGTCATTTCTTTCCAGGTTGGGAAGTGGATAACATGGGGCAAACTCATCCAGGTAGGAGGCAGTTCTGTTGGCTTCCTACCTTTTATACATCTTCTCCCGGAGCTCCTCTCTCTAAATCGCTCTGGGTTATGATGTGCCTCAGACTGAAAATGTAGACAGACACCTGCTATTTTTGTACTTAGTAAATATTGGTAGTACAATAGCACTCATGAGGGGAAATAAAAAAAATTGATGTATTTTAAAATCAGTTTAATCTAAATGCTAAAATGTCTTACTCAAAACCATACGGTTATTACATAATACGGGGCAGAACTAAGGTTGTTTTGGTGCCTTAATTGTGCATTTCCATACCTTCACATGTTTGGATTTCCTTTAATTGTTATCTTAACTCGGATTGTCTTGGATTTATACCGCTTGATTTGGGGATACATTACAGGGACGTAGTGGGTATTTTATCCTAAATTACTGATCTGCACTCTCAACCTTAACTCCATCTTATTGCAGATTTTAAAGTGTGTGTGTGTGTAAACTTTAACATAAGTATGACCATCATTCAAACTAGAGGGTGAACCCATATTTGCAATTCCATCTTTCCCAAAGGCAAAACAAACCAGGCTACTTATTTAGGACCTGATCCAAATTCCCTGGAAATCAGAAAGGAGACTTTCCTGGACATTGGATCAAACCCATATTGTAGGAGCTGTAAACAAAATGTCCTCACTATATTTCTGGTTTTGTAGGTGATTTTGACCTATTGGATAGCACAGGCCAAACTCCCTTAGGTAAGGAAAAGAAACAAGGATGTTTTATTTATTTATTTTTACTCTGTTCTAAAGGAATAACCCAGCTTTCTCTCCTGCCAGCTGGAAATTATTTTTCAGATCAATTCTAATTATAGTGCCGCACTTCGTTGTGTGTTACTTTTAGCAGCATTATGAAGATCTATTCATCAACTGAATGCTACAATCTAACAAGGATATAATTATAAATTATATTTACTACTGTAACAATAATTACTGAATGGTGTTGAAGAAACCCAACCTTGTGATTTAGTAGCTGTTTCTGCAGAGAACTGGGAGCTGGTGTGCAACAATAACATACTGAAATTCACCAAGTAATGGAATGCTCACAAAAGAATGTGCTGATTAAATAGGTGCATTCGGTTCCATTTATGGAGGAATGACATGACTAAAAAATAAGGTCAGTGCCATTGACATGATGTGCTGTCTAACAAAATTGCTCTAAAAATGAAAAATACTGAGCAGCAGAAAATCCTCATGCAGAAGTTGAAATTGTAATCAATTCTGGTTGAGGTTCAATCCAAACAGAAGAAACCGTAATGGCTCAATAAATATAAAGCATTCTACAGTTCTGGCTTGTCGGGCATTCAGAAAAGACTTCAGTGCACCCACATGCACTGGTCTAATTTTTCAGTGTAGTCACAAGAGCTACTACTCTGGAACAGCCATGTGCTGGTAGAGTGTTCTAGGTAATTGGAGATGTGAACGAGCATGTTAGCTATCCTTCTTGGCTTCAGAATCCTCCTCTTAAATACTTCCACAACTGCAGTCTTTGGACTGAAGCTAAGGTTTAAGTTACGAAGTTGTCAGGCCAGGAACTGTGTGGTAATGCTCCAGTCAGTAAAGGAAGATGTTTCCTGTGGTTTGGTTTGGCAATGGCATTTGCCTTGTGATCTGTTTTACATGATGCTTGTATCCACTCCAGATGTAGGGGACATCAGCAGAAACTGCACAGAGGATGGCTGGTCTGAACCTTTCCCTCATTATTATGATGCCTGTGGGTTTGATGAAAATGAAACAGAGTCTGAAAATCAGGTAGGAACCCTTTAAAATGAGGAGCAAGTGAAGAACAGTGCCCACATGTTAATTGTATGGTTCATGGCTGAGCCATACGGCATTCATGTTATTCATATCCATAAATATGAGTTCAAAAGAGGCAGGGCTTTGCTTGTATTCTAACATTACACTGCATATTTCCATAATATTAATACATACCGCTTATGTAGCATGTAGCTCTTATAAACATTAGTTAATTAATCCTTACAGCTACTACGGCATATAGTCTGCCACAAAGTAAGCTGCTATGCCTTTGAACAACCTAGGAAGGAGTCAGTGCAATTGCAAAATTCTAGTGTTCTGTCACCTCAGTAAGGCACAAAGCCACAGAAAGGGCCAAACCTACGCTAACCCTGGTCATTATACATGGCACGGGAGAAGTAAATGAAGACATCATGTATGAGCCCAGTCCCGTTTGTGTTTCTCATCCAAGCAGTCCCATTAAGAGCTGAGGTGAGTGGAATTACTCCCCTGAGTGAGGTGAGCAAGATCTGGCCCTACGTGACAGTACTATTGGTGACCATGTGCTGTTTGTTTCTCAAGGATTACTACTACCTCTCCGTGAAGGCTCTGTACACAGTGGGATATAGCACATCCCTTGTATCCCTCACCACAGCAATGGTTATCCTGTGTCGTTTCAGGTGAGTCACCAGGAATGAGTTGTCGCTAATCTCTGTAGGGGGGACAAAAGATCAGGGCCCAGGGGACCAAAAAAAAAATCAAGTCCTTGATCTCAGGAGTTACAAAAATAAGATGAAAGATGTCCCTTAAAATCAGATCTTTCCAACGGGTGGTGTCATTGAGTCTTGGTTTTGTTCATATTTCAGTGCACATGGGATTGGAATTTTCAAAGCACTCAGCATTGGCCTAACTCTGATCAATCTTAGGTATTTATCTGGCCTCTATTACCATAGTATCTGAACACTTCATGATCTTTTAACATATTTATCCTCACAATATCCTTGGGAAATAGGACTGCGCTATCATGCCCATTTTACAGAAGGGAAAAGGAGGCACAGAGAAACGTAATGACTTACCTTAGGTCACCATCCTCCTCTCCCAAATCACTGATTAATGAAATCTTGAAGTCAATGGTAAAATGGCCTACCTCTGTTCCTAGTAAGGTAAATGGGACTATTACCATCGACTTCAATGAGAGTAGTTAGGTTGAGCGCTTTTGAAGGTGCCGCCCATGAAGTCTTCATGGAAAGTTCTGTAGGAACCAACTTTCACACCTGTGTACTCACTCTCCAGGAAAATTAAGCACAGACATTATCAAGGTTCTGATGAGTATCATCTCTTAAACCAGGAAAGCAAAATTCCCCTCTGTCTAAAAACCTAAACCTACAATGCAAAGAGTAAAAACGGAATCCAAAATTTTGGCTAAAATTCAATAAGAGATGCCAGCATTAGAGCAAATGCATTTAAAAGTCTTCCATAGACATAAAATATTTTTTGTCACACAATGCACAGTTAGCTGGTAGAATTAATTGCCACATGATATCATCAAGACCATGAGGTCAATAAGATATAAAAAAATGCTGAGGTCTCCCAGTCCCATGGAAAGCACAGAATACTGTTTCCTGAATTGCTGGATTGGCTGGATTCACTAATGTTCAAACTCCAGGTATTCAGACGTGAAACAACCAGTCTTGATGTTGTATTCTTAAGAGAGAAATCAATCATCCACCCGCCACCCACATTTCCTCTCTCCTCTTTCTAGGAAGCTTCATTGCACTCGGAACTTTATTCACATGAACCTCTTTATTTCATTTATTCTACGAGCAATATCAGTCTTCATCAAAGACGGGATTTTGTATGCAGAACAGGAAAACAACCATTGTTTTATATCTACTGTAAGTAGAACCAAAGCCGGAGTCCATTGTTTTTAATTATTGTTAAATATTTGTATTAATAGTTGGGTTGGTCCTGCTTTGAGCAGGGGGTTGGACTGGATGACCTCCTGAGGTCTCTTCCAACCCTGATCTTCTATGATTCTATTGCAGTTGCTCCTGGACGCGCCACCTGAGATCTGTCCTTCATTGTCCTTGACTCATACAAATGCATAGTAAGAGAAAATCCAAACCTGTATCATGATCAGCTTCCAGTGTAAACAGCACCTAACACACTTGTCTTGGTCCATGACTGGGGCTCCTAGGCGCTACAAATAATAACACAAGTAATTTTAGAGTCCTGTGGCACCTTATAGACTAACAGAAGTATTGGAGCATAAGCTTTCATGGGTGAATACCCACTTCGTCAGATGAAAGCTCATGCTCCTATACTTCTTTTAGTCTATAAGGTGCCACAGGACTCTTTGTCTCTTTTTACAGATCCAGACTAACACGGCTACCCCTCTGATACTTGACAAGTAATTTTAATAACAATCAACAGTGAGGGAAAGGGATGTCATTTAAAAACAGAGTGATGGTGATTTGCAGACATCCTGTTGCTTCCATGATGCGAGACCGTTTTGGTCGGTTTTGCTTATTAACCTTATTGTTATTCACACACCCATATTGTGAGTTTAGGTTCCAGAGTAGGAGTGTGGTAAGAAGGGAAGGCAGAAGGTGAACAGCTAAAAGGAAAAACAAAGGGAAGAGAATGAGTTCAAGGCAGTCTGAGGGGAGGCAGGAATAAAAGAGAAAGAGGAGCCTGGAGTAAGGCTGAAGTGAACTATGAGGGAGGGAGTTGGAGCAAACAGCCAATCATCACAAGGGAGATGGCTATTAGCCAGGATGGGCAGGGATGGTGTCCCTAGCTTCTGTTTGCCTGAAGCTGGGAATGAGTGACAGGGGATGGATCACATGATGATTCCCTGTTCTGTTCATTCCCCCTGGAGCACCTGGCATTGGCCATTGTCGGGAGACAGGATACTGAGCTAGATGGACCCTTGGTCGGACCCAGTAGGGCCGTTCTTATGTCCAGAATTAAGACTAAAAAGCATAGTCTGGTGCCATCAGTTGAGCCGAGAATTCACTGTTGTAGCTCAAGCCTTGCTCCATACACGCAGTTTCTACATTCCCCAAGCCTGGATGGCTAGAAGAGGATGGGGCCGAGGGGCACAAGAGACCAAGTGCCCCTGGACGAGGGATGGAGGGTCTTTTTTGAACATATCTGTGTTGGGGATGAAAGAAGATTGTTCTAACAGAAACTTAAAAATATCCTAGAACTTCAAACCATGGCCGTAATCAGGACAGGGCGAGCGGGGCAGTCGTCAGGGTGCAAAGCCATAGGGGCAGAAAAAGATGGGGGGGGATGGTAGGGGATGCAAATATGCTTGCTTGCCCTGGGTGCTAAAATGCCTAGTTATGGCTCTGCTTCTGTAGACTACCCCAGTAAAGTTCACTTAGTGAGGATAGCTCTTTTGCTTCTGCACAGCAGCATAGCTTCATGCCTAATGCAGGCACTGCAGTGCCATGCTGTAAGGGTCACTGAATGGTGTGTAACAATAAAATACATATATATATGTAAAATGTTTTGATATATTTTTATATATATATATATTAAAATATATCAAAACTTTTTTCACCCTCAGGAAAAGTTCAGTTTGTTTGGCTCAATTTTATGGGTAACTTTTAATCTGGTTCTTACTTTATCCAAACCCATCATCATTCTGATGAACATCTAGATGAGTTACTAAACTGAGGTCTCTCTTGCCCATCCAATTGTGATGTAAAGTCCCATGATTCTTTTTCAAAGGAAGAGACTGTTACTCTATTTTCTTCGTCAGCCTTTTCTTTCTCGCTTAAACAGATTCCAGCTTCTAAGGGTCTGTCTCTACTTTGAGCTGGCGGTGTAATTTCCAGCTCGGAGACACTAGATCCAATTGAATTTGACAAATGGTTTTGGTTGAAAAATTTTTTTTTAGCGAGATTAAACATTTTGTTTTGACCATTTCATTTTGAAACATTTTGTTTTGACTTGTTGACTCAAAATGGCATTTCAAATTATTTTTTGGCTAATTAAAAAAATGGCAAAAAAAGGAGGGGAAACCACCATAGATGTCCAATTAAAAATGAAATATTCAACCAAAAAATTAACAGCATAGTTTTGAGGCCACCGAAAACATGTTGAGTTGGCTGAAAGAGTTATGCTTCTGAAAGAATTGCATTTTTGCATTTGGTGAAAACTTTGTGAAAAAACAATTTTGGTTCCTATCAAACCAGAATTTGGTTCAGCCCTCCCGAACCGAAAATCCATTAATTCAGCCCTTCTTGAGTAGTTTAAAGTTTCCATGAACCTCAAATCACAAGTGGTGAGTCCCACAGATCCTACATTCTGGTGGCCGCATCTTTGGCTGACATAAATGGGTGTAGCGCCATTGAAGTGAATGGAGCTATTTCAATTCAGACTAGCTGAGGCTGTGTCCAGGTGTTGGAGTGTAAATGGGAGGCAACCAGGTGTCGTCTCCTCCTTCCCAAGCTCCAGGGATGAGCTTCCAGTTTTCAGGGCTATTCTGTGATGTCGTTTTGTGCGTGGGTGATGTTGCAGGTTCAATATCATCCTGTTGACATGCAACATTGGAAAGACAAGTCTGCCCAACACAATGTCTGTGTAGGGTTCAGCAGACTCCAGCAGAGTTTGACAGAGTAGATTTGTAGTTTTGTCTAAAACTTTTCCCCATTTGCTTTGTATGGTAAATCATTCAGCTATCTTCACACTTATCCTCACTTTTCATTTCCTGACACTGAGTGACAGCTTCCACCAAATTGCAGTGAAGTAAAATTCTGAACTTTGCACAGTAGGGTGCATCCTTTATGAGCCTCTTAGCAATCTCAGGCCTTTCCACACTTTTACTTCTATTTAATACTCTTCCTTAGATTTCTCTATACAAAATTGGATTATTTTTCTTACCTGCACTTAAGGCATGGAGGACTGTAATCTAGCAATTACCTGCCATTGTTGACATGCACCTTACTACTAGTAGAAGTTCTTAAGCTTCCTGAAAGCACTCATAAAATACCACCTAACTGCAAAAATTGGTTTTCTGCCCTTTAGAGCTGCACTCTTTAAGTGGCTTCTAATAGTTTTCTTAAACTCTTTAGATGTATGTATTATAAAATAAAAGGCCAGATTGTTTTACTTGTTGCTAGAGGATTTCGGGATCTGTGTCTAGTTCTCGTATCCCCGTAAACAAGGGTGAAACAGCAAAATAACTTTATTTGTGCTTGGTTTTTTGTAGGTGGAATGCAAAGCAGTGATGGTCTTTTTCCACTATTGCGTCATGTCCAATTATTTCTGGCTGTTCATTGAGGGATTGTACCTTTTCACCTTACTGGTGGAGACCTTTTTCCCAGAGAGGAGATATTTTTATTGGTACACCATCATCGGCTGGGGTAGGTGGCATTTCTTACATCGGCTTTGTTTATTTTTAGCCCTAATGCATGGAAAAGACTTCAGTCCCCCTACTTTTTTCTTGAAATGAGGAGTTGACTAAGAACAAGCGAATGAGTGTAATCAAAGCAGAAGCCACCTGGTATTTTCAGTCACCAACTCCAGGCACTTGCATTTCTGTGCTCTTCATGTGTTTGCGTGTACAAGTGTGTGTGACGTGTAGTCTAAATGGAGGGCTTCCTTACCTCCCACCCCAAAGCCCCAGCATCACAACCATCTTCCTTGCCCAATTTGAGATGAATGAGACCTCCTTTTGGGGGTCCTCAGCAGAGCTCATAGGCAAGTCATGTGGTTGGCTGGAGAACCATGTAGACCCAAGAGTCTTTCTTTCTGAAGAAAATCAACACGCCTCTTGTAGCAGTCCAAGAAGTGCTTTAATAGTCAAAAAAGAAGCAAACCAAACCACCCCCACTTCTCCATTGTACGTGGAATTACTGAGATAAGGTTTTTTTTCCCCTCGCACTGGTATTATAGATATTGGTATTGCCATTATAAATCAAACTGCTTCTTGTCTCCCAGTCTAGCCAGACCTGCATTAAAATAAGGAGGATTTTGCATCACTGGCAAGCATATGGTTTCCTTTAGAGGATTTCTCTTTGCAAGAAGAGCTCTTGATGTTCTTAATAGGAAGTTTTCTGCTTATACAAATCAAAAAAAGCAGCTCTGGCCCATTCCTTGAGGCTTCAGTCATGTCTGAAAGCTGATGGCTGAGTAGAAAGCATGTCCAAGTTAGGCCTGCTTCACAATCCAGGGATGGATAGGTAAATAAGAGCTGGTTATCTTGGAAAGAAACAAACTGTGCTTTAGAGAATCCTGTGATAATATGCAATGTGCTTATTTTGGATGTGAAACTTCTGGGACCGAATTCATCTTTCATGCATGTTAATCAGACAGTATGTAATTGACATTTTGGCAAAGAATCCAAGATGCCAGACACTAGAGAAACCATTGATTGCAGCTGCTTGTCTCAGGTTTAATCGCATATTCTCAAGGTTAGGCCCAATGTTTTATGTTATGCAAAACAAGTTCCCTTCAAAACGGATCATGGATAGAAATAACTTCTTAGAGTAATTTAAAAAACAGCAAAGAAATCTGAAAATGTTTACAACTCTGGTTCTTCCAATTTGTATTATTCTAGCACCTCCGAGTCCCAATTGGGTTCTGGGCTCCATTGTGCTAGGCCCCGTATATACACATAAGAGACAGTTCCTGTTATGGAGCTCATGCACGCTAAACAGACAAAGAGTGTGAGAGGAAACAGAGTCACAGAATGATGAAGTGAGAAAGCCAGGTATAGAGCTCTGGTCTTTGCAATGCTAAACCAGAGCCCTAGCCACTCAACAACACTGCTTCTCATCTAAGCTAAAAGAGTAGGGCTCTGTGCCTACGTGGCGCCCACTGAGTTTAATGAAACTCCTTGCAGGTGTAAAACTCCATCCCCATAGAGCAGAGTGCAGGATCTTTTGGCCTATGTCTGTTAGCGCATCTGCATATAGTGTTAAATATGAGAACAAGATAAGACAGCATACAGACATAGTGAAAAAGGGATTGTCGGGCTATAACATTAAAGTACTACATATATGTGTTACCAGTCCATTGTGCAACCCTGTCTCAGGTGAATATTTGATTTCAGGATCATAAGTTCCCCAGAGCAAAATATGTCCAACACTTCAAGGTGCAGGGGGCTGCATGCATAGGAGTTGAAGGGTGGTCCGTGCTCTGCAGGGCTGAGGCCTTCACCAGTGTTTTGGAGGGCCCCGAGTGCATTGTCAGCACTCAGCATAAAATTAATGACAATTATAAATGTGGATGCTTTTCTGAACTATTCAGTCCCCTTAGCCCTGCAAAATAGGACTGGTGATTTCAGGAGAGAGCCTATCTTCTCATGAGATTTCTTGTAATTTCTGCTCCTGATAAGGGAAGAAATTCTCTCTGCAAGAATAGGCCTTTCAGTGGCATTTTGATGTTACTTTTTTGGTGACCTTGCCTGGAATCTGGAAGTGCAGAAGCATGCAGGGGAGGAAATGATAAAAGGAGATGACATAACTTTTTCCTGGTGTGCATGTGTATGTTCTTGTTACAGATGATCCCAGATCAGAACAGCCTTATACAATACGGAAGCAGGGACGTGCACAGGAATTTAAATTTGACCCCTGTTGAAGGGACACATTGGACACACACATATTATATATATTAAACCATATCAACACACGCACAAAGACCATAGGCATGGAAATAAACAGCAGTATACTCATCATTTCAATGAAAATCCATGTGTCATGGAGCTAGGTCAATAGATGAATCCACAAGTACTTGGCTACGGTGGGATCACCGAGCTCCTCTGGCCGGAGCAGGGGCAGAGAGGAAGCTCTTGGGGCTTGAAGAGCTTGTGCTCTCACTCCCCTCTGCGGTCCCGTGGCTGGAGGAGCTGTCAGCTCCCGCCATGGCCCCAGGGCCTGCTCCCCTGCTTGCCCCCTGCCCTTGTGTATGCCCCTGTATGGAAGCGATGTTTGGATTACGTTTGCAATCGATACGTTGGGCCCCATACTGATCTCACACCCACTTTTCATTGTTGTAGCTCCACTGACTTTTTTGGAGTAACTTCTGATCTATGCCATTGTAAGCAAGAGATGCAGCAGACCCGTTTGATCCGCTCATGCTTACCGTTTCATCAGATCTTCATTTTTAATGTAATGTTTTGGTTTGAAATTTTAGAAACATCCATTATGCACCCAATATCCTTGGTCTTTCATAAGAATGAGACTATTAAAATTGGATTCAACTTAACACGTTTTATTTCCTTTCCCCAGAACATTTATTTTTGTTGCTGTTCAATCTCTCCCAATTTTAATTTTTCAGAATATCTGAGTATGTTCTTCTTTAACAGAGCTCTGCTTTGCTCAACCAAATATGTGTAGAAAGTGGTATTCTCAATTTTAGTAGCTTCAAGACAGGGCCTGAGAAGATTAATTCTACTTATTAACCAATGTGACACCAACTCAGCTTTGCAAAACGTATGAAGCGTACTTGCAGCTGTCAGTCTCACCTTCTGCTAGACCCTAAGGTTGTCTACATCCTTGTGGTTTCTGTCAGTCCGTCTCCTTAATCTTCCCACCAGGGGTTGAATCTTTCATTTGCCCCATTTCAAAAATACAATGCATGCCATTAAAACTCAACATTTGCCTCTGTGCAGCAGTTGCATACCACAGCATCTCTAAGTATAGGAAGCCTGGCTTATTTCCAGGTGATTGAACAATATCAACAGCACAACAGTCTAATACTAGATCATTCTATGATATTGGCCTAAATCGCTATAGAACCCTCCATGTCGTCATTTATACTCATGAAACCTCAGTGAAGTCAACTCACCCTCTCTCGTTTCGGACTTGAAGTCCTTACTTGCATGCCAAATCCTTACAGAGTAAGGACTGCTAGATTCATTTCAAGAACAATCCTATTGTAAGCTGTAGGGTTTGGGGTCATTCCTGGCAGCATTTTTTTCCTATCAGCCATTGAAACATAAAACCTCCGTGGAGAAAGACTATGCATCAAATGGAACTGATGTGTGATCTGCAAATAAGAGCAATAAATAACAATAAACAAATAATGATTTCTCTTTCTTGTCTTTTGTAGGCACCCCAACAATTTGTGTCACTGTCTGGGCTGTGCTGAGACATCACTTTGATGATATTGGGTAGGTACCATTGGGTGAGAAACCCTCCAGTGACCTCATTTTCAAGTGAAGTACAGAAGTGAAGAGGTCTGGTGGCTAGAGAAGGGGAATGTGGGCCAGGAGACCTGGCTTCCGTTCCCTGCTCTGCCACTAACTCATTGTGTAACTTTGGGCAATTTGCTTAGGCTAAACCAATGATTCTCAACTTGCGGCCCAATCAACACAGAGCTTCGGTCCATGTGACATTCTCAGGGCCATACTGGTAATATTGGACGTGGTCCATATAACCCATAGTGGGCTGCATATGCGGCCCACAATGGTAAATAGGTTGAGAACCATTGGGCTAAACCATTGAGTACCTAAGGTTGGACTCCTAAATACCAATTTAAGCACAGAAGTAGACGTGATACAGTGTTCCGAGTTGCTGCCCTTTGAAGCCAGTGGGAATTGCAGGCGCTCAGCATCTCTGAATATTAGATCCCAACTTCACCAAAGATTGGAGATGTTTGGATCTCAGGTTCTGGCTCAGGTCCATCTCTCTTAAATTCCCTTCTTAGTGATTCAGTGACTGACTACACATAAAAACCTCTCTCCATGGAGGATTTTTTTTTATCCAATGTTCTATTTTGATGATAAAACAAATTAAATCACCTATTTCCATGCAAAACAAGCCAGAAATCCCTGTTGTATCATTATGATGATTGTAGCACTGGTCCTAAATGCATTAATTTCTTTTAGAAATCCAGATGGTCCCTATTTTGGGGAGTAAATATCTCACGGGAGGAAAAACCTTTGCTGCTTTCTTTCTTAGAAGTTAATTAACATTTAGATGGAGTCTAGCTGAGTCTCTCAGTGGCGATTTTTTTTTTAAAGATCAGCTAGGTTTGTTCAGGGGTGGGGAGGAAAAGCCAACATGAGTCTGAAAACATTTCAGAAATTACGGGGCGGGGAATCCACCGAGAGAAAGGGAAAGGTCTGAAATTTAAAGACACTGACTTCAACTCCTGATTCAGCCGAGTGTAAGTGAGAAGGGAACTGGGTCTCTGGGACTAGATGGTGCTGTCTGCCAATCCAGAGTCATACCACTGAAGGGAATGGAGTTTCATCAGAGCTCAGAATTTGGCCTCTAAAAATGGAAAAGGGCCTTCCCCCCAAAAGAAGAAGTCACGTGCTTCTGGTCTCCACAGCAGGAAGCCACTTGCACCTGTAACAGAGCCTGCCTGAGGAGTGCAGTTTTTAAGTCGATACTTACATGCCCTGCTGTTTTCTCATTGTTTTTCATGTTCTAATGTGCTCTTACGTCACTGACTCATAAGAAAAGGAAAAGTGGCTGCTGCTTCCACCCCTTCCATTCTGTGGGAGGCACATGGGTTGGGCTAAAGTGGCCTTGGGAAATGCACATTTTGCCCTTGTAACTGCTTATTTTAGAAACCAGCCCATGGGCAGTCAGGTTCAGTGGAGAGTGCAAGAGTCATGCCTAGTGGTCAAAGCAGGAACTGGGAAGCAAATCTAGTCCCAGGGCCCAGGCTGGAGTCAGGAACCAGTAGCCATTCCAGGAGTCAGAGCCAGGGCTAAGAGCCAGGCCAAGGGTCAAAACCAGGATTGGAAGCCAGTAGCCACGCCAAGGGTCAGAACCGGAGTCAAGAACCAGGGTCAGGAAGCTGGAGCCGGGAGCAAGCTGAGATAGTTAGGACTGAGCAGGAACATGGTCGTGGAACAAGGCAATAGCAGGAGTAAGTCTGGAGCACGGCAGGGAGCAGCGGGCACAGGGAGGATCGCAGCTGTGGACATGAATGCATGGAGCAGCTAGAGAGCTGCTGCCGGGCTAACAGCCAGCCAGCTGCTCTTCCTGGCCAGTTAGGTGGGGCAGTCAGTCAGGGAGCCTGCTGCAAGCCAGCTGCACTTGTCGGGGTGCCAGAAGACAGACTCTGTTCCGGGCCCTGATCCCTGACATCTTATTCCTTTATAGACAAACTCTTAGCCACAAAATGATGCATCTTAACACTGCAAAACTACTTTCAATGATGTTCATATGCTAACCAGACGTGGTCTCCCGCACAAGCCCTCCAGAGCAGGACTAATCTCTGCAGGGTCCTGACAAATTCAGTTTTACAGATCCCGGCTGAAATGTTCACAAGTGCCTGCGTGGCTTAAGGGCACAAGAATCGTTGACTTTCAGTGGGACTCTTGCTCCTAAGTCACTTAGGCTCTTTTGAACATTCCATTCACTGTGTGTAAAATTTCATATCTGTGCACCACATACACGTGGAAGATGGAATCTGGCTCATACACATTTTGTCTACTCCCACACGTACACACAACAAAGGGACCATAGTTTTTAATGTACAGGTTTCTACTCTCCTCCTCTGCCCCCCGCTCCTGCAACGTTTTGCAGGCAGGCATTTGAAATATGTAAAAGGTAAAGATAAACTTCCACAGTATTAACATTTTGTTCTTCTGAGTTCTTTTCACTGTTGGTTAGAATCCGACAACACATCACTAGAACCAGGATTTACCGTTGTTATTCCAGTGAGGAGGAAAGCTCACGACGTCAAGTGCAAAGCATTTTATGACGCCTGAGGGTGCTAGGAAAAATAAATCCCAATGGATAACCAGGCTTGGTTTGTTTTAAAATTAAAACCATTGATCAAAAGCTGTGCAGGGGGGAAAGGTCAGATGCGTGTACAAGAGAAAAAAGTTTGCACTGTTTGCCAATTCTAGAAATACGTCCAAGGCCTGAAAACCCAAACTTTCTGTTGACCAATTTAGCCCTCAGATGAGTGTCTGTATGTAATCCTCATGCAGTTCCATAGGAGTCAATTGTGCATATGAAGGCAGAATGCAGATCCAATGGGCAGACATTTGCTTTAATGATAGATTGCTGCAGAGGACATTACAACAGTTAAAATACGAACTGACCTACACATTTGCCCAAAACTCAGTCTGAACTGTCTAAAATAACACTTTGCTCTTCTGCACAGTAAACCTCAAAACACCCCCTTGAGCTAGTTAAGTGCTTGAATACCCATTTTGCAGACAGATGGACTGATGCGCACAGGCACTTGGGGCCAGATTTTCAAAGGTCAGATCAGTGGATAGCAGGATTTCCGGCAGTGCCTAAACAGGTGAAGCACCTACCTGTGATTGATTTAAATGGGAGTTAGGTGCCTAACTCACTTAAATCTCAAGAGACTCCTCTTTGCATATTAGGGTGCCTAAATACCTTTGAACATCTGGCCCCAGGTGATGTGGCTAAGGCTGCATAGGGAAGTCAGTGTCAGAGACAGGACTGGGAACTCTTATTTCTTGACTCAAAGTCTTGTGCTTTAGTTGCAAGACCTTCCTTTCCCTTTTGTGACAAAATTCTAATAGAAGAAAATATCAATGTACTGGCGTGTCCGGTGGTCTCTTTATCTCTCTCTCTCTCTCTCTCTCTCTCTCTTCTCCTGAATCCCCCTTTATTTTTTAATTATTTTAGCTGCTGGGACATGAATGATAACACTGCCCTGTGGTGGGTGATAAAGGGCCCCGTGGTTGGATCAATAATGGTAAGTAACATATGTAACATGGCTCTCCATATGAGCTAAAACCGAATTAAAGTCAATGACTCTACAGGTTGTCATGTAGCAGAGGGCGAGGCTGGCTAGAAATTGCTCTGCCCTAAGCAAATTGGAAAATGCCTGCTATTATGTAACACATATGTACCCAGGTAGTACTGCTCCCAGGGTTCACAGACACCTTTAGCATGAATGACCTCTTTCTGGCTCTGGATAGTAAATCACGCACATCTCTTATTGAAGTGATTAATCACTGGAATAAACTAGCAAGGGAAGTGGTGGATTCTCTGTCATCTGGATGGCTTTCTGGAAGATGTGCTTTAGTCAAACACAAGTTATTGGGCTCAAAACAGGAATAACTGGAGGAAATTATCTGGCCTGTGTTACATAGGAGGTCAGACTAGATGATCATAGTTCTCCCTTCTGTCCTTAAGCTCTATAAGCCAATGGAAGTCCTAGGTGGGGCATCAGGATGACCCTGTCCTAGGCAGTGTATACTTGCTGTCATAGGCCCACCAGGCTTGCTTTGCCCCTATCAGCTGTACAATCAGTTGCACATGTACAAAATGGGAAATGACTGCCCAGGAAGGAGCGCTGCGGAAAGGGATCTGGGGGTCATAGCGGATCACAAGCTAAATATGAGTCAATAGTGTAACTGGGATGTATTAGCAGGAGTGTTGTAAGCAAGACACACAAACTAATTCTTCCACTCTACTCTGTGCTGATTAGGCCTCAGCTGGAGTATTGTGTCCAGTTCTGGGTGCCACATTTCAGGAAAGATGTGGACAAATTGGAGAAAGTCCAGAGAAGCGCAACAAAAATGATTAAAGGTGTACAATACATGACCTGTGAGGGAAGATTGAAAAAAAAAAGGGTTTGTTTAGTCTGGAAAAGAGAAGACTGAGGGGGGACATGATAACAGTTTTCAAGTATATAAAAGATTGTTACAAGGAGGAGGGTGGTAAATTGTTCTCCTTAACCTCTGAGGATAGGACAAGAAGCAATGGGCTTAAATTGCAGCAAGGGAGGTTTAGGTTGGACATTGGGAAAAACTTCCTAACTGTCAGGGTGGTTAAGCACTGGAATAAATTGCCAAGGGAGGTTGTGGAATCTCCATCACGGGAGATTTTTAAGAGCAGGTTAGACAAACACCTCTCAGGAATGATCCAGATAATACTTAGTCCTGCCATGAGTACAGAGGACTGGACTAGATAACCTCTCGAGGTCCCTTCCAGTCCTATGATTCTATGATTCTATAGTAGAGCCATACTGGTTATAAGGCTTAGTTATGTGGGCGCAGATGCAGAGACTAAAATGAATTCAGAAAATAATAATGCAACAATTGCAGGTAGAGGAGCATAAAATGAAATCATACGGATCCTGCAATTCCCGGTGACAGATCACTAAGGGGGATTCACCCTAGAGGATACGTAGGTGATGGTATTTCCACCCCCCTCCCTTTGGGTTTTCAGTGAAGGGAAAGCTAAAAGTTATGTCTGGGGCTCTGATGGTGGATGCTGCTGAGGGGATGCACTGAGCAGAGCTGGTTGCAATTTCTGACTATTTTTTTTAATCAAAAATGCAGCAGCATTAAAATCAAAATGTTATTTTGAAAACATCTCCATATGGATGAAACATTTGATTTTTGTATGGAATAAAGAATTTCAGAGCCCGGGGACCGTGTTAGCTTTTGTTTCCGCAGGTTTTTTAAATCGAAAAATTGACATTTTTAACAGAAACAAATTGGGATTTATTTTTTTTTACCACTTCTAGTGCTCGGTCAGGGCATTCCCCAGCTGCAGTGGCCAAGGCCCCTCACTAGCCCGCACTGCCCGCTCTTTGGGTACTGCAAACCCTCCCTCTGTCTGTCCTTCTGTAGAGGAGGTTGAAACCATTTTATTCCACCACACCTGCTCCCTTTTGTGGACATTATTCCACCACAGCCCCTCCCCACCTGCATGGATCTCTGAGCTGAATCGAGTCTCAGGACTGCAAGGAGCAATACAGCAAAGCCACCTGCCTTACCCTCACTCAGTAAGAGAACAAATCAGCTCTTCCTTCACATGTCACCTGATTCCGAGAGGTGCTGAGTGCATGAAGTCAATGGGAGTTGAAGGTACTCAGTACCTCTCAGGACTAAATTCTGGCCAGCCAAGTACAGGCGTTCAAGGATCTGTTTCCCTTGCCATTTTTGATAATGACAGATGCTGAAAACGGTTTACGTAAGCCTCTCATTAACTGTTGCTGGTAAAGGCATGCTCAGGCACGCAAGGGAGTCTGTGCCCACAAAATCTGGGCTTAGGGCAATAGAGAAAATGGGAATGCTGCCTCCAGGGCATATTGCCCCACTATTAGTCATGACCCTGCAAGATCCCCTCTCCACTGAGGTTCTGCAGAGTTCCAGCTCTGCAGATTTGGGAGGAGTGAGGCAACAGGGGCCAGCGGGTCAGACACTCCTTGTCATAGCAAGAGAAACATGGCATGGCTAAGAGCATTCTCCCCATAAGCCAGGATTGCTTTTCACTTCTCTTTTTCTTCTCTTCCCAGATAAATTTTGTTCTTTTCATTGGCATAATCGTTATCCTTGTGCAGAAACTCCAGTCGCCTGATATTGGGGGCAACGAATCCAGCATTTACTTGTAAGTACAATGGCTGTCAAATAAGCAGTAATTAATTCCGATCTCTAATATACACATAGGAAAAACACCCTCAATAGAACTCAATTGACTTGTTTGGCTGTGTCATAGAGTCTATTAATGATTTTTTTTTAATCCAACAGCCACCAAAATACTTTTTTTAGTGCCACCTTTGATCTCTCTTTAAAGCTCTTAGAAAATAATTTTCAGTGCTATAGATATATTTTAAAAAAGGATTATGCTCAGATCAGTTATTTGGAAATTAACATACTGTCCAAGCTTCGAGGATTATTATATTTATGAGACAGTTTGCTGTGCTTCATATGTTCCAAGGACCTGATCCAGAGTCCATTGAATTCAATGAGAGTCATTCTGTTAACTTCAGTGGACTTTATCAGATTCTAAGTTACGAAGTCCTTGTGAAGTTACATATATTCCCATTTTTGGATGGTAATTTTGAATCCATTCAACATAAACTAAACAATCGTTATTGTTCTTTAAACTGCTTCAAAGCTCACAGCTAATCTTAAATACTTCCATGTGAGGTTTTAAATCAGAGCTTGTTTTCATTTTCCCCTTTAATTTTTAATTTTTTTTTTTCAAAATATATATCCTGTCCATTAGCTCCTACTTCTTCCTCCTCCTAGAGAGCTGTTGTTAACATTGATTTGTCTGTAAACCCCCATGTCCGGTTTGTGTCTCCCATTAGAATGATTTTTGTTTTTCTTTTAAATACTTACGGAATGTTGAAAGGAAAAAAAAATAGTTACAACATGTCTGGTGCTTCCCCCAGTTTCCTGCCTAAGGACTAAGCAGGTTTCCCTTGCACCTTTCCAAAGTCCAAGCATTTTGTGCACGCTAAAACCCTGATTATTAGTCTGGCTTCTCTGCTTAGCACTGAAAAATCCAATTTAACAGGTTACAGGAGGAGATTTCTTAGCATAATCTGTAGGATTATGCTTAAAATTTCTATCTAATGCCTCCACTGTACCTTTGATAGCTACAACTGCAGCACGTTTGCACAGCCCAGTGCAAAAGTTCTTACTTACACAAAAAGGTCTGTAGTGTAGTAAGCAGTTCATTTTGTCACTGATAAGTCCTGGACAGAGCATAGAGAGATCCTGTGTAGTGACCATTTTAAAGCTAATTTAGAAGATAGAACTTCAGGATCTTTGTCTCTCTTCAGCATCCTAAATAATTCTCTTTGCATTCATTGCTATGGAGGCTTGTGTCTATGACAAAACACTGCAAAATCAACATTTGCCTAAGTAAGCATTGCAGGTTTGGTCACTACAGGAACCCATAGTTCATTGTGTGAATTGCATTGACTCACTGATGAAGATCAATTTTTTCCTCCTATCCTATTATGTTTGCATGAAATGGTGGTGTTTCTGTAGATCACTTCCTCCTTTTGATCTTCCCTAAATGGAAAAGCCGTTTAATTAAGGTGTTTCACTCAAAGCTGTAAGCTTTATACCCACAGACCTAAAGAATGCTTTAAATACATTCTGCGGATACACACTGCTGAGACTTACCACTCAGGAGAAACTGTAGTGGCTAGGTTAGCCGTCTTACCCTCATGGTTTGCCCAATCCAGTGCATGAAGACTTCCCATGTAATTGCTTGCGGGAAATCCCCACTGCATCTCAAATGGCAATCTAGATGTGCAGAGCCATTTCTTCCTCTGAATAGCTAAGCGCATGTTTGCTGCACATCTATTACATATGAGGCAAAGCATGCCATAAATTCAAATGATCAGATTAGGCTATGAAGCATCCTTGCCATTTTTTAGTCAATACGGTTTCACTGATATTTTTCCTATGTGTATAGTTGGCAACCAGAACAAGAAAACATCATATTTTCTGTTTCATTCGCTGCCTTTATTTTTTCATATTTGTTTGCAACTTTATAAATGGACATGTGTAAATATATCCTTCATTTATGTACGTGTTATGAAGTGGAGTGTTGTTTATCCAAACAGATTTAACAGTAGCAAATGCGTGTAAAAGTGATGCAAGAAATTAAAAATGTATGCATAGATATACACAGGCAGATATAGTGTGTATATATATACACTGCATACTGTATACAAATCTGTTATAACAGCAGAGGTATGGTTATGTCACCATATTAAAACTCCCATGGCATTTATCCTAGAGCCCATAATGAATATCTGCCCTGCCCTATTCTGTTATCTCAGACTAACAAATGTTTAGTTTGCCCATTTCTTTAACCAGACAAAAAATGAAACACTTCCACCCATTTCTGCAGTAACCTGAACACACCTCATATCAACAAACATGCTAAAAGCAGTTTGTTTGGGTTTTATCTTTTTGTTCTAATGTACCATTTTGAAAAAAGCACTGTGGAATTCAGTTGTGTCAGGCTAAATGAGAATGAAAGACAAGGAAGCTCATTCTGTATCCCAGCTGTGAATCCACAGACATGAGTCACATGGATGAACAAATAAATTTTCATACTGTTGAATACTGGTTGGAAAAAACACTTTGGGTGAAATCCTGGCCCACTGACCTCAATAGGAGTTTTGGTATAGGACCAAGAATTGGGGCCAGAATTTCATCCTTTATTATTAAAATGAGACAAGCCATCAAAATTTCCACTCAGACAGTCCCACTGGGGTCAACTCAGTACTCAAGCCCAGGTTCAGCAAAGCACTTAAGCACACGTTAACTTGTTCAGCAAAGGAGTTAAACATGTGGCTGAGTCCCATTGACTTCAATGGGGTAGAAGCACATGCTTAAAATTAAGCAGCTGCTCAAATGTTTTGTTGAATCAAGGCACTAATAAACTGGAGGTTCACAAGTATATCTATGGGCAGAATTTAGCTTATTCAGTTTAGTGGAACTACTTATGTTACTGCTATTGCTCATGTGAATAAGGTGAACAAGATTTAGCATCTTTGTGTTGCCCTAAAAAGATCACTGTGAATATGTTGTTACACACACACACACACACACACACACACACACACACACACACAGAGGCAGAGAGAGAGAAAAAAAAATGTCATACAGTACTTTAGGATAAGTTAATTCATACATTTCCATATTAAAGACCATGTGTATCTTTTTTGTAAAGACAAATACTCTTTTCACCCATATGGGACAAAAAAAAATTGCATCCCTACATTATATTTATCCATTAGGATAATTTTATATGTTGGATTTAATTGAGATGATACAGTAGATGACCCATATATAAATTAATATGTAAATAGTTCCTTATATATTAAAGTTCATACACACAAAATATGATCTACTGTCCATGTATATGAAACACACATGCCCTTTCCACATGGGTAAACGTGCCTGTAACTCAAGAAGAATTCTCAAAAGCTGGTTACTGGCTTTGAGAGGAAATTTTATATTCTTATTATCTATATTGTATCTTCGCATATGAGGGTCATTTTATCAACTAGCTTATGAGTTTGCTTTTGCTTTTTTTTTTTTAAATCCTGTTTCCTAGACACCATGGGCTAGATTCACAAAAGGACATAGGTGCCTAAATCCAAGAATCAGACTTGACTGGGGTTCAAAAACCCTCTGTTCAACTGCCGTCTCTAGGTGCCAAAAAGCCTAAACTCACTCAGCACCTAAATTTTTGCAGTAGATATTCCTTAGGCACCTATGTTTCTGCCTCATGCACACTGCAGCCTTGTGCCAGTCAGCCAGACACCTAAGCCCCAGTGTGATTCATGAACTGGGATTTATCTCACAGGGGGAGGGATAGATCAGTGGTTTGAGTATTGGCCTGCTAAACCCAGGGCTGTGAGTTCAGTCCTTAAGGGGGCCATTTAGGGATCTGGGGCAAAAATCTGTCTGGGGGTTGGACTAGATGACCTCCTGAGGTCCCTTCCAACCCTGATATTCTATGATGATCTAACTTGCTGTGAGGCCTGATCTAGTAAGGACACCTACAGAGAAGTTCACAACAAAATGGTGGGTGGAGAAGCACAAGGACCTCCCTCAAAACTCTAGCACAGTAGTTAGAGCACTCACCTGGGATGCTGGAGACACCCAATTCAAGTCCCCTCACCACATGATTTGGAGAAGGATTTGAACAGGCATCTGCCACCTCTCAGTTGGATGCTGTATCCATTGGGCTGTGGAGCATTTTGATGCAGGGCTGCCTCAGTCTCTCCTGTTGAAGATGTTCCATTGTGGTAAGTCATTACAGAAAGGTATTGGCATAGGATCCTGGGTCTCCCAGCTCCTGGGTGAGTGCACCAACCACCAGGCTACAGACTCATTCTCATACTTTTCCTTGCTCTCTCTCTCTGGCCCAATGATCCTTTCCTTATTTATCCCCAATGGAACAGCTTCCAAAGGAGAGACTGAGAGAGCACCACATAAGAATATCCTGTCTAGCCCAGTGACTGGGTCGCTCACCTGAGATGGTAGATCCCTATTTCTTCATAAGGTGGAAGGGGAACTTGAACCCACAGCCCCAGGGGAGTGCTCTAACCACTGGGCTAAAAGTTACAAGTAGGGCTGTTGATCAACTGCAGTTAACTCACGTGATTAACTTAAACAAATGTATCACAATTAAAAAATGAATCACAATTAATTGCACAGTTAAACAATAGAATACCAAGTGAAATTTATTAAATATTTTGGGATGTTTTTCTATATTTTCAAATATATAGATTTCAATTACAACACAGAATACACAGTGCACAGTGCTCACTTTATATTATTATTATTACAAATATTTGCACTGTAAAAAGGATAAACAAAGACAGTATTTTTCAGTTCACCTTATACAAGTATTGTAGTGCAATCTCTTTATTGTGAAAGTGCAATTTACAAATGTAGATTCTTTTTCTTGTTACATAGCTGCACTCAAAAAACAAAATAATGTAAAACTTTAGAGCCTACACGTCCACTCAGTCCTACTTTTTATTCAGCCAATCGCTAAGACAAACAAGTTGGTTTACATTTAAGGGACATAATGCTGCCCACTTCTTATTTACAATGTCACCTGAAAGGCAGAACAGGCGTTCGCATGGCACTTTTATAGCCGGCATTGCAAGGTATTTATGTGCCAGATATGATAAACATATGAATCATGGTAAATATCATGGTAAATCAGTCTCCTGGGAGTGACCCCTTTAGTGGACTAGGACCTAAGGACCCACAAAGTTCCACAGGGGCAAGCCCCTGGCCTCCAAGCCTGGCCCATCAGCACCAGAGATTCCTGTCTCTCTCTGTGACTGCCTGCAGCGAATCCAGCCAAGCCATATTTCTGTGGGAGGCTTGAACTGGGTCCCTCTAAGCCACAATGCTCTAAGTGTGTATTGACAGCGATGTAGGCAGCCCTTTCAAAGCAATGTAACCACTAGTCACTGGGCACACAGAATATGAAAGTCCTTTGGCTACCATAGAGAAATTAAGGTTAAAGCGTAGTCCATGCTGGTTAGCTCAGGCCCCCGGCCAAGCTGTAATGAACCCCATGTTCGGGCTCTGCCTCTCTCACTCTCAGTCACTCTCTCAATCTCAGCCCTTAGTCAGTTCCCAGGTGAGAAAGCCCAGACTCCTTCCAGAAGCCAACCCTTTATCCCCCAACCCTCATACCTTCCAGTCCTTTGCTCTCAAGCTGGGGGTCTTTGCTCAGCTTCCCTGCTGAGAGGTGGGGAAATCCATCTCCCTCTGGGTTCTTGGTTGCTAGGTGTCAATTTTCTGGTGACTGGGTTCTCCATTGTCGTCTTGGATTTTCCACTGGTGTGGAGTTGGCTTCGGACAGTCTTTTTTAATGACTCATTCAGAATCAGGTAGCTAGGCAACAGGCATTGCTATGTCTCTTAGCCTGCCCTGAGAGCAAACTTGGTCATTTTCTCCCCACTGGGTAGCCACGCAAAATATAGGGGAAACTGAGGCACACACAGGCTTCATAAAAATATTACAGCAAATTCTCATTTTGTCACTGCGGATAAGCCCAGGAGAGTATTTTCCGCTGAGAATCACAAGCAGAGGGAAGTGCCTCCCTGCTGCCTGGACTTAAGCACCTACTCCCAAAAGAGAGCTGGCTTGGCACCTCCCAGTGTACACCTACACTACACACTACGCCTAAACTCTGACACAGGTTTGTGCACAAACCCCCCTTCCATCCACACAGAAAACAGTCTGCTTCAGACCATCAGGCACTCGGGATCAGGGTCCTAGGATCCTACTGAGGGGACGGTCAGAGCCCGAGCATGGCTGGGACTTTGCAGTGTGGACGCAGCTCAAACCACAGACCCATGTGAGAATGGCTGCATAGTGCAGTGTGGATGTATTAGCTCAGCTGTGAGGCCCAGGTCCTACAATGCAGTGTGGACACTCAAGTGCATGCTGGGTAACTCCAAGCCTACAAGCCTGGGTCCCACAGACCCAGGCTGACAATGCAGCTGAGGCATATCCCCAGTGCTGGATTTTCTGAAGTCCATTCTGAGACGCCTGTCTGTCCCCATTCGTTGTCTGCCTAACCCAGGCTTTGTGAACCCCAGTGACTTTTTAGGCATCTAAAAGTGAGGCACGGTGATGCTCAGCATCGCTACATGTAACTTTCTTTGCGACTCTACCCCCGTGGCTCTGATTCTGTCAAACACTTAAGCACATCCTTGACTGTATGGAATTTAAGCATGTGCTTACGTGCGTTCCTGGATCGGGTCTCAGGGGGCCTAGTTTCCCATTGCCTTGGGGCCTTGTGCAGTCATTTCTACCTGTGCGAAAGTGGGCCAGATTCTCTGCTAGCATAACTCCATTCAGTGGTGCTCTTAACAATCTGGTTTCTCAGGTTTCCTAGACTCGTCCCAGAAACATTTAACAATAAATTCATTTATTTTCTCTGCTTAGCTCATACGTATATTGGGTGGCCCAATTCTTCATTCCTTGGGTATCCCACTGAAGTTAATGGGAGCTCAGAGTGCACCCAGAATGCAGGGTCTAGTCCCTGAATATCAACCACCAGGAAATAGGTACCACTATGGTTCATACGTCATTCAAACTAACTTTACCAGCGTGCCACAAAGTCACATGTATCTCTGTTCACAGACCAACAGTTTCACTATAAAATGATGTCACACTGCATTCATCTATAACTGCCCATAAGGGCCTCTTCGCTGGAGGCAAGGTGCATTATAGAGGAAGTATATTGCAATGGTACTGATGCTAAAGTCTGTGTAGTGTAGCCACCAGGATTGTGGGACTTGCTTCATTCACCTTAAAATATATTCAGCTCCCCAAATATGAGGGATTATCATCAAAATTAGACATTCACGCAGAATAACCTTCCCAATGATCATTATAAGTAATTTCCTATGTTTTCAAGTTGAAAAGAAAGGTTAGAAACATTTAGCTAATTCCCGGTGTTCTTCATTTTCTTTCTGCAGACTAGTTAAATGCTTTAGCGAGTGCGATATCTCCAATTTCATCCAGTTGTACATCCGCCCATTCATTACCAGCCTGGTGCAATTTGTCATCCTCCATTTGGTTCGGGCTCAACATTACCTGTGTGCTGCTCGTTCCATTTCAGATTGAGTTGCTCTAACTGTGACAGACCTGGACAGAACAAACAATGACTCAGTGTTTATTTTAACGATGCTTAAAACCCAAAGTTCTCCTTCCATTATACTTGAGTGAAGGCCGGATTCATGAAAAAATATCTCAGCCATTGAGAGGGGGGCACTGAATTCATTGTCAATGCCCTTTAAAATTTCAAGACTCTTTTTTTTCAGAGTTCTGTCTATGTTTTGCTAGCTTATTAGACCATATTTTCCCCCAAATATCATCACTTGTTAATTATCCTTGCCGCCTACAGGCAGAACTGAGCCGTCAAAGGCAAACATGCAGAAAGTTCAGGCTTGTGGTCCTTGGGCCATGTTCTGATTTCTCAAAAATAACAGGAGTACTTGTGGCACCTTAGAGACTAACAAATTTATAACAGACTACAAAGAGAGACTGCTGAACTTGAATTAATATGCAAATTAGATACAATTAACTTATGTTTAAACAGAGACTGGGAATGGTTGGGTCATTACACTAATTGAATTATTTCCCCATGTTAAGTTCTCCTCACACTTTCTATGGGTCATCTCGATTATCACTTCAAAGGTTTTTTGTTTTTTTTTCTCCTGCTGATGATAGCTCATCTCAATTGATTGGACTCTTACAGTTGGTCTGCGTACTTCCACCTGTTCATGTTCTCTGTATGTATCAATATCTCCTGTCTGTGTGTTCCATTCTATGCATCCGAAGAAGTGAGCTGTAGCCCATGAAAGCTTATGCTGAAATAAATTTGTTAGTCTCTAAAGTGCCACAAGTACTCCTGTTATTTTTGCGGATACAGACTAACACAGCTGCTACTCTGAAACCTGTCGTTCTGCTTTCTGTTATTCTGGTGTCAGTCCTCAGTAGTGCCACAGACTTCACTAGAGTTGCTCTGGTTTGACACCAATGTAAATTAAATCAGGATTGAACCTGGTTGGAGTTTTGAGAACCTCAGATAAAAGGTGTTCTAAAAGGGTGAAGTGTTGATTATGTATTAACCTTCATAATTTTATGTATTATTTCTTTTTGATTACTGCCCGTAATACACAGGAACCCAGTGTGAGCTGATATCCCCTTCTAGTGGCTGAACTATGTAAAAACGATTGTCTCCTACTGCCTCCAAGCTAAAGCAGCTGGTTTTATAGCTCAGACAATAGCAACTTCAGCTTTTATATCCAGTGGTCCAGGTAGCATTCCAACAGATGATCCATCCAGGGGCATTGTTACATCCACATATTGAAAGCCATGTACCAAGTTATAAATGAGCAACTAAATTCTCACCATCTGTTTTAACTCTCCTTTTGTGGACTAGAGACAAGTATCTACTATTTAGAACCCTGCTTTGACTGGCACAATCCATGGCACATCAGTTGGTGCCTGCATCATTCATATATTTTTTCATGAATCAGCTGCGGAACCGGAAGCCAAGAAATGCTTAACACAATGAACAGCCAAGGTTTTTTCATCCATTGCATGGCAAACACAGTAATATGGTGAAGATAGTGGACCAGATTCTGCACTCAGTTGCCCAGGTATAACTGAGCACAGAATTGTCTCTAGAGTTCTAGAGATAGTAAATACACCTGTAGTGCAGAAATAACTACATTGAGGTGTCTAACTAAAATTCATTTTACTGTATGCATGACCAAAGTTACTATTAATGAGAGGTTTATTTATATATGAAACGGAATGTAATTATATCAGTACGATAGGTTAAAAAAACCCAGGAGATGCATGAATCACTTATATGCTGGGTTGAGCCATAAGACTAAAATAGCGCAAGCATTTCCATTAAGCTTTTTGCTTGTTCACTCATTGCCAAGGGCTAAAGCACATTTGATTGACATATATTGGTTTTGGCTCATGGATGCATAGTATAATTTATTTTTGGTTTGTTTCTGCTTTTGCTTTTTTTAACCAACTCTTCATCCTGACTTTTGTATCATGCCTGTTGAAAACTCAAAAGAAAAAAATAAAACCACACATCTATCTAGCTAATTCAGGTCTACGTCATTCCTCCAATCAGCATCTTGCTGGAAAGAAAGGAGAAACATGGCATATACCATAGGTAGGTATGATTTTACATATGGTCCAATCTAAAGGGCTTAGGTTAGCAGAATCACTGTCCTAAAGCTAGTGTTTTGGTAAACAACACTCCTCTGCAATTCACTGACAAAGTCACTGGAAATTCAGTGATTCATTTTGCTACTGCTTTGTCTTGCTGCAAGTGCTCAAATTAGCAGTGCCAGTTATTTCCAACAGGATCTTCCTGGCATAAACCCCAATTATAACGGGAAACTGCAGCTCCTTTGCTGAGCGGTCTGTCCATTGGCATGGCGCTTTAATTGCTTAAACACGGACATTATGAATGGGGGATGGGAGGTGGAACTCCCACTAACACCAGGAATGCAGGGGTCTCTTAAGCAAAGGTTTATCCATTCCAACACTAGGAAAAGATTATGGAAACAGTGAATGTTGTTTACTTGTCAGCACATGAGACAATGAGGTCCTAGGTCTCATTTCTAGAACAGCCAATAAGTATGTTGAAAATGGTTGCTCTGACTATTTTTTTTAAAGACTAAATCTTACAAAAGTTGCCCACTGTTCAAGGATAAAATGCCTCCTTCACAAATATTGGGTTGTATCTGTTTTAAACACCATTAAACAGATGATTTTCTGTACCTCTGCACCACACTAGGAGTAATTAAGGTGAACCCCCTTCTGCCCCCAAAACGAACTGCAGAAAGCAGTGGAAGTCTCTGGCCTGCCATTGAGCTATCTGTGTATGATACTTAGATGGTCCCATTCCTATAGTATCTGAAGCCTCACAATCTATAATGCATTTCTCCCCACAGCGCCCCTATGATCTATATCCCCATTTAGCGCATGAGGAACTGAAAGTCAAAGTGTCTTGCTCAAGGTCACTCAGGGAGCCTCTGTTAGAGCAGATAATTGAACTTAGGTTTCCTGAGTCCCAGGTTAGCACCCTAACTACCCATCCATCCTTCTTCTGTACATATCCTGCTTGCATTATTTTAATAGTGATGGGAGGAGCAGGCCTAAAGCCACATCCATCTTGGATTTGGTTTTGCCATTTTATCGGTGACTTCCCAGTGCAGCATTCCATATGAGGGACAAAAGATTTGTAGTTGTCAGTGAGGTCAGTTTAAAGAAAATCCCGTTAGTTTCCAGGGAAACACAAACACTTTACTGTGCCTACATACGACACTGGTATCCTCTGATTTTGATGATGTAAATCACAGCAGCACTGTTCACATGTCAGTAGTTACAAGGTCACCTGCAATGCATGAATTTTTAAAATACAGTTCTGCTTGGGGGTGGGGGGTTCATAATTCAAGGCATGTCCTTTAGAACTCACTCAGCACAGGTGAGAGCCGTTATCATGTAGGCCAATTGGGCTTTATTTTCTATTTTGAAGTAGCAATGGAAAATAAACAAGTGTTTTTTTTATCTAAACATTGCTACATGTGCACCCTGCTCCAGTGTATGTGTACCAACAGTTCCATGATGTTGGCGTGTGGTAGTGTAGAGAGGAAGGGGTATAATCACCAGGCAGGCTTTGTTGTGAATGGGTTGGCTATTTCTGAAATTAAGAAAGCCCTGGTGATGTCCCAGTAGATTCCACTTGAAGCCATTACATTCTGCTGGGTCATTTGATACTTCCCTAATTATTGATTAGCCCAATCCTTTCAATCGGCCACAGTTTTCTGAGATGGTATTTTGACATGTGGATTTAGTGCAGCAGGAGTGCGAGCTTCCCCAGGCACTCGCTGTCCCACCTTTGCCAGGGCTAGTGTGTCAAGCCATGAACTGAAGGACACAGTGGCTAGGACAAAATGGCAAGGTTATTCTTGGATTTTTTGGGGTGGGGAGAGGGAGGGATTTTGAGTTTTGTTTTTCAAATTGATCCCCACTCCTTTTTTCTTGGAGTCACTTGCTTAATGGGGCTGAATTAATCGGGTCTTCATGCTGCAGTTGTTTGCTGACTGCAGATAATGGGGAATAATTCTGACATCTCTTGAGCTATGATGTGCTTTTAATTTCTTTCAAAGCTTGCAGCACAACATGCTATTCTGTCAAACGTCTGTCACCATTCGCCTTTAGGCTTCTATCATATGAAAAATGAAAACGGCATTAATTGCCAATAATGGCTCTTCTTTTTTTTTTATCCTTGATTTCTTGTGCCCTCTGTTTTGCAATTGACGCTCTTTGTGCCGAGTGTCTTAAGGATTATAAATTGGTGCACTGGACAAGCATGCAGGCATTTCATGATGTATGGCTGTGTTGAGTAAGACTGTGGTGTGGAAAGGTGTTGATGAACCTGTCTCTCATGAGACTAACATATCTAGAACATAAGAACGGCCATACCGGATCAGACCAATGGTCCATCTAGCCCAGTATCCTGTCTTCCAACAGTGGCCAATGCCAGGTACCCCAGAGGGAATGAACAGAACAGGTAATCATCTAACTGTGTGCATGAAAGGAACTGCGTGCTGGTGATTATGCAGTTAGTTAAATTCTCTGGGCCAGATTCTTCCCTCACTTAGGAAGGGAACCTGCAAATTGCAAATCATATAAGTAGTTCCACTGAAGTAAATGGGACAGTTCATATGAATAAGAGTCTGCAGTCGCAGGCCTGTACACTTCATGCAGCAGCCCACTGGGTCACATTCTCCTCATTTCCACCCAAGTAAATGCCATTGACAGTACTGGGTTGAAGAGGTGTAGCAAAGATACCTTGGCCCATTGGCTGCAGTGGGGTTTCACAAAGCGGAGACAAGAATAGAATTTTACCTCATGCGATGTCTGAGTCAATCTGATTGTTATTAATACAGCATATTAAAGTGGATTCTCTCATTTACACTATTGTAAATCAGGAGTAACTCCATTTAAGTCAGTGGAGTTACGCCAGGGTACAACCAGGGTGAGTGAAAGGGTAATTGAGCCCACAGAGCCTGCTCTTAGCTTCTGTTAATTTGGCATAGCTGCATCGAGGTCAATGGAGTTCTGCCAGTTTACACCAGCTGTCCATCCGGCCCTCAGTGTCACATGTTCACATATGCTCTAAGCTTCCTGCTCTATGTTTTGTGCTTTCACTAATGGGAGTTTGTGCACACCGATCCAGGAATGCAAAATCTTGTTGGCATGTGCAAATGCTTGATTTTGTGGGAATTCAATTCAATTCAGCAAAATTGATAGTCCAAATTTTCGGGGCCCCTTAGAAAATGCAACTATTAGCGTTAGACTTTCAGCTTATGCTGATTTGGGGCATTAAATGCTATCTTTAAAAAAACGGTAGTGACTCATTAATTAATTAAGAATTCCCTGATCTTCAATGTGTGAATTTGGGCACGAGTGCTCTGCACATCAGGTCAGTACTCCTTTCTGTAATTGCATTCCAACACACATAGGCTTCATCTGGTACAGTATGTTTTTCATATCGGCTCATTACTCTCATGTCCTCTGTGGTTAGGTCAGTTCATTTATAACAGAATCACTCCATTATACGTGACAATATACAACACCCCTTTGGATCACCAAGAACAATTCACTTGATTAAATAGGATCACATGAAACAATGTAAGGGAAGCTCGAAATGATGTAACTTTGAAACGATAGCACATTTAGTAAAGAAGATTCTAGGCTTAAGTGTCCGCTTGCTGCTTCTTTTTGCTCCCAGCCTTCCTGGCCAAACAAGGGCTACCCTACAATATGGTCTCCCTTCCGCTACTTGATCTCCGAGTGAAACCCACTGCCTTCCTCAGGGCTGCCTGCCTGCCCTATCAATATGGACAACACCAAAAATGATTCCAGGGTGTGGTTTATTGCTGACTAGGGGTGGTTTGGACCCAAATCCCATTTCATCCCAGCTGAGTGGGATTTGGGACTTCCAGACAAATGGTTCAACTGTGAGCCCATCTCCAAAAACAGAGAAACATGAGAGCTTCCATACTAGGTCAGACCATGGTCCATCTTGCTGGTATCCTGTCTCCAACAGTAGCCCATACCAGAACTTCAGGAGGAGTGTACAGAACAGGACAATAGTAGTGATCCATCCCCTCTTCCACTCCTGCCTTCTTGTAGTCAGAGGCTCACAGTTGCTCCAAATATTAGGTTGCATCCCTTACCATCTGGGCTAATCGCCATCAATGGGCCTATCCTCCATGAACTTATCCAGTTCTTTTTGAACCCAGTTATACTTTTGGTCATGACAATGTCCCATAGTGACGAGTTCCACAGGTTAGGTTTGTGTTGTATGAAAAAGTACTTCCTCTTGTTTGTATTAAACCCGCTGCCTATTAATTTCATCAGGTGACCTTGGCTTTTGTATTGTGTGAAAGGGCAAATAGCACTTCCCTATTCATTCTTTCCTCACCAGTCATGATTTTATAGACCTCTATCATATCCCTCCTTAGTCATCTCTTTTTAAGATAAACAGTCCTAAGCTTTTTAGACTCTTCTCATACAGAAGCCGTTCCATACCCTTGACCATCTTTGTTGCCCTTCTCTGAAGCTTTTCCAGTTCCACTTTATTCTTTTTGAGATGGCAACCGGAACTGGACACAGTATTCAAGGTGTGGGTGCACCATAAGTTTATATAGTGGCATTGTGACATTTTCTGTCTTATTTATATCCCTTTCCTAATAGTTCCTAACATTCCGTTGGCCTTTTTGACCTCTGCTGTGCTTTGAGTAGAAATTTTCAGAGAACTATCCACAGTGACTCCAAAAATCACTTTTTGGGGTGGTAACAGTGAAATTAGAACCAACTTTTGTATATGTATAGTTGGGATTATGTTTTCCAATGTCGATTACTTTGCACTTATCAATGTTGAATTTCATCTGCCCAGTCACTCAGTTTTGTGAGATCCCTCTGTAATCCTCACAGTCTGCTTTGGATTTAGCTATCTTGAATAGTTTTGTGTCATTTGCAAACTAACACTTCACTGTTCACCACATTTTCCAGATCATTAACAAATATGTTGAACAGCACAGTCCCGGTACAGCTCCTTTGAGGACTCTGCTGTTTGCCTCTCTTCATTGTGAAAACTGACCATTTATTTCTACCCATTGTTTCTTACCTTTTAATCAGTTACTCTGAGGACTTTCCCTCTTACCCTATGGCTACTTAGTTTCCTGAAGAGTCTGCTGAGGTACCTTGTCAATGGTTTCTGAAAATCCAAGTACACCATATTGACTGGATCACCCTTAACCATGTGCTTGTTGACTCCCTCAAATAATTCTAATAGATTGGTGAGGCATGACTTCCCTTTACAAAAGCTGTGTGGATGCTCCTCCAGAAAATCATGTTTATTTATGTGTCTGATAATTCTGTTCTTTACTGTAATTTCTACCAATTTTCTCCTTACTGGAATTAGGTTCACTGGCCTATAACAGCCAGGATCTCCTCTGGAGCCCTTTTTAAGAATTGATTACAATAGTTATCCACCAGCCATCTGGTACAGAAACTGATTTCAGTGAATACTACTACAATTAGTAGTTGTGTCATTCCATGTTTGAGCTCTTTCAGAACTTTTGGGTAAACACCATCTGGTCCTGGTGACTTATTACCATTTAATTTATCAGTTTGTTCTAAAACCGCTTCTAATTGGCACATCAGTTTGGGACAACACTTCAGATTTCTCACCCAAAAAGAATAACTCTGGTTTGGGTATCTCCCCCACATCCTCTGCAGTGAACACTGATGCAAAGAATTCATTTAGAGTCTCTGCAATGACTTTCTTTTCCTTAACTGCTTCTTTAATAACTTTGTCATCTAGCACCCCACTGCCTGCTTGTCAGGCTTCCCACTTCTCATGGACTTTACAAAAAATCACTGTTATTTTTTTATGTCTTTAGCAAGTTACTTCTCAAATTCTTTCTTCCCTCAAAGGTTCCCTAGTTCCTAAACCTAAATCCCGCCTTCTGATACCATCTCATCTACACGTTTAAACCTTGCAATAATTCCTGTCTTACTGGCCCTGTGCATAGAACTGGAAGCATTTCAGAGAATGCTACCATGGAGGTCCTGGACTGTAATCTCATACCTAGCAACCTAAACTGGGCTTCCAGGACCTCTCTCTTACATTTCCCTGTGTCACTGGTATCTACATGTACCACAACCAGCGGCTCCTCCCCAGCACTATATTTAAGACTATTTATATGTCTTGTAAGATCCTCTACCTTCTTACCCAGCATGCAATTCACCAGTCATCACAAACCCAACTATCTATGTTTCTAATAATTGAATTCCCTGCTACTATTACCTGTCTCTTCCTAATAATTGTGGTTCTTGCCCCTGGAGGGATATCCTCAGTGTGACAGAAGGCGGGTCCTAACTATGGGATCTATTCCCTCTGGTCCAGTTTGATGCTGTCCTGCCCTGAGAATTTCATCCTCCTCCACAGCACAGGGGCTGTCAGGAGGTGGATCTGCTCTACTATGCCCCCAGAAGTCTCCCTTGTGTACCTCTGTCTCCCTTTGTTCATCCAGTTCAGCCACTCTGACCTCAGGAGCCCATACTCAGTCTCTGAGGGCTGTGGTTTGCTTGCACCGCACGCCCACGAGGCAGGTAGCTGTACATGTTTCAATAAACTGGGGAGCCCCAAACATGCTGATGGTCTCTTGCCTGCATTTTTTTTTTGACTCTTGTGGCTTTTTTTATGTAGCCTTAGTTTAGGGTAAGTGTGTTAGGGGCATGGGTTTATTTGGCTTTTTTATTACTTTTCCTGGGGACTTGGTGCCTTTTGGATTCTTATAATCCCTCAGCCTCCTCCCTGAGCAGCCAAACTCTCCTTCCCTCGGTAGCTCACTCAGCTGCTTTGCTCTCGCACTTTGGCACAGGTTAGCCTTATCAAGTAGCCAGCATCAGTAGCAGTGGTATGCTGAACAGGGCCAGTAACTCTAAGCCTGTGGAACAGTGCGGGGTGGCTTCCCCCCAGGCAGCCAGAGCCCGTGCGTCAACTTCTGGTTTTAGTTACCATGGGGTAAACCTGGAGTAACTTCTGCTTTTAGTTACACTGGTGTAAACTCCTTTAACTTCAGTGGGGCTAATCAGGATTTACACTCATGTAGCTTTAAGCAGCGTTGAGGCCCCATGTCATCAGTACCAGGGAAGCATTGGAAACAAAAATAGCCTCTTCACAGACATCTGGTCACATTAGCTGCCCTCTGCCCAGCAGCTCCAGAGTTTTGCATTGACTTTGACTTGGCAAGCCCATAGAACTACACAGTGTAAGCCATTCTCACACTCCTCGAGCTTAAAGACCAGAAACAAAGTTATCCACAGAGGTTTTGAACTAAGAGTTCTCATGAGAATGTTAGAGAGTTTGGAGCTGGCCAAGAGTTCTGGGGAATGGGACTCACTCTCAGAAACCCAGCTGAGAGGCAGATTTCTCTTTGTGAAGTGCACAAAAATGTTTGTCCATAGGGCAGGACAAACACAATACAGCTTACTCTCTGCCTGTGTGGATTGGGTGATGCATAGTTCTAATATAAAAACAATGAGGAGTCCTTGTGGCGCCTTAGAGACTAACACATTTATTTGGGCATAAACCTTTGTTGGCTAAAACCCACTTC
Organism: Mauremys mutica; assembly: GCF_020497125.1. Taxonomy (NCBI): domain Eukaryota; kingdom Metazoa; phylum Chordata; order Testudines; family Geoemydidae; genus Mauremys; species Mauremys mutica. The sequence goes on from NC_059073.1 coordinate 286,539,409, forward strand.
ATCAGATGCATGAAGTGCATCAAGGACTCCTCATCGTTTTTGCTGATACAAACTAACATGGCTACCATTCTGAAACCTGTCACCATGCAAGTTCTAATATAGATTCCCTGAGTCGGACGGATGCTCAAAACTTGTATTAACTGAAGTTTTTGCAGACATCACAAGTAATATTTTTCAAATGCAAAACTACTTCAGCTTTGCAAGCATTTCTTCCTGATCCCTTAAACCACACTTTTTGCAAGGGTGATTTTGAATTTTCCTTGCTACAGTGAATCCTGTGCTATTCAGTAGGAAGAGAAGAAACTCCAACTCAAGCCTCTTCAAAAAAGCTAAATAGATACAAGTAGGTGCTTAGAATATGAGGTGTACACTGTGTCTATTTTTCATTAGATAACTCCTCCGCTCCACTCCTGTAGCGCCCCTCTCCACCTGATTACCTCCTTTACTGGCAATCTACTTACAGGTTTTGATGGACAGGTCTGGGTTCTTTTGGATCCCGCCACCCACTCAGTAGGGTGAATCTATTTTGGTTATGAAATTAGTTGGCGGTGCCTCCACCCCCCTCGCTCCTTCCTGGCAGAGTTACCAGGGCAGCTTGGGCGGAAAATTCTAACTACAGAGGAATCCCCACTTATTTGCCAGATAGTTGGAGACTTCCAAGAAATAGCACAACACATAAAAATATATTTAACACAACAATTATATTAAACAGGCAACAAATACAACATAACAGGGGAAACACTATTTTTAGGGTCACCGGTGCCCACACTTAAAATACCCGTGTCTGGATGTAACAAATGCAAAACTGGTGTCCTGTTGGTACGCGTACTTTGCTGGGGCCCTGGATGACCTATACAATTCTCTGCAGAGGTGTAGCAGTGTGGCTGACTGGGTTCAGAACAGCCCAAAAGACCCACAAGTGGGAGGAGGTGGTGAATCCCTCCACAGGTGTAATAAGCGGTAAATTATAAAATCCTCAAACCCTCACTCCCTGGCTTGAGGACACAGTTCAGGGAGTAGAGGGTCCCCAAAACAAATACCCTGACTAACTAACTAAAGACAAGGCACTCACGAACTCCACAAATGATCTTCAGGGTTGAGGATGACGCTGGACGATTTCAGGGGCTGCTGTCCGCTGGCAGGGATCCTCCTCAGGCAGGAATCAGCCCTGGACTAGCAGCGCTGACCATGTGGGGACTGGTCTCACCAGGGGAGCTGGAGGCGAACCCAGCCTGGCTGGGGAAATTTCTCAGCAAACATAACAATTGGGAATAATCCGTGAGGAAGGAAAACCCAGCTGGGGAATCTGGTGTCAGGTCCCTAGAGGCCAGTTCTCAGGGGGAACCCTGCTTGCAGGCCTGGGACTCACCAGCTCCCCACACAGCCAGTTTGGCCTTTTTCCTGGCTGGCTCCAGCCTCTCCTCAAAATGGCTTCTCCCTCTCCTCAACTCCCTGGGAGGGGCATCTCCACTCCCTATTGGTTGCTGGGCAGACTTTGAGTTTGCCTTGGCTCCTCCTCCCTGAGCTGCCAGCAGACAGAGCTCCAGGAATCTATGTAATCTCTTTGGGGGTTACACTCTCCCTGGGCAAAAGTCCTTGCCGTCCTCGGCAAGAGTGATTAAACCACAAAACAGCATGCAAGGTCCTCTTCATCAGGTAATAATAAACATTGCTTAGTGGACAATAAATGTCATTTACCAACAAGTAGGTATTGCCATGTCCACATACAATATTAATTTTAAATAACATGAAATTGTTATTCAATGTACATTAATAACATTCTTACTATATTGAAATAAATGACTTAACCTTGGAGTCTCCATTGTTAACTATCAGACAGAAACAATAATAGGCCACCCGCACCCATCTGTTTACTAAGTGCAAAGGGACAGAGGTGGAGGTCCCTGGAACGTCATAAGTGAGTTTTTGTACAGGCTTTCGCTCTCGTTCTGAACGTCGAAGTACAGGAGCTTCTTTATTCTCAGGGCTCTCAGCAGTAATGGCTGCAGGACAATTAATGATTTCCCTCTCTGCCGGTTGCATGGATTCTCCCACGTCCTCTAGAGGGGGAACCATACTAGCTGGTAAACCACTTGCCTCTTCAGGCGGTGCCAGCAGGCAGGGGTTATCATGCTCTATTGTTGACTGATGGGGGACAAATGGTGCAGCTTCAGGGTTAAGAATTTGAGCTAGAGGAGGCCCAGATTCTCCCTCTTTAATAGTTTTTACCTCAGGTAACAGCTCATGAAGCATAGAAGGTGTTGGATAATAGGGGAAGAATTCCTCCTCACTGCTACTTTGTGAATGAGGATCATTTTCTCCAAGGGAGGTTAAAGACTCGTTGTCTGCCTCCTCAGCAGATTCAAGTTGTGCAGGAAGGCTTCTTTCTGCAGAAACTTGCTTCCTTAGTCTAGAGCGAGTAATGGGTCGCCGGGAGGGACTACATTCACTATTGTTTTTTTCACCTATTAACTGCCCCACTGGCAAGAGGTGGTTTTGGTGAATAGTCTTACAAACATTTTTTCCATTTTCCATCCTAAGGCGGTATACAGGCAAGTCTGGTAGCTTATCAACCACTATGTAGGTGTCTCCATTTCACCGGTCAGCTAATTTGTGCTTTCCAGTGAGACCTAGATTTCGGATTAAGACTCTGTCTCCTACCTGCAGATCCTGTTCACGGACCCGACTATTATATTTCTGCTTGTTGGCAAGGTTGCTTTTCCTGGCTGCTTGGGAGGCCAGTTTGTAAGCTTCCCGCAAGTCACGTCTAAGATTTTGAATGTACTGGAGATAAGTTGTTTCGCTAGCTTCATCAGAGGATATCCCGAAACACAAGTCAATCGGTAGCCTTGCTTCTCTACCAAACATTAAATAATAAGGCGAAAATCCAGTGGACTTATTTTTACTGCAGTTATAAGCATGCACAAGGTAACTGACATGCTCACTCCATCTGGTCTTTTGGGATGGGTGCAGAGTTTCCAACATGTTTAGCAAAGTCCGGTTGAATTTCTCCGGTTGTGGATCTCCCTGAGGATGGTAAGGAGTGGTTTTGGACTTCCTTATTCCTAAGGTTTTTGTCAGTTCATGAATTAGTCTGCTTTCAAAATCCCTTCCCTGGTCAGAATGGATTCGGGCAGGGAAACCATAATGTATAAAGAATTTGTCCCATAAAATTTTGGCCACTGTACTAGCTTTTTGGTCTTTTGTGGGATATGCTTGGGAATACCTTGTAAAATGGTCAGTAATTACCAGTATACTGGTGTGGTTTTTTCTATCAGGCTCCAATGACAAAAAGTCAATGCACACCAATTGCATGGGTGCATCTGTAGTGATGTTCACCATAGGCGCTGCCCTTTTTGGCAGGGTCTTCCGCTTAACGCACCGAGAGCACCGGTTGCAGTGGTTTTCCACAGATGCCATCATTTTGGGCCAATAAAACCGGTCTCTGACCAATTCCAAAGTCTTGTCTACCCCCAAGTGACCATGGTCATCGTGCAATGACTTCAACACCATCTCCTGGTATTCTCGGGGTAAGACCAGTTGTTTTCGCACATGGCCCCTTATAGTCTGGATGGTCCGGAATAACAAGCCTTTGTTGATCACTAAATGATCCCACTCTTTTAAGAGAAGAATTGTGCTGGGGGGAAAGTTAGCCTTGGAGATGGGTTTCTCACCCTTTTCCACAGCTTCCAGCACAGGCCTAATGTCTGAATTTTTCCACTGAGCTCTTCTCAATTCAGTTGGAGTTAACTGGGGCAATTCAAAAGTCTTTAGCCCAACGAGGTTGGCATAAAGTGTAGGTATAGCCTTGTCAGATACCCCCAGTGTATCAGCATATTTTTCATCATTTACATAAGGGGAATGCAGTTTTCCTATTATGGTCTTGCAGGTGGCACGAATAGCAGGAGAAGGTATTTCCATCCACTCAGACTCTTTCTCAAGTGAGTTATGAGGGCGACGGGACAATGCATCTGCATCTGCATTGGTTTGACCCGAACGGTACTGCAGCTTAAAGTCATAAGCAGCCAAGGCAGCCATTCATCGCTGCCCAGTAGCATCTAGTTTAGCTGTGGTCTGCACATAAGTAAGTGGGTTATTATCGGTTTTTACTACAAAGGTCGCTCCGTACAGATAATCATGAAGTTTGTCCACAACAGCCCATTTGAGAGCTAAAAACTCAAGTTTGTGCACGGGATAGTGTCTTTCTGATGCAGTCAGCCCTCGACTGACAAAGGCCACAGGTTTCCATTGATTCTCATAATTTTGATAGAGAACTGCTCCTAATCCATCAAGACTGGCATCTATGTGAAGTTCATAGGGCTTGGTAGGATCTGCAAAGGTTAATACTGGTGCAGTAGTGAGTTTCTCAATAAGGGTATGGAAAGCGTTGTTGCATTCCTCGGTCCAACGGTCCCCAAAGGGCTCATTCACCTTGAAATACCTCTCAGGAGGACTCGCAAGCTTATGTTGGGGTGATCTCTTCCACGTTGGGGGGTAACCCCTTGTCAAATTGGTGAGAGGTCTAACAATGGAGGAGTAATTTTTTACAAATCGGCGGTAATATTCACAGAAGCCTAGGAAAGACTGTAAAGCTTTCAGGTCTTTGGGTATAGGCCAGGTGGTTAGTGCCTCAATTTTCTCTGAGTCAGTCGCCACACCTTCTGCCGACACAATATGGCCTACATATTTTACTCGGGTCTGACAAAATTGACATTTATCAAGTGACAGTTTCAACCCACTAGCTTCCAGGCGGTCTAACACTTTCATTAGTCGAACTTCATGCTCTTCCAGAGTCTTCCCAAAAACAATTAAGTCATCCAGATACACCAGCACTTCTAACAAATTCATATCCCCCACCGTCTTTTCCATCAAACGCTGGAATGTAGCAGGAGCTCCCGAGATACCTTGGGGCATCCTCTCAAACTGGTAGAATCCTAAAGGGCAAATGAAAGCTGTTTTCTCTTTGTCTTCAGAGCTCATCGGGATCTGGTAGTAGCCGCTTCGTAAATTTAAGACAGAGAACCATCTGCTTCCTGCTAGGCAAGCTAAGGCATCATCTACCCTGGGTACAGTGTATTGATCTGGGATGGTTCTTTTATTCAGTGTGCGATAGTCCACACACATGCGCACAGTCCCATTTTTCTTTCGCACCACCACAATAGGGGATGCATAGGGGCTACGGGATTCAGAAATTATTCCTGCTTCCAATAGTTCATGGATATGCTTTCTCACATCCTCAATGTCTGCAGGTGCCAGTCTTCGGGACCTTTCCCTAAAAGGCCTGCCATCTGCCAAACGAATGGTGTGTTCCACGTTAATGGCACACCCCACATCCCATTCCTCAGTGGAAAACACATTAGGTCTCTCACTTAGCTGTTTTTTCAGTCGGTCTTTCCAACTGGGAGATACAGGAGAGTCACCAAAATTAAAAAGATCAGGATCCAATGCCTTACAGGTCTTTCTGGATGCAGTTGCAGGGCTCACGACACTCTCTACCCTAAACAATCGTGCCAACACCATTCCTTTCCTGATGGCTATGGGATGGTTGGTTTCATTTCTTACTCTTACCACAATGCCAGCTTCCTCCATTTGTGGTAAGGATAATAAACCTCTCTGAACCATCAGACCACTAGGGAGGTTATCTCCATCAGAAGGCTCCATCATCACTGTAGGAGGAAGGCTGCGACTGTGCTTCTCAAGTTTTCCTCTCAAGTCAATCTCACCATGTGGGGGTATGGACAAAACCGCTTTGGATACTCTTACAACTTTCCCTAGTGAGTCATCGACACAGCTATCATGGTCATAATACATCCGGGATTTGCCCAGGTTAGGCTCTTGCCCTGGAGGGTGAACCATGCCTGGGGTCTTCTGGCCCAAACGACCACAAAGAGTGGCCAAAGACCGGAACATGTTGCTGTTGGTTCCAATCAATATGGGAATGCCATCAGAATTTTGCGTCTCAGGACAAATCAAAGCCAGAGTATCACATTCCTGGAGACATCCAGCCAGTTCTGCAGGAAAACTTAGAGTCACTAGTACATACCCATCGTACGGATAACTAGCATTGCTAAGGCCCCATATTGCCAGTCCCTCTAGAGGATAGATCTTCACTTGAGGCAGGAATTGCCGATGGAATTCTCTAGTAATAATGGTGACCTGAGATCCACTGTCCAGCAGGGCCCTACAAGGAATTCCTTCTACCATCACATTAACTACCGCTGCTGGGCCTATCAATCCCTCTGGGAATGGGCTCCAGGAAGGCTGTTCATAATGCAACTTAGTGGAGCTCTGTCTGTGATGGCTCCCAGTATGCTCCATTACTGGGACCCTTGGGAGTTTCCCTGTAGCTCCCTTTTTCGTTGTGCTACCTTCTTTTCATTCCTTGAGTTGTCACACTGGGTGGAAATGTGCCCATCCTCACCACATCGGTAGCAGAATCTCTTGTTCCTTGGGAGGGTTGCCAAGGTTTTCTTTACAGGTTCTCTGTTGGGGTCTCCTCTTCCTGGGCGAAAAGGAGGGCACTTTCTTTCCATCAAAGTTGGTGGAAGAATTTCGCTAAGTGATCCCCGAGGCATCTTACTCGTCATCAATTCCGTAAGCTGTGCTGTCAGGGTTTTAAGCTGTTGATGGAGGTCCTCAGTGGTGGACAGACAAGGATCTTCCTTCAGTTGGTTAGGAGCAACGGTCCTGCTCACTGAGATCTTATTCCTTTCTCTAACAGTTCTCTTTTCCTCCTCCTCCCGGACTTCTCGCAGCAATTGATGGAAATCTGGAGGACTGTCCAAGCGGTCTACAAGTTTCAATTTCATAATTAGAAAGTCATCATAAATGGCACCTCGTATGACCTGTTCTAGTCGTACTCGGTGTTCCTTGCTCCTCTCAATGCCTTTACGGCGGATGCACAGCTGAAGGGACGGTTCCAATCTGTGAAGATAGGACGATAGTTTTTCACCTGGCTGTTGGTAACAGGAACGAAATTGAAAGTAGAGGTCTTCCCCTGTCTCTAGGCTCCCAAAGGCATCCTCCATGGCCGAGAGATAGTCATCAACAGTGGCAACCGGCTTGCTGGCCTTTAATGCACATATTACATTCCCTGCAGGTCCTCGCAGGCTTTCTGCAACACGTTTCCTCTTTTCAGCCTCACTACATTGCCATTCCTGCATCACCTGATTTAGTTGATGCCTCCAAGTGTCATAGTCATCTTCCCCTACAGGCACTGGTTTAATACCTGAAAAGTACTTCAGCTTTCTGTAAGGACCCGATTCATATGCTGTCTTTATGGACTCCCCTATTGCTTGTCCCATAGCAAAAATTATTTGGTCCGTAGAACTGGAGGGAGGTACAGGACTACTTCCCAAAAGAGTCCTTAAGTCACTCATGGTCTTCCCTTCCTGCCTAAGAAAGTCTCTCAATTTGGACTGAAAATTGATAGGTTCAGATGGTGGGGCAGGTGGGGAGGGAAAATGTGATTGTGCTTGTATGGTCACCTTCCATCCATCCTTCTCTCCATCTGGCAGAATTACATGGGGAGTCACCACAGTAGACAGTATAATCTTGCTCTCTACAAGAAGGGATAAAGTAGCTTCCCCTTTTGCTTGCATCTGACTCCGAACCACACAGGTTCCCCATTCTCTAACATTAGCAATCTCCTCTTCAATTTTTCTGATGTCCCATTCAGTGGGTACATTCGTGAGCAGGAAGTGGCGTTCAGGGTCAGCCCCCTCCAGCTCACACCAAGTCACAAGCCTCTTCTGGTAATCCATACTGGGAATTTACGTAATTTCCCAGGAAGACAGCAGGGGTGTATATAAGGTCTGAGTTTAAAAGACGGGATCCCAGCGGTGCCTCCAATGTAGCGCCCCTCTCCACCTGATTACCTCCTTTACTGGCAATCTACTTACAGGTTTTGATGGACAGGTCTGGGTTCTTTTGGATCCCGCCACCCACTCAGTAGGGTGAATCTATTTTGGTTATGAAATTAGTTGGCGGTGCCTCCACCCCCCTCGCTCCTTCCTGGCAGAGTCACCAGGGCAGCTTGGGCGGAAAATTCTAACTACAGAGGAATCCCCACTTATTTGCCAGATAGTTGGAGACTTCCAAGAAATAGCACAACACATAAAAATATATTTAACACAACAATTATATTAAACAGGCAACAAATACAACATAACAGGGGAAACACTATTTTTAGGGTCACCGGTGCCCACACTTAAAATACCCGTGTCTGGATGTAACAAATGCAAAACTGGTGTCCTGTTGGTACGCGTACTTTGCTGGGGCCCTGGATGACCTATACAATTCTCTGCAGAGGTGTAGCAGTGTGGCTGACTGGGTTCAGAACAGCCCAAAAGACCCACAAGTGGGAGGAGGTGGTGAATCCCTCCACAGGTGTAATAAGCGGTAAATTATAAAATCCTCAAACCCTCACTCCCTGGCTTGAGGACACAGTTCAGGGAGTAGAGGGTCCCCAAAACAAATACCCTGACTAACTAACTAAAGACAAGGCACTCACGAACTCCACAAATGATCTTCAGGGTTGAGGATGACGCTGGACGATTTCAGGGGCTGCTGTCCGCTGGCAGGGATCCTCCTCAGGCAGGAATCAGCCCTGGACTAGCAGCGCTGACCATGTGGGGACTGGTCTCACCAGGGGAGCTGGAGGCGAACCCAGCCTGGCTGGGGAAATTTCTCAGCAAACATAACAATTGGGAATAATCCGTGAGGAAGGAAAACCCAGCTGGGGAATCTGGTGTCAGGTCCCTAGAGGCCAGTTCTCAGGGGGAACCCTGCTTGCAGGCCTGGGACTCACCAGCTCCCCACACAGCCAGTTTGGCCTTTTTCCTGGCTGGCTCCAGCCTCTCCTCAAAATGGCTTCTCCCTCTCCTCAACTCCCTGGGAGGGGCATCTCCACTCCCTATTGGTTGCTGGGCAGACTTTGAGTTTGCCTTGGCTCCTCCTCCCTGAGCTGCCAGCAGACAGAGCTCCAGGAATCTATGTAATCTCTTTGGGGGTTACACTCCTTTTTGCACGGTTTGTCTGCATTATTATCTCTGGCCTCCTTTCCGCTATGTTTTCAGTCTCCTTTTCCCAGGCTTGTCTTCACTACGGCACTAAATCAGCACCGCTGTGATTGATGCAGCTGGGTCGATTTAGTGCGCCTGGTGAAGACACGCTACATTGACAGGAGCGCAGTCTCTTGTCATAGTAATTAATCCGCCTCCATGAGAGGCGGAAGCCATTTCAGCAGGAGCGCATCTCCCACTGACGTCACACGGTGTAGACACTGCGTTAAGTAGATGTGAGTTATGTCGCCCGGGGGAGCGTGGTTTTTTCACACCCCTGAGTGACATAACTTTCATCGACGTGAGCAGTAGTGTAGACAAGCCACCTGACCCCCCACCCCCAAAAGGATTTGCCCAGGAATTCTTAATAGCATCATTCTTAACTTGTATAAAGTTTCCTGTTTTTCACCTTTGCAATCGTGCATAAGCCAAATTCTCCCTCACTTACACCTGTGCAAGTCTACTGAGTTAAGCACTACCTCTTCATCTCCATCTGCCTTGATGACACTGCGCGGTCCCATTCTAGTGAACAAACCTGATCTATCAGCTTTCCTAAATCCACTGTCAATGTATTATCAAAGTGCTGATGCTACGCAAAATTAGAGCACAATACATTTTTACTAAACATTAAGAAATGGTTTGACCTCATGTGCTTTTCGCTCTGTTTAGAAAAGCAATAGGTCAAATTAGATCAGGTAAAACTCAAGTAAGTATGTTTTAAGAGGAAATAATTGGGGATTTTTGAGAGCTTTTTTGGAGAAAAAAATATTCCAGTTTTGTTTTAAGAAAAAGCCTTTTTTTTTTAGTTTTTGCGTTCCTTTCTTCCCCTTTTTTCAGTTATCAAAAAGGGAAAGGGGTAATGGATTTGGATACAACTGCATGGTATCCAAAAAGACCACACAAGCAATAGTGGTACAAAAGCTTCTAGCAGATCTACATTCTACATATGTTTGGTTTATCTTGTAGAACACAATAGCAGGGACATAATTCTCTATTGTGCTTGGTCCTGCTAGTGAAGGCAGGGGGCTGGACTCGATGACCTTTCAAGGTCCCTTCCAGTTCTAGGAGATAGGTATATCTCCATATATTAAATTAAATTAAATTAAATTAAAAATGTATTAAATTAAGTTCAGTAGGATAGTTGGAAAAAAAGAAAACTCGTGGAAAGGTTTTGCTGTTTTTTATGATGTTCTGCAGACCTTTTCCGTAATTATTCCCAAACAACGTGTATTGCTCTTTCCTGGCTTTGCAGCAGCACTTGTCATCAAATATTATTTCCAGAGCTGTGTTTTTTCCTGCTGCTAATGCTAGTTTAGCAAACAAGCAGAATCATGTTGGTTTCTTATCCACCAGAATGATCTATATACACACACACAATGGAAAATTAATCTGCCAACTAGAAAAAGAGTGTAGCTACAGCTGGGTCAGTCACAGGATATTTGACAGACAATTGGTCCAATAAAAGATGTTATTTCTAAGGAAAAAAGGAGTGACGTGATAAGGGAAAGCATTTCTCACGCTTCAAAGAAGGTGCTACATGGAAACGTGTCAGGAAGAATTAAATCCAGGATTAAGATTTTCAAAAGTGGTAAGCAATTTTGGGGGTGTCAATTTTTGGGTGCCCAATTTGGGAAACTATAAAAGGCCAGATTTTCAGAAACTGCTGAGCACCGGCCCTCTGAAAATCAAACAGCGAGGTACCCTAAATCACTAGTCACTTTTGAAAATTTCAGCACTCATAAAAACAAGCTGACTGAATCTTCTAAAATTGTCTCCTGATTCCTCACTATGGATTTCAGTTGCCAAACAATGCACAATACAGCACAGTCAAAACAGACAAGGTACATGATGCAATGAACAGTTATACTCTGAGAAGTGATTTTCTAACAATAACACCATGCAGTTCTTTATTTACTCTCAGCACTATGCACAGTAAATGAGCTCTGCTTACAAGTCAAAGCATGATTATTTTTTTCTATCTGCTAGAACAGTTTGTGCCACGAGATCGAAAATTCCTGCTCTGTTCTCTCTGGCTCTTACATCATCACCAATAATATTCTGCAGTTGGAATGTAGCTATCCAGGTTGTTAAAGGTGCAGAAAGAGAGAAGTGTCTTTAATAAGTGACTCAACAGTGCTAACCGTGGTAATGCATATGGTCCAGCTACAAAATATTTATTCTACTTTATTGTTCCGTTTATAAAATGCACCTTTCTGCCATCTCTAGGCAAACTGATGGGCCTGAACTGAGTCATCCCAATGAGCGTTAGGGCTGGCAAGCTTTGACTTTGCCACCTCTAGCAGATGCACAAAACCACAAAATAATAATATATTAACACAACCAGAGAAAGACATGCTGTCAGTGCAAAAAGTCCCCCAAACTGTCATAAAAATTCCTTCCTTCCCATGCCACCTCCCTGGGCAAATGCCTGAGTAAATAAGTAGGCTTTGCAATCAAGAGAGCTGAGTTACGTCTGTGAGGTCAGGTTGGGAAACAAACTGCAGTCATTTGCTACCTGACCCAAGAACTACAAATCTGTGGGCTGTTAGCTGGAGCACCTCAGATGGTCTTAAGAGAACAGATGAAAGGGTTGGAAGAGCATCAAGGATCCCCGAAAGCCCTGAATCCAGCCAGGGGAGAATTCTCCTGATGCAGGAAATGAGAAAGACAGTGACTGTTGTCTGAAGACCTCCTCTCAAATATTCATCTAGGGAGTATGCTGTGGGAGGGAGGGGCATATTTGGGCTGGAGTTGCAGCATTGCAGAGATTTTGGACAGACCCCGGAGCCTGCCATAGCTTAGCCTCCCAGATTTGTCTAATTCATCCTGGGGGCTGCTCTGGCCCCCAGAGTACCCCAGCAGCTGGAGAGCACCAAGGCGGCTTAGATCCACCTCCTTAGCCCCCTCACCTCTTGGTCGGCAATTTCTGTGCTGCATCTCTTAGAAGTGCAGCATAGACAGCCCAGGGTGGATAAGGGGCCAGCACCTCTGCTTCAGGGGAGCTGTGCTGATTTACACCAGTGGAGAATGTGGTCCCTAAAACAGCCAGGACCCCAGATAATATACCATCCGTACATCAAAACCAACCCCTTGATGTCCCCCCAGAAGCAAACAAGAAGAGAGCACTTGTGTAACAGGGTCCCTGGGGAAGCCCCACTAAGCAATCACATTGGGCTTCTGGGGGCTCGTTCATACCAGAGTTATGCCACCAATGTAATCTGGGGCAAAGTGAAAAGTCCACCTGCAGGTGGGTTGCAGCAACACAAAGCATTCGTAAGCCCTGCTCCCTGCCACGCGCTGCTCACGCAAATCGGGTGGGGCTTGCTGGGGCAGGGTACTTGACGCAGCACATCCCCAGGGCAGCCTGCATTGATGGAGACTCAGCCACAAGTTAAAGCTGTCTCCCCAGACAGAACCCCCAAGGGGAAGCAGCGATGCAGAAGCCACCTGCACACGCTATATAAAGTTGTTAGCCATTGGCTCCTTATAAATGTTCCCCCAACTTGCCCCAATACTACCTTTCTTGCCAGCAGTGGGCACGCCTCCCAGGCACACATGGGAGTGTAATGAGTCCCTCCTCTTCCAGGGGGCTTAGCCGGAATCTCAAGGAGAAGGTGCGGTACTGTCGATACTGAATAAGGCTGCCGTTTTTACTTGTATACTCCTCTTAGCGTAAGCACACTGACAAAGCGTGAGATACGTCCCAATGAGCAGAGCCGGTCATGCACACAGTTTCCCAAGGAATTCCCAGGGTTTAGAGGAAGCTAAACTGAAAAAAACACATTGTTGTCCGTGACCACTTTCTAATAATGAATCACACGTGGTTGCAGAGTTACACATGCCTTTAATTTGGGGCTGGTCAGACCACAACACAGACTTACAGCAATTTCTGTTTTATAACTTGATGCCACTATTTAATTGTTTTCCATAATACCTAGGGTCTGTTTCAATTGAGTATATTGTTCTTTTATTCTCTGTGCAGTATCTGACAGCAAAGTCACATGTATTTTTTTTAATGCATAAATGTTCTAATCACCTGCAGCCAGGTTGTTCCTCCCTTAACTTACTGTGAATCAATACACCACAATTGCCAGCGGCAGCTAATGCATTTTATTTATGTTTTTGCTTTGATCAAAGAGCTGGTTTGTGCTGCATTTGCGTTTAGTTGCATCCACTTTCCATCTTTGTGCCATGTCTCGTGAAATGTGTTGAAACTGACCTACTTTGGCCTTTTCATGGTATTCTGAAAAAAATGCTAATCTTGTCATATTTAGCAGCTGCGTTCAGAAATGCTACTGTAAGCCCAAGAGGGCTAACCAGCACTCTTGCAAGATGTCAGAACTATCCACCATTACCCTGTAAGTGTACACAATCCCGTGACATTATTGTGTTTTTGTGAGGCATGTTGCAAATAAATGGTTTATATTAGCAGCGGGTCCAAAGGGAAACTGTTCATTATTTCTTGTTGCATGCGGATGATTTTGGTTTTGTTTTTTGTTGTTGTTGTGTGCTTCTGCTGTTACATCACAATCAAGAATGTTAAGCTTATTTGTTTGAAATGTGTCAGTTTATTGACCAACATGATTTATGATTATGAATAGTAGAATTAGGGCTTAATCCAAAGCCTTTTGAAGTCAGTGGGAGTGTTTTTTATTGAGTTCAGTTGATTTTTGAATCAGTGTGTAATATACCCACAAAGTCTTTATGAAAACTTAACAAACCTGCCCATTTTTAAAGAAAAAGTATTAATCATTATGTAGCAAGGGAGTGCTATGCACATTGGAAAGAAAGTACTTTGCCTGAAACTTTGCTAGGAAAAGATAAATATGAAAAATATGGACCAGCTCCACAGCTGGTATATATTGGTATACCTCCACTGAAGTTAATGGAGCTACAGCAGTTTATGACAGCTACAGATCTGGCCTAAAATGTATTTATGTATCTTTGCTATGCTGTATGATGTACAGCGCAGCTTTCACTGGAATTTCATGGTAAAGTCTTGTGATTTGAACCCTGCACTCTCAAAGATGGCCTGTCAAACTGATCTAAACACAATACAGCCTTTTCTCAAGGTCAGGGAAATTTCCCTTCTGAATGGTTGCACATTTTTTCCCTTTGTTTTCTAACCTATCCCATTTTAAGCCTGAAAATATATTTTTTTTTAGTTTGGAGACTGGATCTCTTCTCAGGTTACTTACAAAAAGAGAGCAGAGGAGGTGCCCAAAAAGATTCAGCCAAGGAACTGATCCTGAATAAAAACAAACAAAAGAAATAAAAAGTAGGAAAAGAAGAAAATAATTGTTTAAAAAAATCGGCAAAAGGTATTTGCTCAGTCCAGAGAAGGCAGTGATCTGAGAACACCATAGAAACTGAAATCCGCATTTCTGAGCTAAAATATTTTTTAAGGATGAAATTCACTATTTAATTCATAGGGAAATGGTGGACAGGCCTAATGCTGAGCCTCTGCATAGCGGTGAATTTCACTCTAAGTGAATTCAAAGGAGTTGAAAGGTGGTAGATTGACAGCTGAAGTCTTCTAGCTACCATAATATAAACCCGGCACAGGCAGCAGGCAATGTTAGCTCTCCATATGCCATCCCTGTAACATACCTCCAGCGTGTTCATGAGAGCTGCTGCCGAGCTGTGACAGGTTAGTTTAGTATTCATGCCCATTCAGCTGTTAGGCTGAAGGCATTAAGTACGAGCATTCTTACTGGCATGCCAAACAAGAGAGATGTAACCAGCTGCCCTGTTCGGTTTCAGAAGAGGCCCTGCAGATCTAAGTGGTGTGTTGTCCAGCCAGGCAGAGATAGGCAGGCCATTGACTGAATCCTCTACATTTCAAAACTGTAGAAATATACAGAAAATGTCTCTATCCAGGAGATTGCTGAGTTCCCAAACAACCATACCCTCTCCATATCCACCCGTCTCAGATTCTGCTTCCCCCTCCCGCTGCCGCTGCTCACCATGTCCCTTCTCTCCTCCACCCACCCCCTGCGAGGCTGCCCACCAGGTCTCTCTGCTCCTTCAGCCTCCTCTCCCCGCGAGATGCCTCACATCCCTCCTCTCCTCCACCCCCATCCCGTGAGACCCCCCCCACACCTGCCATTCACCACGTCCCTTGTCTCCCTCAGTCCCAAGAGACACCACACCTTCTGCTCACCATGTCTCTCTTCACCTTCCTGCCCCGCGAGGCCCCCCCACCAGCCGCATCCCTCCTCACCCGCCCACACCTCGTGGTGCATCCTTCCTCAGGCCCCGACCTGTGAGACCCCCCCACCCCGCCTGCTGCTTGCTGGGGCCCTCCTCGCTGCTCGCTCCAGCAAGGGGGTGAGGAGGGACACGGTGCTCAGTGGGGGGTCTCACGGGGGTGGGGGTGGAGGAAAGGAGGGAAGCAGCGAGTGGCAGGTGGGGGATCTGGTGAGGGCAGGGAGTGAGGAGGGACTTGGTGAGTGGCAGGCGAGGGGAGGTCTCGGGGTGGGGAGTGAGAAGGGACGCAGTGAGCGGTAAGGACCTCAGGAGATGGGGGGTGGAGTGGAGGAGAAGAGGGATTCACTCACCAGGCAGTGGTGGGCGGTGGGGGCCTCAGGAAAGGGACGGAGCTGGGAGGAGAAGAGGCAAAGTGCAGGGCCTTGAAGTCCAGCAGTGTGTCGGTGGCAGCTGTGCCAAGGTAGGCTGAGCCTCCACTGGCCTATTATATCCACCACCCATGACAGCCACGATGACTCCAAGATCTCTTGTTCGAGTGGCAACATCTAATTTAGTCCCCATCATTTTGTATGTGTAGTTGGGATAATTTTTTCCAATGTGCATTACTTTGCATTTATCAACACTGAATTTCATCTGCCATTTTGTTGCCCAATCACCCACTTTTGTGAGATCCCTTTGCAGCTCTTCGCAGTCCGCATTGGACTTAACTATCTTGAGTAATTTTGTATCATCTGCAAATTTTGCCGCCTCACTTTTTCCAGATCATTTATGAATGTGTTGAATAGCACTGGTCCCAGTAGAGATCCCGGGGGGACCCCGGAAGTTTTATATGAAAGTCGTCAAGAGAAGAGAACTAGGGACTCAGCAATAGGCCTCAATCAGTCTGTTCATAAATTGGAATAGTTGTCAATGTTGTCTCAATCTTAATGTGCACAGAGTAGCATTGCCTTAAGCTTATATATATGACAAGGATGTAGTTCTGTTAGGTGGCCTCATGACCAGACTGGCATAAGCAGGGAACCATGACACAGACACAACTTCAGTAAGCAGAAGACATCTAGAGAAGAGAGAGGCAGCTTTCAGCCTTCAGCTGCTGTTTTTTCATGATTCCCTCTTTCCCAGAAGCAGGAAGAACAGATAAACCCCAGAGCTTCCTCACAGAATCCGTTCCAGAGTCACGGTCCTCCTCCCTTTGGGGGCTGTCTATGTGTCTGACAAGGAACGCTCACTCACCAAGCCTTCACAATCTCTCTCTCACCATTCTATCTGCCAGGATTTCTAAGTCACAAGATGTGTCTGTGTTGAATCTTATTAATTAAGGTGGAAGAAAACATTTAGGACAGCTCATCCTCCTTACCGGCAGTTCTTTCCTAATGCTTTATCAGTAATGATGGTCTTGGTTTTTTATTAACCCACAGGGGCTGGGATTTTCAGCAATGTCTAAGGGGGATGGGAGTTGGCTGCCTCCCTCCCTTAGGTGCTTTTGAAAAATTCCTGGGTAATTTCCCTGGTAATGTTTGTTTTGCATCTGTGAGTCTGTGCAGTACCTAAGAAATTATTTCAGTCAGAAAAAACAAAAACAAAAAAAAACCTCTTAGAAAGCTTCTCAAGACAAACTTTTCTGGAGTTATGCTCTGCTTCTTAGAAGAACTGCACTACAACTATAAAGCATTTCTCCAAGTTCTACCTACCTATACATTCAACTGAGACAATCCGTAATAGTGCCACCTTGTGACTAACAAGAATGTTATTGTCGAATCCAGTTTTTAATGCCCTAAGCAATGGTGAGACAATTCTGCGTTGTATTAGCTCTTGTGGTCAATATGTTCTTCTTATTTATATTCTGGCTTAATAATCATATTATTAATGTCAATCTTTTACTCCTAGTTCTTACCCTCTTGTACCACTCTACATAATTCCTCTATAGCCATGTTTTTACATACTTCAAATACTTATAGACCTTTATCATTTCCCTATCCACCTATCCACCCAACCCCACTTAGTCATTGTTATGCATATTTGGTTATTTTGGGTGGAATTTTCAAAGCCATATAAGGCATTCCCTTTAGAATTAGATTTATGATTAGAAATTAATGGTCATTTAAATATTTTGATAGCTTTGAAAACCTCTCTATTATTTCCTTAGAACTCCGTTCCAGATCACAGCACACACACACAAAATCTCTGATTTTCTCAAATTAAGGTGTTTATTTTCCCAACCACACATGCAAAGACCAGTCATGTGTTTTAAAATCTTGTTTAAAATGTGAACTATGCATAGGGTAGAATATTCAATACAAATCACTGGAATGGGGACTAAATTCATCTAACATATTTGATCTTTTCCATCTTTGATTCATGCAGACCTATGCCCCCAGCAATGCACATGGGCTTCAGCAACCTCTCTCCAAACAAGCTCATTAATGCAAATGAAAGAGTCCGTATAGAGGACAAAGTTATGGAACTTTCCTCGTTGTTATTTCTTCCCTCCTATTGTAAATGTACCTCACTTAGGGCATTAGAATTCAGGTTGGTTGAGGCAACCTCATCAATCAGGAGATGAAGAAAAAGAAAAGGAAAAAATGAATCCATGTGTTTTCACAATAAAACTCCATTGCTACTCTGACTCCCAGTCACACTATAAAAGTGAGAAAACCCATCCCTGAAACTGTGATAACAAAGTCTCTCATTTTTAAGGCTTTCGTTGAAGACAGCCATCAAAACAATAGATGTTCTGCCTTGTTCGTTGTCTAACAGGGCATTTTAGCTAACTCTGGTATCTTTAGGGGTGTTGGACTGTAGCCAGGAGTTTAGTCGCATTTCTTAGAGGCTGTGTCTCTTCCAAACAGCCAAGTAATGTTTGGTTGGCGAGCTAGTGTTTCTGCATCTTCAGTAGCATGTCTGTTAAGTTCTGTGGCCATGAATGTAAATGGAGGCAGCACGCGGTAACAGTCTTGCTTCCATCACTGCTTCTGCTTTCATTTTTCTTTCCTGCTGCTGCTTCTAATAAAACAACAGGAATCATCACTTCATCCTCAACAGACTGTTTCTGCCTGTTGCAGGGTGACTACCCACCATCATGTTGCCAAGCCTTCTCATTCAGAAACAGCTATAGAGAGCTGCAAAAATTGTACCTGGATACGAATTTCTGCTCAATCCAGGGGATGTTCAGAACTGGTTTGGGTTTAGCTTATTATAGCAATAGGGCCAGCTGTGAAATTGAGATTTGTGTGCAAACTTCCCCAAGTTCACGGGTATTGAGATCCCCGGTTTTGGCTGTGACCCATCTGTAGATGTGATAGCTGGCTGCCAATGCTGGATAGCATCTACGGAGAGATTTTGGTTCATCAGTTGTTTTAATTTTGTGTTTGTTGCCTTTTGGTTTCCTCACCAGCAGTTTTGTTACATACAAGATCTGCACAGTATAGAAATTGTAGGGATCTCAGTTCCTTAAAGATGGAGGTTGTTAATGCCCTTCCCCAACGTCCTTTTGTGACATGGCCAGTCTATTGCACCAGATACTTCAAGTTGTCTTTCATCTAGGCTTGCTCTTTCATCCATTTCTGTTTGTTTTCTTGGCCTTTGCGGAATATGGAGCATTGAGCCATCACACTGCAAAGCTCATTTGTTAGTTCACGTGTTTTCTCCATAGCAGTAATGGAAGCACAATTATGAAAGCACATGACTCCTTTTTTAAAAAAGTGAGGAAACTTGTTCTGTTTAAAGCATGATTTTATTTAGTATTTCAAAAAGTCTCACCAACCAGCTTAGAGCCTTTGTCTTGACATCCTGCTTCAGGAATAGTATGCTTCAGTCAGACAAGACAGACTCCTTAACAACATCTAATTCTTTTATACCCATTACAATCTCCTTTTCTAACTTGTTTTGAGCCAATTTTTGATCTTCTATAAATCTGTGTGTGTATAAAACACTTATTTCTTAGTGTTCACTGTGCATGTATTTCCTTCAAGGTTTTCCTGGGGTTAATTAAAGACAATATCCTCCAATCCTGAGATGGCATTGCAGTACAGATTCTGAGATTTTAAAGCCAGTAAGGACATTTTGATCAACTAATCATACCTCCTGCTTAGTGCAGGTCATAGAAATTTACCCAGGCATTCCTGCATTGAACCCAGTAACTTGTGGCTGAATTAGAGCATGCCATTTCCATCCATTGTGAAACAATATACTTTCCATTCAAGCTGGGCTTTTTTTTTTAAAACATCTCCTCTCTAAAATGATGGATTTTGGAGAGCGATAGCTCCTTGTCTATCTTCATGCCTCAGCTTGATCTCTTCTCATTTCATGGTGAGCTTAAATATTGTAGTGTCAAATGGGTTTGAAGATTCTGTTAACCTGCTCTCTCTTCTTGTGCTTCTGTCACTTCTCTTATCCTCTGTGATATTTTTGTAGTCCATAAAAACTGTGTACTGAGGCTTATGATAGACTCATAGACATTAAGGTCAGAAGGGACCATTATGATCATGTAGTCTGACCTCCTGCACAGCGCAGGCCACAGAATCTCACCCACCCACTCCTGTAACAAACCCCTAACCTATGTCTGAGTTATTGAAGTCTTCGAATTATGGTTTGAAGACCTCAAGCTGCAGAGAATCCTCCAGCAAGTGACCCATGCCCCATGCTGCAGAGGAAGGCGAGAAACCTCCTGGGCCTCTGCCAATCTGCCCCGGAGGAAAATTCCTTCCTGGCCTCAAATATGGCGATCAGTTAAACCCTGAGCATGTGGGCAAGACTCACCTGCCAGCACCCAAGAAAGAATTCTCTGCAGTAGCTCAGATGATATAGATAGGAACATCTATCTTAGAGCTGGAAGGGACCCTGAAAAGTCATTGAGTCCAGCCCCCTGCCTTCACTAGCAAGAGCATGTATTGTTTTTTGCTTCACATCCCTAAGTGGCCCCTCCAAGGATTGAACTCACAACCCTTGGTTTAGCAGGCCAATGCTCAAGCCACTGAGCTATCCCTCTCTCCTTAAATGTGCAGTAGTGATCCATTGTAGTGAATTGACCGATGAAGCCTGTATACTCTCACAGCCTGTTGACTACCTGTACTTTGGCTGGCTCAAGCTGTGTCAGACAAAGGGGAATGCTGCAGAGGATGGGGAGGGGATACTGCCAAGAATACTGCCAGCAATGAGCCAGTGTCACATTTTCGCAGGGGCATTCGGTATAGCCATGTCAGCACTGCCCATGAAATAATTGCGGGGAGTTCTTCCAGAGCTCGGCCAGGGCCTCTTTCTTTCTCTATTCTCACCTGTATGCCAGCTTGTTTTAAGGGAAATATTCATGTGTCCCCATCAGATGTCTCTCAGCCACTCATCTTTCTACTGGAGGAAATTAACCTTTGCAACCAGAAGTTAATCTTTGTGACCGCTATATCCACTTTGTTTGCAGATAGGCATTCAGTTGGCTTGTTCCTTTTGTGTGCTTACCCATAAAAATTCAACTTGTATTGTAGCAGAAGGCAAGCGATGGTTTCTCATGGTGGCAAGCTGCCCCACCAACCACAGGCTTGCTTAATTAGGGCTTGACTGATGCAACGACATTGTGCTGGCCCTCTATGTAGCGTGAATTTCATCCATATAGAATCAATTGCTCACTAGTTCATATTTAGTTCCCAGTATTCTTGCCTAGACCCACTGGGCTCGATTTTCCTCTCACACCATTTTACATTGGTGCAACATAGTTGATCTCAATGGAGTTACACATGATTTCCACCAGTGTAAATGAAAGCAGAATCAGGCCCCTGGGCAGTAAAGTCATGCATGCATAATACAATGGAGACCTTTTCTCTTTCAAGAAGAGGTGAACACACAGAGAGGAGATTCTGGGTGCTGCATATAAAGAAGGCAATCAGGTGTGCTATTGTTCTTGATTTTATTTGTATTATGGTAGCACTCAGAGACCACTGCTAAGATCAAAGCCCATTGTGCTTGGTACTGGACATATCCCTAGTAAGAGACAGTCCCTGTCCAGAAGAACATGCAAGCAAAATAAGAGAATATGATAGTCCACAGTTCTAAACTATTGATACATATTCAGACTCAGACTGTACCAAGTGTCAGAAAATGGGGGCAGAATAAAATGTGGGCAAAATCAGGGGATGGGAACGAATGGGAAAACTTTATGTATATATTATTTTTATTTATTATTATTTTTTGCAAATGGAACACCACAAACTGTTAATCAAAGCTCAAGTTGTCCCTGCAAAGATATATTAACGTTCTTTCAATTTGTCGTAACAGGAGGCTGGCCCGCTCCACTCTGCTGCTTATCCCCTTGTTTGGAATTCACTACACTGTGTTTGCCTTTTCTCCTGAAAATGTCAGTAAACGGGAGAGACTAGTGTTTGAACTGGGACTGGGCTCTTTCCAGGTGATTATACCATGAATTCTGCTTTTTTTAAAAAAAAAGAAAGAAAAGAGAACTCTGGATTTGTTATGACTGCTGTGCATGGATCTCTCTTTGACTGTGTGTTCATTCACTTACCGTAGGTGCTTTGTAGACTAGCAATTCTCTCTCTCGCCCCCTCCTATTTTCAATCAGTTCCTTGAGGATTTTAATTTAAGGTCTTTTCTCTGCTGTTTATCCAGGGCTTTGTCGTTGCTGTTCTCTATTGTTTCTTGAATGGGGAGGTAAGATTTTTGATATTTTTACCTGTTCTCCCTCCGCCCCCATCTGTTTAGCATGACATTTGCTTGTGATCACACCGTGTAACCCACCTCTCAGCTGTAATTCATTAGCTATCTACTCCTTGTTTGCATCCAAATTTCAGACTGCCTTCATCAAAGCCGGAAGCATGGTCTTTTGGTCAAAGTACAGGGCTGGCAGTCAGATAGGTCTGGGTTGTCTTCCTGCCTTTGCCTCTGGCTTACCCTGTAACTGCTCGGAAAGTCACTTGGGACTCCTACTACCAGTGCAGGATTGGGTTCTTAATAGCCTTATGTTACAGTGTAGCTGTAAAATGGGAATAATAATAATTCCATACTTTACAGAGGTGATTTGGAGCTATTTTTATTACTGCTTGTAAAATGATTTGAGATCCTTGAGTGGAAACAGGGGATTTTGCCTCTAAAGATGCAACACAATATTTAATATTTATTTCCAACATTTTGCTGTGCGTAATATTTGCAGTTTCTTTACATTTTGTTAAATAACTTAGTCCTATTTTAAAGGGCACTTTCTCAATTTTGGCCTTTGGCACAGTGAGTGGAGAGGAATGAATTGCAGTCATGGCCATGGCATTTATGATTCTTGCCTTTCAGACACTGTAGATTTGATCCTAGATTTGACAGTTATTTTGTTTGTTATTAACCCAAATTGGTCTCTGGGGTTTGCAGTCATTGTGGTTTTCCATATGAGTGCCATTTACTATGGATGTGGGGTGGGGGGGGAGAATTAAAAATATAGGGCCGAATCCTCAGATGGTGTAAATCAGCTTTTCTCAGTGGAGTGATGCTGATTTACATTATCTGATCTGGCCCTATAATGAAAGGCCCTATAATGAAAATTATATATAATTTTCCCCCAAGTATATATAAAACTGACCTTGCCAAGGCACTGCTTACAGGGAAGTTTTAGGCAGTGTTCTGCACTTTTTACATAGGCAAATCTACAGTAATTGTGCATGTGAGAAATCCCATTTCCATGCAATAAAACTATGCTCTAACTTTGTCTGTGCATCTCAGTCATGAATGAAGATTGAGAGATATATTGTCTAGTTGATGTGCAGCATCCTAATAATGCTTAGCATTTATAACGAGCTTTCCATCCTTAGAGTTCTTAAAGTAGGGAGTTTCCCTTAGATAGAAGATTAGTTGCTAAGTTGTATTTACATTCCCATTGCAATCAGTGACACATTAGGTATACCTGGGTATTCAGCGACCCAGCAGGTGAGTGTACCGTACTGCGTACATGTCATATATACACCCAACAAGTTCAGCGAGCATCATGTGGTTAACAAAGAAGAGTTAAACCTAATTACTTGTTCATCTTCCAACTGTACCTGTCATAGCATGTGCTATTATTGCGTCATTTAGGTGACATACCAGGACGATGCTAGAAAGGGTAGCATGCACACTTTCATATCTGCCTGCTGTCACCCCTTTGTGGGGAAATGAGAGAGGAGAATGCAGTGTTTTCATTAGCCACACATCCACAAAAGGCGGATGGAAGCACTGGGAACAAGATGGGGATGAGATGTGGATGAAGCATATTCCGTCTTGAATGGTTCGCCAAGGTCCCAATCCAAAGTCAATGCCAATCAAAGGGGAAATCTTTCCATTGACTTCACTGGGTGGGGGCGGTTCATACCCAAGGAAAGATTAACTCAATAAGTGCCAAATGCAATGGAGAGCAAAAAATGCAAGCATGGTGATGCAGATTGTTTCCACTCATAAGGGAAAGACTCCAATCTGATTTGAGGATGGTGGGTCCACAAAGTTGCAGCCCATTGTTTCAGAACTGAAAAAAAAAATATCACTGACCGTATCATCCCTCTGCTCTAGATATGGTGGGTGAAATCCTGGCCACACTGAAGTCAATAGCAAAGTTCTCACTGATTTCAACAAGGTCAGGATTTCACCTGGAGTATCCAAGCTAACCACTAACTGCCTGGAGTTAGGAAGAAAGTACCACTAAGGGCAGAGGAGTCCATACTTGTCCATTACAGGATTTCATGGCTATGCTTCTTCCAAAGTATCTGGTATTAGCCGCTGTCATAGACAGGATACTGGACCAGAGTCATGACCCAGATACTGTGAGAGTCGGTGGGCTTAGGAACATTATTAATGTTATTGTTACATTTTTATTTATTATTTGTATTATCATAATGCCAAGCAGTCCTAGTCATAGACCAGGACCCCAATGTGCTAGGTGCTGTACAAACACAGAAAAACAAAACAGTCCTGTCCCCAAAGAGCTTACAATCTCAGTGTAAGACAAGAGACAACAGATGGGGGAGTATAAGAAATCAATGAGACAGTAGTCAGCATGGTAGGCAGTGGACATGACAGGACCTCGATGCACCCCTGATCTGAATCATGGTGGCAATTCATGTTCCCTGATGTCAGTGAGCATAGACTGAGTATACAATAGGGTTGCATTGCATTTCCCCACTGCCTCCACCCCGTGCACATCTAGAATTCTCCCTAGAGTTCACTGAGAGGAGAAGTTCAAGACAGGACTTAAACAAGCATTGTTTATTTTTGAAACTTGATTGTCTGTCAGCATGTACCCGAGCGGCTAAGTACATAAAAAAATGACCTTTTAAAGTTTCTCCCTAAAGGTGCAATCAGAAATAAAGAGAAAATGGAGGAGCTGGAAAGTCAACCGGTATTTTGCTGTGGATTTCAAACATCGCCATCCCTCTCTGGCGAGCAGCGGAGTGAACGGGGGGACACAACTCTCCATTCTGAGCAAGAGCAGCTCTCAGATTCGGATGTCCAGCATAAATGCAGAGAATCTAGCGACATGAGCAACTAAATAACCCCTCCCCCCAATAAAACCCAAGACACCCCGTTAAAAAAAAAATCATAATTTTGGTGGTGTGGGTTTTCTTTTTTAATGATTATTATTATGATTTTTTAAATGTAAGATGTGTCCACAAGCATGAAACAAAACATCCCTGGCATTTTGCAGAGAAGAAAAAAAGGATATTTTTTTAACAATCATTGTAAATACACCACTAAGATCCATGCCATTGACAAAAAAAAATCAATAAAACGCCAAGCCCACCCCCACACACCTATTTTGAGCATCTGCAAGTAATCCATTGTCAGCCAAGTGTATCAAGTGATTGCTGTGCAGTTGTGAACATTGGTTGCCAAACTGATATAAATCTCTCTGTGCATGGACTTCATTGTTGTTATGTTTGGGGTCTGGGTTTGTTTGTTTTTCTAATCCAATGCATCGTCGCTATGCCTCATTCCCATCTTTCGTGTCTGAATATTCTCAGTCTCTTTGGAGTCTTAGGATATAGCTATAGCGTTGGGGTTAATAATGCCAGCCAGTTCACCAAGGACTCCGGAAATGGATTTCATGGCTGGATTTGGTCAGAAGAACTCAGCGGACTTAGAACATCTGCTGTGACTGTGAGACAGCATACCTGTCACCATTCCGGAGAGAGGAATCCATGCAGCAGAGATGGGGGCTGCTATTTTAGGTTCTAGCTAAGCTGTGAATTTTCTAAGAGGGCCATCCATTTGAGAGAGATCTATATTTTTGGGGTTGATAGGTTGGAGTTTTGAGTAATGTGAACAAAGATTCCCCACCCCCACCTCCCCAGAGGCAAAGGTCAGTTCCAGGAGTCTCGCTTCCTCTGAATTACACTGAAGCTCCTGCATCGATGTCTGATCATTGCACTGCGACTGGTAGTGGCATGACATGTGTGTGTGACCTCTGCGACCAGGCTGGCATTGACAGTGTTACGCCTCAAGTTTGCCAGCACAAGAGACTCAACAGGGGTCCAACATGGTGGTGCAGGAAGATTAATGTCCTCAGTGTCTGTGGAGCACCTAACGTGAACAGTCAGACACTACGGAAGAGAATGATAAAGACTTTGGATCATTGACCATATCTGGCAGTTTCTTCTGTCATTGGATCTTTTGTTTGTTCACCAACAGATATTATTAATGCCAATGTCAGAGGGACAAAAGAAAAAGTCCTTTCCAACTTTGCCTTGCAGTAGAGCCACGACTGGATACATATCTACTTCAGTCAAACATCAATGATGTCAATTATTTCTTGAGAGGTTTTATGTGGTGCATAAAGGCTTTAAGGACTGTATTTGCTCTTATTTCTGTGTGGATTTATATGTGAGTGTATTAAAAAACAAAATGACATTTAAATATGATGGTTTGGACTCAAACTAACAGCAACCAGGGAATTCAAAATTATGGTTAGCTCTTTGTTCTTAAGTGAAATGAAAAAGAAAGTGTGTGTGGGGGGGAAGATATAGACACAACATTTTCCTGTCGGCAGAGATTTTGATTTCACTAGGTTTTGTTAGTTTAGTTCAAAACTTTAATGTCATTTTAAATATAGTTTTTTTAAAAAAAATAGTTTCCTTGTTTTTAAAAGGAAAAAGTCATGAAAAGTTACGAAAGAAGTATTAATTATAATACTTAACACTTAGTGCTTTATGGGACGTATTCTGCTCTTAGTTACAGCCGTGTAAATCTAAAATAATCCCAGTAGAGTTAGGAGTCAATCCTGCAATACATTGAAATGGATGGATCACTTGATGATGACCTATTCTGTTCATTCCCTCTGAAGCACCTGGCATTGACCACTGTCGGAAGACAGGATACTGGGCTAGATGGGTCTTTGGCCTGACCCGGTATGGCCATTTTTATGGTCTTATGAAATAAATGGGAGTGCTGCCTTGACTACAGTAGGTGCAGGAGCAGACATTTATTCCAGATTCACACCACTATAAGGGTGAAATTCACTCCTGTACAGAAGACCAGTAAAAGGACTATGTACAGCTTAAATGTACTTTGAGGTCTTAAGTGGGATTTATATGATGTACAGGCTTTTTGCCAGTCCTCTGCATGGGGTTGACCCTAACCGAGAGTAGAATTTGGCCCCCTATGTTCCAGACCTTGTGCAAAAATTACGTAAGTACTTTTTAACTGATAGATTGGAAACTTTTCTCTCATCAGATGCTGTAAATAGCTATTTTAGCAAGTTTCCCAATGAATCATGTTCTTAATGGACCAGAAAGACACTGAAGAGGGAGAGGGGTAAAGTCAGATCTATCCGGTAAATATATACTTATAATTTTTTAAACAAAACTATCTAATATTAAATGAACAGATGAAATTTAGTTTTGTATTTTCTGTAGTATGGACTTTCATGAGGTTAATACTGACAATGCTGTAAGTGTATTATAAAACGAAATAATGGACAAAGCATATTTTGCATGAATGGTTACTAGCCAATTTTCAGCCATTGATCACCATATTTAAAACTTGCCTCTGGTTGGAGGCCTTTTTTGTGCCACATTTCAATCCAGAGCAAGAGGTTTTT
Source organism: Mauremys mutica (assembly GCF_020497125.1). Lineage (NCBI taxonomy): Eukaryota > Metazoa > Chordata > Testudines > Geoemydidae > Mauremys > Mauremys mutica. The sequence continues at coordinate 286,566,730 of NC_059073.1, forward strand.
CTCTGGCAGTTCTAAAATCCTCTCCTAGTTGAGTTGGTGGGTCTCAGTCCAGTTCCTCGTGGGCAAGTGTCCACATCACAAAACCACCCTTGCAATTGGCACACATTGGAGGCTAGATCCTCAGCTGGTGTAAATCAGTGCAACACCATTGGTGTCCATGCAACTACGTCGGTTTACCTCAGCCGAGGATCTGACATGGGCACATTATTATTTTTGAAAGGCTCAGCAAGAGAGGCCAGGGGCTGAATGGTCCTGGAGACTGAATTCACCTCTTGATTCTTAGAGCCCAAACTCAGGATTGAGGCAGGTTGGTGGGATGTTGTGTTGGAAGCTTCCACACTATATGCTGTACTTGTTCAGTAGACCAGTAGTTCTCAACCTGCGGGCTGCTTGCGGCCCAATCAGCACACAGCTGCTGCCCATGTGACATGCTCAGGGCCATGCAGGTAGTGTATATACATATTGTGTGGATGCAGCCCACATAACACACAGAGAGCTTCATATGCGGCCTACAATGGTAAATAGGTTGAGAACCACTGCAGTAGACTGAGAGAGGACTTCAGTCTTTGAGATTTTCCATCCAGTATCGTTCACCAGCAATGAATTTACTAGAAGTTGTAGCTCTCTATATACTTAATATATTCTATAAAGTACAGGCAAATCCCTTCTAGTGGGATTTTTTACTGGAAGTACTGACCACTCTTACAGTGGTGGCATTCATGTGGCCACTGTATTGTTCAGTGTTACTCGAAAGATCATACTTCAGGTATATATAGAGAAACCAGTAGTTACTAAACAAAGATTCTAATGCCATTGCACAAAATATGCTCTTGGGTATCTTTATGTCGAATGTAAATTGAAGATGCTAGATGTGCGTGTCACCACTTCTGGTGACCATCATCACTAAGCGTCAAGATAGAAGGAACCAAAAGGAAGAATTGCTTCAAAGCATGTGTAAATATCTATTCACGTGTAACAGTGTTTGTTTTATTTCTACTGTGAAATATATTTTGGAGTTAGAAAGTACATGTTATTAAAACAAAATGGAATTTAAAAAAATGTGTGCTTTGCTCCTTGAGCCATTTTTATAATATGCCAATAATACATTTCCTGTCTAATTTTCTTATTTGGCTTTTGTAAATGTACAAAATCTTCTGTACTGCAGCTTTTGTGGGTCTGTAGTGCATAGAGCTGCTGTTCCGTTGTCTGCCGTTGAATGGGGAGATCTGCTACGAGATGTATTTTAAAATCCTGAAAGAAATACTGTGTAAGAGAGGTGTGATTTTTCAGTGGTGTTGGGCACACTTATCTCCCTTGGACTTTATTTGGATTTGTGGGTGCTCAGCAGTTCTGAAAATGAGACCCTGGGTGCCAAAATCTAGGTACCTCAATAAAAGAAGCCTGAATTTCAGAGGCACTAAGGTTGAAAAATACAGCTGCTTTGCCTAACTTAAGTACTCATGTTTGAAAAAATTGGGCTTAAGATTTTAATGGCACAATCTCAGTGATGTTCAGGAAAGACTCTCGCTTCTCTTTTTAGTCTGTGGCAGATGATTCCCATTGGATATGGAGGTCTAATGGAAGTTACCTAGTTACTGTAGTAGGTTCAGAGAAGAAGTAGATCAGTCCTGAAGTTGTGTCTGTGATACAATATGAGAAACCATGTCCTTACAGTTCTGGCGCAAAGAACTACATGTGTGCAGCACTGTTAATACAGTGTTATGGGCCATTATTTTCTAAGGGACCAGTCTTCAAAGGTGCTGAGTTCATCAGTTTGCAGGATCCTAATATTTATTTTTTTCCACAAGGGCTTTACCAGAACACTAAAACCAATGGACAACATGAAGTAGGCTAGGGTTTGCTTGGAAGATCCATGCCATGATTCCCACTGCACGTGGACATCAGTTAATCAAAGCTAAAGTTCTCCTGGATGTAAAACTCAGAATTCAAACTCTCTTTCTGTGTATTCCCAAAGGTGACAAGTTATGCCTATGTTGCTTACATTGCTGGTCGTTACATTAAGAGGGCTAGACAAATTATATTTTTGTGGCAGTTATCAGAGATAGAGGTTCCTCAAGTGCCTTTTAGGACCAGACAGCAGTTTGGGGAGGAGGGAGGCGGCAAAGGGGGTGAAATCAATTTAAGATTATTTTTAACTGCAGCAAGCACGTTATCTCTTCTAATATATAAATTCATGATCAGTATGACCTCATACTATGACACAGTAAATAATAATATGCTGGAATTATAAGAGCAAGCCTACCTGGACCATGGTAGTATCCTTCTGCTTAGAGTCTATGGGAGTTTTGCCCTTGAAATGGGAATGGAATTAGGCTCTTTATGATTGTGGAATCAGATCCAAAGCTCACTGAAATCAATGAGAGTCATGATACTAACTTCAGTGAGCTTTGAACAGGCCCTTAATATAGACCCTAATCTGGATTCTGGTCTCAGCACCACTGGTGTAAATCTGGCACAACTCTGTTGACTTTACTTATGCTGATGTGAGGTCGGAACTGGCACACGGCTGCCTTGAAACCTTGTAACAAGATGGTGGAATCTCATTAGTTCCACAGGTCTCATGAAATCTCCACCATTTGAGTTGGCAGAAATGTCACAGGATCAGCTGGTGAGATTTCAGCAGTGTCGCATCTGAAGTTGACTCTCAGCCATGATTTAGATTCCAAAGTGAACTGGCCTCTGACTAGTATGAGTTCAGATCTTAACATTATCTCCCTGGCCCATACGTACCAGAAAATAGATGCCGACAGTGTAGGGAGTCCAGCAAAGCCATTCACATGATTTAACGACATTGAAACAGCAAAAATAATGGAGGGAACTAGATAGAGTCACATCTAGACAGAGTCTAGTCTCAACACAGATAACCGTTCCTTGTTTAACTCACATCACCACAATGCACGCGCTGCTGTCTCTTGTTCCTGTGGGGAAGGTGTAATGTTCAAAATGGTCACCTTCTGGGAAGCTTTGAATTGTCACTTCTGCTGAGAATCTCTTACATGTTCTGCTTTTTTTTCTTCACCGCTTAAAAAAGTATTTATTTTCAAGATGCCAGAGGCAATATCTCAGAGCTGAAAGGGTCAGCGTGGAACCGCAGTTCTGGTTAATGCCTTCACCATGAAGTCCTCGAATCAGCGAAACTGTCTCTAAATAGAGCTTTTGATGGAGTTTTCCATGGCTTCAGATGATCTTTAGTTAACACAACAGAACAGTCTGAAAGTGCCAAATGTACATTATGGTGGCTTGCTCTGGGGATGGGGGAGATCAAAGTAGACTAACCTGCTACAATCAGACTAGATGCTCCTCTTCATCAGCAGAGCTAGATTCTTCATCAGGGTCAGGACAAAGGCAGGGCTGTGACCATGCCCCTCCCCTTTCCGCAGTAGCCAATGGAGCTGCGATAGTGCAGGGCAAAGCACAGGCTGCATCCATTAGAGGAAGTTGCAGCACCAGCACTGGTGTGTGCTCCTTGAGCAGCCTCCCAACACACACACACATACTGGGATTTAACAGCCACAACATAGTCCTGTAGCTTTTTGCTACGTGCCAGTGAGCTGCTTAGAAGACAATCCAAATGGTAACTCCCCCCGCCCCCCTGTTCAGTTTACATGCTTGTAAATGAGAGCAATATAAAGAGGTTTTATTTTTCCCCGTTTCATTTATATTTCAGCAGGACTAGGGATTTCTTCCACCCTTTTTCCCCCCACCCCCCATACATTGTTGTGTGTTTGAAATTCCAAGCCTTTGTGTACATAAGGCTCTGAAGAATGTTTAACAGCATCTGTTTACGTGTCATTACAGAACAGTCTTATCAGGAGAACTGACATACCTCGGAAAGTCCCACCATGGGCAGTCGGATGGCCCGCACAGATTTCACCATAGCCTGCCACAGTGGCTACTTTTTCCAGGCTGCTTGTTGAAATGAGGCATTTTGTAACTTCTCACACACTTCTAAGAAGAGAATTTGATCATGTACTTTGCTTACTACGTTAATAAGAGAGGAAACTTACTTTCGGTCGTATTTTTTGGCAGTCTTAAAAATCTTGTCCACACGAAAAATAATGAAATGTGGCCCGGTGGTTTTATAAACCTTTTGACAGGTTCAGTATTCCCTGATGGTATTTCCAGGCTTTTCCTCTATCTAGTTGGGATACACTCTAACTTACATTGCCAGATATTGAACTCTGGCCCGTCACACTGCTGCTACTATTTGTAGTTCACCATTCTTTTCATCTCCTCTTTTGAGGATGGTCTTCCCACTGCCAATGCCTACGGTGACATTAATCTTCGCATTTAGCAATGCCAGTCCTCCGCTCAGTGACCATCTTCTTGGTTTTCAAACCCTGTGACTGTCCAGCTCTGAAGCCTAGAAGCTCTGTTTGTAGTAACAAAGGCAGTCAGTGGGCTCTGACTCACGCTACGGAGGCTGTTCCTGTATATTGGAGCTGGTCAACATTTTCCAAAATTTGATTTGTCAATGAAAATTTTGAATTTTGACCACCAGGAAAAATATGGATGCTTTGACATATCACTCATTCAAACATCTGAGCTAATAGCCATTGCTCCCTGTACTCTAAAACACCACTTCCTATTCAATATCGCTTTTCTTGCCAAAGGAAGGTTTGCTCTGCTCACAGAAGATTTCCAGGTTCAGATTAGTGTTTGATACAATTCAGAGCTTTCTCGATGCTGCGCCAAAATTAGCCAAACTTTCTGAAGTTATGCAGCTCACTTATTATATACATCATGCTCTTTGTTTGTGGGTAGCTCATGCTATCATTCCTATATGTTAGTAGTAGTCATTAGTTGTAGTACAGTCATGCTGAGAGGCCACGACTGAGATCATGGCTCCGTTGGGCTGTTTTAGATAGATTGGGTTCTCTCAAGAAGAAAAGACATGAGAAGTTACAATTCCTAGACTTCTCCAATTGCCCAGTCAGAAAGGACAGCATTTGTCCTTTGTTAGATAAGTCTCTCAAGTCAACAATTATAGGGTGGCTACTTCCTCTTCCTTCCTTTGAATCACTTTATTAAGAGAAGCTTGTTAATGCATGAAGACAGCATTTGAAATGAGAATGTTCCCAAGGTGATTTGTCCAAAGGAGCAATAAGAATTATGGCCTGAATGATCGGGTTTCAGATAGGGGGCTTTTCAGTTGCAGTGATGCCGCCATATTAGGGCTATTTAAATCATTTCTGGAAAACATCTGACCCTTTGCTCATTTTTAGAACCAAACCCAGTTGCACTTTCTTCAAGACTTGGCTTTGAAGCATTTCATTAGCTGGGTTTTTCCCCGCCCATCGTCCTTTCAATTTTGCTGACATTGCACTTCCTGCTCCCAACCAAAATCAAATGGTGCCAAAGCACCACAGGAAAGGCTGGTCTCATGGTATTTCTAGCCATGCCCAGGAGTATCAGCAATGCACTGAAACAGTGTTTTCCCGGGAGATTCACAGTTCTGTGCTTGCAGACTGCAGAAGCTGGGCCAGTTCAGAGAAACTTCTGAACATTTGTGTGTTTGCTGGGTTCTGACTGCCAACGTTTTTTAAATGTACCCATCCCTAGTTAATGTGAGCAAAGTCCTGCTTGTCTTGCCTGAGTGTAGGGAAGAGGAGAGAAAAGTAGCACAGGAGCCTATAACTTGCTAAGGGTATCTGTAAAACAGCCCAAGAGGATTCCAGTCAATCACTCTCTTGAGGAGCTGCAAACCCACTGGTTTCATGTCTCCAAGTCCTTTAGAGTAGATGCTACTTTCAGCAGTAGACAGGATGGCTTACAGCGATTCTACTAGTAGCAGTGAAAAAAGTATGCTATCAACCATGATTCCCCTGGGCACGCTCCCAAACATGCTACCAGCTGGATTCACATGTGATGCATGCAGAGCCATCTCTGAGTCAGCCACAGTTGAGATCTCTGTTTGCAACCTCCTGGGTTATGCCTCTGTGTTAACTGCCTCATTACCAAACCAGGGGCATTATACCTGGGGGCACCTTTAGTGAGTTAGGGCAGGATTTACTCAATATCTTTACAGATCTCAGATAGGCACAACCAGCTACAGATTGCATCTACTATCAGAGAGCGGTGGAGTACGGAGCATGCAGTAATATCTAATGATACTCTGATGTTAAGCTCTATGTGTTTTTGTGGTAGAGAGCGACATTCAGCTAAATGTGTATTGTACAACACGCCCTGTTTTAACCCCTGTGATCCTTTCACCTGGATATTATTGTTATTATTGCACATTTGCTTTCTTTGTGGGGAATTCATCCATGTGAAGAGTTAATGTGTGGTATGAACCTCGCAGTGTCTTTCAGTAGCTGAAGTAACCTAGGCCTCTGCATACACCTGTTCCAATGGACCTTATCACTGTACAGGAATCTCCAGAGGTCTCAAGGTACCTGCATAATCTGTAAAAACACCTGTTAGTATCTTCATTCTCTCTCCCAACGTCTTGCCTTTACAGTAGCAATTCAACATGCGATAGCTCCCGAGAAGAGCTGTGCCAAGTTAATGTATGTAAAGCGTATTTTGGCTTTTGAAGGTGTCAAGGGATGAATTTACTGGCCCTCTGGGTCTAATACTGGCCTTTTTATCGTTATTAGTAACAGGATCTGGGGTTATTACATTTTGTTAAGTGGGGAAACACAGATGTCAGCTGCTGCTTACTAGACTAATCTTTTTGTGTGTTCTGAGAAACAGTTCTAGATTTTAACATGTATACTGCTGTAGATGACACAATAAATGTATTATCATTTTTGCACGTCTGTTCTGCTATGAAACTGAACTCTCAGGCTGATCCAACACTGCAGCGTTACCCTTTTGGGAACAAGCAGGATGCGCTCATTAATGAAGGTGGTTTGATTGCTGGGAAGCACAGAGTTTAGGGCCAGAAGGGATCACATAATTTGATTTCCCATATAATACAAACCACTGAACCCCAGCCATTTACCCCTGCATTTAGCCAAATTACCTGGATTAGGCTAAAATATTACCGCTCTCAGGAGCCTAAGGCAGTGTGTGCCACAGGTGAGAATAGGAGACACCGCAGTGCATCAGTGCCTCAGGCCCCTGTAATGGCAAAGAATGACTTGGTGAGATAGGTCCGTGTGATCCTAGCCAGGGACCCAGGTTCCATGCTTCACGGGAAAGCAAAAAACCCAACACAACCCCTCAGTCCCTGCCAGTCTGACCCGAGGGGAAAATTCCTTCCCAGTCCTGAAAATGGTGATTACTATGACCCTGGGTGAGCCCCACTTGCCAAGATGCTGAGAAGGGAAATTCTCTGCACTGCCTCCAAGTGATACTTCCTGGGGGGTACCAGGGTTGTGAGGCAGGAGGGCCTTGTCCGTGCCTGTTGGGGGTCAGCTCCCCTATGCCACCGGCAACACAAACATTGCCCTCTAGGTTTCCGAGGCCCTGCTGTCTCTCCACCTGCTAGCGATAGGCACACTCCCACCCACCAAGTCTTTCCAGCCCCATGGCCATTGGTCACGCTCAGGATTCACAGAGTCACTGCTTCCAAAGGACAGCATATCCCAGCATACCAGTTCCACCGCAGATCACCGTTCGGCTTAACACACAGCACTCAGATACGTGTATAATGAAATCTAGTGTCCGTTTATTTAACAAAGCACAGAGATTCAAGTGGTGACCAGCAGAAGGATTGGAAATACATGCTTGCCTATAAAACAAAACCATAGCATGCATTCTACAGCCTAGATTTCATGTCTGGTAGAGAAATGCTTGCCCGAATCCTTGCAGCATTTTACCGCCAGACTTGACTGTGATCCTCCTTTCATGAGACAGACACACTGTCAGCTTGTCTCCCAGGTGAAGGACCCAGTGTGTTTCTTTGCCCCTCAAGATATACCGGTTTCAGCCTTTGTCTTTATGCATGGACAGGACACCCCTCGCTGTTTGGTCCATCCTGCAGACTTCCCCTCTTGTAGATTTCACACTCGCTTATTTTGCCTGTGACTCAGTATACAAATAGGCCTGCAATTGAGGGCCAGTACGCCAGTGGTTTTCAACCTTTTTTCATTTGTGGATTCCTAAAAATTGCGAGTGGAGGTGTGGACCCCTTTGGAACGCTTAGATATAGTCTGCAGATCCTGATCACAGGTTTAAAAACTACTGTTCAGGGGTGAAAGTAAAATACAGCTCTTACCGGTATGGGTCCCACTCTGCTCCCCACCCTCGGAAGGGGTGGGGCCTCAGACAGAAGGGGTGGGGCCAGGGGTGGAAGTAAGTTACATTTCTTACCCGTACAGTCCAAACACAAGCAACCCACCTCTCCTACATACTTCATGGATCCTTCCCATTGCATGACTTAGATATAGAAAATAAAGCTATTACTTCTACCAGCACTGTCTGTAATAAAACTTTACTATTGGAATAAGCCTGAAAAACCGAAAACTCACTGTCACATTTTTCTCCTTGTCCTCCCTCCTCCTCCTCCAGCCAGGCTGCGGACAGGGCTAGGCTCCCTGTTCTCCCAACCCCCCTTCAGCAGCGGCTGTACGGGTGCCCCTCTAGCTTGTAGCAGCGAGCAGGGGGACTGGCTGAGGGAGAAGCCTCCCCAGGTAGCCTGCTGCCTGCATAGGAACAGTTTAAACTTAGCTGTTCACTCCCTGGTCTGAATGTGGTTATTCGGGGCTATTTCTGGCATCCTTGTTAATTTCACTCACAGTTGTGGTGGGGGGGCAGTGACCAAAGCCGGGGCAGTTCTTTTCTGCCCCCTGGATGAGGCGATCTTCAATAATATAAATTGAATATAAATGAACTGCCCTGGCTTTGGTCACCCCCCAGGCCACCCTGGACCCTGCATCGTGAAGCATGGGGGCCCCCCAAAGCATGCCCCTCCCAAAGCGCAAGCCCCCCCAACAAATCCCCCCCCAAAGTGTGGGGCCTGGGGCAGTTGCCCCAGTCCATCCTATGAACAGGATGGTACTGGCGGTAGGTGCCTAAATACATTTGAAGATCTCGGCCCAAATCACCAACGTTGTCTCCCTGGCATAATCTGTGAGTTGCATTTGTCAACCTCCATCTCTCAAAGGGGCAGCATCTGGTAGCTGGGGCAGCTGCTGAAGATGGCAAAGGCTGTTGTGTTGGTTGAACAATCAGGAGAATGACTTCAGCGATGACAAAGCAAAGGCCGTAAATTAAACCAGAGGGTGTAGATTCGGATGCAGCGGCATAGCAGTTGAAGTAGAACAATGCAATTGACTGGCTAGGTTTTGTGCAAGCTAGCTAGCCAAGGTCAGGAGAAAATCTGCTTCCCAATGGGATTTAGATGCTACAGTGGCTCCCTGCTCAGGGGCGAATTTTTCTGGACACAACAGACAACCCTTATGACAGACAAGAAAGTGAAAAAGCGCAAGCTTTGCCTGTGCTCTGCGCATCACAAAGAAATCCTATACCGGGTCATGCAGCTAGCCCAGGGCTATTTATCAGTCACCATGTGGGAGAACTACAAAGTATTGCTACATTAAACCAGGCCTGAATGAAGCCAGGCTGCAATATTGCAGCATCTAGTTCATAGAATCATAGGACTGGAAGGGACCTTGAGAGGTCATCTAGTCCAGTCCTCTGCACTCATGGCAGGACTATTAGCTAGACCAATATTATCTAATTCAGGAGATTAATGCTCAGTAAAAGAAACCACAAAGCAACTCCCTTATTACACTTTTGGCTGCATTAATAATATAGCAGCACGCCCAAAGCCTCTGCTATGGCTGAAGAGGTGTCGTCTCAGCTCGGGGAGACGGGCGTGCGAAAGTTCCTGGTGTCTGAGTCTAACCACTAGGCAGACTGCCCACAGCCTGGGCTCTGACCTAGGGTCCCACATGTTTTTATGACAACTGATCATTGCCAGGTCACAGGGGTGCCTCAGCCACATCCTTCTGCCTCAGTTGCTGGCTACAGGTAGGGCATGGGTATCGGGATTATGTGTGGTGGCAGGGAGGAGGCCTGAATATGCACACAGCTTGAGGACCCCTCTCTTAAGGATCAGGCACCAGTAGCTGGGTAAGCCAACTTCACAGCAGCTTTGAATTGGCAAGAGTTGGGCAAAGTTGTCTTAGCACAGCCCTGCCATGGGCCCATGAGTGCTATCTTTTAGCTACACACCTTTCCCCATGATGGAAAGGGACCAGTTTTGTAACATGTAACTCCTCGTCTCAATGTGAAAATGCTGTTGGGTCAGACAGGAGGGCTTGCCCACAAGGCTAGGGGCAAAATTCACCTCATGGAGGTGGGGTCGGGGACAGCACAAGACTTAGGTCAGACTGTTATTCAACCAGTTCAGCTGGGCACACCCTTACGCTGTCAAACATCACCATGTCCCTCTTACAGTTGTGATAAAAGTAAGATGAAAATGAAAATGCTCCGTGTTAACAACGCTAGCCCTATGTAATTGAGGGGTGGGTGGGTGTGCGTGCGCAAGAGAGATTGGAGAGCTTGACAGAAAGTGCTTGACCTTGAAGGACCGAACGAGCAACAGTTTCTTTGCTTTAGATTTTTCAACACTGTGATCTCCCCGGTTGCATTTTATGGTCTGCCCCAGGAGTCACAACCCACCAGTTGACAGACTGACAGTAAGAAATTGTTTAAATTTTATTTAATCCAGGTGGGAGAAATGTGAGCATCCCTGCTGCTGAAGTATCAGCTGTATGCCAAGGCCAATGTTCTGTTGCCATTTAGGCACGTTCTGTATTTAGGCACTCCAAATGTGGCTGACTACCTAGCTTGGTGTATTGGTTTCCGGTATTTTTGCATATTATAGAACGGCTTACAAACAGACACCACAAGGTGGTAGCACCTCCCCACACAAAGGAACCACATTTCAGGATGATTTAGTTGGGAACTGGTCCTGCTTTGAGCAGGGGGGTGGACTAGATGACCTCCTGAGGTCCCTTCCAACCCTGATATTCTATGATTCAGTGTTAGCCTCTATGAAAAACCTGTTTACATTGTTCAGGCTCTGATATGACACTTCATGTCCCCAGTGAAGAAGGGACCAGCAGCCATTAAAATCATAGGCTAGTCTCTGCTCCCTGATGTGTCACACAGATGTTAACACAGTCGGGGCAAGTTTTGCACTGATCCAGGTGTGATAGTTGATGCAAATTATATATTCAGGTAGTTTGCATAGATGCAAACAATTATTCATAGAACCCTAAACTTCAGCGTATGGTCAATAAACCCTGACCTGAAGCGGTGCCAGGGGTAGGACACAGAGGTGCACAAAACTTGGCATCTGTGGGGAGGGGTTCTGGAGCGTGTCTGGAAGTATTAGGTAGATTGTGGTGAAGAGGAAGACCATTGCTGGGTATTTAGGGGGGCTGGCGGGGGAAGTGTGATGGGGTGGCTGGGGCAAGAATGGTGTTGGCAAGGCAGTGTCTTTGGGGAAGCAGGATGGGAGGCTGGGGGAACTGGGGATCCTGGTGGGGAGGGTGGCAGTCTCTTGGAAGAAGTTGGGTGAGGGGTGGCTGGTGGGAGTGGCTGGGGGGGAGTAGCTAGGGCTAAAACATGGTGTTGGGGTTGCCTAGGACACTGCAGGAAGTGCTTGAGGCCCGGGGTGCAGGAAAAGGACCTCTTCATCTTGTCCCAATGGCCACCAACGCTGCTTGCCACGCCTGCCCCTTCCGTATTTGGCTCCAGCAGGGAAGCTTTCTGTTCCGTGAGCACTACTGTGGCTTGGGTGTGTGTGTCACACAAGATGGCTGACACTTGGCAGCCCGTGTAACAGGCCATGGGTGGGAGAAGAGGGGAAAGACCAGGAAACAAGGGGGAAAACTGCTCTGGGGAGAACGTTACCCCATAAAGCTCACACGATTCATTATTGTAGAGCCCACTACTGGTCCATATGAAACTGGGGGCACAGCTCCCCTCAACTTCTGTGGCCATCAGGGCCCAGTCCCGCAAACACTTGGGCACATGGGTAACTTGACTCATGTGAGCAGCCCTATACAAATTAATGCAACAGTTTACTTGAGTGAACTTTCATGTGTTGGGGTAGGGGGCTGACTCACGTCGGGTCTGCACGGCTCTGGATTCAACTCTCAGAGGTGCTCTTAAGAACATCAATAAATTTAAGCTGGAAACTTGAAGGTTTCTAACCATCAGAAGAGCGAGGTTCTGGAGCAGCCTCCCAGTTGCAGTAGTGAGGGCAAGAAACCAAACTCGTTTTAATAAGGAGCTGGGTCAGTTTATGAATGGGATTATGAGGGTGTTGCTTGCAATGGCATTAGCAGGGGGCTGGTCTTGACCCAAGAGGTCTCTTCCAGTCCTATGTATGCAGCCAGGTGTCTGCCATATGGCCCCAATCCTGCAATCGATTACAAGTGGGTGCACATGGTTAGGATATAGATATGCAGGCCTGCTTGTAAAGGCCTGTACTTTAAGAATTGAGGTATATGTTTATCATTTAGCTAGTTATAGAGGTATAAAAAAAAGAATCAAAATCACTGTCACCTGCGTAAAGGGCCTTCTCTCACTATGACAGTCTGAGGCCCTGTTCTTAGGCTAAGGCCTTTGACTAAGCGGCAGGGGCAGCCGTAAGCTGGGAAGTGAACAGTCACATCCTCACATTCCAAACCAGTCACAGTGAAATAAGGTGCTATTGGGCTGGTAGGAATAGAATCCTGTCCTGAGAGTGCCCATCACCACCAGATAAAGATGGTTAAAGAAAACTTAGTTTGACAGCATCCGTGCTGGAAAGAAATCACTTCTCATTAGTTGTGGTTGTGAAACCCCCATTTCTGTATTTTTTTATCTCTATGGCCCCCACTTTTCTATTGTTAATCTGTCTGGTTGTCTAATTGTTTCTGTCTGCTGTATAATTAATTTTGCGAGGTGTAAGTTAATCAGGGTAGTGGGATATAATTGGTTAGAGAATTATGTTACAAAATGTTAGGATTACTTAGGTAAATTTTAGTAAAATGATTGGTTAAGGTATAGCTAAGCAGAACTCAAGTTTTACTATATAGTCTGCAGTCAATCAGGAAGTAAGGGAGGGAATGGGAACAGGGACTGGGGGTGGGGGAATTGGAATCATGTTTCACTAAGGGGGCAGGAATGGGAACAGGGACCCAGGCAAGGCTCTGTGGTGTCAGAGCTGGGAAGGGGGACACTGAGGAAGGAAACTACATGGAAATAGGAGACAGCACCCACCCCAGCCACCACCACCTCCCTGGGCTCTGGAAGAGGACGCTCTGTGAAGTCAGGCTCTGTATGGGAGTGAGAAGGAGATGGAGACGGGGCTGGCTGGGGTTAGGGATTGGGAGGCCCTGCTTTGAGTGGGGAGGGGTTGCTCATAGTCATTCAGTCTGGGGAGCTTATTTGGGCCTGTATGACATTACCCACAGAGCCAACACCATGGTGCAATCCTCTCAGAGGGGGCCAAAGTGGAACTGCACTACCAGGAAATGGAGGGGAGGGATGCTGGGGGAACAGTACCACATCTGAGGAATGTCTAGCCCCTCCGCCCGCCATTATCCCGTTATCTGAAAGCCTCACACCCTTTAATGTATTGATCCTCACCACCACCCTGTAGGGCAGGGCAGTGCTATTGGCTCCACTTTACAGGTGGGGAACTGAGGTTTTGAGGTGCATAAAGATGTAAATAGAGTGGGATTTCCGAGAACACCAGGGTACCTGACTCCCATCAGTTTCAGTCAGGGTTAAGTGCCTCTTAGGTGCTTTTGACGTTCCTATTAGGCACCTAAACCCCTTTTAAAATCTCAGACAAGTTACTTGAGGCCCGCTCACCCAGCAAGGCTGTGGTAGAGTAAGGACTTGAACCCAGGCTTCCTACATCTAGAACCCTAAACACTGGACCACCCTTCACTCCATGGATGCATCGGGTATCTGCCCAAATGGTCATGGGTTCCTGCAACCAGGTTTGGGGGCAGGCCTTGGAGCATATTGGTCCTGAAAATAAAACTCTACCCTCAACTGAGCCATGGGGGAGGAACCCTCCAAGGGAAATGCTCATGTAGATTTCCTTCCCCTTAGCTTAATCCTGGGAGTTTCACCATGGAAGGGGACAACCCGGCCTTGAATAAGGGCCTCAAGTTTTGGCCAAAGCACCATCCTCCTGTTTACAGAGAGGACTATTAATGCAAAGAGGTTGGGATTGACCAGTGTTACCCCATGAAGCCATCGCTAAACTAGGATTTGTTGGCTCCCGATTCCCTGCCCTACCCGCTAGACCATACCACTAACACAGATACTGTGGGATGCTGGGGACACTGAAACAGGAACCAATCTTCAGCTGAAACCTAGCAAACTGAGAGAATGCCAACCACAACCACACTGGGAACATAGAAATTGCCATGAAGGACCGAACTAATGATCGATCTAATGCAGAATCTCCCCAACAGATGAGTCTGAACAGTCTAGGGCCAAGATTTGTAAATGTTACTAAAAATCATGTGACATGTAAAAGGGGACTAGTATGCAGGAGATGGATGCTCTGTACTTTCTGAAATGCAATGATATTTCCTATTTTAAGTTATCTCAAGCTGAGCAACCACAATCATGTAGCTAGGTGGGGCCAGCTCCCCTTCTGGTGTAAATTGGTGCAGTTTCATTGACCTCAGTGGCCCTGTGTTGAGGTACAGTCGTTTCGGAGTGGGGTCAGCGGACCTAAGGGAGTGAACTCTCAAGGAATGAAAGCTCAGGTCCCTAATTTCTCTGCACCAGCAGTGAGGAGTGGGAGATGTTTAGTACAAGAAGTTCCACAGAGAATTAGGGTGACCAGACGTCCCGTTTTTAAAGGGACAGTCCCATATTTAAGCCATCCTGCAAGTGTCCTGACTTTTTCTTAACAACGGGAAAATTGTTCCGTATTTTCTGTCTCACCCCATTAGTGCTGGTGGGTCCTGCTGCTGGCTGGATCCCTTCTCACCAGCCGCCCTCCCACCAGTGGGGAATGGGGAGGGTCCCGCGGCCAATGATGGGGGTGGGTCTTCAAGTTGGTGGCGGGGCGAAGATGCAGCATGTGGGTCCAGCCGCTCCCCCTGCTTATCCATCAGCGCAGCCCCTGCTGCGTGCCGGCTCGCGGCCAGCGAGGCCTAGCTCCCCGTCCCGTTTCCGGCTGGCACTGGCTGCGCGCTGTGAGCTGTGGGGGTTGGTGAGTGCGGGCAGGCGCCAGGCAGTGGCCAGTTACGTGTCACCTCTGCTGCCCACCCACTGGCCCTTTACATGCTCCCCCTTTCGCTGTCCTCTCCCTGCTTTTCCCTTCACCCACCCCCAGCCCCGCAGCTCCTCCATATCCCCCCCAGTAGGGCGTGTCCTGCTCCCAGCGCTGTGCGGAGAACCAACCCCTTGTCGGAGCGCTCAGCTCACCAACAGCCTGGCCGGCAGGGACCTTCCTTCCCCCACTGCCTCTGGCTGGGCTGGCGCCCTGGGAGAGCCCAAGACCCTCCAGCCCAGGGCGCTGGCCAGGAGGAGCTGAGCCCTGCATGTGCCAAAGCCCTGCATAGCGCTGGCAGGGGGGAGCCTCTCTGCCCCTCAGCTAAGCTCTGGAGTGGGGGGGGGAAGTGATTTCCAGCCTGTTTACACCCTGAACCTGTAGGCTCCACAGCAGCTCCCCAGGCAGGGGCTTACCACCATCTTCCTGCCCTACCCCGTCACACGCTGGGTCCTGCCCCCAGGGCACGCAGGGTTGCTCCATCCCCTAGAGTGCTCCTAGGCACCCTCCCCTGCTGAGCCACATCTCTGGCTGGGTTTGCTGAAGGCCCCGCAGTTACGTTCCCTGGGCCCTGGTGCACAAGGCATCCTTAGGGCTTAACCCCTTCCAGCCCTAAGGCGGGAGGACAGGAGGTGGCTGGGTTATGGCGGTGGCCAGCAGCAGCCAGGAGGTGTTAGCTGCCTTTGACACTGTGCGGGCAGGAAAGGACAAGCTGCTTCCAGCCACGGAGGGGAGAGGAGGGATCAGCTCTGCAAAGACACGGGCCAGGTCATCCCTTCCCCCAATCCTCCTGCCCTGCGGCTGGAAGCAGCTCCCGTCCAGGGGCGGCTCTAGGTATTTTGCCGCCCCAAGCACGGCAGGCAGGCTGCCTTCGGAGGCTTGCCTGTGGGAGGTCCCCGGTCCTGCGGCTTCGGTGCGCCTCCCGCAGGCGTGCCGCCGAAGGCAACCTGACTGCTGTCCTCGCGGCGACCAGCAGAGCGCCCCCCGTGGCTTGCCGCCCCAGGCACGCGCTTGGCGTGCTGGTGCCTGGAGCCGCCCCTGCTCCTGTCCCTTCCCTCCTGCACAGTGATGAATTGCTGCTGCTGGCCACATTCTGGTGTGAACCCAGGGAGAAATCTGGGGGGGAGGGGGCATGTGACCCCATGTGTCCCCCCACATCTTGCCTTGGGAAGATGTGGCGCTAAGTACCAGAAGAGGCGGGTCCGTACCAGGGGCCCAGCCAGGCATGGCAGGCGAAGCACATCAGGCAGGGAGGGTCGGGTCAGTCAGTCACCTAGCCTGTGTGAGAGAGGTGTATGAGCATGTATATGTGTCATCTCTCCTTGTGTGTGGGGGGAGGGGTGTGTCAGTCACCCCTCCCTGTGTGAACCCTAGAGCTTTAAAGATAAGAAGGTAAATAAAAAGAATCCAACTCCACAGTATTTCTTTTTAACGGGGGCTCAGTCAGCTTGATGTTAATTTGAACATTCGTACTGCATAGTTCTGATTGATTGCCATTGAACTCGCTTGAATATGAATAATTTTACCCGGTGTCCCGTATTCAGCATAGGGAACTATGGTCACCCTCCAGAGACTCCATATTGGCCATCCCTCCAGAGACTCCATATTGGCCATCCCTCTGTTATTTGTTCAGGAGACAATACTGCAACAGCTCAGCTTGCTCTGGGAGGCTCACACGGAGGATGTGCCGTTCCGGTAGAGGGATGTTTTCCTCTTAGGGCTGATTTTTTCAAGCAGTGATAACTGAGTGACATAGTTAACGGGGCTGTTTTCTCTAGACATGCACCGAGGTTTGCGGGTGAAGTGCAGGTACTCTTGGTACTGCCACTTGCGCAGTCGCTTCTTTAATTCAGCCTGAACCTAAGGAAAATGGAGGGAAGGGGAGAAGAGCCAAAGAATTGGACATAGAATGAATGTGGCTATTCCAACTTCACAGACATTTAGGCTAAGATTGTCAAAAAAAATACCTGCCCAAGGTTAGCTTTCTAAATCCAAATCTAGGCCCCTAAACAAGTGGATAGATTGTCAAAAGCGCTCAGGACCCAGCAGCTCTCACTGATTTTTAGGGGCTCCTACCACCCACCTCCACCAGTCACCCCTCTGTTGGTCAGGCCCTAGCACAATGGTTTTTGTGCTTTCGTCCACGGGGCCTCCAATTTGTGGCAACACCTGCTGGAGCTCATCCATAAGGCCCTTAGCCTGTCCGAATCGAAGTCTGTCTGAAAAGACCCATTTCAGCCCTGTTACAATCAATAGAGTTGGCTTGAGTGGATTAGTCTTTTTATGCCCCCTTTCCCCTAACCTCTGTCTGGATAGTGCCTAGCACATTGTAGGTACTGCCATCACACACACACACACACACACACACACACACACACACACACACCTCTCTTATAGCCACAGGAATATGTCTGCAGTGGATGCCATGAATAACATTGAATCACAGATATGTGGAGGACTGGAAGGGCCCTCAATAGGTCATCTAGTCCAGGTCCCTGCACTCAAAGCAGGACTAAGTAATAACTAGACCATTCCTGATGGGTGTTTGTCTAACTTGTTCTTAAAAACCTCCAGTGACAGAGATTCTATACTATTCATATAGTCTATGTATATTCGATACATTATAACTAGGGCTCCATGTCTGTCATGGAGTTTGCGGAAGTCACGTGATTTTCTGCGACCTCCGAGATTTCTGCAGCAGCCAGTGTGACTGACCTCAAGGCCGCTCAGCCAGCCCTGGGGCCAGACACACTGGGCGCTGCTCGGGCGGCTCTGGGCAGCAGACCCTGAGGACCAACCAAGCAGTGGCCAGTGTGGCTGACCCCAGGGACCACCTGAGTAGCAGTCCCGGGGGTGGCAGGAGCAGGAGCAGCTGCAGCTTGACAGTCCCTGGCAGTGGTCACTGGGATGGCTGAAGCAGCGGCCGGGGGACGGCCCCGGGGGTGGCCGGATCAGCTGCTGCTCAGTGGCCCCCGGCAGCTGCCCCACCCTGCCCCAGAGCAGAGGCTCCCCCAGACCCACACAGCAGGGGACCCATGGAGCAGCGGCTTCCCACAGCTAAGATGTAGTCAGGGTATTTATAGTACAAGTCGTGGACAGGTCACCGGGCATGAATTTTTGTTTATTGCCCGTGACTTTTATTAAAAATACCCGTGACTAAATCGTAGCCTTAATTATAGTCCCAGTATTAGCATGATCCCATGTAAAGTGTAACCTAAAATGAAATGCAAAAAACTTAAGGCCAGAAGGTACCATTACGGTTACTTAGTGTGACCAGCTGCTTGGCACAGGCCAGAGAACCTCTCTCACTAATTCCTGCATCAAGCCCATAGTTTGTGGTTGAACTGGAGTGTACCAGGATGGAATTTTCCAAAATTCACAAAGCCCTGAATTAGGTATCCAGGCTCCCCATCAATTGTATGGGGAGAGTTAGGTACCTACAAAAGGGATTCTCAGAAGCCACCATGCTGAGTAGGGAGCCGCCTAAGCTAGCCAGGAGCTGGCTAACACAGAGATAAGGCGTAGATCATCTTAGCTATTTAGTTATTTAACGCCCAGTGATCTGAGCCCCTATGCGCCTCTCTCTGCCTGAGCTTCTCAGCTGTGAACGCTTCCCTGGAGTTAGACGCTTAAGCCAGGTCAGCCTTTTCTCACAAAAGACCCCTTCCCATCCATAGGTGCTGAGTCTGTGGGTGCCCCAGCCCTGGAGCACCCATGGAAAAAAATGGTTGGTGCTACATCAGCGCCTCCCCCTCGCCTCCAGCGCCTCCTTCCCGCCGCAATCAGCTGTTCCATGGTGTGCAGGAGACACTGAGGGGGCAGAGGGAAGGAGCAAGGGTGGGCCAAGCTTGGGGAAGGGGGCAGAATGAGGAGGTTGGGGGCAGCGCCTTGGGTGAAGGGGGTGTAGTGGGGGCAGGGTTTGGGGTGAAGCCAGGGGGAGCACCCCCCAGCACATTACAAAGTCGGCACCTATGCCCCCACCCCCTCAAAGCCAGCAGCCAAATGGCTAAAGCACTCACCTGGGAAACCAGAGTTCAAATCCCTACTCTGCCTGCTTTGGAGCACGGACATGAACGCTGGTCACTGCATCCCGGCTGCATTCCCCAACCAGCCTGCATTGCGTGTTCTGGGGTGGGGCACTCACTCGGTGGCCAGAGGAGGTGGGGGAGTGATGCTATAGCCCAATGGTCCCAGCACTCAGATTCAAGTCTCCCATGACCCTTGTGAGTGGCCTAATCACTCGGCCAGACCCACTCCCGGAGCTGCCTTTTGTGTGGAGCCCAATCCTGTAGGCATGTGCCAAGAAGGCTGAGGAGGGATATGGCTGGTCTCTATAAATACATTGTGAGGTTAAATACCAGGGAGGATGAGCCGCTATGTAAGCTAAAGGGCAATATCAGTATAACCCCCACAACTCCTGGGTGTGGTGTTCTGTCCCCTCTAATGGCACCAAATCCACTTAGAGATTAATGACTCTGCTGTACAGGGGCGGCTCTAGGATTTCCGCCGCCCCAAGCACGGCGGCATGCTGGGGTCTGGGAGCCAGCCCTGTTGCTATAGCCTGAGCTAAGAGGCAGGTGGTTTTTAGTTCATGCAGTAGAGGCTCATGTATTTCACTCCAGAAGTCCCAGGTTCAATCCCGACAAGTGGGGTTAGCTGTGGGGTGGCATCCAGGGCTTTGACGACTTTGCACTTACCCACCAGTGGGGATTTAAGGCACCTGCAAGGTTAGGTGATAACTAGGTGGCGGTTTTGAGAATGTCAGTGGTGCCTAAGGAGGCACCTAGGTGCTGTGTACCTTTGTGAATCTGCCTCTTTTGTGACTTAGGAACACCCATCACTTTGGAAGTCCATGGGAGCCGTGCTCTCAAGTTGCTTTGGTGCTTTTGAAAAATCCCACCTGAAACATCCATATTTGCTTATGCCTTAGTTGGCTTTTAAATACTTTTTTTACGGGACAAATTCAGGTAAGTTCTGGCCATTCGCATTGCAAGCTCCATAAAGCACATATATAGTATAAAAAAATCCCACACCTTCCCTTGGGAAACGGCCACTTTTTAAAACAGATGGCGCTTTATGATGTACCTTGGAAAATGTAGCCAAGAGTCTTAACAATAATCAAAGAACATGAAGCATAAGATTGAACAAGACTATCTGGAACCACACAGGCTGCCCCGGGGAAGAAAGGAGCTTGCTAGAGGAAATAAAAGCTGGACAGAGGTTTGATATGTATCTAGAGACACTAATTGAACAGACTTTCTCATGACAGGGGAATCCCTGACCACTTGCCAAGGGATCACTACCTCAAGGCTGATGTGGTGCCTTCCTGTAGCAGACCAGAATTACGTGTGTTTAGAAAAGGAGAGAAACACAGGCAGGAAGACCGATAAGGCTATTTCATGCTTTCAGGAGCAGATCAAAGTCATGCATGGTGGCCTATTCTGGAAATTGGAACACAAGGAAAACAATGGAAGCCCCTGAGTTTCAAAGGTCTTATGCAATCGCATGTCTTGCTACTTACCTCTCCATTTAAGAAGCAATATAGAAGGGCGACAACAAAACCCTAGGGAATTAAGCGGGGGAAAAAAAGGTTATTTCTAAAAAAGGTGAACTTCAGCACAGCAGGCCTTGGAGCACAGATAATTGTAGAGTGACATCAGCCTAATTAGTACTTTGATTAGGACACACAATAACATAATTTTTCCAATCAGTATTTCGGTGGCATGACACTATTCATATGACTTTCATATTTAGACTAAACAATGTCATGGACCTGATATTGTATATGTGCACCACTGACCTCTAATGGATATAATCAGAACTGCTCACCTGTGTGAGAGGGGCCCTGTACTGCTAGCAGCTAACCTAAATTCTTCTTTAGCTCAAGTAGAAGGATCTGTGGTTTTTGGAGCAGGTGGATCTGAGTTCTAGCCCTGTTTTGGCATGCAATCCTGCGTGTATAGTATGAAATCCTAGGCAGCCAAGGTTTTTTTTTTAAATATGTAGCCATGAATTATAAGGCTATAATTACACAGCAGGATTTTGACAGTATCTTTATAAATAAGGCAAAAACTGTCATCAGTGCGATCATCAGAAACCTGTCATGAAATCACAGCTATGTAATGAAAGTGTGTTTTTTAAGTACCTGAGTGTGATATTTTCCAAAAGAGAACAGACAGTTGCTTCTGCTCATACACCCCTAAATGTTCTCCCAGAAGCCTGAAAATATCTTTCTGCAACGAACAGACCATACCCTGACCCTTGGACTAATCCTCCCTGGGGCCTATCATAGAGAGCGTCTGGAGTAGTCACGCCATGGGACAAGGACAGCTACATTCGGGGGGGGGGAGGGGGTCAAAATTTCCATCTCATGCTTTTTACTTTGGGCTGCAAGTTTACCGGTAAGTACATGTGCACAGCCTGTGTCTATAATTTGATTCAAAAGAGGCTGAAAATTAGTACGCTATAAAAACTTCAATTTCCCTTATAGACGCTGTTTGTGGCAAAATATTTCTTTAGGGTGGAATTTCCACAGTTCCTAAGTGGTTTAGCAATGGCTTTCAATGGGATTTGCGCGCCTAAGTGACTCAGACAGTTTTGAAAATTACAGTTCCGGTGTATTTCTTTCTATTTCTAAGGCCAAGGAGGTGCCTCTCCATAGCCCTGTGTATCCTGCCAATAGTTCAGTTTGCCTACAAAGCTGTGCAATAAACCATGGCACAAAATCCAGCCATGATAGAGTAGGCCAGAGAGCCTGTCTCATGCCCGAGCTCCTTCTGCCTCCCCCCGCACCCGTCCGTGCCTGGCAGCTTGCCCAGAACATTAAGAGATTCAGGCTATTTCTGACCAAGAAAGGATGATCATTCCAGGGAGAAAACCCTGGCAAGAACCAGAGTGTGCCAGCTAGTGCACGGTGACGCATTGCAACCCCAGCAATATGGCACAAGAGAGGTAGTTTCTCATATAGGCAGGTCCCTGGTAATTTAAGTGTACCTGAGTCAAAAGCAACAACTTAAATTCTGTCTCAAAGCCAACAGGTAGCCACGCAGAGCATGGACGCTGGTGTAATGTTCACTGCATGGGCAGTTTGTATCCCAGTCCAGTTTTAAGCTGCTGAATATACTTAAAGTGTAGCATCATCCGGTGTGCATTGCAAACATCTAAACTCCAAGTGACAGAGGCATGGATGAAAGAAGCAAGGTCTACAGCCAAAGAAGAGCCATACTCTTCTGGCCACGAGAAGATTGAGAAAGCAATCCTGGCCACAGCTGCTACTTCATCACGAAACGACAGTTGTTGGGCTTACCAGACCCGCAGGCTACAAATTCGAGTAGTGAAGGGTGGGTGCACTAGCAATGGAAGGAGAGAGACTGATGTTATTTCTCCTAACCTACTCTCATCGCCTGTTTGATCCGGACGGAACGTCAGCCAGCTCATTCTGATCCACACCCCAGCCTTCTTGAGACACCAGGGAAGGCACTCAGTCACCCTCCCTGGACTGGGCAAGGACAAGACAGTCATTAATTCTATCTTTATTTATCCTACCTGAAAGGAGCCCAAGCCCAGCTCAATATAAAGTCTAGCGTCCAATCCAGTGCTTTCCGGGCAAAACGCAAACACGATGTAGTGCACTCCAAAGAGTGGGATCAGGAGCAGTGTGGATTTAGCGAGTCTCCTGGAAAATGAAAGAAACCACAAACATGACAGACTTGACAACTTTTCAATGAATGTAATGGAAGGTGGGAAACAGAACCGAGACCGAGGGGGTGCGCGCACAGCGTAGCAATGCACACCGTGAGGGGGAGGGGATTTCTAAAGCGCACTAATATGTTGCACATTAATTGGTCTGTGTGTAGATCCTGCTGGTGTGTAATCGTTAAAGTGCATGAGGGACCTTTCAGTGTGCACCATCAGGATTCACACGGACCAATTAATGCGCTTTAGAAATAACACCGCTGTAGTGCCCTAGGCTGCACCATGTAGACAAAACATAAATCCTCCATTTATCTACAGATCAGGCACGGTCTGTCGTCGACGTGCAAAGCCAACATGCATCTAATCGCGCTAGGGTAATTTGTTCTCTGTGCCTTTGCAATCTTTTTTCTCTCTCCTGTGTCAGCGGGCATGGATGCCAGTCTGTGGTACCCATGAAGGTGGTTCTTCTGATGAGGCCATCTGTCCATCTGGAAATGGACGCACCAATTCTTTTCACATAGATAATCAAATGTGCCTTTTGGGCTGGATTGGACTGGCAATCTAGTATTGAAATTCTCCAGCCTTACCAAACCCATGAGCCAACTAGTCCCCTGAGTGGGTCTAAGAGACCATTTCCGAGGTTGGCAGGACTGAGTCTCTCAGGAAGGGCATGATGTGCCGGGGGGGGGTATGGAACCAGAATGGGAGGAGTTAAACATCTGGGAACCAGATGCATCTGGAGCTCATTAAACTACAGGGCATAGCTGATGTGCATAAAATAAGAACGGTGAGGGAGAGAGGAGGAGCCAGTTGTGTGGCAAAGAATTGAGCAAACCTAAGTAGAGCGTGTTAACTTGATTACAATTTGTTAGGTGCAGGACTTTCAGTTGGGCCTGGTTGGTGGCCTAGCCTGGAGAGGACTTTATATGGGGGGCCTCTAGAAAAAGATGGCAGAATTTTACCTGCTCATACCTTAGAAACAAGGCAGCAACTCGATTATGGGTTTCTTTGTTCTGGGAGTTACTTTCCCCACTATTGAGGAAGAGGCCACAGGGGGACACCCCCAGGAAACAATACATTAAACCAGATCCAACAGGAGATAATAGAAAAAAAGATATAATCACTTACACAAAATGACTAAACTGGCTGCCGCTGACCTCCGGAGATTGTAATTTCTGCACCAGAATTCTGATCACATTGACAAATATAATAAAGTTAATCTGCAAAGAGAAGAAGGGATTTCTAAGCTTCCTAGGAGATGGAGCCAGATCTTCAACGGGTGCAAATCAACGTAGATCCATCCATGTCAAAGCAGCTATGCCAATTTATGCCATCTGAATATCTGGTTCCCAATCTTTACCCAATCAAATAAATAATAAGGGCAACATTTTCTATCTTAGTTGCCTAAAGTGACACCCCCCGAATCCTTATTTAGGCACCTAAGTAAACATAATCTGATTTTCAGTTTTGATGTGCTTCCACAATGACTTTGAATAGGAAGTTTACCTGCTCAGAGCCTGAAAATCAGGTCAATTTTTTTTATGCCTTAATGACGGATGTAAGTACTAATCTTTAGGCACCCATGCTTGAAAAATTTGACCGATGCTCATTTCTATAACATTCTACAAAACAGATTTTGCAACACAATTTAAGTCAGTACGAGTCCTGCTTGCATATGCAATGGCCAAATTTTGTCCTAAACATGCATCCTCAAGGCTCAAGTGCAGAACGCACTGGCATAAAATTGGAGAAAAGACTGATGAGAGTCTGGGTAGAGGGGCAATATTGTTCCGTGGTTTGGAGAGAAAACAGAAGAATAAAAACAGGGGAAAGATAAAGGACTAGGTACAGGCATGTCACAAGCCCTTTATTATTATTATGTATTGGAATTGTGGTAGCTCCTAGGAGCCTCAGTCATGGGCAGAACCCTGTTGTGCTAGGGGCTGTACAAACACAGAACAAAAAGACGCCCCGTGCTCCAAAAAGTTTACAATCTAAGTACATCCTCACATTTTGGAGATGGATTCTGTGGCCAGATGCATGAGTAAGTGACAGAAAATAGATGATTTTACACATTATTCTACACAATGAGCCTTTAAGGCTAAATGTTCCTGTACCTGCAAATGTGCAATGATCATGCTTAGATGATGCAGGAGTGTCCTTATTTAGGCATGGTCCTAGCATTAAACTCGGAGTAATTAGCCTTGTATCACCTGTGTGTGATCTTGCCAATATTGCCAATTTTGGCTGCACACATCTAGCTTACATTGGCTGAAATGGAGTGCAGTACAAACATCCCAGGGCAACACCCTGCCCTTCATTTGTAATTTGCACGCATTTCACTGCTGCTTGTCTCTCTTCCACTCACAACATAGCAAGTGTTATGCAACACTTTCCAGCTTCCTAAAATTCAAAACAAATTAAATGCGGTATGCGGCACTGTATCCCTGTCTGACTGAAAAGAGCGATGTGCTTAGCCTTCAAAGGATTCAACAGATCAAAGGCAAAACTCACTAATACAGAGAGCAGTATGGGTCCCTTGATGATCCATAACACTGCTGTATTCTCATCATCATCATCCCAGCATCTGAAACAGGAAACTAAATAATTACCTGGTCTGGTTTGTGCTGAATATTAAATGACTCAAGTCTTGGTACAGAAAAGTGGCTGTCATTAACTCTTCTTATTAGCAATTTAAAAGCATCTCTCAAAAGTTCTTCCAGCTTTTCACTCCCAAGAAGGTTGCTCTATAGCCGAATGCAAAGAAGGCTTATCCAGCAAGAGGCAAAGGTAGCGGAGGTGGTGGGGGTACATGTGGCTACACGCTGCAGTGAAAAATAGGCTGAATTCACACTGCAGTGCGTAGCTTTATGCAGCAGTGAAAGGCTCTGGCAGCAGAGAGGTCATGGGGAAAGGCCAGAGCCTGGCTGCCAGAGCCTTTCCCGGCTGCCTCCTCCTTGCCAGAACCTTTTCCTGCTCCCGGAGCCTTTCACTATGGTGGGGAAAGGCTCTGGCAGCGGGACACTACACTGTAAAAGTAGAAGTGTATATGGTGGAAGCACTGCCTGGGGTTTTGGAGAGCCATGCAGGGTACATACCCTAAGGATCTGGCATGTCTTTACTCTACTCATGTAAACTGTGCCCCTCCATCTACTCTGCTATTTATATCCAGGCTAGGGGGACCTGCCGTGGCTGCACACTACATGCTGCTGAAAATGTCAACATAGCCAAAGTGAAACAAGGAAGGGGACATTATCCTGATTGCAAGCTGCTCATTAATACTCTCTCTCTCTCTCCTCTGCCATGTGTAGCTATATTTCAGGGTAAAGAAGAGAGACTGGATTCAGTTGCAGTACATCCAGGGCTCACATGCCTCGCTTCTTTGCCAGGGCTAAATATATGGAGATATAGCTATTTCCTAAAACTGCAAAGGACCCCTGGGGTCATTGGGCCCAGTGCCTTGCCTTCACTAGCAGGACCAAGTACTGACTTTGCCCCAGGTCCCTAAGTGGCCCCCTCAAGGATTGAACTCATAACCTTGGGTTTAGCAGGTCACTACTCAAGCCACTGAGCTACTCAGTCAGACCAGGCTGCTCAGTAGCACTGAGTTCCTGAGGCTTTCACTTTAGCGCTTTTGACTGGAACCCGGCACAATCTGGGGCAGGTGAGCAGCAGCCAAAATGGAGCCTTCATCTAAAAGGTGCACGTGCTGTGGTGTTAACAGCTAGCAGAGTGTGGGCACAGGGATGAAGGGAAACGTATCCAGTTTGGATTTTATTTTCTCCGTTGATTTAGCTACTCTACAATGAATGTAGGAACGGACAGACTGAATCAGGCACAGTGCAGCATCCTGTCTCCTGCAGTGGCCAGCAATAGCGGCATCAGAGGAAGGTGCAAGAACTTAATGATAGGAAGGTCTGAGATAACCGGTCCCCTTGGTCTGTGTCTATGCTTAAGGCGGCATATAGAGTGCAAGCACATATGGTTTCAGGCCCCACTGCTGGAGCCTTTCCCTGCTGCAGAGGCCTTTTGCTGCAATGGGGAAAGGCTCTGGCAGTGGAGAGGCAGCAGGACACTACATTGCTAAGAGCAGCTATGGGAGGCACCGCTTGGGTGTGAAGAGAGCCTGCGTAGGGACTATACCTTGGGGGTTCAGACATGTAGGGCACCCTGTGCTACTCTACTCAGCTAAGCCATATCTCACCATCTACTGCTATTTCCTTGTATTGGTTTTGAATTTGCTACCTTTCAATTTCATTGAGGGTCTTCTTGTTCTTGTGTATGAGACAGGAACAAGAGAAGCTCCCGATCCACCTTCTCTAGAGTACTTGGTATTTTATATACTGTATGTCCTGTTTTATTAATCTCCTTTGTAAGGTAAAAAATCCCAATCTCTTCAATCTTTCTTCAGAGGGGAGTTTTTCCAGGCCATTGGTTGTTCTTATCACCGTTCCCTGAACCCCTTTTATCATCAATCAAAGACTAGTACAGTCTTTCCAGATTTGGTTCTGCCACTGAAATCAAAGGAATTTTTGCACATGGAATAACTGCAGGATCATAGTAATTTGTCTGCTTGCTTGCAGTCTTTCCACATGAGGAGATCCAGAGAAAAGAAGGACGTTGAATTCGTCCTTTTACCTTAGAGGCTACATAAGAGGAGCATGTGCCATGAGAAGGTGGAGACTGACATCCCACCACCATTTACACAAACTACAAAGAGGGGGTATTTTGCTAGTGATATATTTGGGTAGCACACATTAACATGAATGGAGCAAGGTGGACTGCATGGGTCAGGTGAGTGGTGGTGGGCTACACAGCCTTTCACCTTGAGGTCATTGGTCTGAATCTTTCCCAGCTTGGGAAGGAGTAGAAATTGTTCCTATCTCATGGCCCGTGTGAAGTGAATTGGAGAAGTAAAGTTCAGCTCCTAGTAACCAAGCATCTGTGATATATTGCCCTCCCCTCTCCCTCAAGTGGAGAGGCTTTGCGGTCAAACCAAGGTTTGAATGGAGATGAAAATGGAACTAATCTTCCACTCCTAATAATAGTAAACCAGACTAGAAGCTTCCTAGCCAGGTGCTATAGGGTAGCTTGCACTGTTTGATACAAGGGCTAGGTAGAAAGTTGATGAGATACAGAAAGGTTGTTCCAGATGGTAGGAGCTTCAGGGTATAAGACTCTTGCCCCAGGAGTGGTGAGATTATGTGAAAAGCAGAGGAGATGAGTGCCAGATGTAAGACAGTTCAATACACAGCATAATCGTTCAAATGCAATAATTCACACGTACAGTATTGCCAACCCCAGATGTTCAAAAATGGAGTCCAGTCCCCCCCAGTCATGCGATTGGCTTAAAACCTCCACAACCTCTGGAAAAATAATAAGGGTTTGGTTCTTTTTATTTGCTTTCTGTCTGCAGGAGGGACTTGCTTCACATTGTCAAGTTTTCCCTGCAACCACGAGGGCGAGACACGTATTTTAAAACGAAAGCCACGGTTCTCCTGCAATATCATGATTGCAGCAGTGGGGGCTTTCAGAAAAATAATTCAAAATTGTGAGACTTTTGATCAAATCGTGAGCTGGCAACGCTGCCGCTTCAGTCAGATGTAAATTGGGAGATAGTTCTCAAACCGATTTCCTCATTTGCCTGTTTCTGAATTTTAAAGATCAGAAATGCAAATTCTTATGCTTAACAGCTTTGGTTCTTTTTAAACTCTCTCTATTCTTGATGAATCGCATTTATTGTGCCAAATGCGATGCTCAGCCGCACTAGGATTTTGGCTCACCCTGTATTCTGTCTGTAGATTCGGGTTAGGATCCAAGCAGATATCACCGCACTGGGAGTTCCTAGAAGAGTCGATGTAGAATACAACATGGCTTTATTTTCAATAGTGAGTTCCATGCAAACCTGATCCCCAAATTCAGAGATTCCAAGGTCAGAAGGGGCCATTGGGACCATCTAGCCTGACTGCTTGCCTAGCACAACCCAGAGAACTTCCCCGAAATAATTCCTAGGGCAGAGCTTTAGAAAAACATCCCGTCTTGATTTAAAAATGGTCAGTGATGGGGAATCCACCACAACCCTTGGTAAATTGGATTAATTATTCTCCCCAAGAAAAATGTACGTCTGATTTCCAGTCTGAATGCTTTACAGGGCTACAAAACTGCAGCCGGGATATAGCATAAGTGCCAAACAACGGTGTCAAGTGATCTTGCACAGAACGCATTTAGGCACCAGTTCAATAAAAGAACAGTGAAGTCAAGAGGCATAAGCAAGAGAGAAAAAAAACATATTTGAAGAGGGGATTAGAAAAGACTGATGAGCCACTGAGGCAGAGAGCTAGACGAAGGCCTGCCTATGAATTCTAAGCTTTTGTATTGTTGCAGAA
Source organism: Mauremys mutica (assembly GCF_020497125.1). Lineage (NCBI taxonomy): Eukaryota > Metazoa > Chordata > Testudines > Geoemydidae > Mauremys > Mauremys mutica. The sequence goes on from NC_059073.1 coordinate 286,596,025, forward strand.
ATCACTTACTTACCTATAGCTATTGCAATTCTGGACTACTCTGGGCAGAGGATTCTAGTCCTCCTCCAGTGCAACTCTTTGAACACATGGGAGATTGAATATTTCCATCATGAAGGGCATAAGAGGCAGCGCACCAGCCTAGTTAACTTCCTTCTAATAATCTAATGACTGTATCAAGAAATGTGTGAGATCTATTCCCACTTCTGCTCTTTCCTGGCCTTAATCAGAGCTTGCAATTAGATAGCTATTAACAAGTGTTATTTAGCTGGGCCTCACAACATCCCTATGAGATGGCTAACTATATTTGCTCTCATTTTCTAGATCAGGAAATTGAAGCTCACAAAGGGCCACCTTTTCAAAAGTGGTCTCTAATTTTAAATGCCTCAGACCAGTGGTCTGCAACCTTTTTATACACAAGATCACTTTTTGAATTTAATCACAACCCGGGATCTACCCCGCCCCTTCCCTGAGGCCACACCCATTCCCTGAGGCTCTGCCCACTCCATCCCCCCTCCCTCTGTCGCTCGCTCCCCCCCACCCTCACTCACTCTCACCAGCTGGGGCAGGGGGTTGGGAGTGTGGGAGGGGCTCCAGGCTGAGCCTGGGGCAGGGGGTTGGGGTGCAGGCGAGGGTTCCAGGCTCAGGCAGAGTGTTCGGGTGCAGGAGGGGCATGGGGTGCTCGCTCTGGGAGGGAACTCAGGGCTGAAGCTGAGTTGGGGTGTCGGAGGAGGTAGAGCGGGCTGGCTCCAGGAGGGGGCTCAGGGCTCGGGTGTGGGCTCCTGCTGGGCAGCACTCACCCCTGTGGCCCCTGGGGGGGAGATGTGTCTCTGCACACTGCACCTCCCTGCAGGCACCACCCCCGTAGCTCCCATTGGCCACAGTTCCTGGCCAATGGGAGCTGCAGGGGCGGTGCTTGCAGGCAGGAGCAGCACACGGAGTCTCCTGACCAACCCCAAAGGCTGCAGGGACGTGCTGGCCGCTTCCAGGAGCGGCGTGGGGCCAGGGCAGGCAGGGGGCCTGCCTTAGCCCTGCTGTGCCACCAGACTTTTAGTGATCAGAGATCGCGATCGACTGTCAGAGGCTCCAGGATCGACCAGTCAATTGTGATCTACCACTTGGTGACCACTGCCCTAGACTTTGAGTGCCCGGTGTTAGACCCCTAATGTGAAATGCTCTCTTCGGTGAAGTCAGTGGCAAAACTCCTACTGATTTCAATGGGGCCTGGATTTCAACTTTTGGGCAAAAATTTCAAATGTGTCCACTAATTTTGGGTGCTTCCATTTTGGAACACCCAACCTGATACGCAGAGCCCCAGTCGCCACAGGTGTGCAGTAAGGATAATTACATTTATCTCCCTCTGGGGGGCATTGCGTGGCCTGATGAAAATAATTCAGGTGAAGTTTTATCTTATAGTCCAAAGTATTCTTAAGGCAAATATCAGACTAGAACTCATGAGTTCCAGTCTCTCAGACCTATACAGCCACACTGCTTAGTACAGGGATTAGCAACCTTTGTCATGGAGCCCATCAGGGAAATCCACTAGTAGATCAGGCTGGTTTGTTTACCTGCCACATCCACAGGTTTGGCCGATCGCAGCTCCCACTGGCTGCGGTTCGTTGTTCCAGGCCAATGGGGGCTACTGGAAGTGGCGGCCAGCACATCCCCCTGCCCATGTCGCTTCCAGTAGCCCCCATTGGCTTGGAACGGCGAACAGCAGCCAGGGGAGCTGCAATCGGCCAAATCTGTGGACGTGGCAGGTAAACAAACCGGCCCGGCCTGTCAGTGGCTTTCCCTGACGGGCCGCGTGCCAAAGGTTGCCGATCTCTGGCTTAGTGCATTACACTCACACCACCAGATACTTCATGGGGTGTCTAGAAATTGACAAAATTTCCACTGGAAATTTAAAAAAATAAATAAATAAAATTCTGCAGTTGCATTGAACATGTGCTACCTCATGAATTGTCAATGCTCATCGAAAGTGCATCTTACAGCAAATGTTTTTCAGCGCTCTAGGCATAACTGTAAGAAGGCACATATACAAACAAAGGGAGAAAACATGAGAGTGTACTAACCCCAGCCAATCAAAATGAACCACCACACGTACTGTTTATCAGAAACAAATGTCAAGAGCAGCAGTGTTTGCAAGTACATCCCTTCTACCAGGAGCCAGAAGAAGTTGGCTAAAATGCTGAACTGAAAGAATGCCACTGCAACCTTACATGCAACCTAGAGACACACAGGAAAAGGAGAATATTAGCTGCAATCGCTGAAGTCAGTCATCCTAAAGGTCCTGGGAAAAAGCTGGAAAAATTTGAACCAAGAGAAATATGCACTTACACAGGTTCTGATCTAAAGCCTATTGACCTCAATAGATTTATCATTGACATCAATGGGGTTTGGGTTACACCCATAGATTATACAAGACTAGTGAGTTGTGTACAGTTGTTTGAAAGTGAAAATTTAGACCTCCATTGTGGGCCAAACTCCTCACTCGTGTAAGCGGATGCAACTCTGCTGAAGTTGACAGAGTTGTGCCCTCGTACACCAGAGCTGAGTTTAGCATTTCTTTCTGTGTCTGATGTGATTTGCTGCTTTGGTATATTGAGGGCCATATTGGAATTGCAAGCTATTGTAAGAGGTTTTTGGGAGTTGTAGGGGGAGTGATTCCTGATCCTGCTTGCAGACTAGGGATCCCTGTAGGAAAGCATGGGATCTGGGCCTAGCAGAGTGAGTCGGAAGATAGACAGCCTAAAGTAAAGGGGGGGGTGAGCTGTGCCTTTCTGTTTTAGGGAGCATCCTGTTTTGTCTCTCTGTTTTGGGAATTATTTAAATTCTATTCAATAAAGTAGTGCTACATTGCAACCCTCCAGAAAGATAAAAACATAAATACTCTAATGTGTCTGTGTGTATGCCATAAACATAACAACACCTACAGTATGGTGAACTCAGACCTATTTTTCCCCCATAAAACCAAAATACAGGAAATCTCAGTGTTACCTCTGTGTTAACAAGGATTAACCAGTAAAATCAAACACAGTGAGAGAGAAGAAAAGATTGATACCGTTGCCATTAAGCAGTGGTCCATATTTTCATCAGCAAACAAAACAGCATCTTTAATGAAAACAGCAGTGGCTCTGAGGATGAAAGAGACAAACAGGTGCATGTGGATGTAATTCCGCGTACAGTGGAATTTTCTGAAATGAGAAAATAAAAAGGGAAATCATTCTTCAAAGAGAAATTTCAGCCTGCCCCATCTAAAAACCAAACAGGAATCAATTCTGTCTTCAGACATCACTCAGTGAGTCAAAACAAGTAAAGTAGGGCTCGCTTTCCCTGTTGTACCCCAGCAATGTCTCATCTTTGAACTGGAAAAGCCATCTCTAGAAGCAAGGCAATAGGTTAGCTCATTCTCTTTGTTCCTGGGCCTCTACTGCTATTACTATGGAAAGTGTGGTGGTTTTATGCCTATCCACTGGAAAACAGGCTGAGACAATTTGTGATTTGATTCAATGCTCATTGGAGAGACATCCCTTTTGATTCCGGTGGATACTGGATTGGTTTCTTATTGCATAGGTCACTGTGTTGATGCTAAATAGTAATGATTTCCATTCATTACCACCCAGGGCTAGATTTGTACTAGTGGCCTAAAATCAAAAGGTTCAGCCCCCTATCATCCAAACTCAGCACGCATAAGATCATCAGAATGACCACACTGGGTCAGACCACTGGTCCACCTAGCCCAGTATCCTGTCTTCTGACAGCAGCCAATGCCAGATGCTTCAGAGGGAATGAACAGAACAGGGAAATCATCAAGTGATCCATCCCCTGTTGTCCAGTCCTAGCATCTGGCAATGAGAGGTTTAGAGACACCCAGAGCATGGGGTTGTATCCTTAACCATCTTGGCAAATAGCCACTGATGGATCGATCCTCCATGGATTTATTTAATTCTTTTTTGACTGTGCAGTTTATTTTCCCTCAATCTCTGTGCACAGGTCCTCTAATCTGTAATGGATGGTACAGGCACATCTGAGGGGAGTTGATGGCGAGAATGTCCTTGCTAAGCATGGGGAAAGTAGTTACCCTATGTGAACCGTGAGGCCATCATGACGGTTATGCAGCATTGACACAAACCATAGTCCCATTAAAAAAACCCAGCTCCAGGAGGAATCGTGAGAGGGTACGCACACATTCAAGTCTTATGTTTTAAAGTGTGCTGGGAAATATCACACCATAAGGGATGGAGAATAGGTTACCCTGGATGGAAATATAGCATCTGTGACAGAATGCGAAAACTGGCAAATAAAACCACTGGAGAGACAAGTCACAGACATGAGAATTAGGATGAAGCTGAACAGTGTCTCGAAATACCTCAAAGGCCGCTGCGAGCGTTTACCTGAAGATGGCAAAGATAAGGAGAGCTGTAATGAGTGAAGTCAGAGATGTCGCATAGCCGGCAGTGTAGACATGCCAAAATGCAGAATAATACGATTTCTATGAGAAGAAAAGATACAAAAATAGAGATGGATGCGCAGCATTCATCCCAACGTGCCCATTTTACTAAGGCTCAATTTACTTCAGTAAATAGTTACAAAAGAAGCTCTTTTGGTGCTGAGAATACGCCTCTTCCCAGTCACCTCAGCCATATAATATAAATGATACTTTAAGTCTCCAAAGTGCTTTATAGTGCATAGGGGCTCTAGCCTGGGACTCGGGAGACTTGAGTTCTAGTGTTGGCTCTGCAACTGATCCTCTGGGTGACCTTGGGCAAGGCACTGGTCTGCCCCCGTGCCTCAGTTTCCCCATCTGTAAAATGCAGTTAATGATTTGGGCTCATTGAAAATTTTTCTTTGAAACTGGTTTTCAGCAGAAAACTGGGTTTTTGATTAAACACATTTTCTTGTGATGTGTCTATTTTAACAGGAAAGTTTTGGGTTTTTTTCCATTCTACACCCAAAAAGGCTTTCAACCAATACCACAAAAATTTCATATTTTAGCAAAAAAATTTCAATGTTTTGACAAAATGACAAAATTCTTCTGCAGAACACTGCCCTTATTTTCTGACCACCTCGAACAGTGACACGTACTCTTCCCTCCCTTGTATAGGGCTCTGATGTGTATAAATGTGCTACATGGGCCCGATTCAAAGCCCCTTGAAGCTACCAGAAAGACTCAATTCACTCTAAGAGCTAAGTATTGTTAAGATATGTCTTGGTTTTACAAAACCTTGCAGCTTGGGTTTTATATTTGTGACACAAAACTAGGCGTGTCTGACAGCTGGGCTTCATTTATTTGAAGCACCAATGTTTGGGAGCATTTGGATAAACGCACCTAGCTGTGGCCTAGCCCAAATCCTCAGTGAAGGTCCGATGGTTCAAGGTGCTGAGCTTTTACAACTGATGGGAGGTGAAGGCACTCAGCCTGTCACCAGCGTTCAGCACCTTGCAAATTCTGTCACTAACGAATTTTTTCAATACCTAGGACCAGCTGCAAGGACCATCAGAACTAATGGGAGTCTAATGAACTTGAATGGGGTCTGGATTAAGCCTCTAGCGAGTAGGTACAACTAAGCAAAAAGTAACAGATGATGAAACATTATGGAGTTAAGAGAGTGACCCAACCTCACACGGTTCTTTTCTGAGCTCTGACCCAGAGTCCTTAATTCCTAGTTCCAAACTCAACCTACTAAGGGTATTTCTATACTGCAATCAGAGGTGTGACTGCAACATGCATAGACATACCGAAGCTAGCTTTGATCCAGCTAGCTTGAATATCAATAGCAGTGAAACCAGGGCTGCACAGACTAGCTGCTCAAGCATATAACCAGGGTCCCGGGTGGGCTTGTACAGCCCGTGCTGCCGTGGCTGCACGGCTACTGTTATGCTAGCTCCGGTTGGTCTAGATGTGCTGGTCACACCTCTGATTGCAGTGCAGAGGATCCGAAGTGTTATTGCCTCTTTGATATTACACTTTAACACCACTAAGTTCATTTTGACATGTTGCATATTACCGCCACTGGTAATTAGTACCGAGGGTCAATGTTGGGATATTGAAAGTCTTTTTCCGGAGTGTCTGGCTGGAGAGTCTTGCCTGCATGCTCGGGGTTCAGCTGATCGCCATATTTGGGGTCAGGAAGGAATTTTCCTCCAGGGTAGATTGGCAGTGGCCCTGGAGGTTTTTCACCTTCCTCCGCAGCATGGGGCAGGGGTCACTTGCTGGAGGATTATCTGCTACTTGAAGTCTTTAAATCAGGATTTGGAGACTTCAACAGCTGAGTCAAGGGAGAGAATTATTTCAGGAGTGGGTGGGTCAGCTTTTGTGGCCTGCATTTTGCAGGAGGTCAGACTAGATGATCATAAAGGTCCCTTCTGATCTTAAGTTCTATGATTCTATGGTTCTATGATTCTATGTATCCTGAGAAAAACAGGAAGCATCATCAAGCTTTGCCTGTGCAAATTGTTTTCAGTTTCACTATGGGGCCACCTGCTTAGCCCAAATCATAAGGAATCAAAATCCTTAGTTTGCTGCTGGGTCAGTCAAATTTCCTCAGGGCAGATGCAAGTGCCACATTGTTCACCAGTTCATCCTAACCCTAACCTTGTTTATCAAAAGGCTTAAGAGATCCCAACAACTCCAGGCTGAGACAGTCATTATCAATTTTAAACAGGTCCAGAAACATTGGCCGTAAACCTGCCCATCGGAGAATCATCCTGGCACTTTGTGAAATCACCCTACCGTTGTCTATGTAAGATGCTACGCAAAGGTGGAAAGCAGGAGACTTGATCAGTAGGGCAGGCGCAGGGCCGTCCTTACCGTACGCAAAGTACACAGCTGCATAGGGCACCAGGAAACTGCGCACTGCTCCAGCCTCTGTCCTGCCTCTTCCCGTCCCTGGAGACTGCAGCAGGGCTGGGCCTGCACTCACCGGCAGCGGGAAGTGCAGGGACCCGGCCTCAGCCGTGCCACCGGTGAGTGCTGGGGGGGTGGTTCCCCTCTGCCCCTCAAGCCAGCGCCCCTCACCACAGAGGCCTGCCCCCAGGGGGCTGCGTAGGGCCCCAGAATAGCTAGGGATGGCCTGGGCAGGCGGGTGGGCCAAAGGCGCTTTCCCCTTCTAGGGTAGCTGACAGAAGCACAGTAAGCAGCAGAGTCCAAACAGGTGAGAGTGAAAAGGGAACTCGGGTTCTGAGTGCACCGAGAAAACACTACCCACTAGCTCTCCCGTAGTGTGTTTTGTGCACTGTCTCTGGTATTTATCTGACCCCCCCGTTACCACAGGAGCTGAGCACCTCATAATCTCTGATGGATTTAACGTCAGGACACCACGTGAGGTAGGGCAGTGCTGTTGTGTCCCTGTTTTACAGATGGGGAACTGAGACACAGAAAGGCTAAGCTACTTTCTCAAAGCCACGTGGGCAGAGAACTGACTTGAGCCTAGGTCTCCCATGTACCCTAATCACTGGACCATCCTTTCTATCTCCAGAGAAGGCTGTTGAACACAAGTGTCTGGAACCCTAATTTCAAAGGAACCGTGAAGACGCCTCTTCCCCTTTCACGGTATGCAGTGTTCCCCCATGGAAGCAAAGGGTTAGGCAGCAGGCTATCTTCTCCATCCAGAGAGATGCAGAACACAGCAGGTCAGACTCTTCTATGCCAAGATCCATTCAGTGCAGGATGAGGGGACCATAAATGGTTCCCCGATTCTCCACCCTGCATTGTGTCAGATCCAGCCCTGATGTCATTCAGACCAAGGGGCCCTATGACCCCCGGAGTGCAATACCCCCTAGCCCTAGTCCCCTCCTTGCCCCTGATACCCCCACCTATGCTGGGGCTGGGTTGGGGTGGTGGAGGAGGGGTCAGCTCCCCCAACCTTGTGGTGGCTTCCTCCCCAGCACCCAGGGAAGTCTCAGCTGGACAGCACAGTCAAATATTCAGCCATTTGCACCACTTATGTGGTGTAGGGTCAGATCAAAGGAGAGAATCTGGCTTATGTATATTCAGCATTCCTCGGGATGTTTTCATGGGGTCCGTTCTGGGTTTGCTCCTACTAGGTGCATCTCCACCCCCATACTGACCTGATCTTCAGGGCCTTTACTGGAACCTTCATCAAATCCGCAGGCAATAGAGTATGGTGGGTACGGTTCTGACCAATATGCCTCTTGTGTACAGTTTCTTTGCAGAAAACCTGAAACAGTGAAACACATCAGCAAATGACCCATGTTGTTTAGCACTGACAAGAAACAGCTTATCCTTAGTGCCCAAATCCTCAGATCTATTATATTACTTATCGATACTTCTGGATGTGCCAACGGCTTTTCGCAAGATTGGCTATACAGAATTAGAGCTACTTTCGCTATCTACCTTGTGAAAGGCTGAGACAAATATTCAAATGAACGGGAAAGTAACAAAGCAGCTTCCAGGTTTATATAGGAATTGCATACCGTGAGCGTCACCTAAGTCATGCATCCAAATCGTGCCTTTAAGGACCAGTTTGGGTCTTGAGACATATGACTACTCAGTTGATTAGACACACAAGGTGGGACCAACACGGCTACAACAGCACTGTATACCCACTTTATAGCATTAATAACAATACTCTGAAGTTCTGTAATATCTTTTACCCAAGGATCCCAAAGCACATATCATTTCTGATCACTTCCAAGCCTGAAAGACTTAAGCCTCTCAGCACTTCAGGAAGGTAGGGTAGTATTATCCTCATTTTACAGATGAAGAAATTGAGGCTATGTCTACACTGCCCTGGGTGTGAATAACTGGGTGCACCAAAGTGCTACACTATAACTCCTCCACACGGATGTCGTGGGCACAAACTAAACGGTTCCTAGTTCACATTTAATGTAGTTCAGTTTGAAGAGGAGTATGTTAGCAGTCATCAGTAGCTTGCCCAAGGTCACCGAGGATCTGCAACAAAATCGGGAATAAAAACCAGGAATCCTGGCTCAAAGGACCCCACTGCAAAACCATCCATCCTCTCAATTGCAGTAGGATAGACAAAGTTATCTGGGCTCTGACATTTGGGCTCCCATCCTTCCAGTCAGACAAATGAGACCACTATGTTAGCAAGATACTCCCCACTGATTGTCACAGCATTGGGCTTTTGCTTTTAAATGGTGAGCTGGATTACTGCCAGAGCTGGCCAACATTTTTTCAATGAACGTTTCACTGTTGAAAAACGCCATTTCATCCACATGGATACATGCTGCAGGAATTTGTCAATTTTGATGAAATTTCTTTTACGGGGAAAAAAACCCATCGAAAAGAGGCATTTCAGTCTTCTTGGAATGGACCATTTCAATTTTTCGTTTCAAAATGACTTTTCATTTTGAATTCTTTATTTGAAGTGATTAATGATAATAGCAAATATAACAAGTCAAACTGTGAACGAAACATTTCAATTTTATCAAAATGGAACATTTCAAATGACCCGACACTATTTTTTTCCCCAAAAAATTAGTTTTGTGAGAAATTTCAATAACTCTTTTTTTTTATTCCAATGTGGAACAAAAATTAAATCCGAAAGGTCAGAATTTCCCATAGAACACAAATTCTTAGCTTCCACCAGTTTAATTATAACGTTATCAACTTTCAGACTGCACAATTGGGCATGGGATTATTTTAAAAGGGCCTTTTATTTTCCACATCAAATTCAAACACAACCTTTTCAAATGCAATTCTAATCTATAGCATATTCATGCTGGGAAGTGCTTCTGTCTTCCAAATTTTGGGCTGCTAAATTTTCTTTTTTCTAAGCTACTGTGCATAAGAGCCAAATATGTCCTTTGTATTTGTGCATGTCGTCTCTACTACTTTCAATACCCTTGCAAGTAGTAGTGCATTCCCAAGATGATTGCAAAAAATCAGTCTTTGCTGACTTTTCTCCATCTCTTTACAAATGGCTCTGATCAGACAGGATCAGAGTGGGCGAAGGGATTGTGAAGGTAGAGCTGTCCAGGTGGAGGTATTTGTGTACTGAAGGAGATCAATGGTTTATCCAGTCCATTATCTGGTCATGGACATTGGTGCATGTAGGATACATTAGAGAACCCCCCACCCCCAAAAATTACCTAATGAATGTTTGTAACCCTGAAAAAGAATTCTTCCTGGCACCAGTAACTTTATGCCCTGATAGCAGTGGCGGATTACTGCATATGCCAATGGCGCCTGGGCCCATGGGCCCCAGCCAATTTGGGGCCCCCAGAAAAATCTCCCCCCGCCACAGCCCAGAAGCAGAGCTTCTCAAGTCTCAGTGCCACAGTAGGTGGGGAGGGGCATGGAAAGGAGCGAATGTGGGGCAGGGTTGCAGGGGGAGGGGGTGGAACGGGGACGGGGCCATGGGCAGAACTGGAAAGGGTCTGCAGGGGAATGGGTGGAATGGGGCAGGGCCATGGGTGGCACAAGGGCAGGGCCACAGGCAAAGGTAGGGGGCAGGGCCACAGTTCTGGTGCCGGGTCCCCCTCACTTGCTCCAGCCCTGGGCCCCAGAACTTGAATGTTGATTGTTTACGTATCTTAGCCCTTATGCATAGTTTTAAATGGCTAGGAACCTTAATAATAGGGAAAAAAGCATTCTTGCCCTGTATGTTGGTGATTTCTTCAAAGAAACCCGGGCATGCAACTTGTACCACTTCTCCAAAAGTGGCTTTGGGCCAGCAACTCAGGCCATCCCAATCCCCTGGGCATCCTGGAAAGAAAAAGAGTCTGAAATGAAAGAGACGCCTGCAGAATGAGGCATTTGAGAAGTCTTGCAATCGCTTACCGAAAGATTGCCCATGTCTTGATCAGAGGACCAAGTGCAAGACTCAGCTGCAGTTCTTACTTAGCCCAGATTCACAATGGCATGGTGTGACGCTGGCAGACCAGGTGCCATCTCTTGCCAAGGCTTTAGGTGCGTTAGTCACTGGTTGAGATGGGTATTGGGCTTCTAACAATAATGTCTTTAGCCTTCAGACTTTATGAAATGCTTGTAAATTGCTGTATGCATTAATCTCACTTATACTTTCCTTGTCACCTGCTATAAGGAAATATTTACATTTTTGCATGTAACTAAAAAAACGGTTTGCTCTGAAACTGTGAATCCCGTCAGGAAGGACCATCTCCTGCACAACAAGAAGGCCTATCAAAACTCTATGGGCCATTGTGGGCCATCACAATACACAGACTGTGTTAATTACCCCCTTGTACCCATGAAGAGACTGTGTGCAAAAGGGCTCATCCCATCAGCTTGAATTCTGGAAGAAGGAAATAAAAATCCCTGACAAGAATTTTTTTTGTATTTCTTTTGCTGTCTGGACTCTCCTGTGAGAGCTACTAAACTGAAAGACATTTGGAGCTGACAGATTCCTGCAACTCTGTCACCTTGTAAAACCATAGAGTGTACCTCAATTTTGTATCTATGCTTGCCTGCTTTAACCGTGTAATAACTCTCTCATTTCTTTTCTTAGTTAATAAATCCTTAGATAGTTTACTATAGAATTGGCTGCAAGTATTGTCTTTGGTGTGAGAGAGAAGGTACAAATTGATCTGGGGCAAGTGACTGGTCCTTCGGGACTTGGAATAACTTGAATATTTTGTGATCTTTGGTGTATAGCAACCATCTATCACTAAGTCCAGCTTGCTAAGGGGACTGTCTGTGACTCCATGGTAAGACTGTATTAGTCTTTTAGGAGTTCATGCTTGCTACGGGTGAAATCTAATTATAGAATACACAACCAATTTGGGATCTCTGTCCTGCTTCTTAGCAGTCCACTATAAGGTTGGCACTCTCAGTTATGAGCCACTCCAGGCAGCATGACACGTGGTTGTGCTAAATCCCATGTAATTCCACAAATTTAGGGGGACGTTGTATCTCTGTTTTACAGTCATGGACACAGTCTCTCACATATACATTTTCCAGCTCATCTGTATCTTTTCTTTTCTTGAGAAAGTGGAGGTAAGAGTCAAGCAAATGCAATCCTAAAATTGTACAGTCATCTTGAAAAAGGAGCTCTTTTAGTCAGTAAAACAAAACTGGGCATCAAGAAAAATTGCTAATGGGTTTATCCTCACATCACATCTGTAAGGTAGGAAAATACTAGTATTCCCATTTTACAGGTAGGAAACTGAGGCACAGAAAGACTAAATCATAAGCCCAGAGTCTCACAGGAAGTCATGACAGAGCAGGGAACTGAACTCAGGTCTTTTAAGTTTCAGGTTAATACCTCAGGTTCAGTTCACTTCCCTGCTCTATCACAGACTTCCTGTGAGACCCTGGACTAGTCAGACTTTCTGTGCCTCAGTTTCATTCTGTAAAATGGGAATAATAGCAATTGCCTACTTACAGGGGTGATGTGAGGATAGCACAACTCGCATAAATTGTCATAGCTCCACTGAAGCCAATGGTCATGTGATAAATTACCCCCGCAGAGGATGTGCCCCACCTAAGGTTATAATACTGGCTATGAATGTAAGCAATGCACAAATAAAGTGTATTATCAACATAAAACACCACTACAATCAAAAAGAAATAAGAGATGCTGCAAGATGCAAGTTCTTTACAGAGCACAAGTGATGAGAAAAATCAGGCCAAACCTTCCGAAACTTTACTCAAGAGAACAGTCCTTGCTTATGTGGCTAGCCCTACTGAAGTCAAACAAAGACAGCTCATGTCATATTTTGCCGCATAGGGCCTATGTCTCTCACCTTTTAAGTTGGGTAAAGTAGCTTCATTTTTTTCTAAACATAGAGCCTGGTCTTTCACCACCTGTTGGAATATCTTGCATTCCGGATGGATAGAAGCAACCTGGGCAAGACATAGATAGAAATGGTGGGTGCGATTTAACAGGTTGGATTGTGAATAACTCTCCCCTTTGCTGACGCATTGGTAACTACGCATAGGTGTTCTTAAGGATCTTAATGCAATTATTTCTGATTTCCCGGGGGCGCTCGACCCCGGCTCCGCCCCAGGCCCTGCTCCCACTGCACCCCTTCCCCCAAAGCCCTGCCTCTGCTCTGCCCCCACCCCACCTCTTCTCGCCCCTCCCCTGAGTGCACCCTGCCCTCGCTCCACCTCTTCCTACCTCCATTTCTCCCCCACCTCCTGCCCGCTGCTGAACAGCTGTTCATGAACATGTGGGCCTCTTAGGTGCTGAGTTATTCACCTTGCTAGAGACCATTTCTGTTGGCCCCAGATGAAGGAGGATATTGAGCACTATGTAACTCAGGTCTGTCGATGCCTAAAACAGCTGTTCAGTGGCGGGCAGGAGGCGCTGGGGTGGGAAAGGAGCTGATTGGCGGGGCCCTCCGGTGGGTGCTAAGCACCCACTATTTTTTTCCGTGGGTTCTCCAGCCCCGAAGCACCCACAGAGTGGGTGCCTATGAAATTAGACTGTCAGTGCTTTGGGGCAGTGACTGTCCTTCTGCCCGGCGTTTGTGCAATGCCCAGTGCAACGGGATCCCAATCTCAATCGGGGCCAGCACAAGACAAATGATCCACAATAGCAGTTCCAGCCAGGAGGAGCCAGGGTGTGAAGTCAGGGGGTCTGAGCGCATGTGTTTGTATTAACGGCCATGGTGCTACTGACACAGACGATGGGCAGCGGGAAGTAAAGTAGCAGAAGAGGTTTTCATTGTGGTCTGAATTCTGATATACATTTTACATTAATATAACAAACAGGTGTGACCCTGCCTTCCCTGGGGACCCCCCCGCACTCCCACTACAGTCAGCGAGAGACTTAGGGGGACGCAGTGAAAAATCTCCAGATATTTAAAAACATGATGTCAGCGTATACATCAGGAAAAATGAGGGGCGTCCATACACTCAGAACATTGAAGTTCTCCCACTAAGCTGAAAGAGGTGAAATCATAGTTAAGAACAGTGAAACCAAGTGGCATTCTTGGCCATGGCTCGATCTAGATGGCCCTCACCGTGGTGATGTCAGTTCACAATCATTTGTGGATTTTTATCCTCACAACACCCTGAGGTTAGGGTGACCCCCTTTTCAAAAGGCAAAAGCAGGAGATATGCAGGAGCCCTGCCCCCCCCCGTGGCTCCTCCTCCTGCTCTTCCTCTTTCCCCCCCCGCCCCCCCGAGCCCTAGCCCCCTGCAGAGGGCAGAGCAAGCCCCTGCCTGTGTCCCCACCCTCCAGGGCATGTCACACAGGGCAGGGTGGGGACACAGCGGCCTGGACTCCCTGGGCAGCTCTTACTACTCCCAGCTGCAGCTTCCGGCCTGGCCAGGGGGTGGGTCCACGGCGGGGGGGAGAGAAAGAGTAGGGGGTGGAGCCTCAGAGTGAGGGGTGGCTAATGCCCACCTCAGTCCCCACCCCACCACCACCACTGGGAAGAGACTGGTGCTGCCCCTAAGCCTGGGGTAGGGACAGAGCCACGGAGCAAGAAATTCGGGACAAATGCTGTCCCGGAGTCATTCAGGGACTTGAACACTGCATTTCGGGACTGTTCCCCCCAATTCAGGATGGGTGCCCCCCCCCACCTGAGGTACTCCTCCCATTTCACAGAGAGGGAACTGAGGCATAAAACAGACTAAGTGATTGCCCCAGGTCACATAGGAAATCTGTGGGAGAGCCAGGCGCTGAACCAAGAACTTCGGAGTCCCACACTCTTACCTTAGCCACTAGGCCTTCCTACACCTCTTTTATTTACAGCAGAGCCTGAGGAGGCCAGGAAGGAAAGGGGAGACAGATGGTGGTGCTGAAACAAATCTTTGTGTGCTCAATTTAATTTGATCCTATTCGGATTTTCAAATTGTCTCCACCAACCAAAGGGCCTGATTCTCCCCCTCTCTTTCACTGGTATGAAACAGGAGACACTCCACGGAACTCAGTGGCGTTACACAGCGTAAAACAAGTGAGTATTGGAACCAGAGTGTCTGAGTGCTGTGTATTGACAGCACCAAAAGTTTCATTCAGCTGAAGCCACTGGGACCATATGAGTGAATAAGGCAACACGATTTGGCCTTTTGCAAGCTGGCCTATTTAAAACCCACCCAGAAGCACTGAAAATACTGATTTCATCTAAGTGATAGACTGTAGATGTACTGAGACATTTCTGAAGAACACTGTAAGCCACCCTAAGCCCCCAAAGACTTTGAGAGTACAGTACAGTCTTGTCTTTTATTGTACCAATCCTGACAGTACCACTACACCGGGTTTCTTTTTTCAGTCACAGGCAGTTGAATTATAGGCTTATGGAATGCTGTCAATAAACAACACAATTTAATGGGAAATCAGGATTCTGTTCTTAGCCTGAATGGAAACTTTACTGCCCACATAAACAGTTAAAACTGCACAATAATATCCACCTAGAAAAAAGGACAAGCCTTCATCTTGAAAAATCCTTTGCAAGAACACCTAAATTTGGGGTTTTAGAGGACCGTGTGCCTTTTAAATGTGTGGCATCTGCGATGGCTCACATGCCCTGATATTAGAATGGAAAGAGAATTAAAGAGTTAATGTGAAAAAAAAATGAAGACACGCTGTAAGCAATGGTTAATTTTCACCCATTATGCTTTGACAATGGGTAACCTTAAATATATTTTTTTAAATCAGCATGATCACCTCCTAAAATAGCATCTCTCATTTTTGTACATTAGGAACACACTTCTGAATTGCTATTATTCAGAATTCAACACAATGCTTCTTTAATTTTTTACATTTTCAAATATATTGTGCGTTGCACTGAGCTGGCACAATAAACAACTTCAGAAGCAGTAATAAAATGATTACTATGAAAATCAATTGCAATTTACATTTAAAAAAAACAACCACCATTCAGTGCTTTGGCTGGAAATAGGGTGTTTCTTCAGCTCCTGAAGTGTTTGTAACTGGTTGTTGACAATGGGAAACTGTTTATAGTTGGGATATTTTTACGCTGGGTGTTCAAAAATCATAGGCATACAATCTGGTGCAATGCAATTTATTTAGCATAGAGAATCCTTTCTCTGACATATCACAAAGTGAAACCAGTTGGCAGCCAGTGTTGTCATTATATAGGGCTAGCGTCTGTCCCCCTTACACCGAGTAGAACCTAATTCTGAAAATGGTCCCACTAATGGGAATGGGACTACTTGCAAAATATGGTACTGTTCAGCATAAGAGTGAACCAGGTCCTTAGCATTTAATGTTTATGGCACCAAAAGCTTGCATGGAGGTAAAAGAAACAGTCCCTGTACTGATGAGCAGACCATGAACACTATAGGACCCAAATTACTTTGTTCCATCTGGATGTAAGTGGAGTTGTGTGTGTCATATATGACCGCATTGCCAGTACCCCTCCCCCACCCCCCATTCCTATTGCTCTGAGCTAGGGTGACCAGCTAGCAAGTGTGAAAAATCAGGACAGGAGATTGGGGGGCCGGTAATTGGTGCCTCTATAAGACAAAGCCCCAAATATCGGGACTGTCCCTATAAAATCGGGACATCCGGTCACCCTACTCTGAGCATTAATCTGAGATCAGGTGGGTTTGCTGGGCATTTTAGCACTTAAGAACATAAGAACATAAGAAAGGCCGTACCTGATCCACTTCCTGCAAGAGAGATTCCCCTTTCCTGTCGATGCAGCTTAAACCTGCCTTATCATACTGATGGGGCTTGACCTGCTGGAATTCTAAACTCAGTGGCTCAATGATTTCCCCAGTGCAGTAGCTTGCACAGGTCTCTCTCAGCTCTGGTATAATGCAAGTCTATCCTCAGGATTAGGTGGGTCTCTTTGGGTCTTTGAGAATTAAGATGCTCTATATTTGAGAATCTATCCAATTCATGCATGGTATTCTAAGGCAGCTGCCACGATGTTATCCCTACCAAAGGTGGAAACCTGATTATGTTCCAGGCTGCTGTTGCTTCTCCTTTCCCTTATCCCATTCCACTGCTACCAGAACAGGTCACCTTCAGGGTTATCTTGTTCAGTTATTTTAAGAAAAGTTGTGGCCCCTTGGCCACTAGCATCTGTCTTCATTGGTCTTCATTGCTAGGAGTTTGGCCCGTACACAAGTGTTAACCAGAGCTGGTAGGAAAATGGGGGGTTTATCTGCCGAAAAATTCTACAAAACAATATAAAAATATTCAGTTTCATCAAAAAATTTCCACAAACAAATTCAAATGTTCATCAAAAAACTAAAACATCCAAAGCTTCTGCACAGAAACCAGATTTTGTCAAGAACATCAAAACAATATTTCATGTCAGTTTGACCCAAATTGAAATATTTTGGATTGTTAAATGAAGTCAGAATATTTTGATTCAAGGCTGGTTCAGTATTAGACTGAGACCTCATGTGCTGCTGTGATACCTCATGGGAGTTGTACTTTGGGTGCGTCAGCCTCTCATTTTCCCCTGTGGGTGAGTATCCCTGGCCAGACTATATCTCCCCTGGACTATAGGAAAAAAGGGGAGAGAACCCTTAGCTATCCATCACTGAATGGACAAAATGGGCCAGCGTTCTTGGAATCTGTGAAAGGTGGATCCCTCAACCATGTGGGTTGAGGATGCTGCAGGTGAGAAATTGCCTAAAACCAGGATTATAATCTGTTAAATTTCAGACACTAGAAAGTGTGTTTGAGTTTGTTTTATTTCCAACCATTGTCTGTTTCTATCATCTCTGCTTAATATCACTTAAGTTTCTGTTCCTTAGTAATAAGCTGATTCTCGTTCTATTATAAACCTCCCTCAGTGCTGTACATTAAAGTGACGTGTGGGTCCTCAGCTAAACTAAAGACTGGGGTGCATTCTGTCTCGTTGGAGACAGCAGACTCAGAATTTCTGGGAGTGGCCAGTGTGACAGACAGGACACTGCAGAGAGATGCCTCTGGGTAACTTGGGAACAGTGAATGTTACCTGCAAGGCAAGGATTAGCCTGGCAGATACTCCTGGAGTTTGCTGTCAGGGAGACAGCCTGGTGTGGCAGGGAGCTATCAGACAATTTAAGCTCCAGCACAGCTCTCTGTTGCAGAACTGAGAGGTAACATAGTGGCTTACGTTTATGGGCTCCCTGAGGAGACCGTCACAAGTGCATCATGGGAGATGTATTTAGGCTGGTAAATCCAGCCTATAGAGGAAAAATTGAGGTATGATGCTCTTGAATGACAATGCTTAGAAGGCGCCGCAGCAGCTTCTCAGGAGGATGTGGGTTAATGTCAAATGGAGCTGCAGTGAAACATTTAAATTCAGGAACATCAAAACATTTTGTTTTGACAGCAAAAGTGAAAACAAAATGTTTTGATATCTCTGAATTTACATTTTTGGTTTTCAGCCAAAAATTTTTGACTGATGGAGTTTAGTCAAAAACTTTTTGGTTTTCAGGTGTTTGTGTTTTTCAGTAAAAAGCCAAAGATTTCCATGGAAAGCAGACACTTTTTACAATAAATAAAACAAATACAGAGGGATTGAAACCCCCATTTTCCATTGAAAAAAATATTCCGCCTGCTTTCGTGTTAATGTCCTTTCTCTTGCAAAAAGAAATCCTAGGAATTCTTTAATAGCTGTACATTTCATTTCAAAGAAAGCGTCTCCAAAACAACAGTGTCCAAGCACTATGCTAGGATAGCTCAGTGCAGTCTTACCAGGAATAATGTCACCTTGTGCTTCTCCATCCCAAATTCTTTCTGTGTCTAAGATTTCTCCTAGGAGCCTCCAGTCTAACTGTTGACTAAGATCAATCATGCTAAGATTATGAGCAATTAGAACATCAAAATTTTAACAAGGTGTTTCTTGTTCTAAGCTCCCATTTCAGAAGTAAATGACTAAATGTCTCTTTTTGTCAAGACGCCTAGTGGCCTTTGACACAGACCATCCCATATGTTAAATATCATGGTGACTCGTCAGAGCTTGCAAATCAGCACAAGTCCAACAGCAGCCCTACCTAAGGCCTGTCTAGCAAGAAACAAAAATGATGTTGGAGCTGTACGCTACCGAGTGGGTAGCCTTCCTGAAAGCAAACATGGTTATACAAGAAGAGAGGGAAGTTTCCCTTAGAAATACAACTTGTGATGATGTTAAATCTGTTGGCCTTCCTCGGGCTTTAAAAAAAAAGGTAACTTATTTTGCACTCAGAAAACCTTTCTGGCTAGAACATTGTCTGCTGTTGCTGACTGTCTCTCACTTGTACTTTACACAATACTTGGTTATTCATCTTAAATGATGAACAGTAACAATTTAGGGCTTCAGACTGCAAGCTGCTGCATGTCTTCAATTCACAGTGGTCTGAAACCATCTAAGGTACTTACATGGCCCCTGCTATCATTGTTTCTGAAGCCTTAGAACCTTTGCCGTATTTATCCTCACAGTACCCGTGTCCTATTTTATGGATGGGGAACTGAGGCACAGAGCAACTAAGGGGCAGATTTGCAAAGGCATCTAGCTCTGAAACCTAATGGGAGTGAAGCACCTAAGTATCATGTGAGCTTTTGAATATCTACCCCTAAGTGATTTGCCCGGGTCACACAGGCAGCCTGTGTCAGAACAGGGACTTGAATGCAGAGACCTTAAGTCCTAGGTTACTGCCCTAACCACTGGGTCATCCTTCCATCTTCCTTCAGAAAACTCAGCACCGAACAGAGGCTGTCTACCTTCAATAGGAATGAGTGTGATAGAAAATCCTAAGTTAGAATCTTCAAGAACTAGGGTCTGGCCTTGTAAATCTGTCATATTCTTAACATCAAAATGCTTACAGCACTGGAAACTCCAGCATTGTGCAAACAGGAAAGGACGTGATACTCTATTTTATTTGCTTTGAGAAATGCCAGCTTGTCTGTAACAGAAGAGTAACATCACAAGCTGTATCACCTTGGGTTGGGGTTCCTTTCAGGTCTCATCAACTGAGCAATGCCAAGTCTGGCAAGTGCCTGGATGGGAGGCCGCCAAGAAACACCTGCCTACTTCAGAAGGCATTACCTACTCAGCTGGCAACTACCCTCACAGCCCAGCCAAACATAATGCCCCAAGGACTGCTATGATCCCAAAAATGCGTCTTCAGACGAGCCATACCACAGCGGTCCTGACAATATGTGGCCATTAAAAATTCTTAATACATTTTGAAAAAAGCCGGGCTGTGAACCCCGGGCTGGGATAAATTCTATCTATCCTCAGAAAGTCAAGCCCCTGTACAGTGTCTCAAACTGGGCAGCTGACTTCACCAGGCCCTTTTGCCAGCATAACCCAAAGTGTTCTGAATAAATTTGTAACCAAGTCTGGCTGGACATTATTCATAAGCAGAAAAAAGGGCCACCTTCGTCAGATAAGTTCATAGGCTGTAAGGCCAGAAGGAACCATTATGATGATCTAGTCTAACCTCTAACCTATCCTTGCAACAAAGCCCGTTGCCAACTCTGTCCACATATTTATTCAGGGGACACCATCATAGGACCTAATCACATCAGCCACACTATCAGAGGCTCGTTCACCTGCACATCTACTAATGTGATATATACCATCATGTGCCAGCAATGCCCCTCTGCCATGTACATTGGCCAGACAAGACAGTCTCTACACAGAAGAATAAATTGACACAAATCAGACGTCAAGAATTATAATATTCAAAAACCAGTCGGAGAACGCTTCAACCTCCCTGGCCACTCAATTAAAGACCTAAAAGTGGCAATACTACAACAAAAAAACTTCAGAAACAGACTCCAAGGAGAAACTGCTGAATTGGAATCGGTTTGCAAACTAGACACCATTAAATTAGGCTTGAATAAAGACTGGGAGTGGATGGGTCTTGTAGAACTATTCCCTCTACTGTTACTCACACCTTCTTGTCAATTGTTGGAAATGGGTCATCCTGATTCTCAATACAAAAGGCATTCTTTTTAATCCTGCTGACAATAGCCCACCTTAACTGATTACACTCATATGAAAACATCATATAGCCTCTGTGCTGCCATCTAGAGGTCTGTCTGATAGGGCCTAAAGTTGGGCCCTGTCAGCAGGTCACCACCCTGTGCATATCCCCATGGCCAGGGCCGCCCAGAGGATTCAGGGGGCCTGGGGCAAAGCAGGGGAGCTGCGGCGCTTGTACTCACCCGGCAGCGGTCCGGGTCTTTGGCAGCATTTCGGCAGCGGGGGGTCCCTCCGTGTCTTCGGCGCCATTGAAGGGCCCCCCGCCACCAAAATGCCGCCAAAGACCTGGACCGCCGCCGGGCCAGGGCTCGCGGGGCCTGGGGCAAATTGCCCCTCTTGCCTCCCCCAGGGAGGCCCTGCTCATGGCAGGACACTGTGCTGCAGTTTTCTCAACAGAGTTTCCAGCCTCCCTTTAGTGGCTTATGGCTCAGCCCTCTGGCCAGGCCTTTGTGAAAGTTCAACCTCCCCTCCCCAGGGTAGTAGAGTCCAAAGGCACAGTGGGTCTTTGGCCCTGCTGGGCTTAGTTCTCAGCCCCTCTGATGTTATTCATGCAGCTGCACTCCCTCTGGGCTCATGTAGGGATGAAGTGAGAAAGGCTAAAAGCCATGTAGAGTTGGACCTTGCAAAGGGAATTAAAACCAATAGTAAAAGGTTCTATAGCCATATAAATAAGAAGAAAACAAAGAAAGAAGTGGGACCGCTAAACACTGAGGATGGAGTGGAGGTTAAAGATAATCTAGGCATGGCCCAATATCTAAATAAATACTTTGCCTCGGTCTTTAATAAGGCTAATGAGGACCTTAGGGATAATGGAAGGATGACAAATGGGAATGAGGATATGGAGGTAGATATTACCACATCCGAGGTAGAAGCCAAACTCGAACAGCTTAATGGGACTAAATCGGAGGGCCCAGATAATCTTCATCCAAGAATATTAAAGGAACTGGCACATGAAATTGCAAGCCCATTAGCAAGAATTTTTAATGAATCGGTAAACTCAGGGGTTGTACCCGTACGACTGGAGAATTGCTAACATAGTTCCTATTTTTAAGAAAGGAAAAAAAAAGGGATCCGAGTAACTATAGGCCTGTTAGTTTGACATCTGTAGTATGTAAGGTCTTGGAAAAAATTTTGAAGGAGAAAGTAGTTAAGGACATTGAGGTCAATGGTAATTGGGACAAAATACAACATGGTTTCACAAAAGGTAGATCGTGCCAAACCAACCTGATCTCCTTCTTTGAGAAAGTAACAGATTTTTTAGACAAAGGAAATGCAGTGGATCTAATTTACCTCGATTTCAGTAAGGCATTTGACACGGTTCCACATGGGGAATTATTAGTTAAATTGGAAAAGATGGGGATAAATATGAAAATTGAAAGGTGGATAAGGAACTGGTTAAAGGGGAGACTACAACGAGTCATACTGAAAGGTGAACTGTCAGGCTGGAAGGAGGTTACTAGTGGAGCTCCTCAGGGATCAGTTTTGGGACCAATTTTATTTAACTTTTTTATTACTGACCTTGGCACAAAAAGCAGGAATGTGCTAATAAAGTTTGCGGATGACACAAAGCTGGGAGGTATTGCTAACACAGAGAAGGACCAGGATATCATACAGGAAGATCTGGATGTCCTTGTAAACTGGAGTAATAGTAATAGGATGAAATTTAATAGTGAAAAGTGCAAGGTCATGCATTTAGGGATTAATAACAAGAATTTTAGTTATAAATTGGGGACGCATCAGTTGGAAGTAACAGAGGAGGAGAAGGACCTCGGAGTATTGGTTCACAGGATGACTATGAGCTGCCAATGTGATATGGCCGTTAAAAAAGCTAATGTGGTTTTAGGATGCATCAGGTGAGGTATTTCCAGCAAGGATAAGGAGGTGTTAGTACCGTTATATAAGGCACTGGTGAGACTTCATCTGGAATACTGTGTGCAGTTCTGGTCTCCCATGTTTAAGAAGGATGAATTCAAACTGGAACAGGTTCAGAGACGGGCTACTAGGATGATCCGAGGAATGGAAAACCTGTCTTATGAAAGGAGACTGAAAGAGCTTGGCTTGTTTAGCCTAACCAAAAGAAGGTTGAGGGGGGATATGATTGCTCTTTATAAATATATCAGAGGGATTAATATTAGGGAGGGAGAGGAATTATTTAAGCTTAGTACCAATGTGGACACGAGAACAAATGGATATAAACTGGACACTAGGAAGTTTAGACTTGAAATTAGATGAAGGTTTCTAACCATTAGAGGAGTGAAGATCTGGAACAGCCTTCCAAGGGGAGTAGTGGGGGCAAAAGACATATCTGGCTTAAAGACTAAGCTTGATAAATTTATGGAGGGGATGGTATGATGGGATAGCCTAATTTTGGCAATTAATTTGGCAATTGATCTTTGATTATCAGCAGGTAAGTATGCCCAGTGGTCTGTGATGGGATGTTAGATGGGTTGGGATCTGAGTTACTACAGAGAATTCTTTCCTGGGTGCTGGCTGGTGAGTCTTGCCCACATGCTCAGGGTTTAACTGATCGCCATATTTGGGGTCGGGAAGGAATTTTCCTCCAGGGCAGATTGGCAGAGGCCCTGGAGGTTTTTTGCTTTCCTCTGCAGCATGGGGCACGGGTCACCTTCTGGAGGATTCTCTGCAGCTTGAGGTCTTCAAACCGCAATTTGAGGACTTCGATAACTCAGACATAGGCTAGGGGTTTGTTATAGAAGTGGATGGGTGGGATTCTGTGGCCTGCATTGTGCAGGAGGTCAGACTAGATGATCATAATGGTCCCTTCTGACCTTAAAGTCTATGAGTCTATGAGCTCTCAAACCCCAGCCTTCTCCTCAGGTGGGGCATTCCATACCTTGGCCTGTCTTAACACCGTCACTAGGTCCCTGATAAACCCAAAGAGTTTAGTGCCAGCCCAGCCTTCTCTCCAAGGAAGTTCTGACCAGCCACAGTCCTACTCAGCTCAGCTCAGATCAGATCAAGCCAGCTTCTCTCCCCAAGCACAAGCAGCTGATCTGCTGCCCTTCCCAACCAGCCAGGACTGAGCCAAGCTCTCTCCCTTTTCACAGGCCTGACTCCCATTACAGGTGTGGCAGGTAAGGCTGATTATGCTCACCCCTTTTCATTAACCCTTTCCAGCCCATGTGGGGCATTGTTTACCCCGCCACAGACCCTGCGTTGTTTTTTGGGTCTGTTTAGTATTGCTCTTTCACCAGCTCCGGTGCCGAGACAGTCTCACAAACACAGACTTGACTGTTTGTGCTAAATGGAGTCGCCCATGTATAAATGATGCTGGTGGTATTTACTTAGTACACTATTTGCTGCATGAGTCAGGAGCCTGCACTTATTCCAGAAGGCTGCTATAAGGAGTTATAGCCAAACCTGCAGCTGCTTTGCTCTCTGAACTATATGACCTTTCCCCAGCTTGCTTTGGAAATTACAAAAGGTAGAACATCCCAATGGCGAAAGCCCTAGAAAGAAGTTAGCCAAACCTTTCTAAAGCAGCAGAAGGATTCCACCCTGAAGATTTGGGTCTAAACATGGGTAAAGGTCCAGTGTGGTTCTCTCTTATCCAGACCATTCTGCCTACTGGGTCTCATTGGCAGTGAGCATCTTGATCATAGTCTCTCTTTTTAAAATACCTTTTACTGACTACCCTTTGGGTTACCGTCAAAATTCCTCTTTGTCGCTTGCTAGGTCTGACACAGACGTGATCCAGAATCCTGCTATGTAACCACGTGTCCAGTCATTCTCTCCAGTCTGTTAATTAGATTATTTCAGAAGTCTTTTTTGAGTGAACACGACAGGCTAGGGGGCATTTTCCATGTGTTTTTCCTCTTTCTGAAGTTGATTACCTATGGAGTAAGACAAGCTGATTCACTATCTGCCTTACAGGTTTCATTTAAGCAATAACTTTTCGAGACTGTTTTTAAAGGTTGGAGCAAAGCTTGAATGTTTGTCGGTTGTATCAGATTATATCTAGTTATCTGCCTGTATCTAAACTGCATAGATCTATATATATAGATATATATTTACATAGATATGTGGCTATATATGCACATAAACCTTGTAGACATGCATATATGGACATATTGCTGTAGTTTGTGTGTAAATATATACAACAGACATTTTCTAACTATAACCTGGAGGAAGAAATGAAAATGTAGTGACTTGAATTTATCCCAAAGTAGGTCAAACATTTAATTACCATTGATGCTTTAAAAAGGAAATCACTGCCCAATTTCCCCTCTCAGTATGGGTAATACCCATTGCCATTAAAGGCTTGATCCTGTATTCAGTGCATACCCACAGTTCTCTGTGGAGAGGAATTTAAGGTGCACAAGGAATGGAGGATGAGGCCATACAGGGAGTTAGGCATCTCCTACCAGCGGGGAGTGTCTTAGTCAGTAGAAGCTGTGTGTCTAACTTCCCATGAAATGCTTCATTAAGACATCGTTACGCCTCAGTAGCAACCCCTCCTTGGTTACAACAATTACCTTCATTCCACTTTACTCGGTAAATAGGCTTTTTGGCTAAAGAGGCCTGGGTAGCCCTGTGGATGAGGCATTCAACTGGTCTGTGGCCTTGTGCAAGTCAAATCCCCTTTTTGTAACTCTGTCTCCCCTCCTGCCCCAAGGGCAGACAATGTCTCTTGCCAGGCATTTGACAATGTGGGGTCCTAATCTCACTTGAGTGTCTAGGTGCTACTGTCATGTGCATAAAGAATAGTTTTAGCTCTCTTATTGCCTGGCTTTGCAAGGTGACAAGCATCTCCTGGGAAGTACCGACTACTCAACTCTTACTGAAGTTGATGGGAATTGAGGGTGATCCATGTCACACAGGAAGTTTTCATCATCTTGAATGATGGGGCTTCTGGTTTATTTTCATGCCTGGACAAATATTTGTTCAGAGGATCCTTGTTGGAATTATTCTTTTACTCTAACTAGATCTTCTGGCAGAGAATTTAGAGTATAGGGAGAAATTCCTGTCTTGTAGAGCTGGAAGGAACCCTGAAAAGTCATTGAGTCCAGCCTCCTGCCTTCACTAGCAGGGCCGAGTACTGATTTTGCCCCACATCCCTAACTTACCCTCTCAAGGACTGAGCTCACAATCCTGGGTTTAAGAGGCCAATGCTCAAACGACTGAGCTATCCCTCTCTTGCAGGAGTGCTAAGCACCTTGTTTTCTCTAAACACCTTGTGGATTTGGTTTTTTTTTTCCACATTTCCTATTTAGAATCCAAAGTTTCTCCTCAACCATTAAAAAAATGACTGATCCTTCACTCACTGACTCTCCTAACAGATGCGTCTGAGGCTCAGGTGTGAGTGACAAAATGATGTCAAAGGCTATGCGGTCCCTACAGGTTGTCAGGCAGGAATTTCTGTCCTGTCTAATCCCATGGGACAAGTATGTTATGACCGGTACCGTCTGTGATAATATTTTGAAAAGATAAGATAATGACTGTCAGATGTGTAATGATTCACTGCAGCCATGATTAACATGAAACAGGAAATTCTAATACCAATGCTGGGGAACCAAGTCCTGTTAACAGAGTTTCTAAACACAGATTCTAATCCAACGCACAAGTGACTGCTCACTGTGTGGGCACGTAGAAAGTGATGCCAACGCCTCTGTGAATTTAGACATAGTATAGCACAGCTTGGTGCTTGATATCACTCAAGGTATTCAGCAAAACAGCATCGCTGCTCTGTGGACTTGCACGTGCTTTGCACCTCTCTAAGGAAATACACACCTGTTACATTCTGGGTTTGCAGCAAAGTTCTCTTTGCTGCAAAGTCCAAGTTCAGGTGGCCTGAAGGGACCCCAAACCACGGGGGTCCCTTCAGGCCACCTGAACTTGGGATGTGGATGCTTTGTATACTTTTCCGGTTTTTTTTAACAGATTGGACAATATTCAGCTAATCAAAGACCTTATCAACCCTAAATCACATGCAACCCCTCTCCCTCCCACCCCCCCACCCCCGGGGAAGTGGAGCACTGGATAACTCTAACTTGTAAAGTCATTTTTTTTTTAGCATTTGACAAATGAATCTCTCCTTTCTTCTGCTCTTTCGGCCTATGCCCAGCATGGCAGGTTGTTTTTTTTCCCCCACCCCCTCCCCTCTTAGGATAATAGGCACCATATCTGTACAACAACCACCAGACCCCCAGGCGAGGTGGAAGATCCAGATGTGTAGGGAAGAGGGAAAGTGCCCCATCCAGATGTGAGCGCAAGTGGGAGAAAATCAGATGCGGAGACCGGAACGCAAGTGCCCCATCCAGATGTGAGTCCAAATGCCCCATCCAGATGTGAGCGCCCCCGCCTCTGAGACCACCGCGCCGCCCGCCCGGCAGCCCTGCGTCCCTCCCTCCCCAGCGCAGCGCAGGGCGCAGCGCGCACGGCACTCACCAGCGGGAGAAGCACCCAGGAGAAACTTAGCATCTTCAGCAGCCGCTGCCGCCTCCTCTGAGCTCTGGCTGCCGGAGCCGGGGCTCAGCCCGTCCCCACCTCCCAAGTCCCGCCCCTGCCTCCTCCGGATCGCGCTGCAGCTCCCTCCCCAAGGGTCCTTCCCTGCGCCTAGGGCTCCTGGCGAGTCCCGCTCCAAATCCTCCCAGAGCGCCCGCTCGCCAATCTCGCCTTACCCTGAGGCGGCGGCGGGGGGGGGCGTGTGTTGGATCCTCCTGGATCCTGCCGAGGTTTGATCCCCCAGCCCCCGACTTGGGCCGTTAAAAACAAGGAACTGCTCCTTTTAAGCCCCCGCCCCCGCCCCACATATCAAGACAGCAGCGCTGCAAGAACCTGGCCCCGGACCCACCGTGCCCCAGAGGTGTTGGGCCGGGCTCACACAGCAATGCATTGCTCTCTGTTCTGATGGCCTCTTGCCTGGGTTTGTGGCCCAAATGTGCAGGGTCTGGCGGGAGCCAGCTGCCAGATCCCAGCTGTGGTGGCGCTGAGGGAGCCTCTGGGTCTGGAGCTGCAGGGGGCAGCTGGAGTCGCTGAGCTTGTAGGCAGTGAAATGTGGAAGATTAGGTCTGGATCCATCCAGGGGTCCCAGGGCTGGATCCATCCAGGGATCCGGGAGGCTATTGTCACAAGATGCCCTGATGCCTGGAATGTCTCAGAGCAATGGGAACCGTGATCCTTGTTTTCTATTTCGCCGGTGGGATTTGGAGGAGAGGGGCAAAACACTGTGGCAGGACCCTGCGGGGTGCAGGAGCCAGAACTGGGTTTTTCCCATACGGTTCTTCCAGGCTCCATCAGGATCTGGAATGTCTGGAACAGAAAGCAGAGCTAGAATTTCTCCTTTTATGGGACAATTTAGGGGCTTGGGTAGAACATATGGCAGGATCCACATAGATCCAGCTTTACCCCAAGCCCCCTGAATCTCTACATCCTCCTCCACCCTTCCTAGTCCAACTCCTCCAGTCTCTTTATCCCTCAGAGCTCCTTGAGCCCACAAATTCTCACATCCTATTCATTTTCCTGGGGCCTATGACCTCCTGCCCCTCTCAATACCTCCCTAAGCCCCAACATCTCCCAGAGAAACTCACCCAGCTGCCAAATTCTCCTCTCCCCACAACATGCCAGATACTCCTTTCCCCCTTCTGCAGGATCCTAAGCTCCCAAAACTTCCCTCCTCTGAGGACTTCCCAGGATGCCTCTAGCCTCTCCCTTCATAAGATTTCCCCCCCACACACCCCACTCGGCCCCACTCCACCCCAGAAGCCTACAGTGGAATTGCTGTGACTGGGTGTAGCACAGCACATGAGCACACTGAGCCATGCTCTGCTACACGCTGTATGGGGCCCTTTAAGATAAAATTGACTTCAGTGTCGATTTGCATGTCATTAATCATTTATCCTCATCCACAGTGTTATGGGCGAGTGCAGAATTCAGCATCAAAGTGAATAAGCTGATGCTGAAATGCTGCCCTTCTCTGTTGTTGAAACTGGGGCTGCAGGGGGCGGGGGGAAGTGGGGTGTTGCCTCCTTGCTGTATGTACCAGAAGGTCATTACCGTAAGTAATAGAGCTTCAGGCCTGATTCTCTCCCACAATGCCAAAAAAATGTGTGTGTGTGTGTGTCGGGGGAAGCTACCTGACAACAGAAGCACAAACTGCACCTTGTCCTCCCTTCCAAACCAGGGGAGTTTGCATTCAGCTCAGCGAGCACAGGGGAGTCAGGCAGTGGGTGTGGTTTATGTCAGGCCATCTCCATGCGCTGAATCAAGGAGGAGTCCCAGGAAGGTGCAAGAATAGGAGAGATGGGGGAAGAAAAGAAAGAGAGGAAGGGAGGAATCCAGGCAGGGGTTTGCAGGGCTGTATGTGGAGCAACCCCTGGGATCCAGCCTTAGTCAATCATCTCCTCCAGCCCGTTCAGAGTGACTCCTGCTCACCAGTGTATGAGGTCCCACAGTCTGGCCAACACTCCGTCAAAGGGCTGAGTCAGACCCTCGCCCTCCCCAAAGATAATGAGCTCGGCCAAAAAAAAAAAGCAGGAGATGTTCTCAAGCCAGGGTTTTAAGGCTGATTTCCGAACTCCCCCTGCTCACCCCCCAGTGCGTGTGACAATTACTCCACTGCCGCCTCTCACAAACATATAGCCAGCCAGGCGACGCTGGCCCCTGCTGCTGGAGCACGTGCGAAAGGATCCAACTGCCACCAGGTTTCCCTTGTACTGGACACTGTACAAACATGGGTTCATCTCAGAAGGGACCACCAAACATCCACTCTGTGGAAACAATTTCTAATGCCTTTGGAGCTGGGCAGGCTTCGACCTGGAAGGCTCTCCTGCTAATTAGCAATGCCTCAAGGCATCAAACTTCCACCTAAGTGTAACAGTGCACCTTTAAGAAAGAGGCTGCTTAATGGAAAGACACATGTATCAGATCAAGGTCTGATCCCTTTGGAGTCTGCACAGGCAGGGTCTGCCACCTTCTAGACGCACAGAGGCATAGTCGCCTGCACACCACTCCCAGCCTCAAAACACTAGCTCCAGCAAAGTGTCCCACCCATTAAACAAAAATAAACACTAAAATGCCATAAGGCTAATATTAACATCCCACCCAAATGCTCTTCTGAATGCAGTGTTTTGCAACAGAAATTCACTCTAATAGCTCCAATTATTATTCCAGGGTCTTCAGTTCAGTCCAAAGTGATGCTAACTTTTGCCACGTGTACTTTATTGCCCCTCTGCCAAATATTAGCAGATTTTATGGGCCTTGCGGGTCACTTTTTCATTTGGGGAAAAAATGAGTGAGGCAAAGTCAGGGACTGTGTGATTTGTTTAGTTACGAAATGTACACAAGTCCTTCTTCCTGGCACAGAGCTGGTAACAAACAGCACTCAGGTCATTCCCTCCCTCTTGTAGAAAGCCCCACTAAGTCACCTTCAACTACCTGAAGGGGGGTCCCAAAGAGGATGGATCTAGACTGTTCTCAGTCGTGGCAGATGACAGAACAAGGTGCAATGGTCTCAAGTTGCAGTGGGGGAGGTCTAGGTTGGATATTAGGAAACACTATTTCACTAGGAGGGTGGTGAAGCACTGGAATGGGTTACCTAGGGAGGTGGTGGAATCTCCATCCTTAGAGGTTTTTAAGGCCTGACTTGACAAAGCCCTGGCTGGGATGATTTAGCTGGGGTTGGTCCTGCTTTGAGCAGTGGGTTGGACTAGGTGACCTCCTGAGGTCTCTTCCAACCCTTATCTTCTATGATTCTATGACCACGGCTCTTTTCCCAGGTGCAACTCTCTTGCCTCTGTCTTTCTCCACCATCTCACATTAGACTCACTCCCAAACTGATTGCTTAACCCACAGGCCTTGTTCCAGCTGGGAAAAACCTTTTAGCTGAAAACACCTCATCTAAGCCCGCTACGTGACCTGCGGGACTATCCTCTTTTTGTGCAGTGCCTTTGCAACGGAAAAGAAGCTCAGAAAGGGCTAGAGGATACCCTTAATGACTCTCTGGGTGTAGTTACTGCATGTCATCTCTAACAGTTCCCATGGGTGACATCAGGATTCCTGGTTTCTCTTCCTGGCTCTGGGAGCAGAGTGTGCTTTAGTAATTACAGATAAAACATAGCCAAGTGTGATACCACCTTTGTTTTGGTCATCTGCAGGAACAGAGGCTGTGGCTTCTGGGTGTAAACACACGACCTTCCTCCCTTTGAGCTAAAGAACCAGCTCTGTTAGTAGAGAGCCATTATTGGACCCATAGTAAACCTCCACCTATGGTCTAGCCACACTGCTTTAGTATGGGTTACACAAATACATAACTTCACACATCCTTCCTGAAAGGTAGCAGAGCAAAATCACTGAGACTCAGCTCTGTTCTGTTAGAAACCTGGGGTCTAGCCCCAGCTCTCCTTGAAGTGACTCCATGCAACCTCTCTATTAGCGTACCTGTAAAATTGGTGAGTGAGAGTTACTTCCTCCTGAGGCCTTGGTTAATCAGAAGAGTTGTGAAGTGGTGTACAGAAAGAAACATGAATAGCAGCGTAAGCCAGCTGTATGGCTGCTTTGCATCAACATAACCGTGAATCTGGCCATTGCGCTAGGTGCTGTACAAACAGAGACAGTCTCTGCCCCAAAGAACTTACAGTCTAAATGGGAAAAATAGACAACATGTATCAGAATGTCATTATCCCCATAGTACAGAGTGGGAAGTGAGACACAGCAGACTAAACAACCTGCCTAAGGTCACACAGGAAGGCTGTGGCAGACATCTTGAGTCCTGGTCCAGTACTTTGACCATACTATCTGCCTTCCTCCATGGGACCTTTTGTCCTGCAACCAGTCCTTTCTATTTTTCTCTAGGTGCCTCAAATACACCCACTAATCAACAAAGGTGGGGAACTAAGCGTAGGGTTAATAATGTAATACCTGCCCTTAGTGATTGTGCTAGCACTTGCCAAAAATACATAGTTCTGCCTTTGATACTGACTGTAACTAAGCAATCCCTTCTGCAGCAATTACAGAATAACACATCTGAGATAAGGACTGACTCAATTTTCTTATGACTTGATAGTCCTCCCACCCCCCTGCAAGCTTACACAGAAGTGGGTAGAAATGTCTTATTAGTGCAAGTAAGTGACCCCTTTGAATGTGTGAATCTCAGTCAGTGCTGATGTCTTGGGACTGTTGCTAACACATATCCCAGAAGTTCTGAGTGTATCAGTGCTGATTTAATTAAAATGTCTTGACATTTACACAGCTCCCCTGAATGTTAATAAGAGCCAAGCTGCTTTCTTTGAAATTATCTGGAACTCATTCTATTTTAATTTGACTTTTCCATAACAAAAATCCTCAGCAATGTAACTGTGTTTCCCTTCAAGCACATTTACAGAGCTTCAAAAGGAGGAGTGTGACACTCCATAACGGTGCTGCAATGCGACCTAGAAGCTAGCGAATCCATGAAGGTGAATCAGTCGAATACAAGTGACTTTGCTAACCAGTGTTTTGATGGGTTTGAAATTAAAAAAAAATGAAAGGATAGAAGAAAGGCTGCAATTACTGGGTGCACCTAATGCGATGCTTAGACAGAACGTGAAATTTACCGACCAACATAGTGCAGCTATAATTAAAGACAATGTTTCATGGTATTTTAAAAATAAGTCACTGAAGGGTGTATAAAAAGAATTAAAACTCTACATCTGTTGGTGCTCCCATTGGGCTGGGGAGGGGATGACGGAAGACGTGAAGGCAGCTGGAGAAACGTGCTGCTGTAGATTTGTTCAAAGTACTTATGGAATTATGCACAGAAAGAGGAACACTCGGAGCTGGGCAAGGATAATCTCTTCAATGAGCTTTGCTGTGTTGCAATGGAAGTGGAGCTGCTCTGTGATAATTTATGAATGCTGTGTGTTGTCCTGGTGACTGGGACGGTCAGTTAGACCATGAGCATGTGGGAATGCCCCACCAGCCAGACACCTGGGGAAGAATTCGTTGTAGTAACTCAGAGCCTCCCCACCTAGTGTCCCATCGCTTGCCAGTGAAGATATTTGCTGCTAGCAGTCGCAGCTCGGGTACATGCCATTGTAGGCAGTCTCATCATACCACCCCCTCCATAAGCTTAGCAAGCTCAGTCTTGAAGCCAGTTAGGTTTTTTGCCCCTACTGCACTTGAAGTCTTTAAATCAAGATTTGGGGATATCAGTAACTCAGCCAGAGGTTCTGGATCTATTACAGGAGTGGGTGGATGAGGTTCTGAGGCCTGCCATGTGCAGAAGGTCAGACTAGATTATCATGATGGTTCCTTCTGGCCTTAAAGTCTATGAGTCTATAAATCTATATTTACTCTATGTATGTGGTGGGTTAGTCTACTAGGGGCTGTAAGGAAAAACCCGGAAGGGCAAAGAAGGGTTTCAGCTAAGCCCTCCCCTCAGCAAACACTTGGAGGCTGTAAGGTCGGTTTGGTCTCTTTATTGTCAGTGCCAGTGGCAGCTATCCCTCAATATGAGGATGATGTCCACCAGGGGGAAAAGTCATTGATGAGACTTAAGATGGCCGAGGAGTCCAGTTTGTGCTTTACAGGGTTTTCTGCATATGTGATAGATGATTGCTTGGAGAGAGCACAACTGCTGGCCAGGATGCTGTATCCTTTCCTTCCTCCTCTGTTGTTTCTCAGCCTCTCGAGCAAGCTGATTCTCTTCAAAATAGGGAGAGGCTTGGTGAATGATGCGATGCCATTGCAGTGTGTGGCCAGCCAGCTCTTCCCAATTCGTGGGGTCAATGCCTCCCTTCTTAAGATATATTTTCTGAGTGTCCTTGTAGCATTTCCCCTCTCCCCCATGGGTCCTCTTATCATGACTAAGTTGAGAAAAGAGGACTTGCCTCGGAGGACGAGTACCAGCCATCCACACGCAATGGCCAGCCCAGCGAAGTTGATGTTTCATAATCTTTGCCTCAACACTGGTGATGTTCGTTGCAGAGGGAATGCTGCCATTGGTGTGATGATCTTCCCATCTGATATGGAGAATCTTCCTAAGGCAGCGCTGGTGGTACCACTCCAGATGCTTAAGATGGCTTTGGTATGTCACCCATGTCTCACAACCATAAAGAAGAGTGGGGATGACCACTAAATTGTAGACCAGGGTCTTAGTTTCCATCTGCAGATCTCGGTCAATAATGACACGACAGAGCAACTTTCTGAAAGATATGCTAGCACAACGGATCCTATGTTCAATCTCCACTGTGGGTCTCTGTATATACCACTAGTCACATCCTCTTGAAGGGAAGAACCACAGGTGCTGAACCCAGTTAGTGAAATCCACATAGACAGTGCTCCAGAACCCCTACCTGACCCTGTCCCCAAACTCACCTTCAGCACCAACCTCACAGGTGTTTAGATGAAGACCGGTGCCATTGTACCAATGGCTAGGCTGCTGGTATGCTGCAACCACCATCAATCATGATGCCCAGTATGGCTTCATTGTGTTCCACCATCTGTCTGTTTCTAGAATCATAGAATACCAGGGTTGGAAGGGACCCCAGGAGGTCATCTAGTCCAACCCCCTGCTCAAAGGGTGAACCAATCCCCAGCCAGATTTTACCCCAGTTCCCTAAATTGCCCCCCTTACGGATTGAATTTACAACCCAGGGATTAGCAGCCCAATGCTCAAACCACTGAGCTCTCCCTCCCCTTCTGTTGGCTGTCTTATACTTTGATTGGAAGTTCTTTGGGGTGGGAACTGTCTTTTTGTCCTGCATGTGTACAGCGCCTGGCACAATGAGGTCTTGGTCCATGATGAGGGCTCCTAAGCACGACAGTAACACAAAGAATAAATATAAGCAAACTCACTTGGGCCAACAGTGGGGTTTGAATCCTGGGGCTTATAGAGTTAAAAGAATAGGCCACTCATTCATGGTCTAGTAATAAGCCCCATAGCTGCTAACTCTGGTAGGCTCATTAACCTCTTATGTGGGAGGACAAAGACCCATCTCCTTTGCAGCAGCACCCTTGTGTGATTATCCCATGAGGCATCAGTATTTTTAAGCACCTACTTACTTTTGAATATCTGGCTCTTAGAAGCCCAAGACATGTTATCAATGAGATGTAGGCTGCTCAAAGTCACTTTTAAAACTGGGAGCTAGAAGCCTAAGGCTGTGACTACACTTAGCACTTCAAAGCGCTGCCGCGGTAGCGCTGCCGCCGTAGCGCTTTGAAGCGCTAAGTGTAGTCAAAGTGCCAGCGCTGGGAGAGAGCTCGGAGAGAGCTCTCCCAGCGCTGTCCATACTCCACCTCCCTGTGGGGAATAACGTACAGCGCTGGGAGCTGCGCTCCCAGCGCTGGGGCTTTGACCACACTGGCGCTTTGTAGCGCCGCAATTTGCAGCGCTGGAGAGGGTGTGTTTTCACACCCTGCTGCAGCGCTGCAAATTTGTAAGTGTAGCGAAGCCCTAAGTCACAAAGGCCTTGTCTACACTGGTGGCGCATAGGGTAGACAAGGAGGAAGCGGTGGGGAAAGGCTCCAGCAGCTCCCTGCAGTGAGGAAAAGCTCCGAATCCAGCAGCAGGGAGGCAGCGGGACACTTCACTGCTAAAAATAGCAATGTAGATGGGGGAGGCCATGCTTGGGCATGTAGGGTATAGACTGTATATAGACCCTAAGGTTCTGGTGTGTCTTTACTCTACTCACCTAAGCAGCACCTCATGTTTATACTAATATTGTGCCCATGTTAGAGGTCCGGGCAGCGTAGGGAGTCAATACACCGCTGTAGGTGAATGTAAAAATACCCTTAGAAGCCTTTAGAAAAAAATTCCTTAGATCTTGCCACGGCCTCTCTTTTCTGACCCCTTTCTAAAGTAAAAGGCTCTAATCTTCTCAGTCTGTCTCATTTTTCTCAGCTGTCTGTGGGACCCTTATATTTCTTCTGCATCCTTTTCACCCTTCCTACAAATCTGAGAGAAGTTGCTTTTTCCAGTGACTCTTGGTGCAATCTTCAATACCCAATAATAGCCTCCAGAGAGCTGGCAGCCAACTGTTCCTATGCTCAGAAACATTTTTTTCCATGCATCATATTATTCAGCCAGCCTGGTGTTTTCCTTTAATTGTGTGTCAATCAGAATTTGCTTTGAGAAGTCACTGGAGCTACACTGATTTGAACCAACTGAAATCTCTCCCTAAGTGAAATTTACTCCTGTAAAAGTGAGTGCCAGCCTGAGGCTTATGCCCCTCTCAAGTCCTGGTTAAATCTTCAAAATAGGGTGTAAGGACGATCTAAACAATGGACGGACCTTGTGCTACTCTTTGCACAAGCGTGAATTTAATCCTAAATCTGCTGCCCTGAGTGTTTACCCCATTCATCTCCATGGTCATGCCTCAGATTCACCACTTACGTGAGTGAAGCTGGTAAAGGGACAGGAATTATTATTCCATTATCATTCATTACAGCTGGGATTTTCAAAGGAATTAGGTGCCCAAGTCCCTTAGGCTACATTGAAAATTCCAGCATGCTTATATAGTCACTGTAGCTGGTTGAAACTCCCACCCCAACACACACAAACACACACACACACACACACACACAACCCTTGTGGAAAATTTACAACAACAAACAAAAAAACATTTTTGTCTAAATTTTCCATCAAAATTCCAAGTTTTCAGTGGAAATTCAAATACTGAAAAATCTGGGATGGAAACTAAAATATTTTCAGGTTGGGTTGTTTGTTTTCTTTTCAATGAAAAACGGAAATTTTCCTTAGAAAGCAAACGCTGCTTACAAAAAAAAAATCATGCAATCAAAAAATCAAGTTTCCATCAAAAACCAGTTTTGATGGAAATTTTGTGACTAGTATGCATGGCAATTTATACACAGTAAATGAAGTCCCTACCTTAAGAGACTTCCAACTGAGGAAAGATGCATGAGGAGGTGGGGGTGAGAGACAGAGCGAGACTCAAGGGCTACAATTCCAAAGTAACGTGGTTCCTAAATTTGGTGCCCAGATCTGAGGGTGAAGAATTCTGGCCAAGGGTAGGGGTCCAGATAGAGACATCCTGGAGGTGAATGCCTGTCTGCGAGAATGGTGTCACCAGGAGGACTTCGGTTTCCGTGACCATGGAATGCTGTTCCAGGAAGAAGGACTGCTAAGCAGAGATGAGGTCCACCTATCGAGGAAAGGGAAGAGCATATTTGGATACAGACTGGCTAACCTAATGAGGAGGGCTTTAAATCAGGTTCGAAGGGGGCAGGTGACCAAAGCCCACAGGTAAGTCAAAAACATGAAGACCTGGGAGAAGGGTCTGAATTTGGGGGGAGCATGGGCTGTTATAGCAGGGATAAGGGAGAGACAAGACAGAACTGGGGGGGAGGGAGAATCAAATCAGTATCTTAAATGTCTGTATACTAATGTGAGAAGTATGGGGAATAAGCAGGAAGAACTCGAAGTACTAGTAAATGAACACAACTATAATACAGTTGGCATCACAGATTTGGTGGGATAATACGATGACTGGAATATTGGTATAGAAGGGTACAGCTTGCTCAGGAAGGACAGGCAGGCGGAAAAGGGAGGTGGTGTTACCTTATATATTTAAAAAAGTATACACTTGGATTGAGGTTGAGATGGAAATAGGAGACAGACTTGTTGAAAGATGCTGGGTAAGGATAAAAGAGGTTAAAAACAGGGCTGATGTCATGGTAGGGCGCTACTACAGACCACCTAACCAGGAAGAAGAGGCGGATGAGGCTTTTTTTAAACAACTAACAAAATCATCCAAAGCCCAGGACTTGGTGGTGATGGGGGACTTCAACTACTCAGACATCTGTTGGGAAAATAATACAGCAGGGCACAGATTATACAACAAGTTCTTGGAATATATTGGACACAATTTTTATTTCAGAAAGTTGAGAAAGCTACTGGGGAGAGGCTGTTCTAGATTTGATTTTGTCAAATAGGGAGGACCTGGTTGAGAATTTGAAAGTGGAAGGCAGCTTGGGTGAAAGCGATCATGAAATGATAGAGTTCATGATTCTAAGGAATGGTAGGAGGGAGAACAGCGAAATAAAGACAATGGATTTCAAGAAGGCAGGCTTCAGCAAACTCAGGGAGTTGGTAGGTAAGATCCAATGGGAAGCAAGTCTAAGGGGAAAATGAATTGAAGACAGTTGGCAATTTTTCAAAGAGACATTATTAAGGGCACAAGAGCAAACTATCCTAGAGTCTAGGAAAGATAGGAAGTATGGCAAGAAACTACCCTGGCTTAACCAGGAGATCTTAAATGACCTAAAAATCAAAAAAGAGTCCTACAAAAAGTGGAAACTAGGTCAAATTACAAAGGATAAATATAAACAAATAACACAAGTATGTAGGGACAAAATTAGAAAGGCCAAGGCACAAAACGAGATCAAACTAGGTAGAGACATAAAGCGTAACAAGAAAACATTCTACAAATACATTAGACGCAAAAGGAAGACCAAGGACAGGGTAGGCCTGTTACTCAATGAGGGGGGAGAAAACAATAATAGAAAACATGGAAATTTCAGAAGTGCTAAATTACCTTTTTGTTTCAGTTTTCACTGAAAAGATTAGTAGTGATTGGACGTCCAACATAGTGAATGTCAGTGAAAATGAGGTAGGATCAGAGGCTAAAATAGAGAAAGAACAAGTTAAAATTTACTTAGACAAATTAGATGTCTTCAAATCACCAGGGCCTGATGAAATGCCTCCTAGAATACTCGAGCTGTCTGAGGAGATAGCTGAGCCATTAGCGATTATCTTTGAAAAGTCATGGAAGACGGGAGACATTCCAGAAGACTGGAAAAGGGCAAATCTAGTGCCCATCTATAAAAAGGGAAATAAGAACAACCCGGGGAATTATAGACCAATTACCTTAACGTCTGTACCTGGAAAGATAATGGAGCAAATAATTAAGCAATCAATTTGAAAACATCTAGAAGATAATAAGGTGTTAAGTAACAGTCAGCATGGATTTGTCAAGAACAAATCATGTCATACCAACCTGATAGCTTTCTCTGACAGGGTAAGAAGCCTTGTGAATGGGGAGAAGCAGTATATGTTGTATATCTTGACTTTAGTAAACCTTTTGATACTGTCTCATATGACCTCCTCATAAACAAACTAGGGAAATGCCACCTAGCTGGAGCTACTATAAGGTGGATGCATAACTGGTTGAAAAACCTTTCCTAGAGAGTAGTTATCAGTAGTTCACAGTTATGCTGGAAGGGCATAATGCGTGGGGTCCTGCAGGGATCAGTTCTGGGTCCGGTGAAGCAGGAGGGGGTACACTGGGCAGGATTCTGAAGGTGATACAGAAGATGAAGGGATATGAATATGGGCTAGACCTGTTCAGAGCAACTGGCAAGACAGATGAGCTTTGCAGCTATGTTCTTGATGGATTGAAAGGGGAAATCTTGGGTTGTCCTGCCTATGGTGCCAATTTATCTCTAACTTGCTTGCCTTGGTGTCTGTGATAGCACCTGTTAGTACCATGCTTGCCACATCTTTATCCTTGGGACACCACTTTATCCTTTTTGTTTGATTGGGGCTATAGTTCTCTAAGCACAAAAAGAAACAGAGAAAAAAACTATTTAGGAGGAAGAGAATAGCAAAGAGCCAGATGCTCAGGAGAGAATCTGACCCAAAGCCTTCAAGGCTGTGATTTACTTAGGAGACTAAGGGAGTTAGGCACCCACATATCTTATTGAATTACAATGAGAGCTGAGCATCTACCGCTCTTAGGCTTCCTTGAAAATCCCAGACTGACCCCATCAAACTGCCTCTCCCTGACATGCTAAGCATCGATCATAGGCAGCATTTGCAAACACAAGTACAGTGACATCTGCACGGAGGAACCCACTTCCAGTGGGAAACCCCCTGTCTTAAGCAGCCCGTTTATAGCTTTCCTGACAATCACATTCAACTTTTTGTTGACAACACAGCTCTGTGAGGCGTTTGTAGCTGGCTCCATGGGTAACTGCTTACGACTAGTCTCATTATTTTCCCCAATTTTTTTTAATTATCTTTGGACTGAAGAAGAGGTTTCAGTCAATGATTTCCTTAAATAGAAGCATATGTACACACACACACACACACACACACACACACACATATATTCACACAGTTCAGCTTCCTCTACCTTTAATAACCAGGTGAAAGCACATTTTATTGTGATGCATATCATGCAAGGCAAAAATATCTGTACGTGGGTGAACTGAGCCTCTGATTTGTTTAAAGCTATAAATGAACTCATATTAATAGTAACCTCTGAAAAAAGATTGCAAACATCATTCAATGCGTTGTTTACTTTGCTCAAATGGGAGGTATTGCTACATATGCGTAAGGATGCAAATGTTAACAGAATGCATTAAGCCTACTTGAAAGAGGGTTTCTGAGGCATGGGTGGTCAGGGGCCTGTTCCAGGTTCCACAGCAGTGGGTGATTTGGTATATAGTTAGCAGAGTTGTGCTTTCTGAGCACTGCCTGTCATTGGGCTGAGGGCACTGTGTCCCAGAGAGGCGCAGTACCTCCAGGAGTGCCCCTCCGCATGGAGCACTGAAACCGAAACCCCTGCTGATGCTGTGGTCTCCCATGTTGTCCTTTGCCTTTACAAGGAAACGGTGTCATCCCAACCCACCGAAAGGGACAGTCCCTGCCATGAGCGATGTGCAGAGAAGAGTTGCTCTTCTGACCTCTGTGCTGTGAAAGGGGGTGAAAGTAACATAAAACACTTACTGGTACAGGGCCTTGTGTGGAAGGGGCAGGACCTCGGGTGGAAGGGGTGAGGCAGCCTCTCCCATCCAGCCCTTCCACGCTGCCCAGTCCATACCACCCAGGGCTCTGGTGGCAATTTAAAGGGCCCTGGGTTCTGGCTGCTGGGAGCTTGGGTCCTTTTAAATCACCAGGCCCCCGGGGCAGCTGCCCCGTCCCCCATTGGTGGCCCTGCTGGTAGGGTCCCTCCTGGCAGGGCCACTGACAGAGGGGGGACAGAAGGGGCAGTAATGTTAGAGGGTCCTTAGACACTGCCATGGCAGTGCTTTAATATTGGCTGCATGCGGGCCCATACTGGTGGCCACTTCTTACCACGCCGTACCAGCCCAGTTTCACCCCTGGCTGTGAAGATAGTCCCATGCAGCCTGATCTGAAGCCAATGGAAAAATCGCCATGAGCTATTAGTTCCACCCTGTTATCCTAGCTCTGCCAGTAAAGGGGAGGGATAGCTCAGTAGTTTGAGCATTGGCTTACTGAATCCAGCAGTGTAAGTTCAATCCTTGAGGGGGCCATTTAGGGATCTTTGGGAGTTGGTCCTGCTTTGAGCTGGGGGTTGGACTAGATGACCTCCTGAGATCCCTTCCAGCCCTGATATTTTATAAGTGTTCCCAGCCAAAACAGTAGCAGATGTAAGGGCAGACACTCACATTTACCTCAGTGAAATGAGATGCAACAGGAGATGGAGCAATTCCTGCCTCCAATTTCACTGCAAGTCTACGGAAAGGTAGCTGCTGCCTTGTGAAGCCAGCACAGTTACAAGTGTATGGGTTAATGTCAGCCACACGCTCACCAGAGAGTTACACCAGTATATATTCATGGGAAGAAGAGGACGATGAAAAGATGTGCTACTTGTAAGGGCTGGTCCACACTAGCTCTTTAAATCGAATTTAGCAGCGTTAAATCGAATTAAGCGTGCACCCGTCCACACCAGGAAGCCATTTAATTCGACATAGAGGGCTCCTTAGTTCGACTTCGGTACTCCACCTCGACAAGGGGAGTAGCGCTAAATTCGACATGGCTATGTCGAATTAGGCTAGGTGTGGATGCTAATCGATCTTAGTAGCTCCGGGAGCTATCCCACAGTGCAACACTCTGTTGACGCTCTGGACGCCAGTCGGAGCTTGGATGCTCTGACCAGCCACACAGGAAATGCCCCGGGAAAATTTGAATTCCTTTTCCTGTCTGGACAGTTTGAATCCCATGTCCTGGTTGCTCATCGGGGCGAGCTCAGCAGCACCGGCAACGATGCAGAGCTCTCCAGCAGAGGAGTCCAGGCAATCTCAGTCTAGAAAGAGGTCCCCAGCATGGACTGACCGGGAAGTCTCAGATCTGATTGCTGTGTGGGGCGATGTGTCTGTGCTTTCGGAGCTGCGCTCCAGCAAACGGAATGCAAAGACCTTCGAGAAGGTCTCCAAAGCCATGACAGACAGAGGATACAGCCGGGATGTAATGGAGTGCCGCGTGAAAGTCAAGGAGCTGAGACAAGGCTACCAGAAAGTCAGAGCGGCAAACGGACGCTCCGAAGCCCAGCCCCAGACATGCCGCTTCTACGAGGCACTGCATGCCATTCTCGGTGGGTCTGCCACCACTGCCCCACCAGTGTGCATGGACTCTGAGGATGGGATAGTGTCGACGGACTGTTCCTCGGAGATGTTCGCGGACGGGGAAGATGAGGAGGACGAGGCAGTCGACGGCGCTTTCCCCGACAGCCAGGATCTCTTCCTCACCCTACACTGAGATCCCCTACCAACCTCCCCAGCCGTTACCACGGACCCTGAATCGGGAGAAGGATCAGTCCGTAAGTGCTTTAAACAAGTTAACATTTATTTATTAAAAGCAGCTAAGACCAACGAGTTAACATTTTTTAAGTAATTAAACAGGGAGAGACATTAGGAGAACAGAAGGTCTACATACAGGGGGATGGAACTTTTATCTTCATAAGATATCTCCAGGAAAACTCTCCTGGAGGTAATCTAAAAGTCTATGCAGGAGGTTCCTTGGCAGAGCTAGCTTATCGTGTGCCCCGAGGTAGCACACTTTTTCCTTTCCATGCTACAAGCTGGAACTCCGGGACCATTGCCCTCACGAGCATGGCAGAGTAGGCCCCTGGGTGGTGGTGGCTTTCTTCCAGCATGCGCGCTCTCTCTGCCCGTGAGACTCTCCTCAGGGTGATCTCTCTCGCACACTCCTGCATGAAATTAGAGTAATTGGGGTACTATTAGTAATGGGAGCGCTTAACTGTTCCTTTGCATAACAAGAAGCCTCACTTAACAGCCACGTGCTGCAGTCTACAGAGTGGCAGCATACAGGGATCTTTCCCTGTAAACAGCCGCGAGGGGGTGCAACAGGGGCCGAGTTTATGCTTTCAGGATTGCCTGCATCAAGAGGACAGAGCTGTACATTCACTTCTATGAATCCAAAAGTGTTTGGCTTACCATGCCTTGCTGCTACACGAATTCTTCTTTCCTGCAAAGGTTCTCTGATCTGCAGCCCAATACCCCAGGCAATGAAAGCGCATTCAGAGAAATCGAAACTTTCCATTTAGTGAGTGCGCATGAGACAGGTGCTGTGCATACTCTTGTTCACAGACACCGAGTAGACTATGTTTCTTTGTTTAAAAAATGTATCATTGTAAGAAATTCACTACCTTTTTGACATCACACAGGTGCAACTGTATCACGACCTGATGCACCATGCCCCTCACAGATGATGGCGTAAACTAGAAGGCGTAAGAAAAAGACAAGGGACGAGATGTTTGCTGAACTTATGGGCTGCTCCAGAGCCGAGGCGGACCAGCAGAGCCAGTGGAGGGAGAACCTCAGTCAGCAGCACCGCTCACTCTGCGAACGGGAGGACAGGTGGCGTCAGGAAGACCAGCAGGCGACTCAAACGCTGCTTGGACTAATGAGGGAGCAAACGGACACGCTCAGGCGCCTTGTCGATGTTCTGCAGGACCGCAGGCAGGAAGACAGAGCCCCCCTGCACTGTATCTGCAACCGCCCACCCCCGCCTCAAACTCCAATCCCCCCCCTCATCAAAAAATAACAAGAAGGAGGGTCACCAGGGGCCGTGAAAACTGTCACTGCACCACAGGACAGTGTT
Organism: Mauremys mutica; assembly: GCF_020497125.1. Classification (NCBI taxonomy): domain Eukaryota; kingdom Metazoa; phylum Chordata; order Testudines; family Geoemydidae; genus Mauremys; species Mauremys mutica. Next base: position 286,639,685 of record NC_059073.1, read on the forward strand.
AAATTACCCAAAAGCTATCAGTTACTACATTTTGAAAAGTCCTTCCCTTACTGTGTTCTTTATTATTAAAAGTAGTTTTCTGTTACTTACTTTTTCCGTCATGGTTTTTTACACAACGCTGTGTTAGATGTCTTGGGTGGGTCGTTGGGTGGTTCAGGGGGTAGTGTAATGCATAGGACAGTCACCTTTAGCAGGGTACAGAGACGGGGGCTGGATCAGCAGCATGTCACACACACAGTGCAGTCAGTAGGCGGTTAGCTGGTATGGGAGGTGGTTTGCAGGTTTTCTGTCATTGGGGGTGGTACGTGCATTTGTAGCGGGGGAGGGGGGTTACAGATGTCATGCAACGGTCCCTGTAATGGACCGCAGAGCCACACAGCAGAGGAATCTGTATCCGTCCTCCCCCGCAACAAGGCCACATAGCCCCCGCACACAGAGTCCAAAAAAGGAGGGACGGCAGGATCCATTGAAACAACCAGTCCGGCACTGCTGACCGGTCTGGGAGTGGGAGCATGTCAAACCTCGACTTTAGAGGCGGTCTTTACATGACCACACACCCTACCCAGCACAGTGTGCGTCCCAGTTTCAACCCTTTAACGCAAAGTCATCAATAAAGACACCGTTGTAAAGCTACAGTGGAGCACGTACTTTAATTTTTAAATGTGTGTTAGAAGTTGGGGAAGCGGGGTGGACGGGGTATGTAACTGCAGAGGCTAGTCAACAGTAACTTGGTAAAGAAACAGGGGCAGGTTCAGCTTCTCTGTGAAGAAACTGAACAGTCACAGTTCACGCTGCTCGCTGCTCGCTGGTACTTGAAGAGTTCCTTGTTGCTGTGCAAGGTGCTTGCATAGGGCGTGACGAGCCAGGGCATTAGTGGGTACGCTGGGTCCCCTAAGATCAGTATGGGCATCTGCACATCCCAAGCGTTATTTTGTGGTCCGGGAAGAAACTACCTTCCTGCAGGCGTCTAAGCAGACCAGAGTTCCTGAAAACACGCGCGTCATGAACTTTGCCTGGCCACCCGACGTTGATGTTGGTAAAACGTCCCCCATGGTCCACCACTGCTCACAGCACCATTGAAAATTAGCCAAATTTCTCAGCAGCTGACTGCGGAAGAGGTGGACGATAAGTTGCGAGGAGCTGACAGCGGCCACAACTGCAGCGGGATCCGTGCTCGCAGTGCTGTTGCGCCCGCGCTGTCACTGAGAAGAAAAGTGCACGAACAGATTGCCAGCTGGCGCTTTCAGGGAGGGATGCTGAGCGTGATTGACGGTTCAATGATGACAGTTACCCAAAACCACCCTCCACACAATTCCCCCCGCCCAGCATGCATTGGTGGGAAATCCCAGCATTCCAATGGGCGGCGGGGAGTTCGGGAACTGTGGGATAGCTTCCCACAGTGCACCGCTTCCAAAGTCGACGCTTCGCCCGTTACTGTGGACTCACACAGTCGAATTAGTGTATTTATTGTGGATACACAACTTCGACTTCATTAGGTCGATTCCAGAAATTCGAATTAAGATGAATCGAAATAGTCTTGTAGTGTAGACGTACCCTAAGATGTAATGCAATAATGCCCCTGAAAAAAAAATGTTACTTCTGAGAGACATTTCTTTTCCTTCATCATCCAGGGGCATGTAAGTCAGGCGATGCCTGTGAGTGACTTAAAACCCCAACCTATGAGTTTGAGGAATCAATTGATTCCTTAATCAGATACAGGATCATATATGGAAGACAAGGTATCGGCTGGGCAGGTGTCAAGTTGTTCTTATTGTTATGGATTGGCTCCTCTGGGCACAATTCTTAGCCAATCTGTGCTAAGCCATCCTGTTGATTTTTGCTATGCTGTCCTTACCTTCTCTCCATCCATTTGTTGGTCTCATCCACCTGTTATGTCTTCTTTTGTCAGACTGGAAATAAGGCACAAATGTTTAACAGCGAGGGTCATTACCCCTTGGAACAATTTACCAAGGGTCGCGGTAGCTTCTCCATCACTGACAATTTTTAAATCCAGATTGGGTGTTTTTCTAAGAGATCTGCTTTAAGAATTGTTTTGGAGATGCCCTAAGGCCTGTGTTATACAGACGGTCAGACCAGGTGATCACAATGGTCCCTTCTGGCCTTGGAATCTATGACTTTCCTAGGCTGCAAGCCATTTGGGCAGGGCCTGTCAGTTACTGTATGACTGTACAGTGCCTAGCACCATGAGAGTCTGGCCTGGCTGAGACCACTAGGTACTACAACAGAAGGGGAAGATTTCCAGAGGTCCAAAGCAGTTAGCTATGCTGTGCCTATTGAGAGTTGGTGCCTAACTCTCCTCGTGCCTTTGAAAATCTCCCCCTAACAGTAGTCATATAAAATAGCCCTGATGGCTACAGGCAGCAGCAGAAAAGCTGGTTTAACTTTAACATGTGCCATAGACATCTGAAAGACCCAACCCAAAGCCCACTGAAATGACTGGAAAGACTCCTGTTGACTTTAGAGAGACAAACTGGGTGAGGAAATATCTTTTATTGGACCAGCTTCTGTTGGTGTAAGTGACTAGATTTCAAGATACAGAGCTCTTCTTCAGGTCCTATTGACTTTGGCAGGCTTTGGAAAAGCTAGTGAAGGAGAGAGGTAGGCTGTAAATGACCCAATCAGTCCAGGGGCCGTCATTTCAACAGGTGAAAACTAGAGATAAAGAAAACTAAAACAGAAATCAAAGCAGGAATCATAAGCTTTTCTGATCTTCAAGCCTCCAGGTGGGCTACTAGGGCCAGCATTCTCCAGGGCAGCTGTGAGCACTCAGGGCCTTTGAATTCTTGGAAGTGTCTTCCATCGACATGGCAGTATCACTTCCTGCAGCAAGTAGAACAGACGTACTTGTGGCACCTTAGAGATTAACACATTTATTTGAGCATAAGCTTTCGTGGGCTACAGCCCACTTCATCGGATGCATGCCCATCTGTAGCCCACGAAAGCTTATGCTCAAATAAATTTGTTAGCCTCTAAGGTGCCACAAGTACTCCAGTTCTTTTTGCGGATACAGACTAACACGGCTGCTACTCGGAAACCTGCAGCAAGTAGGTTTTTCTCACAGGTCTCCTAGAGAAAGTCCTGGTTCTGCAAAGCACATGCTTAAATGCTTACCTGGGTAGAGATGATTTCTCGAATAAGGGGCCTGAATACAGACTACCTCAGCAAATTAGTTTGATGGACTACATTTCTGGCATCCACCTAACCTATCTGAAAACCCTCAGGGAAAGATGAATGCCAGCTGTTAGATAAAGTTACGGCTTTTTTCAGGGTGACCAAAGTCAGCAATGTCAGTCTCATAATTTTTGAATGTTGCTGCAACAAAACCAGGTTCTTTATAGGCAGTTTTAAATTTAAAGGAAGGATGCTAGCTAAGGCATTGGACTGAGACTTTGGAAACCGAGATTCAATTCCTAGCCCTTCTGCAGATTTCTTGTGTAAGACTGGATAAGTCACTAAAGGTACGTCTACACAGCCAGTGACAGCTCATGGCAGTGAGCCTCCATTTTACAGAGAGGGAACTGAGAGACAAAGATCAAGGGTACAGGTTTCAAGAGCATCTAAGGTCATGTCTACACTATGCAGCTAAATCAGCACCACTCAGATCGATGCAGTGGCATCAGCTGGGTGGGTTTGGTGAAGACATGCTAAGTTGATGGGCGAGCGCTCTCCCATCGATGTCTCTAATCCGTCTCAAAGAGGCAGAAGCTATGTTGCCCAGAAAGCGTCTGCCATCGACACAGGATAGTGTGGACACTGCTGTATGTTGGTCTAAGGTACGTTGAATGAAGTTACGTTACTTATGTAACTTAACTAGCATAACTTAGCTCAACTTACAGCATTACTGTAGACCAGGCCTTAGTGCTTTAGAAGCCTAAGTCCAATGAGTTTCTTTAATCATATAGCGACACTGGAAAATTTTACCCTTAGTCTCTACATCGCTCAGTTCCTTATCTGTAAAATGGGGATAATAATACTCCCTTTTCCCTAACCTTTGTCTTGTGGATTTAGTTTTTGAGGATCTGGACTGTCCCTTACTATGTATAGAATACATGGCAATATACCTATCTCATAGAACTAGAAGGGTCATAGAGTCCAGCCCCCTGCCTTTACTAGCAGGACCAGCTACTGAGTTTGCCCCAGATCCCTACGGAAGTTCTGCAGTATGATAGTCTCAAGAATAAAACCAGGATAAAAAACCATCTGTGGTCATGAAAACTAGGATGTTGGAGACTCTTTTTGTGGAGTGGGGGGAGGGGATGATTTTAGCATCAGTGAAAATTAGTTTCCAGCAGCGATTAAATACAAAAGAAAATTGTATAGCTGACTAGCAGCTTCTGAGAGTGTCCTTTTAGTCACGCTGAATGAAAAGAGCAGGGTATGTATTATTCAAATAACACTTCCAGCGAAAGTCTGAGCTGAAGCAGATAAACAACAAATAGGTCCATCGCTAATTATTGAAGGACTCATTATGGAAAAGCCATCCTTTGTGTAATATGGAATTTGCTATGCTCACACTTTATGTTGACACAGCTGTGGTGATGACACGTGGGCATTCCCTCGCCCTCCGAGCCATGTCCCTGAATCACATGCTCAGCAGGCAGCAGAGGAACCAGAGACCGAGGAACTGTCGCAGGAACTGTGAACATCTAATGTTCTTATCCTGCAAACAATTATATGTCATGTTAAGTATGTGAATAATCCCATTAACTTGAATGAGATGACTCACATGCTTCAAGGTAGGCATCCAAGGCTGTGTCTACACTACCAAATTAGGTCAACCTAATTTACATCAGCATACAGCCATCGCAATTATTAAATCACTGGTGCGTGTCTACACTTTGCTCACGTTGGTGGTGCACACCCTCACCACAAGTGCTTGTATCAATTGTATTGTCACTGTGGGGCATTGTGGGACAGCTCCTGAAAGCCAGTTCCAGTTGACGTAGGCAACGCAGGATCTCCACTGACACTGCATTGACCTCATTACATTGACCTGGACTCTATGCCACTCGGGGAAATGGTGTTACTAAATCGGCATAGAGAGGCACTTACATTGCTGGGAGCCAAATTTAAGTGAATACTTTTCCACATTGAGGTCAACACAAGGCAGCTTACGTCAGCCTAACCATGTAGTGTAGACCAAGCCTAAGTGTTTGCAGGGCTGGGGCCTAAACCAGAATACTGTCTCAGCCAGTGGTCAGCAGTAGAAGACATTAAACAACTAATTGTTCACTACAATAGAATGGGAAAGACAAGATTTATTCCTGAATCCTCCTGATGACCTTTTAATATCTTGAAGAAGTTAGTGTGGGGTACAAATCCAACTGACGTCAATAGGAATCTTTCTAGTGAATTCAGTGGACTTTTGGATTAGCTCCTGGATTTTAAATTATTCAGAGGAGGGACAGTATCATCTTACGTTTGTACAGCTGCCTAGCAGCCCTGGGAGCTGAGACTGAACAGAAGCTGCTGTAGATTGGAGCTGGGGGAAAAAGCAGGCTCTGGTTACTGTACAACTCTGCTTGTAATGGAAAGGATCATGCAGCACTTTCCCTGGTGCACTGTCCTCCTTACCCATGTAGATGCACACTTAGGGCTTGATACTTCTCCCACTAAAGTCAATTGACATTTTCCCATTGACTTAAATGGGAGCATGACTGTGCCACTAGGTATGATGTTTTCCCAGTTGTTTGTGTGCATGCAAGAGCTTGTGTATACAGCTGGGCACGGTCTCATTTACATTTGACTCCACCTTGTGGAAGCCAAATATACTGGAATTTATCCTTTCCCTCTGTGTGTGTGTGTGTGTGTGTTTGCGAGCGCGCACTCACTAAACAACGTACTAACAAAAACTTAAAATGCAACTCCCCTCCAAAATCCTCTATTAGAGCAATATCTGGGCTGTTTTAGGATGAAGCAATTCCCATACAATCCGAATTCAAATTAAATGAAACATCTGGGAACCAAAGTTCACTTATATCACCCAAGGTTTCTTATCCCTCCATTTCTGGGATATCCTGTCTTCATCATGCTCTGATTCTCAGAGCCCTAAGCATAGTTACCCTTCCTTGCTGAAGCAATGGACCTTGGAGAAGTTCAGTCATAGAATCATAGAATATCAGGGTTGGAAGGGACCTCAGGAGGTCATCTAGTCCAACACCCTGCTCAAAGCAGGACCAATCCCCAACTAAATCAGCCCAGCCAGGGCTTTGTCAAGCCTTAAAAACCTCTAAGGAAGGAGATTCCACCACTTCCCTAGGGAACCCATTCCAGTGCTTCACTACCTTCCTAGTGAAAAGGTTTTTCCTAATATCCAACCTAAACCTCCCCCACTGCAACTTGAGACCATTACTCCTTGTTCTGTCATCAGGTACCAATGAGAACAGTCTAGATCCATCTTCTTTGGAAGCCCATTTCAGGTAGTTGAAAGCAGCTATCAAATCCTTCTTCATTCTTCTCTTCTGCAGACTAAACAATCCCAGTTCCCTCAGACTCTCCTCATAAGTCATGTGCTCCAGCCCCCAATAATTTTTTTTTGCTCTCCGCTGGACTCTTTTCAATTTTTCCCCATCCTTCTTGTACTGTGGGGCCCAAAACTGGACACAGTACTCCAGATGAGGCCTCACCAATGTTGAATAGAGGGGAATGATCACATCCCTCGATCTACTGGCAATGCCCCTACTTATACAGCCCAAAATGCTGTTAGCCTTCTTGGCAACAAGGGCACACTGTTGACTCATATCGAGCTTCTCCTCCACTGTAACCCCTAGGTCCTTTTCTGCAGAACTGCTGCCTAGCCACTCGAACCCTACTCTGTAGCAGTGCATTGAACCTCATCAGATTTCTTTTGGCCCAATCCTCTAATTTGTCTAGGTCCTTCTGTATCCTATCCCTACCCTCCAGTGTATCTACCACTCCTCCCAGTTCAGTGTCATCTGCAAACTTGCTGAGTGTGCAATCCACGCCATCTTCCAGGTCATTAATGATTGAATCCACTCTTCACTATGCTCTGGTCATCCACCACGTCCTCACTGTGAGCAAGACAACCAGGGAGAAACTGATCAGATTTTTATAATCAAGAAAGGTTCTGAATTCTGTCAATATATATAGAATCAAAGTCTTAAAAAGGAGGCATTTATTAGAAAGCTACAAACTCAGGACACACACAAAACGGGTTCCACACAGCTTGAGTTCCAGCTCTGTGTCCTTTGTTTACCAGTGACCATGCCCTGTCTGGAATGTTGTACAGCACACTGATACAATAGTGGTTGAATAACATAAGTGTAGGCAACCATATCATTACAAACCAAACCCTTTGCTCAGGATTAATGGGCACAGGTCCATTACTAGCCCCTGATAACCCAAACTTTTTGGGTATCCACCAAGATCTTCAGATTTAAACTTGACAGTATTCCAAAAATGGACCAATAGGTGCAGTATTGATACACTGGGCCAAACTGCCCAGCCTAAACCATTGTAACCCCATTGTCTTATTTTTGTACATTTCACAAGATCAGATCATGTATTTTATTGTTCTGCCCTCTATACATTTTTGTTATTAAAAATATTTGCAGAAACATTCCAGTACAACATATGGAGAATAAGCTAGTGCCATTCTGAGAGCTAAATATACTTACACAATATGTTTTATTAAAAAAGGAACAGTGTAAGCACAGTCCCATATGCTTCAATTATATAACTGAGACTATGTTACTAGATATAATTCTATATAACAAATCAACTGTGGGAGGAAAATATTCCTAAATCACTTTTCCTTCCTTGTTAGGAAGTATGTGCAAATCCAGCCTTAAGTTTATTACAATTAACGGCAAAAAAAAAGTGTTAATGCAACATTAAATTCTGAAAATTAAGGTTTCTCACACAACATTAACTTGGTGAGATGCAAATATTTGTGTTATATAAAAAGAATGCACTGGAGTTTATATATAACAAGGACAACAGGAATATGAAGGATCATATATATGCAATTTGGTAATGTAGCTGAGAAGTCTTCCATTTTAGAATTACATGACTTGGGCGCTCTTAAATCGTTTAAATGTAATGGAGAGTTTGAAAACTTATTTGCATTTCATTTCCCTTTTTTTTAATAATAACCCCTTACAAAACATGCATTCAAAATCAGAAAACAAGTCCAGAGCTATAGTATTGGTTTAAAGAGCTTAAAACTGTCAGGGTGCCCAAAGGTACCATAAAGTTGCTTGAACTGGAGTTATTCTGTTTGTACCTACAATGGATATTATTAAAGACTAGAGCTAGGTGAACAATTTCCAATTTATTCAGTGAATTTCATTTCTTTTCCTGTTTGCAAATAGTCCATATGATTTTCTTGAGCCAATTAAAAGATTCAAACTCTCAGGCCAGAAGAAATCTGTGAACAGGCTCCTGCTTCATCTCCAGCAAACCCAAGCTAATAAACCCTCCTGGTGAAATATACTTCACTCATCATCCCCCCCGGGTTCTTTCACAAATAAGGGTATGTCCACACTACCCGCCGGATCGGCGGGTAGTGATCGATCTATCGGGGATCGATTTATCGCGTCTCGTCCAGACGCGAGAAATCGATCCCCAAATGCGCTCCCCGTAGACTCCGGAACTGCACCAGGATGAGAGGCAGAAGCGGAGTCGACGGTGTGAGCCGTGGCTGTCGATCCCATGCCGTGAGGACGGGAGGTAAGTTGAAATAAGGGTACGTCTACACTACGGGACTATTCCGAATTTGCATAAACCGGTTTTGTAAAACAGATTGTATAAAATCGAGTGCGCGCGGCCACACTAAACACATTAAATCGGTAGTGTGCGTCCACGGTCCGAGGCTAGCATCGACTTCTGGAGCGTTGCACTGTGGGTAGCTATTCCATAGCTATCCCATAGTTCCCGCAGCCTCCTCCGCCCCTTGGAATTTCTGGGTTGAGATCCCAGTGCCTGATGGGGCAAAAATCATTGTCGCGGGTGGTTCTGGGTACAGCCTCACCCCTCCCTCCCTGAAAGCAGCAGACAAGCGTTTCGCGCCTTTTTTGCTTGGTGAACTGTGCAGAGGCCATAGCACAGCAAGCATGGACCCTGCTCAGCTCAATACCGCAATCGTGGATGTTTTAAACACCTCGTGTACTCTCGTGCAGTATATGGTGAACCAGGACCTTCACACCGAGGCGAGGAGGAGGCGGATACAGCAGCGCGGCGATGACATTGATGAGGACGTAGACACAGAATTCTCTCAAACCGCAGGCCCCTGCGCTTTGGAGATCCTGATGGTAATGGGGCAGATTCTATCCATTGAACGCCGATTTTGGGCCCGTGAAACAAGCACTGACTGGTGGGACCGCATTGTGTTGCAGGTGTGGGACGATTCCCAGTGGCTGCGAAACTTTCGCATGCGTAAGGGCACTTTCATGGAACTTTGTGACTTGCTTGCCCCTGCCCTGAAACGCCATAATACCAAGATGAGAGCAGCCCTCACAGTAGAGAAGCAAGTGGCGATAGCCCTGTGGAAGCTTGCAACGCCAGACAGCTACCGGTCAGTCGGGAATCAATTTGGAGTTGGAAAATCTACTGTGGGGGCTGCTGTGATGCAAGTAGCCAAAGCAATCACTAAGCTGCTGCTATGAAAGGTTGTGACTCTGGGAAACGTGCAGGCCATAGTGGATGGCTTTGCTGCACTGGGATTCCCTAACTGTGGTGGGGCGATAGATGGAACCCATATCCCTATCTTGGCACCGCAGCACCAGGGCACCCAGTACATAAACCGGAAGCTTTTCAATGGTGCTGCAAGCACTGGTGGATCACAAGGGACATTTCACAAACATCCACGTGGGATGGCCAGGGAGGGTTCATGACGCTCGCGTATTCAGAAGCGCTACTCTGTTTAAACGGCTGCAGCAAGGGAATTACTTCCCAGACCAGAAAATAACAGTTGGGGATGTTGAAATGCCTGTCGTTATCCTGGGGGACCCAGCCTGCCCCTTGATGCCATGGCTCATGAAGCCATACACAGGCAGCCTGGACAGTGGTCAGGATCTGTTCAGTTACAGGCTGAGCAAGTGCAGAATGGTGGTGGAATGTGCATTTGGCCGTTTAAAGGCGCGCTGGCGCACATTACTGACTCGCTCAGACCTCAGCCAAACCAATGTCCCTTATGTTATTGCTGCTTGCTGTATTCTCCACAATCTCTGTGAGAGTAAGGGGGAGACCTTTATGGCGGGGTGGGAGGCTGAGGCACCCACCTGGCTGCTGATTACGCGCAGCCAGACACCAGGGAGATTAGAAGAACACACTAGGAAGCGGTGCGCATCAGAGAAGCTTTGAAAACGAGCTTCATCAATGGCCAGGGTACAGTGTGACTGCTGTGTTTGTTGATGAACACCCCCCCCCCTTGATTGACTCATTCCCTGTAAGCAACTCCCCCTCCCCCTTCGAGTACAGCTTACTTATGCAAATAAAGTCACTCTCGTTTAAAAATCATATATTCTTTATTAATTCATTATAAAAAGAGGGAGAGAAGTAAGGGTGTGGTTTGGGAGGAGGATAGGAGGGATGGAGAAGGCCATTAAAAAAATTTCACAGTAATGACAGCCTTCTGGTTGGGCTGTCCACGGGGGTGGAGTGGGCGGGTGCACGGAGCCTCCCCCCACGCGTTCTTACACGTCTGGGTGAGGAGGATGTGGAACATGGTGAGGGTTGAGGGTGGTGATACAGGGGCTACAGCGGCACTCTGTGATCCTGCTGCCATTCCTGAAGCTCCACCAGATGCCAGAGCATGTCAGTTTGATCATGCAGCAGCCCCAGAGTTGCATCCCGCCACCGCTGATTTTCCTGCCGGTCTTCCTGCCACCACCTCTCATCTCGGGTGTCCCTCCTGTCCTCACGTTCACTGGCCTCTTTCCTGTAATTTGATACCACGTCCTTCTACTCATTCAGATGAGCTCTTTCATTGCGTGTAACTTCCATAATATCCGAGAACATTTCATCTCGCGTCTTCTTTTTCCTCCGCCTTATCTGTGCTACCCTTTGGGATGGAAGAGGGACGCTTGAAAAATTTGCAGCTGCATGAGGGAGAGAAATATTTAAAAAGATACATTTTACAGAACAATGGTTATACTCTTTCACAGTGAACAGCACTATTCACCTTACATAGCATATGTGATTTCCCTACAAGGTCGCATTTTTCATCTTAATACTGAGTGCCTGCAGCTCTGGAGTTACAGATCTCACAGACACAGGTCCGGGCATCAGAATTCAGCTTGCATGCGGCCATGGTAAGCCACTGTCTTTCGGCTTCTGTAGTGATTTACCCCCCCCCAACGCATGGCTAATACTAGCTCCCTGCTAATCAACACCCTTCCCACCCCTCCCCCCCACCCACTGCGTGGCTGGTAGCTTGGGGAAGCCCCGCTGACCAAACACAAAGAAGATCATCGGCATTTCACTCCTCCCCTCCCCCCGCTTGGCTACGTGCAGGAAAGGATTTTTTTTTAAGCTGCTGCAGTCCACGAACCCAGTAGGAAAATGGCCATCCCCCTTACTTAAATTCCTGATTTTTAACCAGGTTACCCTGAACGATATCACTTTGCTGAGGATAACACAGCGAGATAAAGAACGGATGCTTCTTGAATGCCAGCAATCACCGGGACCATACGCTGCTATGCTTTGCCATGCAATGATACCTGATTACTTGCTACATGCATGGCGTGGTAAAGTGTCCTACCATGGTGGGCGGAACAAGGCTGCCTTGCCCAGAAACCTTCTGCAAAGGCTTCTGGAGTACCTACAGGAGCGCTTCATCGAGATGTCCCTGGAGGATTTCCTCTCAATCCCCGGACATGTTAACAAACTTTTCTAAGTGACTATACTATCTGCGAATGCATCCCAAGTCCTCAGGGCAAATCAATCATTAAAAAACGCTTGCTTAAAAAAAATGTTTGCTATTTGCAAAGGTACACTCACCAGAGGTCCCTTCCATGGCGTCATTGTCTGGGATAGTTGCTTGGGAGGGCTGGGAGGAGGGTAATTCCGTCAGGGTGATAAAAAGCTCCTGGCTGCTGGGGCTCACGGAGTGCTGTGTGCTCTCTGCTAGGTCGTCCTCCTCTTCTTCATCTTCATCTTCCCCGTCTGCATAATCCTCAGCCATGGCAGAGATTACAACCCCCACCTCGGAATCCACGGTCAGGGGTGGGGTACTTGTGGCGCAGCCCCCTAAAATTGCATGCAGCTCAGCATAGAAGCGGCATGTTTTTCGACCTGCCCGGGACCTTCCGTTTGCTTCTTTGGTTTTCTGGTAGGCTTGTCTGAGCTCCTTAACTTTCACTCTGCACTGCACTGAGTCCCTGCTATGGCCTTTATCCATCATAGCCTTAGAAATTCTTTCAAATACTTTTTCATTTCGTCTTTTGGAACGCAGTTCTGTTAGCACTGAATCCTCTCCCCATATAGCGATCAGATCCAGTACCTCCCATGCAGTCCATGCTGGGGATCTTTTTCGATTCTCAGGAGACTGCATTGTTACCTGTGCAGATGAGCTGTGCGTGGTCACCTGTGCTGATGAGCTCTCCACGCTGGGGAAGCAGGAAATGAATTTCAAAAGTTCGCGGGGCTTTTCCTGTCTACCTGGCCAGTGCATCAGAGTTCAGAATGCTGTCCAGAGCGGTCAAAGTGGTGCACTGTGGGATACCGCCCGGAGGCCAATACCGTCGATTTGCGGCCACACTAACCCTATTCCGATATGTTAATCCCGATATTAGCGCTACTCCTCTCGTCGGGGAGGAGTACAGAAACCGATTTAAAGAGCCATTAAAATCGATATAAGGTGCCTCCTAGTGTGGACGGGTGTGGCGTTAAATCGGTTTTACGCTCCTAAAACCGATTTAAACGCCTAGTGTAGACCAGGCTTAAGATACGTTGACTTCAGCTACGCTATTCTCATAGTTGAAGTTGCGTATCTTAGATCGACCCCCCCCCCCCCGCTCCAGTGTAGACCAGGCCGAAGTGTGTTTATTATTGCGTCTTCCTTAAACTCCAGGTGCAACACAGTATAGGAGCAGGTGGATGGAGGCCCCTTCCTGCTCCTTTTATACTGCTTGGTTTCTTCCCTGGGTTCTCCAAGGGGTGAGCTAATTACCTCATTAGCTTATCAGGCTCCCTACAGGTGTAAGTGGGCCCTTTTACCTTTCCAAACCCAATCAAGCAACCAGACTTCCTCCCACTCTAAACACACCTGGTGTCCTGGATGATCTCAGTGACCAAGGTGCTGACCTCCCAAGGGCTGTATTTGTAGCCGCTGTCAGCACCCTGTCACAGGACCACTGGGATAATCTAGTCTGACCTCTGGTATACACAGGCAGTAGAATTTTTCCCAGAAGCTGGATGAAAGCCTGTCTAATATCTAATCATGTCTTAAAGACATCAAGCAATGGTGAGTCCATCATCTTTCCAGGTAAGCTGTTGCAATGTTTATTTACTGTCACTGCTAGGAAACTGAGTCTTATTACAAGGTTGAATTTGTCCAACTTCCAAATATTGGATCTTGCTATGCCTTTGCCTGCAGAATGTAAAAATCTTCACCACACTATTGGGTAACTTTTCCATGTGCAGGTATCTATACCCAGTGATCAAGTTAGCTCTCAACCTTCTCTTTAAAACAATAAGGAGTCCAGTGACATCTTAAAGACTAACAGATTTAGTTGGGAATAAGCTTTCGAGGGTAAAAAAACCCCTCACTTCTTCATGCATTCTTCATGAGGTTTTTTTACCATGAAAGCTTATGCCCAAATATATATTTTAGTCTTTAAGGGGCCACTGGACTCCTTGTTGTTTTTGTGGATTCAGACTAACACGGCTACCCCCTGATACTTGACAATCTTCTCTTTGATATTCTGATGACATTGAGCTGCTCAAAACTTGTATTGTAAGGCTTGTCTTCCAACCCCTGGAACATTTTTGTAGCTCTCATTTGAACTGCACACTTCAAGAAGGATATGGAAATATTGGACATCAGACTAAGTCACAGTATCCTAGGAGTGGTCCTACCAATGCTGTCTATGGAGACAAGATCACTTTTTTTATAACTTTACTTCATTATTTCGAATTAGTCACCAGTGGATAATTTTTGGCCTGCAGCTTGTTCATAAACAAACCATTGCAAGCATCTGAAATTCAAATGCTTCTGATTGGACGCAGGTCACACGGCATGCTTCTGATTGGATGAGCATGGCTCCTTTTAATAGATTTCTGGTGTGGATACTTGCCATTATGAATTCAAAATTTGTGAATATTGTGAAATAATCACTTGAAACATTTGTCAAAACAGTGACTTCCTTACCTCCTCCCCCGCCCCAGAAATGTATTTGTGGAAAGTAAATGCAGAAGGGGGTAGTGAGCACAGTTAAATCAAATTAATTACAAGAACTTTCAAATAGCATTTGTGGGGAAAGTTCTGCAGTATTGTCCAGCTCTTTCAGGCTAACTGAAATAGTGTCATCGAGTTTAAGGCCAGAAGGGCCCTGTAATGAGGTTTACAAACCCCATACTGAGCATAGGCAGAAAGGAGAGGAGAATCTCTCCTGCTTACAGGCAAGCAGCTTGATCACAACCTCCATGCACCTATCAGAATTGCCAATTCTTGAGACAGGCACCCAGAGCTGCGACCACTAGAGAAAACAGGACGTGCTATAAAGGGGAAAGGTAGGCAGAAAGACCTGAGAAAGCAAAGGGGTGACAGCTCTGCACCAGGCTGTCTCCAAGAAAGCAACCAGGAGACAGATGCTGAGACCCATAGAAAGACCATACACTGAGAGGTGATGACCATGTGGTACCAGAAGTGGGGTTACATTTAACCAACCCGGCAGAAAAGAGAAGCCTGAAAAAAACAAACAAAACAACCCATTCTTTCCTTTTTTCCCTCCTATACATACAAGAGAACTGTGGAGGTGAATCAGCTGCTGCAATGACTGACTGGCTTGCAAGCACAATAACAACAGTTATTTGAACAGATGGCAGCAGTTGTTGCATGGGGTGGCAGAACTAGTACTGGGTTTGTAGACACTGACCACTAACCCTAGCTGAGGCCATACACCTCATGGAGGACAATATGGCCATTCAAACCATTCGGTGACCCTCTGCTGAGGACGTAACAGCTCCATATACACAGCAGAAGGAAATGGACCAGGGAGACAAGGGTGGTGGCCCCTTGTGGGTAAGCAAACGCAAGAAGCTGACTGGTTGATGGGCAGGATGGGGGTAGGCAAGCACCTCGCAGTCCATGGGTAAGATTTCCCGAAGACAATAGGCCCACGACTTTAAGTGCCCCACAAGATTCTTGCTCCATGTCTAGAAGGAGCCAGTGAATCTCAGAAAGTGGGTGACTCAGCCACTGGAAAACAAAGGACAGATGGGATAGACTGTTATTCCTGTGGACAACAGGAGCATAGATTTCATGACTGCCCCTGCATGGACTGTAACTTCAGACAGGTCTGGACAGGAGACAATAGGGCCCAGAAAAAAGCCCACGGGAACTCACAATTCACGTGGATAGTCAGATGACACTGGCCCTTGTGGACTCGGGATGTGACCAGACATGTGTCCGTGAACGGAGAGTCAAAGAGTAGGGGGATGTGAGAAAGGGGACATCCCTATTAAATGCATCCATGGAGATATTTTATGGTATCCCAGCATGACAATAAGACTGACTGTTGATGGGAACCAAGACCGCATGAGAGTATGCAATGTAGGCCTTGCTGGAGCACTAGGCATAACTAACCATGTCAACCAAAGGCTGTCAACCAGAGTAGGCCTGGCCTTGGCAAAACAGTAACACGCCACATATTGGCTAACCAAGTAAGCACATTCCTGACCAAAACCAAAAAAACCCAAATCTCTCAAGTAACTACAGAAA
This sequence comes from Mauremys mutica, assembly GCF_020497125.1. NCBI lineage: Eukaryota > Metazoa > Chordata > Testudines > Geoemydidae > Mauremys > Mauremys mutica. The sequence goes on from NC_059073.1 coordinate 286,655,610, forward strand.
AACATTCTTTAAAAATAGTATAGAAACACACTGACCGTTCCTAAAATAAAAAAATAACAAAATAATAACTAAAAATAGTTTACTCAATCTAGTATATACAGAAATAAAAATAGTAACTAACAACATCTGAAGTGTAGTATGTAACTTGTTTATATCAATGTATTTAAAAAAAAAATCAAAAAAGCATCTTTGTACTTGTTGAGGGGAAAGCAACCTGGTGTTCTGGTTGTATGCTGCAACCAATGCAACCTCGTGCTAGGGAACCCCCTGATCCCCTCCCTTTTGAGCCCCACGGAGTGGTTATGCTTGTATATAAGGTGGGGTCATATATACACATACATACTATACATATATGCCCATACACACTACAAATATATATGCCATATCCATATAATTCATATATATTAATTATTTGGGAGTGCCTCTAAGGCTCAATCATAATATTACATTCCTCAGTCATGGTCCCGGGCCTAACATTCCCAGGCCCACCATAAGGGACTAAAAAATAATTGGATAATAAAATCTGCCTAATAGTCGTACGAGGGAATGTGCAGACTAAACGGACACATGGGACATGAGTGTATGGATGGTAAAATAAGGTAACCACATAACAGTGTTTAGCCCACTGGGTTATCTTTAGTCCATACATTATGCTTTTCCAAGACAATGGGTAAACATCCTCCCCATAAAGAGACAAAAAGCGGGGGAATGTAGTAAGAGGAGGCCCTAAGATATAAACCTTGATATCAGAGGCCTAGTATAAGGCCTGAGGCCTAAAGTAATGGTCAAGACTTTGCTAACATAAAGCAAAGTTAAGCTGTGAGCCAGAGGCAGGCCATGCTCACAGAAGCTGGCAAGGAAAGGGCTGATGCTGCAAGAAGATACGTACCTAAAAGGTACTGAACACTAGATATCAGAACATTCACATACTTGCACATTCCACACAGATAACAAAGAACAGGCTGGCCAATCCCAATGACAGAGGCAAAAGGGTAATATGATGGATAGAGTTGTTTTGATCGAACCAACATGTACAAGGTGAGAGGCGGCACCTTAATACGTAGAGGGGTTGTACCGTGCTACGTAAAAAGGTTGCACCTCAATACGTCAGGTGTAATGTGTAACTTGTTTGTATCTGTGTATAAGAATGCACTCCTGGGGCAAAGTCTTTGTCCAGCCGAGGGGGCAGTGAAAACTCCCGCCACTGACTGAGCTAAGTCCATTGCCAAGAGGCACTTTCTCGTAGTATGCCCTAAGTTAGGCTAAAAAACCTACAGGGAACTGCCATTGTGTCCAAGGTCGCAATAAACCTAGTCGACGTGACTTTGCATCTTACTGGACTCTGTGGTTATTGGGGGTTCTCGTCGGGTCTGCTGTGTCAGCTATCTGTGCAGAGCTGGGGCAGCACACAGAGAAAACTCATGCACGCAGCCAAGTGATATCAACAAGAAAAAAGCAGAGCACCACACCGGTAGCACTCTGACTACACTTCTAACAACAATTGCCTTTCAAAATCTCAAGGCCATACTCTGCAGATACTCAGTGCTGTAGAGCCTGAACTTTGAAATGGAATTCCTACTGGAAACAGATGCAACAGAGGTAGGACTAGGGGAGTCCTTTCTCAAGAAGTAAGATGGAGAAGAACACCTGATTGTACATATCATCTGGAAACCCTTCCCCCATGAGAAAGTATACTCAGGGAAAGAAAAGGAGGGCTTGGCTGCCAAAGGGGCAATAGAAAGCCGGAGATACTATCTCCTAGGAAATGAATTCACATTAGTTACTGATCATGCCCCCTTGTGCTGGCTAAGTGGGATAAAAGTGATGAACCCAAAGATGATGAAATGGTTCCTGTCATTACCACCACATGCCTTTTGGATACAGCAGCGGGCAGGAAGTTTGCATCACAGTGCTGGTTTTCTGTCAAAGGAAGGAGCCTTTGCCACTAAGGCCAGGCCTAGACCTTGTGGGGAAGGATGTGTAATGAGGTTTACAAACCCTGTATTGAGCATAGGCAGAAGGGAGAGGAGAGGCTCACCTGGTCACCCTCCCATAACTGCTGATCATGGAGACAGGCACCCACAGTTGCGACCACTAGAGAAAACAGGATGTGCTGTAAAGGGGAGGGAATTGAGAGGGAGGCAGAAAGGCCTGAGATAGCAAAGGGGCGACAGCCCTGCACCAGGCCACCTCCGAGAAAGACCAGGAGACAGAAGCTGAGACTCCTAGAAAGATCACAACAACAGGTGATGAAAGGGTCATTGTATCAACTAGGCTGACCTCCTGTTGCTTTCTATTCCAAACGTAGATGCAAACTAGGGCATCTCATATATCACTCAGTGACAGGACAAGGAATAATGGTCTCAAGTTGCAGAGGGGGAGGTTTAGGTTGGACATTAGGAAAAACTTTTTCACTAGTAGGGTGGTGAAGAACTGGAATGGGTTACCTAGGGAGGTGGTGGAATCTCCTTCCTTAGAGGTTTTTAAGGTCAGGCTTGACAAAGCCCTGGCTGGGATGATTTAGTTGGGTTTGGTCCTGCTTTGAGCAGGGGGCTGGACTAGATGACCTCCTGAGGTCCCTTCCAACCCTGAGATTCTATGATTCTATGAAATGTTGACAAATGCTGACTTTTCATGGCTGCCACTCAGATTTTAAGGTCAAAAAGGACCACTAAGATTATCTAGTCTGACCTTCTGCATAGCACAAGTCATAGAATTTATCCACTGTGTCCATAACTTGTGATTGACACTAAGCGTGTCTCTTTTAGAAAAAAGAAACAAAACGTCCATTCTTGATTTAAAGACTTCAAGGATGGAGAACTGACCACAATATTTAGACTACAAACTTTTTGGGGAAGAATTGTTGCTCATTAAACTGTGTTTGTACGGTGCCTTCCACAATGGGGCCCTCTCAGTTGGGTTCTTTAGGCACTATTTTAATACAGATGATAAAGCAATAAATATTCCCTTGGTTTATTAATCTCACTGTTAAAAATGTTCTCTGCTCTTGATACAAAAATGAATCTGTAAACGAAATGAAATGCAAGTGGAGTATGGCGGTTAACATGCTGAAATCAGAGCAATCCTAGTCTTTCCACACTCTGTTGTATTTTTAGTTTATTCTTAGTGCAACATAGTAACACAAAAGATAAATGATTATGGCCTTTCTGGCTTGGGCCCACATCCTCAAAGCTTTTCTTGGAAATGTCACTACCTTAATTCAGGTTGAGATGATCAGGTGATTAGTAGGTTACTTCTGCAGGTTGTATTAAAGTGGATATAACTATCAATTGTGACCGTAATTCTAATCCCAGACCAGTGAAAGCAGCTATTCTGGTGTCCACTAATTAATAGATGGCAGTGAGAATTCTATCAGGGACTGAAGTATTTCTTCCTAATTCATGGCTTGTTTTGTTCAATCTACCGGCAGTGGAGGTTTTATTATAGTGGAAGAGCGGCAGGGATAGAATCAGTATAATTAAAAAGACATTTAATAAGATTTGAAACTGCAACAGGAAGAATTTCTTTCTTTTGTGTTGCTTACATACTAAACTATTCAGTGGTCTAAAGAGGCAGAGGGAACTACGGAAGTAGACCAATTATTGTTTGTGTGACGGACTCTAGCTGGGCTATGAATAAAACAAGATGTATTTTGCACACCAGGGATTCAAGGATCTATTGAAGAAAAGCAGGACAAAAATAGCCAGCAACCTTTGAAATAATTGGCTGTGCAGGCGATTCATATAGACTTGATGCTAATGTGTGCACTTTCTTTCTCACCCATTGTCTCACTTGGCATCTGTAAGATGTTGAACGTGCAGCAGGCCTAACTCCACCTCTCATTAACAGTCTGCCCTGCCTCTGAGTGATCTCTTTGGACACCTGGCTGGCATGCATTTCACACCTGCAGTGAGAAGGCAATATTGGTCAGGGAGGATGGGTGAAAGGATGGTCTTGTTAAAGTCACTGAACTGAGACTCAGTTTCCCTATTTCTGACCCAGAATCAAGTGAAAAAAGATGGTTTGTCAAGGTCCAAGATTAAATGCAAGCATAAATGACAGTTCATACTATACGCAATGATTCAAGGATGAATTGCGACAACCCAGATTGGAAAGTAGCTGCCCCCTCTCCCCCTTATATTAATAGGATCATAAAATCATAGAATATTAGGGTTGGAAGAGACCTCAGGAGGTCATCTAGTCCAACCCCCTGCTCAAAGCAGGACCAGCACCAACTGAATCACCCCAGCCAGGGCTTTGTCAAGCAGGGCCTTAAAAACCTCTAAGGATGGATATTTCACCTGCTCCCTAGGTAACCCATTCTAGTGCTTCACCACTCTCCCAGTGAAATAGTGTTTCCTAGTATCCAACCTAGACCTCCCCCACTGCAACTTGAGACCATTGCTTCTCATTCTGTCATCTGCCACCACTGAGAACAGCCTAGCTCCATCCTCTTTGGAATCCCCCTTCAGGTAGTTGAAGGCTGCTATCAAATCCCCCCTCATTCTTCTCTTCTGCAGACTAAATCACCCCAGTTATTGATTGAGTTGTTTGATCTGCTCATACTTCAGACCAACCAGAAAGAAACTTTGGGCCAGATTGTGATAGGTATGAAAATATGGGGGTTGTTACCTGTCAGCTCTGTGTTCTTAGGGAACCAGGGCGCAGTACCCATCCTGTCTGACTCATGAAAGACCTCCCCCCTGCAGCCTCTTCTTGAACCAAAGCCGATCAGAAGAAAGACTTACAAAAACCAATGAAAAGGCAGTGGGAGACACACCTAAACCCCTCCAAACAGGGGTGGCAGGATTAAGGAAACTCCCCTAGCCTCATTTGCATCGAAGATGGGACAGGGAGGCATCCTCATTAGCATACAGAATGGAGAAGAGAGATTCCAAGGCAAGAACCGTATGGAACTGTGGGACCAGAAAAGCAGGGAAGCAGTGCATGCTGGGGGATCTCTGCTCCAGATGTTAATTAATCCACACCTGCACACACCCAGCTCAGTAGTTATCAGACCAATTCTAGTAATAAATCCTTTATTGGTATCCAAAATAGTGAAGCTGCCTAATTGCATGGTGAGCTCCGTCGAAGGAGCACCGTCCATAGCCAGTAATCATCAGCTCCTATTTTCTAGCCTGAACAAAACCACTTTGGTATCCTCCCTTGAGCCATCAGTTTACACATAAACAACTCTAGTGGTCTCCCTTGAACCATTGTTCTTTCCCTACAAAACCCCCTACCCACGCTCAAGTAAGTGCTCTGATGCCTGGATCCCACATCTGCATCACTTCCATTGGGACTTCATCTTCTCCTGACTGATCGTGCTGGGGACTCTGCCTGTCTCCAGCACTCCAGACCCCCAGCCACCACCATCACCTGGGAATCCCAATTGATTCAAGCTTCGTGGAGTGGTGAGAACCCATCTCTCTCTCTCTCTCTCCAGGTGTAGCCTTCTGAGCCTGACTTGTGTGATCAATTATAGTTTTCTAAACCTGACTTTTATAATCAAATTTAAGTTAGATTTAATATTATCACTGTTTTGTTTGTTTGGCTGCCTTTGCATGGTTATTACCTGGCAATAAATAACTTCCATGGCTAAGCTGATTGCTTCTCTGTCTCTCTTTCTTCCTCCCTCCCCCCGCCTTGTGGGTGTTTCTTGGCTTCCCCATTCGCTCTGCAGCAACGCTCCTCCTACCTAAGCTAAAGATCCCTGCAGCGCCCAAAAATCCTGTAGGGTTTGTTCAATGTAGTTGTTTACTACCAGAACAATTGTAACATGAAAGTAGGGACAGAGACATGCTGAACCTGGGACATATAAGGGTGGGAGATTGAAAGTGCTGCTCAAGCCAGCCTGCTCAGGCGTACTCTATGCTGGTGCGGCACCCATGGCATATGAAGATGACAGCTTGGAGGTGCTGCTCAACCCAGTCTGCTGAGTCCAGGGACATATAAGGGGTCAGCTTGGGAATGCTGATTAACCCAGTCCTCTCAGATGCGCTCTGTTAATGTGTGTGTGTGTTCGTCTGATTCTGGGGCTGGAAGAACCCAGCCCTGGGGAACCGAGGTCCTGCAGGAGAGCTCCATTGGGAGGGAACTTGGAGCAGGGAGAAGTTGAGCTCCGTAGGAGAACACAAGTGACCCAAGCAGTCCATTGATAGAAGTACAGAACCCCCTCCAGAAGAGTAACCCTAATAAATAAGTGTACCCCAAGGTAACGGGCAAATCTGGAAACAGGGTGTGCAACGTTACGTTTCTGAATTGCATCCACTTTGCAGTGGAGGTGGAGATGACTGCCCAAGGGGTGAGGCAGAGGAGACGTCAGGTTTATGGAATGGGGTTGAGCTGGGGAAGGAGACAAACGAGTAGTGACATTTGGCTGTGAGAAATAATTGCACCGGTTTATTAACACGAATCTACACGGAAGCAGAAGCTGATCAGAAATCACTTGTGGCAATTGTAAAACCAATAAGAAACGTAACAATGTGATTACAGGGCCTGCTATGAAAACTTCAGGCACATCAACAGAGGCATGGGAACCAGAAAGAAAAAAAAAAAGACTGTGGCAGGTACTTGTGAGCATTGCTAAAAGAAAGTACCACAGAAACTGATGTCCGAATGGTGAGTAGTGAACTAGTACAGCGGGTTATTAACAATCTTCCAGTGGGAGGAAAGGGGAAAAAGCCAGCTAAAATCAAAGCAGAGCTATGGGAAGCTGAAATACTGAGAGCTTTGGAGCAGCAATAGGTAATGGTTAGTCTGGTGACAAAAATGGCACATCAGTTTTTATTATGGGCTGCTTGGACCTTGGGGGCATAGGATTAAGCAGGGACCGGTCAGAGCAGGTGGGAGGGAGGGGCACAGAATGGGCGGAGCCTTGGTTCCACCTCCCCTACTCTCCATCTGCTGGTGGTATAGGCCAGTAGCGGGTTGCTACTTGTTCATCACCCTCTCGCAACATGGAGGAAGCAGGAGGGATTTGGTCTGAGCTGCCACTTGTGTTACCCCTAGGAGCTAGCCCATGTCTCTCTACCTGAGCTGGGAAACACACTCCCAGCTGAAGTGAAAATAAACCAGTAGGGATCGTATCCTGCACTCATTGGAATCAATGGGGAAACTCCCACTGCATAACTGGGAACAGGAGCAACCCCATAAGGCTAATGTGATGAGGAAGGGGAAGGATGATCTGCAAGAGTGTCATTTCTGTCAGCACTCTGCAATGTTCACTCAAAGCTGTGAAGATATTGCTAGATGGCCTTCTATGCTATGGAGTAGGTTGGCTTCCATCGTCACCTCATGGCTCAGTTACTTCATTAGAGCTTTTCTGAATCACAGAAGTCTAGAAAGGGGAGTGAGGAACTGTAATCTTCCAAGATCTGCTGTTCAGTTTGCCTGGACCTTGACACCCTGCACTGACATAGGTCATTTGTGCTCCTGTATCATGAGAGAAATGGGCAACGTTGCTGTGAATTACCCAGGGTAGACTAACTTGGCATTTAACTCCTGCCACCCATGAAAGTCACAGACTCAAATGCGATGATTGTGCAGTTGCACAAAGTGGTAGGTTTGATTTCACAGAGGTTCCACTTTATTGTTCTGTTGGATGTGGGATTTGCCCTTGTCCCTGCAGAACTGGCATGGGGATTGCCCCCAAAATACACAATTTCCTGAGATTTTAGGGACTAGGTCTATCTCTAAAAAGATCCAGTGGATATGTCTACACTGCAAAAATGCCCCCACGGCAGTGATTCTCAGAGCTCAGGCCAACTCATTTGGCGTTGTGCTAAAGGGCTAAAAAACCAGTGTAAATATTCTGGCTGGAGTCTGGGCTCTGGGATCGTCTCCCCTCCCCGCCACCCCTCGAGTTGGGTTTCCAAGCCAGGCTCCAGCCCAAGTGGGAACATTCAGTAGAACTTGCTGCTGGGGGAGGGGGAAGGGGGTGTTATTTGCAGTGTAGACGTACCCAATGATTCCACACAACTTCCAGACGCCTCATTGACCTCCGCTGACATTCCCACTCTGTGGGGCATGAGGACTGTTGTACAGTGGGGAAGTGCTCATGAGTCAGTGCTGATAGGATGACCATAACTTACATAGGCACTGCTCACCTGTTTTAAAGGATGGAGAATGATTTGCAGAAGCACACAGGGTTTGTCTAAACTGCATCTGGGAGCGAGCCTCTCAGTCCAGGGCTGCAGACTCTCGCTAGCGAGTCTCACACTCAGACCCTGAACTCCAGCCCGAGCTGCAGCATCAAAGCACCAGCGACAGAGCCATTTATAGAGCGCTAGTGCAAGTCCTGATAGCACAAGTCCCAGATGCAATGTAGACGTACCCTTTGTGATTTGCAGTGCTTTGTAATTACGCCAGCTTTTATAGCATATTATATTTCAGTTTCCCTTTAAGACAGCGATACTCAGACTGAGGCTCGAGAGCCGCAAGAGGCTCTGTAATGTGTCTCCTATGCCTCTTCGCAGCACATGATATTAAAATACTGTGGTGGTTTAATTATTAACCAGTCTAAGTTATTAACCAATCAAGATGCTCTTACTATGATAGTAACCAATTGTAGTTGAGAAAATAATAATATTTGGTCAGTCATTTTGCTGTGAGAATAATGTGCATATATATCGTAAATGAAACAATGACTTCACACTATTGTGGTCCTTTTGGGCAATGTTAATCACCGATTTGGCCCCTGAACCACTGAGGTCTGAATATCCCTGCTTTAAGAGGACAATTCGAGCCATGTTCCAGTCCAAAGAATCGTGGGGTCTAATTGCATAAAATAGTTACGGTAATTGACATCTTTGTCAAAATAAAGAGCTTGTATAAAGAAGTCCCATTTCCTTTTGTCAGAGCATGAAATTAAAAAAATCACACTGATGTAAAATCCAAACTCAATTTAAAATGAATAGTTAGTTATTCATTATTAAAGAATAACAGGAAATGACTTTCATTGTATGTATGTCCTGTAACCGTTTTCTTACGGCTTTCTAAATGGTCTAATGCACAGTTCAAACAGTAGGGAAATGTGCTTATCATCTACTTAAGTAAAGGGACTCTGCATTCTTCCATTTATCTCTGCTTGGTGGTCCAACAAAACAATATTTGGAGTTACAATAGCAATTCAAAACGAAGGTAGAAATTGAGCATCGCCAGTACTATTTATACCAACCAGGATTAGGTAAATCTAGGGGGGGTTGTCAAAACAATACCAAACACTGGCTGTTTCCTCTTTGAGAGATTTATTTATCGACTTTATCACTCAAAAATACAGACAGTACCAGGAAACCATTTTATTAGCACTTTTCGAAAAAAATGTATAATCAATTGTTCATCTTCTTTCTCCCCTCCCCCCCACACCTTTTATGGTGTGGATGCTGAAACTGATTATGTGGTACAACTAAATGTTTTATCTATTTGTCAATATAATAGTCCAGGGTGAGCCTACGTGAAAGTAGATCTCATATGAACGGCCATACTGGGTCAGACCAAGGGTCCATCTAGCCTAGTATCCTGTCTCCCAGCAGTGGCCAGTGCCAGGTGCCCCAGAGGGAATGAACAGAACAGGGAATCATCAAGTGATCCATCCCCTGTCGCCCATTCCCAGCTTCTGGCAAACAGAGGCTAGGGACACCAACCCTGCCCGTCCTGGCTAATAGCCATTGATGGACCTATGGACAATCTCTAATTGTTAGAAGTCCCAGTCCCCATATGTATCTTGTGAAGTTTATGAAGATATATTTTAGGGTTCTATTCTTCATTTTAAAGGGAAATAATGGATCTCTAGTTAGTGATGTTACTCTAGCTAGGTAGGATACATAGTAACTGCTGTGATGTAGTGATTTATCTTTGGAGTGTTATTCACTAAAAAGTGTGTGTGTGTGTGTAAAACTGTCTTATGGTTTGACCAGTACTGGATGCCTAAGAAAGAAAAGTGAATCCTATTATAATTTCCACTTTCAGTATTCAGAGGGTTTAACCAGTTTGAGAAATGCTGGATTAGACTAAAGTATTAGACTAAAGTATTTCAGTCCTCAGGAGACTAAACTGCCGTGTGCCACAGGCAGAGACAAAGAGAGACAGAGGTGCACGAATGTCTGAAATCCCTGTAATGGAAGGGAATTGATTGGGAGAAATATGCCCAGATGATCCTTGCAGGTACTCCATGATCCATGCTGCAGAGAAAGGTAAAAAGACCCCAAGATCACTGCCAATCTGATCGGTGGGTGGGGGGGAGGAATTCCTTCCCAACCCCCGATCTGATGGTCAGTTTGACCATGAACATGTGAGTAAGACACACCAGACAAGTATCTGAGAAAGAAGCTTCTCTCTACCACCTCAGAACACCAGTTCACCCCGGCCATGACTGAATATCCTTCATCAAAAGGGCATATTTAATCATCGTCAAATCTTCAGGCAGCCTTTTTCAACCCACTGTAATCACCTAATGCTTAACAATGAGCCCATCATAAATTATTTAATAATAATTGTGGCTATCCAGCACTTATCCACAGGCTTCAACAATTGTGTGCATCCACTTAAGATTCTGAGATCATGCCAAGTGATATCAAAGATGCAATCCTCTTCCCTCTATATGACAGAAAAGGTGATGGATGAGAGTGTGCAAATTACCAGGGTCTACCTATTGCAGGTAAAGCAGTGACAGGAGTCCTCAATCAGCCACTACAACACTGTGCCAGATTTCTTTCTGAGAGGTTCTTGGATAACTCAGTGATGATAAATGCATGGACAGAAAGTCACTGGGTGGTTTCAGAATAGGATGTGGTACCACTAGTGTGATCTTTATTCTCTTCCAATTGCAGAAAGAGTAAGTGAAGAATACCAATCATAGCAAGTGGCTTTTATTGATCTACAGAGCATCTTTGAAAGTCCTAGAAACATGTTTAGCCAACCTCGCAAGAAAATAAAGGTACCCATGCAAGTGTGTTGTAATCAGTGTTTTATTTCATGAGGAAACCTAGAAGGAACAGTTGTTGCAATAATGTTCTTCCTGATCCCAATCTGATCAGGCCAGGTGCGAAACAGGGATGCACATAAAAAACAACGAAGAGTCCTGGTGGCACCTTAGACTAACATTTATTTGGGCATAAGCTTTTGTGGGCTATAACCCGCTTCATCAGGTGCATGGAGTAAAAATTCAGTAGGCAGGTATAAATATACAGCACATGAAAAGATGAGAGTTGCCTTACCAAGTGGGGGGTCAGTGCTAAGGAGGCCAATTGAATTAGGGGGGATGTGGCAAATTCCCAACAGTTGATAAGAAGGTGTGAGTATCAACAGAGGGAAAATTATTTTTTGTAGTGACCCAGCCACTCCCAGTCTTTATTCAGGCCTAATTGGATGGTGTCAAGTTTGCAAATGAATTCCAGTTCTGAGGTTTCTCACTGAAGTCTAGTTTTGAAGTTTTTTTGTTGAAGAATGGCCACTTTTTAGTCTGTTATTGAGTGTCCAGGGAGATTGAAATGCTCTCCTACTGGTTTTTGAATGTTACAGTTCTTGATGTCTGATTTGTATCCATTTATTCTTTTCCATAGAGACAGTCTAGAATGTGCACATGTACTGTGTTTGATTCAATATCTTCTCTGTGGCTGTCACTGATGAAGGTTGTAACGTCTACAGCCAGGAATCTGCGTTCACCTTGGAGTAGATAAACTTTTCAGTCTGTCATACCCAAAAGCAAAAATGGACCAAAAACTTGGACTATATCCAATAACTAACTGCTGTGGCTCTTTTCCTCCATTCTGTTTTTATGAAGTTGATTATTGGATTTGATTACTAACCTCAGGCTGCAGTAAAAGGTAAAACAATAGATATGGTTTATTGCCTCTTCCACTGTTCATTTTCTAGCTCCTCTTCAGCTGAGCACTATTCTTTGACACTTGGTTCTTTGATATTCGGCTGAATACAATACGTAAATTAATATTTAGCTGATAAAAGCAGGGAGGAAGAGCATTGTGAAGGTCTTTGTGGAGTAACTAACTGCCCCTTCACATCCCACTTGGGTTTTCCGGAGGCCACAGAGTAAGCCTGCTTCTCCATGCAACCAAGTCCACATGTCCTGATCCTTTCAGGGCAGGCAGCAGACCCACTGCTACTTTCTGGAGCTAGAGATGATTGAAATGTTTTAGTGCTCCTGGCGTCTTGTACAGAGTCCCATGAAGTGCAATGAGGAATTCTTGGCCATCGCATTAGGATGCTGCTTGCATTTTATGTAGCTATAGCTGTTATGTATCATTCATTCCTTGTTCACCTTTCACTCTTGTTTAAAGTAGTAAATATACAATGCTTCAGAAAGGGGGGAAGCTGTAGATCAAATCTGGAGATGAAACTGGAGACTCTAACCCCTCTAGCCTGTCCCACCAAGCCCTGATTCTGGATACTAAACCAACTTAGACCAGGACGTAAACTCACCCCCCTCACATTATTACCTCTGAACCCAGACCACTGAGTCTAAGTTGGAGCTACTCCCAGGCCTGGGGTCTGCAGGCAAGGACAGTAGCATGAAGAGCAACTAACAGGAGAGTGTTGGTTGAAGTAGCTCCATCCTACTTTAACTTACACACTTTTCATAGATTCTAGGGCTGGAAGCGACCTCGAGAGGTCATCGAGTCCAGTCCCCTACCCTCGTGGTAGGACCAAATACTGTCTAGACCATCCCTGATAGACATTTATCTAACCTACTCTTAAATATCTCCAGAGATGGAGATTCCACAACCTCCCTAGGCAATTTATTCCAGTGTTTAACCGCCCTGACAGTTAAGAACTTTTTCCTAATGTCCAACATAAATCTCCCTTGCTGCAGTTTAAGCCCATTGCTTCTTGTTCTATCCTTAGAGGCTAAAGTGAACAAGTTTTCTCCCTCCTCCTTATGACACCCTTTTAGATACCTGAAAACTGCTATCATGTCCCCTCTCAGTCTTCTCTTTTCCAAACTAAACAAACCCAATTCTTTCAGCCTTCCTTCATAGGTCATGTTCTCAAGACCTTTAATCATTCTTGTTGCTCTTCTCTGGATCCTCTCCAATTTCTCCACATCTTTCTTGAAATGCGGTGCCCAGAACTGGACATAATACTACAGTTGAGGCCTAACCAGCACAGAGTAGAGCGGAAGAATGACTTCTCGTGTCTTGCTCACAACACACCTGTTAATGCATTCCAGAATCATGTTTGCTTTTTTTGCAACAGCATCACACTGTTGACTCATATTTAGCTTGTGGTCCACTACAACCCCTAGATCCCTTTCTGCCGTACTCCTTCCTAGACAGTCTCTTCCCATTCTGTATGTGTGAAACTGATTGTTCCTTCCTAAGTGGAGCACTTGGCATTTGTCTTTATTAAACTTCATCCTGTTTACCTCAGACCATTTCTCCAATTTGTCCAGATCATTTTGAATTATGACCCTGTCCTCCAAAGCAGTTGCAATCCCTCCCAGTTTGGTATCATCTGCAAACTTAATAAGCGTACTTTCTATGCCAATATCTAAGTCGTTGATGAAGATATTGAACAGGGTCGATCCCAAAACAGACCCCTGCGGAACCCCACTTTTCAGCAGGATTGAGAACCATTAATAACTACTTTCTGAGTACGGTTATCCAGCCAGTTATGCCCCCACCTTATAGTAGCCCCAACTAAATTGTATTTGCCTAGTTTATTGATAAGAATATCATGCAAGACCGTATCAAATGCCTTACTAAAGTCTAGGTATACCACATCCACCGCTTCTCCCTTATGCACAAGAAAGCTATCCGATTGGTTTGACATGATTTGTTCCTTACAAATCCATGCTGGCTATTCCCTATCACCTCACCACCTTCCAAGTGTTTGCAGATGATTTCCTTAGTTACTTGCTTCATTATCTTCCCTGGCACAGAAGTTAAACTAACTGGTCTGTAGTTTCCTGGGTTGTTTTATTTCCCTTCTTATAGATGGGCACTCTATTTGCCCTTTTCCAGTCTTCTGGAATCTCTCCCGTCTCCCATGATTTTCCAAAGATAATAGCTAGAGGCTCAGATACCTCCTCTATTAGCTCCTTGAGCATTCTAGGATTCATTTAATCAGGCCCTGGTGACTTGCAGGCATCTAACTTTTCTAAGTGATTTTTAACTTGTTCTTTTTAAATTTTATCTTCCAAACCTATCCCCTTCCCATTAGCATTTGTTGTCAGTAGCTACCGGTGTGGTGCTCTGCTCTTGTTCGATGATGATAACAGTTGGCTGCGTGCGTGTTCCCTCTGTGTGCTGCCCCGGCTCTGCACAGATCGCTGACACTGCAGACCCCAAGAGAACCCCCAAAGACCACAGACTCTAATAAGGCACCCGATCCAGGTTTATTGTCAAACAACGCACTAATAATTTCCCGTAGACTTTACAAGACATACTACGAATTTGTGCCCCCTGGCAATGGACCGGCTCAGTCAGTGGCGGGACTTTTCACTTCCCCCAGGCCAGAAAAAAATGAACACTCCAGGACCTACTTTTATACGGTTACAGGACGGATTACTCATCCCTACTGATGTATTGAGGTACAGCCCTTTGACTCATTAGGGGTTGTCTCCCTCTTTGATCATGTTGTTTCGAACAGATCTATCCATCATGCTGTCCTTTTGACCCTGTCTTTAAGATGCACCTGCAGGTTCCTTGTTATGTCTGTGGCGTGTCCTTGTATCAGGATGTCCAGGTGCCATCTTGGCACAAGTTCCTCTTATTAGCACTTATCTGTGAATGTGCACCTGCTTCTAACAACCCCCTTTTCGCCAACTTCTGTGAGTGGGGCCTGCCTCTGGCACACAGCCAGCTTTTTCTTGGCAATGTTTGGAAGTACTTTGGTTCAGGCTTCAGGCCTCAGACTGGGCCTCTGACACAAGAGTTTATGTTTCAGGGCCTCATCTTACTACAGCATTCACTATGTTAGGCATTCCTTCAGACTTTGCGATGAAGTCTGGCCCTTCTGCCTGTACGTGACATCAGCTTAGTTTCCCAGACCCATCAGTAAGTGGCTGGAAGTAAGTATAAAGAAGCCTAATTTACATTACCTCCAAAGTAGGCCTGGTATTGTTAACCAGCCCCAGTCCAGACTAGGGCTCTTAGGCGTTACAGCAATACAAACAAACAGAAAAAAAAGTCACAGATGCTCATTATTATTTGTTTGCCTTCCTTTCCAAGGATCGGTCATGTTCTCCATGACATCCTGCCCTGCTCCTGGTTGTGTCCAGTTCTGGGCACCGCATTTCAAGAAAGGTGTGGAGAAATTGGAGAGGGTCCAGAGAAGAGCAACAAGAATGATTAAAGGTCTTAAGAACATGACCTATGAAGGAAGGCTGAAAGAATTGGGTTTGTTTAGTTTGGAAAAGAGAAGACTGAGAGGGGACATGATAGCAGTTTTCAGGTATCTAAAAGGGTGTCATAAGGAGGAGGGAGAAAACTTGTTCATCTTAGCCTCTAATGATAGAACAAGAAGCAATGGGCTTAAACTGCAGCAAGGGAGATTTATGTTGGACATTAGGAAAAAGTTCCTAACTGTCAGGGTAGTTAAACACTGGAATAAATTCCCTAGGGTGGTTGTGGAATCTCCATCTCTGGAGATATTTAAGAGTAGGTTAGATAAATGTCTATCAGGGATGGTCTAGACAGTATTTGGTCCTGCCGTGAGGGCAGGGGACTGGACTCGATGACCTCTCGAGGTCCCTTCCAGTCCTAGAGTATATGAATCTATGACTCCACTCTAGCGTTCCTGGGTCACCTATCAGTCCCAGATCTCACCAGCCCATCCTTTAAAAAGCAACAATGCTCCCTTCCATCTCTGGCATGAGCTGGTTCTGCCTTGTATAGGCCAGATGACCTCTCCCATTCCTAGCAGCCTCTGCAAGGAAGTTGGTTAGAGCCAGAGTTGGTTAGAGCCATCTGGACCACCACCTACATCTGCCTGGGTTTTGTTTGTTTGTGTTGTCCTTCTTGCTTTTCTCCATGTGACCGTTGGCTCTCTCACAATCTCTCTTGCTTTCAATGTCATTGGTTACTTTTACCTCTCGTTTTCATGATTGCCACTAGATGGAACTGTATTACTGCTAAATATGTGAGCTG
This sequence comes from Mauremys mutica, assembly GCF_020497125.1. Taxonomy (NCBI): domain Eukaryota; kingdom Metazoa; phylum Chordata; order Testudines; family Geoemydidae; genus Mauremys; species Mauremys mutica. The sequence goes on from NC_059073.1 coordinate 286,671,716, forward strand.
TTATATATGGTTTGACTAGCAGAGGGCAGTCTGTGTCTCTGTAGATGTTTAAACACTCAATATTCGTGAGAAAAAATGCACAGGTGGCATTCATCTTTTGAAGCAATTATGAAGTGAATCGCTGTGCTCCAGTGAAGTCCAGAGAGGAACCCTAGAATCTAGCTGTAGACCTCGTGGAGCATACCACAAAGGTATTAAGCTGGTTTTAATGGGAGCTAGATGCCTAAATCTCTTTGAGGATCTGGGCCCAAGTGATATGCCCAAGGTCACATGGCAGGCCAGTGTTAAAGCCAGGAATAGAACCCAGGTCTCCTGAGTTCCATTCCCATGCTCTACCCAGTAGATGACACTGCCACATCAGGTGTCACTCCTTGCCCATTCCATCTTGGGCTTCCCAACTGATTCTGTCAACAGAGGACCCAAATGAAGCTAACAGTGCTACTTGTGATATGGACAAACTCCAGAGGCCACGCAATAGTGACATGCTATGTGCAATTTCTACAGCATCATCATCACTATTAACCAGCTGTATGAAAGTAGCACCGAGAAGCTGCACCCAGCTTGTGGCGACATTGTGGAAGGCAACATACAGTCGGATCGTAACCCATCGATTTTTCAAAGCTGATCTGAACACTTAGGGCCAAAGAGTGGTACTCCAAGAGGGATGCTTGGCTTGTGTCAGACTTGAAGAAGCAACCTGGGCTTCCCTGTTACCAGTTGCTTACACCACACAGGTAACTTTCCCTTCTACAAACAGCAAGGAGTATATATCTGAAGGGGAATAAAACCTCACTAGGATATCAACTCCAGGGCACTTAAGGCCTCTGTGATGCAGGCAATCCAGCTCAGTTTAAAAGCAATAGGCAGTTATCTTGTCTATGACCCTGTTGATTACCAATGTTATTGTGTCCACCCGTTAGAACAGAACAACAGAAGATGTTGTCACACTGCATTCACATGGTACATGCCCTGGTAATTGCATTTGCACTAAGTTTACCTGTGATTGCTGTCTATATTCTTAATGAATCCTGAAATACTCATGTATGTTAGTGTTTAGTTGTGAATTAAATTGATATTTTAAACTGCATGCAAGCTAATGTTCTTGGCTTCACATTGTTCCCGTGTATCTATGCCCATGTGCCTAAAGTTGCTCAGCAAGGAGGAGCACTGACTTCAGAGTGGGGGTGGGGGAGTTGTGTGCTCAACAAAGGGAAATCTACAGACACATACTGAGTTAAAAACAACACCTGGCAGGCTGTTTTCAGCTATAAATACTGGGCCTTGGGAATGATCCTGACAGCTCTTGATCTTTTCAGATGCTGTCAGGGGGCTTTCCAGGTACAAGAGAGAATTCCCCAGATCCACTTGGGGAAAACCCTGAGAAACTTATGAAAAGACTCTAAGCAGATTGACACATCTCTGCTAGCACCGGACTACATACTCTGATCCAACTGTAATGTATTTTATCTGCTTTAACCTTGCAATAACTCTCATTTATTTTCCTTAGCTGATAAATCTTTAGTTAGTTACTGAGGAATTGGCTACAGCGTTGTCTTTGGTGAGATCTGAAGTATACTGTGACCTGGGGTAAGGGACAGGTCTTTTGGGACTGGAAGAACCTAGTGTGTGATGAATGTTGGCTTTAATAACTTGGCTTTCACCATAAATCCAGTTTGTCTGGGCAGTAAAGTAGGGGCTGGAGAGCCTAAAGGGGACTGTCTGTGGCTCCATAATGAAACGACTATAGTGATCCGGGGGCAAACTTTTGTTACTGGCTTGGTGAAATCTAATATTAGACTATATCAGTACCCCTGGTTTATGACAGTCTGACCTGAGTTAGGCACGCTTAGCTGGGAGCCACTCCTGGCAGCGGGACAACCCCACTCAGAGATTAAGGCCCCATTGTGCAGGGAGCTGTACAAACACAATAAAAAGACAGCCCTGCTCTGAAGAACGTGCAGTCTAGATTGTAAGATGCAACAGCTGGATGAAACAAACAGCCAGGGAGGACGAGGTAGCAGTAACACAAGCATGTTTTCATATGGATTGGCTGGGCACACAGTGTAGCTTCCTGCTTGCCTAGATGTTGTCAGCTGGCAGTGTTGCGTAGGTATGACCGCAGAAGTGTGTTGTGAGAAGGGTGGCTGTATGGAATTCATAAAAAAACAACCTCACAATGATAACGGGTGGCAGGGAAGACCTAAGGGCATAGGGGACTATAAAAGGCAAAGGCTAGATTCTGTGCTGCATGGCCTGAGAGGCACACACAATGCAGAGGAGTTGGAACAAAACGTGGCTTGATGTTACCTTAGTGCTCCCTGGATTCCGGGTTACTCGGGGGGCCAGAATGACCACTGGGGTAAATTGGAGCATCCCCTAAATTGTCATAGTGATGGGCACTTTGGCCACTCCCCCTCCCACCTATAATCCACCCTCTCCTGCGCCCCCAAGCATCTCCCCATGGCAGGGGCTGAGAGAGGACCTATGCAGCTCCTACACAGGGGAGATTTCCCTGGACATCACTGCAGCTCTTTATGATCCCTGCACATGACGCAGTGGGCCTCTTTGGAGTACCACTCTTTGGCCCTAAGTGTTCAGCTCAGCTTTGAAAAATCGATGGGTTACGATCCGACTGTATGTTGCCTTCCACAATGTCGCCACAAGCTGGGTGCAGCTTCTCGGTGCTACTTTCATACAGCTGGTTAATAGTGATGATGATGCTGTAGAAATTGCACATGATGCGCCAGAATGAATGTAACGTGGCTTGGGGCAATTTCGCAACCTTTGTCAAGAGCGAGGCTGATGGAGATGCTCCCTATCTGTGAGGTGAACGAACCTCTGAGAGGGGAGTTAGCAGGGAATGGCCACGGCGACTCATGCACTTAACATTGCTGCAGTTTCCGTTGATTATTTCTGTGTGTAGAGCTTATTCAGTCCGGAGAGAGAACATAAGAACATAAGAACGGCTGTACTGGGTCAGCCCAAAGGTCCATCTAGCCCAGTATCCTGTCTACCGACAGTGGCCAATGCCAGGTGCCCGAGAGGGAGTGAACCTAACAGGCAATGATCAAGTGATCTCTCTCCTACCGTCCATCACCACCCTGTGACAAACAGAGGCTAGGGACACCATTCTTACCCATCCTGGCTAATAGCCATTAATGGACTTAACCTCCATGAATTTATCCAGTCCCCTTTTAAACATTGTTATAGTCCTAGCCTTCACAACCTCCTCAGGTAAGGAGTTCCACAAGTTGACTGTGCGCTGCGTGAAGAAGAACTTCCTTTTATTTGTTTTAAACCTGCTGCCCATTACTTTCATTTGGTGACGCCTAGTTCTTGTATTTTGGGAAGAAGTAAATAACTTTTCCTTATCCACTTTCTCCATGTCACTCATGATTTTATATATCTATATTTTATATAGAGCTCAGACTAGTCAGAGGGCGACATCGGTGGAAGGGGGTTAATGTATCTTAACTGCCTTCTATATCACCGTAATAGAGCAAGACAAATATAACTGCATCTTATGCTTCCGATTTGTTATGGCTTGAAATCCTACATCTGCTGAAGTCAGGGTGAGTTTTGCCATTTCCTTTGGTCCAGCTCCTCAAACGTACTTAGGCGTCTAACACCCATTGACTTTAATGGGAGTTTAGCACCTAAATACCTTTTGAGGCACTGGGCCTTCATTCACAGCAGCAGCTCCAGGCACCAGCATTCCAAGCGAGGGCGGCAGTCAGGCAACCTTCGGCGGCTTGCCTGCGGGACGTCCGCTGGTCCCACGGATTTGGCGGCAATTTGGCAGCGGGTACGCCAAATCTGCAGGACCGGGGACCTCCTGCAGGCAAGCTGCCGAAGGCAGCCTGCCTGCCGTGCTTGGGGTGGCAAAAAAGCTAGAGCCGCCCCTGTTCATTCACATCAGGTCCTAGTGCTAAGAAGACACGGAGGGCTGCCCTTTGAAAAGTGTGTGTGTCTCTGACTTGCATGTCCACTGGGCATTTGGTGCATGATGTAACGATATAAAGGAATATCTGGTCTCATCTTCAAATACTTTACAGTCTACAAGCCTAATTCTGTTCCCAGCTAGTCAATCGCAAAACTCCCATCAACTTTAATGGGAACAGGAGAGGACCGGAAATTAAGCAGACAAGTAAGCACAAGTCTGGATATAAATAGATAATTATTTACTCATATGTCCTGAAGAATTGAATCCCAGGGTATGTCTAGACTACCCGCCATATTGGCGGGTAGCGATCGATTTCTCGGGGATTGATTTATTGTGTCTCATCTAGATGCGATATATCGATCCCCGAACGAGCTCCCGTCGACTCCGGAACTCCACCAGCGCGAACGGCGGTAATGGAGTCGACAGGGGGAGCCGCGGACGTCGATCCTGCGCCGTGAGAATGAGAGGTAAATCGATCTAAGATACTTCGACTTCAGCTACGCTATTCATGTAGCTGAAGTTGTGTATCTTAGATCGATCCCCCCCGCCAGTGTAGACCAGCCCCCAGACAAAGATTTTTCCTAAAGTGATTTCTTTATGGTACTTTTAAAAACATAACCTTTTGCCTCTGTTCAGTTGAACCCCGATTATGTGGTCTCAGGAACTGCTATGCCAGAAGCACTCATTAGTACTAATTGAATTTATGTTTGGCTTTATGTTATGAAAAGTTCCCCATATAAGAAAATTATGTGTTCAGTTTTGACCAAAACCTTCTTGAAAGAAATTTAAACCACTAATTCTCTTTGTGTTCCTGTCCTCATTAGCAGATCTAGCAAGAGAGATGCCCCTGGGCCTCATAGGTTAAAAATAACTAAACACATCCTAGCCTTGTTTTGATTTATTTTTTTTAAATTGGAAACCTTTATATCCCTTATGCTTCAGTGCCTTTTATGGATTAATGTGTGCAATCAGTTTGTTCTTTTAAAAATTGTTTTTACACTGGTGTCAACATTAGACAGTTGTAGTTGATTCAGTGTAAAACAATGAAGTCAGTGTTCTGCAAATGCAGGAACAAATGTGAATGCAGTAAATGTCATTTAAATTAAGGAACTGATTAAACAAGCCCATGCAGGTTATATGCTCAACACAATAACGTTCTCAAGAGTTTGAAAAAACAATTCCATCAAAGAAGTTCTGCATTTTGGAAGATTACTTGACTTCTTAGGACTTTAATGAACACACTGTTACTTTAAATGTTCCTGTGAAATGATTTTCACTTTACAACCTTGCATTTTATTGCTTTAAATATCAGAAGGTCTTCTCTTTCATGCACCTGCTGTAACTTATCTTGTTGCTGTTCATCAAGGAAAGATTAAGTTAAAAAAAAAAAGAAATTGCCCTGTTTTAAAATTGCTGTCAGGAATTAAAAAGCCATTTGGGTCCTGATCTAAGGCCTGGTCTATACTTAAAAGTTAGGTTAACAAAGCTGTGTTGGTCAGGGTGTGAAAAATCCAAGTGCCTGACTGATGTAGCTAAGCTGACCTAACACTCAGGATAGATGCAGCTATGTTGACATAAGAATGCTTCCCTTGACATAGCTACCGTCATTTGAGGAGGCTGTATTTCTTCATAGATGGAAAAACCCCTTCCATCATATGCTGCATCAATTCTATGGGGTTATAACAGCATAGCTACAGTTTCCATAGTGTAGACATACCCCAAGACTCCCATCAACCTCAATAGCATTGAGATCAGGCCCTTAATGAGAAGAACCCTATGTTGTAACAATAGCCACCATCGTCCCGTAGAGTTCCAAGTTAATTCATGATGACAGTTTTCACCCCAAAGCTGTGAAGATTTGTGAAAGGACTGATTGGCAGAGGGAGCAGAGAAAGATCAGCTTTGTAAGGTTGTCTGGGATAATTAAGGAGGGCTATTAAAAGTCAGGCCTTTGTGAACTTGATCTCATGTAGATGTTGTCAGGAAATGTGTGTTGGGGGGGGGGGTGTCCATGGAAAATTTAAGTGAAAACCAAAAAAAGTTTTCATTTTCGCCTAACCTTTCCTCACAACTATTCCAGCTTGTTGAAAATCTGAACATTTTTCAGTTTTAGTGTTTCTTGTTTTTTCAGAGAAAACCCTGAAAAACTACATCAAAGTTGGACATTTCTCACAGAAATCTCCATGTTAACAAAAAAAAAGCCATTTTGGTCCAAAAAATAAGGTTTCAAACAAAAAATTTCAGGCTGTTCTAGTCCTACCCAATATAGAGGAATGAGGAATAGATAGAGATGCATTTCAGTGTCTTGTTGTATATATAGATGATCAAAGTCTGCATGGAAACAGCTCCCATTGACTTTTAAGGTGGCTGAGGCATTTGGGAGCAGTAGGCATGTTTCTAAGAACCAAATCTTGACCTGTTCGTTTCCTTGTCTTCTCCTTTATCAATCAACAATGGTCTCCAAGTCCCATCTGGTGACGCAGATTAGCTGGCTTTCACCATCTTCCTGGTTTACCTCACTTCTGTCTCACTAGCTCGGCCTTCTCCTCCACCCCAACTCTGGAGCTATCCCTATTACCAGCACACACATGCCCTTCAACCAATGTGCTGCCAACGCCGCACTCCTTGCAGGGAGCTCCGCCCACCGTACTACACAACCCCACCCACTCTGCATAGAGTTCCATTCCTTGCACATCGCAGCCCCACCCACATACAGCCACACCCTTAGGACCATAGAGCTTTGGCCACGGTATCATGGAGCTCCACCTACTCTACCACAAAGCTCGGCCCACCGTCTCCAGGGCTTTACCCATGGAGTGGCACACTGAAGTTTTGCCTAGGATGGCAGATTGTGTTGAGTAGCCTCTGTCCTGGAGTGCAGAGAGCAGTCTGGGATGGGCCAGGACAGAAATGAGGGGGGCCCTATGCAGGATGGAGGTCATGTGGCCAGCACATACTTGCATCTGCACCCCTGCAAAGCCCCATAGGGGTCACTGAAACAGGGGGTACATCTTCAGGCAGCCCTCCTGATTGGCCTAGTGTGCACCGGCCCCCTAGAGGCCTGATATAGGTGATGCCCAAACTGCCATGCCTGTGCACCTACACCAGTGCAGAGATAAATCTATGCCTTACAAAACTCCCCCATCCCCCACATTCCCTCACAACAAACATCTCTCACACTCTGTTGATGTGAATGTAACCCCACCGACTTGAACTGCGATAGTCCCGATCTCCACTGAGCTAAGCCAGAGCCAACACTCTGTAGCATTAATAATTATTTTTTGTCTCACTCTGCCTTTGAGATGTTATACTTATCGTTTAACCTACACCCCTATAATTTCTGCATAGCTTCACCGGTTTATTTTCCATTGCCTAATGTTTCTCATCTTTCCTTCTCAACTACCCTATTATCTTATCCCTTAGCTCAATTACAGGTCTTTTTCCACTCCTCTCCCTTATGCTGACACGCTCAAATCAATCTTAGCCATCTGTTACATTCCCCAGGCGAAATAAAATGTGATGTTACTCGATAATGTGCCAAACTACCCATATGCACCTCAGGTCCTTTCCCTGGCAGAGAGCTTTATCCACTGGCAGGAGCCATGGTTCCCCCTTTCCACGTTTATTTCCTTCTGCCAAAAAAAGTCAGAGGGGTATTTATTATCGGACTTAGCAGAACATATTAGGATCATTTTGAAATTCGGCATTAGATTTTAATGTAATTGCCCAGCTGGACTGAGGGCAGGAAAGATAGGTCGTGCGGCCTTGCTGAGGGGTCACTGAGGGCAAATCTGATCTGCAGAATCTGCATAATTGGTGATCATGCACGAGAAGGAAATAACTCGTTTGATTCCCAAATTGCAAGATTAGTTTGCAGCAATTAGAGCTGAGTGAATAACGGACTCTTATTTTCAGTTTTTCATTTGTTTCTGAAATGATTTTGTTTAGGGTTGAATTTTTTTTTCCATTTCATTTAGTTGGGGAGGGAGGGGTTGCCCATTTTAAAACAGATCTAGCTAAATTTTGAAATGAAATGTCATTTAGAAATGAAAAGTCAAAACATTTTGTTTTGAATATGTCCAAGCAAATGGACTTTTGAGGGAAAGAAAAATAGTTCTTTTGTTTCAGCCTAATAATTCAAGTTAAATTCAGTGAATAGTTTCAGTTGAACTGAAACTGCATTTTTCAGAAAATAAACTCTATGTCCCAAAAATTTTACCTCCCTAGAAAATAAAAGCTTTTTTACTTATAAACTGAGCAAATCTCAGCTGGAAACATTGAGACACAACAGATGCAGAAACCCAAGGTGCCATTTTTTTCAAGGTAGAACTATGCTTTACACAAAACTGTAGGTGCAAAAAACCCAAAGCAATCACCATTTGTGGGCGGGGTGGGGATGCTGACTTGTTAGAGTTATTAGGCCTTGTGGTCTGTACTGTCTCCAGTACACAGCCTATGCCGACATATTCTCCTAGTGTAGAAGGAATTTACACCACCAGAAGGCGTTTTTCTTCCAGTGTAAGAACACCACCTCCCCAAATGTCACAGGCACTGACTTTTGTTTTTTTCTGGTGCTCCTCTCCACCCCCTCCTTCCCACCCTGTGAGTGGTGGGAGGCCTTATGGGGAAGAGGCAGAATGGGGGTGGAGCCTCAGGGTGGAGCAGTGAGTGGAGCCTCAGAGGGAAGAGGCCAAGCAGGGAAACGCCTCAGAGTGGAGCTCGGGCAGAGCATGGGGTGGGGCCATGGTCAGAGTGCTGGGGACCTCAAAAGATTAATCCGGCCTGGGGGTGCTCAGCACCCTGTATTTTTTTCTGGTGGGTGCTTGAGCCCCGGAGCATCCAGAGAATCGGCGCCTATGCCGAATGCATTAGCTATGCCAACAGACACATGCTCTGTCAGCACACCTGCACCTACACTGGGTTTGTATGAGTAATAATATCAGTTAGGGTATTTTTTTCACACCACCAACTGAATTCGCTTTGCCAGGACAAAGCTACGTCTAGACTTGGAGCTGGGGGTCTGAGTCCGAGCTCTAGGAGACATATTCACACTCGCTGTCATCAAACTAGCAGGCCAAAAATAGTAGTGTAGCCACAGTAGCACAGGCAGAGGTGAGCGGCGGAATGAGTTAGCCACTCTGAGTAGAAACCTACCCATTCCCCAGGGGTACCTACTTGTGGTGGCTAGCCCACACCGCTGCTCGCCACTGCTGTGGCTACCACAGCTGCACCAGTATTTTTAGCAAGCTAGTGCGAGTATGTCTACTCGAGCTGGGAGTCACACCCTCCTGCTCCAAGTGTAGACGTAGTCTGAGTTTTTTGTGGAGAACAAGCCTGTGTCTCAGATATGGCAGAATACCAGAAGAAGGGAAGGTTGGGTATACCCAAATATACCCCTGGGGCTATATTTTGGATGTCCCTGCTTTTATTGCACAGATTTTTTTCACAGTGTTTGGACATAAAATAGAACTCTCCAGACCCCAAAGCCCCATCCCTGATGTGAAATCCCGGTGTATATCTCAACTCAAACATAAATCCTATTCGTTGTCAGTCAGATCTGAGATTGCACCTGCTGCATACTCCCATTAATGTTTTATTAACATGCTTCTTCCCCCTTCATGCCTCCTTTGAGACAGCCGCTCACAGCAGCTATTGGGAATTCTCTGCAGGTGGTTTGATTTAACAGGTCATTACGTTACAGTTAGCAAAGGTGCATTGGCTAAGGGAATTGCTCTTTTTCTCAAATTATCTGCAAGCTCGAAGGTGGTCATATCAGATTAAGGCATTTAACATTTTGGGGAGATGAGCTAACGCGCTGAGCGAGGAAACAGCTGTTCTGACCATTATCAGAATACAAGATTAACAGAAAGGCTTGAGGATTTCCCTGGTTTCAGTGGGAAGGTTGGAATTACTTATTATCATAATCTTGATTTCCGTAACTAGTTCGCTTATCCCATCAGGAGGGCTCTGCTGTCCAGGGTATCCTTCCAATTCACTCGTAATGTCAAATATTTTACCCCTTATTCAACTTGCTCAACTCACAGGAATTCTGAACATTTTCCCCCTCTGAGTTACAAACTACATTTGCTTCCTTGATCTATGAATCTTCAACCTACACTTTTCCTTTCTCCTCTCAAAACTTCCTATATAGCCTTAGAGAGAGGCTGAATTACCGTCTCCTCTTCAAACATATTTCATTCCGACTTATTATGTTCCTGACTTAACGTAATCATTTTTCTCTTTAATTCTTCAAGCACAACATTGAGAGACACAGAATGTGTTTACATGGAGAAATTGACCTCAATAGCTATTGCGGAATAGCTCCCTGTGTGCCTACTCCATAGCACAATAAAAGTCACTATATTTCAGAATAATTACACCACTTCAGAAGCACACTAATGATTCTGGAAGCAAAGTTTCCACGTCAGTGAGATGGGGTGAAATGGGGATTCTACGTAAAGTGCTTTGAGATCTATAAATGAAAATCGCTATACAAAAGTTCGGTGGTATTATTCTAATTATTATTAGCTTGCCCCAGAATAGAATATCTACAGAGGAGGCTATACCGGGATAGTTATTCTGGTCAGTTTCCCCATGTAGACAAGCTCATATACACCAAAGTGCCATTTTTTTAGTGAGATTTATGGTCTCATTTGCCGCTTCTGCAGTGAGAAGCCAGCTGCAGTTTCTCTCACACTTTCCCTAAGGTAAGGGCAACTCATTAGGTATGTATCGCTGACATTTTACTACATGCTTTTTGACTTGTCTATTGAAACAGTAAGCTCACTAGAGCAGGGACCATGCCTCCCTGTGAGTCTGTACAGCACCTTGTATGGTGGGGCCCAGCTCCCCGTTGGGGCCTTTGTGTGATACCACAATAAACACATTAAATAATAACTCGAATATGTCATTAATATTATTCGAGAATTGGTATGCTAGAGCTTTTGGCTCCACTAAGCTGGTGTTCCAATGTGCTATTTCCATCACCATATAAGTGCAATTAATGGGCAATGCAGCGCAGGTCAAGCTCCCTCAGCTTAGCAGCCTTAACCTGAACCTACAGTCCTTCCATAGTAGCACAACGGACGGTGAGGTGAAGGAAGAAGTTCAATGGTGAGGTCAAAATACCCAGTGCTGGATAATTTATAATGCGCTCGAAGCACATTGCTTTGAGGATCTCAAAGCAATTATCTCCCACATTTCACTGCTGGGGAAATTAAGGTGCCTTAACATCTTATGAACCAAGTTTTCAAGTTTAGGTGGACACCTAAATGCCTGGTTTAGACATGTAAAGCCTGGCCCAGGCACCAGAGTCTAAGTACACCGGTAAATGCCCAACTTTAGCTACCTGCATTTGGAAACTTGGCCCTGAGGGAATTGTTAATGAACAGCAGAGATGGAAACAGAATTTAGTAGTCGTGGCTCCCAGCCTGTTGCTCTAACCACTTGAATAAACTCCTTTCTGAAGCCTAGTTGTGTTTATTATTTTATAAGAAGCTATGCAGTGCCCTCATGGAAGGAATAGTAGGGGACTTCTAGAGATGGTGCAAAAACCCTACCAGAGGCTTTCTGAATCAATTGCAATCAGTGAAAAGTCACTGGTGGACAGAGTCCAAGGAAAGCTGGCGGTGATCCAGACAGCAATCAGCAATTGAGCGTTCTCCTGTACAGAGGAAAGATCACAATCATTTCTATATGGTAGAACACAACCCTAAGATGTCTCCTCCACAACAGATCCGAGGGGACGCATGTTAGGTAGATCAAGGACAGGGGTGCTACAGAAAGAGGCTCTATGCATTGCCTTCCCTTCCTCTCAATCTGTCTGAAGCCCTTCTGCAGTGCAGGCTGCATTCACTGAGGAATCATTACACCATTGGATACTCTCTCTTCCTGCACAGGCAGTAGGGATCAATTCTGCATAGAGGTCTCAGTCCTCACCGATGTTAAGAAGAGCTTAGGTTGCTCAGCAGTTCCCTGGATCTCACCTAAAATTAATCTTAGGGCAGTAAAAACTCAGGGGGTTATTAGTGAAGTACAAAAAGCTCCCTCAACACTGTTACTGGATCAAAAAGTGAACAGCATCTGAAGGCTGTTCCTTGGCAATCAAATTGACTACAAGATGGCAGAGGATAAGGAATGTTCTCAGCTCTGCAGTAAATAAAGCACTCTGCTTCCAAGATAAGCATGTCAATCAAATGCAGCACAACTGTTGCCACGAGAGGAGACGCTGCAAAGAAATGTTAGTGGGTAGGAGGCACTAAATTGCAACAGTGAGAGGCTTATTAGGACACCTGCAAATAGAAGACACATGATGGCCTTATTAGCTACATCTTTCCTGGGCTTGGAGCAAGGACAGGGGTGAGGAGAGAGGACTGGAAATGGCTTCAAGCCACTTGTGTGCTCTGTTTTCTGGGGCAGCCAGGAGCTTGCCTGACACCCAACGTTAGCTGGAGCAGCTTCAGGAATAGCCATAGCGGAGTGCAATCCATCTGCATCTCTTCCCTTGAGAAGCCGCCTATGCTTGGGACTAGAAGCAGACCTCATGCCAACTCTACCCTGGCCAAGGGGACCTGGCACAAAGGATATTTGCCCCCTATACACCACCCGAGTGGCGTGTCAGGGTCTTAGTTCAACTGCGCATCGGGCCCACATTAGTCAAAGGTAATAAGGGTTACAAAACCAATGATGTAGGGATGGACCGAAAGCAGAATTTACCTCAGATCCAAGCACTCCCATGCTTTGTGAGGTTTGAAATGGGCACTCGGAGTTTGGCAGCTCGTAGGCAACTCTGCAATATAAGTTTAGTGCTTGTTTTCTTACAATAGAGACAGTCCCAGATATCCACAGTCAGGTCCATTTTTAGGGTCTCAGTCTGGGCCCCAAAAAAGGAGATAGACCCCCAAATCACGGGACATGGCCTAGATCGGGAGAAAACTTCTGTTCGGCATTAAATAATTCCGAAGAAACTTGTTCCATCCATTTGCAACTTGCAAAATAAACTTAAAAGCGTCCTTTGTTTTATTCTACCTCTAACTTCACTGGCAGCTTTATCCCAGCCTCATGGGATCCCGGCAGTTTCCTTGGGTCTCTCTGGTGTACCACATGCATGTCTCTTCTTCCCAGCTTTGCTGAGATGGAAATGCTAGGGATGCTTTTTTGGGCCAACAGTCAATCTTGCTGCCAAGGGAGAGAGCGGTAGGCATGCTGCTGCTCCTGTTTCATGTTGTTGAGAGAACACAAAGGCTTCATTTCTGCCAGAGCTAATTGATTTTACAGCCAGCGTGTTACACGCTAAGAAAATAAGCACCTGTATTGTATCACACTAATGTTCAGAATGATCCAGCTAAGGAGAAGAAGAAGAAGGCTCCAACTCATTTCCCGCCCCTCTCGCCCACACAGAGCCTTGCTCAAAGACGAGCAATTAGACCTGGCTTCAAATATTGAACTCAAACTGCAGCTTGTTTAGAATGAAAGAGCTGCAGAGTTTTCTTGAAGCCTCTGGGTTACTTGGGAACTTAGCAAGGAATTTATCCTTATGGCCAACATTTTCCAAAGTGATTTGGGGTGCCCAGTGTGAGATGCCTTTAAAGGACCAGGATTTTCAAGCACTCACTTGAAATCAGGCCTCTTCCAGCTGTCTCCAGCTGAGCACAGAAAAATGGAGACCCCCCAGAAGGAAACTCTTAGCATCCAGTCTATTGAATAAGAGTTCTTAATGCCATGTGCTAGATGCTCTTGGGTATCTAGCTTAAATACTTGTATGGCTCCCATTATCTTGTATCTCAGCACCTCAGAGTCTTTAAAGTATTTATCCTCACGACACCCCTAGGAGGTAGGGAAGTGTCATTAGTTCCATTTTACAAACCGAGAACCATGGCACAGCGAATTTAAGTGGTTTAACCAAGCTTACACATGAAGTTGATGGTAGAGCAAAGAATTGAAATGGGGTATTTACAGTTCTAGGCTAGCACCGTGACCACTGAGCCATCCTTCATCTTGGCGGAGCTGGGATCAGCCAAAGGCCAAGCTGAGGGGTGGGGACAAAGATGGTTTTTAGTCATCTGAATGCTCCCTCGATCCTAGGGCTGACTGATATACTGCTCCTAGACGCTGCTTGTGTCCCTACTGCAGAGGCATTTCATGCTCACGATAGGTGTGTGTCAAAACAGTAGAACTACTCAGTGTTGTTTCTATTTCATCAGAAGCCCTTGTCCCTCATTCTGATCTCCTTTATTCAAGTCTTACACTGCTATAATTGCAGTGACTTCAGTGGAGTTCAGAGTCTAGCCCAAGGCTTATCTTGTTTCACAGTACAAAACCATTTTACGTTTTTCTGTAGCAATGAAGTCGTTGGGTTTATCACTGCAGACAAACTAGGAATGAAGCTTCTATAGTAGTTTAAGAAAGGTAAAAATAAAAACCAGCCCTGAATTATTATGGGATACATCCTTATTCCCCACTGACTTTTGTTGTTCCTTTTAAAGGATGCATCCACTCGGCAATGATGTTGTGTGTCTGGATTAAAAAGTATGAAAGAAAGATCCAAGTTGTCTCTTAACGCTAAACCTGTCCTTTTTTTCCACCTTTTTAGAACCTAAAGCCGGGGTGGGCAAACTACGGCCCCCGGGCCAGATCTGGCCCATCAGGACTTTGGATCCAGTCCACGGGATTGCCACCCCCGTGGTGCTGAGGGCCCCGTGCCACTCCTGGAAGCAGCTGGCACCATGTCCCTGCGGCCCCTGGGGGAGCAGCGGGGGGCAGAGGGCTCTCACCTGCAGGCACCGCCCCCCCAGCTCCCATTGGCTGGGAATGGGGAACTGTGGCCAATGAAAGGTTCGGGGGAGGTATCTTCAAGCGAGGGCAGCGCACAGAGTTCTCTGCTCACCCTCCTCCAGGGGCCGCAGGGACATGGTACCGGCTGCTTCCGGGAGCAGTGTGGGAACAGGACAGGCAGGGAGCCTGCCTTAGCCCCGCTGTGTGCCGCTGCCACCCTGGAGCCACTCAAGGTAAGCGGCACCGGGCCAGAGCCCGCACCCCTAACCCATCCTGAACCCCAAACCCCAACCCCCTGCCCTGAGCCACCTGGTGCACTCCACACCCCTCCCTGCACCCAACCCCTGCACTGTGCCGCTTTCTGCACACTGCACCCCCTCCCATACCCCACATTCTCTCCCACACCTCAACCCCCTGCCCAGCCCTACATTCATGGCCCTGCATGCAATTTACCCACCCAGATGTGGCCCTCAGGCCAAAAAGTTTGCCCAGCCCTGACCTAAGGCTTCCTCAAGTGTTCTTCTGTATACCTAAAAAAATCATCATCATCTAAATGTCAGCCAAGAAAATTTAAATCTTGAAGGACCTCTTTTATAATTCACTAGACTATGGGAAAGTCATTACCACTACATAGGGTGACCTTTCATATCAAAACAATGCAGTGTGTGTTCACCCTAGGAAGTTATTTTAGAATCTGATGCCAATCCCGCCTAAACTTGGAATGTGTAAAACTTTGTAACATTTACTCTCTTGCCAATTTAGCAAATGTGAGTCTGAAATCAGGTAATCTACTTACAATAAGGGATTTCTGGTTACTTAATAGTATTCCCAAATCCTCACACCTCTATCAGTTTTAGGAACAACCCAGGAAATTCCAGATTAGTTTATTCCCTCCTTCTATTATACTTCTCATCTCTACAACTTCTCACAAAGCTTCAGAAATTCAGGTCTGATGCTCTTTTTGTTGTTGTTGTGATGCCTTTCACTAATAAAACCAGAAGTTATATTTTTCTATGTTTTTTCTCTTTCATTTTGCCCCCAAATCTAACACTCGTTCCAAGACACCCCAGTCCAGCTTTACCTTGATAAACTTGATTTCTGTAACAATTAAAGACAACATCAGGAAAGTACCTTTGTATTTTATACAGATGTGAATGGGCACCTTGAACCTGCTATCCTTTCTTTGTATGGTTTTTCAATATTATGCCAATTTTCTCATTTCTAAATGTAGTATTTATCTGGTCCCTGTAACATCTGAGCACCTCAGTGTTGAATGGTTTTATCTTCTTAGCACCCCTGTGTGGCAGAGAAGTGCTAATACCCCCATTTTACAGATGGAGAACTAAGGCCCAGACCGTAGTGCCGTTTCAAACAATACTACGCTAACATGCATTAGATAATGTCTACTGCACCCCAGCAGGAACCATATGGGCCAGTTAGTGTAAACTGAATCATCATGAAGCCAAGCCCTAAGTGACAAAGAGTTGGTAGCAGAGCAAGGTATAGGACCTAGGTCAAGTGTAACGCTCAGGCTGGCACCTTAATCACTGGACCACCCTTTCTCTCTTCACTGAGCATCGGCAAAGACTCTCTTGCACAGTCCTTCATACGTTATAGCCCATGTTTCCATGCTCATATTTAGAGGGAGAACAGGGTCCTCTCATGAGACCATTCTCAGCTGCTGACCCTAGTGGTGCTCAGATCCTTTTGTGCCAGCGGGTGGATCCTTCCTATCTCAAGTGTCCTCCAGGCTCCACTAGTCCACAACTCCTAGTCTTGGCTCCCATAGAAGGAGGTGGTGGGAGGTAGCAGGACCCACTCCAGGTCCCACTGCCTTCCTGGCTCCAGTCCTTCAAAGTCTATGCACCTGGAACCCCAGTGACACCCATGGGAGTTCGGTGCATGGTATAGCCTACATTTTGCACAGCAGTTTATGATATGCTTGTAAGGGACTTTGAGGTGAAAAGGGCCCTGTATTTAAAGATATTATTCACTTGCAATCACTGCTGCAATTTTAATTTTGCTTCCATAAAACTCGATGCCAAATGAGACAGTCAGAATGAGGCACTGAAATAAAAGTCTTGGACACCCTTTCTTGAACAAACAACCTTTCCAAAACTGTACAGCATCATCCCAGTATTTGCTGCCAAGCTGTGGAGGGCACAGATGGAGAGGAATAATATAAAAATGTCTAATTAAAGAGCAAACATTTTCACTGATCAACTGCAAACATTGATTCCTAATTGAATGGGACAGATGTAAACACACACACACACACACACACACACACACACACAAAACCCTAACAGAATTGGATTTGCACTTGGGGCTAGATTTTCAAAGGGATTTAGGCAGATAGGCATGGAGTGGGAATTTCAAAGTGTAACCTTTGGGTGGGCTTGAATTTACTTCCCTGCCCTTCTTTGGTGCCTAACCCCGCCCCCAGCTCCCATAGAAAAGTATCTGGAGACCCAGAATTCAGTCACTGAGGCTTTTCAGCAAGGATTGCACACGGTCAACCTCCCCACAGTAAAGTCCAAAAAAGCTAAAGGAACAAACGTCATGTTTAAGTACCAACTTTACAAAATCTTATGATAAACCTTAAAAACTTAAATTTTACAACATAACATAGCAACTTTCTAAGCCACATACATTATCTTCACAGTTATACATAAATATAAAGAAAGAAAACAAATTACATCTGAACAGATCTGTCCCCACAGAAAGACAGTGAGAAGAAGCTCAGAGTTCCCAAAAGCTTAGCCTGAGTTCACCTGAGTCTCAATTGGAGTCTTTGATCATCAAATTTATACAACCTGCTGAATGAAAAGCAACATCTTTCCTTCACTTGCTTGTGGAAATTCTCAGCTGGAATCCATGCAGACTCTTCCTCCTCCACTGCTGAAATCACTGTTCGGTACTAACCAATTAACTAACCACTCAGTTAAGTATATAGCTTTAAAAACAACCCTGTTACAAGAAAACTACAAAATCAGAATAGCAAAATAAATGACTCTTTCCCCATCTTCCCATTTAAATAAAAGAAACATTGGTGAATCGTCCTAGTTGAGACAGTTTAACTAAAACAGTTTGGATAATATCAAACAACATTCAAAGTATACAATTAAAATAAAAGAAATTTGTTTCCCTCAAAATTTCCCCTTTCTGTAATTAACACTGTCAGGGCTTTCCTGTTGGGGGGTTAACAATATAACTAACCATCTGCAAAATGCTTCAAAGTTAGGGGAAACAGCACCCTGCTTTCTGCTCCTGGGGCTTATCTTCCCCCAACTCACACAGGGCAGATGGCATTTTGCAAAGCAGCTGCCCTGCCTGCCTGCCTGCCCTCATGGAGTCTGTGTCCAGCCTGTTGCCAACTCCAAACAGCAGGAAGTTGTCAGAGAAACCTTGAAAAGCTGCTAGATGTGGCTACGTAACCTACACGAGGGAACATTTCAGACAGATGCAATAAGAAGTGTCCAGCTCACAGGAGGGGAATCTCTCTCCCCTCAAAGAGCGAGGGGTAGTGTTGCTACCTTCCTAATGGCTGGTAACTGGATCCCCAAGGCCCCACCCTCTACTCCACCTTTCCCCTCCCAAGGCCCCACCTCGGCTCCACCTCTTCCCTGGAGGCCCCACCTCCTGTCACTCCCCTTCCCCAAGACTCCCCTGCTCTACCTCATCACTCAAGGCCACACGCCATCGCAAGCCACATGAGCAGCCTGGCCCCAGAGGTGGCGGTGGCTGCTGCTGCTACATGGCCTTCTTCCTTCCACTTAGGGTTGCCCCAGATCAAAAAGACCAGACATCAGAGCTTGTCAAATGGCACCTGGACACAAAAGCCCAAACCTGAACCGTCCGGGTGAAAATCGGATAGATGGCCACCCTACTGAGGGGCGCCCAGGGCAACGTCCAAGTGAGGGAGTCTTTCCCCAGTCAAGGGTGGGGAGCCAGGGCAGAGTCTGGGGTGGGGGGCAGGGCAGGGTCCATGTAAGAGTCTCCCCCCGGCAAGGCGGGGGGTGGGCAGGTCTCAAAGGGAGTATCCCTGGGAATCGGGGGAGGCTGCACTCACTGGAAGGCCTCGGCCATGGTGCCCTCAAGGCAACAATTCTCCCAGGACTTTGGAGGCAGCAGCTGAGATGCCATCTCCTCTTCTCTGTCTCTACTGCATGTGCCCAGCCAAGCTACCCCAGCTCAGGTTCCTCCCTCCCCAACTGATCGTGGCCTTACCAGGCCCGACAGGGGGACCACCGAGCTGTTCAAACAATGGAGCATGTGGCGACTCTGGGCCAGGCCGTGCCTGTGGATTGATGTCTCTGGGTGCCACTGTTCAGGCCTCCCCCAACTCGGTGTGTTTGCTGTCTCGAGTCTGGACACTATCCTGCCCCTCCCAGCTCAGGGCTGATTGGCAGGATCGTGTAGTCAGAAGAGCGTGGAATGGATTTTATTATGATCTTGTGACTATACAAATTGTCAACTTCTTTCTCTCAATATCACTGTAATCGGCAATGACAGTTGCTAGATTTGTCACTGGTCACTTTGACAATTATTTCCTTGCTAGGGAAATCAAAAAGTCATTAAATCTAGAGAACAAGTTGCTAAGTTGGCAACTCTGGCAACAGAGACTAGTGAGCATACCCAAAACTACCACACCCAATTCCAGAAATATCAGAGTTTGGAGAGCTAATTGTGCATCTGTGTAGCAACAAGGACCCAGACACAACCCATTCCTACCTAACCCCCGAATAGATATCTTAAAGAGATATCTCCCTATTAGGGACACGGGATACATAAGGTGAGGTATTAGAGCTCAGAGATATTTTTTGGCTGACACTTTTTTGGCAAAAAATGCAGATTTGGCAACACCAAAGTGTCTTGAGAATCCACGCCAGTTTGGCTGAATTGTTTTGGTTGAAAACCATTCGAAAAACAAAACACCCCAAAACAATCTACATGTTTTGTTTTGACATTTTTGAAATGAAGTGTTTTGATTCTTCAGTTTGAAACAACTTTTCAGTTCAAAGATCCCTTTAATTTTATTTAAGAAATAATCAAAAAATGGTTTACAAGGGATCAAAATTAAAACAGAAACGTTTTGGTCAACCTAAAACTGAACCAATTTCATTGGTTCGCCAAGAATTTTTTTTTAAAATCACTTTCTTTGATTGGAAATTGTTTTTTTCCCATTTTTTGGAATTGTCAAA
This sequence comes from Mauremys mutica, assembly GCF_020497125.1. NCBI lineage: Eukaryota > Metazoa > Chordata > Testudines > Geoemydidae > Mauremys > Mauremys mutica. Next base: position 286,691,636 of record NC_059073.1, read on the forward strand.
AAACTAAAAACATCTGCAAAAAAAAAAAACAGGAGTACTTGTGGCACCTTAAAGACTAACAAATTTATTTTAGCATGAGCTTTCGTGAGCTAAAGCTCACTTCTTCAGATGCTTTAGCTCACGAAAGCTCATGCTAAAATAAATTTGTTAGTCTTTAAGGTGCCACAAGTACTCCTGTTTTTTTTTTGCAGATACAGACTAACACGGCTGCTACTCTAAAAACATCTGTTATTTGTCCAACTCTATTAGGCATCTAACCCTCCATTTAAATCACTGGGAGTCAGGATTTTCAAAAGTACCTACTAGGCACCATTCTGCATCTTGAGGTGCCTAAATACCTTTGAAAATCTTGCCCTTAGTGTTTGTGAAAGGTGCCAAAGTGATAGTTCTAAAGACTGAAATCTTCTATTGACCATGGGTTGATGATTCCCTGCAAGTCAGGTGAGGTTAATGTTTAGGGAGATGCTTATACTACTGCTGCCAAGGCTATATGTGGTCTATGTGTAGCCTCATTCCCTAGGCAATGCTAGCCAACATGTATGAATGGACTGATTTCCTAAGTGACAGTAATGTTGACTTGGTCTGTGGCATCGACTATGCAATGGCAACTGGATGTGGTGCGATCCATTGCTGGTGACAAAGCACAGTGCATGCAGCTTTCCTGAGACCGAGTACACTTTGCAAGTGCAACAGAGCTAGGCTTCACAGAATTTTGCATATCACTGACAGATAATATCCAGGTTTATTTTCAAACATTTTCCCCAGTTTTTCAGGATTTAAATTGTCACAGTTGCAAGGAATTAAGGGGGAGGAATCAGATAATAACTATTTAATGACAGTAGATGTTGAGCTTGAAAACACTGAAGCTTTAGCACCATTAAAACAAAGTGTCAACATCACATGTCAAATTATACAAAGTAAATATCCTTACATCAAACGCTACTAAGTTCTCAAGCAGCATTTCTCTTACTTTGCCTACCTGTACATTTCGATGATGGATTTCACCATACCCACAATGTTTACTGACATATACCAATAAAAATCAAAGCCTTCCAAGCCTAAATATAGCTTACCCAGGGCTCTAAGGAGCAGATCCGGTGCTAAGGATGTGCAGCTGCATGTAGTGCCAACCTAGGCCTATCACATGACAAGCCTGGCGTTGGAAACAACTGGGGTTGTCAAAGGCTGTTGTCTCAGCCCTGGTCTACACTAGGACTTTAATTCGAATTTATCAGCGTTAATTCGAACTAACCGCTCAACCGTCCACACCAGGAAGCCATTTAATTCGAACTAGAGGGCTCTTTAGTTCGAATTTGGTACTCCACCCCGGCAGGTGGAGTAACGCTAAATTCACACTTGCTAGCTCGAATTAGGCTTGGTGTGGATGCTAATCGAACTTAGCAGCTCCGGGAGCTATCCCACAGTTCACCACTCTGTTGACGCTCTGGACAGCATTCCGAGCTTGGATTCTCTGGCCAGCCACACAGGAAATGACCCGCGAAAATTTGAATTCATTTTCCTGTCTGGGCGGTTTGAATCTGACGTTCTGGTTGCACATCGGGGCGAGCTCCGCAGCACCTGCAACGATGCAGAGCTCTCCAGCAGAGGAGTCCGGGCAATCCCAGAATAGAAAGAGGTCCCCAGCATGGACTGACCGGGAAGTCCAGGATCTGATCGCTGTGTGGGGCGAGGAGTCTGTGCTCTCGGAGCTGCGCTCCAACAAGCGGAACGCGAAGACCTTCGAGAAGGTCTCTAAAGCCATGAAAGACAAAGGATACAGCCGGGATGCGATGCAGTGCCGCGTGAAAGTGAAGGACCTAAGACAAGGGTATCAAAAAGTCAGAGCGGCAAACGGACGCTCCGGAGCCCAGCCCCAGACATGCCGCTTCTACGAGGCACTGCATGCCATTCTAGGTGGGTCTGCCACCAGTGCCCCACCAGTGACGGTGGACTCCGAGGACGGAATAGTGTACCGGGACAGTTCCCCCTCCCTGTTCGCCGATGGGGAAGATGAGGAAGGGTCTGTTGAGGACGGCGCAGGCGACATCGAACCCACTCCCGCTTTCCCTGACAGCCAGGATCTCTTCATCACCCTCACAGAGATCCCCTACCAACCGTCCCCGCCCGTTAACCCGGACTCGGAATCAGGGGAAGGATCAGGCGGTAAGTGCTACAAACAGGGATACATTTATTTTTTTAAGAAACAGGGATATATATAAAAAATAGAAATACTATATAACAATTTTTAAATATGAAACTAGACAAACAGCAGGTCTACACAAACAGCAATGGAGCAATAGTCCTCTGGGGATAGTTCAAAAAAGCTCTCAGAGAGCAGCTGGAAAAGCCTCAGCAAGAGGTTTCTTGGGAGAGGTGCTTTATTGGGTGCTCCGTTGAAGCACACTCTTCCGCGCCAGGCCATCCTCAGGTACAGGGGGACCATCGCCTCGACGAGCATGGCAGCGTATGGTCCTGGTCTGTGCAGGGCTTCTGTTAGCATCCGCTCTCTCTGTGTGCGCCTGACACGCCTCAGGGTGATGTCGTTGTGGAAGTGCTGCATCTAATTAGTGGAATTAGTGTACTGTTACTATTGTGCATGGTAGACTTTTACTTTGCATAAGAATGACCCTCGCTTAACAGAGTTTTACTTTGCATAAGAATGACCCTCGCTTAACAGCCACGTGTTGCAGGCCACAGAGGAAACGCATACAGGGGTCTTTCCCGTTCACTGGCGGGAGGTGCCGCATAACGCTCATCTTTTCTGCTTTGCACATTGCCTCCAGCAGGAGAGCACAGCTAAGCAGTAACTGATAAGCACTCTGTACTGTAAGGCTTACCAGGACTTTGTGCAAGAGGGATGCAGCTGTCTCTCCTCGCTTGTGCACTATCCAGTGCAATCGCGCCGCCAATGAGAGCGTATTCCGAAATCTCGGACTAGTTCCGAGATCTCCTGAGACTTGGTTCCCTGTTTGGTCTTCTTAACTGAAACTGACTAGACTGTGTTTACTGTTGGAAAACATGTATTTGTTCAAGGAAATCACCTACTTTTTCGCATCACACAGCTTCGGGTCCTTCCCGGACTGCCCCGCCATCCCCCTCGCAGAGGCTGGCTCAGATTAGACGCCGAAAGAAAAAGACAAGGGACGACATGTTCCAGGAACTGATGGCCAGCTCCAGAGCGGAGGCGGCAGAGCAGAGACAGTCGAGGGAGAGCCTGTGTCAGCAGCATCGCACACACATGGAACGGGAGGATAGGTGGCGGCAGGAAGACCAGCAGGCGACTCAAACGCTGCTTGGTCTAATGAGGGAGCAAACGGACACGCTCCGGCGCCTTGTAGATGTTCTGCAAGACCGCAGTCAGGAGGAGAGAGCCCCCCTGCAGTGCATCTGCAACCGCCCTCCAACGCCAAGAAGTCCTGTCCCCCCCTCACCCAAAGTGACAAGACGGAGGGGCGGTAGGGGCCGTGAGAACTGTCCCTGCACCGCAGCACACCGATAATGTTCGAGACAACTGTCGCGCTGTAAATTTGTACAAGCTCTTTCCTTAAAGCATCAACCAGTCCCAACTCCAAGTTTAAACCCCCCACTGTGTACTACATTATTAAAAGCGGTTTTGTGTTACTGACTGTTTCCGTCATGTTTCTGGTGTCAGAAGACTTTCTGTTGTTCTGTAGGGGGGGGGGGTTGTAATTTCACTGCATAGCCCACAGTGCCATGCTACAGACTTGGCTGCAGGGTCAACTGCAGGGCACACACAGACTGCAGTCACTAGGCACCAGGGACAGTCTGTGTGGTGTATGCTGCCCCGGGTCTTTCCTTGATGTGTATGCTTGTGCAGGGTCCTGGTGCCTGACATCCCAGAATGTAAAGGCAGGCTTCCCTTCACATGCACTTGGACCGTAGTCACGATCCTCCCCGGTGCCCTGAGCCCCAAAAAGAGACCTCATCCAGGGGCAGATACTCACCCTTCCCCCACACCCCTCACCCCTTCCAACGCCCAAACCCACAGCCGTCATGTTAACCCCTATCCAAAGACGGCACCCCTCGCCCCTTCCTGCAAACCCACCCATCAGTGCACACCTTAACCAGCACAGAGTGCTTCCATGTTTCAACAAAGAAAGAGAAATGCAAAGTCAACGAAAGATTTATTATTAATTACTAAAACATGTCCTTAGTTTTAAAACGTCCTTCGGAACTGGGGGAAACTTGGTTTATGATCAGGCTCTCTTAAAATCAAGTGGACAGTCACAGGTTACCCTGCTCTGCGAGGAAACTCGCTTTCAAAGCCTCCCTGATGCATATCGCTTCCCGCTGGGATATTCTCTCAGCACGGGTGTCTGGCTGATCGTAAACAGCAGCCAGGCGATTTGCCTCAACCTCCCAAGCGGCCAAAAAGGTCTCGCCCTTGCTCTCACAGAGATTGTGGAGCACACAGCAAGCAGCAATCACTACGGGGATATTCTTTTCGCTGATGTCCGAGCGAGTCAGTAAGGTCCGCCATCTCCCCTTGAGACGTCCGAAAGCACACTCCACCACCATTCTGCACTTGCTCAGCCGGTAGTTGAAGAGTTCCTTGTCTCTGTCCAAGGCGCCTGTATAGGGCTTCATGAGCCAGGGCATTAGCGGGTAGGCCGGGTCCCCGAGGATCACTGTAGGCATCTGCACATCCCCAACCGTTATTTTGTGGTCCGGGAAGAAAGTGCCTGCCTGGAGGCGTCTAAACAGACCAGAGTTCCTGAACACACGTGCGTCATGAACCTTGCCCGCCCACCCGACGTTGATGTTGGTAAAACGTCCCCTATGGTCCACCACAGCTTGCAGCACCATTGAAAAGTAGCCCTTTCGGTTAATGTACTCGCTGGCCTGGTGGGCTGGTGCCAGGATAGGGATGTGAGTCCCATCTATAGCCCCACCGCAGTTTGGGAATCCCATCGCGGCGAAGCCATCTATGATGACCTGGACATTTCCGAGAGTCACTACCTTTGAGAACAGTTGCTCAACGATTGCGTGGGCTACTTGAATGACAGCAATCCCCACGGTAGATTTGCCCACGCCAAAGTGGTTCGCTACTGACCGGTAGCTGTCTGGCGTGGCAAGTTTCCAGAGGGCTATGGCCACTCGCTTCTGCACACTCAGGGCTGCTCGCATCCTTGTGTCCTGGCGCTTCAGGGCAGGGGACAGCAAGTCACACAGTTCAAGGAAAGTGCCCTTACGCATCCTGAAGTTTCGCAGCCACTCTGTGTCATCCCAGACCTGCAGCACTATGCGGTCCCACCAGTCTGTGCTTGTTTCCCGGGCCCAGAATCGCCGTTCCACACCATGAACTTGACCCATTGCCACCATGATCTCCACTGCCCGGCGTACCCTGCTTTCTGAGAGGTCTGCGCCACTCTCCTCACCGTGCTGCCGGAGCCTCCTCGCCCGGTTTCTCAGCATCTGACTGTGGAAGAGGTGGACGATAACGTGCGAGGAGTTGACAACGGCCATAAGTGCAGCGATGATCGCAGCGGGCTCCATGCTCGCAGTGCTGTGGCGTCCGCGCTGTAACCGACCAGACAAGGGCGCGAACAGATTTCCCGCCGGCGCTTTCAAGGAAGACAGGGAGGGCGGGATTGACGGTTCAATGACGACACATTTTTTCCCCCAGCATGCATTGGGGGGAAATCCCACAATTCCAATGGGCAGCGGGGAGTGCGGGAACTGTGGGATAGCTTCCCACAGTGCACCGCTTCCAAAGTCGAAGCTGGCCCCGTGAATGTGGACTCAGAAGTTCGAATTTGTGTATTTAGTATGGATACACAAATTCGACTTCATAAGGTCGAATCCACAAATTCGACTTAAGTAGATTCGAAATAGTCCTGTAGTGTAGACAAGCCCTCAGACTTGCAGCAACCACGTGGAGCATTTGTTCACCCTGCAAGGCATAAGAGCGGCAAAAGGTCCACCAGTCACTCAATAAACCCACCCGCGCCATCTAAGAAGGCAAGCAGGGGAGGAGGAGGAGAACCATGGAGCTGCCAGGGCAGAAAGGAGGAAGGGTTCTCTCAGCTGCTAGCCATTCTCCATGACCAACCAGAATGAGAGGAGGGAAGCACCAGGAGCTCCAGCAGGATCAGTAGCCCAAGCCCTACAGGATCCCTATTACTGAACGCTTCAGGGAAAAGAACGCCAGCAGCCAGGTAGTTGTAGCTGCAGTCCAGGTTCTATGTGATCCATTAACAGCCTGGGCACAAGCTTTCCTCAAACTCAGCATACTGAAGCTGAGACCCTACCAATTGCTTACACCTCCATGATCAACCATACAAGGCTTTAGTCAGCCATATTCACTGTCAGAGAAAGCCCCAGAGCCTTTGCCCCTGCAGGGGCTGGTAAATACAGCCGAAGTTATTGTCAGACCTTCGGATACAATGTTCTATCCCTCCCTCACAGACACACACGTCCTGCTGTTTGTGACTGTGCCCTGTAAAAGCCCAGTGACTGATGCTCCCAATTTCAATTTGCTCTTCCTGAAACATCTTTTCCTTATTTGTTTCTGGCAAATTGGAAATTGCTTTTCTATTTTAAAGCAGTGATTTCCGTACTCACAAAAGCACAGTTCCCTGATTTCAGCAGCACATCTGAATAGGTTTTTTACTAAAAGCACAATGGGCCGGATTCAGACCTGGGGAACATGGCAACAATCCCAATGGATAACAGTAATTTCCTATTTGTCAAGCGGCTTTGCCATGCTCCTGCTGTGTGACCTTGGTCGTTGCTTCTCTCTGGGCTTGTTTCTGACCCTACTTAGACTAAACTCTTCAGGGCAGGACTCAGTACGTGTTTGTACAGCACATACTAGAGTCCCAAGTAGGGTGCCAGCCAGCAGAGATTCAAACCGTCTCGTTAATTTCAGGTTTGGAACTTTAATTTTTTTCGGAGTTACACTTTTCATTCTGTGCCAGGGGAAAATTGAAGCCAACCCTCTCATTCTGAGAAAAATTGAGTCCTTGCAGCTGCCTGGGCTGACATGTTGCCTGATCAATGCACCTGCACTGGGGTGATATCAGTCGTGTTGTTACGGCCCATGCTGCCTTTTTCATTTTTGACATGTGCCGTCTGCAATGACTGATAAAGCGGTTACGTTCAAAGCAGCCCTTTAGAGGGAAAATAACAGCGTTTGAGAAAAAGTTGGAACCGTTGCCGATTCTTTAGTGAGCGATTCCGATGATTTTTCGAATACACCTAAATAATCTCTAACCTCTAGTCCGGGCTCTGTTTGAGCTAAATAAAGGTTTCAAAGCCTCCCAATAGTTGTTTCTTGTTTCCACCTGAGACTGGTTAGAACACTGTGCCCCTTCCTATCAGGCCAGGATCACCTCACGACAATTAGCCGTGTTTTTGTCATGAAACTCAGTAGATCTAGCTGACTCAGGCCCTACGCGCTTACAGTGTCCAGTGAAGTCAAGGCAAAGATTTCATTTGAATTTACTGGGCTTTGGATAAGGCTGATATCATGGGCCTTAAGAAAGCTTCACCTAGGTCTTGTCAGGCTTAGGGGCTCTGAACAGCACCATGGGTCTGAACGTCAAAATGTTGTCCTGTAACTCCTCAGGGTGGATGCTGCAAGTGTGAACTAGTAGATTCTAGTGCAGGACTACTCTAATGTGCAATAGAAACCTTGTAGTTTGTGTCTGCAGCATCTACATGGGGGAGTCAGCACCCATTTTGGTGCTCACTGCTATTCACACCCCTACTGTCTGAACTGCGGGGCAGTGTATGTTATCCGCAGGGGCGGCTCTAGGCACCAGCAAAACAAGCTGGTGCCTAGGGCGGCAAAATGTAGGGGGCGTTCCCTGCCGCCGGGGGGGGGCGGCAGGCTGGGCCGGCGGACCTGCCGCAGTCATGCCTGCGGGAGGTCCACCGGAGCCCCGGGAGGACCGGACCTGCCGCAGGCATGACTGCGGAGGGGGCGCTCGTCCCGCGGCTCGGCTGGACCTCCCGCAGGCATGCCTGCAGCAGCTCAAGCGGAGCCTCCGGACCCGTGAACCGTCCGCAGCCGCGGGAGGTCCAGCCGAGCCACGCGGGACCAGCGGTCCCTCTGCAGTCATGCCCGCGGGAGGTCCGCTGCTCCCGCGGCTCCGGGGCGCCTCCCGCGTATGACTGCTTGGGGCGGCCAAAACCGTAGAGCCGCCCCTGGTTATCCGGGGTTCTTTCAACCCAAAGCTCTTGGTAACTTTTACTCTGTGCGAGGAGGTGTCAGGAAATAAACCAGGAGAGACACGGCCGTCCGACCGATAAATGGCTGGCACAAACAGGGCAACACAAGAGTGCTTTCACTTAAAGCTAAACTTTACTAGTCTCAAGCACTTACACACGTCCGCAACAAGTTAGTAACACACTCCCAACCCTTGATAATTACCAAAGCTGAGTGTGGCTCTCGAGTGACACAGCAGCAGGCTGTCTGCCGCTGGGGAACAAAAGATGCATCCAGAGGGAGAGACCAGTCCCCCAAAGAGTCCCCAAATGAGTCCCCTTATTTATATATTAGTAATAGAATGACATGTCCCTTAAAGAAACCTTGTTAAGTGAGCAGTTTCAAGCAAGAGGCTCCTTCTGATTATTGAATAACCAGAGGTGGGTTTTTCCAGAACTTTCAGCCTTTGAGACCTCCATAGACATTCCTGGGGCATATCCTACTCTTTGAAAACGCATATATCAGCAACTTCAACCCAATTTTTATCAGGAAGGACACGGGGGCAAGCTGCCCTTTTGGTGGCACCCTAAACCCCCCTCCTCTCCTGCCTTGGTCAAGCTGAGACTTGTTTTTAACAGCTTGTTGACTAGGCTGTCTTTAACAATAAGCCATAGTGGTTTCAGGCACTTTACTGGTTTGCCAAAGTCTCCCCGTACAGTGTAGACATACCCTTAATTCAGAATACAGTAGCCTAGCTTCTCAGAGCACATTTCCCCACCGCTTTGCTCAGTACATCAGTTTCCCATAGAATATCAGGTCAAGTTCAATGTTTGCAGATGACACAAACATTTTGGGGGACTGGTAAATAATGAAGAAGAGAACAGATTGACTGATTCAGAGTGATCTGGATTGCTTTGTAAACGGGGCACACACAAACAATATGTGGTTTAATTCAGGTAAATGCAAATGTGCACATCTGGGAATAAAGAAGGTGGGCCATACATACAGGATGGAGGACCCAATGCTGGGAAGCAGTGATTCTGAGAAAGATTTGGGGGTCATGCTGGATAGTCAGCTGAACACGAGCGCCTAATGAGATACTGTGGCCAAGAGAACTCACGCAATCCTGGCATACATAAACTGGGGAATCTCGAGTGAGGAGTAGAGAGGTTATTTTACCTCTGTGTTTGGCATTTATGCGACTGCTGCCAGAATACTGTATCCAGTTCTTGTGCCCAAAATTCAAGAAGGATGTTGATAAATTAGAGAGGGTTCGGAGAAGAGCCATAGGAATGATTAAAGGATAAGAGAATATCCCTGCTAGCAATAGATTGAACTGTTTGAGTCTATTTAGCTTCCAAAGAGAATGTTAAAGGGTGACTTATAGTCTATAACAGGGATCAGCAACCTTCGGCCCGTGGCCTGCCAGGGTAAGCCCCTTGGCAGGCCGGGCCGGTTTGTTTACCTGTCGTGTCCATGGGTTCGGCCGATCGCGGCTCCCACTGGCCACGGTTCACTATTCCAGGCTAATGGGGACTGTGAGATGCCGCGGCCAGCACATCCCTTGGCCCGCGTACTATGTGATGTGGGTGTAACATGGATTTATATAATGGCAATAAGATATTCTCCATCTTATTCTCTATTCCTTTTTTTAATGATTCCTAACATCCTGTTTGCTTTTTTGACTGCCGCTGCACACTGAGTGGATGTCTTCAGAGAACTATCCACGATGACTCCAAGATCTCTTTCCTGATTAGTTGTAGCTAAATTAGCCCCTGTCATATTGTATGTATAGCTGGGGTAATTTTTTCCAATGTGCATTATTTTACATTTATCCACATTCAATTTCATTTGCCATTTTGTTGCCCAATCACTTAGTTTTGTGTGATCTTTTTGAAGTTCTTCACAGTCTGCTTTGGTCTTAACTATCTTGAGCAGTTTAGTATCATCTGCAAACTTTGCCACCTCACTGTTTACCCCTTTCTCCAGATCATTTATGAATAAGTTGAATAGGATTGGTACTAGGCCTGACCCTTGGGGAACATCACTAGTTACTCCTCTCCAATTCTGAAAATTTACCATTTATTCCTACCCTGTGTTCCCTCTCTTTTAAACAGTTCTTAATCCATGAAAGGATCTTCCCTCTTATCCCATGACAACTTAATTTACGTAAGAGCTTTTGGTGAGGGACCTTGTCAAAGGCTTTCTGGAAATCTAAGTACACTATGTCCACTGGATCACCATTGTCCATATGTTTGTTGACCCCTTCAAAGAAAGATTAGTAAGACATGATTTCCCTTTACAGAAACCATGTTGACTTTTGCCCGACAATTTATGTTCTTCTAAGTGTCTGACAATTTTATTCTTGACTATTGTTTCAACTAATTTTCCTTGTACTGACATTACATAAAAAAGCACTAGCAAAGTCAGTACAAACTAAAATCTCATACAGACAATGACTTGTTTATGCTGCTCTGTATACTATACACTGAGATGTAAATACACTATTTACATTCCAATTGAGTTTTTTTAATTATATGGTAGAAATGAGAAAGTCAGCAATTTTTCAGTACTAGTGTGCTCTGACACTTTTTTATTTCTATGTCTGATTTTGTAAGCAAGTAGTTTTTAAGTGAGGTGAAACTTGGGGTACGCAAGACAAATCAGACCCCTGAAAGGGGTGCAGTAGTCTGTAAAGGTTGAGAGCCACTATCTTAGAGGGTACCAAAGATGGTAATAAATGTTCTTTTGGGGAAAAGAGAAGTTAGTTGAAATAAGCTGGAGCTGTCATTATTGCTCTTCCTGTTGTTAAAGTCTAGTCCCATTTCACCCCAGGTGATCTTTGGGATTTAACTGGAGCTGGTGATGTCATCTGGGTCCCGCTCTCTGGCCTGGGCAGGATGAGGACAAAGGTCCAGGGTCCCAGGAGATGGTGGAGATGGTGGAGAAGGCATTCACGATGGTGCGATTCACTTCAGTGAGCAATTTTTCTCCCCTATGTTAGTTTCTTTCTGTAAGCTGCAAGGACCCACTGTCACAATTGGGACATGGGCAATCTGACCTACTGGTCAGGCCAGGTCAGATTCCAGGAGGTCAGGATCTAACACAGGCTACCAGGCAAACCAAGACTTGGGAGTCAGGCAGGGTCAGGTTACCAGGAGAATAGCTGCAGGGTATTACAGGGGAAGCAGTACTAAGCAGAAGGGATCCAGTTATATGGACAACTTCCTGTTCCTGTGCTTGTTTTAAATAGAATCTGAGAACCAATCAGATCCCAGGACTGGAGTCCTCTGTCAGAGTTCATCTTCTGTGCAGACAACTATAAGCAGATCGCTGGGTGGCAAGTTAGAATTTACTAGCTGCTACGGGCTCAAGGCCTGAAGTCCTACATACCCCCAAAAGGAACCATGGGTGCAAATCCCCCACCCCTTATGATTTTGCCAATCAGTTCGGCTTAGTATCTGACACACCAATTTTTGCCCCTTCATTTCCAGACTCACATTTTCTTGTTTACCGTGCATGATCTTAACACTGTCCTGAGTTATATTAGGAGGCCTTTTTGCTTGGACTAATTCAATTTCTGTCTCCCTCTCATAGCTCTTCCCATCAACATTTGTTATTAGGTTTTTGTGACATCTGATGAACTTTCACATACTCTGGCAGTTGCGCTCACAGTTAGGGAGGCCCAATTATCACAACCGAGGCTGAGACACATAATGGCTGGGTGGCTTGCCCAAAATCAGACAACTACTCAGGGTACATCTACACTGCAGCTGGAGGTGTAGTTTCCAGCTCAGAAAGATGTACGCACATTAACTTTGATCGAGCTCGAATACTGAATGCAGCGGTTGTAACTGCAGCACTTCAGGCGGCAGCCTGGGTTAGCCATCTGAATATGCACCAAGGGTTTTGGAAGGGATTGTACTCAAATGACTAGCCCATCCCATGGCTCTTGCTACTGTGGCGACGCTGCCATTCTAAGCATGCTAGTTCAGTCAAAGCTAATGCACATATATCAGCAGGAGGGCTAGCTCAGTGGTTTGAGCATTGGCCTGCTAAGCCCAGGATTGTGAGTTCAATCCTTGAGGGGGCCATTTAAGGATCAAGGGGGGGGGAGTTGGAGATTGGTTTAGCTTTGAGCAACACTAGATGACCTCCTGAGGTCCCTTCTAGCCCTGCTATTCTATGATACATGTACCCAAGCTGGACACTACTGCTGCAGTGTAGACATGCCCTAAGCAGTAGAACCAAAACAAGAGACCAAGTTTAGCTGCTAGATTTCCCCCTTATCTTCTCTTGGTGAATATCGTGGGGCTTAGGAAATTTAGGTATGAGAGATTTGCTGTTTTTGTGGATGTGAGCAATGGACCGGTAGAAAGCTGCAGCTTTGAAGAAGGCAAGCCCGCCACCCTGCTGAAAATACTAACTGTGGCCTTGATTCCCCAAGGTACTTAAGCACATGCCTATCTTTAAGCACTTTGGATTCACTGGGACTATTCACACTGTTCAAGTTAGGCCCAGGCTTAAATACCTGGCTGACTGGGGGCCTCTCTAACTATGACGTTTAAGAAACACACATACGGTCACAGACACTCCGCAGAGCATGGAGCCTGCCGTGCGAAGAGACCGGAAGCTGCCCATACATTCAGGAAGAGCAGGGAAGCAACGGTTGCAGAAGGCGTAGCTGTGGTCTGCAGATGGGTACTGCAGTAATTAGACCATTCCCCATGCAGTAAGATATAGCTAGTTATCTTACTGCTGCACCCTGTTTACCTGTCCTCCAGCGGGTACATTTTGCTTAGTTTGCTGCATTCTAGCTTCATGCTGGGGACCTAGGTATTGTACCCAGAAAACAATGACACATCCCTTCCCTGGTGACCCTTTACTCAGGCTGTGTGAGTGTCCTGAATTTTTTTAATTATATTTTTCAATCCTCCTTTTACACGTTCTGCTTATGTCATCTCTTTATTTGCTCCTGTGCAGTAGCAATGCATGGTACTTGGGACATAGACAGTAGGTGAGTCTGTGGTTTTCCTTGGCAATAATCTGGTTCCTGCATCTGAACAAATATTACTCTGCTTTCGCCCTTATCATTTATCCACCCTTGAACTGGGTAATGGTTTTGTAAAGTGCAGTGCCCCTGTTGCCACTTAATTAACATTATGGATGGCCTGGTACAGCAAATATTGGCATCACAGATATTGCAGTCATGAAAATGCCTACTGCAGTTATACTGTGAAATTCCCAAGTACACATCTCATTTCGATTTAGGAAGAGAGCTCCTGAAGATTAAACAAATGGCACTTTCTAAAAAGCCTGTTTGGTCACTTTTCTGTGGAGGGAGAGCTTTTCTAGAGCTATCAGTCCAGCACTTTCCAAAAGCCCGACATTAAATTTGGAACTTTTAAATTTCAGAGTGTGTATAGGATGACTATATGCTAACAGGGATTTGATTCTAATCCCATTTACAGCAGCTTGCTACTAGGGGGAGGGATCGCTCAGCGGTTTGAGCATTGGCCTGCTAAACCCAGGGTTATAAATTCAGTCCTTGAGGGGGCCACTTAGGGATTGGGGGCAAAATCAGTACTTGGTCCTGCTAGTGAAGACAGGGGGCTGGACTCAATGACCTTTCAGGGTCCCTTCTATGAGATAGGTATATCTCCATGTACCTTGCTGTTGTTACATCTGATGTGGGTGTGAGATCAGAACGGGGCTTTTAGGCACACAGGGGCCTGGTTCATTGTTTCTTTGCAGCCCCGAAAAGGGATTCTCCCAGCACCTCCCACTCTGACCTGCTTTAGGCATGGTACAAGTTTCCTGCCAGAATGGCCCCTGCACATCCACAGCAGCCCCAGGCAGTGGGACAGTTCCAGGACTGAATCAGAGACAGAACGAGATGTATCCTGGCAGCTGAGTGCCCAGTAACAGCCATGGTTCTGCAATGGCACAGCCTGTGCCAGGGGTTGTATTAGCTCCCACAACATGCACTGGCCTTTGCTGAGCCCTGCGTTAAGTTTCCACCTGTAAAGGGTTAACACATAGTACCTGGTGAACACCTGACCTGAGGACCAATCAGGGAAGAGAATTTAAAATTCCTAGGAGGGAACTTTTTCTCTCTGTTCTTGTGTGTGCTGTTCTTAGCCGTTTGGAGTTACAAGGGTCCAGATGTTTAATCAAGTCTTCTGCAAGTTTCCATCTTTCTGAACTAATTTCTTCTAGTCAAGATAGTGAGTATTAGAAAGGTACTTTGTGTCCTCATCTAATAATCCTATGTTTGCAATTCTGTGTGTTTGTTATTGATTATTCTTAATTCTGCCTGTATTGTTTGTACTGAGAAGGAGAGAGGATTCTCTCCAGAAATTAGTAAGGTTATACCCTATGAATGTCCAGCTTGGACTCATAGAGATTGTGTTTTTTCTTGTTTTTCTTTTAATAAATTCTTTCTATAAAGATTTGATTAAATCCCTTCTACTGTGGATACAGGGGGAGGGGGCTAAGAAACTCTCTCTCGGTGGTGAGACAAGCATATCTCCGGGCAGAGAGGGGAGGGAGGAGACGGGGAGGTTTCTCCCTCTGTGAGTTGATCTGTGTTTCCCCAAGGAACGTCTTTGGAAAGAGGAGGGGAAAACAGGGGTGTCCCGGCCCACATAATTGACCGGGTGGTGGCAGCAAAAAGGAGACCTACCCTAGGATTTTAGGGTGGGGGGATACATGCTGGTCCTCAACTTGAAACCCCCCAGTTTCAAGTGAGGGTGAGACCATGACACCTGCTATTACTGGGAAGCAACAGAACTTCTCCTTCTGCCCAAGTGCTGGAGCTGTTTTATGGATCCGAGGGCATGTCTACACTCCAATAAAAGACCCGTGGCCTGGCTCAGCTGATGGGATTTCAGGGATAGGGCTGTAGCTGGTCCGGTTCAGAGGTCTTAGACACCTGGACTCCAGCCCTAGCCTCTTCACTGCAGTGTAGACGTACCCAGAGAATCCTCAGTTCACTATGATGGCCAAGCTTTTGTAAAGGGCTGCTCAATGGATAAGAAACACACTTTTCTCATAGTACTGCAGGCTGAGACCATGTTCTGTAGGGGAATAAACCAGTGGAGGGGTGGGGGAAGAAAACCACATGCTAACTAACCAAGAAGTAAGGGTGGGTGGAGCATTGGCCCAACTCCTAATACTCCAAGTATGCCAGTTAACCCTTTGATGACCAAAACAGCATCCTCTTCTGACCTTGGGTCCTCCCCAATGGTCATTGGCAAAGGGCAAAGTGGTGCTTGCACCTCATTCTGAAAGCTGACACGATGCTGATGTCATCTTATGCGCCACTCTGACTTAAACAGACTTTAAAAGACAAGGGGTCCAGTTTGTTCCAGGACAGTACCTAGTGTAAAGCTGGCAAGCCACGTTCCAGCTCTGGCCAAGGCTGCAGGTGTCAGTTAAGAAGTGACAAATTCACCGCTGGGAGCCGGGCTTGCTGACTTGTGTGTTAGTATAGTCCAAAGTAGATGTTAAGAAATGTATAAGAATGTGTTTAAACTTCATGAAAAGCTGGTGGGATGAACACTAATATTCGATTAGCCAAACCCTGTTACTTGCCATTGACTTTGTTTTTGCTATAGGGTGAAGTCACCGCTCACATGCTACAGCATATGAACACCTGTGGAAAGGACGCTCTCAGGCACAGGAAATATTAAACAGCATGCTTTAAAGTTTAAAGCCATTTCTGGTTCTAGGGATTAATAGGAGAACTACAGTAGGGGCAGACTATCCCACATCTGCCACATGTAAGTGTAAGCAGAGTCAGAATGAGCTCTACCCTGACATCTGGTGGTGAGCTGTGGAAAAGGACTTCAGAGGCTGATCTCGTTTGCATGGGCACACCCACCCTGCCTAACAAGATGGACTGCTGGCCCAAATGGTCACTTTGGCTACTGTGGAATCCCCAGTATCTTTGTTATTGGGTCAGGAGTTGTAAAGTGTTGTTATCCTGGTTATGTGAATCAAGGACAGTAGAACTGTACTTGGCATTTTATGATGGAGGGACACGCCCTCAACTCTGCAGCCCTCGCAAAGGACATGGGTTCCAAAACCCAGTGAGGTGAGAGAAGCTGGGAATAGGTATGTAGATCTAGTAGTGTGGGCCCCTTCTGAGGGTCCTAAACATCACTTTGATTCCTCCTCTCTCCACTGTATAATAACAGAGCTAATTTTTATTCCACAGGAAGTCTTGTTATATGCTGCAGAGCTGAAATCACTGATACCTGGGTCTAAGCATTAAACCTACTTTGGGCTAGTGGTGCACCAGTACTGAAGCTGCCCTACTACCAGCCAAACTCACTGAGAGCTGAAGTTACTGAGAGCTGTGTTAAGTGTGTGGGGGGGTGAAGACAAGTTGGTGAGTGGCTAGCAGGATGACTAGCAGAGCAGACAGCAGGGTGGCTGGCAGAGAGCAAAGTGGATGGCTGGTGGTGAAGACTGCAGCAGAACCCCGTGGAGAGGCGTGGCACTTAGCTGTCGACTCGAACAGTGGAGCATGTAAGATGCCCCCCATACCTCCCTCCACTTCCACCCAGGCTGGGCGGTAAACTTTGCAGATGAACTTCTGAACTCTGGGACCAAGGTCAGAAACTGTGGGAGGGGTGACTGTTGGGTTGCTGGACTTGGGGAAATGGATGCTGCAAAACTTACTTGGGGGTGGGCCTTTTGCTCATGTTTTGTGTTATGAATCCTGTTTGTGGTGTTTCCCCAACAAAATGCTGCATTGTGTCCTTCCTTTATTAAAAGGCTTTTGCTACACTCAGACTATGTGCTTGCAAGAGGGGAAGTATTGCCTCTTAGAGGTGTCCAGGGAGGTGGTATTTAATTTCCCAGGTCACTGGGTGGGGGCTCGAGACGGTTTTGCATTGTGTTATTAAAATGGAACCCTTAGATACTGAACCCAGCCCTTGTTGCTGCCAGTTCTGACAGGCAGAAGGGTTACATAAGGTTTTGGCCACTGTCAGAGACAAGATATGGAACTTGGTGGACCATGGGTCTGTTCAAGTCTGGCAGACCCTGATTCCTGACAGATGCCTTGCTGGAAGATATGATTTAGTCAAATATACAATTTAGTCACGGAGGTCATGGATTCCGTGACTTTAACAGACCTTCGTGACTTCAGCCCTGCAATGGGAGCAGGAATGGGCAGGGCTCTGGGATGGGGCCATCAGCCCCATGCCGGAGGTGGGGCTTGGGCTTCCATGATTTATTGTTTAGTGCCTGTATCCTGTCTGTTATTTACTAAAAATACCACTGACAAAAATCTTAACCTTAAATGTAAGTTATTGGGCTCAATGCAGGAGTAACTTGGTGAAATTCTCTGGCTTGTGTTATACAGATAGTCTGACTAGATGATCTAATCCAGGGGTCGGCAACCTTTCAGAAGTGTGTGGTAAGTCTTCATTAATTCACTCTAATTTAAGGTTTTGCGCGCCATTTTAACATTTTTAGAAGGTCTCTTTCTATAAGTCTATAATATATAACTAAACTATTGTTGTCTGTAAAGTAAATAAGGTTTTAAAATGTTTAAGAAGCTTCATTTAAAATTAAATTAAAATGCAGAGCCCCCCGGACCGGTGGCCAGGACCCGGGCAGTGTGAGTGCCACTGAAAATCAGCTCACATGCCGTCTTTGGCACGTGTGCCATAGGTTGCCTACCCCTGATCTAATCATTCCATCTGGCCTTAAAATCTGTGAATCTATTAATTCCTTTGCTCCTAAGAGAACATAGGAATAGCTATTGAAGTTGATATTCAGGATGCTCCCATGCTGATAAACACTGTCAACTACATAAACCACTTTCTCAGTGTGGAATATTAAAATAGTTTAATAATGTGACTATGTGTTGTCTGCGGATAATATGCCTTTTACAAAGAAAGTGCAAATGCAGTCCGCAAAAGGAATGTAATTAGGTATCTAATTTAATGTAAGGTGACAGTAGGCCAGATTCATCACAGGGATTAGCATGTTTTACTTTTCAAGCTGTAGCAAATAAAGATCTTTTTTTCCAGTCGTTAATGTTCAAAAGCTGATCAATAAATATAGTTCAGCCGATAATTGCTACATATCTATCTATATTCATAGAAAACTTGCACCTGCAGAGAGAACAGAGTTTCATGAAGTGCTACTTACCTGGTAATCTTCCTTGCAAAGTGCAAATTTTGTAGGGGGAGAGATAGCTCAGTGGTTTGAGCATTGGCCTGTTAAACCTAGGGTTGTGAGTTCAATCCTTGAGGAGACCACTTAGGGTTCTGGAGCAAAAATTGGTCCTGCTAGTGAAGGCAGGGGCTGGACTAGATGACCTTTCAAGGTCCCTTCTAGTTCTAGGAGATTGGTATATCTCCATTTATTACCTTTAAATTTGCTATTTGCAAAATGCTGAGCAGCAGCTACTGCTGCTGTGAGATAACAAACCTCAAACAATTGGAATGGTCACCAAAAGTAAATCAATACAGAGCATTCGGATGTGCAGTATCTGGGTATACTGAACAGAGCTGGGCAACATTTTTCAGCCAACACTATTTTTCAGTGAAAAAATGCAGATTTGATGATACTGAAACGTTTGGTGCATTCATGTCAGTTTCAGCAAATTGCTAGATTTTTTGTTCCTCCTAGTCAGAAAAAAAGAAAAGAAAATGTTTTATTTTGACATTTTATTAAAGAAAAATTGTTTCAAATCTAAACTTTAAGGCACATGCAGGAAATAAAAGTTTTTTTTAAATGAAAAGTTAATTTGACCTTTTAAAAAAATAAGTGACCGCAACATTGTTTGACCCACAGATTAGGTTGTAACATTTCAATTTGCTGAACATTTCTCATTTTGGGGTTGGACCAAAAGGATATTTTTTTGGTAAACTTTTTGAAAATGCCAAAATGTCTAATATGGAAATATTTGGAATTTGGGATTGGCTCTCATTCAGCACTCAATGGCCAGAAACTGGTGTGGCTACACCAGTGCAAACCCCACGCATAGAGGGTCACAATTTGAATTCGTTGAGCTTACCTCAGTTTCAGGCAGGATCAAATTAACTTAGTGACTGAGTTCCTTGGGCAATTCCTATACTGAATGCAGGCAGATCCTTGCTTTTCTGGTCAACCCTATCCTTGAGGGACACTGGATGGGATCTGTCTAGCTCATCGTGTTCCTTAATTAGTAGTTGCCTCAAGGATATATTTATGGGGAGGGGAAAGAGTGTTGGTATCATTATCTATTGTACTATGGTCATCAATATGTGTTATCAAAGCATGGAAACACATTACATTCTGAAATAATTATACTGCCAAAATGTGTCACAATCCCCTAAACTGGCTTAGCGGATAAGTGCCCACTACTGCTACCAACAAATGGAGCCACTCCTTTAGCACCAGGGGTAGAGATCTATGCACTGGTGCTAATGGGGCCTAGATTCAAATCTTGCTGACAACCCATGTAGGGGGTTTTACACAGAGTACTACTTCAGAGTTCCAGAAATGAACAGTCCTTAAAATATAGGAGATTGAAATGGTGGCAGGCAGACTTCACTTTCTCTGGAACTGGACAAAAACACCCACCACACCAATGCATCTGTGAACATCCACCTTCTACTGTGGTTCTCACCACCTCCCTATACCTTTATGTAGCAGGTTTGAAAAAAAAACAAAAAAAAGCACGTGGACATGGAATGTGTAAAATCCAGTGGGCCAGACGCTCAGTTGGTGTAAGTCAGCTATGCCGCTTTATGTGATCGGACGACCTGACCCCATGTGTTTAACTGGTAGACTCCTCCGGATGCAAGTCCCACTTATTGTTAACCAAAGGTTTCCTCAGCACAGTACTAGCAAACTGGGCCTCATGACCAGCTGGGATGTTTGTTTAGCCATTACTCCGACCTGCTTTTACAACAGTGATATTTTGCATATTTAAAGAAAACCAGACAGGCCCATGAATTATTGGGTAGACTCTCTTCTCCATTGTTTGTTCCTTCCTCCTATCGGGGCCCAGTCCTCTATGGATAGAGAGACTTGTACGCATTTTGTTTAAAAGGATGTTAATTTCCACATACACCAGATAGATGGGAGACAGGTGTAATCTAATCCTGGTACCTGTGTGTCTTTGGAATGCTAAGGGTCTAGGATACTTCACCTTGACTGAGCACTGGGACTGCTCCCTTCATGAATCCTGGGTGCACAGCCTGCCACAAAGCGGCTGGGAAAGAGGGGGAGATATGCACTCACTTCCTGCGTAGAAGAGTTGGGCTGGAAGGGACCTGAAGAGGTCAACTAGTCCATTCCCACTGCCCCACCCCCCTGCCGCCAAGAGTAATGCCAGAGTTGAGGGGGATGGTCAGGGGAGTAAGCTGTATACCAGGGGTCGGCAACCTTTCCAAAGCGCTGTGCTGAGTCTTCATTTATTCACTCTAATTTCAGGTTTCGCATGCCAGTCATACATTTTAACGTTTTTAGAAGGTCTCTTTCTACAAGTCTATAATATATAAGTAAACTATTGTTGTCTGTAAAGTAAATAAGGTTTTTAAAATGTTTAAGAAGCTTCATTTAAAATTAAATTAAAATGCAAAGCCCCCAGACGGGTGGCCAGGACCCGGGCAGTGTGAGTGCCATAGAAAAATCAGCTCATGTGCCGCCTTCAGCACCTGTGCCATAGGTTGCCAACCCCCGCTGTATACTCCCCCTGTGCTGCCAGGAGCAATGGCAGGGATGGTGCCTCTTGAGTCACCACTTGGAGTCTGCAATTCTGCACTGCTTCTTCCAAGGGGAAAGTGTCCACCTGCCACAGCCTGTCCCTGAGAGCCCCTACATCCGACACAATGGCACATCTCGCATCAGGGAATCCCAGCCTGCTGACAATCAGATTCACACAAGTCCTGCTGGACAATTAAGATTTTCACTCTTCTTCCAGCAAAAGTGGCTAAAAATGTATTAGTCCCGGAGTCTGAGTCCCCTGGCTCTGCTGCCACTTGCCTGTACATTTTCCAGTGAGCTGCTCCACCCTCCACTGCAAATAGGCTGGAGAGAGGAAATCCATTAAAGATAAGCTACACATGGATTCCTCACAGCCCATTCCATGACAGACACCAGCTGAATTACGGCAGGAAATTGCCTGGCTTTGGAGATGGACTGCCAGAGCCAGCGCTGTCAGGAGAGAGACAACATCATTCAGGAACGATGAAGTCCCCAAGCTTGCAGGACACCACGTGCAGCTCTGTAACTATTCAAAGGCTGCAGGACTTGCACTTTATTCACTTTGACACTTTCATTTCCCTCCCCGCTGCTGGAGTCTGCTTGCATTATAACCACTTGACGGTTGCCGGAGGGGCTGCATTACCCCTTCACAGCTGCCTGAGTTCCCACTGGAGAATTCCCACCGACTTCAGTAAGAACAGGGAGAAGCCTGAAGTATTTTCAGTTGCCCATTAAATGTTCAAGGAACGGCAGCCTCTACTAGTTAATGTGCCTCGGCTGTACGTGCGTAGAGCTCTGATTTTCTTCCAGGGATGCCAAATCTAACCGGTAAATTTCACCCACCGGAGCACAGCTCCAATTACAGGTCACACTGGTGCTTAATTCCAGCACAAGCGGGACCCAGTAGAGACCGTGTTCTCCCCTATGTCTTGTTTGGCAAACTGCCTTTTGGCCCCACCCCCTGGCTTTCCAGTTCCAGTGAGGAGGGTTTAGAGCCTCTCAATAGGGGAAGGAGGCCTGCAGGCATCAGATGACCCTGTGAGAGCATTTATCGAGGTGGATATGTAGACGTTGCAGAGGTGGGTGGGCTTAGTCATAAGTGTCAAGGAGCTGGTGCCTACTGTAGCTGAACCCAAATACGACCTCAAATGAGTTAACCAGGGTCAGCTGTAGATCTAATATAGAACAGAGCTGAGTGAATAGATGATATTTCAGTTTAGTGGCAGTTCTGATTCCTCTCCTTCTTCTCCCCCCCCACCCCCCACCAGTTTTTTACCTGCTTTGGGTCAAACCAAATCTGGAATTTCTGATGAATCAAAAAAAGATCTGTTCCAGGGTGGGGATTCAAATCTGGGAATTCTACATCCCAAGTGAATGCCCTACGTACTGGGCTAGGGGTTATGAGGATGGGGATGGGGGGAGAAAAACAGCACCGCTGCCACCTCTGGCTATTTTGTGAATCGTCTAAACCTCTGCATTAAATTCACAAATGGTTTCAGGTTGACCCAACGGAAATCTTTAATTGAATAAACTATTAGTCTGAAACATTTCATCCCGCTCTAATCTAGAGTATGTATAACACAGCCACATTAGCATTGCTATCAGAACTCTAATGGTTGCATTTCCTGACCTTTCGGAATCTGATTCTCTGCCACGTTTTGGGTGCAACCCAGATCAGCGAGTTGTGTCACCGCTTGTCCTGTAACCCTGAGTGCTTTAAAATGCTCTGCTACTGTAGCTCCCTCTTTAGACACTCCCAGCCAACATACAAGCATTTACTGAATGTCTGCGTGTTGAGCCATCTTGGTTATACCACAGCCACGCTTTGGTCTCCACCAGCCAAGTGATCCCAACACATGCCCAGACCCAAATGTCCCCCAAACTATCTACCTTGAAGTGTCCAGTCCTCTCCTGGAACACTCAGAATTAATATGGTTTGTTGTTCTTTTAAAGAGACAAGAGCAGAGTTTTTCTTTGAACTGGAGTTAACAATCTCTTCAGTTCAAACAGCACTGAGTTTGATGATAGTAAACATAAAACATTAACAAAAAGGACATTGGTTAAGTTAGAAGGGGTTACCAACAAATGTAAGAGTACAGTTTCTAATGGCCAAGACCTAACCTCAGCAACTTACAGCCTTTGTTCAGAGAGTTTCCTCACCAACCTTCCATTCTCAGAGACTCCAACCCCTCTTGGTTGAAAAACCCATCTTTTGCAGCTTGCAAGAACTCTGAGCCCTTGTGTCTGTCCAGTGATAGATGCCAAGATGGCTTCTTCTCTTTCCTTATATCTCCCCAAACTCACTATTTTGTCCCCAGACTCAGGAGGTAAATAGGACTTCCATTGTTTTTGGTCACACCTTGCTTAATTTCTTTAGAGACAGGTAGACAGCCGCCTTCCCTCCTGTCAGGGAGGGAACCTGTTTACTGCCTCCCACTGATCTGCCTGGTTTAAACACCTTTTAGTCACAGACTTTAAAGAATATTAGTGAGTATTCATAGTTTCTCTTATAGGGTAATCAATACATTTCATGATAGTGGTGTCATTAGTTGTCATAAGAGACCTTACTTGATACACTTTTATAATACAGTAATATTGCATACAATCAGGAGCAGCACCACGGTTTTTGCTACCCCTCTGAGCATTTGGCGGAGGGGGCCCTTCCACTCCGCGTCTTCGGGGCACTTCGGCGGCAGGTCCTGGAGTGAGTGAAGGACCCGCCACCGAATTTCTGCCGAAGACTCGGAGCGGAAGGACCCCCTGACGCCGAATTTCTGCCGAGGGTGGCAAAATCCCGGCCCCCAAATCCTGCCACCCGAGGCGACCACCTAGGGTCGCCTCGTGGAAGTGCCGGCCCTGCATACAATCAGCTGATTCCATAAGTTGTCTTCATAGCCCAGATAAAAGTTTGTCTCCTGTGTTTAGGTGTAGATGCTGTCTTCTCCCCCATATTTTAGCTTGAGAACTTAATTTACCTTATATGTAAATTGACCTTTGTTGTCTCTGCCAGACACCAGGCTTGGACAAAAACAAATACACATGCCTTTGTCTAAGGCAAACTGTGCTTAGGCATGGCTTGTCAGAGACATTAAGAACATAATTCTAGCATGTATCCATATTTTGTACACATCCTGTACATATATGATGCAAGTTATGTGAGTTATTAATGGTCCATGATGCAAGTCTGTGAGTTATTAGAGGTCCAATGATATATTACATGCCATCTCTTTGGTGTATATCATGTATGACAACAATGTTAGATGTAGTGAGTACATCAGGCGTGATGAGAGTTACTGAGACAGTAATAAACCACCAATAGGCCACTGTGTCATATTCTCATTCACATGAAGGCCACTTTGCTCCTCTCTGGATGTAAATTACAATTATACCAGCCATAAGGCCCCTTTTCACTGCCAGGGCAGTGTACAGTGGCCAGAGCATAAATGAGAATCTGTCCCTGTGTGTTCAAACATACAATATTAGTGGGAGTTTTGCAATACTACTACATCCTTTATATTTAAAGGTGAAACCCATTTCCTTAGGATTTAATTTCTCATCTATCACAGGTGCTGCTTGCCAGTTTCCATTGCTATATGGGTCTTTTTCACAGAGATACTGTACAAAGTGACTTTCCCCCCAACACATGGAAAATTCATGCAATCCAGTTTCATAGCTACATCTCTTTTGAATCAATGGGGATCTACCTTGAAGTGAGGCTACTCAGAATTGCCTCTAAGATTGGTCTCCATGACCTATTGACTGCTTATTCTATCCACTGAGACTGCCATACAGGGGCCAATTACGACAATAATTATTATGATGTGGGACATTTGCTCACTAAGAACTGGACTGAGACCACCAGAGTCTCTTCCCATAGCCCATCCGATAGCCGTCAGGTCACTGATGACTATTGCAAGGATTTAAGATTGTAGAACAAAGTACATTTGTATCAGTGTATGAAGTTACCAAATAGCCAGTGATGGAAAGGACCTATTGCAGTAAGTCATCTATTTACTTACAAGAGTATGATGTCACTCAGATGCAATTACTATGGGGATCAGAGCTGTACAAGTATCCAGAAAGATAGAAATCAACATCTACATGTATGAAGTTACCATACTGTTGTATCTAAGCTATATCAACAAATGCCTCTGGATAAGAGCAGGACATTACATTGGTATCTCAGATACCGCGATGTGATAAGGGTTGGTAACATTTTTCATTTTTATGGCACCCACTATAGATTGAAGTAAATTCTGCTCTTGTTTACACTCCTGCAACACCATTTCATTACAATGGGTTTGTACAGGTGCTGATGAATAGACCTTGGTCCTTCATCACCAGTACAGTCACTTGGAACCAGGAGCAACTTCACAGTGCAAAGGCCCAATCTTTGGCCTGGTCTACACTAGGGGGGGTGTCGATGTAAAATACACAACTTCAGCTACAGGAATACTGTAGCTGAAGTCGACGTATTTTATTCCGACTTACCTCCCGTCTTCACAGCGCGGGATCGGCGGCTGCAGCTCCCCCGTCGACTCCACTACCACCGCTCGCTCTGGTGGAGTTCCGGAGTCGACGGGGAGCATGTTCGGGGATTGATGTATCGCATCTAGATGAGACACGATATATCGATCCCCGATAAATTGATCGCTACCCGCCGATACGGCGGGTAGTCTGGATATACCCTTTGGCTGGTCTTAAAAAAGAAAATCAGTGTAGCTTCACTGACTTATGCCAGCTGAGAATCGGGACCTAATTTCCCACCCCCCTCAGAGGTTTTGAACTTGTGTCCTCTCTCTTGTGCCAGTTTTAAACCAGTACAACTCCATCCACATTAGAGTTACTAGTGAATTACATTACTGGGACATAAAAATCAACCCCACAGGCCATACATTTTAATCAATCATTTAACATGCAGTAATCAGTGTAACCTACTTTTACATCATTTCCCCCCCTGAAGAAATAGATAATGAATTTTAAAGGTGAATGTTTTCTCTTTTGGAAAGATAAAAATGACCTTGAGCTATCTACTGTTCACCTACAGCACTGCAGGATTCTCAGCAAAAAGTTTTTAGGCTTATCTATTATAATTGCTTATACTCAGACATTGATTGTGCCTAAAACCTTGCTGTGATTTGAAACTGTTTATTCAAATTATAATTGCAGGGCCATGAACAGTTCAAGCTGCATGCATGAGCTTGCTCGGGGATAGCCTCTTGGCCCCGATGCTAACGCTCACAGTTTTGGAATCCAATGTGTGAGATGGAAGAGATTCTTCATGTAGTGACAATGTGTCAGGGTGCATAATAAACTGTGGATCAAACAGAACAACTTCAGAATGCCTGTTGCCACATTGTACTGCAGAACAATACGATCATTCTAGAGCTGTCATCTGCACAGGGATTATGGGCACTACGTAGAGATAGAAATGTCAATGAGAACGGTTACCAAAGCAAGTTTTCTACAAGTTGGCCCAAAATGGAATATGGTTATGTTTGCTTCTGAACTTCCATGGCATTGCTGACAGAGCCAGAATCTGTTCTGAAGCCAAGGGCTGGACTGGGACATGAGGTACAGATCAGCATTGAGAAGCATTGTGGAACTACACGTTCTCATGGGATAGTGGCACCATTTTCCTTGGAGTTCCGACATACAGATGGAGTGTACATCCTGCTCACTAGGAAATTCCACCCTAAGACACCTGCCAAAGGCCACACAGGGAGTCTATGGCAGAGCAGAGAATAGAATGCCCTAACCACTGGGACACCCTGCCTGTCCAAAGAGCCATTGTGGGATGGGGCTTAAGTCACCAGCCTTTCAGTTAAAAGCCAAATGCACCAATCAGTTGCATCACAGAGACTACTGGATCTGG
This sequence comes from Mauremys mutica, assembly GCF_020497125.1. Taxonomy (NCBI): domain Eukaryota; kingdom Metazoa; phylum Chordata; order Testudines; family Geoemydidae; genus Mauremys; species Mauremys mutica. The sequence goes on from NC_059073.1 coordinate 286,718,401, forward strand.
ATTGTCCTCCAGAATAGCTCCATCATTAGTACATTGTATTCAGGCAGGATAGTTTCCCTTATGACCATTTGTTTTTACACCTAGTGGCTTCTTTCCCATGGATAGCCCACCCAAATAGCTAGTGGGTGTTGGGGCTTGACACAAACCAGGGACACAAAAGCAAGCATGTAGAGAGAGTGGGAGTCTCATGGTTAGAAGTAGGGCTCTCACTTTAAGAATGAAGGGAGGTGCACTATCACAGTGAATGAGACAGTGCACCACATTCTTTCACTCTCGGGAGAAGGGCCTGGAAGATGCACAACACAAACGTGTCAACTCTGTTAGTCACAATTGCCACCCCTAGTGCACTCTGGTTTCCATGATCAAAGGAGAAAAGCTTTCCTGTCTCTGAATTGCTGCTGTTAAAGTGGCGGCTGCACTTTTGTTCCATTACTTTAACTCTGCTATTCCCTGCTGTAATTTTTTCATACTGATGCAATTTGTTCATCAGCAGACAACATACTTTGTTATTCTCCCATCACGGTAGAGGTACATGTTGTGAAGAATACAAATAGGTTGGACTTGAAACACTGTGCATAAATTAAATCAAAGATGATTGTCTTCCTGCATATGCTCACAAGAGCATCAGGGAGCAACTACAGGAGGAGAAAATCATAGAGACTATATAGTAAGGTGATGGGTGCACTGATTCTCTTGTCCCATGGCTGCTTGCTGATGCTCCTATAAACATATGCAGGAAGACAGTCTGATTAATTTTTACACAGTGTAACAGCTGGGGAACAATTTCAACTCTAAACTATTTGTAGTCTTCATTATATGTACATATATGAGAATGGGAGAATAAGAAAATACATTGGTGGTGAGGAGATCCAACTGGGGGAATGGGGGAGAAGAGATTTCTGATAGTCAATAGCTCTTCTAATCTAGCAGACAAACGCATATTGAGAGCTAATGCCGGAAGCTGAAGCTTATAAAAGAAATCAGATGAGAAATAGAGTTCAAATCTTTAACAGTGAAGGTAAATAACCATTGGAACAGCTTACCTTGAGGTGGAGTGGATTCTCCATCACTTCAAGTCTTTATATTGGGATATCTTCCTAAAAAATATATGCTACAGCTCAAAGAGAAGTTATGGGCATGATGCTGTAGTTACTGCGTGAAATGCTTTGGCCTGCACTAAGCAGGAGATTTGACTAGATGATCATCATGGTGCCTTCTGGCCTTAAAAATCTACGAACACAAGAACTGACCAGAATCAGCCCAGATCTCAGACCAAGACAATTTGTAGCCCTTTTTGAATTTATAAATAGCAATATAATTACAGCAGTATAAGACAATACAGACCAGATCCTCAGCTGGTGTAAATTGGCTGAGTCCAACTGAAGTCACTGGAGCAGTACTGATTTACCCCAGATGATGATCTGGCCTATGATTTCTGCCCTGAAGATCTCGCTATCTAAAGTAGTAGTAACTCAGCAAATGAGGAGTAGATAACTCAGTAGATAACAGCGGTTGTGGGAAAGGAAGTGTCAGCAATCACAGACATTAAGTAGAGGCTACACCGCCCCTCTGTGCAAAAGCCAAACAAACAAACAAACAAAACAAAAGTGGGTATAATTGGCCATGAGTCAAGCAGGGCATGGGAAGAGATCCTCAAATAGTGTAAATCAGCGTAGCTCTATTGATGACAGTGGATTACACCAGCTAAGGGTGTATGTGATTTTCCTGCGAGGTAGTAGTGGGTGAAACCTCTGATTCTTGAGTTTATCTGATATGTCGAGCCAGCCAAGCAATTCCAGAACATCATTAGACAAGAAGACATGATCCCTTCTCCAAAGAGAATAGTCTAAAGTAGACTGTAGATAGAAGATGTTTTTAAAATTAGTTCTGCCAAAAGCTAAATAAACTCATTATGTCACTTTTTGTATTGGGCAACCATAAGTGCTTCTGAAGTTGGCTCGTCGCTTCTTCAGAATGCATCGCCACATGCGGTAGCACAGGATTCTTTAATCTATCCTATCCTCTAATCCTGGAAACATTTTCTCATGACAGACATCCTGGGTTAGATTCTCGGCTGGTCTCAACTTTAGTTCTATTGAACACACTGGAGCTGTGCCAACGTACAGGAGCTGTGGATATAGCTTGTTGCCTACATTTCTGTTTGTAACCAGATATATTCTGACTGGAATACTGAACATGCATATTAGGTTGGTGCCTATATAATTTTGTGCTTGTTCATCATGAATGCACAGTGATTACTGCGCAGTGGATTTAAATGTTTGTATTAGAAGCAGGAAATTGATGGCAGGGCCGCCCAGAGGGGGGGGCAAAGGGGGCAATTTGCCCCGGGCCCCGGGCTCCGGAGGGGCCCCCAAGAGAAGAGCGGAGGCTCCCGCCTCCGCCCCTCTCCTGGAGCCTCAGCCTCCGGCCGAGCCCCTGAGCCCCGCCCCGCTCAGAGCGGCGTGGGGAGGGGGCGGGGCAGCTGCCTCCACTGGGCATGTAGCTCACAGCCCCGCTCCCTCACCACGCGGCTCTGAGCGGGACGAAGCTCAGGCCCCGCCGGAGCCAGTGCTTGGGTAAGGGGGGGAGTGGGACCCGCCGGGGCCGGGGCCGGGGCCGGGCGCGGAGGGGGGAGTGGGACCCGCCGGGGCTGGGGCCGGGCGGGGGGAGTGGGACCCGCCGGGGCCGGGGGTGGGCGGGGGGAGCGGGGCCGGGGCCGGGGGTGGGCGAGGGGGGGGGAGTGGGACCCGCCGGGGCCGGGGCCGGGGGCGGGCGGGGGGGGCGGAGTGGGACCCGCCGGGGCCGGGGGCGGGCGGGGGGGGGGAGGGGGAGCCGCCGGGGCGGGGGGGGAGCGGGACCCGCCGCCGCCGCCGCCGAAGCGCAGCCTGGTCTTCGGGCGGCGGGGGGCCCCTTCTGTTCTGGGACCCGCCGCCGAAGTGCCCCGCAGACCCGCGGCGGAGACCCCCCCCCGCCGCGGGTCTTCGGGGCACTTTGGCGGCGGGTCCCGGAACGGAAGGGCCCCCCGCCACCGAAGACCCCGGGCCCCCGGAATCCTCTGGGCGGCCCTGATTGATGGGCTTGACCTTATGAAAAGATGTTGTCATCTTGGGTCTTCAGCTATTACAGACGGCTGTTGTATCACTGGAGAGCCAACCCAAACATGAAGTCTTAATGCATTCAGTAGACCTGGAGGGAAAGAAGCTCTTCTAACCAACCACTTTCCCCTCAAAAATGCAGTAGAAATTGAATGGATGAGGAAATGATTCATATCAGCCACCTTTGTTGGGGAATCTTGTGTGTAAGGAGGTGGAGGGGAAGGGGAACTAGAAAGGACTTTGTGTCACAACCTGATGTGGAGGATCAACCCCCTCGATAACCAACATCTACCAGAGCGATGCTCGATGGCCAGGTCTTCACTGCCAAAGAGGTGTTTTGTTTACAGCAAGATAACTAACATGCAATAGTCACTGAGCTGTTACAATCTTAGAGGAGACAGGACACCTGTAGTTTTTTACCAAGAGGAAGCTAGGCAATATCTGCCTCTGACTGACTTTGCCTTTTTAACCACATGGTAAAATGACAGCGCCTTTTCTCCACCAGGATTTTACAGTGGGACGGTTAACCCACATTAGACATCCTGCAATAAAAACCACACATTCTTTCAGCAGTAAAGACAAAGGTTACAAAGAGCTAGGGACTCAGGACTGGACACTGATGTTAGTTACTGTGTCTCTAGTGAGTCAATGGGATCATTCTGTACAGTTCAGGGAGCAACTCAGCATGAGAACTGAAGAGCAGTCAGAGAGCACAGAAGCGGGACCCTGGGTACAGACAAACCCTGAATACATATACTGGGTATATAATTAGGTATTGATGTACAATGCAATTCACATTTTTAAAAGTGCTACACTATTCTACTGTTATGACCCCAAGCACTGCAGCTTAACATAAGAGAGTAGAAAAGCACAGTGCAAAATCACAAGTAATAGTGCAATAGAACTCACTCACCACTAGCGGCACCACCTCCTGGCCACCCGGGGGACTAGCTCTGCCAGGTGCTGCCCTCTTTTGGCAGTGCCCTTACCCATCATCCTTTCTCATCCCACAGGCCCCTCTCGCTCCAGGAACCGCAGCCTCCTTTTCGGGACTCCGGTGCTCCAGCCAGGTCACTACATGGTTCCCCCTTCATGGGGGAGAAGGTAACACAGTCTTTCTGGAACAAGTTGTCCCAGGCAATCTACTGTCATTTGCCTTGTCTGTACCATGTTTAGCTAGTAACAGGACCTGAGCTCACCCTCTACTCCGGGTTCCCGCACAAGGGCCCTCTAATCACCAGCCAAGGTCTGCTCTCTTATTCCTTACTGCTTTTCCCCTAACCCTTGTCCCACCTCCCGCCACAATTTGAGTTTGCCAGCCCCCAACTCCCTCCTCCCAGGGACTACCCTCTCTAGTCCCATACACACCTCCCCTTCTCCCAAGGCCTGGCTACGGCCTGCTTCTCTGCAGCCCTCTTCTGCTCTCAGTTCCTGGGCTTTATGCAGGTCCCCTGCTGTTCCTATCCAGCTAAGCTTGCTTCCAATTAGAGGCCCCTTCCCAACCTAAATCTCTCCCCTTTTCACTGCTTATTTGGTTGATTGGGCTCACCTGGCCTAACTCAACCCTCTCAGGGCCAGCATGGGGGATACATCCCATCACAAGTCCATTAGAAAATGTAATTACATGTATAGAGAACTTTTCAGATCTATGATTTCAGATTCATTTAAGTATTTGAGACTTTTATGTTTCTGGGCTGGGAGACTCAAGAGATCTCAGGGGGTTAGACATCCAACTCACACTAAAATTTCAATGGCATTTAGACACTTTTGCAATTCCCAGCTATGATGTCGGAACATAAATATATCCCAGAGCACTTTTAAAACTTCAGCTAGATATTAGTAATGAGCTAAGATGTGAAAAAATTATCTATGTCTTCTTCCCCCACTATTAAAATGCTACCTCTGGTGTGGAATGTAATATTAATATTATTTTCTTTCATAAAAATTGATATAGTTCTAGTCATGAAAATTGTCTCACAGAACTAGATAAATTCATGGTGGATAGATCCATCCATGGCGATTAGCCAGGATGGGGAGGGTTGGTGTCCCTAACCTCTGTTTGCCAGAAGCTGGGAATGGGAAATGGGATGGATCACTTGATGATCACCGGTTCTATTCATTCCCTCTGACACCATCCCTGCCCAGCCTGGCTAATAGCCGTTGAGGGACCTATCCTCCATGAATTTATCTAGTTCTGTGAAACAGTTTTCAGGAGGCAGGATACTGACCCAGTGTGGCTGTTCCTTATACAGGAGGCTTTATGGCAGGAGGCAGGATACTGGGCGAGGTGGGCTGGGCTATGCAGCAGGCTAGGTGGATCATTGGTCTGACCCAGTACGGCCATTCTTATGTACAGTGCTCTAGAATCATTTTAAAAGAAAAAGACCAGATAAACCAATAACCACAAAACCGCTGGGAAGGAAAAATCTTTAGCTTGGTCTTAAATGCAAGCTTCCTATCAAATTCCAGCGAAAGGCCTCGTTCCACAAGGCTTCACTTTAGGTAATGGAACAGAAAGCATCCCCTGCTAGAGGGGGCCTAAATGATGCATCTGTTTAAATTTCATGATTATCTGTCTTTACGTTTCAGAATTCTGTGTCTGTCAGTGTTTCTCTTACGGTTTGATGGATTCAATATCTATAGCACCCGGTGAGGTTCATTTCTGATGATCTTTCATAACACTGCTGGCATAGTAAGCTAACAGTCTGTGTTATGTTTCCACTGTTTTTTGTTTTCTTTTTTAAATTGGTTTTCTACAACTGTGTTGTAGTAACTCCACTCCTTTGCAAAGCCATAAATGTGGGGCTGTTCTCATTACAACTGACTGGCGGAGGACTTATTTCTCCCTTGGCCTAATCAATGTATAGCAAGCCCTAGTGGGAGCATAAGGGAGGAAAAGAATGAAAGAATTGCAAGAAGTTTTTTTTCTTCCCAAGTAGCAGCAGCAAAGGAATTACAACATTAATAATATGTGGAATCTGTATTGCGCTTTTCATCTTCAAAGCGCTTGACCAAGTTGAGAACTAATTAACTTCACAACACCCCTGCGATGCAGGGAAGTAATTGTTGTTGTGCTCATTTCGTAGGCAGGGAAATGAAGGCCGAAAGATGAAGCGTATGATCACAGAGGGAGTACCACTGTAAGTGCTGGGATCAGAATGCAGGCATTACCCACTCCCTGTTCTGTTCTCAGGGCACTTATGCATGCCTCGCTCACTCTCAGAAGACTGTTGAGAACAAGTCTCAGCAAGTGGTTTCAGTGTTCTTGGCAAAAGAACCTAATTAAACAAAGGCAATTGGTTCCACTCATTATAGCAGAGACGTGGAAGGAGCTGAAATGGTGCAGAGGATAATGAAATGGATCCCTCCAGGACATAAAAGCTAAACCATTCAGACCTTCAGAACCCAGATGCCACCCTGAGCAAGACAATTCAACCTACAATATGAGTGGCTTGAGGATAAAAACCTTGGGGTGGAATTCATCCCTGAGCAGAAGGCCAGCACAAAGCCTAGGGCAGCATAAACCCACATGAGGTTTTGCCTTAGCAAGGACTAATGATTACGAACCCCAGCATTTACCTAAGAAGTTTTGAGATGAAAAGCTTTTTCCTATCCTAAGGGTGGAGGAATAAAAATCAGACTTAGAACCCTGGAAGAAACCTTATCTATAGAGAGAAGACAATCTCTTATGTAGCTTAGTGCCCTAAACATTCATGCCATTGGGCAGTAGGTAAACAGTTAACAGATCCCTTTCCAAAGATCATTTACATCAGCTGCCTTTTGAAATTGAACCACGGATCATGAGAACTGAAAAAAGCACACATTTCCAAAGAGGGAGCTGAAGATCCAGACTTGCAGGTTGGGAGCTGTAACAGACCCACAGCCTGTATGGATCACACACCAGATGCAGGACAAATAAGCAGAGGGTTGTACATGCATTTTAAAGCCCCACTCTTGTGGAGTGAGTGCCCTAGACTTAAATGAGGATCTACACAGGAGCTGCAAATTACCCATGGGAAACAGTTTTCAGGAATGGGTGCAGAATAAAAATATGAAGTGGGAAAGGGTCACTACCCCAGTAGCTGGAATGTTATCCCAGAGCATCCACAAATTACAGTCGGTTGTCACCGGTGACCCCAATTATAGCTCTTTGCTTTAAACTACCCGCACGTACAACAGGAGCAGCAAAGACTGATGATCTTTCAATCAGGTAAGCACAGAGCTGGAGCCAGCAGAGAAGAGAGATGTGAAATAGTGGGGCTTTCAGCATGGTATGTGATGAAAAACAAGGGAATTTTAAAGCAATCCCAAGTAGAATAATGGCCTCTTGGGTGAGTCACTGCGGTGTCTTTGCCAAATGTAAATGACTAAATATGTTTTTTTGGTAACATATTCAACCTGAAAGGGTTAAAAAAAGTGTTCCTTTTTAAATGGTGGTTTTGCTAATATTTGAACATTTTCTGTCAGTGTCCCCAGAGCAGCACCTGCGAGACTGTCGACGAGGAAACAGTGCTACATAAAACTGTTTTTCTTTTTAGCAGCAGTTCAGTTATGTAGATCTAATGACCTGGTTTGAACCTGACCTGCTTGACAAGAAAGGTGGAAATCTATCAACCGCTTGCATGGGGTTTTGAACCTAAAGCCTTCAGGAGTAAAACACAGACCTCAGCCGCAGCAACTCCATTAGCTGGTAGCAGTAATATGCTCTTACTTCTATGTGGTCACTAGAAGAGGTGAAGACACTTGCTGTGATACTACTTTCTGACTTAGTACAATGTCTTACTTGTATTGCAGTAGTGCCTACAGCCCACCAGTCAATGATCAGAGCCTGGCTCTGTTGGGCACTGCACACACATATATAGTGACATGATAATCCCTGCCCCAGAGAGTCTACAGTCTATGTATAAGACAAAAGTCAACAAAGGGGCGAGGCCCACTGGTGGGGAGGCGTGTGTTGCTCCCGCCCTATTGCAGCACTTGGTAAAAGAGGGGACTTCAATCTCCAAGGCTTTCACAAGTACTAAACTCACACACGCAATGACAAAAGGATATTCCCTGGTCACTGTTCTTTCCTCTCACATCACTGGAGCTATGCCAGTTTACACTAGCGAAAGATCTGACCTTACTGCTTTCCTTGAACCCAGTGGGCCTGATTCTCCTCTTTGCTCCAGTGGTGGAAGTCAGAGTGGCTCCTTTGCAATCAGTGTGCCTGACTCTCCGTTGCCTTGCGTCTGCTCTACTGCTCTGATCTGGCAACATTTTACACCCACTGCACACAAGTGCAAAGGATGACAATGATAGAGAATCAGGCCCCATGGAATTAAACCAGTCTAAACCTAACATAGTGAAAAGAGAGTCACGCTCACTATTCGCACATAATTATAATGCATGATTTTGACCTCCGTTAGCCCTGAGTTTGAAAGCCCTCTCCCAGTGCACTAAGAAGCCAGTTAATAAATTCATCTCTGCTTAATCTCGCCTTCCTTTCTTTATTAGACACAGACAACCTTTCGTTTTCCATCAGCTAAAGGATGATATAGATTTGCTTTGCTGAGGTTGTTAGCACTGATCCTGTTGCAATGGCATTCGACTGACTACATCTTCAAAATTGCCGTCCACTGTGGTTGCATTGATTTAGGGGCAATGACTGTAATAGGCTCTTAGCTTCATTACCATCCAAAAATGAAGTTCGCAAAAAGAATCAATACCCTTAAAAAAATCCCAAAGCGATGACAATTTATGTCAGCTGAGAATATGGCAAAAAAGCATCCTAAGGAATATATACTAGAGACATCCTTGTGCTGTTATGGGCACTTTAACAAGGGGCAGATTGTAAAGTAGTGTTTCATTCTCATTTTAATTAATAAATAATACAAACATAAGAGTATCAGAGGGGTAGCCGTGTTAGTCTGGATCTGTAAAAGCAGCAAAGAGTCCTGTGGCACCTTATAGACTAACAGATGTTTTGGAGCTTGAGCTTTCATGGGTGAATACCCACTTCGTCGGATGCATTCACCCACGAAAGCTCATGCTCCAAAATGTCTGTTAGTCTATAAGGTGCCACAAGACTCTTTGCTGCCAATACAAATATAGTATCTCATGGCCACAGACACCCCCAAATGCCTCAAAGTTCTATACTAGCTCGTGTTATTTACTATATTTATTAGTGATCTGGAGTATGTGGGTGAGGGTGTTCAGAGTGAGGTAGCTAGCTTTGCATGTGGCAAAAGTTATTTAGATGAGTAAAGTCCAGCCAGGACTGTGGGGAACTTCAAAGAGACATAATCAAGCTAGGTGAATGGGCAGCAAGATGTCACTGAAATCCAGTGCTGATAGCTGCAAAATAATAAACGGTGGAGAAAAGAACAAACTGTTCATCCACCTGGCAAGATTCTAAATGAACAATATCAACATCGTGCACATCATTAGAAACAACTCAGTGAAGATCACAGCTCAATATGCAGTGGCAGTCAAAAGCCCAAACCAGGTAGCATGCCTAAGGAATAGAATGGAGAATAATATGGAAACAATTATACTGTCACTATATAAATCCATGGGGCAGCATTGCCTAGACTAGAGCACTGTGTGCAGTAGTGGTCACAGCATCTGAAAAAGGATATTGTAGAAGTAGAGGGAAGTTCAGATAAGGTGACAAAAATAGGACCATGGAAAATATGCTCATATGAAGAACGACTGGAATTGTTTATCTAACGAAGGAGATGAATAAAAGGGGACAGGATACAAATATATTTAAAAAAATCATTGATCTAGAGAAGGCAGATCAGGAGCTTCCCTGTCTCATAATCCAAGGGCAAGGGAACATTTAATTAAATAAAAAAATGAAATTAAATTAAACAATGAGAAAAGCAAATTATTTTTCATTCCACAGGTAATCAGTCTGTGGAACTCACTGCCACGGGATGTCTTTGAGGCCAAACATTTTACAAGATTAAAAAAGAGATTGAATTTTTTTATGAATATCAAGAGTTATAGTTTAAACTAAGAAATTTTGGAAGAGATATTAAACCTCAGGATTCAGGTTCATATCAGTCTCTAACTATTAGAGATTAGAAGGAGACATAACATGCAGGAGTGGGGCAGATTACCCCACATGTGCCTTCTTTAGGGTTTCTCGCAGCTTCCTCAGAAGCATGAAGTGCTTGTAGCTATCAGAGACAGGATACTGGGTAGAGCTGGTCAGAGAAACTTTAATGGACCCATTTTCCAGTTGAAAAAAGTAGTTCTTTTGAAATCTAAATGCTTGTGAAATCATGTCAATTTCACCTACTTTTTGTTTTGGAGAAAAACTGGGGGAGGGGCGGGGGGGTTCTGAAAAAACATCTGACAACAAAAATTTCAATTTTTCATTTTGAAACAACTTTCCATTTTGAATTACTTTTATTTTGTATTCTATTGGACATTATCAAATCAAATACAAAGTTGAAACTGAAGTAAATGTTTTGATTGTGTTGAAATAAAATGGTTCAAACATTCCAAAACAATTTTTTTTAACTTTTCCTTCACAAGGAATTTCAATTTTTGGTTTTGTGCCATTCTGAGACAAAGTTCCAAAATGTTGAACTAAAATTTCTATCCTGCGAATAGCTGTAATACTGCGCTAGAAGAACCTCAGGTCTGACCCACCAATGCAACTTCTATCTCAGTTTTTGCAACCAGTGTGTCCTGCTTAAATTCCAGCCTTTTTTCTAAGGTACTTATGCAGCCCCTATTACACGAGTACCAGAGCACCTCAGACGTATTTATACTCACAACACCCTAGACCAGGTAAAGAGCAGAGGTATAGACAGACTAAGTAACTTCTTCATGGTCACACAAGAAGCATTTGGGGGAAGCATGGAATTTAAGCCTGATCTCCAAAAACTTGGCTTGTATTCAAACCACTGGATCATCCTGACAATTCCACTCTGCTGTAACTCCAGCTGGTAAAGTCAGTCCCCATTGTCATTGCTTAAAGCATTATTTGGTATTATGGTCACAGCTTGGTTGACATATTTTATAGTCACATGTTGGTGCACTTTAATGGTGGGTGAATAATCATTGCCTTTACAGTCCCAAAAGCAATTTGGGATCTCTCTGATGTCCACCATCATCTCCCTGCACATAAGAAAATACATTTTGATTATTATGTATTAATTAAAAGGATATTGTAACCTCTTCCATTACACTTACCCTTTCAGGGTGTGGTCTAGTGAGCAGTGTGCTGGACTAGGACTCAGAAGACCTGTTCCTGGATTGGCTGCTGAGAGACCTTGGCAAGGTCTTGTGCCTCAGTTTCCCTATCTGTAAAATGGGGATAATGATGCCTCCCTCATAAAATGCTTTTAAATCTACTGATCATAAGACCTGGGTATTGTTGTTAACGTGTTCATGTGGCTTAATGAGTATGAGAAGGGATTTTCAATTGTGTCGGACTAACATGATTGAAAAACATGTATTTTTTGCCTGTCAAGACAGGGGCCATCTGAACCTAGATGGCGTTAAAGGTAGGCTGGACGTACACACACCATTTCTTTGTTGGGAAAAAAATGAGCACAGTGTATGGCTGGCTTTAGAAAGCCAATAAGTGTGATCAATCAGGCTTCCAGATTCTTCAATCATGTTAGAATGTTAGTGTTAAGGCACCATTCTCATTGAAATGTTTTCCTGTACAATCCATTGCAGACATATACTTTTGAATTTGAAAGACTAAGAGAGGCGCTAAACTATTTGGGAATGAAGGTGCATGTAACAGCAGCTCTGTATGGTGCTGTTTTTTGTCTTTGCGGTTCTACTGCAAAAGGCATGAGTCATCTAGCTACACAAACTGTTGTATTTTACCCTCACTAATAAAATGTCCGTAATCAAAACTAAAATGAAGATTCAGGTGGAGAAAGGTAGAATTTGACTCACACTGATTTCCACGTCAGTCTTTGTTATCTTGCTTTTAACAGAAATCCTGTACTAAAGCCCAGTCCTTGATTCTTTCCGATTTAGGGATGCTCTGGCCTGGGTTTTATTTTGTTCAGATTTGTATACCATGCCTGTCACTATGGTACCTGAGCATTGGACCTAGGTTTTAATGGTGTCTGAGCTTTGATTTCTTGTAAAGTATCCACTTACAATTAATCATAACCTAAAAACAATATACTTAGCTATTGGTAAGACAATCAATTTCATGCATGTCTATAAACACAAGCCTTTCAGAAACCACTGAACTATATACAAGTGGCATGACAATGCCTGTTTCAATATTACCAACCCCAACCATAAAAGAAAAATCATGAATTGGGCCCCCAAAATCGCAAGCTTGACTTAAAAAATCATGAGATTTTTGTAAAAAATACTACTGCTGAATGTTGATGTTCTTTTTATTCACTTCTGTTTTTTGTGCCTTTAAGTTACACTCAGCTCATGTTTTAAAACTTTTCTTCTCAACGACAAGGGCTAGAAACTTACTTAAAATGTTGTTTGCATTGTTGTTGTTGCTGGGGTGGTCCCAGGATATGAGAAAGACAAGGTGGGTGAATAATATCTTTTACTGGACCAACTTCTGGAAGAGATAAGCTTTTGAGCTGCACAGAGCTCTTGTACAGATCTGGAGAAGGTAATGAGAAGAAGACCTCTGTGCAGCTTGAAAGCTTGTCCCTTCCTTCAACAGAAGTTGGTCCAATAAAGTGTTACCTCTCCTACCTTGTCTCTTTAAGAATAAATGATAGCTGTGATTCTCACATAAGCACATGACTCCAGGAGCTGGGGCTTTAAGGGAAACCCCAATATCACAAGACTCATGATAAAGCCATGATAGTTGGCAATACTGCTGATTACCTGACCTTTGTTTCTCCAGCTCTACTCTTCCAGCAACGCAACCTTTAATTCAAACTATTATGGTAACATGGAAAGCAAATATCAGTAACACAAACCCTGAAGGCATTCCTCAGCTTTTAAGGCAAAACTCTCATTGAATTCAATGGGGACAATGTCAGGCATTTTCTGTCGCACGCGAATGCTGCAGTTATTTGTGGAGAAACAAGAGCTTTCTCCTTGTAACTTTTCTCCAGCCTAATCCTGCAGTGAGGAATCTTGTTCATGTGCAATGTGTCGCTCTGAAGGTGGCTGTGAAGCTGCTGTTTTAATTTCTGTCTCACGGAGCGTTCTTGCTGTATGCCATGATCTCATTCCCTTTTGCCCCGTGCTTGTTCACAAAGTCTGCAATACCAACGAGTAATATTGAATTGCACCATTCCAACATCGTGCTCCCGAGGGCTCTATACTTATCCCCTGCCACACCCTCCGTGCTCCTTATTTATGTACATCTGCCTCTCCATTAAACACCCATCTAAGGCATGCCTTGCCTGAAGCCCTATTTCAACCCAATGCCATGCAAGCAATAAACCTTCTGCAGAATATCATTTCAGCTATTGCCGTGCATTACACTGTTATGCTAATTAAAAATCCAGTGAATGGATACGGTCAATTCAATCCATGTGTATGTGTCGGTGTGCACACACAGGCCTTCCTAATATATAAAATGCTGGCTTTCCTAAAGCCATTAAACAGCTACAGTTATGGGAGGATATAATTTATGTTGCTTTGATTCTGGCAGAGTTAAAAGCAGATTTCCCCAACATCAATTCCACTTGATGGGTGGTTATTACAGCAAGCCATCTTGGAGGCTGCAAACCTGAAACTGCTGTTATTTTTTTAAGTGCATGTTTTCCCAGAGGTTCGGAAAATTCCGACTGACAGCGTCAGAGCCCTAGACTTTCAACCAAATGAAAGTCTGTTGTAGGAAGGTTTCTAAATGGTTGTTTTTATCCATGGTATAGCCTTGCAATAATGTTTGCAAAGTGAAACAGAGGAAATGTTTTCCAGTACAGGATGCTGTGGCATACGTTTGTCCCTGGAATATGACTGCTGTGTTGATTAGCTATATTTTATTTTAAAAAAGAGATGCATCGTGGTATGCTTTTAGTATACCCATACATGGTATACACCTCTACCCTGATATAACGCCACCCGATATAACACGAATTCGGATATAACGCGGTAAAGCAGCGCTCCAGGGGGGCAGGGTTGCGCACTCTGGCAAATCAAAGCAAGTTCGATATGTCGCGGTTTCACCTATAACGTGGTAAGATTTTTTGGCTCCTGAGGACAGTGTTATATCAGGGTAGAGGTGTAGTTTGATGTTAGGATTGTAGTCCTTTTACTTGGCAAAGGGGACTGAAAAAATAAGTACAGTTACAACTTAAAGTAACCATCTTTACCTACATTTGTTACTCAGTAAATGTAGGACGATAACTACATGGAAATGTACTGTGTTTAGGGCACAATAAAGCCATTATATGACCCAGCTCTCTAATCTATTAAAATATAGCTAACAGCACGACCAAACACAGAGTGCTCTCACCTGTACAGCAAACCGTGTGTTGAAATTGGTGGTGTGATTTACTCACCTATCTTGGAGGTGTAAAGTATTCCAGACCACCTTAAAAGACACAAGTGATACTATATAGTATGGTGGATGGCAACACCCACCTGAGACAGGTAGTTTTCTGAAGCTGATGAAAACAGTACCACAGGGTATAATCAAATTCTGCTCCCCCTTATATTAGTGGAGTCAATGGCCCAGATATTCAGGTGCATCTGAGCTCCACTCAGCTACTCGAGGAAGTAAATTTCTGTTCTTTTATGGTCAGATTGTGTTTTAAGTCATAACCTAGTCCCCAACACTGGGTTATTTTATCATAACTTGGAGCTATATGCTGACATCTGCATCTGTGAGCAGAGGGTAGCTAACATCATTGGATATAGACTGGTTGCAGGGGTCCTAGAAGGGGGTAGGGCTAACTCTGCTACATGGTCTATTATTCCTGCAAACAACACTTAGTATGCTCTTCCGGATAGCTGTTCCACTTGCTAGGGATGGAGGCAGAACTGGAGGGTACATAGCTGTTCTCTGGAGCATCATCCTGATCCCATACGATGAGTTGGGAGGCAGTGTAGAAATGCAAGTCCTTTGTCCTAGTTATGGATCTCAGGAGATCTGTGGGGTTGGGTGGACCAACCTGTGCTATATCTGCGAGTTAAACTAGACTTCACCACATCTCTTTCTACCATTAGGAATTTGTGTCCTCTGCATTCTGTGGCTGATTGATTCTCTGACTTTAAATCAGTGCATTGATTTATGAACATTTAAGAAACTGCAGTTCAATAGATCCACGTAGCCTGTCAGGAGAGTTTCTGCCCTTTTCAAGAAGAAGCTCAAACAAGCCCTAAAAAAATGGAGAAAATAGGGTTTCTCCTCCCTTCTTGCTTAGTCGCTTTCACGTAGTGCTCAGCCTAAGCAGAGACAATGCACACTTACATATTCAATAGCTGGCTTTGGTTTTGCTGAGTCGTCAGTGGAAATGAGTCCAAACAAGGAAAAATAGCAAGCATCCTTGACCATATGTTTTAAATACTACATTTCACCATCTTCTTCACTTATGAGAGAAAAAGGAGACTCCCTGCATGACAGTCCTACAAATATTAAGATCCGGTGAGTCCTCAGTATGTTTTCTGTACCTTTAGGAAGAAATATTCTCATGGTGAACACACAATAATGCCTGTATATGTAAGATAGATGGATGGGCGGATAGGACAAAGATTGTGGAAATCCCCACAGTAGACATATAAGAAGTATGTCTTAGATCATTCCATGGTCTTGTGTTTCACAGATACCTTCTAGGATTTAATTAGGGATAGGCCTCAGCTGCAAAGTTCAGACCTGGAGTTGGACTCTCCCAAAGTTCTGGGGTGTTCTGATTTGGGACTGGATCCTCTGCCAAAATTTACATAGCTCCCCTGATTTAGATGGCGCCACATTGATTTACACCTTGCAGTTCTGTCCTTGGAGTATTTTTCTTCTCCATTATAGAGACAGGAGCCACGGGCAGCGGGTATCAAAGGCAAGGGAAGGCTGTGCCTGCCCAAACTGCCTGCATGGCTCCGCCCATACTCCATTCTCAGGCCCGCTCTTGCTTCCCACCACGGTCTGCTGCGGCTCTTCCTTACCCTGTGGCAGGGGACTCAGGCCAATGGTGCCAGAAACGGAGGGAGGGGGGCAGGGCCATCCCAATTTTTGAAAGTGGATGGGCTTGGCCTGTCCATTTTTCAACAGGTTGGAGCCCACCCGCTTCCCCTTCTCTTTGCCCTGAGGCTCCACCCCCGGCCAGGCCAGTGTGGAGCCCAACCGGGGAACCCCAGCAGCTGTGGGGAGCCATGGCAGATCCTCCACCTTCCCAGGATGCAGGGGGGCTGAGAGCAGCTCCCGGCCCATGTCCCCGTCCACCCAGGCTCACCACCTGTCCACATCATCAGCTCCTCACAGCTGCCCGTGCGGCTCTCCCCAGCCCGGCTGTGATAAGAGCCACATGGGCAGTTGTGAGGAGCTGCAGACCCTCCACCTGTCCTGGGCAGGTGGGGAGCCCAGGGGGTGGGGACACAGGCCAGAGGCTGCTTGGAGGGTCCACCATGCTCCCAACAGCTTCCCAGCTCTTATCATGGCCAGGCTGTGGCTCAAAGGCCACCCTGCCCCGGGCAGAGCCGAGTCAGGGAGAGCCGTGTGTGCAGCTGTGGGGAGCCTGGGTCCCTCCACTGCGCCTGCCCTGGGAGGGGGGCCTGGGATGTGGTCAGGAGGCTGCTTTCACCTCCACCTCAGGCCCCCCTGAACCCCACACTTTTTGGAGGTCTCGGGCGCCCTTGCCCTGGGCTGGGGCTAATGGGGGCTGGCCTGCAGCCAGGGACTCCGGGTGGCGGGAACCAGTGCTCATGCTGCCCACCCACCTGGGGCTCCGCGGTTGGGGGCAGTGCCGCCCGCTGGCCTGCCCGTGACGCTGGGCCCGGGGACTGCACTCAGCTGCCTGCCTGCTCTGCGCTCCAGGCCTGGGGGAGGGGATGCACTGCTTGCCCACCCGTCTGCCACTCTGGGGTTTGGACTGGGGACCGGGCTGCCCGAGTGCCCACCCCCCCAACCCTGGACCTGGTTAGGGGGGTCTCTGGGCTCTGGTGGGGGCAGGAGGGGCGGGTCGACCAGGGGCTAGTGTCCCCAAGCCCATGGTTCACCCGCCACCCATGATAGGAGCTCCTGCAGAGTTTGGGTCCAACAATTGAGCTTCTCAAGAGTCTGCCAATTACCAGATCTGGGATTCTGATTCAGGCCTGTATCTAGTTTTGTGATAATATTTTGTCCCATTTAGTTCACCTGAAACAAACTAATTTGGAGAGAGACAGAAAATCTCGAGAAATAAAACAGCACCGATCCAAATCTTACGTTCCCCCTCTGCTCAGCTTTATAGCAAGAAGTACTCTAATGCTAGCAGGAGCAGAGACAGCAGTAGTGAAAAGAGAGGGAGGGAGGTGAGGAATACAATTTCCCCCAAAGTATCCTTCCTACTTCCAATGATCACAGCTCCCATGGAGGTGAAGCAGTTCTTGGACCTGTACACGTGCAGAGCATTGAGTAGCAAGGAAGAGACAGAGGATGGACTTTAAGGCATAACAATTAGTACTGAGAACAGACTGAGGGAGCTGAGATTGGTAAATCTACAGTTTTCCCTCCAAATCACATTTTGTGCAAGCTATGTATTAGCAATAAGAGTTACAGGGTCTTTGCGTATATGAGTTCAGTTATTAGAGGCCAGATTATCATGATGGATGTTTGCTGCCTAAGACGCTGCCCAGGCATCCTTACAAACAAGATTTCTTCACCTCCAGAGGCATCTGTGGTAAATAATTTTCATCAAGATGTTTTATGGAAGATGTGAAAGTCCTGATTTATTGCACTTGTTCTGACTTTATCTGTCAATAAACAGCTCACATGTGGCCTGAAAGCTGAAGAAAGGCACTTCTAGGGTTTTTAGGATGTTTTATTTTTTCAGCCTTAAGGTTCTGCTAGCAGATAGTAAATAAAGACGCAAGTACCAAAACTCCTGACATAAACTAAGAAAAAAAGAAGAGGCTGAATTCGCACACCCCTTAGATATAGTCTGTGGACCCATAGGGGGCTGGAAACCAGTGGTTTAGTCTTCACAGTTTGATGGGGAAAAGAAAATGCTAGAAGGATCCCATTTTCTCTCTAGTCACTTTAAATAATATTAAGGGGACTCACGTGCAGCCACATTATATCACATTTAGCTTCAGAGATCTGGTGAGATCTGACAGGTGAATTCAACATATCTTATGAACTAAGCATGGTCAGGCTTTGTTAATGCTATTTGGTTTCAGTTGGGAGAAGTGGGTGTCTGTGAACTATTTTTTCTTTCAGGTCCTATGGATTTGCACTCCTCAGCTGGACTACGAACCCAAAACTTAAAGAAAAAACCAAGCAAGTTTTGTCTTGTTCTTAGTTGAAACCAGGCAGAACTACCAAGGTTCTCATAGTTTCCTAAAACAAAAACTGGGCACATTTTATAGTAAAGTGCCATTTATAGACAAATAGTTTATAAGGGATTAATAAATGATTAATCTATTATTGTAGAGTTTAACAGGTCAATACGTGCTTATATTCCTGTCTTATAACCATTGTGACGAAGTTCCTACTCTGCCTTGGTGGGTCCTGCACTTTTTGGCAGAATTGCTCACCTCAGAGCTTCACGGCACCCCTCAGTTTGGCCGCTTCATATAGAGGCTCAAACCTGCCGTTCACTCAGCTAACCTCATCACTGGCCAGCATGGGGGAAAGGGAGAACAATCCCTGCAGTCTCTGTGTCCCACCTAGTGGGTCGGGGACAGGCCACATCCCTTTCCAGATTAGACCTTCCCCTCTGGTGTGTCTCACAGACCAGGTCAACTTCTCCTGTGTCAGATCAGGAGTTGGGGGGATGGGGGGAACCCAAGCCAGCACTCTACTCCGGGTTCCAGCCCAGGGCCCTGTGGACTGCAGCTGTCTACAATGTCCCCTGTATCAGCTGCGTGACAGCTACAACTCCCTGGGCTACTTCCCCATGGCCTCCCCCCCAGCATCTTCTTTATCCTCACTGCAGGATCTCCCTCCTGAAGCCTGATCGCACTTGTACTCTTCACTCCTCCAGCAGCTTCTCGCTCCCGGCTCCTTGTGTGCCCCCTCACTAACGGAGGGGAGGGCCTTTTTAAACCAGGTGTCCTGATTAGCCTGCCTGACAGAATTGATTCTAGTAAGTTCCTAACTGGCTCCAGCTGTCTTAATTAGCTTGCCTGTCTTAATTGGTTCTAGCAGGTTCCTGATTGCTCTAGGGCATCCCCTGCTCTGGTCACTCAGGGAACAGAAAACTATTCATCCAGTGACCAGTATATTTGCCCTCTACCAGATTCCTGTACCCCACTGGTCTGGGTCTGTCACACCATATATAACTTTCTGCTGATGTGCTATAACACACATTACTCAGGTCTATAATATGCTTATGTAAGCAGAGCCTGAATGAGGTCTCCCCTGTGGAAGAGGACTTCAGGAGCTGATCTCATTTGCATGGGCACACTCACCCTGCCTAGGTGCTCAGCATGCTGGGATTGCTTGCACAAATGATCACTTTTGGCTGGTGTTGGATCCCCAGACTCCTTGTTATTGGGGCAGGAGTAATAAAGGGTTGTTATCCGTCTTGTGTGAATCAAGGGCAGCAGAACTGTACTCGGCATAGCCCAATGGAGGGACTCACCCTCAACTAAATAACACTTGCTAGGCAGGGGCCATGGGTTCCAAAGTCCAGTGATTTGAGAGAGGAAGTTGTATTTGAGGGTGCAGGTGTGGTCCAAGGGTCTTAGATTCTATTTGACTATTCTCTCCACTGTGTAATAAAAGAGCTAATTTAGAGTCAAAGGAGAGTCTTGTTACTCACTGCAGAGCTGAAATCATCCTTATTGCTGCCATCTCTGACTGGCAGAAGGGTTACATGTACAACATCTGTTAATTATTTATAAACTCTTTTGAGCTATTTATAAATATGGTCATCATATGATGAATATGGTCATCATATTTGTTGGACATGCATCCGATGAAGTGGGTATTCACCCACGAAAGCTCATGCTCCAAAATGTCTGTTAGTCTATAAGGTGCCACAAGACTCTTTGCTGCTTTTATCATATAAAGTGTGACCCAAACCCCTACTTATCTGTTCAGGTTTCACTCTAAACTACATCCATATTCACCTGAACTTCATTGAAGTTGTGGGCAGGGCTAAGTGAATCATTTATAACACATAATGTACTGACGATGAATTCTCCATGATCATGTTAATAATCAGACCCATTGACTTTAATAGAATTTCTCCAGACTGACCAAATGTAGTTGAGAGCAGTGTGGCTGCTCAGCAACATGAGCTACTGTGAGCACATCAGACCTGTCCTCCATTCTCTACACTGTTTTCCTACAGAATTTCAAATCAAGTTCAAGGGTTTGAGTCTTTATATTCAAGGTGCTCCATGGCGAGGGCTCAGAATAGCTAAAAGACCATCTAATGCTAAGGGATGAAGACTGCGGTTGACAACTCCGCTCTTGCGGCATAATGGAACTCACTACAACTACGGTAACGTTTGTCTGGGCAGGACACAGAACTTTTTCCTGGCCAGGCGGAGACAGTGGAATGAACTCCCCCAGGAACAAAGGACCATCACAAACCTCAGCACCTTCTTCTCCAAGTGCAAAGTGCATTTCTCTGACTTGCCTTCTCGAGCATGAATACATAGAAACTTATATATTAAGAAAAAAATTAAAGTGAACCAAACCTAAAATCCTACCAAAATAAGACATTCCAGTACACACATTTCTTCCCTTGTGGGAGAGGATGAGAGAACAAACAACATGTGACACATGCTTAGTCACGTTGCTTAGTGCACTCCTAGAAGGCACTCCAATGTTATAGTGATGAGTGCAGTATAATAACTTATATAGACTAGAGTGTGGAATACAGTGTCTGATTGCCCATTAGCAATGTGGTGGTGAGAATACTTATCTTCCTCACCGTGATTTAAAAACTTTTGTGTAACACTTCGGAACTGTGAAGTGCAATGGAAGTGCTGATTATTGTCATGAATACTCTTACTAACATGTGTTGGGACACTGCAGTGAACTAGCAGGTTTAAAAAAAACCCTAACATTGAATATGAAAGCAAAATAGATTGAAAAAATAGTAATTTAGAAGACGGGGTGTTTTTAGGCAGACCGCCCACCATAGTTTTCCTGTCTGTAGCCATCTGTTCGCTCTTGTCCTATATGTAGATTGTAAGCCCTTTGGGACAGGGACTTATTTTTGTTCTGTGTTTGTGCCGTGCTCAGCACCACGGGGTCCTGGTCCATGACTGGGGCTTCTAGCTGCTAATCGTAGTAAAAGTAATAATAATAAATAACGGGAGGCTGCCAGTTCTATAGTTGAGAGCAGGTGCCTTTCCCAGCTTTCTCTAAAGCACAATCTAGACAAGATACAGAGTCCAAACTCTCCCCCTTTCCTAGCAATGAAATGAATAAAGTAACACAGTTCAGCGCATGCCTCCTCCTTAGAGTTGGCATCTCCCAGGATTCCTCCTCAGCCCACAAACTTGGTCATCTCTCCCGAAAGAGCAACTCCCATCTTCCTTATGTGCAGTTGG
The DNA here is from genome assembly GCF_020497125.1 of Mauremys mutica. NCBI lineage: Eukaryota > Metazoa > Chordata > Testudines > Geoemydidae > Mauremys > Mauremys mutica. The sequence continues at coordinate 286,740,096 of NC_059073.1, forward strand.
GGCAATGTGTGAATTAGCAGAACCCAAACCGATCCTTTTGGATATTAGGAAACATTATTTTACTAGGAGGGTGGTGAAGCACTGGAGGGTTAAGTAGGAAGGTGGTGGAATCTCCATCCTCAGAGGTTTTTAAGGCTCGGCTTGACAAAGCCCTGGCTGGGATGATTTAGTTGGGATTGGTCCTGGTTTGAGCAGGAGGTTGGACTAGATGACCTCCTGAGGTCTCTTCCAACCCTAATATTCTATGATTTTGCAGCAGGAACAGCGTCTGCAAAGAGATTGGGGCATTTCATTCATTCCCATAGTTGTTATGGAAAGCCTTGATTCTGAGTGAGTGCTTTGTTTTTGATTTCCTCTTCCCCGAATTATCAGAAAACCCCAAAACTTAAGAGCATTGCCTTAGAGAAATCCAGATAACTGCTTGTACTGAACTGAGAACAATGTTCATACAGAGAGCTGAACAGCTCAAATGTTGACATCTTTAATACTAATGCCACAGTACATACTACTGAAGAGGTGTTTTTCAGCTTCCAAATCAATATTTTTTACTCCATAAATTATACTGCCATGCCAACTGAAGGGGAAAATCTTTCTAGTGAATTGCTGGCATATAATATTGAATATACCATAGAAAACTGAGTTACATTTGAAGCTGACAACACAGAGAGAGTCTGCTTCTGTAAAATAAGTGGCATAACATTTGCCTCCTCCAAAACATGACTTGGTCTTTGCCTGTGAAGGAGACATACAGTGAGTCAGACATTTTCATCTGTTAACCTGTGGGATGAAGCAGCTCATTTGTTTAATACTTAATTCATGATTTTCCCCTCTAGTGTGAAGTCAGAAGAGACATAATAGACGTGAGGTTCACTAAGTGGTAATAAATATCTACAAGGGTTAAAATTTATTATTCCGGATCATGCTTTCTCCCTCTTTCTTACAGTTACTCATCCAGTCAGGGAGCATAAATACTGTGTGACTAAGGCTGGTTGAAAGCTTTCCCTCTAACTTTTTGAACAGAAAATTGTGTTTTTGATGAAACAGCATCTTTTGCACACACACAAAAAGTGTCTGCTTTCTGCGGTAAATTTTGATATTATGAAAAAACCAGCATATCTGAAAACCAAAATATTTTGATTCAACATGGCACTGCAGTGCTTTGTGAAAGTTGTATTTTGGTTGCCTTCTGCTTCCATTTTCCTTTCTGGACTAGGCTTTCTAGCCAGACTACATCTGCCATGATGCACCATTGCCAGGGACTCTTATGCTGCATCCCCTCCCCTCACCAAGAAGGAAGAAAGTGATGGGAAATATAGTCCAACCAGCCAGCCTGCTCCATAGAGCCTCATCACAAGTTCTCCCATGTTACATGTGACTCAGAAATGTATATGCACATTGTGGGTAATATCCTGCTCTCAATCTGCATGCAGAATTCCCCACTGAAATTAACACAAGTAACGTGTAAAAAAGTCACAGGATATGGCCCAAACCCAAAAACTAACAATATAGGAAAGCGCTACAAAACCTTTGCACCACCTAATTTAGAGAGTAGCATAAATTCATAAATAAAACAAATATAAAGAAAATCTTTCCCCAAGGGTTCAACTCCCAACAGCTCCCATTCATAAGAACATAAGAACATAAGAAAGGCCGTACCGGGTCAGACCAAAGGTCCATCTAGCCCAGTATCTGTCTACCGACAGTGGCCAATGCCAGGTGCCCCAGAGGGAGTGAACCTAACAGGCAATGATCAAGTGATCTCTCTCCTGCCATCCATCTCCATCCTCTGACGAACAGAGGCTAGGGACACCATTCTTACCCATCCTGGCTAATAGCCATTTATGGACTTAGCCACCATGAATTTATCCAGTCCCCTTTTAAACATTGTTATAGTCCTAGCCTTCACAACCTCCTCAGGTAAGGAGTTCCACAAGTTGACTGTGCGCTGCGTGAAGAAGAACTTCCTTTTATTTGTTTTAAACCTGCTGCCTATTAACTTCATTTGGTGACCCCTAGTTCTTGTATTATGGGAATAAGTAAATAACTTTTCCTTATCCACTTTCTCAACATCACTCATGATTTTATATACCTCTATCATGTCCCCCCTTAGTCTTCTCTTTTCCAAACTGGAACTGAAATAAGTGGCCAATTTTTAAAAAAAGCTCCGCTACCATTTTGGGGTGGGATTTTCATGCCTAATTAGTTTAGGAGTAGAGCTAGGCAAATGATGGATTTTTCAGTTCACTGGTCTTTCAAAAAACAAATTGAACAAAAATTATTTCAGGTCAAACCACAAATTACGTCTTTCAGAATTTTTTGGGTGAATTGAGACATTGTAAAAACGTCAACTCAAAACATTTTGGTAATGTCCAAGGGAAACATTTTGTCTGAACCCAAGTTATTTCCATTTTGATTTTCAGGCATGTTGACAAAAACAAAATATCATGAATTGCCACTAGGAATGACAACAAATAGTTATTGGGCCAAGAGAAAAAAATGAAAATGACTCTACAGTGGGTTAGAGCACTCACCTAGGATGTGGGAGAGCCAACTTTAAGGCCTTGCTGCAGTGATTGTAGTTTTTTATAAGTGGAACAGCTTCCAGGGGAGAGCTTAAACACTTCCCTTGTCAGCATAGCCCAGTGACTCAGCCACTCTCTTACAGTGTAGGAGATCCAAGTTCAAATCCCTTTTCCACATCGGGGGGGCATTACACCTTGGTAAGTGCCCTAATCACTGGGCTGAAGTAATAAGGAAAGTACCCACCCTACCTCCTCCTTCAGCTATTTTGTGAATCCTTTGCCTGAAAACTGAAACAAACAAACAAATACACAAAATGGGTCAAACAAAACGCTCTTTTGCCATTTTCAATTCAGTCAAAATTAGTCATTGAACTTAACATGAATTTGCAAATAGTTTCAGTTGACCCCAAACTGCATTTTTTAATAAAAACATAAGAACGGCCATACTGGGTCAGACCAAAGATCCGTCTAGCCCAGTATCCTGTCTTCTGACAGTAGCCAATGCCAGGTGCCCTAGAGGGAATGAACAGAAAAGGGAATCATCAAATGATCCCACAATAAGATATTTGTCTGAAAAATTGCACCCAGCTCTACTTAGGAGTACAAGTCAAATTGAAAATAAGTTGGACACCCTTAGGCACTGACATGCCATATGACCTTGAAGAAAGTTAGGCTCCTATCCTTGGTGCCTATCTGGGAATGGAGCACTTCTGAAATTGGGGCCTGAAATTTTCATTCCCCATTGAACCAACTTCATCAGCTTCTTATCTCCATCAGTTGCTATATTTCGCTGAATTGAAGTGTCTAATGTCTAGTATCTTAATGCATTGATTCACGTATCAGGACATTAGTAAGCATCAATCTACCATTTCTACTAGAACAAGCACGTGACAATTTTTTCCCTTTAGGTTCTTCTTGCATGTTATGGATTGTAAACCTAATCTAAACAGAATGTATTTTCTTAATCCACTTTTTCCTTTGCACATAAGTTGCCATTTCTCTGCTCTTCCTTTCATTATTTGATTATTTCATTTCACAGCCACCTGGTATCTTCTCAGCATGCATTGTTGCTTTTGCAGTGAGGTGAGGTGTCTCCTGATCTTTTCCACATGCCTTTTGCACTAAGGTTTAATTTCTTTATTGCAAATCAAAAGCTTTCTACCTCTTTCTTTTGTGTTCCACCTGAATCAACTTGTCTTCCTGGGCTTTCCACTGTTCCCTTTATTTATTCAAAGCTGTGTGTCACAAACTTTGTTTTTTTTAGGCTTATATTTGTATGCATGTTTAATCTTTTAAAAAAAGCAATTCCATCTCCATACTCGAGTTCCAAAAAGTTTTTATTCAGGCATATCATGCCTCTGATGGATGAGTTTTCTTATTGTCAAAATGCCGCTCCCCACTGCCAATTGATTTTAGTTCCTTCTGCGTTCTCTCTTTAATGTGAATTCGTTCAGATCCTCACATCTATATTCATACTCATTATGAATGATCCAAGCCCAGTGCTAGCAAGTCAGGTTGTATTTACATTGCAGGTTAACAGGTCTGCAGAGGAAGACAAATTACTGGCTGCATTAGCTGGACATGGGCATAAAGCTGTTACAAAGATGATCTACTGAACTCTGCTTAAACAAAACTTCCAGTTGACCAAAGACGAATTATGACTTTCAGGTGCACAGCCCTGGCACCTTCTAATCTCTGCAGAATCAGAGTTTCAGTCTTGCAAAGCTCCTAGGCTGAAATAAAGCTTCATGAGTAGCCTAGTGCATGGTGCCAAAAGTTGAACGGTGTCTGCAGAGCATTTTCTACATAATGGTGAAAATATCCTTGAATGATCGACTGGAGAAAAATTTGCATACACTATGCTGTATCTATACATGGGAAGGTAGATGGTCTAATGATTAACAAATGACACTGGGAATCAGAGCATCTGGGTTCTAACCTTCCTCGGTCACTGACATGCCATATGACCTTGAAGAAAGTTAGGCACCTACATTTAATTAGGATTTTTAGAGCTGCACAGTCCATTCTACGTGAGGAGACCCATCTTCTGGATATCAGACAATAATATGCAAAAGAAGCAAAGACAACTTTAAGGAAAGCTTTGTAAATTACAGGTCAGTGTTGTCTGCTGCATGCAAGTTTCATATTTCACAGTTTCCTCTTCATCTTCTATGTTGTTCAGTCAAAGAGTTCTTTATTACCTGCCAACGAACCCTATTGTGTCTGCTTAATAATTGAGATAAGTGTTGGGGGTTTTTTTGGGGGGGGGAATGTTAGCGCCACTGATAACCTGTGATCTTTGGAGAGACACATGGAATTAATCTCTCATCGCTTCATGTTCTTTCATACACAACCTACCTTGCTCAGTCAGCCCCTAACCTGTTGAGCTACAGAAAATCGTTCTTTAGAACCACAGCAGTAATTATGGAAATTATAGTATTCTTTTCTTTGCAGATTCTTCCACAATTCTAAAAGATTAATGATAAAGTGTTTCTATAACGTCTTCCCATTAACACTTCCATATATAGACTCTCGGGCATCGGCAAACACACACGATAGCTAAATAAGAAAGATTGGATGAAATGAAGTCCCAGTGCAATCTTTGCAAATAATGAATAATGTCTTGGATTGACTGGGGAGGGTGAACAGTTGGCTAGGAAAGGAGCAGAAGAGATTGAGTTACAGTTTTACTGAACTCCTAATCAAACTAAGAAGGTTTCCATGGGTAATCCTGAGATCAGGAATAACAGAAAGCCAAACAATGGGGAGTGGTGGAGGAGACAGGAGACAGATTTCCTGCCCAGTCTGCATTGCCAAGCCTCCAAAACACACAGGACGTAGCAGGTATAATATAGATGGCACATTGTAAACTCTCCCAGTGAGGAACCACATCTGTAAAGTGTCATACCCGTCACAGTGATAAAATGCATAAATACTGTTCAGCACTTACAAAGGAGTTGATTTTTTAACTGGGCAGCTAGTATCTTTCAGTCACACATCACCTGTTACCAGGGAAACCCAAATTCAGGTGGTGCATGTAGGCTGTAGTCCCACAGGTGCATGAGAGCATTAAATAGAGACTCTTAAATCTGAGCTCAAGAGTCAGCAAAATACAAAAACTGTTGTGAAATCCCAGAAATCATCTCAGACTCGCTCCTTCTGAGCGAGCCCCTTCGGTCACTTTAAAAAGGTTTTTAAAACCCATCTGGTATTGCAGAAATATTTTTGAACAGGCAGGCTTGCAAATATTGTCCATCAACACGAAAGAATCCATTATAGTGAGATTCAGTTTCTGCAGCCTAAGGCAGAAACGATATTGGTCCAATTCTGTTATCTGTTTTACTTAATTATGTTGATGGATTTGCCTTTATAGACAAGTGATTAAATGCAATCTACTTAAAGCAGCAGATTCTGCCACCTGTACTTTCACTGAATAGTACCTTACTCACCGAGTAGTCCGCTACTCAGTGAACAAGGTATTAAATAGGAGTACTTGTGGCACCTTAGAGACTAACAAATTTATTTGAGCATAAGCTTTCGTGGGCTACAGCCCACTTCTTCGGATGCATAGAATGGAACATATATTGAGGAGATATATATACACATACAGAAAGCATGAAAAGGTGGGAGTTGTCTTACCAACTCTGAGCAAGTTTAAAAAAAGAACTAGATTAGTTCATGGAGGGTAGGACCCTCAATGGCTATTAGTCAGGATGGGTAGGGATGGTGTCCCTAGCCTCTGTTTCCCAGAAGCTGGGAATGGGCAACAGGGGATGGATCACTTGATGATTACCTGTTCTGTTCATTCCCTCTGGGACACCTGGAATTGGCCACTGTTGGAAGACAGGATACTGGGCTAAATGGACTTTTGTCTGACCCAGTATAGCCATTCTAATGTTCTTATAATGGCATAATCTGACCCTAACATAGGCCACGTCTATACTTACCCGCCGGGTCGACGCGGCGAGTTCGACTTCTCGGAGTTCGAACTATTGCGTCTGATCTAGACGCGATAGTTCGAACTCCGGAAGCGCCGCGGTCGACTCCGGTACTCCACCGCAGCAGGAGGAGTTGCCGGAGTCGACCTTGGAGCCGCGGAGTTCGCTTCCGCGGCGTTTGGACGGTAAGTCATTCGAACTAGGGTAGTTCGAATTCAGCTACGTTATTCACGTAGCTGAATTCGCGTACCCTAGTTCGAACCAGGGGCTGTGTGTAGACCAGGGCTTAGAAGACATTGTCTCATGCTAACTGAAATTTTCCTGGTGAGCAGCTACCTTAAAACTGCTGTTGTATTGCCGTGTGCTGTGAACCTGTTAGATGACTGGAGTAGACTGCTTAATTGTTTGGATGTGACATCTTCAAGGACAAGCCAGCGTGCTGGATGGAAACACTCCCCCATCTGAAAGGTAGCTGTGGTTTGTTTTTCAGTTTGTAAAGCACTTACTGAATGGACAGCCTTATAAATGTAAGAAATGGTTGCTAATAAAACTGTTCAGGGAATGAAATTAGAACTCCATCACTTTTAGGATGAAATACACAGTGTTTGCTCCCAATTACAATTCAAGTTCTTTATTTTCAAAGCCAGGCACCAGCAATGCTGCACATAATAGCAGCCATTACTATAGAGAGGGAGGGTTTACAACATGTCGTATTAAGCATGAAACTCTGATTTCCTTGCCCAGACAATCTTATTTCCTTGGTCTGAAGCCATGGCATCCCCTCGGTCCCTGATGTCTGGCAAAATTACTCTGGCCGACTGGTACACTGTCACCCCCGACGTGGTTGTATGTTAGTGCTGTTTGTTAGCTATGTGCGTGTTATAATCAATGGGACAATTTTTCAAAAAATCCTCAGCACCCCCATGGGAGCCAGGTTTTCAGTAGCCCCCAGCTCCCATTGAGGTACCTAAACGAAGTGGCCAAAAGCACTTGACATCCAGTGTGTCCCATGGAGACCAATGGCATCTCCTCCTTCTTTCCTAACCCCTTCCCTCAGGCTCATGGGAGCAGACGAGGCAAATGCAATACCCAAAATCTGGCCCTGAGTAAACTGCTTGTGAAGCATGTGGGGGTAATGTATGTGACATATATAGTATGAACTGTAAATGCTATACTGATACACTGTGTTGTATTAATACATAGGGCTTCTGATTTTCAGTTTTAACCCATACACATGGATAAAACACCCCTGTTTAAAAAAAATCTGACATAGGTGTTTATTGAATAAACACAGGGTGGGGGAACAGATACGTTTATTTGTATCCAAGGACTTGTCTGTCCAGAGCAGTAGTGCAGACTATGGGAGTGCAATTTCTAAAGCGCACTAGCATATTGTGCATTAATTGGTCTGTGTAGACCAGGGGTCGGCAACCTTTCAGAAGTGCTGTGCCGAGTCTTCATTTATTCACTCTAATTTAAGGTTTCGCGCACCGGTAATACATTTTAAATTTTTTAGAAGGTCTCTTTCTATAAGTCTATATTATATATCTAAACTATTGTAGTATGTAAAGTAAATAAGGTTTTTAAAATGTTTAAGAAGCTTCATTTAAAATTAAATTAAAATGCAGAGCCCCCCGGACCGGTGGCCAGGACTTGGGCAGTGTGAGTGCCACTGAAAATCAGTTTGCGTGCCGTCTTTGGCACGCGTGCCATAGGTTGCCTTCCCCTGGTGTAGACCTTGCTGGTACACAGTAAAGGTCCCTTAGTGTGCTTTAACATAGTGCCGTTTGAAATAATATTACACTGAAGCACACTAGAGAACATAACAGAGTGATTACTCATGACAGTGTATACAGAGTTTTGTACATCTATATAAAACTCAAAAATTGTTAAAAAGGAACCTGGAAAATTAAACTAACAAACACCCATACCAGAAGCCCTATACTACATGATTTGTATCATCTAATGCTTATATACTTAAAAACTGTCTGAGGGGAGAGAGGATAACGGATTGGTGACAGAAATTAAAGGCGCTTTAACTGCATTTTTTTAAAGCTCTCATAATTCAGAAGAATTCAAAATGGCCAATTTCTCCAGTCATTTCTGTTAGGAAAATGTTTAAGGGCACACTATTCAGTTGTAGGGCAAAGCATTAGAAGCTACAATAAAGCTTAAATGGAAGGACATTTTGAAATAATAGTGTGATTAAAGAGAAACAAGCTGGTTTCAAGGTAGGAAGGTCACATATGCATGTAGCAACTCACAAGCATTCAATAAACACATTCTTAAAATAGGTAATAGAATTATAACAATACCAACACACTGATTCCAGATATGTATTGTTGATGACCAACTGAGGCAGAAGTTTGCCTTTGACCTATGAAATAAAGGGGTATATTAGTCAGAGCAAAGCGTGAGGAGTCATAATTCCAAGGTCCGGCCCTTAGCTCTGGCAGCAACTGACTCACTTTGTGACCATGGGCAAGCTTTTGAACCGATGCGTTGGAATGATACATTGGCATGGCATGCTCCAGCTTGAAATTACTTTAAGACAGTGGTTTTCAACCTGTGGTCTGCCAACCCCTGGGGGTTCACAGACTATGTTTAAGATTTCCCAAGGGGTCTGTACCTCCATTTGAAATTTTAGGGATCCAGAAATGAAAAAAGGGTTGAAAACCACGGCTTTGAGATATTAGCTGTCCAGTAATTACTGCTATTTGATAATGAGCCTTCATGTCGATAAGGACCCTTTCATCTAACACTCTCAAAGCACTTTACGGACAATTAAGACTCACCATATCCCTGTGAGATGGTTAAGTATTTTCATTCCATTTTCTAAAAATGGGTAAATTAATTTCAGTGTCCATTGCCGTAATACCTAAAAGCAAGCGGAGGCACAGAAAAGTCATGATACCAATTCTGCCAGGCTTCCTGCTACTGAATTGTGCCTTACTCCATGAATAGTTCCAATGTACTTATGCATAAGGGCTCAACAAAGTATTGGCATAGCCAGAGGAGAACTCATGGGGAAAACTGGTTGAAAAACAAGATTGTTTCCCCTCAGCAGATATTGTTTGTGTAACCCTTCTGCCCGTCTGAGTTGGCAGCAACAAGGGCCGGGTTCAGTATCCAGGGGTTCCGTTTCAATAACACAATGCAAAACCGGCTCGAGCCCCCACCCAGTGACCTGGGACAATTACATACCACCCCCGCCCCCGGGTGCCTCTAGGAGGCAATACTTCCCCACTCGCAAGCACGGAGTCTGAGTGTAGCAAAATCCTTTTAATAAAGGAGGGAAACAATGCGGCATCACATTGGAGAAACACCACAAACAGGATTATAACACAAACCATAAGCAAAAAAACCCAAACCACCTCCAAGTACATTTGGCAATGTCCTTTCCCCCTTAGGGTCTTAGGTCCAATCACCTCAAAGTCCAACAACCCGAAAGTCTCTGATCAGTGCCACCCCAGAGTTCAAAAGTTTATCTGCAGAGTTTTACCCCCACAGCCTGGGTGGAAATGGGGGGGGGACACACACAGGGTGTTAAGGGGCACCTTACGTGGGCCGGGGCCGACTGCTCCACCTCTCCGTGGAGTTCTGCTGCAGCCTTCACCACGACCGGTTCCACTCCACCAGCTGTGCCGCTCCTCCAGCCGACCCGTAAGCCGCTCCAGCCGTCCCCGCAAACCGCTCCACTCCACTCACTGTTCCATGGGCTGCTCCAACATGTTGTAAACTGCTCCGCTCTGCCAGACGCTTAGCGATAGATCTTCAGGCTCCCCCACTAGTTAACACAACACTCAGTGATCTCAGCTCAGGGCTTGGCTACACTTGCAGATGTGCAGCGCTGGGAGTTACAGCTGTCTTCGTACAGCTCTGTAGGGAAAGCGCTGGAGTGTGCCCACACTGACAGCTACCAGCGCTGCAGTGTGGCCACATTTGCAGCATTTGCAGTGGTGTTGGGAGTAGTGCATTATGGGCAGATATCCCAGCATTCAAGTGGCTGCAACGTGCTTTTCAAAAGAGGGGGGTGGGTGGAGTGTGACAGTGAGTGTGGGGGAGAGAGAGAGAGAGAGAGAGAGAGAGGATTTTTGGAGCCGACACTGTGTCAGCTCCCTGCCTTGCAAATTCTGACCATTTCCCCGATGCCTCATTCACTCTTAAATGCAAACAGCCTGCAGACCAGGTAAGCAGCTGCTCCGACGGACTCCCTTTCCCCCCCTCCCCCTTCCCCTCCTCCTCCCCGCCATGCTGTTTCTCTCCTAAAGCAAACACTAGCTGTGGACATTCATCCCCCTGCCTGCCTCATTCACTGCAAACAGGAGCTGTGTTTGTTTTTTAGATAAGCAGCTCCGGGAGCCCCGAGTTCACAACAAAACAAAGAGAGGCATCATAACAAAACAAAGAGTTCTTTAGTTAAAAGCATTATGGGAAAATTCTGCTGGAGGCCAATTACAGGACTTTTGGTGGCCACACTGGCAGAGCAGCGCTGCATCACCAGTGCTGCAATAGTTATACCCGAGGCAGAGCAGGACTACAGCCAGCACTGCAGCCAGGGAGATGCAGCGCTGTATGTGCCTTGCAAGTGTGGACAGTGTGTAAGTTGCAGTGCTGTAAACCCACCACCTGCGCTGCAACTCTCCAGTGTAGCCAAGCCCTCAGTAAGCTTAGCTCTTTTAGTGATTTCAGCTTGTAGTAGGGGAGCCCCAGTGATGGTGCACCATTGGCCCAACGTGAATTCAGGTCAGCAGCCTCTAGATGGATTTCTAAAGGATTCGAAATTAGTTCTGCTCTTCAACAGTGGAGAGAGGAAGAAGTGCAATTGGTGTTCCAGGCCCTCAAAAGGGGCCAATACCATCAGGTACACACACCAGTCCCCAACCTCTCTCAATTCACTGGGTTTTGGCACCCATGTCCCTTGTCTAGCAAGTGCTACTTAATGGATAGTGAGACAGCTCTGTCCTAAAGCAGTCTCATAGCTCCTCATTCACATAATCAGGGTGACAAAACTTTATTCCTCCTCCCCCAATAACAAAGAAATTGGGGATCCCAGAGCTGTCAAAATAACCATCCCAGGCTGCCGTCATCTCTGCTAGGTGGAGTGGGTGTGCCAATGCAAATACCTGAAATTCCTTTCCACACTCCCCATACTTCCCCACCAGATGTCAGGGTAGAGCTCATCCTGACTCTGCTTACATCTGTTTGGTGGAAATTTGAATATTGAAAACTGTTGCCTTCTGGGAGTTGTAGGTTGGGTGCTTCGTGCTCCCATTCTCCTCTCCTATGATGCAGCAGTCGCCCCTTTTGTAGAGGGGAGGTGGTGTATCATGGGAGTCCCTGACCAAGATGCCTGATGGGAGACATAGACTGGCTGGGAAGTCCAGCCAATAGAGGATTATGAGAACATGACTGAACTGCAACTCCCATAAAGCTCCATGGGAATATTTCCAAACTGAAATGTTTTGGTTCTCAGCTGGTCAGTTATTTGATGAAAATAATTGAAATTTGCTGCAAAAAGCAGACAGCTCAAAGCCAGATTAGGGCATTGATTTATAAGGATCAGCTCTATGTCTGCAGCTTTTTGTTATTTCTGTATATATATAAGACAGGGCTCGGCAACCTTTCAGAAGTGGCGTGCCGAGTCTTCATTTATTCATGGTAATTTAAGGTTGCGCGTGCCAGTAATGTTTTTAGAAGGTCTCTTTCTATAAGTCTTTAATATATAACTAAACTATTGTTGTATTTAAAGTAAATAAAGTTGTTAAAATGTTTAAGCTTAATTTAAAATTAAATTAAAATGCAGAGCCCCCCGGACCCATGGCCAGGACCCGGGCAGCGTGAGTGCCACTGAAAATCAGCTCGCGTGCCGCCTTCGGCACACGTGCCATAGGTTGCCTACCCCTGATCTAAGACTACAATATTGAGAAGTGCATATTTCAAATTTATAGATGAGTGCTCCAGTAATTAGGAGCAGACTGATGCAGCAGGACCAAGACAGTTTAAATACATGAGTAATACTGTAGGTGGAAGTTGGATCTAATTCAGATAAATGTAAAATATTCAGTCTGGGAGCAAATACTGACAAATGAATCCATTACATGAAAAGGTGCTGCAATGAAGGGAATTGGGAAGTGTACAGGAGTGGGGGAGGAGAAATGCATGAAAAGGTGCCTTGAAAAAACTTTTCAAGGAGAGAACTGGGATGGAATAGCAGAAGATAAATGGAGTCTAACTCCTAATTCCATTGAAGGCAAGAGTGTCAGGCTTCAACGGGGGAGGTTTGGGCAAAGATTAAGCAATAAAACCTCAAGGGCTATTTACCAAGAATTCATCTCCATATGTATAATTAATATGCAGCACTTGCAAAAGTAGTTGTGATGAGCATGGAGGGATTTTTCTAGGAGGTATATTTTTTAATTAAATGCAGTTATGATCCATAATATATCTACCACTTTTTCAAGACACCATTGGGATGTCAGCTCTCGATTTTAGATATTTTAATTAACACTAAAAATGTAGCTGTAAAACAATATTATGACCATTAATTATATCTGTGACATATGTAGCTCGAAACTGACATATACTTGTTTTCTGTGTACTACATCTTTTAATGTCTAAGACACGGCCTACAGAAACTTCAGCCATTTTGTTTTTAGAATTGGTGCAACCTGCTATTAGAGTAGACATACACTGTGCTCTCTCATGGAGTTGTGACGTTGCCGTCTATATGATTTTATAAAACCATGCTAATAAGTGAATATAATGTAACTGTAATATGCTTCTTGCAAAAGGTCTCTTGTAAACTATTGTTACAAAGCTTATAATCTACTGAATGTAAATGTACCAGTCTTTGTATCTGAAACTAGAAATATTAAATATAACTCTGAGGGCCTATTGCAATTATGCAAAGTGTGGGCCATTAATGGGGGTTTGGAATCTTGATGACTCCCATTAACCAGGACAATTGACTGCAGATGGCTCTGTTTCACCTGTAAGTCTTCCTGTATACCTGTGTGCTGGCAAGTGGGCAATGAAGTCTTGCAGTGACATGTGATCATGTCACCTGAACTGGAATCCATCTTTAACCTGGTGTCTTTCCATTGAGGAGGGGGGGTTGGGAACCCAGAGAGGGACAAAGGATTCCTGCCTTATGCAAAAGATATATAAAGGGGTGGAACAGAACAAAGGGAGGAGCCATCATGAAGAAACCCCTAGCTACCACCTGAGCTGGAACAAGAGCTGTACCAGGGGAAAGAATTGTGCCCAGGTCTGGAAGGTGTCCAGTCTGAGGAAAAAACTTACTGAAGCATCTCTGAGGGTGAGATTATCTGTCTTCAGTTTGATTAGACATAGATTTGCGTGTTTTATTTTATTTTGCTTGGTAACTTACTTCGTTCTGTCTGTCACTACTTGGAAACACTTAAATCCTACTTTCTGTATTTAATAAAATCACTTGTTACTTATTAATTGACCCAGAGTATGTATTAATACCTGGGGGAGCAAACAGCTGTGCATCTCTCTCTATCAATGTTATAGAGGGCGAACAATTTATGAGTTTACCCTGCATAAGCTTTATACAGGGTAAAACAGATTTATTTGGGTTTAGACCCCACTGGGAGTTGGGCATCTGAGTGTTAAAGACAAGCACACTTCTGTTAGCTGCTTTCAGGTAAACCTGCAGTTTTGGGGCAGGTAATTCAGACCCTGGGTCTGTGTTGGAGCAGATGGGAGTGTCTGGCTCAGCAAGACAGGATGCTGGATTCCCAAGCTAGCAGGGAAAACAGGAGCAGAGGTAGTCTTAGCACGTCAGGTGGCAGCTCCCAAGGGGGTTCTGTGATTCAACCTGTCACAGAGTTTACTTTTGTTTTCCCTTTGTATATATCTCTTTAATCTTAAATCACTTTTGACTGAAATTATATGTTTTTCTTTATGACAGTCCTGGATTGTTCTGATTTTAGCCTTATAATGTAGTTAAATTACCAGTAAATAAGGGTCATGAATCTTCATAACTAAGAGAAAGTTATCGCCCAGTTTAATCTACTAGATGATGTGCAAATAGAAGTAATACAGAAGATGCTGGGAATTTTCCTTTTGGACATAATATATATTTTGTGCTGAGCATCTTTCATATGACTATCTGAGATCTTTTACAAACATTAATTAACTAGGCCTCACACACTCCTGAGAGGTAGATAAATATTGTTATCCCCATTTTACACATGGGTAAACTGAGGCCTGGAGAGGTTCACATGACTTGCCTGTGGCCACAAATACCTTGGAATTCTGACTCCTCATGCCTTGCTCTGACCAATACACCCCTTCCTTTCATAGGTCAAAAGCAAACTTCTGCCTCAGTGGGACACTAACAAATACATAGCTGGAATCAGAGACATTAATTTGTGGAAAGTGCTAATCTCCCACTGAAGATTTTACATCCTGCCCGACAGGAAGGGTCCCACCATACCAGACAGACTGTTGTGGGATGATAAAGGAGTCAAAAGATGTTTGTTGTTTTACCCTCTATGCTGTGAAAACGTGTCATGCATGTGGATTCCTCCCATCAGCTGAATTTGCAGCTCAGAACACAAGGAAGGAAGAGGGGGAAAAACTCCTTATAAGAAGGAACTTTATCTCCTTGCTGCTTGGACCCTGGGTAAGGTTTTCTGGGCATAAGCAAGAGATCCCCATCTGCTTAGCCATAAAGGTTATATAGAGCTTGCTTATTACAGAAGTTTCTATTCCCTTTTGAAACTTTGTGCATCTGTGTTTACCTGCTTTAAACCTTGTAAATATCTCTCATTTCATTTTCCTATTTAAGATGTAAGGTGCAATTGACTTTGGGTAAGTGACTAGTCCTTTGGGACTAGGAGTCATAGGCACTGACTTCTACTGGCGCCGGTGGGTGCTTGATTCCCCTCTGCCCCCAGCCCTGCTCCGACTCCACCCCTGCCCCACTCCCATTCCAATCCCTTCCCCAAAGTCCCCACCCCCTCCCTGCCCCTATTCTGACTCCTTCCCCAAATCCCTGCCCCACCTCTTCCCCACCTTCTCCCCGGAGCGTGCCACATTCCTGCTCCTCACCCCTCCCTCCTGGAGCTTGCTACAGCTGTTTGGCGGCTGCAAGTGCTCGGAGGTAGGCGGAGGAGCGGGGACGTGGTGTGCTCAGGGGAGGAGGAGGAGTTGAGGTAGGGCAGGGAGCTTGGCTGCCAGTGGGTGCTCAGCACCCACTAATTTTTCCCCATGGGTGCTCCAGCCCCAGAGCATCCACAGAGTCGGCACCTATGCTAGGAGTAACCTGTATATCACTGTGATTCTTGGTGTAAGGGGCCATCCAACACAAAGGTAGGCTCACTTTAATGGCAAGATAGGTCAGAGTACCCAAGAGGGTTTCTCTGATGCCCTGTTAAGACTGGTATAGTGCCTGTGGATGTTACCCTTGATAAATGGTTAGTGAAATTTAAGCCCAGAATTCACAGCCAATTTGGGGTTTGTGCCCAGTGTCCGCTAGGGTTGGTACTCATGCTCTTGAACATAGCAGGCAGGGTTATACTCACAGTTGTCCGTTTTTGTAGGACTAGACAGTGCCACCTTTATTTACATGGAATTGTACCTTACTCTGCAAATAGTTCCACTGGTTTCAGCGGGGTTACCTAAGGAGTAAGGTTCTACTCGGTGTGTATAAAGTTACTGGAATTTGCCCCAAAGTCTATAAAGAGAACACGGAGATTCATTGTCTGATCTCCCCCACTCCCATCCTGATGTCTGTGTGAAGCACGGATGCAGAGTCAGCTGATGGGAACAGTGTATTGCTTCTCTGTCTTGCTTAGGAATCCAAATCTGAAAGTTCACCCAGAAGGTGACAATCATGTAGCCATGAAAACGTTGAAAGCGGCCCATCATAGGGCTCTGATAAACAGAAGGACTTACCTGCATGCACAATACAGAGAGCTCTGGTCCACAAACACCCCATGGTACAGAAAGGCTGAATGGTCTCTAGTTTGTAATATTATGGGGGAGGAAGGCGGTATTTAATTTTTTTTAAATAAAGCTACCTTTTGAAGTTTAGGGCTAAAATAAGGAGATAGGAGGAGGAGGAGGAAGAGAGTTATTTTGCAGTTGCCTTGAAGTTGCCTTGAAGTTGCCTTGTATCGCTCCCCACGTGTGTAAATTCCATGGCAATGCATTTCCTTTGAGTACTGAAACAATTTGCTTCAAAAATGAAAGCAAGGGCTGCAGCAAAAACAAAATCAAAAGTGACTTTGAGTGTAGCTGCATAAAGTAGACTTACTAACAGGAGATGCTTCAAAGATCCATGTAATGTGTGTGTGAAGATGAAGGGTGCCCCAGTGGGTTTGAATACTACTGTGGGATTTGGGATTAGAAATGGGCAAAGAATTGATTTATTTTTTTTTTGTTCAACCAGCAAACTGATCAGAAAAAAATATTCTGCTCTGTTCTGTGACACAGGAGGTCTTCTCCCCGGCTTAGCAAGTACTCACTGACTTGCCCAGTCTCCTTTAAGCAGCTGTATTTATCCAGACATAAGCACATAGTCAGAGGTGAAAGTAAGCCGGTACACCCCACTTTAAATTGCCGCCAGAGCCCCGCTGCCGAGCCTCCAGGTAGTGGAGGTGGCTAGAACCCCCGGGGTTCTGGCGGTGATTTAAAGGGCCCGGGGCTTCCCTGCAGTAGCGGCGGCTGGGAGCCCCTGGTCCTTTAAATCACCACCAGAGCCCCGCCGCCGCTACCCCAGGGCTCCGGCAGCAGGGCTAAGGGAGTGATTTAAAGGGCCCAGGCCTCCAGCCGCTGGTACACCCCGGGCCCTTTAAATCTCTGCCAGCTCTGGCAGCAGGGCTCTGGCAACAATTTAAAGGGCCCAGGGTGGATATTTATTTTAAATGGAATTCATGACAAATTAAGTTCAAGATATGACCAAAAGAAAGTACATAGACAACTCCACTGTCGTGCATTACACATGCTGCACTGACCAGCATGGCACTGTGATGCAAGTGGCAAGCTGCATTTGAAAATGCACAGATGATACAACAGAGTTTAGCTTATGTGCATTTGAGGAACTAACAGATGCAGCCTCTATCCAGCATTATGACCTGCTAGGAACTGGAGGACAGCATCTGCAGGACAAAGCAAGTGATGGGGAGAAATTTCATTCTGGGGGAATTCACTATCCACAGGCAACCATTTATTATTATTTATTTGTATTGCGGCAGCACATAGGGGCTGCAATCATAGACCAGGAATGTATTGTTCTAGGCTATGTCCAATCACATTACAAAAGGACAGTCCCTACCCCAAGCAGCTTACAATACAAACAATCAGACGGGGATAGCACAAGATAGCAATGTGACAAAACTGGGCAGCATGAAAAGCAGCAGTCACAGTACACCAGCTGCTTAACCATTGTCACACATTCTGTCATCCATCTCACCTCAGCCCCATCATCTGCATGGCACTACCCATCTCAGAAACAGAACAGCACCCCTACTGGAGTGGAGGTATGGTGGCTGGAAAGAAATGTCTCAGTCATGTAGATGGTGCACATTTGGTGGGAGTTCACTATCCTTCCAGCTACTCCTATCCAAGTCAGCTATCTGGCATGGTACTGTGCTTTGGGCCTTCCTTATGTCTCCCAGCACAATGCCCTCCCAGTAAGGTCACCACCAGCTCCCATGTAAACCCTGTTATGTAACTGCCTGTGGCCTCTTCAGAATGGGGGCTCTTTTGGCAAAATTTCTTTCTTTCTGTGGAATTGCAGATACAAGGATTTTCAGAGCTCGCAGTGTTCATCATCTAAATGTGTTGTTCATATTAATATAGTGTCATTATTACTACTTTTTAAAATCTATTATCTTTTTACATAGGAGAAGACAAAGTCTTTACATGAAAGATAACCATTTGAGATCTAACATACTGAAAATGGAAGGGGAACCATTTTAAGCTATACAATATGGACAGTGAGTAAAACGAATTACAAAAGAAATGCACTCACTGTCAAACAAAAGTTGTTTAGTCATGGTGAAGCAGTTCAGCACTACATGTTTAGCAGATAATATTGAATAAAAGCTTAAGGTTAAAGGAAACTGTTTCCAACACCTGGAAACATTGAAAAAACCATAAGATTTTTAAAGGTCTTTAGGCAGTGAACTCAGTGGGATTTAGGCACTTAGACACCTTTAAAAATCTGGTCCTGTCTCCATGTTTCTCTCCAAGAGCTCCCCCTAGGGGCCCTGATAGGACCTTTGCACTCCTCCACCTCTGGTCTGCAACATCTGGGCATTCAACCACATCAGTCTGGTCATGTTTTAGCCCTATGGCTGGCTACGGGATAGCCCACTCCTTTTGGGGTTGTCAGTGAACACACACACAAAAATCAGTGATCACAAATGAAATGTCCCACAGGTGCAATAGGGCTCTCTTTCTTCACAGGGTTCCTGGTAAACCCAGTTGGACTCATAGGTTAGTCTAGAATAATAATCCTACAGTAGTGGTTCAGTATCAGAATCTCCCTCCATCCCATCATGAAGGGGGTCATTGGTCAGCAGTTACTCAAGGAGTTATTGCCTTCACACAGTCCTTCTCCGGGAGCTGAGGCCTGCTCTCCTCTCTCGCCTGCCCCCAATCGTACCGTGTTCTCCCTTTGTAAGATTCCCCCCTCCAAGTCTAACATCACCCACGGGGGGCGGGGCTGAAGAGAGCCTGCAATAGCCAATTAAGCTTGTGCTGCCCAGTGCGGGGTTTCTATGTCCCATCACAGGGCTGGCTTTAGGATGTGCGGGGCCCAATTCAAAAGAGCTGCTGCTGAAATGCCGCCAAAGACAGCAGCAGCTATTGAGCTGCTGCCGAAAATAGGTCCTTCCTTGGCAGCAGTTGTCTTCCGGGGCCTTACCACTTCCGTACACTGTGGGGCCCTCTGAGGCACAGGGCCCAATTCATGGGAATTGGGGGAATCGGTCTAAAGCTGTTCCTGTCCCCTCATAGGCCTGTAGTCTTTTCTTATGGGTTTGTACAGCACCTAACACAAAGGCCCCGCTCGCAGATTGAGGACCTTGCGTGCTAGCTTTAATATACATAATTAATAGTACTCTACTATATTTTTTGTTTTTCCCCATTGGCAAATAGTTTCTTCTGAAATAATGATGACAATAACTAAATTAACATCCCACTGAACTGCTTAGAAAGAGACTTAGATTATAGATTATAAAATATCGGTAGAACTAGCTCTTCTGCTGCTGTTGCTATTGCTTTTAGCCATCTTCATTAAGGGCAAGACCATGGCTTTGCCTACATGCCCATAGAGGGGAGTAAAGAGACGTGTCACAATGTGAGAAGGGTAGGTGGGTGGGCGGGTGGGGGTGTGGAATGGGTGGAGCCTTGTTTGGGTTAGGTTAGCAGCGGATTAGTTCAACCCCAGAGCAAAGGGGTAGCCCAAGAGAGAACTGGGACTCATCCCTTCCAGATCTGTTGCTGGGGTAACGTAACTACATGCTGCCCCTTGCTCAGGGCAGATAGCAAACAGACAGCCTCGCTCGGTGTGAGGAATATCTCCAGTGCCGCAATTCAGCAAAGGAAGGCTGATCATTCTCAGAGGCCTTCTCCAATCTTATAAAATGATATATTACATGTCAGGTTTATTTATTTTCTGACTGGCTCACATCCAGCACCAGCTGTCACTGTGAAAGTGAGATAAATTGCTTTTGCAGTCCACCCAAATCATGGAGTAAACTCAGCAAATAAGGGATGCAGAAGAAATACCAGACGACAAACCCAACCAGTCCAGCTTGAAAAAGTCAACAATTCATTCTGGGTTTGACTTACTCTCTAATTATGACAGACACCCGGTGACAGAACTGGCTCTTTTGAGATTTCCAGTCCAATTTTGCAAAGCCACTAATGTTCCAATAAGTATTCCAACTTGTTTAGGTACTTTTCTGAACAATATTCTTGAGATTCACCCAGTACTGAATTCATTAGGTACAGAAGTATACGCAAAGGTTGTGGTTTCCAGAACCCTTTAGCATAGGCCTAACTCTGCTCCAATTAGGGTGACCAGACAGCAAGCGTGAAAAATTGGGACAGGGGGTGGGAGGTAATAGGAGCCTATAAGACCCCAAAATTGAGACTGTCCCTATAAACTTGGGACATCTGGTCACCCTAGCTCCGATCAAAGTCAATGATAAGCCTCTCACTGATTTCAAAGGGAGCAGAGTTAGTTCTTTAGAAAATGCAACCAACCAGACAAGTATTCAGTCGGTACAAGAACTGAGGATCTACATCAAAATTTTGGAAGAGAAAAGGAGGAAAAAATATCTCTCCTTGTTGATCAACAAGCATTATGGGGAATATGTGAAGTACATTATGTTTCATTGAGAAAACTGTGTTTTTGGGAGACATTCAAACCTTGACGGTGATTATCTGAACTGAACCTCTGAATCCAAAAAGCTGCAGTAGGGAAAGTGTTGAGAGGCTCTCTCTGTGAGTTCATTCCTGACAGAACAGCTGCGAAATTAGTTAGGATTCCATAAAGATGTACGGTATATGTTTTGTAATGGCAGGAAATGGTGTGGGAATTTCAAGAAACGATTGACTGACAAGCCATTACTGTTCTTAGCATCTAAAGGTCAACAAGCAAACTGTTCTTTGTCTTTGTGTTTTCCAAGTAAAAGAGAATTGCCATTTCCCATTAATACAAATTGGTTTTCATGGTTTGGCAGAGGATCAAAACCATTAAGAATTCATTCACTTTCCAGAGCTTTTGATATACCTTCCAAGCATAGGGAATATCTGGGAAATACTAGAATAGATCACTGTGGTAACAGTATTAGTTATCCAAGAGAAACTTGGAAAATTTTGAAATGCAGTCACTGCACATCACATTCCCACTGGCTGCATGCCAACTTCATTTTTGCTAGAGTGGATTTATGAGGTTTTGCATTCTGGAAAGAGATTGATCTTTGTAAGTAAGAACAATTAAAATCACATCTTATCTGCTTTAAAAAGAATCAGTATTGTCAAACCGTATTTTTCACTGTTTAAGACCAAGACTTTCAACACTAAGAGTAAAATTTTTGACAGCGTCTAAGTGCCTTAGGAGTCTACATCACATTTTCAAAAGTCATTTAGGCTTTTTAAGAGTCTAAATCCCATTGACTTTCAATGAGATTTAGGAGCCTAACTCATGTAGACAATTTTGAAAATTTTACCCTAGTTGCCTAAAGTTAGGCTCCTAAATCCATATTGAGATACCTAAATAAGTGGCTCCCACTGAACTCAATGGGACATTCTAGGTGCTCAGCATCTCTGAAAATTAGGCCGCTTAATTAAGGGCACATATATATGAGTTTAGGAATCTAACTGTAAGCGTTGAGGCTGGGATTTTGAAAAGGGCCTAAGGGAGTTAAGCACCTAAATCCCATTAAAAGTGAAAAGGAGTTAGGCACCTAAAGAAATTCCCTTAGCATCCCCAGAAAATTCCAGCCCTAGTTTTGCAAATCTTGGCTTACAGCACAATGCAGTTTTACCACTCTGGGTGTCGGGGGCGAGGGGAGGCGGGGGGAGATGGTGAAGATGATTATTGGCTGAGTGGAGGGTCCAGAAGTCATTTCTCTGGTACTGAACAATATAGTTCAGATATACTTAAGTGGAACCTAGAGGAAATTATCTTAAGTATTGCTTCAATAGGAGCAACATGTGCCATATTGCTGCTTGACATATTTTCACTAGAACCATTTTCCATTGGAAAATGCAGTTTCATCAGAGTTGAAGCTTTTCACGGGGATGTGTTGATTTCTACAAAAAATTTGATGGGAAAAAGACTAAAGGAATCATTTCAACTTTCTCATTCTGATAATGTCAAAACCCTAAATTTCAGTAACGTCAAAATATTTTTTTCCTATAAGGTAAAATCATTTCATTTTGTTTCAATTTTTCTATTATATGTAAATATTAATGTTAATTTTATATAGAAATAATGTGTATTATGCCACAACATTATCAAAATGGAACATTTTGATGGATCCAAAATGAAATTTCATTCTGTGGGAAATTTTGAAATTTCAGATTTTTGTTCCAATTTGGAACAAAAACAAATTTTGAAATGTCTGCAGTTACCACAGAATAGAAATTAGAGCCAGAGTGATCTGGAGTGAAGCAAGGCTATGAATAAGCAGGGACAGGCAATGTCACAGCTCTGGATCTGTACTTGAACAGCCACCAAACTGTTGCTGAGTTAGAGCCTGTCTGCTGACTGTCCATCAGGCGGCCTGTTACAGGCCCGTTACAATCGTTGGGTTGCCTGGAGACTGACTCTGCGGCCGGCCCTGTTTCCTGACAAGTAGCATCATGATTTAGATGTACGTGGCACTTTAAAATACAGATAAAAATGGATTTCATATCATTCCATTCCATTACTGCTGAAGTAAAATCTTTATTTTCTTCCAGCCACAGGGACTTTTCTGCATCCTTAACGAGCACTAGATGCTTCCATGAAAAAATAACTTTTATGCTGAAATGGGATTAGGCTACTTCACAGACTTACTCTTCTTATCTTATGACAGCTGCTTTTCTAGGAGTATGAGTGTGACCCTTTTGCAGAGCTGAACAAAGTGCGGAAACATTTGTTCACAAAATGGCGTCTAGCTTGGACTCCTGAGTCAATCTACTCATGTTCAGGCCCCTTTTTTAGTTTGTTTTTCTGTGAACATTCATGGTACCAAGTTTTGTTCACATCAACTCTGGCTGGAAGAACATAATGCAGTCAATGATACTTCTGTAGAGCTGACTGATTTTCCAGGTTGTAGTCTACGGTAACCTTCTGTTCTTTATGCTAACCAAGGACTTTCTATGCTGTGTTGCAGACACCTAGTAAACCCTACTGCTTTTATAGTGCTGACTGAGAGTCATTGCACATGCTAAAAGTGGGGGTGCATTGCTCCTTTGGGGGTACAAGTCTCTCCCAGATATCCAACTCAAGTGGACTCACTGAAGGGAGCTCATGGCATGAAGCAGAGGTGCTGAAAGCTCTGAGGTTTGGTCTAAGGAGGCAGTGAAGCCAAGGTGCTTACCCTAGTGAAAGAGTGTCCCCCTCAGGAGGGCTCTTCCCAGGGACTGTTCCAGAGCATGGCACCTGTGGATTAATTAGTTAATTAGTTAGCCGAGACAGTATCTAGGTCGATGTAAGAATTCCATCGCTGTCTACACCGGGAGTTAGGTCATCTTAACTATGCCGCTCAGGGGGTGTGGATTTTTCACTCCCCTGAGAGACATAGTTAATCCAACTTATTGTTCCAGTGTCGACCAGGCCTCAGGGAAACTTAGGCTAAGCTTTTAGCTATACTGTGATTAGCTATACTGTGTTTATTTTGCTTATATATAACTATGAAGATAATGTACATGGTTACGAAGTAGCCTTGTTATGTAGTAGAAACTAAGCTAGTACTATTATATATCTTTATCGTCATAAGATTTTATAAAATTGGTACTTAAGAATTAAGGTCTTTCCTTTTGTTCTTTTATTTTATTTTTTTGGACTTGATTGTGCGGAGGTTGACCCTGTACAACCCGTGCTGAAAATCCTCAATGACTGAATACTGGTTCTCCGTGTGCTTTTCTACAGGAGTTGTATAAAAGCACTAGGAGAGAGAAGGTGAAGTAAACGCTAGCCCACCCTACAGTTAGGTAACACCAACAGACCCCAGTTTTTGGCAGGTGGGATCAAACCTGGGACTTTGGGAGCTTAATGCATGAGCCTCTATTGCATGAGATGAAAGCCAACTGGCTGCTAGCTAAGGCTGAAGAGCAGACTCATTTTATCTCTCTCTCTAAGTGGTCTCTGGGCTACTAGATGGGACAGAACATGACACCCAGGAGGTGTGTGGGTTACAGTTACACCAGCAAAATAATACTTTTGTCAACTTAAACTTGTTCCCTCAACAAAATAAGCTACATGAGTAAAATAACTTTTTTGCTGATATAAACTGCATCTACATTATGCTTTTTTTTTTTTTAGCAAAGCTATGTTTGTTAGGGAAGTGATTTTTTTTTTCAAATCCTAACTGACATAGTTATGTCAGCAGTACTTGTAAGTGTTGACCAGGCCAAGGAATCAGTCACATTAGCCAGGATAAAATCACAAGAGCTATGAGGGCATGAGCTAAATTGTTTATGGGGACCAAGAAGAACTTTCCCTCATAACAATCTGATTTCACAATAATTTTTATTTTGGATGCACCTAACCCATGACTTTCACAAATAAAATGTACAAGAGGAGAAAAATAAAATCGCTAAAATAGGTAACAAAGTGTCCAGCTCAAACCACTCAGGCGAGAATAATAGTAAGAAAGTCAAGAAGACTGGGTGCCTTAAGTCCTTTTGAAAATTCACAGCCTGGAGGCATGCCAAGGTGTTACACCTTCCTTTGAAGCATATGGTAACTGCTATTGTTTGTGAAAGGAAACTGAACCAGGTGGCTCATTGGCCTTCTCTGAAGTGACAATTCCTATGATTAAGCTGGTTCCAGGTGACTTGAGAAAGATCCTGGGAAGTGCAGTGAGTGGGATTGGAGAGGGTTAGCAATCATAAAATGGATGTGCTGTAGCAGGGGTTGGCAACCCTTCAGAAGCGGTCCACCGAGTCTTCATTTATTCACTCTCATTTAAGGTTTCGCGTGCCAGTCATACATTTTAACGTTTTTAGAAGGTCTCTCTCTATAAGTCTAAACTATTGTTGTATGTAAAGTAAACAAGTTTTTTAAAATGTTTAAGAAGCTTCATTTAAAATTAAATTAAAATGCAGATCTTATCAGTTTAGTGCAGTGATTCTTAACCTGGGGTGCACGCATCCCCGGGGCAGGGCCGGTGCAAGGATATTTTGGACCCTAGGCGAAATTTCCACATTGCACATCAGTTCATTGAGGGGCAAATCCCCAACGAGCCTTTATAGACCCCAGGGGCCAGTCGTGCCCAGGGGCTGCTCCCCAGACCAGGTTCCCCCCTCCCTACCTCCTGAACTCCCCTGGAGGGTGCACAGGCCCCCCGTGAGCCCGTCCAACCCAACCCAGGTGGCCCCCGCCCCAAGTCCACTCACTGGCTTTGCCGGGCTTGGGCCGCTGCAGCAACTCGGCAGGGAGGAGCCACCTTCCGGAGGCACCGGACAGCCAGAGCGTCCCGCTTGCGGCAGCAGCGAGCCCCAGTCATGGAGGAGCTGGTGCGGTGCAGGGGGGCAGCAGCCCTGCAAAGGTGGTGGCAGCACTGCTAGCGGGGAGCAGCTGAGCCCCCCCCCCACCCCTCCTGCTCAGGCTGCGGCCCGGCGCCCCCTCCCCCGGGGACTCCTGCAGGCTGCAGTGGATGTATGTGGGTGCCAGCCCCCATTCTCCCCCTGGCTCCCCCCTCGCCTAGGGTTACCATATTTCAACCATCAAAAAGAGGGGAGAGCCCTGCCCTAGCCCCCATCCACTCCCTCCCACTTCCCACCCTGATTGCCCCAGTCAGAAGCCCCCCGCTCCTTGTCCCCTGACTGCCCCCTCCTGGAACCCCTGCCCCTAACTGCCCCACCCAGAACCCCACCCCCTACCTAAGCCTCCCTGCTCCTTGTTCCCTGACTGCACCCTTCTGAGACCCTCCCACCCTAACTGCCCCCCTAGGACCCTACCCCCTACCTGTCCCCTGACTGCCTGAACCCTTATGAACACCCCCACCCCCAGACAGACCCCCAGGGACTCCCACGCCCCATCCAACCACTCCCCACCCCCTGGCAGGACCACCAGAACTCCCAACCCATCCAACCCTCCCCCTGCTCCCTGACTGCCCCCCGGACTCCCCTTACCATGCCCATGCCGGTCAGACGCTGGCTCCACGTGGAGTTTTGCCTCCACATGGGGTGCTGAGGCAGCAGGAGGGGGGGAGCTGTGGGAGGGACAGCGGCGGCGGCGGCTCACACTTCCAGGAGCCGCAGAACCCGAGTGTGGTGAGGGAGGAGCCAGGGGACGCGCCTGCCTGGGCTGCGGCCCGGTGCCCCCCACCCCCGGGGGGCTCCTGAAGTGGATGCATTCCGGCAGTGGGCCCCGTGCACCTCCCCGGCTCCTCCCTCGCCGCACTCAGGCTCTGCAGCTCCCTGGAGTGTGAGCTGCCACCACCCCTCCTGCTGCAGGCTCATGGCCCTGTGCCCCGGCGGCTCACACTCCCGGGAGCTGCAGAATGAGCGTAGTGAGCGGGGAGCCGGGGTTGGGGGGCGCGCCTGCCGCCGGTCTGGGGTCCTGGCCACCGGCCCCACTTCACTCAGCCGGCCGCGTGCACTGAGCGGGGCTGGCGGCCGGGACCCCGGCTGGCAGCCGCGTGCCAGGCAGAATCGGCTTGTGTTCCAAAGGTGGCACGTGTGCGGTAGGTTGCTGACCCCTGTGGTGTAGTAACAAGTGATGGGAGGCTTTATTACATACGGTTGGCATTTGAATTGATACTAAATCATTATTCTAATCAGTGCAAGTATAAATTGTACACTGTAATATAGCACATTATTTTGTATCAACCTTTCATAAGAGGCTCATAATTTCTCCTTGATTATATTTTCAAGGCACAAAGGCTTACAACTGAAAAGTTATTTCTAACTTGTTTATAACTTTTCCTTTGTTTGACTTCCAGGGGTCTGTAGGGCACTGAGCAATCCCAAGGGGTTCCTTGCAGGACTGTAGTCAATTAAGTATGCTAGATTATGAAAAGGAGAACCATAATATACTGTTGATAGGCAAGACGAGTTTCTGTGAGTGACTGTCGAGTTCACATCCAGGTGAGAGGTTTGAATCTGGCCAGTGTTGGTAATGATCAAAAGTTGTTGCCATGTGATGCATCCTTTGTGAAATGAGCTGGTGACTTAGTCCACTATCTATTGCCTGATCCATTGAAATCAGCGAGAACCTTTCCAATGATGACAATGAGATTTGGATTAGGCCCTAAGCAGATAAGGGTCCACATCAACTAAGAGACCTGTTGGGGCCTGTAACAGGGCAGGCTGACTAGTGATCAGAGCTGGGCTGCAGCTGGAACAAAGGTCAAAGCCAAGCTCAGAGTCTGAAGCCACACCAGAGTCAGGATCCATGCCAAAGGTCAGTGCCAGGACCAAAGTCACACCAAGGATCAAGCCGGAGTCAAAGTCAGGCCAAGCATCAAGCTGGAGTCACTAACTGGAATTGTGGCAAGGAAGCATGAACCAGGTACAAGGTGTAATAACAAGTGTGGGAACCAGCTGAAGAGGCCAGAACTTACTTTCAAGGGTCTGGTCAAAATCAGGCCTACCTACTGGTTGGTCAGACAATGGGTGGGACAGGAACAGGAAACTTTATGCCTGTCCATGGGTATAACCTCTGGTGGTGAGGGGTTAGGTTTTGTTTCTTCAAGTGAGCTTGTGGTGCACTGGGTAAGGGTCTTGCTTCATCATACTATAGGCCTGTGTTCAAGACCACTGGTTATACCTCTATAACTGAAACTAACTGTTACCTTTGACTCTCCAAATAGAAACCTATAAACCCTTAACTATCTTATCTCCCCAGAGATGGTCCTCTAACTAGTGCCATGCTAATAACTGTGTTTTTGGTTCTGTAGCCAAACCGAAAAATAATTTAAAAAATATCTTTTTGGGTTGTCCTGAAACGAATTATATTTGTGAACTGAAAAGGTCAAAAAAAGTTTTGTTTCAAGTCAAACAGAACGTTTCATTTGATCCAAAATAAAACATTTCAGTTGACCTGAACCTAAAAGTGAAAAAAATGTTTAGTTCGCAAATGTTTTGTTTGACTTTTGGTTTCCTTAACCTTTTTTAAAATATAAAGCTGAAGTAAAATTCTAAACAAAAAGTCATTCTGAATCAAAGAAGTCAAAACATTTTGTACAGAAAATGTTGGAACAAAATAATTAGGTATTCAGGGTTCAAAAAATAATTAGATAAGTTCATGGAGGATAGGTCCATCCATGGCTATTAGCAAGGATTGGCAGGGATGATGTTCCTAGCCTCTCTTTGCCAGAAGCTGGGAATGGGTCACAGGGGACTGATCATTTGATTATTACCAGTTCTGTTCATTCCCTCTGAAGCATCTGGCATTGGCCACTATCAGAAGACAGGATACTGGACTCGATGGACCTTTGGTCTGACCCAGTGTGGCCATTGTTATGTACCTTAGGTTTGAATTTTTTGTTTTGTTTTTCACTTGGAGGAATTTGGCAAATTCAACCCGAATCTGTGAACCATTTCAGTAGACCCAAATCTGCATTTTGTCAGCAAAAAACACTTTTGTCCAAAAAATGTCATTTAGCTCTCTTTCCTACATCAGGTATTGAGATGCATTGCAAAAGTAATTGGAGAAAGTTTGCATTGCAGGTGAAATCCTGCCCCTACTGAAGTCAATAACAAATCTCTTATTGACCTCAATAGGGCCAGGATTTCACAACCAGTGTCTATACTGTTCTGAGAGTAGATCAGTGATTTAAAGTATTTGGGTTGTCAAACCGCCAGCATTACATCAAGTTCTAGTTAAAAAGAAACACTGCTGTAACTTTTCTGCCTCTCTGCAGAGTAATTTAATACATACCAAATAAGACAGTAAACAAACAGAATTCTAAAGCGACTGTGGGTGCGGTGAGCTCTTGACCTCTGCTTTCCTTTTTTATTAACAACATGAGGAATTCTTTTAATATCTAGCAGCTTTGTAAGAAATGTGACGAAGTGTATTAGTGCCACTAATAAGTTCCCCATTGGTGTCTTTTGTAATGTCTTCCTTTCCTAAAAGAACCTTACACAGTTTCTTCTGGGAATGAATAAAAGGGCACAAGGAGTCATGAGACAATTTTATTTCTGTACTATATTCCTGGTACATACATTATAGTGTTTTTACACATCCTATGGGGGAAAAAGCATCCTCTTGGTTATAAACCAAACAGTTTACTTAGTTAGTAAACTCCCCAAACTTATCTGAGAAACATACTTCAGTTCAGATTGTAGCTTATGTTCATAACTTTATATATAATGTTGCTGTGTGCATTTTGCCATGATATTATTGATCAGCAAGTTATGAGTTTGTAAATGATACCTCACAAGACATATCTTGTACACATGTATTACAATAGTGTGTAGGGTGTGAACACAAGGGTATGTTCTGTCACAATATGTATTGCACACCATATGAATATGTATTACACTTTATACTATATATGAATGTTAATATATTATATATAAATGTTATCACAAAGCTTTATATTTGAATGGTAATGTGCTTACGCTTGTTCATTCATGCTGAGTATCCCATAACACTTTGCAAAGCTGAAGTCAGTTTTGGCACTAGTGAATATGAAGGCTATCAAAATGAAGATACAGCCCTTCTATGTCCCAGTCCAGCTACCTTTACAGGCAACTGGTTGGAATGTAGCATCCAAATATAGCTAAGAAAAGTACAAAACAAAACTACAAGTTAAGGTTGGATTATAGTGATGTGTAAAACTTTGTAACTTTTAAAATCATGCTATAAATACAGTTACTACTAGCTGAGATGTGTATCTTTGAAGCCCACCTTCTGTGTAAGGTGAACTGAAGATGCTGTGAACTAAGAACAACTCCCCTAAAGGAAGGGTATTTATGTGTCCCTTTTATATTGTACTTTTTTGTCTTAGACAATAAACTTAAGTTGTTTGGTCTCTTGAACATTTTTCATGATGAGCCACAATTGTAGTCAAACAACTGGCTATGTATTAATCAATCCCACGAAAAGTTTTGGTTTTGTCGAAAAATTCCCAACCAGCTGTAGTCCTGACTGTGGTCCGTGAGTTCTAACCACTAGATACGCTCCCTCCATCTCCAGCATACACATTCAGTGAATAATGGCCATAAGAATATGTGTTTTCTCCTTTACTTTGAACATATTTTGGACCCAATTCCAGGAATATCTTATGGAATCTCCTTTTCCATTCAGGGGTTATAAAAAAGAACAAATATCTAAGTAGTAGCAGGAGGCAAATAGCCCCGTGTTTAGTGATGCGTTCTTTAGCCCATTAAAACATCTGGCTTTTATCCCTCTCTAAAGTCTTTTTATTTGTGTACAGAATTAATTTAATTATACGGTAAAATGTCAAATACCATTCAGATACATTACATCCTTATGGCTCAGTGGGGAAGGTCAGACTGTTAATGGGGAAAAATGTGTAATGATGATGCTAAATTGAAAGTACTCACTCTGTTCCCTCTCCTCCATTGTGAAATAAGTCGTGCATAGATAGCTTCTATTAAACAGGACTGAAGTTTTAATACTCTACCAAATGTCCCAACCACATATGCAAATGGTAGCAATGGGACACTTCTCATAATAATGCTTTGCACCCATATAAGACTTCAGAGCACACTGCTGACAATGATTAAGCCTCTGTATGGTATGTTTCAAAGAGTTTAAGGTCAGAAGGGACCATGAGATCATCTAATCTGATCTCCTGCAAAGCACAGGCCACTAAGCCTCACCCAGATGCCCTGACAATGAAGCCAACAACTTTGAGTTAGAACGGATTGAAATTTTTCCTTCAAAATGTAATTTTGTTGAAAAATAACTTTTCATTGAAAAAGAGACCATGCCAATTTTTTTAGAAAAACAAACAATAACAAAAACCCACCAACTTTCCAGCCAACCAAAAAATTCACAGAAGCAAACTGAAGGCTTTCCTGAAAATAGAAATAATTGTGGTTTTCAGTTTCATAAAAAACAATTAATTAATTAATTGATTAATTAAACAAACTTTCCTGGGCTAGTTTGATGAAAATGAACATGCTTTAAAATTTTCCTTGAAAAATAAAAGGTATTTAGTCATAAGCTTTAGTCATAAGCCCCTTTTTACAGATGGGTGAACTGAGGCACAAAGGAATTAAGTGAATTCCTCAAAGCTACACTGGGATCTAGTGGGAAGTCCTACATCGCATGCCTCTGTGCTGACCATTAGCTATTAATGCCTCTGTCATCTGAGGCACTACAGTAGTCAGTAAAACTCTTCAGTGTATCTATTCTTCAGACTTTTGTGACTGCAAAAGTAGAAGTTGAAGTTACAAGTTCAATTTAGGCACTAGGACCTAACTCCCATTGAAATCAATACGAGTTATGTGCTTTGAGGATCTGGGACTGGGTGAATTTAGTAGCTGAAAGGTATATGTATGCGTTTCAAGGGAAATATTCCCTTCCAACACCTCCTGGGGAAAAAACAGTGTGGGGAAGAAACTGGTAGAACTCAGTATCATAATATACATGGTTTTTTTTACTTGTACAATGGGAAAGAGCATTCTAGTAAATTTCATGAGATAAGATATTTGTTCTCTAGCCATATTTAATTTTGAATAGTTGGTGAATGGATTATGTTATGGGATTTCTCTGCAAATGAAAGTTGAAAAGTTGTCTATTTCCCCCCAGCAATTTCAAAGAAGCTTTATAAGCAACATGGGTATATAGATGTAGGTTGTCTGAAAGATCCAAGATATAATTATGTTGGCTTTGCAGCACTCCTCCTAATTTGTTCTGAGTGAAAAAAGAATAACAACATTTTTGGTCTGGCATTTAGAACCAGTGAAGTGCTTTATATGAGTAGAAGTAATGAATATTGTCACCTCTGATCAAAACCAATGTCTTCTAAAGAGTATCAGGTTTTTTTCTCCCAGAACTTGATGAATGATTATAATTATATCAACATATTCAAGTAAATTAAGCAAGTTGTCACTATTAATTGCAACCTTCCCTTCAAAGATGCAACTTCTCTGGCTTCTGCATAAATAATCAATTTTCATTTTTACTTCATTATCTATATCAATATCAACCCAGCATGACAAATTCACATCAAGCTAAAGATAGGACATTAAGAAATTAGGAATGCGAATTCCATCTTGCTCAAGGTTACAATTACATATGCTGATTTAGATTTACTCCTCTTTGTCCTTTTTGCAGAACCACATGTCCTTGCTCTCTAAGGCAGTTAAGTAGATGTTTCTAATTACGTGTACCTGGATCTGAAGTGCAATAGACTAGTTCAGTCAGTAAACGAGGATTTGTTCAAAAAAGGTAAAATGAAATCTGAAGGATTCTTGGCACCAGAGTGGCAAACATGGTGTTAATTCCTAGGTCTGACAGACAGGTAAATGGCCAAAACATAGAAGATTAAATACATGTGGTGGATCTAATTTTCAAACATTGTCACCTCAGCTGGACATCTGGCTTCAACATCTGGATACTAGGTCACCACAAAGGCTTATTAAATGGGCATTTCCATGCGTGAGGACTGATCTCAGTGCCTAAATAGAGTATTTGAATGTGTCTGCATTTCCAAACTAGGTTCTAAATGCCATTACATAAGCAGTGAGATGCATGATGAAACTTTTATTGTTGAAGGTACCAAAATAAAGAACTTTAAGATAAGCAATAAGACTGAGTAATGGTATGAACCAGCTTGATCTTAATGCTTAAAAATGCTTAGTTAACTTTTTGAAATTATTATTTCTTATTTTCTGGCATCTCTGCTACTCCTGGTTGCAACCAGGACTAGAAACAGAACTGGTTCTTTCTCACCTATGTAAATGGGTGTCATGTGCTACCATTGTGCTTTAATAGCATTTGACACTGGGTGTAAGTAACTAAGACCTAGCATTTGGCACAGGTGTAAATAACTATGGAAGGTAGAGATAAAAATCACACCCAAAATTGAATAACATTGTCACAGGTCCAACCAAACCCATGGGTCTATTTGAGAGAGTCCACATCTGGATCCAAACTTTTAAACTGGACCCTCTCTCTCTATACTAGAATTAGACAGAACCCCAGATCCGAACACTAACTAAACTAAAGGAAAGTTTGCATCTGTGTCAGAGATCTCTAGTTAAGAAGTATTTTATAGATTATAGAAGGTTAAAAGTAACTATATTGCATTACATGCTCTCCCTGTTTTAAATTAAACATCACCATAATGTTCAGGAGAAGAATTCCAACCCCTAATACATGTCATAGAATCATAGAATATCAGGGTTGGAAGGGACCTCAGGAGGTCATCTAGTCCCCTGCTCAAAGTTACTAAGACACCTCAGCCAGGTGTCAACAAGGCTAATGGACTATTACCTGCTAAGGGTCCATTCTTTGGCAGGAAAGGGGGCAGGGACAAAAAATCGACATCTTAGCAAAGAAACGGCATGGAGTTTCCTTTCTTCACCAGGCTGTGTATCACCTTGCTCCCAGTTGGAAGCGCTTCTCAAAGCTGGGAAAGGACTATAAAAAGAAGGGCAGATACCCCAAGACATGCCTCTCTCTCCCCCTGCCCACCTCATTCTCCACACTTAGAAGGCAAAAGAAAAGAGCAGTTGGATGCTGGGGGAGGGGTCCTGACCTGAAATTTTGGTCAGTAACCTGCAGGAGCATGTGATGAGAAAGTTTGCTTTTGTGAAGAAGTGGGGCTGTTCTTAATGTTCCCTCTGAATACTGTGGGGGGGGACTCAGTTCCTGGCCGACCCTCTTTTGCCTAGCAACTAATGGCCAAGCCCTTCCCCCCCTGCAAGGGAATGCTAAAAGTGTTGGAGACAAAGATCAGGTGAACTCCTGGCCCGGGACAGGAACTGAGCAGAGGAGGAGGGGCTGGAGGGGGTTTTTCAGTCTGGAGCTGGCTGGGGATGAGGAGTGAAGTGCAGACGTTGGGGTCTGGCTCACTGCCCCCCAGAATGGACCCGGCCGAGGGGTCCGGTTTGCGATACCTACAAGCTCTGTTTTAGACCGTGTTCCTGTCATCGAATAAACCTCTGTTTTACTGGCTGGCTGAGAGTCACGTCTGACTGCAAAGTGGGGGTGCAGGACCCGGTGGCTTCCCCAGGACCCCGCTGGGGCGGGCTCACTGTGGGAAGTGCATGGAGGGGCAGAGGATGCTGAATGCTCCAAGGAGAGAACCAGGAGGTGAAGACGTGTGAGCTTCTTGCCCTGAAAAAAGTCTGCTCCAAGGGATAGGAGGCTCCCCAAAGTCCTGACTGGCTTTGTGGGGAGCAGCTCCAGAGCATCGCCCAGGGACTCCGTGACAGCTTTGAAACTAAAATAGTTTCTTAAAAGCAGCAAAGAGTCCTGTGGCACCTTATAGACTAACAGACGTGTACGGCTACCCCTCTGATACTTGACATAGTTTCTTAAGAAGATACCAATAAGCATTTTATCTTCATTTTTCTTATAACCATTTCAGAGTTTTAGGCCTCATTACTTTTACTCACTTAAAATCTCTCTCTGTGTAGTTAATAAACTTGTTTTACTATTCTATGTAATCCACTGGGTTTAAGATGAAGTGTCTGGATAACTATTTAAGATAACAAAATGGCATATTATTCACTAAAGAAATAACAGACAACATATTTGTGCTATCCAGGAGAGGGCTGGGCAGTATAGGAGTGGGGGCGTATTTAGGTCACCCCGCGATATAACTAATGCTCGTGAGAGCCAGGGTGTAGCGGGCAGGCTGCAGTTACACACACACACACTCAAGGTGCGGCTTGTTTGTGGAAACTACAGCAAAGCATTGTAAGGCACCCCAGGTTACAGGTCAGGAGTGGTACAGCCCCTCACTAGTCTGGATTGTGCCCCAGTATATCATATATATATACTGGTAAACAACAGGAATGCACCAATTATGGCAAAAACTATCATTGAGAAAGTTTTCTTAGGTTAAGGCTGGGAGTTCTTGTCAAAAGCAGAAAATGAGCCCCCATAATTGCCACTTGGTTAGGACTCAGCTGGGCTGTAGAAGATACA
This sequence comes from Mauremys mutica, assembly GCF_020497125.1. Taxonomy (NCBI): domain Eukaryota; kingdom Metazoa; phylum Chordata; order Testudines; family Geoemydidae; genus Mauremys; species Mauremys mutica. Next base: position 286,775,345 of record NC_059073.1, read on the forward strand.
GATTCAAGTCCCTGCCCTGCTTAATTCAGAGCAGAGACTTGAACCTGGGTTTTCTATAGTTCAGGGAAGTGCCAGAAACAACGGTCTGTACAGTTAGCTTCTCTCCAGCACCCTCAATATTTAATTATTTATTGTAGAACAGTACCAACAGCAGAGCTGTACTAACTGGGCCTATCCTATTTGCTTGCTTGGGAACTAACTATGAAAAGTAGGTCAAGTTTTTTTTCAATAATTAATGTTAAACACCGGCATAAGAGAACCAGACAGAGTCTGAAATAGTCCAAATAAAAAGGCCTACGGGTAAGGCTCAAGGACCGTGTTGAGGTTGAACGTAATAAATTTAAAAAAATGTGGGAACAAAGCTACCTATGTGAAGTTTGGCCTTATGGGAGAGGGTTTAACTGGCGAATGAAATGATGAGATTAACTTTGCCAGGGGTCCCCAACGCGGTGCCCGCGGGCGCCATGGCGCCCACTAGGGCGTCTAAGTGCGCCCGCGTACTGGCCGGCAGACAAGCATCTGCCGAAATGCCGCTGACAAGCAGTGTCATCCAGAGGCGTTGCCCCCGAAATGCTGCCAATTTTCGGTGGCGACACCTCTGGATGCTGCTGCTTGTCAGCGGCGACGCCTATTGATGTTGCTGCTTGTCGGCGACATTTCGGCTGATGCTCGTCGTCTGGTGCCCGCCTGACGGAAAAGGTCGGGGACCACTGAACTATGCTATCTACTTCCCGCCCCATTTTGGACTTTAAAAGGCGACTTGGAAAAATTCTCACTGGCTTCCCCAAGACAGAAGAAGCAAAGCAGACTGAAGGATTTTCTTTTAGAAAGGAAGGTCATCAGGCCTTGCTCTTGTTTAATGAACTTTGTCCTTTACCTGTGAGTCATGAAAGTCATTAAATATCATCATGACATCCAGTCCTCAGCCCTTCAGCAGGGATACCTGATTGTCCGCATTGGGAAGGTTCCAGTCAGTGGCATGTAAGATCCTATTCTGTCTCCCTTCATTTTTGGTTTTACTTTCTGCCCAATTGTTCTTCTTATCCTACCTCTCAGCACAGCAGGATGTGATGGCCCATGCAGCCCTGCCCTGTCTGAGGAGAAAAGAACCAGCCAGATGATATGAATAAAAAATATGTATATATAAAATGGAGATATCCTATCTCCTAGAACTGTAAGGTCATCAGGTCCAGCCCCCTGCCTTCACTAGCAGGACCAAGTACTGATTTTGCCCCAGATCCCTAAGTGGCCCCCTCAAGGATTAAACTCATGATCCTGGGTTTAGGAGACCAATGCTCAAACCACTGAGCTATCCCTCCCCCCATTGCATGATGGCTAGCATGTGAGTCAGAGTCCAGAGCAACAGACTTTGTGGTCAACCTGCCAGCCTAAAGCATCCATTTGTGACTGGGCAGTCACCATGTAATGAAAGCACATTGACAAAAGCCGTATCTTCACCCCACCTTTTCTACCCTGTTTCTTCTCCACCTTGTGTCTGTCTGTTAAAAACAGGAGAAGTGGATCTCATTCTCATAAATCAGGACTGAGAGTAAAATAACCCTTTTCTTTTCCTCAAAGAAAGGTAGTTGGTAAAAGAAGAGACTTTGATATTTTGCCTTCAAGAGAAGAGAGACTATATTGGATATTAAGAAAAACTATTTCACTAGGAGGGTGGTGAAGCACTGGAATGGGTTACCTAGGGAGGTGGTGGAATCTCCTTCCTTAGAGGTTTTTAAGACCTGGACTGACAAAGCCCTGGCTGGGATGATTTAGTTGGGGTTGGTCCTGCTTTGAGCAGGAGGTTGGACTAGATGACCTTCCAAGGTCTCTTCCAACCCTAATCTTCTATAATTCTATAATAGGTTTTGATTGTTTGTTTTACATAATTACTCAATTTCAGTTTGACTGCTTTGTGCTTGTTTTGATTTCTTGGTTTTTTTATGTGTTTTAATGAATTAACTTCCAAGATCAGAGTGAGTGCTTTTGGGTGTTTGCCAATAACTGAATAAACCCAGGTCTCAGTAGAAAGAACTCAAAACTTTTGTAGTGCTGTTTCAATGTTGGACAGGGAAAGAGTTTAAAACATCTTTAACTGTTTCAACTGTTGAGATCAATACAACAGAGATTGACCCAGGCTGATCCTAGAATAGCCAGTAGGTTGGTGGTTTGGGCACTCACTTGGGAAATGGGGGGGAAGCAAAGCAGAGATTTGAATCTGAGCCTCCCCCATCCCATGTGAACTCTCTAGCCATTGGGACACTGACTGTTCTCATGTCTCTCCCTCCCTCTTATTTTTCACAAAAAAACTTTGAATGGTCTCTGTCCCATCCCAATGCAAACTTGAAATCCCCAAAAGTTTTGCAAGACAAGAAAACCATTTCCCACCCAGGACTTCTATTTCTGGCTCTGCCATTGATTTCTTACATGGCTTTACTCAGGTTAGATAACCTCTCAGTGCTTCAGTTTCCCCATTTGTAGAAAGGTTAAAATGATATTTGTCCATATGGCAACGTTGCTATGAGGCTTAGGCTACGTCTTCACTACCCGCCATATCGGCGGGTAGCAATCGATTTCTCGGGGATCGATATATCGCGTCTCATCTAGACGCGATATATCGATCCCTGAATGAGCTTCTGTCGACTCCGGAACTCCACTAACCCGAACGGCGGTAGCGGAGTCGACATGGGGAGCCGCGGACGTTGATCCCGCACCGTGAGGACGGTAGGTAATTCGATATAAGATACTTCGACTTCAGCTACGTTATTCACGTAGCTGAAGTTGCATATCTTAGATCGATTCCCCCCATAGTGTAGACCAGCCCTTAGTTAATGCTTACAAAGTGCATTGTGCTCTTTAAATGAAAAGTGCTCTGCATGTTTTTATTGTATTGTTTTTGTTCTGTTACACTGAGTTAAAGCATTTGTTTTTCACCTCCGGAAGCTGGAGTTCAAACATAACAACTGTGTGTCAAATTGTGATTGGACAGGACATCAGTTTAAACTTTAAATAGAAACCTTATTGGACCCTCTAAGGTTCAGCTACAGTTACCTCAGAATCACATCTGAATCCCTCTGTTGTCACCATCCTCCCTGTCACACAGATTATCAGATCTGAGCCCCCTCTGTCATTCCACTACCATACCCAAATACTTGCCAGATCCTGTCGCTTTTTCCCTCCTCAAAGTCTCCAGAGTCCATCCTTTCCTCTCCAGCCCTAATGCTGAAACCCTCATGAACATCTTGATCACCTCTTACCTACATTGCTTCTACCACCACCTTTCTGGTCTCCAACATCTCATCTCACTGCATTCAAAATGCTGCTTCTAAAATCATCTCTCTCTCCCTCTGCTCTGACCCTTCATCATCCATGGAGATGCTCAGATGTTACAGCAATAGAGGCCACATAGGTATGAGGACAAAGAGAGGGAATTTATAAAGTGCCTGTCTCCTTAATAGCTAAACAGCAGCTATGTCACTCCCCTCATCCTATCCCTTTACTAGCTTCCTTTCATCGTTTGCACGTCATCCTAACCTTAAAAGCTCTGTTCAGCTCTGATCCGGCCTGCAGCTCCATTGTTGTATGTTGTGTTGGTGTATCCATGTCAGTCTCAGGATATTAGAGAGATACTTTGCATCTCCATTCTCATTTCTTCCTCTTCCTTTTCCCTCTCTCTTTCTCTGCTTATGCACCTTCCCAGGACTGGCCTTAGCAGTGGGCCACCCGGCCGACCGCCCAGGGCATAGGGTGACCAGACAGCAAGTGTGAATAATTGGGACGGGGGGAGGGGGGGTAATAGGCTTCTATATAAGAAAAAACCTCCAATATTGGGACTGTCCCTATAAAATCGGGACATCTGGTCACCCTACCAGGGCACCATGGTCAAGTGGCGCCATGCAGCAGTGCACGCTGCTGGTGTAGAGTCAGAAACTGCTCCCTGGGGAGTGCCACGTGGTTGGGGGAGGGGAGATTTCTCCCTGTGTCCTCCTGGCAGAGGAACATGGGAGGGTCATGAGCGGTGATGCACAGACTTCTGTGGGTAAGAATGGTGTCCTTAGCCTCTGTTTGTCAGAGGATGGAGATGGATGGCAGGAGAGAGATCACTTGATCATTGCCTGTTAGGTTCACTCCCTCTGGGGCACCTGGTATTGGCCACTGTCGGTAGACAGATACTGGGCTAGATGGACCTTTGGTCTGACCCGGTACGGCCGTTCTTATGTTCTTATGACTCCATCCTCCCAGTGTTTCTCCATGCCTCCCTAGAGGGCTGTGAGTAGGGGGAGTGAGGAGCAATACCAAGCACTGATGCCTCCAGGTCGCTTTCCCTCTCTGGGCTGTGCTGTGAGACAAGCCTCAGGACCTGCTGCTCCCCCGTCCTCCCCTTACGCAGCCCACCTGGATGCGGGGAGCCCTGATGTTCCTCGCCCCTCCCCCACCCCCACATCCCCTTAGGGGGCATGGCGGAGTAGTATCTGGTGGGGTCGAAGCGAGCAGCCATGCCAGCCGCTCCGTGCATCCAGGTCACTTTCCCCACATGGGCACAGGAGTGGGATGCAAAGGATAGTCATGAAAGGTGGGTGGGGAGCCCACAGAAGCCGGGGCAAGGGGGGACACCACACCCAAGTGGCCCGGGGGCTTCAAAATACAAGTTCGCCCAGGGCACCATTTCCCCTAAATCTGGCTCTGCTCCTTTCATTCTGAATAGCATGTTGAAACACTCTGTGGTCCAGCAACATCCGTGGCCCGGCATGATTTTAGTTACTTGGATTTCCGCTTATCGTGGGTGGGGCCAAGTTTCCTGCGGTCCGGCAAAGTTTGTTTACAGCCGCCAGTCCTGGCTCTCTGTGTTCTGTGCAGCTATTTAGCTCTAATTTACCCCTAAATAGGTCTTCTAAGAGCCCGGCAAGCCGTGGCAGTGTTGGTAATGCTGCTAGGCATAAGCATGTGTCAGTGTCGATACAGCAAACGGTGGAATTGTTGCAGAAATTGGAAAAGGGGGCACATCGGTACGTGTTTCGTTTATTTGGCTCATCGAGATAAAAATAAAGAGAACCACTCGCTACGATACTGTATTGACCTCCCGTGGGTTGGCAAATTCTCTGGTTCGGCACCAGTCAGGTCCCAAGGGTGCTGGAGTAGAGAGGTTCAACCTGTATCACTTTTGTAGCCTTCTACAGTCACCTACGTGCCTTCTGCAAGGCTGTTCTATGCTTGTGGCTCTCTCAGTTTCCAAGCAACTTGCCTCAATTTATTCAAATCCCCCTTCCAATATACTTCATCTACATATTTTTACTCTTTGTTATTATTTATTTCTGATAGCACCTGAGATGTGCTAGATTTCCAAACTCTTAAGGGCCATCCCTGCTCTCAGGAGCTCATAATCTAAGCCTTTAAATGATAATCCACTGATCAGAGGATGTATGGTGGGAAAAAAGTCTGGACTGATTCAAGTTTCATCCTTCAGTCTACAGTATATAGCACATCTATTGATCCGCATTGTCTGCATGACTTAGGTTTTGATCCTGCTTCAGTAGGGACTCTCAGTTCCCATAGACACCAACTGTAAGTCTCATGGGGCAGGGCAAATGTCTGCCTTTATAAATTATACAATTCTGAGCAAAATGGCAGTGCTATATAGGGGCCAGATCCTGTGCCACCCTTGCTCACATTGGTTTAACGAGGACTGCGTGAGGAATAAAGCCATGTTCATCAGCAGTATGGCTGGAAGGAAGAATTTGGCCCTAAATTATTAATATAGTCTCTCATGCAAAACCAGCCCAGATCAGGTATAACTGAGAATCTGCTGGACTGGAGTAGCAGGTGAGGACAGGTGAGTAGCAGAGCTGTGCAGCTAGGAATCGGTGAGGGCTTGCCTACACTATGGACAATGTTCATTCTGTTCATAAGCATTACATTCACTCAGCGCATCAAAGACTTGGTCTACACTGTCAAGTTAGGTAGACGCAAGGCAGCTTACCTTGAGCTAGTTATGACAGTGTACACACTACAGCCACAAGAGGCGTAGGGCTTATGTCGGTGTAGTTAGGGCAGTGCAGTGTCAGGGTAGACACTGCGTTACCTACACCAGGTGTTGGGTGTATTGTTCATTTAAGGGCACCATTGGAGTCCTGACATTGACAAGAAAGTCCAGCTCCCAGCTTCCCAGCCGAGCTGCTGTGGGATGCTGCTGGGTCTCTGCTCCAAGCTGGGCTACCATCCAGGCTCCCAGATTGGGCTGCCCCTGGGCTCCCTCGGAACCCCACAGGGAGCCCAGCAGTGCTCCCTGCTCCCAGCAGTGAGCCCAGCTGAGTTCCCCACCGGAAGCATGGCAGCTTACTGATCTCCAGGTGTGGAGCTTCCCGTTGGAGGTGAAAAGCCCTGGGAGTCTGGGATCCCAGCAGGAAGCTGCATGGATCTGAGAGCCCTGGCTCTCATATTAAGAAAAAATAATTCTACCCACTGCAGGAGTTACTGGATGAAATGCTATGCCCTGTGTTGTGCAGGAAGTCAGACTAGGGGAATCATAAAGATCTCTTTTGTATTTACCGATCTTTGCAGTTATCATGCCTTTTACAGTGAATCTGCAGTTTTTACATGCTGTATGGAATTATATGTTGTTACTTCAAGCTTTCCAACCTTTTTGAGGACAGGCTGCTTGTACAATAATAGTATTTGGAGATCTGTGCTAAAATGATTTACAAAAAAATACCTGTGAAGTACATCAAAGATGTCCCTGGATTAGATGGTTTATTTGTTATCTTTCAGTGTATCTCCTTTGATATATTAGGGTGTATTTTAAGAAGGCTTGATAGAGGATGATCAGTATGCACGGTATTTCATCGCTCTGTTGCAATACTAAAAATGAATGCAAGCATGCCACAGAACTACTATTTAAGTGTCTTAATTTAATCAGGGTATTTTGATTACAAACAAACTGTGATTTTTCCTGAGGTGTCTGTGAAAACTTGAATCAGCAAGAGTAAATCTTTCCATATCTGTTAACCAAGTTTTCTCTTTAGTGTGCATGGACAGTTTCAAACCTCAGTAAAATTGTCTGTTTTGCTTAGTCTCTGATTAGAAAAATGCCTGCAGCTCTTACAAGGAAACATTTAGCAAATGCAAGTAATATTTTCTTGAAAGTACTCATGATAAGTTCATACATGTTTTAAAGAAATACGTACTTGAATACAATCCTTTTATTAAGTGTGTGAGATCCATGTACAGCTCCTTAATGACATAAAATCTAGAAAAATCCTGTTGCTTCCATATCCAAACCAGTTATTTTCAGATTCAGTTTTTGTTGGCCCACCCACAAATGGAGTAAGTAGTTCCCGTTCATTGATGTGTTGCTGGACCAGTGCGTAGATGGGTGTGTATGTGCTCACCAGCTCCTGAAGGGACTTTGGCATATGACAGCTGCATATGGGCTATGGATAGTAACAACTACATCACACAATGGAGCATGGATTTGCCTAATAAAAGGTAGTGTCCCCAAATAGTTCTCTAATCCTTCTAAACCTGCCCATACTTCTGTAATTGAACAAACAGAACAATCCGCTCCATGAGAATATCAGTGGTCACATGACTTCAGCATGCTCCTGTCCTCCGTTATGGATACAATGAACCAATCAGGAATCACAAAAAACTCATGTAGTATGAGACTAACACCATCAATCTTAGAGCTTGTTTAGATGAACAGTTAACACGTGTGTCATACATTAACTGACCATGCAACCATGCACTAAAATACCTTGATCTACTTCACCTTGAAACGGGGGTTTCAAAAATGCTCTGTAAAAATGCTAAATGTCATACATATGGAAGTTCTCTTGTAAAAAGTTTTTAAATGGAAAAGTAAAATTGTCTTGTCAAAAAAACAACAGCAACAATTTTTCATAACAAATATTTTTCCCAGCTGATTGTTATGTTGGATGTCACTCCAACACATCTGTGACAGATAATGTAACTTTTTTATACATACACACAGAGCTATGGATGAGTGCATTTAAAATTAAATCCATTTCAGATGAGCAAGACAAGACAGTCAGATGCTAATAACGCTGTAAATATTCCTCATTACATCAGTAACATTCAGTCACTGTTTATGTGGGCTGAGATGGATTTTTAGAAATGGAAGCAGCCTGCCGATTCTTGGGATTTCATTATGAGTCTCTCAGTATTTGATGTTTTTCCTAAAGCCCCAGGGGATGGACACAAGTGATTACATGAGAAACTTTGCATTAATTTAAAAAGAAAAGACATTTTAAGTCTTTGCGGTTGCAGAGAAAAGCTCAAAAAATATAACCCAACTGTAACCTAACAACTTAAAAACCACAGGCAAATAAGAACCTACAATTTATTATTATTATTTAAAATCTCAAGATTTTTAAGCCGGTCTTGTGATTTTTTTTTGCAGGGGAGGGGGTGATTGGCTCATGATTTGGGGGGTTTGTGATACTGGAAACATGCTTGATTTCTGCCTGGTTGTGCTGGAAAGCACTGAAAGAGTTAATGTCCTTCCACTACCCAGAAGCAGCGCTGCGACTATCTGGGTTACTACTAGTTGCAGACCTCAATTGAGACTGCACAGGCCTTTGTGCTCCACAGTGTTGCCAGGTGGAGTCAGGTGAGTTTGGCGGGGGCTGGAGCCTATCTTGCAACATGAGAAGCTCTGGCCCTCTGGCGAACTGCAGCTCTGCCTGGAGGAAAGAGTGGGAATGGTGAGGAAACTGAAGTAGGGATTTGAGTCCAGATCTCCTAGTACCCACAGCGCCTTGCTGGGCACTCAATGCCCATCTGAATCCCCCAAGGTCCAGTGTCCCTCTCCAATGCCATGGTTTGTGGCTCCATGTCGAGTGGTGACTCATCCACAGTGTAATAACCTGATGAGTCTGCAGAGCAGCAGATTCTTTGCCTGCCTTCCTCTCCCTCCAAGGGTGAGCTGGAAAAGTTACCTCGGGTGAACCAGCACCAATAGCAGGTGGCACAAGAGAAGGCGCCAGCCAAGCAGCGATGCAGGGTGCAGGCAGCAGCGGGGAACAGGAAGAGCAAACTGCAAGCAGGGGCCGTGTGGCAGCTGCTCTGGCTGGACAACAGCAAGACAATGGAGAGAGGATCACAAGACCACCAATGGTTAGCCTGAACGCTGGCTGGCGGGAACCCAGCCCCGTGCTCAGTTCTAGAACTGGCTGGGAATTTTCTGATATTTTGTCCCAAAAAAGCCAATTTGTGAAAATGGAAAATTTCTACCAGAAAGGGGGCTGTTTGGACAGACTCCTGGACTCGAAACTTTTTTTTTAAAAAAAGTATGTATGTATGTATGTATGTATATATGTATATATGAGATGATTGGGTTAGTTTGCTCCCTTAAAGAAGCAAAAGCACATCACAGCTTAGTAACAGTGATAAATACACCCTCCTCTCCAAGTACAGCACTGATTTGCATTATGGTGAAAACAGAACATAGGTTAAGTGATACCAGGTAGATGGAATAAAGTTAGAAAGGGTTAGAAACAAATAAAGGTAAAATATGCTTTCTAGAGACTAAGACCTAACTTAACAAGCTACAGTCTTTGTTCAAGGCAGTTTCCTTACCAATCTTCCATTCCCAGAGACTTCAATCTCCGAGGCTGAAGGACCCATTTTTCTTAGATTTCTCAGTGGCTCGCTCTTCCCCACCCTCACTCACTTTCACAGGGCTGGGGCAGTGGCTTGGGGTGTGGGAGGGGGTAAGGGCTCTGGGCTGGGGGTGCAGGCTCTGGGGTGGGGCCGGGGATGAGGGCTTTGGGATGCAGAACGGGGCTTCAGGTTTGGGGGGGCTCAGGGCTGGTGCAGAGGGGTGTGAGGGGGGTGAGGGCTTTGGGCTGCAGGAGGGGGCTCCTGGCTGGGGGGAGGCTCAGGGCTGGGGCAGGGGTTGAGGTGCAGGGGGGTGTGAGGGCTCTGGGCTGGGGGGACGGCTCTGGGGGTGGGTCCAGGGAAGAGGGGTTTGGAATGCGGGAAGAGGCTCTGGGTTTGGGGGGGGGCTCATGGCTGGGCCTGGGGGGTTGGGCTCGGGGTTGGGGTGTGGGCTTATCCAGTCAGTGGCACAGCGGGGGGGCTAAGGCAGGCTGCCTGCCTGTCCTGACACTGCATTGCGCACACGCCACAAGGGCCAGCAGGTCCAGGGCTAGTAAGCGGGGGCGGGGGCAGAAGGCTCCATGCGCACTGCTTTGGCCCACAGGCTCCGCCCTCACCCCAGCTCCCATTGGCTGGGAACCGGCCAATGGGAGTGCGGAGCTGGTGCTCAGGGCAGGGGCACCATGCGGAGCCCTGTGGCCCCCTGCCAAAAAGCCCGACCTTCTGGCCAATTCCAGGGCTCAGCGCAGTGCCCCAGGACAAGCAGGGACTAGCCTGCCTTAGCGCCACAGAAAACTGGACATCTGGTCACTGTACTATCAGTTGCCACAGAAGGCCTACATTTACCTGTATAACCTCGCTAAATTTCACAGATCATGGTGTGAGTCCAATACATTCATCCACATGCTGCTTCCAAGCTTTTCACAGCATGGGTGGCATTTTGATGTGCTGCTAGTGAACATCCCTTCAGCCAGCTGCATTCAAGTGAACCTTCAGGTCACAGAGGGTTCAGTTTTCTTTGTGAGGGATCAACATAAGGATGGTGAACCATTTCTGCCTTGAAAATAGGGCCTTACTGGGTTTGACTGGTGAATTAGCTTTTTACCAGCCCTCTGCTCAGGACTAAATTGCATCCAGAGTGTGTAGGAGATGCTAATCTTGCTGTAAACCAGAAATTCTGAAAAATACTTAATTCTCTTGTAGAGAAGAGGGAGGCACTTACCCACACTGTAAATCTGACTTATCAAATAGAGAAATACACTTTTTACAGCACTTGGTAATCAGTAAAGAAAGTGACTGGTATGCTTCCAGAGCATCCCTGTGGAAACCATTCCTCTGAACTTCCCAAATACGAGATCAACCTGCATCCCTGAAATAGACTTGGAGTCTTCCCAAGCTGGCCAGGAGATAAAACAATTTTGTGGGGATTTCTTCATTCATTCATTTATTCACCCCTCTCTGAATTTGATGTAACATATGAAACTACCATAATTGGCCATAGTCATTGTGTACCATAGTCATTCTTAGCTGTGCATGTTATAGATCTTGGAGCATTTCACTGCAGGTCAGGGATTCCTGGCTCTTTGCCATCTTTGAGAAAGAAGCTTTTGGAAAGCTTCATGTCTGAGGAGTCACTAGAGTGGTTACTAGAAAGTGAAAACTCATCTGTGTAGATAAAGCACTCCCGGGCTCTTCCAGATGCTGCTAGTTGAGTACAAATCCACAAAGGATGTATCTGCAGTCAAAGTTCTGGAAAAGCAGAGTCCACCTATGGGAGCATTGAAAAGGTCAGTAGCTGTAATTCATGAAGACTCAGACTTTTCCTCTAAGAAGGAAAAAAGGAGTGTCAAATAATGCACCTTCCTAACTATTAAATGAGTAATGGGTAGAAGGTAGGACCACAATTTAAAAAAAAAGTAGGCGCCTAGAATTAGACCTCTAAGTTTATGTGTAGATAGATAAGAGACCTCACTTTCAATAGCTCCCATGGAGGTCATTCTCTGCATCACATTACATCACCTTAGAGCAGGTGCAAATTCTTTTATGTAAAGGTTTTCCAATCAATTCATCCATAACAGACTTTAAGTTCACTAGACTCAGGAGAGGTTGCTAAGGGGCAAACATAAGAGATTTTTTTAAAACCACAAATCAGGAAACCAGATCAAGGTTTGGAGGGTGGGTTTTAAGTTTACGTTCAGTATCTTTCTGCTTAGTGCTTAAATACTTTTCAAATAAAAAGCAACAAATGTAAACTTAAAAGCTACCTTTCTTGGTGGGGTTACACATGAGTCATTTGCAATCCAGTTACTCATCTCCTTAGTGTTTAAGGACCTGAAATTAGAAAACCTGTTGTGGAAATAGTATGTTCCACCCTGGGCACCAAAGATGTCTGGTTTTTCTTGGTTTTTCTTGGTTTGTTTTCTAAAAAGTCTGCAGTATTGGATTGATTCAAAGCTTTGATACAAGAAACAAAATCTGGCATCACAAACACGACATGTTTCTAGATTCTTAGCATATTCAGAATACAAAAGCCAGCACAAACTACAGGGTTGAGGGAATGATCAAATGACAGACAAGCCTTGTCTGTAGACCAGCCTAAGGATTTCCCTAAGTCACCATACCAGGGGGTCCAGTTTGCCAGAACAGTTCATACTTGTCACTGAAGGAGAATGTCAGTTTCCATCAGCAGCACAAATCAAGATCAGTTTCTGAACGACACATGTTTCTTTCCCATGTTAGAACCATACAGGAATCAGAAGGCTGCTGTGTGTTCATATGTGATTCCCCGAGGAATATTCGAAATCAGAAATCTTTTGGTGTTAATATCAAGATGTAAATAGATAAGGCAGACAAAGGAAGTATTATCTTCATTTCCCAGATGAGGAACTGAGTCAGAGAGAGAGAAAGTAACCTGCCCCCAAAGGGGCAAAGTCTGGGCCAGACTCAGGAATTAAACACATACCTCCTGAACCCTAGCCCACCATGTTAGCTAGAAGACCACCCCTCCTCAGTGCTAATGCCACCCTGTCCTTTGTTTTTCCACCACGTTAAAAACCATCATCCATCCTCTTACACAAAATCAGCCCCAGTGGCTTTGCATTCTTTAGACACAGATATTGATTCTTCATTCTAACAGCTTTACATTGGTGCAACTATTGACTCAAGGAAGTTACTTGCAATTTGCTTTGGAGTACCAGAGGAAAATCAGGCCAGTTATTTCTAGTTCAGTAGTTTCCAAGAAAACAAACTGCTGTAAAGACTCAGTTATGCCCCATGCCCAGGACTAGGGACAGTGGCTGTGGAAGAAGAGGACAGACAAACCTTCCATGAAGGGAAAACAGTACTACATATTACTAAGCAGCACTTAAATAGAACTTTGTACTGTTTATGACTGTTTCTTATAATAGAAAAAGTTTTCTTCTCCTGTTTGTCCTTTCCTTAAGGGCAGGGCCGGCTCCAGACCCCAGCGCGCCAAACGCGCGCTTGGGGTGGCATTTTGCCGGGAGGGCGGCAGGCGGCTCCGGCAGACCTCCCGCAGGCATGACTGCAGAGGGTCCGCTGGTCCCGCAGCTCCGGTGGCGCATCCGCAGGCGTGCCTGCGGGAGGTCCACCAGAGCCGCGGGACCAGCGGACCCTCCGCAGGCACGTCTGCAAGAGGTCCCCCGGAGCTGCAGGACCGGCGACCGCCAGAGCGCACTGCACGACGCGCCGCCCTGCTTGGGGCGGCGGAATTCCTAGAGCCGCCCCTGCTTAAGGGTCTAATCATTAGCTACTGAATACATCAAATTGTATTCTGGTCTCCCATGTTTAAGAAAGATGAATTCAGACTGGAATAGGTGTAGAGAAGGTCTACTAAGATGATCAGAGGAATCGAGAACCTACCTTATGAAAGGAGACTTAAGGAGCTTGAGTTGTTTAGCCTAACAAAATGAAAGTTGAGGGGAGATATGATTGCTCTCTATAAATGGAGGCGAGTGATACACACCAGGGAGGGAGAGGAGTTATTTAAGTTAAGGGCTAATGTTGGCACAAGAATAAATGGGATATAAACTGGCCATCAGTAAGTTTATGCTTCAAATTAGATGAAGGTTTTGAACCGTCACAGGAGTGAAGTTCTGGAACAGCCTTCTTAGGAGAGTAGTGAGGGCAAAAATCCTAACATGTTTTAAGACTGAGCTTGATAAGTTTGTGGAGGGGACTCTGAGTTACTATAGAAAATTATTTCCCTGGGGTCTGTCTGGTGGGTCTTGCCCACATGCTCGGGGTCTAACTGATCAAAATATTTGGGGCTGGGAAGGAATTTATCCCAGGTCAGATTGGCAGAGACCCTGGTTTTTTTTCACCTCCTTCTGCAGCATGGGGCATGGGGCATTTGCTGGTTTGAACTAGAGTAAATGGTAGATTCTCTGTAACTTAATTTTTTAAATCAAGATTTGAGGACTTCAGTAACTCAGCCAGAGGTTATGGGCCTATTACAGGAGTGTGTGGGTGAGGTTCTGTGGTCTGCAATGCACAGGCGGTCAGACTAGTTGATCATGATGGTCCCTTCTGGTCTTGAAGTCTGCGTTTTTGAGAATCACAGGCAGCGGAGTTACATTTGCATAAAACTGGACCAAAGCAATGGGAAATAAGGCCCCATATTTTCACTGCATGAATACGGCTACAACAATCTCTTGAGAATTCACCCCATGCTCTGTGCAGAGACTCTTTATTTGGGTATTTCAAAGCCCTGGCTAGAACACAGTCTGCAGAAACTTGTACCACTTTGCTTTGTGAGTCTGGCTTGGAGAGACATAAGAGAGAGCCAGGCCCCTTCTTCCTATTTTAACACACATAACTAGTTGTAATAGGCCATAAAATTACCTGGTGTTTACCTGCCATTAATTTCCCTTTGTCCTTGTTTTATGGGACAGCATAACTTTGGTGCTGGTATAGCAGCAGCTGCTACCCTGTTCCAGAGGCTTAACTTATGGGTTTTGGTTTGGGCTGGGTTTGTTTTTTTGAATGCTTAGGGTTTGCAGTCTGGTGGTCTCAATGGAAAATGTTCAATCAACCCTAGGTTTTAACCATCGATTGTCAGAATTTTGATACGGTGAAAACTTACCAGCTCCACTTGACATTTTGCATTGCTGTCCCAAGCCAAGGAATTCATAAAAATACGCAATTGCTTTGACCTTACAATGCTAATGGAAAATATGTCAAGTGTATTGATTCTTCTGTGTTCGTATTAATAGGATAGGGAGTAGGCCAAGTATTGTAACTGTTTTTAGCCACATCAATAGATCGTACAATATGTTCCAGGGTTTGTTTCTTTTTAAAATATTTTTATATCTGAGTGTTCATCCTGCTAGCCAGCAATCAGTATCAGACATGAGTTCATTCCTCATTTTGATGCAAAAAAGCTGATACAGTAGAAAGCGATCCAAAGTGCTTTACAAACATTAACTGACTCACCCCCACGTCAGCCCTGAGAGAGCCATAATAGCCATAGTCGAGCTGAAGAAACTGAGGCAGAGAAGTGAATGGCTCAGGAGCACAGAGTTAGTCACTGTCATGATGATGATTAGGCTCAGAGATTCCTGGTGCCCTGAGTACAGCTTACATTTTTTTCTAAAGACACAACTTCTCCACCTGCTGGTCCTGAGAAGGAAGCCCTATCAGGTGTACCCACCATCTGAGAGGTCCTAAACCCCAGAGTCGCTAGGACCCAGAAGGAGAATGAGCAGGTGTCATAGGTCTCACCCCCACTTGGAGCTGTTGGGTTCACAAGATGGGGACCTGCATGGACTTTCCTAAACTAAAATCCTAGTTTAGATCTGGTAAAAGCTGCCACCACCCAATAATGTACGTGTATTGGGACACAGTCCTTTCCCAAAATCTTTGGGGATCCCAAGATCCCCAAATCCATGGAGTTCTTACACCCAGGAGAAATAAACCATTCCCCCCTGCTTCCTCCCCCCTTCCTTTTCCTAGGAGAGATACCGGGATCCACTACAGAGGGATGCTTCCCTCCTCCCCTTTCCCTGAGAATCCACCCAAGGAAAGATCAACCAAGTCCTTTACAGAAAAGATTTATTAAAGACTAAAAAGAAAGTAACTGTCTCTGTAACCAAGATGGAACAATACACAGGGTCTAAACTTATCAATCTCTGGAGAGAATTCCCCCTCCTTTCTTTCTCAGTAAAAGCAATAACAGTACAGAATTAAAGAAATTCTAGAGCAAAACACAGAATTGCAAATACAGAAATAAAAGTATAAGAATACTAGTTCCTTGCTAATACTCACTAGCTTGAATAGAAGAATTTATTGCAGAAACCTGGGAGGACTTGATTAAGATGTCTGGACTCCCTCAACTCCCAAGAGAGACTCTCTAAAAAAACAAAGAACAGGAAAAAAAAAACTTACCTCCACAGGGATTTGAAAATATCTTGTCCCTCATTGGTCCTCTGGTCAGGTGTCTACAGGTACTGCTTGTTAACCCTTTACAGGTAGAAAAAAACCTTAACCCTTAACTAACTGTTTATGACAGCAGGGGAGGGAGCTGTCCCTCTCCCTGTCCCCTGTGATTTGGGCTGCCCCTGCCCCATCCTTTCCCCACACCCCATTCCAGAGCAGCAGGTAATCAGCCTCATGTTCTCCTCTGCTTGAATAGCGCTCAGCTGTGGAGCTGAGGCTTCAAGGGATCGCACAACCAGCTTCACAACCCCCTGAAGCAGCCTTTCCCAACTGCTGTGTGTAGGGGATGTCACCGCTGACCCCTGTTCAGGTGCCCCATGCCCCATCCTGGCAGAGTCACAGCGTTTAAGGCCAGAAGCTGTCCCTTTCTCCCCCTTCAAGAGCAGCAGGCCCCCAGCATCCAAACTTGCCCAAGAACACTCACTGAAAAATTATCCCAGGATCAAAATACCACAACTCTTCAAACCCATCAAGGGTTGTGGGGTGTTTTATTGGCCAATTTGTGGATTGTAGCCCAAAGCAGGTCAACAACTGCTGCACCAAGAGGGGAGGATTTCACACAATTACCTCACACCCACCACCTCCCTGCTGCCCTTGCAAGGCTGAAGGCCTGAAAACCACTCCTCTCTGTGGATTCCTGGAGAACACCTGTTTCCCAGAGTAACACAGATGGCAAATACCCAGGAAAGTTCTCTGTCAGAGTCTTACCAGTCATATGGACCTGGGGGATTCCTGTCTTCTGCTGGAGACATATAGCCACCTTCATAGAATCATAGAATATCAGGGTTGGAAGGGACCTCAGGAGGTTATCTAGTCCAACCCCTGCTCAAAGCAGGACCAATCCCCAGATTTTTACCCTAGTTCCCCAAATGGCCCCCTCAAGGATTGAACTCACAACCCTGGGTTTAGCAGGCCAAGGCTCAAACCACTGAGCTATCCCTCCCCCACCACAGACCTGAAGTAGTGGAGATTTGCAGTCTATCTGCTGCAAGGTCTAGCTAATGGGATTTTGAGATGTGCAACCATCTGTTTATGTTCACTGTTGGAGTGCTTCACACTTAATGCATTCTTGCTGGGGCAATTGAACCTGCATCCTAATCTACCATTCTAACTGCTGGACTAGCCTTCCTTACCTTTAATACACTGCTTCAAATCCAGCCCAAGTTACCAGTCACTGAAGGCTGTTACCCTCTGAGGGCTTTGTGGTGCCATATGTGAAAAGAGTTGGCGCTCTCTGTTAAATCACTAGTGACTGGGTTCACATTGTAGAAGAACCTGCTTCCACACTAGGCACCCTTTAGGGTGACCAAATGCCCTGATTTTATAGGGCTAGTGCCGGTTTTGGGGTCTTTTTCTTATATAGGCTCCTATTACCCCCCACCTCCTGTCCCGATTTTTCAAGTTTGCTGTCTGGTCACCCTAGCGCCCTTAGTGGCATTCTCAGCAGACAAGTTAAGGGCACGAGTAGGCATGCACAGATTAAATGAGCACAGAAAATGGTCTCCCTTCTCAAGCCCTAGAGTTACCGAAGGCTCATCCAGGTCAGAGTTCAGGTAATTATCATCAGGTAAAAGGGATGATAAATGTACTGAACTTACATGCTCAGTAGGTTTCCCCAGCAGCATATTGGTGCTATTGTCCAACTTTACAAACCTAGTTTATAAACTAGGGAATGGGCATAAGAACGACCATCCTGGGTCAGACCAAAGGTCCATCTAGCCCAGCATCCTGTCTTCCAACAGTGGCCAATGCCAGGTGCCCCAGACGGAATGAACAGAACAGGTAATCATCAAATGATCAGTCTTCTGTGACCCATTCCCAGCTTCTGGCAAATCATTATGTAAAAAACCAAGACTATCTTAACCCTCAGCTCCTCTCTTAAAAATTAGATATTCTGGGACAATTTCATTCCTCTCTGTAAAAAGAACAGGAGTACTTGTGGCACCTTAGAGACTAACAAATTTGTTTCAGCATAAGCTTTCGTGGGCTACAGCCCACTTCATCGGATGCATAGACTGGAACATACAGACAGGAGATATTTATACATACAGAGAACATGAAAAGGTGGAAATATGCATACCAACTGGAAGAGTCCAATCAATTGAGATGAGCTATCATCAGCAGGAGAAAAAAACCCTTTGAAGTGATAATTGAGATGACCTATAGAAGGTGTGAGGAGAACTTAACATAGGGACATAGATTCAATTAGTGTAATGACCCAACCGTTCCCAGTCCCTGTTGGGAAATCCTTCTTGGACTCTCACAACCACAGATTACCCAGCATTTCTCTTCAAGTCATTTGAGTTCTGGGGTTCCCCAGAGTTGCAGGAAGGATGCCTGATTTGGGGGAACCCTGGTGTGCCCCAGATTTCAATGGAACAGCAACCAAATCCCAGCAGAGAGAGTGCTGGACTTCAAGCACTCAAAAAGAATATCACAGAAGGTAGGGGACCTATTGAGAATTAAAAGAAAATAAGGATGGTGTTGGGGCGAGTTAGAAAGACCTGATTACACCGTGTGAGGGACACAAAGGAATGGGAAATGAGAAGGCTGGGAAGAAGAACATATGGATAAATCTAGCCCTGTAAGATTAACCCAGGAGAGACCCTTTATCTTTGTGATAAAACATGACATTTGTTCTGCTTCAAATGACACAATGCAATCTGACAAAGTGACACATGAGCTCTCAGGGCAGCTATTGGAAATCCATCTTCTGGCACTTTTAAGTACTCTTGCAGTAAAAGGGAAAATAGCTTTTTCCGTGCTTTTGAGAATCAAGTGCTGTGCCATAAAATCAAACACCTGGAGGCTAGCTGGCATGCTGAAAAGAAGTAGTGAATGGACGTGGTTGCTACCTATACTGATGATATGCAGGGGAGTCACAACAGGAAAATAAGGGCAGGTGTCGTTTTTCCACATGGTATGTAATTGGACTGTGGAACTCATTGCCACTGAAAGTTGTTGAGACCAAGAAATTAAGGATTGGACATTTATATGCATATCTAGAATATACAGAGTTATAACTCATGCCCAGACTGCAAAGAGGAGCAGCAGGCAGGGGAATTATGTGAGGGAGTTTTCCAAGTAAAGGAGGAGCGACGATGTGACCCTGGGGTTGAGTTTGCTGTCATTTTGTTTGTCGTTGTGTGTTTGCTTGCCGTGGTAAAAGCAGGGGCGGCTCTACGTTTTTGGCCGCCCCAAGCAGTCATGCCCGGGAGGTGCCCTGGAGCCGCGGGAGCAGCGGACCTCCCGCGGGCATGACTGCGGAGAGGGCGCTCGTCCCGCGGCTCGGCTGGACCTCCCGCGGCTGCGGACGGTTCGCAGGTCCGGCGGCTCCGCTGGAGCTGCCGCAGTCATGCCTGCGGGAGGTCCACTGGAGCTGCGGGACGAGCGCCCCCTCCGCAGTCATGCCTGCGGCAGGTCCGGTCGTCCCGGGGCTCCGGTGGACCTCCCGCAGGCATGACTGCGGCAGGTCCGCCGGCCCAGCCTGCCGCCCCCCCCGGGAAAGGGCCGCCCCACGCGCGTGCTTGCCGCGCTGGGGTCTAGAGCTGGCTCTGGGTAAAAGTCAATATCTTGGAGCAGTCCAAGGGAGCTTTTCTTTAGGCAAGGAGCTGACATCTAAACTCCCCAGCAGCTGGATGGAAAAGGGGCCCCAGGAAGCCTGGCTGGTGATCACTTGAACCCATCTCAGACTGTGAGTAACGACATCTGGGATGTCCTAAACCTATTGTGTATGCGTCTGATTAATATCGAATAAATAGCATATTTAGATAGGAGCACGGTTGCGTGTATTAAACATTTATTGATTTATTCCTGACACCACCTGGAGAGAAACAGGTAAGTTACCACTGCTTTGGGTTCTGAAAACCCAGTGTAACCGCATGTAAAATTGAAACGGTCATAGAGGAGTTTTTAAACTAAGGGCTGGGGAAAAGCTGACAGGTGTGGAGGAACACACAGTCCAGACAGACACATCCCTTAGGGGAGAATTTATTAAAGGAGCCATAGGTGTCGACTCTATGGGTGCTCCAGGGCTGGAGCACCCATGGAAAAAAATTGTGGGTGCTCAGCACCAACTGGCAGCTCCATGGATCGGATCCTCCCCTGACCCCAGTTCCTCCCACCTGCCGGTGGCCTGCTGATCCTTCCCCTCCCTCGCAGCGCCTCCCGCCCACCGCCTTCAGCTGTTCAGCAGCATGCAGGAGGCTCTGGAGGGAGGGGGAGGAGCAAGAACAGGAAGAGGCGGGAGAGGAAGAGGTGGGGCAGGGTAGGGGCTTGGAGGAAGGGGTGGAGTGGGGGTGGGGCCTGGGGCAGAGCGCGGGTCAAGCAGCCCCCACCCCGGGATCTGAGTAAGTCAGTACCTATGAAAAGAGATACTCTATCTCCAACTAAAGAAGAGAGTATAAACTTTGATAAAGTATAGGTAGGAACTGAAGAGAAACAGTCAAATGAAAAAGAGTACCATCCAGTTACACTAAATATTGCCAGATTTTGTAAGTGGTTATATACAAATGCTAGAAGTCTAAATAGTGTGATGGGTGAACTTGGGTTCCTGATATTAAACAAGGATATTGATATAACAGGCATCAAAGGAATTTAGTGGAAGGATGACAATCAAAGGGACACAATATATAGGAATATTAGAGTAGGTCATTATGGTGAGGGAGTGGCAGTATATGTAAAAGAAAGCAAAGGAATTTAGGAAAAAATTAGGAAAAATCTTAAATGAACCCAACTGTACCATAGAATCTCTATGGATAGAAATTCCATACTTGAATAATGAGTCTAGCAGTAAGGATACACTTCCAATCACCTGACCAGGATGGTGACGTTAATTGTGAAATACGCAGGGAGATTGGAGAGGCTACAAAAACAGAAAACCCAATAATAATGGAGGCTTTCAGCTATCCCCAAACTGAATGGATATGTGTCACCTCAGGACGGGATGCAGAGGAGCAGCTAGTCCTGGAATTCTCAAAGGGAGAGTTCTTGATTTAGTCCAAAGTGGTGCACAGGATCTGGTCCAAGAGGTGAATATAGATTAACAACTTGGTAACAGTGACCATAATGTAATTACATTTAACATCTTTGTAGGGGGAATACCAGCAAAACCCATCATGGTAGCATTTAACTTCCAAAAAGGGAACTACACAAAATATGAGGATGGTAGTTACGCAGAAAAGGAACAGTCACGTGAGTGCAATACCTGCAAATCGCATGGAAACTTTTAAAAAAACCCATAATACAGATGCTCCCAGACTTACTCAAGCGTTCCATTCCAGAATGCCTTGCGTACATCGAATTTTGTGTAAGTTGGGGACATATACCCGACAATTATACAAAAAAAATCCAACAGCTTATGGAACTTACAGAACCTTTTCCGTAAGTGCAGGTTTGCATAAGTCGGGTTTGCGTAACCGGCGGAGCGTCTGTACAGGCTGAAACTGTATGTATACCACAAATAAAAAGAAATAGTAAGAGGACCAAAAAAAATCACTGTAGCTAAACAACAGAATAAAAGAGGCTGTTAGAAATAAACAGCTATCCTTTAAAATTTGGAAGTAAACCCTACTGAGGAAAATAGTAAGGAGATAAACTCTGGCAAGTCCAGTGTCAGAATATAATTGGGAAGGCCAAAACTAATTTGAAGAGCAACTAGCAAAAGACACAAAAACTAACCACAAAAACTTTTAAAAAGTATATCAGAAGCAAGAAGCTGCCAAACAAACAGTGGGCTCTCTGGATGATCAAGGTACTAAAGAAGCACTCAAGGAAGACAAGGCCGTTGCGGAGAAGTTAAATGAATTATTTGCATGGGTCTTCACTGCAGAAGATGTGAGGGAGATTCCTGAGCCATTCTTTTTCAGTGACAAATCTGAGGAACTGTGCCAGACTGAGATGTCAATAGAGGCGGTTTTGGAACAAATTGATAAATTAAACGGTAATAAGTCACCAGGACCAGATGGTATTGACACAAGCTTTCTGAGGGAACTGAAATATGAAACTGCAGAACTGCTCACTGTGGTATGTAACCTATTGCTTAATAAGCCTCTGCACCAGATGACTTGCTGATAGCTAATGTAATGTTGAATTTTTAAAAAGGCTCCAGAGCCAATCCTGGCAATTACAGGCTGATAAGCCTAACTGCAGTACCAGGCAAATTGGCTGAAACTATAGAAAAGAACAGAATTATCAGACATATTGGTAAACATAATATGCTGGGAAAGAATCAACACAGCTTTTGTAAAGGGAAATCGTGCCTCCCCAATATACCAGAATTATTTGAGGGTGTGTAAGGGTTTTTGGTCTTCCCTTCCTGTCATTCTCGGTGGGGTGGGGGTAGGGGCTTTCAGGACTCTGACCCTGCCCCGGGTCAGGGCAGAGCAACAAGCAGACTATGATGCTGGCCCCTCTGGGTGAGGTCGAGCAGTAAGCAGTGTAGGGAGCTCGGGCCTTCAGGCAGGGCGGAGCCACCAACAGTCTAGGACAGTGGTCTCCAACCTTTGTACGCACAAGATCACGTTTTGAATTTAAGTGCGACCTAGGATCTAGCCTACCCCTTCCCTGAAGCCCTGTCCTGCTCCCTGCATCCCCAGCTCCCTCCGTCGCTTGCTCTCCCCCACCCTCACTCACTTGCACCGGGCTGGGGCAGGGGGTTGGGGTGTGGGAGGAGGTATGAAGTGCTGTCTCTGGGAGGGGGGTTCAGGGCTGGGGCAGGGGGTTGGGTGTGGGAGGGGGTTTGGGGTACAGGAGGGAATATGGGGTGCTGGCTCTGGGACAGGGCTCAAGGCTGGGGCAGGGGCTTGGGGTGCAGGAAGGGGTTCAGGATGCAGGAGGAGGTATGAGGCGTTGGCTCCGGGAGGGGGTTCAGTGCTGGTGCAGGGGGTTGGGTGTGGGAGAGGGTTTGGGGTGCAGGTGGGGGTATGAGGTGCTGGCTTTGGGAGGGGGCTCAGGGCTGGGGTGTGGTCCTCGTGCGGGTCCTGGGCAGCTGCACAATGGGGCTAAGGCGAGCTCCCTGCTTGCCCCAACCCCACACTTCTCCTGGAAGTGGACAGCACACCTCTGCAGCCCCTGGGGAGGTGGGCACGTGGCTTTGCACACTGCTCCTGCCTGCAAGCACTGCCACCGCAGCTCCCATTGGCTACAGTTTCCTGTTCCAGGCCAATGGGAGCTGCGGGGGTGGTGCTTGCAGGCAGGAGCAGCATGAGGAGACCCCTGTCCCCCACTCAAAGGCCATGGGGGCATGTTGGCTGCTTCCAGGAGTGGTGTGGGGCTGGGGCAGGCAGAGAGCCTGCCTTAGCCCTCCTTTTAGCAGTCAGAGATCACAATGAACTGGCGAAGGCTCCAGGATCTACCGGTCGATCATGATCTATGGGTTGGTGACCACTGGTCTAGGGTGCTCAGGCCTTCCGGCAGTGTGGATCAACAAACAGTTTTCATGGGGATCTGAACCTCGAGGTAGGGCAGAGCAATAAGCAGTCCTTCGCCTGCCATCCTGGCTCAGGCAGATGGCAGACAAACGCAGGCCTCTTGGCCTAAGGCCTAAGGTGGATAGGCAGCCACCCCAGGAGTGGGGCAGTCGCAGGAGGTAGGGGGATCTGGGCCCACCCTACTCCACCAGGTCCCAACCCAGGGCCCTGACAGTGGCAGAGGGCTCCACCACTGGGTCAGCAGGGATGCCATCGAAACATGCTAACCATATTCTGGCCACATAACTGGATTATTGTCTGGTGTCCCTGAGCTACTTCCTAAGACCCCGTTGCAGCGTACGTCGATCTCGTGGCAGTCCTCTGTCACCCGCACACTCCCAGTTGCTCCTCCATCCTCCCATCCCTTGGCTAATCTGGCAGTCCTTCAGGGTCCTTAGTGCTGCAGGGCTCATCCTCAGGTGTGGGGAACAGCAGCGGGCTGTCTCCTTTGCCAGCTCCCTTCAAACTGAGCTCCAGGGCCCACCTTTTAAACTTCCTATACCACCCGTCTGCTTCCGGCAGAATGGGCATGGCTGGCCTGCCTCCACCCACCAAGGGGTAGATGGGGTTCCTTCCTGTCGGTCTTGGCGGGGAGGTACACCCCCTCACTACAGGGTGTCAACAAGCATGTGGACAAGGGTAATCCAGTGGATATAGTGTACTTGGACTTTCAGAAAGCCTTTGACAAGGCTCCTAACCAAAGGCTCTTAAGCTCTTAAGTAAGGAATCATGGATAAGGGGGATGGTCCTCTCATGGATCAGTAACTGGTTAAAAGACAGGAAACAAAAGGGTAAAAATAAACTGTCAGTTTTCACAGGAGAGAGATGTAAATAGCAGGGTCCCTCAAGGATCTGTCCTGTGACCAGTGCTATTCAACATATTCATAAATGATCTGGAAAAGGGAGTAAACAGTGAGGTGGCAAATTTGCAGATGACACAAAATTACTCAAAATAGTTAAATCCAAAGCTGACTGCGAAGAACTACAAAGGGATCTCACAAAACGGGGTGAATGAACAACAAAATGGCACATGACATTCAATGTTGATAAATGGAAAGTGAAGTACATTGGAAAACATAATCCCAACTGTACATACAAAACAATGGGTTCTAAATTAGCTGTTACTCCTTAAGAAAGAGATCTTGGGGACATCATGAATAGTTCTCTGAAAGTATCTGCTCAGTGTGCAGCAGCAGTCAAAAAATTAGCAGAATGTTAGGAACCGTTAGGAAAAGGATACATAATAAGACTAAAAATAACATAATGCTACTTTATAAACCCATGGTATACCCACACCATGAATACTGTGCACAGTTCCATCATCTCATCTCAAAAAAGATATATTAGAATTGGAAAAAGTACAAAGACGGGCAATAAAAATGATTAAGTGTATGAAACAGCTTTCATATGCAAAGGGATTAAAAAGCCTGGGCCTATTCAGTTTGGAAAAGAGGCGAGTGATGAGGGTATGTGATAGAGGGCTATAAAATCATGAATGGTGTGGAGAAAGAGAATAAGGAAGTGTTATTTACCCCTTCACAAAATACATGAACCGGAGTCACCCTATGAAATTAATAGGCAGCAAGTTTAAAACAAACAAAAGGAAGTACGTTTTTACACAATACACAATCTGTAGAACTCGTTGGCAGGGGATGTTGTGAAGTCAAAAAGTGTAACTGGGTTAAAAAAAGAACTGGAACTGTTAGCCAAGATGGTAAGGGATGCAACTCCATTCTCTGCGTGTCCCTAAATCTCTGACTCCTAGAAGCTGGGACTGGATGACAGGAACTCAACCAAGTGCCTTGCTCTGTTCATTCCCTGTGAGGATCTGAATCCGGCCATTGTTGGAAGACGGGCTCCTGGGGCTTGATGGACCATTGGCCTGACCCAGTATGGCCGTTCTTATGTAATATAAATGTTACATTATGTGCTTCAGGGATTAAGCCAGTCTCTAACTATTAGACATTAGGATGAGACCTGACATGAGGGGCAGATTATCCTACATCTGCCACTACAGGGTTTTTACATTGTCCTCTGAAGCATGTGCTATTAGCTACAGTCACAGTCAGGATATAGAACTAGATGGACCTTGGGGTCTGATCCAGTCTGCCAATTCCTATATAGCTAGGTAGGGGGCAGCACTGAGACATGTTCATACACACCACTTGAAACTACATTACATATACATTAACATATACGCCGTACATCTCAGATTGTATAAAGGTCAGCGCAAAGGGAGATGGGAGGGGAAAGGAGGATCAGACAGACTAACCTGTCTCCGACGTCAGGACAGTAGAGATTACCCGGGAAAGGTGATACAGCCTCAGGGCTTCCACGGAAGCCCTGTCCACAGCTGTGAACTTCACCTTAAAGAGGGGCAGCTTAGAGGCAGGCCCTAGGAGCACAGTTCTTGAAGTTTTTAGTTAGGTCTTTCCTAGGCAGAACTCTAAGGCCCTGACTCAGCAAACACTTAAGCATACGCTTAATTTTAAGCATGTTGCCATCAAGGAGACTACTCACATGCTCGTCATTATGCATACGCGTGAGTGCTTTGGTGGGTTGATGTCAGGACTCCCACGCTGGTTGAGGCCCTGGACCAAGTGGGAGAGGACTCGAGAACATGGTGTGAGTTCAGTCTAGATTCTAGGCCAGAAGGAGCAGTTTGCGTTAGCATCACTCCAGAGGATCAAGTCCATGTCAAAGTGGACGGGGCCGGAGCCAAGTGAGTCAGCCGCAGTAGGTTTAGCAGGACAGAGGCAGAGCAAAGTGTCAAGAGCAGAGCAGGGGGGCAGGGATCAAAAGGGACGACAGACAGTGTGCACCAGGGTCTGTTTTCCACAGCGAGGCAGGGTTCTGCCTAGATGCACAGACAGCCTCCAGGTGTTTTCCCGAGGCCTTACATAGGGTGCCTGAGCCAATCAGGGAACACAGAAGGCACTGCCAGTCAAGACTTCCGTGGATGGGCCATCCAGTAGTGCTTGGACCCGTAAGGCTCATAGGCTGCCGTTCCCCACTTTGTGAGAGCTTCCACGTGGCAGCGAAGACACAGCAAACCTGGGTTTCACCCCCAGATCCTCACAACTGGGGTTTAAATGAATTCACAGGCTGTTTTGCCTGAATAAAGCCTGCAGTATTTGGGCCTCTGTCTGCCAAAAAGCCCCCAGTGACTGGTTTGTTTCCCTAACTCATAGCTTCCTCTTACATGAGTCACATTTAGAAAGTTTCATTAGTGGCTAATTGATTTCAGCTATCAAAGGGGAATGTAGATTCATATCAGGTTCTCAAACAATGAATTAAGTGCCAGCATTTTAGCTTCTCCTGATTCCATTTCTAAACAAACATAATCCATCTTATTAAAGTTGCATCCAAAATCTGAAAACTATTAGCCTTAATTACAAATTTAGCAAATCAATTCCAAACCAATAAATGCCAGAGCTGAATGAGAGGTTTGTTCTGACAAGAGCCCTGGGGAAGGTGAGTGCTTACTGTAAATGTTAATGCGGAAGAGAGCTGGGGGTGGATTGTGGGAGTTAAACCATTCCCTGGCATCATTAACAGCTAATCTTGCGAAAGCCTGAAAGGAATGGCTAAGGACCATGGCATTAATAGACCCAGTTGAGCCTTGAGTCATCCCAACATTCAGAAGCTGAAACTTCGCAGTTAGAGTGGCAAGAAGCAGCTGTAGGCACAGGCTGGAATGGAGGCTGTTTAACTCCCTCCCTTCCAGAGAGATGCAAATTATTGCAGATGAAGGGCCAGATTCTTGTTTACATTAAGGACACTTATCCATAGTCTGACACTAAAGGGACTCTTAAATAGGGTGCAAATTTGCATGCACTTTAACGGCTCTTTGTGCTGCCCGAGTGGTGTAAAGTGGTCTTAGGCCATGCATTCACTTCTGTGGCTATGGCAGTCCAGCTACCACATGGCAGCTGTGCTGCAGTAGTGCCGTGGTGTAGACGGGTTATCCCATCAATGTCGTTAGTCCACCTCTCTGAGAGGCAGTAGCTAGGTCAATGGCAGGATTCTTCCATCAATCGAGCTGAATCTGCACCAGGTGGACCTACTTATGGCGTGCAGGGTGCAACATTTTTCACAGCCCTGAGCAACATAGCTAGGTTGATCTAACTTTGAGTGTACAGGCCTTTGAGAAACTGAGAATCAGGCCCCAAGTCTGCAGTAACTTCCCTCCTCTGTGCTGCGAACCTTTGTCCCCAACCCCTCAAAGGAGTTGTTGCCTAAGCAGTGATGGGAGGACCATGTATCAGCACAGCTCCTTCAGGAATGGGAGGAAACCATAGGCATCAGAGAGGGGTGGCCAACTGGCAGGTGCCTCAATGTTTGTCCCAGGGCCCTTGCCAGTCAAGGAGGAAGAATAGGACTATGGTGTTGAATTATGGTGGGTAAGGGAGAGTGAGGATGGAACTTCTACCTCCAATTATGGAATGACCCATCTCTGTGAGCCTTGGCCCTCAGAAGACACAGGTTAAGATGACAAGTTCCTGGAAAAAAGATTATAGGCCTTACTCCAGTTTTGATTATATATCATTGCCGCCTTACTCCAGTTTTATTCAATTTTTATGCTCACTCCAGTTTAACCCCAGTCATGAATCCACTGGAGTTAAACTGGAGTGGGTCTAAGTCCACTGGGTCTCAAACCAGAATGCCATGGCATGAACTAAGGACACAACTAGGATTGCGAGCCATAGCAATCAAGGGCAGGGGAAATCAATGGTCCCAAATGGTGCGACTCTTCCAGTGCTTTTGATGCCACTGTGCCTGGTTTGGGTTCAGGCCCTATCACCTTCAGTCCAGCCCCTTTCATGGGCGTTACAGTCACTTACTTTAAAAATAATAATTTAATTTAAAAAAATTACACTCTGCAAATGGAATTTATCAAATTATTCTGCAGTTGACCCTCTGTGTGTTATGCTTCTTTTGATAGATTGCATGTTATTTATATTACAGGAGCATTTAAGTCTCCAATCAAAGATCCGGGCTCAATCAAGGATCATTGTGCTAGGTGCTGTACAAACCTGTTACAAAAAAAATCCCTTGAGTGCTCAAATTCTAGGATTGTGACAACAGGTGGAAGCAACAGAGAAATTAGAGAGGGATGGGCCAGTGGCCAAGGAAGTAGTTATATGTCAACCTATATTAGGTTTACTTAATACCAGAGTTTATGGTCCTTACTGTTTTCCTCAGTAGTATTTACTTCCAATTTTTAAAGGATCGCTGTCAGTTTCTAACAGCCTCTTTTACTCTGGTGTTTAGCTATGGTGACTGTTTTTGGTCCTCTTACTGTTTCTTTTAAACTTGGATTTGTTAAGGGAAAGAAAGCCATCAGGTTGCAGGCATTTGCAATACTAAATGCAGGCACTGCACTTATTAAACCATTAGTGAAAAGCAGAAGCTAATGTTGTTAAACTGATTTAATTAACAGGGGGCCTCGTGCATGAAGTTAAGTGGTGCCAGCACCTGAAGAATTGTAGCTTTGATATGGAATGACAAATTCATCTGCCTCCAAAATTAGTCGCCCGCTATTAGTAAATAAACCCATTCAGCAGCTGCAAATGTAAGATTGTTTTACTCCTTATTTTACTGCTAAGATTCTGCTTGAGGTTTCCAGCTCATACCCACGAGATGTCCTTTCGGCTCGAGGCACCATGATCCTAGGGCATTAACTTAACTAACTTTAAAATAAGGAGATCGGGCCTGATTCAATAGTCACTGAAGTCAATGGAAAGACTCTCATTGACTTGAATGAGCATTGGATCCCCCACATTGTCATGAGGTGAGAGGCACGGCCATGCAGTGATGGGGATAGTTAGGCAGCAGTTCCTGTCCACCATTATTTAACTCATGCTCCTTCATGTGCTCAGGTGTCTGTATATAAGTCTGCAGATAGGGTGAAATTCGCCCCTGTTTTGAGGACATAAGTGTGATTCAGGCAGGACATAAAACCAGATTTTTAAAGGTATTTAGGCACATGAAGATGCAGATTGGCACCTAGGGGCTTTGTGGATCTAGCCCTATCTGCCACTTTAGACACCTACTTCCAAACTTCAGAACCTGAAAAGTCCCACTCAGCTGCTGCCTAACCCCATAGGTGCCTAAGTTTGTGCCAGTGGACATATGCAAAATCCTGCCTAATTCCTGACACCCAGTGCCTACTCATGCCTAAACCCAGGCAAGATCCTCAAGCTAGATGTTCCCCTGCCTATATCATCTGTGGGACCCAATCCTGTAGTTGTTCTCAGAGGCTACTGAGGCCCCTGCCTGCTGGATCACGCCCCAAACAAATGGTAGCTGTTAGAGGCTGTGATATACCTTATGGCCTAGTGGTTAGTGCACTCCAGCATGTGGGAGACCCAGGTTCAAATCCCTATTCTGTCTAAATCAATGGGGGGCTGTTAATGTAGGTTTCCCAGCTGGAAGCCCTAACTCCTGAGCTATAGAACATTCTGACTTGGGAGCCTTTGCACGTGTGCCAGCCTTTGTGTAGCTGATTAAATAGTCATTGAGACAGAGGCTGACTCTATACCCCAATGGCTAGGAACAGGGTTGGTTCTAGGTTTTTTGCCACCCCAAGCAAAACAAATTTTGGCTGCCCTCCACTCCAGCCCTGGACTCCCCCCACCACTCCTCTGATGCCCCAGCCCTGGGCTCCACACCCCCCACTGGACCCGCCTGCCGCCCCAGCCCTCGGCTCCACACCCCCCACTACACCCTCTTGCTGCCCCAGCCCTGGGTCACTGGCAACTCGCTCCCAGGGTGGGTCATTCAGCAGGAATTTTGGATGTGCACAGAACACAGACAGGATTGGTCCCATATGGTTACAGAGCTGCAGTAAAGTGGAACAATGTTCAGCTTGTGTGATTGGAAGATATCTGGATGCATATTATAAGACTGTCCTACATAAATGAGGAAAAGTTGAGGTGCCTTTGTTATTCTTTTGTTCCACTCTTTCTTTCTATGGGGAATTTGCCAGTGCAATATCACTGTCTTTCTTTTAAACAAATAAAACTTAAAAAAATAAAATAAAATAAAAGGCAATGGCTGTTGAAAATAGCAATACCAGTCCTAATAACCACTGGGAAGCATTTCTTGCTCAATTTTATCCTACTTTTTCTACAGCAAGTTACAGTGGATCAGTATATTTGATTTGGGAGAAATGAAGTAACAGCTGCCCAAATTGAGCCAGATCTCCTCTTCTGCTCCTCCCGCCCCTGCAGCCTCAGGAGCTGGGGAGCACAGCAGCATTTCTGGCTCCACACAGAGCCAGACACGCTGGTCTGAGTGGCATGGTAAGGGGGCCAGAGGGTTGGAGAAGGGGTATGGGATCCCAGGGAGCAGTCAAAGGACAGGGAGCAGGGGGGGTTGGATGGATCAGGGATTCGGGAGGCAGGGCCTGTCAAGGGGTGGGGATGTAGAGAGGGGTCGGGGCAGTCAAGGGACAGGGAGCAGGGGGGTTGGATGGGTTGGGGTTCTGGGGGCAGGCTGTCAGGGGGCAGGGGTGTGGATTGGGGTTGGGGCAGTCAGGGGCCAGGTAGGGGGTGGGATCCTAGGGGGGCAGTTAGGGTGGGGGGGTCTCAGGAGGGGGCAGTCAGTGACAAGGAGAAGGGAGGCTTAGATAGACGGTGGGGTCCTGGGGGGGGTTAGAGGCAGGGGTCCTGGGAGGGGGCAATCAGGGGACAAAGGGCAGGGGGGTTAGGGGTTCGGGGGGCTGTCAGGGGGCAGGGGTGTGGATAGGGGTCAGGGCAGTCAGGGGACAGGTAGGGGGTGGGAGGGTCTCAGGAGGGGGCAGTCGGGGACAAGGAGAAGGGAGGCTTAGATAGGGGGTGGGGTCCCAGGCGGTGGTTAGGGGCAGGGGTCCCGGGAGGGGCGATCAGGGGACAAGGAGCAGGGGGGGGATGGGTTGGTGGTTCTGTGGGGGACAGTCAGGGGGCAGGAAGTGTAAGGGAGTGGATAGGGGGTGGGGCTAACCCCTTCAGTGGAGTGTACTCATTTTTTGAATGTTAAAATATGGTATCCCTACTGTTCCCAGTGCCACCCTGCTCTAGCAGTGAGCTCTCCATTCACAGCAAGCTGCAGCATGAGGTCTTAGCTACCTCCCTCCCTCCCCCTCCCTTTCCTGTTGACAGCTGCCAAGGGAATGCTGGGAAATGTAGTTCTTTCTCTGCTCCAGGGCTGGCTTTATAGGTAGGGAGCTAACCAAGGAACTACAGCTCCCAGAGGCCCCTGTTGGTTCTCATCTCCCATGTTGGATCCCTGCCGCCCCTGCAAATGTGCCGCCCTAAGCACATGCTTGCTTTGCTGGTGCCTAGAGCCGGCCCTGGCTAGGAAGCTCACCTGGGATGAAAAGAATCATTCAAGTCCCTAATCCCATGAAGTTGTACATATTTATAGAAAGTGGAACAGCCTCACCAGGAGAAACAAGAGAACCACATCCAGAATACATTACAAGCCGGTGGTTGGGGCAGTCCCCTTGGAGATCTGGCATCCAGTCCCTGCTCTGCATCAGGCAGAGTGGGGATTTAAGCCTGGGTGTGCCATATCCAGGGTGAGTGCTCTAACCAGTGGATTACAGGGCATAAGATGGGGGCGGGGGCACCCCTGCTGTTTTTGTGAGAAGTGGTTGACCTGGCCTACAGGCATAGGCGGCGACTCTGCGGGTGCTCCAGGGCTTAAGCACCCACCAAAAAAAAATAGGCAGGGGCTCAGCACCTGCAGGACCGATTAATATTTCATGAGCTCCGGAGTCCAGACTGTGGCCGTGCCCCTGCTCTGTCCCCACTCCACCCCGAGGGTCTGCCCCCGCTCAGCCTCTTGCCCCGAGACCCTGCCTATGCTCTGCCCCAAAGCCCTGCTTCTACTCGGCTTCTTCCCCTCAAGGCCCCACCCACTGGTCGAAGCAGGGGGAGGGGGCAAAGAGGAGCACCCAGGGGCGGCTCCAGGCCCCAGCATGCCAAGCGCGTGCTTGGGGTGGCATGCCGCGGGGGGCGCTCTGCCGGTCGCCGGGAGGGCGGCAGGTGGCTCCGGTGGACCTCCCGCAGGTGTCCCTGCAGAGGGTCCGCTGGTCCTGTGGCTTTGGTGGAGCATCCGCAGGCACGTCTGAGGGAGGTCCACCGGAGCCGCGGGACCAGCGACCGGCAGAGCGCCCCTCACAGCATGCTGCCATGCTTGGGGCGGCAAAATGGCTAGAGCCGCCCCTGGGAGCACCCACTGACAAAAACAAAAGTTAGTACCTGTGCCTATAGGTCTAACTCCAGGAAAGGATTCACAGGCCAGATGTTGGTGCCTAATTCCCTTTGAGGACTAGGTCTTAAGCCTGATCCCTCTTTTTGAGATTTCCTACTGACTCCCTGCTCACATCTGGGAATCCCATTCTTAGGCACCTAGCTCTCCTCATGCCCTGTGTAGGGAGCCTGGGTGCCTAACATGAGACAGTGGTATTCCACTGAGAGGTAGGGTGTCTGAAGTTCATAGAGTATTAAAGTTGGAAGGGACCTCAGAAGGTCATCTAGTCCAACCCCCTGCTCAAAGGGTGAACCAATCACCAGACAGTTTTTTACCCCAGTTCCCTAAGTGGCCCCCTCAAGGATTGAACTCACAACCCTGGGTTTAGCAGACCAATGCTCAAACCACTGAGCTATCCCTCCTCTCCACTACAGTACAATGTTGAATCTAAATCTCCTTTGTGAGTTTAGCCCAGAGTGGGATTTTCAAAGAGTCTAGGCACCTAACTCCCACTGACTTCAAGCTTTTGAAAATCCCCTCTAGGCACGTATCTGAATTTTTAGGCTCCTAAATACCTTTTAAAAGCTGATCCATAGACCTTATGATTCATAGATTCATAGACTCTAGGACTGGAAGGGACCTCACAACATCATCGAGTCCAGTCCTCTGCCCTCATGGCAGGACCAAATACTGTCTAGACCACCCCTGATAGACTATTCTTAAATATCTCCAGAGATGGAGATTCCACAACCTCCCTAGGCAATTTATTCCAGTGTTTAACCGCCCTGACAGTTAGGAACTTTTTCCTAATGTCCAACCTAAACCTCCCTTGCTGCAGTTTAAGCCCTTTGCTTCTTGTTCTATCCTTAGAGGCTAAGGTGAACAAGTTTTCTCCCTCCTCCTGATGACACCCTTTTAGATACCTGAAAACTGCTATCATGTCCCCTCTCAGTCTTCTCTTTTCCAGACTAAACAAACCCAATTCTTTCAGCCTCCCTTCATTGGTCATGTTCTCTAGACCTCAGACCGGGGGTTGGGGACCCCTGCTCTAGACCTTTAATCATTCTTGTTGCTCTTCTCTGGACCCTCTCCAATTTCTCCACATCTTTCTTGAAATGCGGTGCCCAGAACTGGACACAATACTCCAGCTGAGGCCTGACCAGTGCAGAGTAGAGCGGAAGAATGACTTCTCGTGTCTTGCTCACAACACACCTGTTAATACATCCCAGAATCACGTTTGCTTTTTTTGAAACAGCATCACACTGTTGACTCATAGTTAGCTTGTGGTCCACTATGATCCCTAGATCCCTTTCTGCCGTACTCCTTCCTAGACAGTCTCTTTCCATTCTGTATGTGTGAATCTGATGGTTCCTTCCTAAGTGGAGCACTTGGCATTTGTCTTTATTAAACTTCATCCTGTTTACCTCAGACCATTTCAGATAGTCCTATGCCTAGGGGTGCTTTGCACCCATATTCCAGGAAAGGAATAAAAATAGGGCTTGAATTTGTCAAACAGGAAATAGATCCTGATGTCTAGTGTAGACTAGAGAGTTTCAGTTTTCAATATAAAAGGGCCCATAAAACAGGAATTAAATTTAATGATGTAATAAAGGTACAATTATGTTTTCATGATTTATGTTATTTGAGGTGAATTATATCGCAATTAAGATATAATCAGCCTAATAACTACATGATGGTAATAGGTTTAAGCATTAATATAAGTATTCCATAGCTGCCTGGGAAGCAAGTCAACTGTGAAGGAATAATATAAATCGCTTGAAAACAATGTATGTTTCTTTAGCTTATTTATATTTTTTTCCACCATGGGCCTATTCTTCAGTCCGGACCCAGGCAAAAGCACCATTCCAGTCAATGAAGAGTTCTGGAGAAGCAAGGAGAGCCAGAATGTGGGTAGCTGGGTTAAAGCAAAACAAGGAAGGAAATTCAGTCCAAAACACCATCCCTCAAATCTACCCTCAGGGTGAAATTGATCCTTTTGCACAGAGACAATGACGGTAATTAACAGTGCGGTATCCAGCCTTTCTCAGCTTCATGCCCTTACCCCTAATTACACCTCCTTGGCCTGTAGCACTGACATCTTTAATATATTTGCAATTTGGAATGAGTGGTTGCAGCTTCGGACTTTTAGCACCTTCTCTCTGGAATGCTAAGAGGTATCAGAGATGAGGCTTCCCTCCCACTCTCTGTTTCTAAAAGGAAGCCCCCTTGCTTTCTTTTCCTTTGCCTTCAGTCACTGGTTCAGGAAGGCTAGAGACAATACGAAGCTATAACTCCTCTATGTGTAAAGTGTTGTGAGGTTTCCTGGCACAAGGCCTGGCCCATCCCAAGTCTGCAGGCAGAATGGACCCTCCATCTGTGACTATCCCTTGAGTGTGCAGAAGAGGGGAATCCACCACCATCGTGGACTCTCATGGACTCTGCTCCTGAACCCCATTAAAGGCTCTCTGTGGTGTCTGGGATGTGTGTGTGGGGAAGGAGGATGGGGAGTGATGTTGCCACCATGTTGTCTCAAGATATTGGAGAGACAAGGCGGGTGTGGTAATATCTTTTATTGGACCAACTTCTGTTGGCGGGTGAGACTATCTTTCGAGGCAGGAGTGTATTGCGCCTGGAAGGGCATGAATTATTTCAACAAAATGTACCTCACTGACATTTCTTTCCCCCCCACCTCAGCCCACTGGCTTTTCCACAAGTAGGCGTAAGCTATCCTATCGTGCTTTGAACTGAAGTAGTGCTTCCAGCAATGTTGCCAACTCTCATAACTTTATCAAGAGTCTCTAGCTCCTGGAGTCATGTGATTATTTGCAAATCTCAGTTTCCATTTAAAAAAAAAGCTAATCTCTAGCCCTCATGTTTGTAACTAAAAGCTCAAACACCAGAAGGCAAATTGAAATGAACTCAACATTTGTTCTTTTTTTTTTGCCATCTCATTATTTTTAAGCCAGTCTTATGATTTGGAGGGGCTGACTCATCATGTTTGAACACTTGGACTCAGCAATACCAAATTTGCATCTGAGCATGCTTCCCAAATAGGAATTAAACTAATAATTAATTGCAAGTATTAAGCTCAACACTATCCCTATTAGGTAGCTGATTATTGAGTCAGTTTATTACTAAGTAATGTTTTTAAGAACACTTAAAAATGATTCCATGGGTGAAAACTAACAATGCCCAAATTCTTCTTTGAACAACTCTGAAAATGATTATTTTATGAAAGAATTTTTCAGAGACCCAAAACCTTAGCAGCAAAGAGTCCTGTGGCACCTTATAGACTAACAGATGTATTGGAGCATGAGCTTTTGGGTATTCACCCACGAAAGCTCATGCTCCAATATGTCTGTTAGTCTATAAGGTGCCACAGAACTCTTTGCTGCTTTTACAGATCCAGACTAACACGGCTACCCCTCTGATACTTAAAACCTTAGCAGTGTATGTGAATGCTGCATGATTATGCAGTCACACAAGCTTTAGTTTTGCAATCACTTCTTTTACTTTCAGTAATATCTGGTCTGTGCTTTCACATGGAACAATTTGCCCTGAGCAATCTGCACAAGTGCTACTTATATTTACATTTGTAAGAGGTGCCATGTTAAATACCAGTTAACTGCCTATCTGCAATCCTGAAGTTAAGGTGTCATTAATTTGTTTGAGGTGTCATAAGGGCTCTCTTGAACTTTCATCTTAATTACTTCTTGTTTTGCTAAAGGCTCCCTGTTGACTTACTTGCTTCCTTGTGTTTCCTTTCCTTAATTGTTCTTATGACTTGTGCAAATTTAATAGGGCAAAGTGGATGTCACATCCTTTCTAGGGGCTGATCTACTAGAAGATAAGAGCTTACTACTGCTGCCAACCAATTGTGGTATTCCTTTCATGCAGGTGGTGGTTGTGACTGAGTAAATTAAAGTGTGGATTTAAGAATTATTTTTGATTAGATAATACATAGCAATTACCTAGTTAGTTGCATTGCATTACATTGAATAAAAATACACTTCTTTGTTTTTATAGTTTCACTGAAGCAGGTTTTTTAACATTTTCACAGGAGGATTAGGAGCAGGGGTGAAATTAGGCCAGTACAACGTATCGGTAAGAAGTGGCCACCGGTACCGGCCCATATACAGCCGACGTTAAAGCGTTTCTTGGCAGCGCTTTAACGTCACTAACCCTTTTCCTCCCCTGGTTGGCAGGCCTGCTGGTAGGGACCCTACCAGCAGGGCTGCCGACGGCGGGGGTAAAAGGGGTAGCTGTCCCGGGTCCCAGCGATTTAAAAGGGCCTGGGGCTCCCAGTTGCCGCTACCGCAGCTGTGGCCGGAACCCCGGGTCCTTTTAAATCACTTCTAGGGAGGCACGGGCCAGGCAGCGCAGATGGGCTAGCTGGGGGAGGCTGACCAGCAGCCCTGCCCCTTCCGCCTGAGGCCCCGCCCCTTCCAGAAGCCAGGCCCCCATACCGGTAAGTCGTCTGTGTTAC
This sequence comes from Mauremys mutica, assembly GCF_020497125.1. Classification (NCBI taxonomy): domain Eukaryota; kingdom Metazoa; phylum Chordata; order Testudines; family Geoemydidae; genus Mauremys; species Mauremys mutica. The sequence goes on from NC_059073.1 coordinate 286,812,608, forward strand.
TTTCCCCCGATTAGGAGTAATCTTCTGCAAAGAGTGGAGCTGAAAAGCCAGGGAGGCCTTCCTCAGAAGGGCTTAGATATTGCTGGAGGTAGCATGAGAACAGACAAAATCCTCACACTCCCATTTCCAAGCAATAGCTCTGCACATCTCTGATATTCTCCGGTTATTAACTAGGTTGTAAACTTGCAATTTGCCAGAAGGGGCAGCACATAGCTGCATTGCACAGGAAGCACACCAGAGAATGAATTGTGAGCCAGAGAGTAACCTTTCCAATTCTGACCCTACCTCCATTGCTCTAGGGAAGGAGCAAGGGCCAGATCCTCAAAGGTGTTTAGGTTCCTCACTCCCACTGAAATCTAATACATACTAAACACCTTTGAGGAGTCTGGGCCAAGTTACTTCATCCCTTTTCATGGAGCAGTTCATTCCCCTGTGTGCCCAATTAGCTACTCTGGCCAACGAGTGTGTGTTTGAGGGGGTTGGGAGGAGGGGGGTGAAGCCAAGGCTCCTCCCACTCCTCACCACATCCCCCCCACTTTTTCATACTAGGGAATATCGGGGTGAATAGACCCTTTCCCTCCCTCCCTGAGCTGGAACCTCGCTCTGAACAGGAGTCTTTCTCACGCTGACACTCCAACTCCATGACTGCAGGGAGCTCAAAAAGTCTATTCAAAGGAAGAGAGCGGATGAAGAAGGCGACGGGGAGTAAATTGAGAGGAATGACTCTAACAGTTACAGGGTCATTAATTCAGAAGTTGTACTTTATTGACTATCGCTCATTAATTTGCCATCCCAATCCTCTCCCTGTCTTAGTGAGCTGCCTAGTGGATGATCATTCACTGTGGTAAATAAATAAAGTTAAAGCTAGAACTGATGCCTGAATGCAGAGCTCCTTATCTTATTTTGTTCTTTAGCCTGAGCATAAATAATGCTAACAAGCAGATCAAGGACAGATATGTGAAAGCAAGTTTGCTTTAAAGAGAGGTCTTATTTCTGTGCTTCCTTTTTAAGACTGAGCAAGATGGGAGTTTGTAGAGAGAGAAGTATGGTTTGCCAGCGGTTAGTTAGAGCAGGACCCTAGGGTATCAGGAAGGGTGGGTTCTCATCCTAACCCACCCATAGACTGGTTGTGTGACCTTAGAGAAGACACTGAGCCCCTAGCCTCTGTTTGGGAGAAGCTGGGAATGAGCGACAGGATGGATCACTTGATGGTTACCTGTTCTGTTCATTCCCTCTGGGGCATCTGGCACTGGCCATTGTTGGAAGACAGGATACTGGGCTAGATGGACCTTTGGACTGACCGAGTAGGGCCATTCTTATGTTGTTATGAGCTTCCCTGCAATGCAGTTCATGTATCTTTAAAGGGGTCAGAACAATCATAGCAACAGCTAATTAATTTGGAGACTCATCCTCTCTCAGCTTCTCCTTCAGGCATTGCTGCTCTTTCTTCCATGCTGCCCATTGTGTGTGGAGCATCCTCCTTGAATCAATCTATAAAGCCACAAGCTGCTCTTCCTCAAGACTGACCCCTACACAACTGAGCCATGTGATCTTGTTTTCCTTACCTTCACACTCCTTTGTCTCCAATTAGGCCCCGATCCTGTTAACACTGACATGCATGTTTAACTTTCCACATATGTGTAATTCAAGTAAAGTCAATGGGCTAGATTTTCAACTGTTGGCAGTGATCAAAACTCCATTAAATTCAACAGAGCTATGCTAATTTAAGCCAGTTGAGGATCTGTACTACATACATGTATGTTTGCAGGACCTGTAAACTCTTCAAGTTAGGGACTCTCTCTTGCTATGTGTTCGTACAATGCTAACAGGATGAGACCCCGGTCCTGTATGGAGGCTCTAGATGCTACTGTAGTGCATATAATAAATAATAGTATTGGTATATATAATTGGTAAAATGATTTTGGATCTTTGAGTGAATGCTGCTACATATGAGCAAAAGATTAATTATATAGATATATATCGGTGAAAGAACTGTGTAAGTTATCACATAGTCATTTTGGCTGAGTGGCAGTGAATGGATCTTAAAAATGTAATTTGCAACTGCTGGTAGCACAGATCATTCATCTGTTTTAACACAGTTTTTGCTTCCTGCTGCCGTGAACACACTTGCGGCTGCCATAAATCTATAAAAGGAGCAGATTAATACTTTCCCATCTCCCCTTCATATTCTTTGTTCTGATGCTTGCTGCCAGTCAGCACTGATTTTTATTGACTCCTATTACTAATTTATATTTGGAATTGCTTTCTTAAGGAAGAGGTTGTCACCCTTCCAAACCAGGCAGAATGACAAAAGGAATACATCTTACTCTATTTTACTTGTTCACCCCAGGGCAAATGGGCCAGCAAAATACTAATACCCAGCTCTTTATAGAGCTATTTTTATCAATAGATCTCAAAGTTCTTTACAAAGGAGGTTAGTATCATTATCCCCATTTTACATATGAGGCATAGAGAGCAGGGCCGGCTCTAGGTTTTTTGCCGCCCCAAGCAAAACAAATTTTGGCTGCCCCCGACTCCAGCCCTGGACTCCCCCCGGCACTTCCCTGCTGCCCGAGCCCTGGGCTTCACACCCCCCACTGCACCCGCCTGCCGCCCCAGCCCTGGGCTCCACATCCCCCACTGCAGCCTCTTGCTGCACCAGACCTGGGTCACTTGTAACTCGCGCCCAGGGCAGGTCATTCAGCAGGAATTTTGGATGTGCACAGAACACAGACAGGATTGGTCCCATATGGTTACAGAACTGCAGTAAAGTGGAACAGTTTTCAGCTTGTGTGATTGGAAGATATCTGGATGCATATTACAAGACTGTGCTACATAAATGAGGAAAAGTTGAGGTGCCTTTGTTATTCTTTTGTTCCACTCTTCCTTTCTATGGGGAATTTGCCAATGCAATATCACTGTCTTCCTTTTAAACAAATAAAACTTAATAAAATAAAATAAAATAAAATAAAATAAAATAAAAGGCAATGGCTGTTGAAAATAGCAATTCCAGTCCTAATAACCACTGGGAAGCATTTCTTGCTCAATTTTATCCTACTTTTTCTACAGCAAGTTACAGTGGATCAGTGTATTTGATTTGGGAGAAATAAACTAACAGCTGCCCAAATTGAGCCAGATCCCCTCTTCTGCTCCCCCCGCCCCTGCAGCCTCAGGAGCTGGGGAGCGCAGCAGCATGTCTGGCTCCACACAGAGCCAGACACGCTGGTCTGAGTGGCATGGTAAGGGGGCCAGAGGGTTGGAGAAGGGGTATGGGATCCCAGGGAGCAGTCAAGGGACAGGGAGCAGGGGGGGTTGGATGGATCAGGGATTCGGGGGGCAGGGCCTGTCAAGGGGTGGGGATTTAGAGAGGGGTCGGGGCAGTCAGGGGCCAGGTAGGGGGTGGGATCCTAGCAGGGCAGTTAGGGTGGGGGGGTCTCAGGAGGGGGCAGTCGGTGACAAGGAGAAGGGAGCTTAGATAGAGGGTGGGGTCCTGGGGGGGGTTAGAGGCAGGGGTCCCGGGAGGGGGCGATCAGGGGACAAGGGGCAGGGGGGTTGGGGATTCAGGGGGGGCTGTCAGGGGGCAGGGGTATGGATAGGGGTCAGGGCAGTCAGGGGACAGGTACGGGGTGGGGGGTCTCAGGAGAGAGCAGTCGGGGACAAGGAGAAGGGAGGCTTAGGGCAGGTCCATACTCACCACGCGGGTCGACGCAGTGAGTTCAACTTCTCCGAGTTCGAACTATCACGTCTAATCAAGACGCGATAGTTCGAACTCTCCGCGCGCTCCGGTCGACTCCGGAACTTCACCACCGCGAACAGCGGTGGCGGAGTCGACCTTGGAGCCGCGGAGTTCAACCCCGCCACGTCTGGACGGGTGAGTAAGTCGAACTAGGGTACTTCGAGTTCATAGCGTAGCTGAACTTGTGTACCCTAGTTCGACCCCCGCCCTTAGTGTAGACCAGGCCTTAGATAGGGGGTGGGGTCCCAGGGTGTGGTTAGGGGCAGGGGTCCTGGGGGGGGCGATCAGGGGACAAGGAGCGGGAAGGGGTGGATGGGTTGGGGGTTCTGTGGGGGACAGTCAGGGGGCGGGAAGTGGAAGGGAGTGGATAGGGGGTGGGGCTAACTCCTCCAGTGGAGTTGAACATTAAAATATGGTATCCCTACTGTTCCCAGTGCCACCCTGCTCTAGCAGGGAGCTCTCCATTCACAGCAAGCTGCAGCATGAGGTTTTAGCTACCTCCCTCCCTCCCCCTCCCTTTCCTGTTGACGGCTGCCAAGGGAATGCTGGGAAATGTAGTTCTTTCACTGCTCCAGGGTTGCCTCTATAGGTAGGGAGCTAACCAAGGAACTACAGCTCCCAGGGCCCCCTGTTGGTTCTCATCTCCCATGTTGGATCCCTGCCGCCCCTGCACATGTGCCGCCCCAAGCACATGTTTGCTTTGCTGGTGCCTAGAGCCGGCCCTGATAGAGGGAGGAATTAATTAGCCAAAGATCACACAGCATCCTAAAACCTAAAGCTCCTGTGTTCCAGTCCCATGTGGCATCCGCTATCTACACTGTACCTTTGCACCACTCTAAGCAACACTCAGACTCTCAGAACAGGTGAAAGTGGGGCAGAACTCTTGTGCTGATCTCTGTGCAGGGCTGAATTTCACCCTGGCTGTCCACCTTCTTTCACTGGGGTCACCTCAGCTCAGCTTCATGTATCAGTGGAAATTAATACTCATTTTGAGGGCCATTCTAGATTGGGGCACATTTTGGGAAGCCAGCTGCACTGTTACTGCTATGTGGCTAGCTGAGTGGGTCAAAATGCGGGGCAATATTTTTGTTACAATCTGCTTTTTTGGTCAAAATGTTGTTAGTACAGGAGTGGGTGCAAAAAGACAAGCCACAGTAGGTGAGGTGCACAGAAAGTGGGATGGTTGGGGCATAGAGAGCAAAGAGAATGAAGGGAGAGTCTGTGAGAAAGTTGTTTCTAGGTCTCGGAGCTGAGAACCTGTGGATCTGCTCCAGTGAAGGCATTTTTGACATAACCTCACCTTCCAGGCAACCACGGGGATCAAAGTTAAACTTCTGTAAGCAGTATGAGCTGCTGTAGGGTGACCAGAGAGCAAATGTGAAAAATCAGGATGGGGGGTAGCCTATATAAGAAAAAGACCCAAAAATTGGAACTGTCCCTATAAAATTGGGACATCTGGTCACCCTAAGCTACTGTCACACGACATTCTGACTAAACAATTAGCAGTGCACAATATCAATGGAGGACATGTTAAATGGATTTAAATCACCATCCAATGAGAGTGTTTCTTCTGGGGCTTTGCAAGGACCTGTTCTTGGCCCCATTTGATATCTAAAGAAGTTTGTAGGTGACAATAACATTGGTGGAGTGGTGTTTAATGACAAGGACAGGTCAGTTATACAGACTAATCTGGATTGCGTGGTAAACTGGGTTTTTCCAAATATGGTGCATTTTAATATAATCAATTGCAAGGTCATATATCTAGGAACAAAGACCATAGGTCATACTAACAGGGTTGGGGACTGTATCCTAGAATGCAGTGACTCTGAAAAGGATGTAAGGGTCATAGAGGATACCCATCTAAACATGAGAACCCAATGTGATGCTGTGGCTAACATGGCTAGTTTGATCCTTGAATGTATAAACAAGGGAGTACCATATGGGAGTTGGAAGGTGGTATTACCTCTGTGTATAGTGTGAGTGGGACCATTACTGAAAAACTGTATTTAGTTCTGGTGCCCACACTTGGAAAGGGTTCAGAAAAGAGCTTCACAAATGATTCGAGGACTGGAAAACCTACCCTACTATAAGCAGTTTAAGAAGCTCAATCTATTTTAGTTTATCAATGGCAAGCTTGAGTGACTTTGTCATGGTCTTAAAAAGTACCTAGATATGGAGAAGATCTCCAGTGGTAGAGGGCTCTTTAATTTGGCATAACCAGATCCAATGGCTAGAAGCTGAAACTAAAGAAATTCACACTGGCAGTAGGGCACAGATTTTTAGCAATGTAGGTAATTAACCACTGGAATAGTTTACCAAGGGATGTGGTGGATTCTCCCTTTCAATCAAGACTTCATGTCTTTCTAAAAGATATCCTCTATCTCAGCCAGAAGTTATGTACTTGATGGAGGAATTGCTGGGTGAAATTCTATGGCCTATGTTATCAAGGAGATTATACTAGATGCTCATAATGGTTTCTTCTGGCCTTAAGATCTATGAATCACTGATTTTGCCAATTCATCCCCTTTGAACTAAATATTCTATGGGTTTTTCCCCCTCCTTCATTCTAGTTTCCTTCATCTTCTCAACCATCTGATTCAGCTTCCCTTCTAAGTAGAGAAAGTCACAGCTCTAGGTTGACCTCCTTGTTATAGATCCATTGCTCCGTGGTTTCTGTTGTGATTCTCATTTTAAGTCGCAGAATGAATCTTCTATGGCACTTTTCATATTGTTGGAATCGCCAAGTAGTGTGGTTCTCTGTACTCCGTCAACATCTTGGTAGCTTGTACAACAGTGCAGGGAGCACAGATCTTTGGATTCTCCCTTCAATTTCTTTTCTACTTGTTTTTGAATTGTTCATTTTTAATTTTTGTCATCAGATTGCTCGCTCTCTTAAATACATATTTTAACATCATCAAAGTCAGGCTTGGGATCCAGGTGGAAGCCCGGAGCCAACATCACATATTGTGTTATTCCCCTTCAGACAGAAAGGTTTAATTAATTTATACACTCGATAAGAGCAAATGAGACAAATACATTCTAGGCACAGGAGGATATGATCATAGCTTCTAAGTGATTTATTCCTGCAAGGTAAAGCATACTATCTACATGGCAAATAGAAAGAAGCAAATATTTTGCATGAAAGGAAAATGATACAGCAAGCCAGATTTCTGAAAGGTGTTGACTACTTTGCACTTTACAATGGAAGGCTTCTGGATGATTGTCCAGCTCTGATACACAGGCTTAATCTATCTCGATGCCAAAATAAAATCAAAATTTGAGAACAAATTCACCTGCACCTGTCTTACCAGTGAACCATGAGTAGGCCTGATTAATATTTGGATGGGAGACCGTGAAGGAAAAGCCTAGGTGCTGCAAGAGAAGGTCTTTGGAGATTCACTAGGTGGCATTCTTTCCCTTGCGAGGGTATGTTTCCACTACAAAGTTAACTCAAGTTTCTCCACTTAGTCTAGCTGGAGTGAGAGCGTCCACACTGAAAAGGGTAACTGGAGCCATACCCAGTCACTGTGTCCACACTGACACTGAACTGAGTGAGGTACTAGGCCTTCTGGGTGCATTTCCCTTAGTTCTTAACATTGCACTAGCTCAAGCGACTGGTAATGGGATTTCAGAGGGACAATCTTCCCCCCGCGCCAGCCTGTTGAATGAAAATCCACAGAATTAAAGTTTTAGTTTTCTAAACAGAGCCAGATTCTCATCCGGTATAAAATGTTCTAGTTCCAGTGACAGAAATGAGAGCTCTAAGGATGATGGGAGCCCCAATCTCTCCTCCCTCTCATTTCGGCGGGGCTATAACAGGGTTGAGGCACACTGGTGGGACTGCTGGGGGCAAGGTTGCACTGCTACAGCCTGCAAAGTAAATGCTGGGTGGAGGTAAAAGCCAGCACTGGAGAATGAGCTTCTACCCAGAACCTTTTTGCAAGTGCTAAAATTAACGAAGTAGTTTTAAAACACACTTATTATTTTCAAAGTGACTCTTAGTATTACATGTAATACAGTAGCACCGAGCAGACCCAACTGAGATCAGGGCTCTACTGTTCTATACACTGTGCAAACACATTTTAGAGTCCCAGCCCTTATGAGTTTACAATCCAAGGCCCTGATCCTGTAAACACTGATGCACATGCTTAATGCTACACGTGAGCAATGCTTTTGAACTCAATGGGACTGTATAGTTAAGCAAGATACTGAAGCTGGGATATACACTGGGGACGTCCACAGGCATAGCTATGGTGCTCAGGGGTATGAAGAAGTCGGATGCCTGACTGACATACCCGGGCTAGCAGAAGCCCCTAGTGTAGGCATGGATATATCAGCAAAGCTGTGCTTTTACCTATATCACTTGTTTTGCTCATGGGGAGGAGGAGTTAATTTATTATACTGGTACAAAGTGCAGTGTAGGTGATTCCGCATTGCTGATATAGTGTACTGTTATTCCTACGCCGCTAAAGAATTCCTAGTGTAGAAATGGCCTGAGGTATGTAAAGTTAACAATATGCATAAGTGCTTGCAGGGTTAAATAGACAAGGCAGACAAAGGGTAGGAGCAGAGAAGTATTATTAGGCCCATTTTTCAGATGGAGGAGTGAGGCACGGAGAGATTTAGGGCCTGATCCAATGCACTGAAGTCAATGAGAGACCACTGGTTTCAATGGGCTTTGGATCAGGCCTACCCAAAGTCACATGGGAAGTCTTTGGCAGACCCAGGAACCAAACCCTGATTGCTTGAATCACTGAGGCCTAGGCTACACTAGTGAGGGAGGGGGGTCAAACTAAAATATGCAACTTCAGCTACGCTATTTGTGCAGCTGAAGTCGAAGTATCTTAGTTCGACTTACCTGGCCGTCCTCATGGCAGCGAGTCGACTGCCGCAGCTCCCCCATTGACTCCATTTACTCCTCCTGCCAAGGTGGAGTACAGGCGTCGATTTGGGGATCAATTTATCACGTCCAGACGAGACACGATAAATCGATCCCCGATACATCAAACACTACCCGCCGATCCGGCAGGTAGTAGAGACGTACCCTGAGACTAGTCTGCACTACAGGCCTATATGGGTATAACTACATCTCTTGGGGGGTTGAAAAATCCACCCTGCTGAGCAATGTAGTTATACCGATTTAAGCCCCATGTAGATAGTCCTGGGTTGACAGGAGAGCATCTCCCATCGACAGAGCTACCACCTCTTGGGGGTAGGGGGGAATTAATTACATTGACGGAAGTAGCTCTCCCACCGGTCTTCACTGAAGCGCTACAGTGGCACAGCTGCATTGGTGCAGCTGCACTGTTTTAAGAGGAGACCTGCCACCCTGAATCAGAAGAAACAATGAGTCCAGTTAGAAAATAATACTCGCCTAGACCATCATGGTGGCTCACAGACAGCTGGGGCAGAGCAGCCAGTTTTCACAAAGATATAGCCAGACAAAAATATTATTCACATGAATTAACACAGCATCATGCCTGGTTCTCTTTAGAGAACATCTTGAAGTGAAATAGTAAAATGACCAGGAACTAGCCTATGACAGAACTCAGAGATTCCAAGGCCAGAAGGCACCATTGTGACCATCTAGTCTGACCTCCTGCATAACGTAGGCCTTAATAACTTCCCCAAACTAATTCCTAGAGCAAGTCTTTTAGAAAAAACATCCCCTCTTAATTTAAAAGTTGCCTGTGATGGAGACTCCACCATCACCTTGGTAAATAGTTCCAATGGTTAATTACCCGCCAGTTAAAATTTTACCCTTTATTTATGTCTCACGGGCAATGAAAGGGTTACTTTCACTCTCAGGAAGGGTGAGCCTAAGAGAATGATTAGACTTTCTGGATGCACTTGAAGGGTGGGCCACGCTTAATTAAAGATGCAGTGCAGCGGGGGAAGGAGCTGGCTGGTAACTCTAAAGAAAAGAAGCACCGATTAAAAGGGGGTGGTAGGAGGAGAGGGGAGCCTGTGAGTCTGCTTTAGTAGCAGAAAGCACAGATAAGGACCGAGGAGAGGCTGTGGGAAAGGGCCTGAAGGAAAGTCAAGACAAGAAGCAGTCCAGGGAGGCATAAGAACTCTGAAAGAGCAGACTTGCCACAGTGGGGAAGGATAGCTCAGTGGTTTGAGCATTGGCCTGCTAAACCCCAGGTTGTGAGCTCAATTCTTGAGGGGGCCCTTTAAAGATCTGGGGCAGAAATCCGTACGTGGTCCTCCTAGTGAAGGCAAGGCAGGGGGCTGGACTTGACTTGACTCAATGACCTTTCAAGGTCCCTTCCAGCTCTATGAGATAGGTATATCTCCTTATATTAGGGTTCCCATCCAGGGACCCTGAAGAGAATGAGGGTTCCCCTAATAGCTACTTGAAAAGGTGGTGTGAGGAAAGCCCTGATGTGGAGGGGCTGAGAGGGGAAAAGCATTATTGAGTATGGAATTGGGCCTCTCCAGGGAGAAAGTGCTAGGAGGTGTTGCTCTGCACAAGAGCAAGAAGATTCCTCTGCAGAGTCTTCACCTCCTCCTGGACTACGGCAAGGTTATGAGCTGGAGTGGGGCTGAAAAGCTAAATTTGGTTGATTGGACTCTTTCCTTATCCCAGAAGGGGTGGGACTAGGTATGACCTGGCTGGAGGGCCCAGTAACAAGAAGAGGCAGACCACCATGAGGAGGGAGTTGCTGTTGACAGGAGGCGCTAGAAGAGGCAAGCCTGCTTTGCTGTGCCCAGGAATGAGTCAACACTTCTATATAGCCATTAGCTATATAGGAGTGGATTTTGTCTTGCTGTGGCCGCCTCCCGCACACACACACTCCCGATTCATCTACATGAGCTTGGGCCTTAGTGAAATCTTGCCACATTGTGGCGAGACACCGTGCAGACATTTCATATGAGCAAAATTATTTCCACCAACGCTTTATTCTAGTAAATAACTTCTGCAGCAAATCTTTCAGCCAACCAAGCAATAATGTAGAATTTTAAACTGGACTCTCTTTACAAGACATTTCTTCTGGTTCAGTGTTGTTGTTTTAAAAAAAAAAAACAAAAAAAAACCCCTTGAATTTCTGTGATATAAATGCATTTTCATGCACTGTTGTGATGATGCTGATTAATGGTTTAAATGTGCCTTAACGACTCATTCATCTGATACTCTCAATTAGATGATACAGGCAGTAATTTTTAATAGGATGTGTTATTTCTTGCTTTCCAATGAAAGTTAGCTTGAGCACCTCAGATATGGAGATTTAATCATGTTTAATAATTGATAATTGTTAATAATTAAATACTAATTCCATTTACTGAGTAGTGGTTCTATTTATGGGAATCATCTTACAGTTTATAGTTTTTGTGCAAAGTACTTAAAATGTACTATGTAGCTTTAAATATTGTTACAATTAATTTCAAAACTGCTAAAGGAGCACTGTCAACTTAAAAATCATACGTTATAAATACCTTTCTTCTGCTATGTGTATATCACACCAGAGATTTTTAAAAAGGAGAAGACTCCCGGGGCTGAAATTTCCAAAGCAGTCTAGGGGATTTAGACACATTTCCTCCATTCACTATTTCAAAAATAGGAAACTGAGGCGTGTCTTCAATTAAAATCAATGGTTAGCACTAGCATAGGTGCTGGAACTGGGGGTGCTGGTGATGCTGCCTCACCCATGGCTTGAAGTAGTAGTAATAGCCCAAATACATTACTTATGCCTTCAGCACCCTCACTATAAAAATTGTTCCAGTACCACTGATGGTTAGGATTTTCAAAGGAGAGTAAGGCAGATAATCACCCAGTTTCCATTTGTGTCTTTGAAAATCACCCCCCAATGTGTTTAAATCTCCTATTTTCAAAAGCATAGTCATACTTTACTTGGTAGTAGTTATTGTCTTTTTGTTTCCCTCTACCTGAGCAATGAAAAACAGGTATGATCACTTTCAGTCTTAGCTCCCCTTTCTGATTCCCCACACATGTGCTTAACTTAGCTACGTTGAGCAAGCCGCCTTGATTTCAATAGGAATCCTCACAATAGTAAAGTTAAGCATGTTTACAGGATCCGGACCTTATGTTCTTCATAGATTCAAGGACTGGAAGGGACCTCGAGAGGTCATCAAGTCCAGTCCCCTGCCCTGGTCCAGATACTGTCTAGACCATCCCTGACAGACATGTATCTAACCTACTCTTAAATATTTCCAGAGATGGAGATTCCACAACCTCCCTAGGCAATTTATTCCAGTGTTTAACCACTCTGACAGTTAGGAACCTTTTCCTAATGTCCAACCTAAACCTCCCTTGCTGCAGTTTAAGCCCATTGCTTCTTGTTCTATCCTTAGAGGCTAAGGTGAACACATTTTCTGCCACCTCCTTATGACACCCTTTTAGATACCTGAAAACTGCTATCATGTCCCCTCTCAGTCTTCTCTTTTCCAAACTAAACAAACCCAATTCTTTCAGCCTTCCTTCATAGGTCATGTTCATGTTCTTAGTGCTGTATTGTGCAGGGAGCGTTTATTTAGCGTATGGATGTAATGCTGGGTGGCTGAGGCAGGCTACAGGGCATTCCGGAGCAGTAGTCAAGGATATGTGAGTGGTCGGGTAGGTGGCAGGTCAATCCGTATCGGAAGCAGTCAAGGGCAATAGTTGGAGTCCTCACAGGACTTGGTAGCTGAAAGAACTGATCCAAGGGGCAGGGGCGGCGGGTTGGGAAGGTGAGGTGAGGCAAAGGGGCAAAGCAGGGCAGTCTGTGCATGCTCCGGCCTGTTGCTCAGACAACTTCCTCTTCCAGCTGGGGCCTTTATACAGTCCAGGCAGCCAGAGGTCGCGGATGTGACTGCTAGGAGCCTGTAGGCCTTTAACACTAAGGCTATTGATCAGAGACAGCAGCTGAGGTGAACGACGCCATCGTCGGGCTTGGATTCAATGTTGAAGTCAGGACACAGGAAGCATTGTAATTTAGGATTTAAGACTTAAATTGAAATGTATTATTTTCATTTATTTGTTTGTCTGTTTATTGTGTATGACCTGAGCAACTGGGAGCCGTGGGAGCCAAATTTATCTCTTTAACAAAACCAAACACACAATTACTGATTTCTCCTCCTTTACTCGCACTTGGCAAGCTGTGCCACTAAAATCAGTGGGGCTAATCACAGCTGATCATACCACATCGTGTAAGTAAAATGGGGCCAAATCAGACCCTAAGTAATATTTCATCATTGATCTGGCAGTCTAGCATATGTCAGTTATCAAAGGAAAACGCCTGGGTAGCAGAGAAGTCCCCGGGTTTGGGGTACCGCTGTCTCTCATAGAGTCAGCATAGGAAGTATGTTGGGGTTTACATGGAGTAAGTGAATATTGCTGCATTTCTGTAATTCCTGGGGTGTAGAATGGACCTATTTGGGTCCTAAAATATAAGCCAGTGAGCAGTATGACCCCACGGATCATGAGTACAAAGGTGGGAAACAGCGATCCTCCCCCCCCACACACACACACATCTCTCACCTTGCAGCTATCATGTTTAAGGGAGAGAAATTGGGGAAATAAAGAATAAACTTCTCTGGATCCCCCAGAATCTTATCGATGGGCTAGGCACAAAATCTTATCCACTCCCACTTTTGCAGCTAGTTCATGAGAGGTGTGCAAGTAGAAATGAACCTCAGTTTATGCACATCCTAGAGAAGCTACTTTGTACTAAATTTTCCAGACCTGGCCTGTAAAATTTCCAAAGAAAGATCAATTTGTGTTTCATTTGGTACAGACTCCCATGCAAAATACATTATGTACTATGACCAAAGGTGCCTAAATAACTGACAAAAAGATTGTGCTGTTCGGAAGTACAGTTTCATTATTCATGTTTTTTATGACAGTGTAATGTAGTGTTGGAGTCATTGGATATTGTAGATTAATAAACAATGGGTAATGGAATGGTGGCAGTGGGAATAGAGCATCGAATATCTCAGGGTAAAGCAATCTGTTCTAAAAAATTACATATGTTTCTAGTTGCATTTCAATTACTCCTATTATTCGGTCATGGTTGCATTACCAGAACAATGGGATTTACTGGATAATAATGGACCCAATTGGTAGTCTGGCAGGTACATGTATTTCAACAAATCAAAAATAATCTTTCATAAAGATTCAAGGCAGGATTTCCATCTTGCATTTTCTAGTAATTCATCAGCTTGTTCTCCATGGGCAAGATGCTTACTTCATTTACTCCAGACGAACTTCACGGTGGATTGCAGAGCTGCTCTTGTTCTATGTCGGTGTAACTAAGATCAGAATCCAACCTAATGTTTCAGCACTGCAGTGTAGCATTAATTTTAGAAAGGAGTTTAAAAGCTGTGTAACACAGCACTATTTGACGTCATAGGGGTTCATGTGACTCTTTAGTTCTGATTTAATGTATTTTCACATCTATCGTGTTTTCAGTTTCAATGAAACGAAAAACTCATGCAAAACTTATCCAGAATTGCCAATTTTCACATCATCCTCATAATTTCATTGGGTTTTGACACAGGACCAAAACATTTCAGCCTCTGGTTATTTACAAGCCTCATAAGTAGAGCTAACAAGGAAATTATATTTTCCCCATAAAAATTTTCATGGTTTTGTTTTGAAAAACTGAACCCTATATTTTTGGCATGAAATCCAAAATGTTTGATTGTCAGTAATTGAAAACTGAAATGTTTTCATTTTTAAAACTGAAAACTTTGTTTGAAAGCTAAAATATTTGGTTTTCAGTTACTGAAAATCAAAACATTTTTAGGTTTCGGATTTTTTTAATGAAAACTTGAATATTTGTGTTAAAAACAAAAAAAATTCTAAATTTCTTGTTTCAACCTCCATTTTTTGACACAAAAAAAAGTTTTATCAAAACAGTTTCAACCAGCGCCATTCACAAGCCTTCCAAAGATCTTTGGTTGAATGTCAAGACTGTAACAAAATCTGAAAGCAGGAGAACCATGTGTGGTTTAGGGTATTGTAATAGAAGGTTCTCCCAAGCAACCGCAGAAACTCAAAAGATTGAGATGTTTGGCACACATAGTACACCTCTACCCTGCTATAATGTGACCTGATATAACATGGGTTCACATATAGCGTGGTAGCAGCGGGGCTCCGGCAGCACTTTAAAGGGTCCGGGGCTCTGGCTGCTGCAGGGAGCCCCAGGCCCTTTAAGTCACCATTGGAGCCCTACCGCTGCTACCCCGGGGCTGCGGCAGTGGGGCTCGGCCGGTGATTTAAAGGGCCCAGGCTCCCCGCAGTGGCCGGAGCACGGAGCTCTTTAAATCACTGCCGGAACCCTACCGCTGCTACCCTGGGGCTGTGGCAGCGGAGCTCCACCGGCGATTTAAAGGGCCTGGGGCTCCCCGCAACCAGAGCCCCGGGCTCTTTAAATCACCACTGCAGCCCTGCTGCTGCTACCCCGATATAACAATGTTTCACCTATAACTCGGTAGGGATGTTTGGCTCCTCACGACCGCGTTATATCGCGGTAGAGGTGTATATGCTGTGACAGAGTTCCTCCTCTACCTTGGTGGGCCCTGCGCTTATTGGCAGATTTGCTCACCTCAGTGATCTTCCCCACAGTCTGGATCAACTCCTCCTGTGTCTGATCAGGAGTGGGGAGGTTTGGGGGGGAACCCGGGCCCACCCTCTACTCCGGGTTCCAGCCCAGGGCCCTGTGGATTGCAGCTGTCTATAGTGCCTCTTGTAACAGCTGCATGACAGCTACAACTCCCTGGGCTACTTCCCCATGGCCTCCTCCCAACACCTTCTTTATCCTCACCACAGGACCTTCCTCCTGGTGTCTGATAACACTTGTACTCCTTAGTCCTCCAGCAGCACAGCCTCTCACTCAGCTCCTTGTGCCTCTTGCTCCCAGCTCCTCATACGCACTTCCTCTCCTCTGGCTCCCCCCCCGCCTGACTGGAGTGAGCTTCTTTTTAAACCCAGGTGCCCTGATTAGCCTGCCTTGATTGGCTGCAGGTGATCTAATCAGCCTGTCTGCCTTAACTGGTTCTAGCAGGTTCCTGATTATTGTAGTGCAGCCCCTGGTCTGGTCACTCAGGGAACAGAAAACTACTCATCCAGTGACCAGTATATTTGCCCTATACCAGACTCCTGTACCCCACTGGTCTGGGTCTGGCACAATGGATAACGATCAGAACCTCAGTCAATCTCTGTAAATTTCATTGTCTGCAGCAATGGGCTGATTTTCAAAAGTGACCAGCCAAATTGTACCAGTAGAGCTTTGTTTGTGCATATGAACAAGAAGTTATGCATGCCACAGCTTGCCTGTTTTGCACCCACAAATGGGGACTGATAGTGAGTCATGGATTCATTTTACACACACAAGTTAGGCAGCTAGTTTTGTCAATTTGGTTCCACTCTACTTTTGTTTCGTCAGTGAGGAAATTCTGGCAGCAATCCATCCAGGAGTAGAATACGTGAATGAGATCAGTTTTAGCAAACTGAGAAATGCTACCTTTGGATTTTAGAGCATCTTTTTATTTGTTTATTTTTGTTCATCAGAACATGGCAGTAGTTTCTACTGAGGTAACAATGAACTCATCATACAGACAACCCATGTCAGTCAGAGATGCAGCTACGGAGCATTTCCTTCAGCCAGCCTTCATCTCCATTTTAAAAGCCATGCTTCTGAGATTAGGGAGCTGTTTCAAGTTACTCTAGTTACGAATGTGGCCCTTGGCTAGTTAATTACTTGAAACATTCAACTCTTTATCCAGGATGCAACAGTTTTCCAGTAAACTCAGCGGGAAGACATACAGATGCTCATAATTTGGCTTATTACTATTAATAATATAACCCATTGCACCAATGTGCAGCCTCTGACTCCGAGGTTTAAGAATTACTAATTGTGCATGTGAGTCCGTTTTTCATAAAAGCAAATATCCACAAGGAGCAAGGCACCCGCACCTTCAACTTTACTAACTGAAAAGCAGTTTACGTTCCACATTAGCACATGTGATTTTGGAATGGTCCGAGTATCGTCATTTACCCTCACTTACACCCACCAAACGTTCTAGTATCAAGCAAGGATCAACACCTAATTCCAACATTCAATCTGCATTGGAAATATCCAGCTGGTGAATGCTGTAAATCCTCTTAGCCTAAATCCTGGGTACTCTATACCCTCCAGAGGAAAATAAAGAAATACACAGCTGGCCATTCCAGTTACTCTCTGGATTACCTAGGGAGGTGGTGGAATCTCCTTCCTTAGAGGTTTTTAAGGTCAGGCTTGACAAAGCCCTGGCTGGGATGATTTAGTCGGGGATTGGTCCTGCTTTGACCAGGGGGTTGGACTAGATGACCTCCTGAGGTCCCTTCCAACCCTGATATTCTATGATTCTAGTCATTCAGCTGGCCTCTTTCAAGTCCCCTTGTGCCAGTAATGCCGTGTTTCCTCCACCATCAGACTACACCTCTAGAGCCCACTCATTCAGTTCCAGTGTGACTAACTGATACAAACTTTGAAGAGAGAGAAAGAAAAGAAAAAAAAAACAATTCACTTGTATGTGATCATATGAACTCATCACAAATATCACCCTGAGGGGTTACACTTCCACTAACTCAGAGCAAAAATTGTTCTGCCTCACCATGTCGTGGGGCTAGGAGGCATATATTAGCATCAGCCATTCCAAATTTTCACAATGAGTGTTGATGTGCTTAACAGTTTACCTGTCATTTTGCAGAGATTAACTGGCAAATCCACTACTGTTTTCTATTCATCGCTGATCACTGTGATATTGGGTAAAATTTTCAACAGCACCTCAGTGATTTAAGAGCTTACGTCCCATTGGCACATAGGCTCCTGAGTGCTTGTTGCTGGGACTTGGCTGTTTCTGAAAGAAAATATTGATTCTATGGATATTATCTCTATAGGTATGATCTGTGCTTTTCCAACTGTTATCTAACCATGGTACTCTACCTGTCACTAGTGGTCTTTTAGCATGCAACACCTGAGTGCACTTTATATTATACACATAGAATCATAGAATAGAATCATAGAATATCAGGGTTGGAAGGGACCTCAGGAGGTCATCTAGTCCAACCCCCTGCTCAAAGCAGGACCAACACCAACTAAATCATCCTAGCCAGGGCTTTGTCAAGCCAGGTCTTATAAACCTCTAAGGGAGATACCACCACCTCCCTAGGTAACCCATTCCAGTGCTTCACCATCCCCTTAGTGAAATAGTGTTTCCAAATATCTAACCTAGACCTCCCCCACTGCAACTTGAGACCATTGCTCCTTGTTCTGTCATCTGTCATACCTCTTTAGTGAGCATTGCCATGCACGTAGACAAGCCCTAAGTGACATGTCTAAAGTCACACAAGAAGTCTGGGGTAGAATGGGGATGAGACCCCAAAGCCTAAGGTAGTTCCATAAACGCTGGACAGTTCTTCCTCACTTCCATGCTAATTGCGTAGTGATGCAATACCCTCTAATAATGCATAAGCAGAGGAGCAGCCTGGATTTTCATTTGGGGGTCACCACCCAAATCCGCTTGATTTTCTAAGGATTATGAGGAAAAGGTAGAATTTATTTTCATTTCCATCTATTGTATTTACCTTCCCATTACCCTTTTTTTTGACATGATCAAGATTACAGATGGACCCAAAGTAACCCCTCATCCTGATACAAATGCGCCCAAACTATGGGGGAGTTAAGATATGGATCCAAACTTTGCAGCTTATCTCTGCTCTAGGTGCAAGGCAGCACTTTAAAAGAACAATTCAGGCAACACATTAAAAATATGAATTGCTGGTAAAACTTCTTCCCTCTCTGTCCTTGCCCTGCTCCGGCACATCATACATAGTCATTTCCCCAATGTGCATAGATTGGCAAGATAGGAGATTGAGGGAGACCACGGTTCAGTAGTTTTCACTCTTGCCTCTAGCAGTATTTGGATGTGCCACTGGCTTGTTGCCTGATTAACTGGCAGATTTTTCTGGGAGGGTCTACCACTACCTGCTTTTCATCTGGCCAATGGAGATTTATTTGCCCTCTAGGCTGTTCATGGGTCATGCCAGGTTATGCTTTCTTAAACCTTTGGTTTCCAGTTACCGGTTAGGAGTAATATGTTTTCTGATAGTGTATTTCTGAAATGTATTCTTTCTCCTTTGGTGGGAGATAGCAGTGTGATTTCTCCTTACAATAGCCTTGAGGACCATCCATGTTTCTTTGCTACCTATGGTTCACTCCTTTGTCCCATTCCAAACCACCAGCTGTCAGGCTCAGAATGTCTGCATAGGAGTCTCTTTGCAGCCCATAAACTTTTGCTCCCTGGTCAGAGTACAAGATTCCTAAAGTTAAACAAGACAAAGAAGGATTGTGCTGCTTATTCCAGTCCCAGGGAACCAGAGACCAGGACTAATTATTTAATCTTGGTTTCCTATATCAGTTTATAGGGCCTGATCTCTTCTAATATGAATTTAGTTTGAATCTACAAATTAGTTTCTCTGGTTCTTTATCGTCACAAACAACTTACATGACCTTATGTCACCTGTCATGATCACCAAAGGGTCTTGCAACACTGTTTTGGACTTGTGCTTCCAAATTGAGAATGAAAGCTAACCATTAGAATGAAATTTCAAAGCATTCAAAATGTGATCGAACTCTCCTAATGGAGCTGAAGTCTAGCAACCGCAAGAAACACTGAAAAGATAAACAAGAGCAACAAGAGAAGTAAAATATTAGCTACGTGTGTTATCTCTACAATCAGAAATGGATACAAGGTGACAAAGGCAGCTGGTGGACAATAAACACACTCTTCAGGATGGAAAGATTTTCCAGGATTGAGCAGCAAACACGCTGATATCAAAAAGATTAGTTACAGTATGTGGTTTCCAGCTGAACTAATGAGCTATGAGTTCCCCTCCCCCACCCCCTGCTTCCTCAGATAATTGCAATGCTTTGCACTCATAACATTTCATTCAAGGTTCTCAAAATGCTTTAGAAACATTGAGGTAGGGCTCTGCAAATGCCTTGAGAGAATTAAGTACCCGGATTCCATTGCCTTCCAGGGGAAGTCGGGCATTTACCTCCATTTTGCCTTTTCTGATCATCCCAGCCTAAATAATTAAGCCACACAATGTCCCTTCGACACACGTAAGCGTTTATCCCCATTTATATAGCTGGGTAAATGAAGAAACTTTCCCACATCACACAGGGCCTGATCCAAAGACCACTGAAGCCAATGGGAGTATTTCTAATTATTTCAATAGTCTTTAGATCAAGCCCACGGTAAATCAGTGGAAGACCTGTGAGTAGAAACCAGGAGTCCTGGGTCCCAGGCTTCCCAGTTCTAAGCACCAGGCACCTTTCCCATCCTCTGGGTTTTTCCCATGATAATTACAGAGGGATAAAAGGAAAGAGGAGGAATTGATGCATTACAAGTTATTAGTAGCAGGTGGCCTGAAACCAAAATCAATTATCTGCTATGATGAAGACATGAAACTTGGCAATTCACAATTCTAAAACCAGTGAACCTAATCTGTTCCTATTCAGGTCAATGACAAAGCTCCCCCTGAATACAATGGGAGCAAGATCAGGCCCAGTATTGTGTATTTTTAGTACCTATGACATGCTGAGCTGTTAAATTATTCATCCATGAAGAATTTAGCTGATGAATTTGGGTATTTTTATTCCCAGGCATCTATTCATAAAGTGGAACCTGCCCACCCCCCTAGTGCAGTACAAAATAGTCTCTGACCCAAAGAGCCTACAGTCTAATTGTGAAAATGATGCAAGTGAGAGCAGAATCAGACACACAAAATGAAGACTCTGAAAAATATTGCATGTGACACGCTCAGCCAGCAGGTATAAAAGATTTGAAAAAGTCCATGCAACTCGGGTGCACACAAATAGAAATCCGCTATGTTTATGAAGAGGCAATCTTTTAACCCAGCCCTACTGGCCTTGTGTACCCCCTAAATTCCCATTAGGTTTGATGGGAGTTTTGGGTTGACAAGGATTGCAGGATCTGAGCCTTTCTTTATCTAAAACAGTGGTTGCCAAGCTTTATTGGTTCAGCTGTCACCTTCTTTAAAAATGGATGTTTGAAGTACAACATGAAATATTTTTCTTTCTGTGCACATTTTTTTTAGGATTGGATAGGCTGACCTTCAATATTTCCAGACTCTATAGTAACATAAATGCATAAGGAAGCCTAAAATGTTAGATGATAACATCCTTTTTAAACATCTCAGGTTTTTAGACAACACTTCGAAAAGATACACAACAAAGAAACACAGATGTTATTACTATGTATGGCTTTTGTGCTACTCAGATTACCAGACACAAATAAGTTAGAAATGACATCTTGATATATTTTGGTAAGCTGCTGCACTACCTCAATGGCTTGACCCATCCACTCCCAGTCTTTATTCAGGCCTAATTTAATGATGTCCAGTTTGCAAATTAATTCCAGTTCTGCAGTTTCTCATTGGAGTCTGTTTTTGAAGGGTTTTTTTGTTGAAGAATTGCCACTTTTATTGAGTGACCAGGGAGGTTGAAGTGTTCTCCTACTGGTTTTTGAATGTTATAATTCTTGCCATCTGATGTGTCCATTTATTCTTTTGCATAGAGACTGTCCAGTTTGGCCAATGTACATGGCATAGGGGCAATGCTGGCACATGATGGCATATATCACATTGGTAGATGTGCAGGTGAACGAGCCCCTGATGGTGTGGCTGATGTGGTTAGGTCGTATGATGGTGTCCCTTGAATAGATATGTGGACAGAGTTGGCCACGGGCTTTGTTGCAAGGATAGGTTCCTGGGTTAGTGTTTTTGTTGTGTGGTGTTGCTGGTTGTTGCTGGTGAGTATTTGCTTCAGGTTGGAGAACTGTCTGTAAGCGAGGACTGGCCTGTCTCCCAAGGTCGGTGAGAGTGAGGGATTGTCCTTCAGGATAGGTTGTAGATCCTTGATGATGCGCTGGAGAGGTTTTAGTTGGGGGCTGTAGGTGATGGCTACTGGCATTCTGTTACTTTCTTTGTTGGGCTGGTCCTGTAGTAGGTGACATCTGGGTACTCTTCTGGCTCTGTCAGTCTGTTTCTTCACTTCAGCAGGTGGGTATTATAGTTTTAAGAACGCTTGATGGAGATCCTGTAGGTGTTTGTCTCTGTCTGAGGGATTGGAGCAAATGTGGTTGTATCTGTAGACAATGGATCATGTGATGTGGTTTGGATGAAAGCTGGAGGCATGTAGGTAAGTATAATAGTCAGTAGGTTTCCAGTATAGGGTGGTGTTTATGTGACCATCGCTTATTTGCACTGTAGTGTCCAGGAAGTGGATCTCCTGTGTGGACTGGTCCAGGCTGAGGTTGATGGTGGGGTGGAAATTGTTGAAATCCTGGTGGGATTCCTCAAGGGCCTCTTTCCCATGGGTCCAGATGATGAAGATGTTGTCAATGTAATGCAAGTAGAGCTGAGGCGTTAGGGGACGAGGGCTGAGGAAGCATTGTACAAGAACTAAAAAAACCTAATTTCCTCATGCTAATTTGCCCCTACTGTTACTCACACCTTCTTGTTAACTGTTTGAAATGAGCCACCCTGATTACCACTACAAAAGTGATTTTTCATCCTGTTGATAAGTGCCCACTTTAACTGAATTGTCCCACTTGGTAAGGCAACTCCCTTCTTTTCATGTACTGCTATATATATCTTCCTACTGTATTTTCCACTCCATGCATCAGATGAAGTGGGTTTTAGCCCACGAAAGCTTATGCCCAAATAAATTTGTTAGTCTATAAGGTGCCACAAGTACTCCTCATTGTTTTTGAAAGTTTTGAGTTTCATTTGTTCAGTAACATGCAAAGCAAGTCACTGAGATGCCTCAGAGCAAGGAACTACCTGCACTCACTTTGATTTTGATATCTCTTGCCAGGGTCCAAAGCTTTTTTAGCTCCCACACTGCAAAATCAAAGGTACGTTTCTGTGAGCGAGAGCCTTCTGCCCAGAGGCAGACACTCATAAGAGCGACAGAGCAGGCTGAGTGCATATTCCTGGTATTTACACAGGAATCAGGGCTTCTGTATAAATTTGCTCCCCACAGACAGACACTAAATCCTATGAGCAGTGACACTGAGAGCTCATTTCAGGAGTTATTACATTCCTTATCGGGATGAGCAATCTCTCGGTGTTTGAGACAGGTCATCAGTCACTTTTAGCAGCATGCCATGTTTTCATGCAGGGCTCAGCAGGGCTGACTCTTTTTTATTTCCCAGCACAGAGTTCTTCTGCACGTTTCCCACAGTGTTAATATGGAAAAATAGTCAAGTGTTCTGATCTGTGGCCCTGATCCTGCAATTTGTTCAGCATGGGCAGACCCATGCATCCATGCAGAGCCCAGTTGAAGTCAACAGGGGTTGACCCACATAGAATCATAGAATATTAAGGTTGGAAGGGACCTCAGGATGTCATCTAGTCCAACCCCTTGCTCAAAGCAGGACCAATCCCCAGATGACTTGAAATGACATGGAATGACTTGCAAGATCTGGGCCTTATACATGCTTCTTTGTCTACTGCTGGACTTCAGCACTAATTATAAGACTCCCATTGCAGGAGTTCTCAGACATAGCTCCATTACTGACATTGTAAATGCTTTGGGGCAGAGACTGTCATACACTGTATGTACAGTGTCCCTGGATGAGGCCTCTAGGTGTTACCATCCTACAGGTGTTAAATAAAGATGATTAACATCATTCCACTGTGATGGGGCCTGCAGTCTTACCTAACTGCCATAAACAAGCCAGACCTCTATAGATTGTCTTAAAGGAAAATTCCCCCTTTAAAGTCCCCTTAACTGGAAGATCCCTGTACCTGAGAATCAAGAAATTCTGAAACAAGGTTCCCAAAGGAGGAAAATACTTTGGAAGGGGAAGAGACTCTCAAAACGCCCATGTGGGACCCGGTAAAGGCTCAGCCTATTACATCCACTTTAATACTTTTTTTCCTCAAGTCTTCTGACACTGACACTGCTGTAGTGTGACATCAGAGGTATCCAAAGCAACGCAGTGACCATATTGTCTAAAAACCCAACCAAATTTATAATGCATCCAGAACTCTAACCTGCCTGCCTTCCCTAGAGCTGGTGGCAGGCCAGGTTCTAGCCTACAACAGAACGCTGTGTTTCAGTCATGTTCCCCAAGCCTCTCTCTCAAACCACACCCAAGCAGTGGGAGCCATGGAAGCCGATGCAAACATATAGGGGTATGGTGGACAGGAGGGGTCAATTGGAAGTCCTTAACCACCAGCTCCAGTGGCCTACTTCTCCACTTCTCCATGTGAAGCAAGACACGTTTAGAATATCGTGAAGGCCACAAAACCATTGTAGCTAACTAATAGCTAACTGACTCTAGTTTGATGAGCTGAAAAGGGACAGGCCTGGCTGAAGTTTTGAGTGAATGTTCAGGTCTGTTCTCATTTTATTCCCACTTACAAAGAAATAATACTTACTAAGAAGGAATAGCTTTCACTTGTCAGTGACCGCTGGGAGGAGGTGTGCTCTGTCCATCTTAGCTACTAAAATGGCCTCCATTATTATAGTATCTGAGTGCCTCATAAGCCTTTTAATAGATTTATCCTCACAGCACCCAGGGCCAGATTAACATATAGGCAACCTAGGCGTGCTCCTAGGTTCCAATTTGGTGTGGGGGGGGCAACCTGAGTGGTACTGTGGCCTTGTGCACCTCGATTGCAATACCAGAGTGGCACTGTGACCCTCTGCGCCAGGTTTCAATGGTGCTCACTTAAATATGGCCTGGCCAGGCCGCCTCCTCCTCCCTGTCATGAAAGAGAGGCACCAGGGCCAAATCTGAGTGGGCAGTGGAATGGCCAGTACTGCTCCTCCTTGCTGCTGCTCCACTTCCAGCAGCCTATGTTGCCTCTGCTCTGCCCAGAAGACTCAGTGACAACCTCAAGTTCAGCTACAAGTAGGGGGAGCTACAGTGAGTGCCCATATGGGGGGACTGGTTGGGAGAGAGGTGGCTGGGGGTGAACATCGGAGAGTTTTGCCTAGGACCCAGTGATGAGGAACTGAGGCACAGATAGATTAAGGTCCGAGTCTTCAAAGATATTTAGGACCCTAATTTCCATTCCATTAGGAGCCTACATATCTTTGTGGCTCTGGGCCGAAACACCGTGTCCAAGAGCACACAGGAAGTCTGGTATAATTTGGTGATTACCAAAATCCAGCAGAAGAGAAGTCAGTTGTGTAATGAGAGGTAAAATAGTTGAGTTAGGGGTTGTTTGCATTTTTTGGGAGGGTGGGTCTAATCCTGCTCCACTGAAGTCAATGGAAACGTTGCTGTGGGAGAATATTTTTTATTATTCTAGGAAATTAAATTCTCTTTGCCTCGTGACCCTTTAGGGTTTGTTCTGCTGCTCTCTCATCTCTGGTCTTATTTTTGGCCGCGTAACACACTGTCTTTATACAATGGGATATAATCCTTGAAGTAAAAGAAAACACCGGCTGTGAAATATGTTGGCTTTCCAACAGTCCTGCAGTCAACACATGCATTCCATTATTTAATTGATTGCAGATAACCTTTGGAAACTTGGAACACACCACCAGCTAGCAGCCTATTTCAACTGAAATCCAAAACATGTTTAAGGAGTGAAGTAATCTCAAAAAAATGGCTTTTTATTAATACTCTGACAGACATGGCTGTTGTTCAAATGGGAAACCACAGGGGTTAATCCAAACAGTTGAGCAGTTATTGTCATCAGAGGCTTGGCAGAGTAAATATCATTGTAATCTGATTTTTGTGTTTGCAGAAAGGGGTGTTTATGTGTTTGTGTGGGAGATTTTTCTCTCCTCTGCTGAAATTATTGCACTATCCTTTCCAGATTTGCAAACGACTTAAAGGAACTGGTCTATTTTTAATTAAATATCTTGAAAAGAGGAAAAAAACCTTGAGAGTGTTAATTGTCAATGGAGCTATTTTATTATAAGCAGGTCTGGTAGCACCACCTCTTATTAAGGTGCCATGACACTTCCCATTATAAGACTCTGTTTTCAGTTTACAACTTTGCCAAACTTTAACCATTTCAGCTGAAATTTTCCATGCCAAACATCTGCCTCATGCTGTTTTTTTGTTTGTTTGTTTGTTTGTTCGTAATTTCAGCCAAACCAGTACAGACATTTCCAAGAATGAGGCTAGGGGAAAATATATTCTGCCCATGATTAAAAATTCTGGTGATTATTTATTTGAAATTTCATAATGCTTTGGGGTAGATTATAAAAGGCAGCCTTGAGAGAATCTGGGACTCCAGTGGTTCTCAACCCGTGGCTCATGGGCCACTTGCGGCCCAATCAGCACACAGCTGTAGCCCATGTGACATACTCAGGGCCATGCAGGTAGTATATATATTGTGTGGATGTAGTCCACATAACATACAGAAAGCTGCATATGGGGCCCACAGTGGCAAATAGGTTGAGAACCACTGGACTAGAGCCTGGCAGCGGGACTAGAAAACTGGGAACTGGAACGTGGTGGACCAGATGATCAGCACAATTAATAGTAACAAGGGGAAAGGAATGCAAGCCAAAATAAGGAAAGAACATGTTAAAGAATATTTAGATAAGGTAGATGCATTCAACTCAGCAGGGCCTGGTGAGATTCATCCTACAGTAGTTAAGGAACTAGATGAAGCAATCTCGGAACAGTTAGCAGTGACCTTTCTGAACTCATAAAGGATGAATGAAATCCAAGAGGACTGGAGAAGGACAAACATAGTATCTATTTTTAAAAGGGGGAACAAAGAGGATCCGGGGAATTATAGGTCAGTCTGCTTAACCTCAATAACTGGAAAGAACTGGAACAAATTATTAAACAATCTGAAATTACCTAGAGGATAATAGGGTTATAAGGAATAGCCAGTATGGATTTGTGGAAAAATGAGTATGCCAAATCAAACTCATTTACTTCTTTGAGAGGCTTACTAGCTTACAGGCTAGGGATGAAGCCGTAGATGTGATATATCTTGATTTTAGTAAAGCTCTTGGCATAGAAGTACATAACAGTCTCATAAGCAAACTAGGGAAATATGGTCTAGATGAAATTATTGTAAAATGGGTGCACAACTAGTTGAATGACGGTACTCAAAGAATAGTTATCAGTGGTTCACTGTCCAACTGGGAGGGTGTGTCTAGTGGGGTTCCACAGGGGTCAGTTCTGGGTCTGGTACTATTCAATATTTTCATTAATGACTTGGTTAGCAGAGTGGGAGGAGTTAAAAGTGCTTTGGAGGACATAATTAGTATTCAAAATGACCTTGACATATTAGAGAATTGGTCTGAAATCAACAAAATGAAATTCAATAAAGACAGGTGCCAGGTACAACACTCAGGAAGGAAAAGTCAATTGCACAGCTACAAAATGGGGAATAATTGGCTAGGTGGTCGTACTACTGAAAAGGATCTGGGGGTTATAGTGGATCACAAATTGAACATGTGTCAACAATGTGATGTATTTGCAAAAAAAAAAAAGGCTAATATCATTCTGGGATGTATTAACAGGAGTGTCATCTGTAAGACACGGGAAGCAATTGTCCTGCTCTATTTGGCACTGGTGAGGCCTCAGTTGGAGCACTGGGTCCAGTTCTGGACACCATGATCTAAGAAAGATGGGGATAAACAGGGAAGAGTCCAGAGGAGAGTAACAAAAATAATACAAGGTTTAGAAAATGTGACCTGTAAGGAAAGGCTGAAAAAACTAGGCATGTTTAGTCTTGAGAAAAGAAGACTGAGGAGGAATCTGAGAACAATCTTCAAATATGTTAAGGGCTGTAAAGAGGACTGTGATCAGTTGTTCTTCATTTCCACTGAAGATAGGACAAGTAATTGACTTAATCTGCAGTAATGGCACATCAAGGCATCCTGCAGTGGCTCAAGAGTGTGTGTACCAATCGCAGGGTTGAATGGTGAGAACCAGGGCACAAACCCCACATTGGTCATGGGTTCTATACTTAGATTTCACCAACTAATTATCACATGGGACCTTCTCAGGTGCTTTAACATGCAGTCACGGATAGTACTCCAATCTGTCTTGCCACCCAGGTGAGCTTACCTATGTGAGATATAGTCCTTTACATCACAGCAATATTCAGGTTACTCCCAGTCCCAAAGGGCCAGTCACGTACTGCAGGTCAATTGCTCTCTAGATGTCACATTAAAGACAATGTTTGTAGCTAATCCTATATTAATCTATCTAAAAATATGCTATATAGGAAAAGGAAATAAGAGTTATTTACAAGGTTAAAGCAGGTAAACATAGATACACACAAATGAGTTCCAATCTTAAGTTTCAAAATGTAATAAAAGTTCCTATGATAAGCAAGCTCTGTACGTCCTTTAGGACTAACCCACTCTAATCCCTGGAGATCATTTGCTTATGCCTAGTAATCCTTGCTCTACAGAATCCAAGCAGAATAAAGGTACAGTTCCTCTTTATTACGGGTTTTTGTATCCTTCCCCCATTCTGCTTTGAGCTGCAATGTTTGCTGATGGGAGGGATTCACTTGCAAGACTCATCTTCATGGACATGCAGAGAGTAAACAACAAAGTCTTTTGTCCTCTTTGATGTTCCACTCCAGTCTATGGGGCATCAATGGGCTTTCCTTGTTGGGCAGGACATATCTTCTGTTGGAGACAGCACTTCACCCTAATTAATGTCTATCTCCTGTCTGGTGATTTACACAGTTACAAAAGCTTACAATGCAAATGCTCAAATATTACCTTACAAGATGGGATACAGATGTAATAAGTGAGATTAATACATGCAGCAACACACAAGCATGCCATGACGTCTAAACAGTAAACACAATCTTCTAATTCTAATACCTATTTGAATAATACTGACACACTGGTGAGCCAGACTGATTCCACCTATGTATTTGTCAGCATTCAATTGAGGCCTGAGGACCTTGGCGTGAGCTGGCACCTGGTCTGCCAGCATCACAAGGAGTTTAAGGTTAGCTATTAGAAAAAGCTTTCTCACTATAAGGGTAGTCAAGCTCTGGACCTGGGTTCCAAGGGAGATTGTGGAATTCCCATCACGGGAGGTTTTTAAGAACAGGTTGGACAAACGCCTTTCAGGGATGGTCCAGGTTTACCTGGCCCCATCTCAGCGCAGGGGGCTGGATTTGATGAGGTCTCTTCCAGCCCTGCATTTCTGTGATACCACCTGATGATATTTCGGGGGGGGGTCACTTTGCTTTGGGATCACTGAGCCCAAAAGAATTTGATTGCGACCGCAAACCAAGCAAAACCAAGAAGTTTTGTTTGCATTTTGCTTTAAGGGTTTGGGGATAATTGAAACTCCCAATTCTAGAGAAAATGTAGAGAGGTGTTAGCTGAAACAAACAAACAATAAAAGTCCAGGGCAAAGCCCTGTGAACCGAACCCACTGAACAGAGCCAGCTCCAGGGGTTTTGCCGCCCCAAGCAGCCAAAAAAAAAAAAAAAGCCACGATCGCAATCTGCAGCAATTCAGAGGGAGGTCCTTAGCTCCGAGCAGGAGTGAGGGACCCTCTGCCGAATTGCCGCCGAATAGCTGAAAGTGCCACCCCACTCCGGAGTGGCCGCCCCAAGCACCTGCTTGATAAGCTGGTGCCTGGAGCCGGCCCTGCCACTGAATGTCATGCAGATCTGGCTATTGCTGGGTTTTAAAAGAGTCTCTTTAACCAGGCCATGTTCAGTTATCAGATGTCAATGGGATAAAAGGACCAGATGTGGCAATGGTAACATATTTTGCAGAGCACCGTCAAAGTGCTGTGCAGAGACAATCAAAGGCATAATCCGATGCTGAGGCACGTCTGCTTTGTTCCATTCTCCAGAGGAAGAATCTATTAGGGTGCATTTAGTTCTAAGTGAGCATTTTTATGCAGTTAAAAGAAATTGGCTTATGCCATTTGCCTACAGAAGACAACTGATGCACTTGCTATTGAGAAGCTGAGAGGCATTTGATTTCTCTGCTTGGCATCTTTAGTTCATTTTACATGCTGTTAAAAATCTGAGGGACTGTGTATCTCAGAGGACATTTAAAATGTAGCACACTTATTTTTAAACTAGAAGTGAGATCTTTGGACGACAACTTGTCTGGAGCCACACTGCTTCAGGCTGTCACGGGAGAGTATTTTTGTCCTTATAGTAACTTATAATTAGGTTTCTTTTCAGTGTGAAACTCTCCAGATCCACACTCATGCCTAAGACCTGTCAAAATACACGAGAGCTTGATGGGAATAAATCCAAAGCAGCATTGCACTGAAAGAGGTGTCACAGCTAGAGGTTTCTTTCTGTCTTCGAATAAGGACAGAAACAAGAAATTACTTTAAGGCCACACCTTGCAGTTCCCAGTTAGTCAATATACCCTTGGATGTCCAATTATGCCCATTCCTATCTAACAGCATCACTTTTGACTGAGTCACTAGCTATTTTGTAAAAACAACAACAACAAGGAGTCCGGTGGCACCTTAAAGACTAACAGTTTTATTTGGGCATAAGCTTTCGTGGGTAAAAAAACCCCACTTCTTCAGATGCATGGAGTGAAAATTACAGATACAGGCATAAATATACTGGCACATGAAGAGAAGGGAGTTACTTTACAAGTGGAGAACCAGTGGTGACAAGGCCAATTTGATCAGGGTGGATGTGGTCCACTCCCAATAATTGATGAGGAGGTGTCAATACCAAGAGAGGGGAAATTGCTTTTGTAGTGAGCCAGCCACTCCCAGTCCCTATTCAAGCCCAAATTAATGTTGTTAAGTTTGCAACTGAATTGTAGCTCTGCAGTTTCTCTTTGAAGTCTATTTTTGAAGTTTCTTTGTTGCAGGATGGCTACTTTTAAATCTGTTATTGACTGTCCAGGGAGCTTGAAGTGTTCTCCTACTGGCTTTTGTATGTTACCATTTCTGATGTCTGATTTGTGTCCATTTATTCTTTTACATAGAGACAAGGAAAATAACAGAACACCGCTGGCCATCACGTACAGCCCCCAGCTAAAACCTCTCCAGCACATCATCAATGACCTACAACCTATCCTGGAAAACAATCCCTCACTCTCACAGACCTTGGGAGACAGGCCAGTTCTTGCTTACATACAGCTCCACAACCCGAAGCAAATACTCACCAGAAACTACACACCACAACACTAACCCAGGAACCAAACCCCATTGCCTACTGTGTCCCCATATCTACTCTAGTGACACCATCGTAGGACCCAACCACATCATCAGGGGCTCTTTCACGTGCACATCTACTAATGTGATATATGCCATCATGTGCCGGCAATGCCCCTCTGCCATGTACATTGGCCAAACCGGACTCCAACGAGAAACTGCAGAGCTACAATTCATTTGCAAACTTAACACCATTAATTTGGGTTTGCATTGGAAGAAGTGGGATTTTTTTTACCCACTGAAGTCTGTACCCAAATAAATCTGATAGTCCTGGGGGGAGGGATAGCTCAGTGGTTTGCACATTAGCCTGCTAAACCCAGCATTATGAGTTCAGCCTTTGAGGGGGCCATTTAGGGATCTGGGGCAAAAATCTGTCTGAGGATGGGTCCCCCTTTGAGCAGGGGTTGGACTAGATGACCTCCTGATGTCCCTTCCAACCCTGATATTCTAAGGTGCCATCAGACTCCTCATTGTTTTTGTGGATACAGACTAACACAGCTACCCATCTGATACTTAGCTATTTTATAGCAACCTGTGGTACAGGCAGTGGAAAATATTCTGCAATGGGTGCATCCCTGGAAATAATAGTCTGCTTCTGCTGACATAAGGAGATTGGGGGAAATGGGAATTCTGTAGGACATCAGCAGAATACATCATAAAGTGTTTGGTTCATAGCAGTCAAGTGGAAAAGACACAGTGTATCATTGAATCTGTCTCTCTGCACAAGACATTTATAGTCCCCAAGGAAAGATGTAATAGATATAAAATGTATAAAGAGGTGAGTGTGTGATAACTGACTGTCATCTCTGAACGGTGTCACATCATGGAAGGAGAAAGGGATTTAAGACAAACAAGAGGATATAACCAGGACAAATAGAATAAGCTAGACAAAAGGCAGCATAGTCTAGTGGATTGAACACTGGACTGGGCTTTAAGAGACCCAGGTTTGTGTTGGGTGGGTGACCTCCTTTCTGTCTTGTCTATGTGGATTGTAAGCTCTTCAGGGCAAGAACTTTCTCTCTGTGTGTCTGTACAGCACCTAGCACAGTGGGGCCCTAGGTATCAGTATAGCATCTAGGGACTACCAATTGGACAAGTTAAGAGGAAGATGTACCCTGAATCTCAAGAAAACCTTCCAAAAGGTGAGATTTATTTCATCATAGAATTGTCTCCCTGGCAAAGTGGTGGAAGCCCTGTTACATTGACCACTGGACCAGCACAAGGACAAGAAAATGATATGGAAAGGAAGATCCTCCCTTGGTAGGTGATGGAGAATGAAGTAGAAACTTGTGATTGGTGAGAACAAACAGGCAAGCAGGAATCTTTGCAAGCCTCTCCTATTGGTTGAGAACAGCCAGGATATGTTGTTAACAGCAGATGGTTTATTAATGCAGACAAAACCTAATATTCAGCCGTCCCTTTGCCACACAGTTGCACAGAAACTGTGGGAACACTAACAGAGAACGCAGGTTAAGCACCACATTTGAATTCAAGTCGGCTAACCAGCTGCTTATGGCATTCCTGAAGGCAGATATTCAATTGGGCAGACTCTGGTGTGCAAACCTTTGGTTGACATTAACAGCGCTTATTTATTTTGAAGTTAATATTCAGGGCATCCATCTATGTGATTGCACTGAATTGTCTGGGGGAGCAGTCCAACATTATACCCCAATTAAAGATGAACACACATCTTTTTCTCAACAGTAAATCGCAGCGGCAATGCATGTAGAACATCCTTGCAATGGGAATTGGGCCATTCTGGCTCTTCAGTATTTGCGTCACAAAAGCAGCTGGAAGGTTCAACAGTCATCGGGAGGCCACTGCGCTTGGTGCTGTACAAACATGTAGTAAAAGGCAGTCCCTGCCCCAAAGAGCTTACAGTCTGAAACAGGCAAGGCAGACAGAGACATCTGAAATGACATCCCCAACATTTTACAGCAGGTCAAAACCAGGGCTAGAACTCAGGTCTCTTAAATACATTAGGCTCCTCTGCTGCTTGCTAGGTTCAAACAGCACCACTACAAGCTTCTGAGAGCCAGTCTGCAAGTGCCTGCTAGCCTCACCTGCCCCATATAGTTTAATTGGGTGGGGCGACCAACAAGAAGCAATCCCCCTTCTGCAGCTGCACAAGGGTCACTCTGAATCTCAGTCCCTGCACTCAGGAGCTCCAGGCCAACTCCTGCTCACCTCTCCCCCGCAGAGAAGGCTGACCAGAGCAGCTGGAAAGAGGTAGGGCTGTGATCCAGCCCCTCCCCTGGCCCACCCTGCAGAGTGGTGCTGCCAGATTAGAGGGAACAATCTGCTTAATTTTGGTGGAAAGAGCAAATTGCTCACTCCTTGTGCACAAGCAGCAGCTCTGGGAGTTGTCATGCCTCCCTGAATCGTAGTCACCCCCATCAGTCTGCTGGGGCAGTACAGATCCCTTGGAAGGGCTGCGATTACAGCATTTTCATTTGAAACTTGAAAAAGGAGAAGAAAAAAGAACCTTCCCTCCCTGCCCATGAAAATGAAAATGTTGTCTCCCAGTTTGTTTTTCTTTGTTTCTTTTTTAAAATCAAACAATAAAAAGGTTTTAGATTTTGGGGGGTTTTATTCCCTCTTTCTTGCCCTATTTTAGTGACAAAATGGAAAAATGATATGGGGGGAGAGGAAGGAAACATGAGAAAAAGAAAAACCTGAAACTTCAAAAAAAAATGGACATCTTTATTTCTTACTTTCAAAAAGATCAGAAAATTTTTTAAAAAAATTAAAAGCTTTTCATGGATCACACTTGCGGTTTTGTTTTTTTGGACCAGCTTGATTTACATTTTATTCTTTCAACCAATCAATTTGGGTTTGTAACAATACCTGACACATTTCTTATAGGCATTAAATAGCCTCGGGGGGATTCCAAAGTTGCCCCCGCCAGCAGCTTTCTTTTAAAATAGCAAATTCAGGTGCATACAAAGAATCAGCAGTGCTACAAATCAATAACACTTTATGGGTCAAAACCAGATTGACTCTCTGTGAGATAGAGTGCATGGAGTGGTTCCCACTTACACTGGATCTTAACTTGGCCCTATGTTTTCAAAGCTGTGTTCAAGCATTTCATTTATAGCACCTAATCAACAATCGGGCCTCTTCTGCTGGACTTTAAATTTATTCTTGTTACATTCAATCTCTTTAGACTGGGATAAAAAATTGTGATGACATAAGAAAGAAACATGCAGTTGCTCTTGTTCAGTGGTAGGACTCGGCTTCAGCGTTGACGCCCCGCCACTTGGTAAGGCAACTCCCATCTTTTCTTGTGCTGTGTGTGTATATATATATATATATATATATACATACATACATACACACACACACACACACTGCTCACTGTATTTTTCACTCCATGCATCTGATGAGGTGGGTTTTAGCCCACGAAAGCTTATGCCCAAATAAACTGGTCAATCTCTAAGGCGCCACAAGGACTCCTTGTTGTTTCAGCTGATACGGCCGCCAAATTGCCGCCGAAGAATAAAGCGGCATCATAGAGCTGCCACCGATCGCGGCTTTATCTTTTTTTTGTTTTTTCCCTTCGCCGCTTGGGGGTGGCAAAAAAGCTGGAGCCGGCCTTGATGGTAGGTAGTATTCACTGTGCGTGAAGAAGTGTTAACAAACTGGAACAAGTAATGCAAAAGGGCCAATCAGAAAAAAATGAAAACTGTTACTCCCCATTTGAAGGATCTGGATTTTCCTATCCCTAATCCTGCATCTCTTTTGGGATCAATGACTAATTTGCACTATTTATATCTCCATAGTCATCTCTATATGCTATTAAAAAAAGAACTAGTTCTCAGAACTCACAATCACTTAAAATGCTTAATGCTTTCAAGCTTACTGACATTTGAGAATGCTGAAGCTAATCCAGAAACTATTTTTTTTTCCAGCTAAGCACATTAATTCATATAGCTGTAAACACAATAGCGGTAGCCTGCTAAGAATACATTCAGGGCCTGATCCAAAGCCTGGTGAAGTCAATGGGATCTTTTCATTGACTTCATTGCTTCGGACTGGGCCCTTAAACAGCAAAAGCCAATACTCCTCAGCGAGTGTATGGTCTGATCAGAATCTTCTGTTGTCTCTCCGATTTTTGGCTAGATGATAGTCATATTCATTGAAACGACATTTCTCGATTCTGTTTACGCTGGATCCCCCAAAGAAGAGGGAAAAGATCATTCACTCCTGAAAGGGAATTTCTGTAGGGCAGTTGATAAGCCAAAAAAACTGACACAACATAAAGCAGTCGTCCTAGATGTCCTGCCAACAACCATAGATGTTTAAAACAAATCAGTATTGCAGAGGAAGCGTGCGTCGCCGGTGCTAGGCTCAGATCTTACAGGTCACGTCCAAAGACAAAGTTGCAGGGTCATTAGGCAGGTGTCCATAACGCTCCCATTTTGCAGGGGGATCAAGGAGAGAGCTCTACAGCGGTTAACACGGGGGGTATAAGCACCGAGTTTTCATTTTCTTATGGACGGGGGGGAGTGGAGCCCCCAACACAATGCCCACCGAGCAGGCAGGCCATTCGTCCGGATTTAAGCCGGACAGTCCCGCTTTTGTCTGCTTTGGCCCTTGTCCAGTACTGCTGCAAAACCGGATCTGTTTTTTTCTGGTATCAGGCAGGGAAGAGGTCATTTTGAAGAGCATGCAGCTCCGCCCCCACCTACATGATCCCGCCCCCACTGGCATGACCTCACACGAGGTACGTGACCTCACACGGACAGGGCAGGCTCATGCAAATGGGGGCGGGCCTTTGCCATTCCCAGAAGTACTGGAAGTCCAGTATTGTAGGATGCCTTAGTGGCCTCCCTACCACTGAGACATGAGCACTCTTGCTGACGATAGATAAAACGATAGCAATCCCACCAGACAGGAATGCTACCGACAAAGCTGCACATCAGTTTCCAGTCTAACCTCCTCTGTTGCTTTTTCCCCAGCTCAGAGTTTTCCAAAACATTCACGTTTTTGAACGGATATTGCACTGGCTTGGTCTGTGCCTGACAGTGATTTTACTTATTCATTCACTTAATTAACTTGAGTGAAATCCCTTCAAACCACTTTGAGGCAGAGGGATTAACAGACAGATATACACTTTTTCTCATTGCGAAAAATTCAGAACACTTTCTTCTTTGTGGAGATAACTCACATGGATTCCTAGATTCCAAGGCCAGAAGGGATTACGGTGATCATCTAGTCTGACTTTCTATAACCCAGGCCACAAAGGCACAGCCTGTAGGGGATTGACCCCCCACTACCTCAGCATTATCAACATGCTGCTCTTGCCAGCTGAGCTAACCAGCCAGCTGTGCAGAAGTATACAGGTTTGAGTTCCTGCTGTGTTACTTGCGTTGTACATCTGTGTAGCTCTTTTTGGGATACATAGAAAGGGTGGCCAAGTGACCTGGGAATTAGGAGACCCAGGTTCGATTGCCTGCTCTGCCACAAACATTCTGTGTGATCTTGGGCAAGTCACAGCCTCTCAGTGCCTCGGTTTCCCCTCTATAAAGTGGGAATAATAGTGCTGCCCTACCCCATACAAGGGCATGGTGAGGCTAAGTAGACTGAAGGCTGTGGGGTGCTCAGATGGATTTCTCTAGCTTATTTGTGTAGGTCAGGCCTACCATGTCTTCTGCTTTCCCCGGGGGACTACTGCCTTTGGGCTCTTTCTACTGGGAAATTCAACCAAGGTTTTGTTTGTTTTTTCTGGTGCTGGGCTCTGGACTCAGTGCAAGGGAATTTCATGAGCACTAAGAGTGATACGCGAGTTAAAAAACAGTCCTAAAACTGAAATATTTCAAAACAATCTCCTTCTTCAACTGTTCCCACCAGATTCTCTCATGAGACCTAATTCTGTGCAGCTATTAAATGACTTGACATGTCTGCCTTTCCCACTGACATTGTCTGGATTAATTAACTGTTACGCTAATGTCAACTAGTCCTAAATCTCATGCCCTCTCCGTGTGCCGAAGAGACGAGGAAGAATTGTAAGCGTGGCACAGGAATGCACACAGTGCTCTCCAGTTTGGGTTTTCTGTCCGTCTAGCTTTAAAAGTGGGGAATGCCCATTTCTAATGGTTTGTGCCTGACCTATGCAAATGTACAATCTCCTGCTGTTTTAAAGAGTCAGCAACTATGATATCCACAGCTGTAATCTAACTCAGATACTATGATGATGGATGCCAAAATAAGAACGGATGGACAGAGCTTCCTGTCAGTAGTATCTAGGTGCTGTGAGGCGAGAAGTCCAGGGTTAAGGTTCCGTTTTTTTAAGAAAAACTTCAGTTGCACAGGCTGTATTGTGTGCTGCTGGCTCAGCGTCCTATCTGCTCACATGAGGAGAACTCATCACATGGTAGGGTTCCCAACTTGCTAATTTCTGAAAATCACACCCCCCCTGCCCCAACCCTGCTCCACCTCTTCCCCCTAAGGCCCTGCCTCTTCACCCAGGCCCTGCCCCCTCTCGCTCCTCTCCTTCCCTCCCCTCCCCCCCGTTGCTCATTCCCCTTCCCCCTCTCCCTTTCTCATGCCTCATCACTGGTTCCTCTCCACCTCCCATCCCCGCCCAACTGGGCTCCCTCTGCTCTGGGGCTGGGACTGGAGCTGCAGCCTGACACGGAATCTGCTGCCTGCCTGCCCACAAGACGCCAGTGGGAGGCGGCCCCATCTGAGCACGAACTGGCACGAGTGGATGACCTGGCGCCTCCCCACCGTCCGCAGTAACTGGACTTTTCATGTCCAGTCATCGCATCTGACTGGACACTGCCAGGTCCCCTTTTCAACCAGCCTTTCCGGTTGAAAACCGGGCACCTGGCAACCCTACCACGCGTGGTATAGCTGTAATCCCAGGAATTCATGACTGCAGTACAGGGAATTGCAGAGTGACAATAACTGCTCCATCCCTGAGGCTGAAGCTGCTGTAGCTTCTCATTATAAGACTTGACACCAGCCTGGTATTTAGGTATCCAGTGGTGAAGTAGTTAACAGAAAATTAATGGCACTTTGCACCTCAGTGTGTCCCACTCTTCCTCACCTTCTCTGATACCTACCTGGTGCGGATCCTGGTATGTGTGTCATATATGGGTTCACAGGCCCTAGTGAATAGGCATTTATTAAATAAAACAACAAGAAGCTACAAAAGAACAGGTTTTCCTCAGTGCTTTCAGCTCCACACTTATCTCTCTGTTTCCATAACAGCATGTAAATGTCATCACGCCTAATGGTTCTCTGCCATGCAGCTAGGCCCAGCCCACTGCATTTCTCCTGCATCCCGAGTATTTTTGGTTTGTTTGGAGGAGGTAGTGAGAGAAATGGGAAGGGGGGGAAAGGAGGGGAGGAAGCAATTAGAAAAGTTTCTGAAAGGGTATCAGGGCTTTCCAATTAAAGCCAGTATTGTCCCTTTGGCCCCAAGCAGTCAGCCAATATTCAGAGCTTTGCATCATTTTTTCTGTTAAGAGAGGAAATTGATGACACAAGTCCATGATGTGTCACCACAGTGTAATCTTGTTTATTTACACACACACACACACACACCAAAAAAACCAAAACAACAACAACAACACTTGCATCCGAAGAAGTGGGTATTCACCCACGAAAGCTCATGCTGCAAAACGTCTGTTAGTCTATAAGGTGCCACAGGATTCTTTGCTGCAACAACAACACAGAAAATCTTGTTTCCCGGAACACAGGAGAAAGACAACAGCAGCTAGTTTCCTTGCTCCGAAATCCCCTTGTCTGCCACTCCAACAAATTCTGCACCTAAGAATCTCTCTCTCTCTCTCTCTCTCTCAATCTCTCTCTTTCTCTCTCGTCTCTGGGTCACACTCAAATTATTCTGCTATCTTCCTTCCCTCCAACAGCCCCCTCCCCTACAAATCAATATCCTATCTTTGTGGCCTTAATTTGAAGCCCCAAAGAGGTGCCAAAGATGCAGAGTTCAGGCCAAATGAGGTAGGGCCTTAATTTTCCCTCCAATCAGAAATATTCATAGCATTTTTGTGTACTCCCAGCACTGCAAATCCCAATGGGTTCAAAAGTGACTGATGTTCCTGTGGTTCAAAAATCTGGAGTCAGGGCCAAAAATGAACTGGAATCATTTCGCAACAAAAATCCCTTGCAAAATGTTTCCGGTTCATTTTGCCCATCCCCATGCCACCAAACTGTCATAGTCTCCCAAAATTTTGTGAAAATAGGAATTTGGCAGTAAGAATATGCAAAACTGCAAAATATTTGTGTGGCAGGTTGGGTCACAGAAACCCCCTTGGGACTGCTATCTGATGTGCTGGGACGATATCTGAGTCCATTTTCCCTGGCAGCTTGGGACTTCAGTACCCTGACTTCTTGTGCCAGACACACTAGCCTGCTACAAATACAGGCTCAGGTCTGAACCACATCCCCCACAAGCTGCAGGCTTAACTGAAAACATCTTAAGAAGTGCTCCTGTCTCTAGCACCCAGGTACCCAGTTCCCAATGGGATCCATACCTCAAATAAATCTGTTTTACTCTGTATAAACCTTATACAGGGTAAACTCATAAATTGTTCGCCCTCTATAACACTGATAGAGAGAGATGCACAGCTGTTTTCTCCCCCAGGAATTAATTACTTGCTCTGGGTTAATTAATAGGTAAAAAGTGATTTTATTAAATATAAAAAGTAGGATTTAAGTGGTTCCAAGTAAAAACAGACAGAACAAAGTAAGTTACCATGCAAATAAAATAAAACATACAAGTCTAATCTTAATACAGTAGGAAACTAAATGCAGGTAAATCTCACCCTCAGAGATGTTGCAATAAGCTTCTTTTACAGACTAGATTTCCTCCTAATCTGGATCCAGCAATCACATACACCCCCGTAGTTACTGTCCTTTGTTCCAGTTTCTTTCAGGCATCTCTTTAGAGTGGAGAGGCTATCTCCTGAGCCAGCTGAAGACAAAATTGAAGGGCTTCCAGGGCCTTATATAGTCTTTCTCTTGTGCCACATCACAGCCACAAAATCGGGTCCCTAGCCACCTGAGAAAGTCACATGTCTATGAATGATTCAGCTTTTTGCAGGCCATCACCATTGTTTACATGTTAGTTAGTTCTCAGGAAAGGTCAGATGTGGATTGACGTCTCTCAAAGTCCATTGTTAGTTAAGTACTCCCAATGACTTGACTAACCCCTTCACACTATGTTGACCAAATCTGTCTTATGTGCTTCCTACAGCAAACACTTTAAATACAAGCATAGAGCCAATGCTCATAACTTCAGATATAAAAATGATACATGCATACAGATAGGATGAATATATTCAGTAGATTATAACCTTTGCAGAGATATGTTACATGACATCTCTAGCATAAAACACATTCCAGTTATATCATATTTACACGCATAAGCATAGTTCTATAAAGCATTATGGGGTGCAACTTCACAATTTGTGCCTCTCTCCATTTCACCCCTACTTCCACCCTCAGCAGGGGAGGGATAGGTCAGTGGTTTGAGCATTAGTATGCTAAACCCAGGGTTGTAAGTTCAATTCTTGTAGGGACCACTTAAGGATCTGGGGCAAAATCAGTACTTAGTCCTGCCAGTGAAGGTAGGGGGCTGGACTCAATGACCCTTTAGGATCCCTTCTGGCTCTATGAGATAGGTATATCTCCATATACTATAATTTGTCATATCCACCACTTGTCTTAAGCTTAGATTTTAAATTCTCTGTGGCAAGGGCTACCATTTTGTTATATGCTTCTACAGCACCTTGAAGAATGATGCAGCATCTTGCATAAATAAGAATAATCACATGATTTTAGAATGGAAAAAAAATTGATCCAAAATGGGCCCAGTGGTGTCATTTTTGCAATCTCCAATTCACAGCAAAATGAAAAATGCCTCAAATGTTGTGCGTTGCAAATATTATGTGCATCCCTAGTTATTACAAATATGAGCATAGAACAGTACATGCAAATCTACTTCCAAAACAACCCTGAAAAAACATAATTATGCAATTTGTTACTTTGGTTCCTTCCCTCCCTGTGGTTCGCCTATGAAGCATGTACTAGTGAAAAAAGTAAATTTGGTATACCCCTAAGTAAGCTCTCAAGAGCTAAATGTAGAAAGTATTACCCTGGCTTTAATAAGGAGACTAAAATAATAACAGGCATTTTTCACCCTGTGACATTTAAAGGGGAATAACATTAAAGGCCTAGAGATCTGTCTGTGGTTCATCAGTATTTGCATTTTTAATTTTTTTTTACACAAGGCTAGGGGGCTTGAATTAAACAGGAGCCTGTTATCCTTTCTCTGTGTTACATCAGCTTTTTAATTAGTTTATTCTCCACCATTCAGAAGGCACCAAGTCTGGGAACTTTAAAGCTACTTCAGGTTAGATTGGTGCCCTAAAGTGAAATATTATGCAAGCACGTAAGCCCTACATATTTCTTAAGCCCAATAGCAGTTTTCCCTCTGTCCTCTATTGCTCAGGTTCCATAGGGCGGTGAATTTAATTAAGACCAATGGAAAAGTTCAATTGGTTAATGTTCCATCAGTCTTACATGAACTAAGGCTAGTGACTTCCAGTTTTATGCTTTGACTTAACCTTTACATTTATTAAGTGATTTTTTTTCCCTTGGGGAAGGTCCCTATGCAGTATACAAATGCACTGATCCACATAGACAAATCAATCTTTTGCGCCTCCGTTTTCCACATGAGGCTACCTTTGAGGGCCGACACTGAGATATAATGGTAGCCAAAGACAACACTGAGACACATTTTACTGGGAAAAGCAAAGGGTCATCAGCTTGGCTTGAGATATTGTTAATGGTCTGCTGTGGTGTATCTTGAAAAGCTGTCGGTGCTTTCACTTCTGTAAGAAACAAAGCAAGTGAGGGGTAAAGAACCAAAGTGATGACTTGCCAAGGATTACGCATAGCAGGTGGTTACGGCAAGAGGAATAGCGGAAGGGACCAGTACTCTACTTGTTACTGACTGGCACCAATAATGTGGGAGGGGCATGGCGGAAGAAGCAAGCCTGATTCCTCCCTCATTGCGGGTGATCATGCCATGGTTCTATATTGCCATGCAGGGGACTAAAGGTTACTAAGGAATCCCTGCTCAGCCTCTGATCATAGGCTGGGCACAGTGGTGAGCAGAGGCTGCATGCCTGATACTTCCCCATTCTGTAGGCAGGGATTGGGTGGAGCTTCCCTCTATCATGTATTGTCCAGCAGAGAAAAGAAGAGTTGTGAGTAACTTTCCTACCCAGAGCAAGGGCGGAGATAGGGAGGAATTCTTACTGAGTTATAATTCCTTCATGAGGCTTGAAGGCCCCTCATCGATGTATCCCTAATTACAGCACAAACGTGTCATTTATCATAAAAAGTCAGTAGCATTCCAGCAGCAGACAATTTATTTGGCCCATTCGATGTTCATGGCGATTTCATTTGTATGCTAGATACACCTCTTCAGTGTAGTCTCAGCTAATGATAATTTATGTTTTCAAGGCAACTGGACAGCTTCATACCTGTAACTATCTCAAAATACTGGCAGCATTAACAGTTCTCTAACTGGTCTAGCTTCTCACTGACTCTCTGAGAGTTGATTTATTTCCTAAAGGTCTTTATCCAGGATTCGGCTGAATTAATCTGATGTCAACAGCAAGTCCTCAGTATAGCCAACCCCAGATGTTCGAAAACCATGAGTCAGAATCCCCCAAATCATGAGATTTGCTCCAAAGTCATGAGAGCTTTGTTAAAGAATAAATTGTCTTTTTTTCAGTCTGTCCAGGGCCGCTGAGAGCGGGTTCGGGCCCCACAGAAAAAAATTGTTCGGGCCCCCCAGCAAGGGTGGACTGGCTAAACAGGGCCAACGAAGTTGGGCCCTGGGCCCACTTCTGGACCACCAGGCCCTGGTAATTTGTACTGGCTCACCCCCCCGCCCCCGGTTGGCCCTGAGTCTGTCTTTTGATGTTTGAATGCCCCTTGCCCATCACCTGTATGTGTGTGTGTGTGGGTCCTCACCTACACTGGGGTGGGGAGGATCAATCTAAGTTATGCAACTTCAGCTACGTGAATAACGTAGCTGAAGTCGACATACTTAGATCTTCTTACCACAGTATCTTCACTGCGGTGAGTCGACTGCTGTCACTCCCCCATCACCTCTGCCTGTGCCTCTCGCCGAGTTGGAGTACAGGAGTCGACAGGAGAGCGCTCAATGATCGATTTATCGTGTCTAGACTGGCCGTGATAAATCGACTCCCACTTGATCAATTGCTGCCTGCCAATCCGGCCGGTAGTGAAGACATACTCCGAGAGAAAGAGTGAGAGAGAGAATTAGTGCTGCCAGTGCTCCCACATTTATTGGGAAAGGTGATTTTGGCCCCCATGGCAGGACTTCT
The DNA here is from genome assembly GCF_020497125.1 of Mauremys mutica. NCBI lineage: Eukaryota > Metazoa > Chordata > Testudines > Geoemydidae > Mauremys > Mauremys mutica. The sequence continues at coordinate 286,855,922 of NC_059073.1, forward strand.
CACTGGCTGCCTGATGGTGCAGTGCTGCTTCCAGGTTCTCTCCAAACCCCCAAATTCTAATTCATTAATTCTGTGTCCCCGACTCCAACCCCATGTCTGTGTCTCCCCCATCCCAGCAATTAATTGCCTTACTGTCATACGAATTCTGCCTTCCAGCATCCACCTTTGTCTGTCCCCAGCACCCACATCAATGCTGTCCCCACATCAGTTTTGTCTTCCCTCCACCTCTGCTCCTCCTTTGGCTCGACCGTCCTCTCCCATCCATGGAAGGGGTGCTGCAGCAGTGGCCTCATCTCCCCCTTCCCAGGCTTGGTGTTACAGGAATGGAGAGAGCCATTGCTCACAGAAGAGAAGCAGAGCCATGATAGAGCTGAACAGATGGCAATGTGTCCTGAGCACCTCGATAGATTCCCCAGGATGGCTACCTCAGAAAAGGACCTAGGAAAACCTGGACAGGTGGCAGCCCTAGCCCATGATGCACATCTCACCTTTTGGTGTAGGGTGCCTGACCCTGGCCACGGTGCATCATGGGACATGTAGTCTGCCTGGGAGCCCAGCTCATAGAGAAGAATGGGGACATGAGGCAATAAAACTACAAGTGTCTGAGGCACCGCGGCCGCAATCTGCTTCAAAATATTTTGCTCTTCAGATGGAATATTTTTGGTTTTTCAATGAAGAACCAAAAACTTTCTGTAGAAAGCAGAGACTTTAAACAAATCATTACAAACATTTAGTTAAAGCCCCATGTGATGTTGCACCCCATATTCTTCATTGAAATATGGTTTTGATATCAATATGGCATAACTAAGATATACTTTATGGAAGATGGTTCATGTAAGAAATCATTGGAAATGTTATGATCTACTGAATGTCATTATCCAATTTGTATGCATGTATCATTTCTGTATCTGAAGTTCAGAATATTGACTATGTAACAATTACAACTGTGTGTGTACTTGGGGAAACGCCCACCAGACAGTAAGCAATGAGCCTTAATGGGCCATTAGAAAAAGACAATGAGTCTTTGAAGATAAGTCTCTCATATCTGCCTGGAGTTTCTTCCTGTGGACATTGCAAATAAACTTAGTTTCATAGCTGTTTGACACTGCAAGGTCAGGTGATAAGATCACCTGATACAAAATACCACCTGGGACACTGCTGGTACTTTTCCTCTGTAGAGGCATGGGGATCAAACAAAAGTTTCCTGCTTTAGGTAAATCCTTTTTAAGGCTGGGGAGGGGGTTAATCTGGGCTCCCCTCCATTGCCTACCCAAGAAGAAGGACTGCTGAAAGTGCCTGAAGGGACAAAGGAACTAACCTGAGGGGAAAGGCAGGGGTGAATCCAGACTGAGACAGGGGTCCAGTTTGTAAGAAGAAATAACTGGAACTCTGAGCTACAGAAACTCTGCAACTTGCCTAAAATTTAGGGTGAGAAATTACTTCTTGAAACCAGTCTCTTTAAGATTTTAAGGTTAGTATGTGCATTTTATTTTATTTGCTCAGTAATCTGCTTTGTTCTGTTTGCTATCCCTTATAATCACTTAAAATCTGCCTTTCATCATTAATACATTTGTTTTGTTTATTAATAAACCCAGTTTGTGCAATTTCAAACTGGGGTGGGGGCAGGAAGTTGTGCATATCTCTCTTCACATTGAGGGAGAGGGCGAATTTTTATGAGCTTGCGCTGTGCAGATCTTTCTATACAATGCAAAGCAGTATTATGTTGTGTTTATTCCCCAAAGGGGGTGTGCACGTGCGTGCTGGGTGAATCCTCTCACACAGAGCTGACTTTAGTCTGTGTCTGCAGCTGGGGGTGGCCCTACCCGTGTGTGTCTGTGCTGCAAGAGGCCAGAGAACCTAATTCAGCAAAACAGAGAGAGGGGAATCCAGGCTGGTGGAGCAGGACTGACTCATTGAAACCCCAGTGTATCAGATAGCCTCCCAGAAAGGGGTTCTAGCCCATCACACCCCAGTTTTCCCAGAAAATTTTCAACCAACTCTGGGAACAATTTTTTCACAAAAAAGTCACATTTTTCTGCTAGTTCTCATCACAATAAACTGCCTGTGTAAACTGGGAATGTATTTGCACAAGGAGCTTGTTTCAAAACATGGCCCTGGATGATGTCAGAGGTCCACCAAGATAATACAATTAGCATGTGGCCATAAGTCCTTTGTTGTTATAATTTATCAGTTGTATTACTGTAGCGCTTTGAGGCCTGCCTGAGATCAGGGCCCTCTTATGCTATCTCCTGTACAAACTCACAGTAAAGGGCAGCCCTTGCCACAAAGAGTTCACAGTCTGAATAGACAAGAAACACAAGAGTGGGAAGTAGTACAAAAAGCACAGGAAGATAAAGTAACTTGCCCAGCACGTCAGTGGAAAAGCTGGGAAGAGAGCTTAAGTCTCCTGATCCCCTCTACAGAGCCTCAGCCACTACAGTGCACTAGCTCTCAAAACCACATTTCTATATTTCTCCCTTAATTCCTATTTTAAATCCAGCTATATAGGGGTAGATGAAATTTATGCTGTTTAGGACTAGAAATGATCATGTTATACTAACTAGAAGGCTATTCCTTTAAACCACATCTGCAAAGGCTGGTTCATTCAAATGATTTGAGCCTGTTGGAAGGTTTGGCTTATGTCATGAAACATTCAGCTAATGAAAATGGTGCAACCACTGATTTTTCCATTGCTTATCATGCAGAATTAGGAGTCTCAAAAGCAAATTCTTTACTATAATATAAAGTAAGCTGCTTCTCAATTTATATTACAGTAAGTCTGGAAAGCTTCTACCTCCTGTCTTTTTAGATAGAAAGAGAAAATATAGCTTAGCAGATGCACGCTACACTTGATCCTTATACCTATTTTCAATAAAAAGTTCTTCTTTCTATAAGCCAAATTTAATTTAATTTAAACCAGCACAGGTTTCCTGCATTCTTCATTTCCATTTTGAGTACTTCATTTTAATTTTTATTACAGTAAAATGATAGAAAACGTCACAAATCAAACTAACAAAATGCTGCAGGAGATTCCTCTTTTTTCAGCTAGGCTAAACCCAACGGCACATAAAATGTAAGGAGGTAGGAGAGAAAACAGAAAAAATAAATATATAGGAAGAAAGTAAAGGAGAGGGGTAAATTTGTCAGTTTCCTCCTTGATTTTCTCTTAAGGGAACATATCAATTTACACCATCTGTTTGTTTGGGGTTTTTTTTCTCTTTCTTTCAATCATTTGCAAAAAATGTGCATGGAAACTTAGATGCCTCCACAGAATAAAGCAATGCGAAAGTGAATAGTTGTGACATTCTAGGCCTGTTGAATCCAATGCACCATGAAGGAAGAGATTGTTCCATCTCTTACAAGTACCTGCCTGAAAAGCCATCAGCAAAAGTTGAGTTAGCATCCAGTTATTCCTTCCACATTCTCCAAAGCCCAAGTGCCCATTATTGCCAATGCCCAGTGTTTAAAAATCATGTCAGGTCTACAAAAATCATCGGATTGTTTTAAAATCTCATGATTTTTAAGCCAATGTATTTGGGGCTCTTTTAAATGCTTTTGGAACCATTAGTGTACACACGCAACATATTTTCAAGCTGTTCTCCACAATCATGACAGCTGAAAACTAAACTTTTAAAAAATATATATATGTCGACATTCTCCCATATTCATTTGACTCCAAGAGCCAGGGTATTTAAAAAAAAACCACAAAATAATTGCAAGACTTGCAATAAAATTACAAGAATTGGCAACACTGACTACCTCAAGATTCATGGAAAGGTTTTTTTCTGGCTGACTTAGGAGGAGGAAAGAGAAAAAAGCCATAAGAACTAGAGGCTTTGAATGAAAATGCTAGAGAACATTCAGCTAGAATATATGAATAAACATTTTTTCCTCTGACTGAGACATGATGGGAGTGACCAGATATAGCCTTTATTGTGAGTGACTGCACAAGTCTGGGTTGTCAGCTAATGATCACCCAGTGCTCTCTGTTCAGCTGTTATTGTTATTGAGTTTTTGGAAGTGCAATAATTGACTCATCCTGTCATCTTCAGCCGAAGTGCCGAGCATCTGTGAAAAACGATCACAACTTCCTACATGTCAGCACACTAAATACACACTCCTCTGCCTGCAACAGGGGGTGGGGGGTGGGGGGGGAGATGTCATTATTATAGATAATCTAGGTGATTTATTTTGATTTTCACTGTTTTGTCATGTTGTCAGGCTACAAGTGCCATGTCATCTGAGTGAACCTACATTCCCTCTGTACCGTCAGTGAGAGATGTTATTGTTCACTTGTTCTTCCCCAGCTATCATGTAAGTGGAGGTTAGTCACATGCTGCATTTCATTGCTGGGTGAAATCAAACCTCCTTAGACTATGCTGGCAGAAGAAAGGATGGTCCAATGGTTAGGGCCCTAGCTAGGGTGACCAGATGTCCCAATTTTATAGGGACAGTCCCGATATTTGGGTCTTTTTCTTATATAGGTTCCTATTAGCCCCGACCCACTGTCCCAATTTTTCACATTTGCTGTCTGGTCACCCTAGCCCTAGCTGAAGACCTGGGTTCATTTCCAGGCTCTGCTACACACTCTGTGTGAGCTTAGAGTTTCCTGGCCTCTCTGTGCTCCAGTTCCCTGCCTGTCAGTTGGGAATAATAGCCCTGTTCTACTGCCCAGGGAAGCTGAGAGGATAAATACACTGAAGATTGTGAGGTGCCCAGAGACTACAGTAATGTATCAAATAGATTAATTAATTTAGAACCTGGGGGAGGAGTGACATAAGCACAGGAATGGGTCAAAACATGGGATATGAATTTTTAAGATGGTTTTGTCCCTTTTTTGAGGGAGTGGAAGGGGGCAAATTGGAAACTTCAGAGAAAATTTTGGATTTTGAAATTGTTTGACCAATTTTAGCCGGCCCCAGTGGGTCAGTGAGGCTATGTTGGTTCAGCTGCACTCTTACTCCATGTTCATTGCAATGGTACCACCCTCTGATCTACTCTGGTTCCCTCTCCAAAGAAGCCAGTAAGTAGGGCCCTACCAAATTCAGGGTCCATTTTGGTCAATTTCATAGTCATGGGATTTTAAGAATCATAAATTTCATGATTTCAGCTATTTAAATCTGAAATTTCACGATGTTGTAATTGTAGGGGTCTTGACCCAAAAAGGAGTCATGGGGGGGGGGGTGGATCACAAGGGTATTGTGGCAGGGGGGCAGGCTGCAGTACTGCTACTCTTACTTCTCTGCTCCTGCTGGTGGCAGCAGTGCCTTCAGCGTTGGAGAGCAGTGGCTGCTGGCTGGGAGCCCAGCTCTGAAGGCAGAGCTGCAGCCAGCAGCAGCACAGAAATAAGGATGGCATCGTACGGTATTGCCGCCCTTACTTCTATGCTGCTGCCTGCAGGGCTGGGCCCTCAGTCATCAGCCGCCACTCTCCTGCCTCCCAGCTCTGAAGGCAGCAATGCAGAAGTAAGGGTGGCCTGGTCTGGTATTGCCACCCTTACTTCTGCGCTGCTGCTGGTGGGACGCTGCCTTCAAAGCTGGGCACTGGACCAAACAGCTGCCACTCTCCTGCCTCCCAGCTCTGAAGGCAGCAATGCACAAGTAAGAGTGGCAATACCATGACCCCCCTAAAATAACCTTGTGACTCCCACTGCAACTCCCTTTTGGGTCAGGACCCCCAATTTGAGAAATGCTGGTCTCCCCCGTGAAATCCGTACAGCATAGGGTAAAAGCACCCAAAAGACCAGATTTCACGGGGGAGAGCAGACTTCATGGTCTATGATGTGTTTTTCATGGCCATGAATTTGGTAGGGCCCTATCAATTAGGGTGTGTCTTTACCGTGTTTAAAAACTGGTGGCAGCAAGTCTCAGAGCCTGGGTCTACAGACTTAGGCCCATGCTACGGCACTAAAAACATCTGTGTAGATAGATGTTCAAGCTCAGACTCTGAAGCTCAGGGAAGTGGATGGGCTGCAGTGTCTAAGCTGCAGTGGCTACCCTGCAGTGTTTTTAGTGCCATAGCGCATAGACCCGGACTTTGAGACTCGCTGATGAGATGCAGTGTAGACACGACCTAGGAGCCTTTCCAATCACTTCAGTGGGAGCTGGATTGAGCCCTAAGCGAATGTAGGTCCAATAAGCATGTGCGCATTGGAAATTATGGGGAAAGCCCCTGAAGGTGGTAACATGATCCACATACGTGTTTGTCCTAGCTATGCTACTAACGCTGTGCACTAACGAAAAACGAAAATATCAGCCAAACAGCTCTTCGATGATAAATGCCAGGCTAATTCTTTGATAAAACTCTACCTGTTTGGACAGACCCCCACAGGAGATTTACAATAAAAGTGACTTGCCAAGAACAAGTAAGGTTTTGTTTTTCTATAAAGAGATTCAACATATTCTGTTCCAGCAGCTATAAATAATGGATTGGCCGAGGTTTATTACTTTTTTGACTAAACAAGTACTTCAGTCAGGTCTGCAGTTCTTCAAATGACATTTTCCAAATTGCCATTCTCAGCTGTCTTGCATTAGAACAGATGTCTTGCACGTAGCAGATGGCATGTGGTTGGAATAATGGCTCCCGAATTGTTCCTGAGGACTATGCTTTCATGTGCCTGGAAGCATTATGAATGACCTGTGACATTTTTGTATGTTTGAATGAGCTGCCATTCTAAATTTAGACATATTCAAGGTGGTGTCCTTGCATTCAGAACTCCATTCAGAAAAAAAAACAACTTTATTTTGTTTACTGCCATAGTCAGCACCAGTTTTTTTCATAAGTGACCATTGTTTCAGCACAGCTGAGCCAGTATGGAGGGGGATGGGATCTATGCCCGGTATAGGTCTGGCGCAGGTTAGCCACTGAAGGAGCAAAGATCCACTCCCAGGGGAGTGCAACTATGCACTGCCCCTCCTGCAGGGCTTGTGGTAGAGTTGCCTAGTGTGCTGGTCTACAACTTCAAATACCCAGCTTCTAATCCCCAAACTGCTCCTGGCTGACCTTGGGTAGAATCTTTTCACCTCAGTTTCCTCATCAGTAAAATGGGGATAATATTACTGACCTCCTTTGTGAAGTATTTTAGATCTGCAGATGAAAAATGCTATATAAGCTCAGTATTCTCATCATGTAGCACAGCCATAATCCAGCCCTTAAGAGAAGTGTCCAGATATATTGTTATGGAACTCAGACTGTAAGACATCATAAGAATGGCCATATCAGGTCAGACCTATGGTCCATCTCACCCAGTATCCTGGCTTCTGACAGCAGCACATGTCAGATACATCAGAGGGAGCAAACAGAGCATTGGATGGTTTATCAAGTGATCCATCTCCTGTCATCCACTCCCAGCTTCTGGCAGTCAGAGGCTAGGGACACCCAGAGCATGGGGATGCATCCTGACAATCTTATCTAATACCCATTGATGGTCCTACTCTCCATGAACTTCTCTATTTCTTTTTTGAACCCAGTTTTGCTTTTGGCCTCCACAACATCCCCTGGCAATGAGTTCCACAGATTGACTGCACATTGTGTGAAGAAGTACTGCCTTTTGTTTGTTTTAAACCTGCTGCCTATTAATTTCATTGGATGACCCCTGGTTCTTGTGTTATGTGAAACAGTAAATAACACGTCCTTATTCACTTTCTCCACACCATTCATGATTTTATAAACCTCGATCATATCCCTCCCTTTAGTTGTCTCTTTTCCAAGATGAAAAGTCCCAGATTTTGTGATCTCTCCTCTTATGGAAGCTGTTCCATACCACTAATAATTTTTGTTGCCCTTCGCTGTACCTTTCCCAATTCTAACATATCTTTTATGAGATGGGGTGACCAGAACTGCATTCAATATTCAAGGTGTGGGCATACCATGGATTTATACAGTAGCATTATATTTACTTTCTTATTATCTATATCTTTCCTAATGGTTCCTAACTTTTTTGACTGCCACTGCACATTGAGTGTATGTGTTCGGGGACCATGACTCCAAGCTCTCTTTCTTTTTTCATCTCTGATAAAATGAAAATTGCTGCAAAGAAATAAAAAGGGAAAGTCATCCACTATATTGTAAGCTGAAATTCTGAAAGGAAAATCATATCAGAATACAAGTGTGAGTCTTAGGGCCTGAGGAGTCAATCACTTCCCTTTGAGCTATAGCATATCTTCTAAAAGGCCATTTAATCTTGACTTAAAGACTGCCAGTGATGGAGAACTCACCACATTCCTAGGTAAGTTAACTAATAAACAGGTCATTCCAAGGAAAATTAATTGGTATTAAAAATAAATCAATAAATCAAAATCAATATACTGAACATTATACCGCAAGCTTTTCATTAATATTCTCAGGAGGGAGGGGTTGCTCAAGACATTTTCAAGAGGCAAGGAACACATGCGGCTCCCTCTGAATCATCAACTATGAAATATGCAGCCACTCAAAGTTTAATTTAAAGTAGGCACAATGGAAAATATATTAATTTTATTTCTTTTCTTGCCTGAAGATGAATTCATTTAATCAGGCCATAAACACACCGAAAAGTCTTCTAGGTGATTTGATGAGGTTTCCCACTAGGCGTGACTCAGTTTGTCTCTTTAGAGTCAGAAGGGGAATTTGGTACAAGAAATTAATCCTCCAAGTGGAATGATTCATTTGGTTGTTTGATAAAAGTCTGTGCTCTGGAGAATGCCATTACAAGACAAAAATGAGGAGTATGTTGTATTCCTAGGGAGTCTCTATTATCTCTACCAACTGTTCCTGTCCTCAATTATTAACTGCCCAAGGACATTCCTGCACTGGTGAAAAGCTTGGTCTTTTTACTTCAAATACTTAGACGTGAATTTTCATTCACATCAAGGTCCCTTTATACCACTCTAGCAGTATAAAGGAGTCAACTTAAAATAGGTGTCACTAAGGCGCTCTAGTATAACTGAGAATCAAACCCTTTACCCTGAACCCAAGTTTCTATGGCACAGTCATGCTCTACTGCAGACAGTGGAAATACTCCTGTTTGCTCTTATTGAAGGGCTTTATGAAAGGGATTTGGCACCCCTTGGCAACTGATGCCTTCTGCATAACCACAAAATGTTCTAACCCAAATTTCCTGATGACATTCAGACAATGTACCTCAGCATTCATCTGGGGGAACCACCTTATATCTCCTTGGGCTGCTCCATTGAGATAGCTACTAAGCTACTACTATTTATCAATTTATTAGTTGGGGATGAGGCATAACTCAGTGGTTTGAGCATTGCTCTGCTAAACTGAGGGTTGTAAGTTCAATCCTTGAGGAGGCAATTTAGGGAACTGGGGTAAAAATCTGTCAGGGGGTTGGATTAGATGAGCTTCTAACCCTCATATTTTATGATCCTCAGAGGGCCAGTTGATGCTAAGTGTACTAACATGGGCATTTGCTCAACAGGAAATGAACAAAGACCACCAATTTATTTCACATAGGGCACTGACCAAGCTTTAGAAGGTAAATGGCTTTCAGATGCCATTAACTTGAAAAAGTTTTTAACTTGAAACCAAGAAGTGGAAGCCTCAGCAGCCCATTGCCAGCCCCTGAGCCATGCAGTCCCCTATATTACAACATACTTGCAAGGAAATGGCATTTCTTTATTACATTTTGCTCCCTGGGAATGGTATTTATCTTTCACTACAGCAAGTAAATGAATGGTTATGTTTTCAATCTATAATCAAGCATATTTATAGTAGACTGATGATAAACTGGTCCACAATTTTCCATCAAAACTGTTCTTCAGTTTTTCAATTAAACACTTCCCCCCTCTTCTCCATGAATCCCACCTCCATTTCCAACCAGTTCTAGATTCCACCCTTAGTCCCAATTGGTAGCATTTGAATACAGGGCTACAGATATCTACTAGATGCTGAGATTTGTAAAGGGGCTTGAAAGTGTTAGCATGCTTTTCCCATTAATAGTACATAGGTGCTATTCCTGTTTCACAGGAAAGTCCACAGTTTCAAAATTTGCTTTTGTTCCAATTTGGAACAAAAACGAAAGCATTTCAAACTTTTCCATAAAATGACATTTTTTTAAAAAAACTGTTTCAGGGCCATTAAAGGAGATCATTTACATAAAATTAAACTACTTCCATTTTGACTTTAATTTTCTATTATCATTTATAGTAGAAAATAAAAAAAATTGAAATGAAACGTCATTCTGAAGGGATAAATGGAAACATTGAATTCTGATAACATCAAAACAGAACGTTGTGACATCGTTGAAGAGCTCCTTTTTTTTTCAAAATGAATTCGTCATAATTGACACATTCCTGTGGAAAGTTTTGATTTAGACAAAAATTAACATTTTTAATGGCAAAATAGTCAGAAAATGTTCAATTAGATCTAATAGGAGCTGGCCACCTAACTCACTTAGGCCCCTTTGAAAATTCCAGCCCAAACTACCAGACTCTTACCACTCAGAGAAATGCTACTTAATGAAATTAGTATTAGACATTACAGGGTCAACAAATCAGAAGTTGCAGTGTGGTAGCATTGTGGCTGGCTGTGTTGTCCTCTGGAGATACCAGGCCTCGGATTGAGAAGCGTTATCCAATCATCTGGAACATGTGAAAAACTGCTAATATAGGGAAATCCAATATTTCCCCTCGATTACCAGGACATCACTAGTAAAACAAAGATATTTATCAAAATACAGGATAGACTCATCATATTCCAAATGCTTAATGGGTCATTTATTTGCTTGTCGTGAAAAATAAATACTATCTCCGACAAGCCAAACGAACAGGGATTTCAGTGATGCATGCTGCTCAGACTGGATCTTTGCACACAGGCAAATTTTACTCTACAGGAATATAATACAATGATATATGACCAAGGTCCTGAACACTTGTGTTAATAACAATTTTTTCAAGAGTAGGAGCAATAATGGCCAGTGTCCTGGTCAAATTCCAATGTAGATGATTATGTGCTTCTTACCTAACGCCCACAGCCCAGGACTTTTATTCTGATAGGCTGTCTTTCACTTGAGTCGAAAGGTGAAGTTGTAATTATGAAATCATTAGGATTAATCGCAAAGCCTTGCCCATCACCAGACTAGGTGAAAACACCAGGGCATTCATAAGGGAGGATTATCTCCTTTTCAGTCTTTCCTAAACTAATCCAATGCTTGTTTTTAACTCTGAAGGTTGGCAAGTTGTGACTCCATTCTCTGGCCTTGTAACTTGCAATGTTTGTTTTGAATACAGCTATGTTTTCTTCATTGTTTTTGAACATGCAAGGCACATTGTGGAGCTACAAAAGGAAGCAACTGTCTACTAATACTCTAATGGGTCTGGATTAGGCACTGCCTTCTGTTTTGTGTGGGTCTTCTGAAAGCACCCATTGTAGTGGCTCCAGCAAAGTTCTTAATAGGTATGTTGACAATACAGACTGGGTGGATTTCACCCCTGTGCAGTGGGCCAGCATGCACCTATTTAAACAAGATTTAACTGGTACGTTGCAATCCTCTGTGAATTTCACCCCCACTGAGAATTTTGTGGGAAGCTAACGACATGTGGCACTTTTTAATGGGAGCCCTAGTAAAGCCCATGTTCATGGAAACCCATCAAAGGCCAGAGCCTGCAGGGTCTCCTGTTTGGAGGGCCTGCACACAGAGCACCCTGTAGGATGTACGGAACAATCTGGTGTGCCCCTTGCAATGGGGTCAGTTACACAACAGCTTACAAAGATAAGTAAGTATATATGGGGAAACTGAGACAGAGATTAAATGACTAGCCCAAAATCACTAGGGTGACCAGATGTCCCCATTTTATAGGGACAGTCCCGATTTTTGGGTCTTTCTCTTATATAGGCTCCTATTACCCCCCACTCCATCCCGATTTTTCACACTTGCTGTCTGGTCACCCTGTGCAAGGAAAGGATTTTTTTGGGCTCTCTGAATATTCCAAAATTTAAAAAAAAATGGTTTTGGGTTGACCTGAAAATGAAATTTTTCAATATTTTCAACCTTGAAAAAAAAATCCATTTAGGGTGGAACAAAGTGTTTCATTTAGATTTTGAGGGGCTTTTTGCACTTTTTAAAGTAAAGGACATTTCAGCACAGAATGTCAGTCTGAACGGAAACGTTGAAATGTTTCATTTTGAAAATGTCAAAACAAAACGTTTTGACTTTTTCTGATTTTTGTTAACACAGTTTGTCAAAACAGGGAAGAATTCACAAAACATTTAATTGCTGGTAAATTTCCATTTTGCACCAAAAAAAGTTTCGGATGAAAAATTTCAGACAGCTCCAGTACATGTCAGAACCAAGAACAGAACCCGGTACTTTCAACATTTGGGGCCGGGGGGAAAATGAGGGTATATCCACAAGATCACACTGCACCTAAGGTTTGGGGTGTACCAGAGAGTGCTTCAAAGCTTCCAGGAGCTGTGCTGCTGCTCTGAAACTTTGAGAAATGAGCGTATCAAGTGACAAAGAGGTGACGTATCCAGAGTCAATTCTAGATCTAATTCATATTCGCTCGGGGCGTAATCTCTCTGAAAGGTACAGTTCTATATAATTATCTAATGCCAGGTGGGCTGGACTGCCCTGTTATGTGGAATATTCTCCTCCCAAACATCTTCCAGTACAGTGAAAAATGAGCTGTGTGCTCATGCTATTAACCCTTTATAGTACGTACTCTATTTCTCATAAATGGCTATTAGCCAGGATGGGTAAGAATGGTGTCCCTAGCCTCTGTTCGTCAGAGGATGGAGATGGATGGCAGGAGAGAGATCACTTGATCATTGCCTGTTAGGTTCACTCCCTCAGGGGCACCTGGCATTGGCCACCGTCGGTAGACAGATACTGGGCTAGATGGACCTTTGGTCTGACCCGGTACGGCCTTTCTTATGTTCATCTTTTTCTCGCCCTGTGTGTTTTTCAGACCTCAGTTCAATCATGGGAAACAAAGAGGCCATACCCAAGTTAAGCTGTTTTGGCTGCAGACAGATTTTGTATTAGTCTTGCAGGAATTTGCAGTCCAAAAAAACCCCAAAACTTTTGATATCAGTTTAAAAAATATAGACAGACAAAGGGGATTTTCTATCATATTCTGGGGGAGGGGAGGAGTTCATAAGGGAAAATATAAGAAGAAATCTTGAAAGAAACATTCCCCAGAAAATACTGCTGCTTTCAGAAATGCCTCCCTTTCATAATTCATTTCTGTGCTCTGGGTAACACATGACTGTATTGTAAATGAGCATTTAATTAGCTCCGTGGTGTAAAGATCAACTGTCTGCTGTGTCAATAACTAATACTTGGTCCTATACATGTTTAGCAGATAATATGGGGTAAGTAGAAGAAATCAGCTGACTTCTGGCATAGAAAAGCAAGTGTAATGAACCCACTGGTACCTTCCCCCCACTTCAGTTGAGCCATATAGAAAGGCTCTAAGCAGAAGAGAGGACAACATGTTACCCACAGAGGGTTCCATAATCCCCAGAGGACAGGAAAAGGTGTAACCTCCTGAAGTCAGGGAGATATCACTGTGACACGCTGCACCTCAAAGTAGCACCCTGTAACCCCCATATTCATCATGTGTATATGATTGTGATATTTCATACAAAGCCTGACATGTGAGATACCAAATGAAAGGTCATGATCTGAAGAAACTTACTGTTCTGTCAAAATATGTATCTCGTTAGTGTGTATGAAGTGATGAGATTTTGCTAAATGGTTGTTATTGAAATATGTTGTGAGTTTGGGAGCCACCCACTGCTAGTTCTCCATTGACAACAAAGGAGGTAACCCACACTCAGGTCAGTGTTAAACGACCATTGACCAGCAGGGGAATTGTAAACAGGAGATCTACAATTCAATAAGAGACAGTTACCCATGCACCACTCAATGAGGATTGCTCAGCTTTATGACATAGCAAGGCCCACCGGGACATGCCTGGGCCAGTATCTTTCCAGGGACGTGGATTGAGAGTATAAAATAAGAGACCACCTCTTTCCTCCCCCACCTACGCTGAAGGCAACAAGAATGCTGGGAAGACACAGGCTTTGAACTGAGGAGACTGGTCCCAGGCTGAGAAGGAAATTTAGCCTGTATATTAAGAATTATAATTTGTACCTGCAACATCTGATGGGGTAAGAAAAGCTGTTGATTCAATTCTTGTATAGTCTAAAAAGTTCAGGATTTAGAATACTTGTTTACTTTTTATTTTCTTAAGATAACTATCTCAAAATCTATCTTCCTTTAGTAAATAAGCTTATTTTAATGTTTTATCCTTACCAGTGAGTTTGTCTAACGTTAATAATAATATAAGCTACCCCCAAAGGTCATCAAGTCCAGCCCCCTGCCTTTACTAGCAGGACCAAGTATTGATTTTGCCCCAGATCCCTAAGTGGCTCCCTCAAAGATTGAGCTCATAATCCTGGATTTAGCAGGCCAATGCTCAAATCACTTGGGTATCTGCTCAGATTACAAAGGCTGGTGCATATCCACTTTCCTTTAACAAAGTGGTGTACTGATTAATGAGCCTGTATTTTTCAAGAGAAAGTCTTGAGCAGTGTAAGAAGATATATGTCTGGGATACAAGGCTGGGAGCGTGGCTGGTGTTTCCCTGTGTATAGTTCTTGAGTGGCTTGGAGAGCATTCAGGCAACATAGCTGGGTGCGCCTCTGCATGCTGGTGGCTGAGTGATAGCAGTGCCTGGAGGGGATTGCTGCTTGTCATTGGCAAAGCATTGTGAGAGACAGCCCAGGCTGGAGAGTTAAGGGGGCACAGCAGTCCCACAGTTCCAGGTTGTACCCCTGGGATCCTGTCACAACCAGGGTTGGTAGAGATCCAGTGATGATGTGGGAGCTGAGGTAACAGGCTGGAGGCAGCAGCCTAGTTGCTGCCTGCAGACAGAAGGTGAGGCAGTGGGCAGCCAAAGAGCTGGGACGGGAGAGCTGAGAGCCAGGCAGGGGAGGCTGCAATAACAGTAGCAGGTGGATACAGTATGGCAGCTCACAAGCAGGACGCGCGGTGGCAACTGCATGTGCAAGTGGTAAAATTGGGGCAGACAGGCCCTAACGAGAACAGGGACAAAGAACCTGAGCTCTGGTCAGAGATCTGCAGGCCAATGGTTGCTTGCCATCCAAGAAAGGTAGGCTTCACGCAGCACCTCTGGCATTAGACCTGAGGATCCTCAGAGGCTATGGCTACCTTTACACACCGAGGACCCTGAAAGAGCTCTAGAGAGCCCCAGTCCTCACAGCGACACCCTGAAGAGGGGTCAGTTACTCGAAAGTTTGCCAAACCCTGGGAAGAAGCAGCAAGAATGAGGAGGTGAAATTCTATGTGTTATGCAGCAGGTCAGATTAGATGATCAGACCACACCTTAAACTCTAGGAATCTATGAGTCCAGGAAATGGACGCTGTTTGTATTCACTGTTCATGGGTAAGACTCCAGTTCAGCAAAGCATTTAAGCACATGCTTCAGTCCCCGTTGAAGTTAGTGTTCTTAAGTACTTTTCTGAAGAGGGATGGACTAAGCACATGCTTAAAACGGAGACTATTTTCTTCTGAATGAAAAGCATGGAATATGGTTTTCTGTCATTTATTCTTTACAAGTACTTGGGTGATTTCTAAGTGGGTCATTCATCCAAAAATCATTTTGAATCCTGTAAGTTACACCAATTCTGATCGCAAATTATTATTTGTCCTGCCCCCCTCCCCCAAAATACATACCAGAAGTATCTGTTTTTTCACTAGTCTTTAAACATCAAATCCAGGAACAGAAACAATACCTTGTAACCTGGACAACCAGCCACCTAGCCATTACAAACAGCTGTCATGAACATATGTGACTAACTGTATTGCCTGAAAATTAGCTGCTGGTAAGGAAGTATACCTCTGTCAGCCAAGAACCAGCACAAGAGCTGTGCCCTGTTAAAGTCCCAGTTATGCAATCCCAGTTAGGTAGGGTGAAAGAAGGGCTTTGTTGACAGATAACCTAGTTTACATGCAACTTACTCAATGTTTGCTACAAATACATTTGAGTTCATATTGCTTTCCTATGCTTTCACTACTGAAGACACTTGGAGGAATTACTTTACACAGAATAAACTAAGTTTGATCTTAGCTAAGAGGCTGAGAATTGACAAAATTAAATAGCCATTGTATAGTTATATTCTATTGCATGTTAACTATGGGTCCAGTCAGTAGTGTGCAGTGACAGTTTCAGTAAGGCATTCAACAACTCACTTGCCTGCCCTAGGTTGTCCAAAATGGTGTCCACCCTGTGGTGTGCGGAAACTGTGTGGAGGATGCCATTTTGTTCTACAAAATGGCATCCTCCATAGAGGCTGGACAGAATTGTCGTGTGGGCCGGATGCAGCCTGTGGGTCACCAGTTGCACAACACATAGCCAATCAAGCATGCAGGGCAGAAAATGCATGCCTTGCATACATAGACAACACGTCACTGGGTCAAGTCCAGTGACCCTCTGAGGCAAAAACACCCATGGACTTCACTGAGACTTTTGCCTGAATAATGTTAACCGAAGGCTCTGCTTCAACATTACAATTTAACAGAGTAATAAGCATTACAAGCATATTGCCGGGGCTTCCTGATGTCAATGGATGCTCCAGGGTGCCAGGTGTGTGTGTGTGTGTGTGTGTGAGTGTGCACTCATCTGCGGGGAGCCACTGTGAAAAAGAACCCAGCCTGGAGCTCTAGTCTCTAACTTCTGCAAGACCGGTGTGGGGAGAGTGGGAATAAAGTGCTCCATCTGTTAAGAGGTGGACCTAGGAAGCCATTAGATTGGTTGTGATGCAGAGAGGACGCACCATGTTCAAACTCTGCTGAGGCTGCAAACCATGCTGATTCCCTACAGACAAACAAAAGTCCATTCTCTGGAATAACAGTCCCTGGAATTCCAGGCCAGACCAACTGAGCTTTGCAGCCTTCAGAGGTGGAGGCTGCTGTTCTAGTGTGTAAGGGAGCTATTTCCCAGTAATCAGAATAGTAACCAACAACCAAAAGGTAGACTTGCCTTCGCACCGTGCATAACCCACGCTTAGCTTGCTCCATGGCGGAGCAGGTGTTCAGTGTATTGCCAAGAGATTCCCTTTGCCAATCTGCCTGGAGCATTGAAGCCTGTCTAATGCTTCCTGAGTCCAGCTGTTAACATCACCCACCTCCCACTTTCCCCATCGGCCAGTCTCTGCCCCCTACCACAGTGGGGACCCCAGATTCTGTAGAGCAGGAGTTCTCAAACGGGGGGTTGGGACCCTTCAGGGGGTTGCGATGTTATTACATGGGGGGTTGTGAGCTGTCAGCCTCCACCCCAACCCTCTTTGCATCCAGCATTTATAATGGTGTTAAATATATAAAAACATTTTTAATGTATAAGGGGGTGGGGTGCACTCAGAGGCTTGCTATGTGAAAGGGGTCACCAGTGCAAAAGTTTGAGAACCACTGCTGTAGAGTGACTTTGGCAGGGTCTAAGTGGCAGAGTGCGAGCAGTGCTCTGGGAGCAGCTGAGCCCCGCCCAGCTCTACAAGGAAGCAGGAAGTTTCATGTGCAAGAGTATCATTGTCTCCAAGTGCAGATTTAAAGGGCCAGGGGACTGATCTGGGAAGGTGTAAAGACCTTGTGGTTTGGCCCATGAGTCTATTGCTTCATGCATTTCTGCACATTTAAATGCTGTACATTTTTACACCCATTGTCAGATTGCCAGGCAGCCACTTCAGGAGCACATCCACTGAAGTGGCTGTACAGGAAATGATGCTGGTGTGATACTGGCAACAGTGATAGACCATCCATTGAACTGTCACATTCAGTGCAAAGCAGAGTAGTGTTTTCACATTACTGCAACTTAACTGCATGCCATGCATAGCGAAGAGAAAGTCCTGCTATTTTTTTTTTGATCATTGTTCAATTGTCAGTGGACTTACATCAGGGATATTTGTTCCCAGTATTAGTACAGTAGTTCTGTGCACATTAATCAGGAATCTCTTGCCAAAGTATTGTTATGCTATTTGTACTTTTGGAACCTGATCTAACTCATATTGAAATCAATGGGAGCCTTTCCATTGACGTCAATGGAGGTTGGATCAGGCCTTGCCTTGAAATCTGTTTGTGCTGGATGTAGTGTAGTATTGTATAACAAGCAAAAATCAGGCATAAACACAAGGGGTCTGAATTATGGTTGTATGGGCAACCTCACTTCTGGCATTACCTAACTTTTGAGGGCTTGACTTTGCAACCTTAACATTCTTTGAACATAGTTGTTCTGGAGGTTCGTACTGTATAGTACATTTTAACACCTCGGCTTTAACACATCAATCACTTGATGACCTATTCTGTTCATTCTCCCTGAAGCACCTGGCATTGGCCACTTTCGGAAGACAGGATACTGGGCTGGATGGACCATTGGTCTGACCCAGTAGAGCCGTTCTTATGTTCTTAATTGACACAATCTTATCAAATAATGGAGAGATAAGGTGGGTGAGGGAATATCTTTTATTGGATCTTTTATTTTGTTGGTGAGAGAGACCAGCTCTCGAGTCACACAGAGCTCTTCCTCAGGGCTGGGAATGGTGCTCCAAGTGTCACAGCTAAATGCAAGGTGGAGCAGATTGGTTAGCCTGAGTAATTAGTAAGGGACCATTCAAGGTAAGTGGCCTGTTAACACCTCTGCAGTCATAGGACTAAGAGAGGGGGTTATTGGGTTACACGGTTACAATGATCAGCACCCCCCACAACACATCTTTCAATGGATCTGACCTACCCATGCCTGTCACAACATGTGGCGTACCTCATCCACTGCGCTAATGCCCCGGTAACAACTATATGGGTGAAACCAGACAGTCACTATGCTCGCAACTTGAACTCACGCAAGAAAATGATAAAAGACAAAAATACCCCATCACCTGTGGGCGAACACTTCTCATAGGTCAGCTACAGCGCGATCACTTTATCAGTCCTCATCCTCAAAGGAAACCTGCACAACACTTTCAAAAGACAAGCCTGGGAGTTTAAACTCATAATTCTGCTAGACACTAAAAATCATGGAGTGAACAGAGACTCTGGATTTATGGCTTATTACAACAATCTATAACCCACTAACCCCTTCTTTTTGTCCTATGACTGCAGGGTTGTTAATGGGCCACATCGCCTTGAATGGTCCCTAACCACTTATGATAAACAATGTGTCCATCTTGCATTGGACTGTGACGGTCAGAGTACCTTTCCCAGACCCAAAGAAGAGCTCTGCGTGGCTCAAACGCTTGTCTCTGGCCTTGTCTATTCTACAAAATCAACCTAAGTTAGGTCGATGTACAGCCGCTGCAGTGATTAACTGGGAGTTTTTATATCCACACGATCTCCTTTTGTTGGTGGTGCACATCCTCACCAGGTGCGCTTCCACCAGAGTGACTGACAGCGTGGGGAATTGTGGGGCACTGACAGCCTGGAGCCCTGCCACCCAGGCTGACAACCCAGAGCCCCGCAGCTTGGGCTGACAGCTGGTGCTCCACCACCAGGACTGACAGCCCAGAGCGCCACCGGGCTGACAGCTGGGGACGCGAAACCCTGCTGCCACCTCCCGGTAAGGAATGGAGGGGGGGAGGAGAGCTTGATCCTGGCCACCTCCCGGTGAGAGATTGAACAGCGGGGGGGAGGAGCCCCCGTGGGGCTGACAGCCAACAAGCGATGTAAGTAAGCCAGTGTCTACACAGACACTGCGTCACCCAGCTACAGCGACTTAAGCAACCTCTCACAGAGGTGGAGATGTTAAGTCGGCGTAGTGGGTGACTTACATCAGCAGGAGCACTATTGTAGTATAGACACTTACAGAGTTAGGTCTGTGTCAGCTGCCTTAAGTCAACCTAACTCTGTAGTATAGTCCAGGTCTCTCTCATCAACAGAAGTTGGTCTAATAAAAGATATAACCTCACCCAACTTGTCTCTCTAATACTCTGGGTTTGGCACAGCTACAACTACACTGCATATAAAATAATAGTCATGGTAACATTTCAAAGTTTACTTATAAAAATGCTAGAGAACTCTGCAGTATTGGTCAGATCATAATAATATCTCTGTAGTGTTTTAGGAGCCTGGTCATTACTGTACAATACAAAACTGTGTTCTTTGTATAAGACTGGTGCACCGCCTCCTAAGCTTTGTTTTCCGAGCCGGTTGTTGTGCGTTTTGGCCTTAATCTCTGTCTTTGTAAGATGGTCACAATATGTGAGAGTTCTATCCAATGTGATGCCTAGATAGACTGGGTCTGGCCGGAATGACATGGGAAGCCAAAGCCCAAACATTACGCATGTCAGCCTTGGCACTCTGATACTCAGCAATAAAGTATTGCACTCCAGTATGGGCTCTCTCACCACATACAAGGATGATTGACATACAACTTAATTCCACCATATGTATTATTTTAGGCACATTTAAATCTACTCCTCTACCATGGCTACCAGTTCTTTGCAATATTGCTCCACCCAGTCTTAGCAGAGAGGAAAGCGTAGCAAAGCTTGTGACAAAATTGCATGATATGCCACATCTACTGTTAATTAAAGACTTGTTTAATCTACCACATGGTCGTCTGCTCTTAAGGCACCCATTGTGTGAGGAATGTTTATTGGGTGAGGAATTTATGGCAGAGGACACGTGGTGAGCTTCATCGTCTGCAGAGAAAGTGACAAATAATTATCTTGTCTCAGATCCCACTCAGCATCAACCTGGGTTTGGTTTACCATGAAGGCAATGGAGCCTTGTCAACTGGTTTTGTACCAGACATGGAATTTGTGTCCTAACAGAATTTCGGAGGTGTTTTAGCGACAGTCCACTTTGTCAATGTGAGCAGCCACAAACCATGAAACACATTGTTGAGGACTGCAAAATAGCTCAACTTCTTGGAGGTCTTTGTGCTTTGAACATTGTTGATAAGAATGCTGCAGCTTGGCTTGACCAGATTGCATACGTCAAAATAAATAAATAAATAATAAGCGTTGTTTATCCATTTGGACTGGATATTATCTGCTTTTTCCATCTCTACTGTCTGTGAATGATTCATTATTATTGTCAAATTGACAAATTGATAAATTAAACAGTAATAAATCATCAGGACTAGATGGTATTCACCCAAGATTTCTGTGGGAACTTGAATGTGATGTTACAGAACTACTAATTGTTGTTTGTACCATGTCACTTAAATTGGTCTCTGTTCCAGATGAAGGGAGGATAACTGATGTAATGCCGATTTTTTTAAAAAGGCTCCAAAGGTGACCCTGCCAATTAGAGGTGAGTAAGCCTACATTCAGTACCAGGCAAATTGGTTCAAAATAATGGTAAAGAACAGAATGATCAGACACATAGATGAACACGATTTGTTGGGAAGCATCAACACAGCGTTTGTAAAGGGACATAATGCCTCACCAATCTATTAGAATTCTTTGAAGGGTCAACAAGCATGTGGACAAGGGTAATCCAGTCAATATCCTGTACTTGGATTTTCAGAAAGCCTTTTATTAGATCCCTCACAAAATTAAGCAGTAATGGGATAAGAGGGAATGTCCTCTCATGGACTACTAACTGGTTAAAAGATAGGAAACAAAGCGTTGGAATAAATGGTTGGTTTTCACCATGGAAAGAGGTAAATAGTGTGGTCTCCCAAGGATATTTACTGTCACCCGGGCTGTTCAACATATTCATAAATGATCTGGAAAGAGGGGTAAACAGTGAGGTGGCAAAGTGTGCAGATGACACAAAATTACTCAAGATAGTTAAGTTCAAAGCTGACTGCAAAGAGATACAAAGGGATCTCATTAAACTGGGTGACTAGGCAACAAAATGGCAGAGTAAATTCCAAGTTGATAAGTGCAAAGTAATACACACAGGAAAACATAATCCCAACTATGCATACAAAATGATAGGGTCTAAATTAGCTGTTATACCTCAAGAAATAGATCTTGGAGTCATTGTGGATAGTCCTCAGAAACATCTCCTCAATGTGCAGCGGTAGTCCAAAAAACTAACAGAATAGTAGGAACCATTAGGAAAGGATAGATAAGATGAAAAAATCTAATGCCACTATGTAAATCCATGATAGGTCCATACCTTGAATACTGTGTGCAGTTCTAGTCACCCCATCTCAAACAAGATATATTGCAATTGGAAAAGTACAGAGAAGGGGAACAAAAATGATTGGGGTATGGAACAGCTTCCACATGAGGAGAGATTAAAGACACTGGGGAACTCTTCAGTTTAGAAAAGAGACAACTAAGGGAGGATGGCATAAAATCATGAATGGAGAAAGTGAACAGCAAAAATAACACAGGAACCGGGGGTCACCCAATGAAATTATTAGGCAGGAGGTTTAAAAGAAACAATAGGAAATATTTCTTCACACAATGCACAGTCAACCTGTGGAACTCATTGCCATGGGCTATTGTGAAGGCCAAAATATAAGTGGATTAAAAAAAGAACTGGAGTTCATGGGGGATAGGCCCTTCAATGGCTATTAGCCAAGTTGGCCAGGGATAAAACCCCATGCTCAGGGTGACCCGAAACCTCTGAGTACAAGAATCTGGGAGTGGAAGACCAGGGTGGATCACTCCATAATTGTTTGCCCTGTGCTGTACACTGCTGTTGAAGCTCTGGTATGGACCACCATCAGAAGACAGGGTACTGAGCTAGATGAAACTTTGATCTGACCCAGTATATCCATTCTTATTTTCTAATGTTAGTGATGTTTCATTATCTAACATGCCTCACCACATTCCAGGCCAGTGGAACATTAGTTAAGAGCCACAATGAAGACAACTCTGTAGGTGAAAATGAACATCCGTATATAGAGTACATAACTCAATGAACCCTTGTTTCTCACATTCATTGACTTTAAACAAGCATTTGATTCTGTTAACATAGCGGTTCTGGGAAAGCACTCAAGTGGTACAATTTTAACAGTAAGTTGATTCAAATACTGCCTGGTCTATGTAGCACAGCGGGAAGTCAATGGTGAGCTACAGAGTGGTTTGAAGTCAGAACGAGTCAAACAGTGATGCATACGCGTTCCAACACTTTTCCCTCTATATTTAGAAAATGTTTTGCCCAACTCCTTTATTAACTTTGGTGGAGGCTGCATGACATCAGGGTAAATTATCCATCACCTTGACTTTGCAGATGATAATGTAATAATGCTCTCCACAGAGGAATGGAACCAAGAAGCAGCAATAAACCTATACATAACAGCCAGAGACTGGGGGTTAAAAATGAATAAACAAAAGACCAAACTAATGGTAACATCACAATGTCATCATCAAACTAAGCGACTCATTAAAGATGTAGACATTAAATAAGTAGACAGCTTTGACTACTTGGGTTCCACCAGAACATAGGAAGATGCAAAGAAGATGACATCAACAAGCAGATTGCTACTGTCGGGTGAACATTCATGTGTCTGAATAAAAATGTTTGGAACCTTAAAGTCAGTGTCTGTAGCAGCTGAAAAAAAGATTACATACAACGCTTATTGTACCCACATTACTTGTGAAATATGGGTACTGACGGAGAATCTGAAGCAACAGCTGCAATCATTTGAAACATGGTGTGTGGGCTGCATTCTGTGCATGCCAAGGCTAGCTAGGCTAAGAAATGATGACATCCATAGAAGATTGAAACGCCAGTGCGTGACTACAATCACCAAGAGGCGCCAGTACACTCTTTTTGCTATGTTGCCAAAATGACCTCATGTCAACTGCCTAAAATTGTTCTCCGTGGAAGAGTGCAGGGAGAGAGAGGCCAGGGACATCCAAGGTGATAGTAGTATAACAGTTTATAAAATCATCTAGGCACCTCCCCGACAAGCTCTAACAACAACTCAAAACAGACGTGGATGGAATCTGCCCATAACCTCAGCCTGACCCAATCTTGGTGTTGGAAGAAGAAGACGACCATGAAATGAACATCTCTACATGGAGGGGAAAGGAAGAACTTGGAATATTCAGGATCTTGCTAGTTCATAATCATTTTTCAATACTGAGCATAAATCCTGTCACTGTGACGCTGAGTAAAATAAGCAGAAAATGGCAGGTAATGAAACAACCTCAGTTTTCCTCGTTGAATGAGGAGCCATGCACTGAAAAACATGTTCATATTGTCACTTAAGGAGCAACACAACAGCAAGGAACTTGGGCTCAGATCCTCAATGGTATTTATTTACCTAGCTTCCATTGATTTTGATAGGAATAAGACACTTGAATACTGTTGAGGATCCAGGCTTTGGTTACTGGTATTATTGTATATACAGTGTCATAGGTGTGAATTGCATGTTAAAGAGATAGGGCTAGGTCTGTGGCTATAGTCACAAACAAGGGGTGGGGCATAAACTGCCCCATTCTAGCAGAAGCCCAAGGAGACATTGGTGCCTTAGAGATACCTGTCTGACCTTCAGTTTCCTCCCGGCTTCCCCCAAGCACCAGGGAAGAAGTAGTTTGCTGCTTGCCTTTAACAACAGCAGGTTATCACACTGTCTCAGACATGCTGGCCAGCTCTTCAAGAGGTTGGAGCCAAAGCTTCCTCACTCACCAGCTCTTGTGGTAGTAAGCGCATACAAAGAACCTCTTTATTCCTATGTGCTTGGACACAAGACCTGGGAAACCAGCCCAGACAGCTAAGGGGAGTTCTCACTCCCTTGTGCAGGTGTCCAGCCCAGACACAGGATAACCTAAAGGCAGTAAGGTCTTTGCCCCCAAGAGCTGATCATCTAGATAACTCGTCTAGCCTCTTGTTGGATCACTCATCTCTACAGGTTAAGCCTGTTTACATTCATGAGATAAATACGAGACAAACCCTCCGGCCTTGTTTGTGCTAATCAGGCTGTGCAGCAGGACTTCTCCCTGCTACCAATTAGCCAGCTGGCATTAAAAAGACTGTTTTGCCTCATTAAGACCAGTTTTTCTTCTCTCCACGCCCACATACGCTCTGCCTCTGTCACTTCTCTGGGCCCCCTTCCTTTCAGACCAGACCCATTCAGGATTTTGGGCAATAAAAAGAGAGCAGATTTTTAATTGCAAACAAGCTATAAGAAACAGCTAAAAACTTCTCATCCGAACAGCCTATCTCCAACCGATACAGGAAGGATCTAATCTAAAAGTTGTGTTTATTTGTGTCAAGGATTTGCCTGCCTGTTGCTTTTGAAGGAGAATGTAACTCTTTGGCTTCATTTTTCAGGCCATCCATATAATCTGGCCATCTTGAAAATCAGCCTCATGACCACAAAGACATAACAGTTGTTAGCTACTCCTCACACCAGAGCTGCATGGACCTGACAGTCATAAAAAGAGCTACAACTCACAAGGACTTTCTGCTCCAAAAACCCCAGGCTGCTACCAGTCTGAGATAGGACAGAATCTTCAGTAGCTGTCACAGTAGTAGGGCTCATATTCTTTGTAGGCCGAAGTGTCTAGAGAGCTAGACAATCTCACATAGACTGGAGCAGGGCTGGCATTCCAGTCAGGACTAGGCAGAGGTGAAACGCACAAACTGGCCAGCACCCAACAGAAATTTGATAATGGAGGGCTCTTCAGTCTAGCAAAGACATAACAAGAGCCAATAGCTGGAAGTTGAAGCTAGAGGACTGGAGAAGGGCAAACATAGTACCGATCTTTAAAAAGAGAAACAAAGAGGACTTACAGACATGTTAGTCTAACTTTGATACCTAGAAAGATACTGGAACAAATTATTAAACAATCAGTTTGTAAGCACCCAGAGGATAATAGGATTATAAGTGTAACCCATGCCTGCTAGGTGTTAAACTTTGTCCATAGCTAGACCAGCTAGAAATTGATGAGCCTGTTATAGCCTTGGTTAGAAAAACTGTGTCTTTTAGCTCATGCAATAAAGGCTCATGCATTAAGCTCCAGAGATCCCAGGTTTGATCCAGGTTGATTATGACCAGCGTCGGTTGGCGTTACATAAGAAATAGCCAGCATGGATTTGTCAAAAACAAATCATGCCATACCAACCTAATTTCTTTCTTCGCCAGGGTTACTGGCCTAGCGGATAGGGTTGGAACTAGCAGACATTACATAATTGATTTTAGTAAGCTTTTGATACAGTCCCACAATATTCTCATATGAAAATGGTGGAAATGTGGTCTAATTGAAATTACTATGGGTGCACAACTGGTTGAAACACCCTACTCAAAGAGTAATGATAAATGGTTTGCTGTCTATGAAATTTGCACTCAAAATAAGGTGCACATTTTTAACAGTGAGGGTAATTAACCATTGGAATAACATAATGCGATCCTTGGATGTATACACAGGGAAATATTGAGCAGGAGGAAGGAGGTCATATTGCCTCTGTATTTGGCACTGGTGCAACTGCGGCTGGAATACTGGGTCCAGCTGTTGTATCCATGTGTCAAGAAAGTTATTGATACATTGGAGAGGGTTCAGGGAAGTGCCACATGAATGACTAAAGGATTGAAAAAACTGCCTTATAATGATAGACTCAAGGGGCTCAAACTATTTAGCTTAACAAAGAGAAGGTTAAAGGGTGACTTGATCACAATCTAAGTACTTGCATGGGAAACAAAAATCTGATAGCAGGCAAAGATATAATATGATCCAATGGCTGGAAGTTGAAGCCAGACAAATTCAGACTAGAAATAAGGTGTGCATTTTAAAATGGGGGCAATTAAGCATTGGGAAAATGTATATTTACACACACACCTCATAGAGCTGAAGAGGACCCTGAAAGGTCATTGGGTCCAGCCCCCTTCCTTCACTAACAGGACCAAGTACTGATTTTGCCCCAGATTCCTAAGTGGCCCCCTTAAGGGTTGAGCTCACAAGCCTGTGTTTAGCAGGCCCATGCTCAAACCACTCAGCTATCCCTCCCCACAATGTATCAAGGGTTGTGGTGGATTCTGTCAGGAACCAGGGCCTGTAGCCAGGCCTGGGATCAAAGCCGAAAACTCTGATTGGCCAAGTCACTTGATTGGCTGAGCAGCGTTGCCATGACTGCTTTTAAGCCCTGCAGAAGCACCAGAGGCTACTCTCCACTAACACCTGCACCAGTGATAGTTCCTGTGCCTGCCTTGTTCCCAGCCTTGCTTCTGCCCTGTTCCTCTGCTTGGTTTCTGAATCCTGCTTCCTGACTCCAGTTTTGACCATTAGGCATGACACCCTTTGGCTTTGACTCCAGGGTCCTGACTCCTAGTTCTGACCACTAGGAATGACTGTCCATGCCGCAGTCCAAGACAGCTCCTCCATCATTGGCAATTTTTAAATGAAGATTTGGTGTTTTTTTCTAAATGATAGCCTCTCACTCAAATAGGAACGAGTTCAATCTGTGTTTTGCAAACCAGATGATCAAATGGTCTCTTCTGGCCTCATAACCTAAACTAATTGTATATATCTAACAACCTTCTGTTGTGATTCCCCTGGCCCTGGATCTCATTTATAGTCTGCTTCTAAGTGACTCAAATGAAAGATCTTCCAACACTTCTTCAGACTATTCCACAGCCTAATAGACCTCACCATTAGGAAATCTTTCCTAAGCAGAAGACCCTCTGCAGATGTCATATCCCCACTAAGTGTTTCTAGTTGATCATCTTTCTTTTCCTGTCTTCTCCCTTGCTGGCAGCAGCCTGCACATAATGGCTTTAGTATCAGCTGGGTTACAGCAAGCACAGGTATGGTTGTGAGCAAACAGGCTCCGCTTGATTTGCCGTCTAAAAATAGAAGTTCCCAAAGAAAGCCGCTGCTGAGTGACATTGCATTAAAGGCTATTTCCTCTCTCTGGATCCATTTAGTGCATTAATGCATCTTCTGGCGGGAGGTATGCGCTGGAAGAATAGTGGCTATAATTATTCAACAGATGGGACGGTGATAAGACCGTGACATCAACACCAATGAGCAGTTACTTATTGTGGCAGTGTATAAACATTGGGGCTTTTACTAAGTCCAAACAAGCTTCTACATTTGACCCACTGTGAACATGACCAGATGAATCATGCAAAAAAAACCTGGCAGTGACTAGCTCAGAAAGTCATCCATTTTTCATGTAATCATTGTAGTGCTGGCTAGATCTGGGCCTGAGAGCCTGCATCTGGGTTATTACGCACTTAATTATTGCTTTTACATTTTCCATATGAATTTAGCCCTGTAGAATGACCTTTAGCTACAGAATATGTGGAGCAAGAAAAGGCCACAGAAGCTTCCAAACCTTTGTCAACTAGAGAGATATCATCTGTTGAGGAGAGTTTAGCCTTCATATCCATTCTGTCTCTTTCTCCTCACCAGAGTATCTGAACACCTCAAGGTCAGTAACTCTCCTAGGAGGAAGGGAAGTGCTATTATCCCCATCTCACAAACTGGGGACCGAGAGGCAGTGGGTAGATTAAGTGATATACAGATGGTCACATGGAGTCTGTGGCTGGAATGGAAGCCAAATCTCTCAAGTTTCAGACCATTGGCCTGTCCGCTAAACCGCGCTTCCTTCAGCAGTTATGTAAGGCTTATCCTCTGACACTAAGGGTATGTCTATACTACTCGCCGGCTCGGTGGGTAGTGTTTGATGTATCGGGGATCGATTTATCGCGTCTCTTCTAGATGCGTTAATTGATCCCTGAATCGACGCCCATACTCCATCTTGGCACGAGGAGTAAGTGGAGTCAACGGTGGAGCCACGGAGGTCAACTCACCTCTGTGAAGACGGCCAGGTAAGTCGAACTAAGATACTTCGACTTCAGCTATGTGAATAGCATAGCTGAAGTTGCATATCTTAGTTCGGGCCTCCCCGCTAGTGTAGCCCAGGCCTAAGGGTGGCAGGCGGGAGCACTTGTCTTGTCTACCAGGAACTGTACTGAGACCACTGACTCATTTCTGATAGGCCACTGAACAGAGTAACAGCTTCCAAAGTGGGCCGGTTGGAGCCACTGAGCAGGACGGGACAGCAGACTGTGTTATTATTTTTACTACAGTAGTGGCTAAACTAGAGACTGGGGCCCCATCGTGCTAGATGTGGTACAGACACAAACCTAGAAAGTCTTTGTCCTGAAATGTGTACAATCTAAATAGACAAGGCAAAAAAAGAATTAACTAGTCACTGAGATGTTAAGGGCCAGAACCTTAGAAGTATTAAGGCACCTAAATACCTTTGAGGATCTAGGGATCAGTGACTTGCTTAAGGTCACAGAACAAGTCTGTAGCAGAGCCAGGCACTGTACTCAGATGCTTGAGTCCCAGCACATTGCTTTAATAAGAAGACCATCCACTTCAGTAGCTGGAACCAGATGAGCTCTTCATAGTAATGAATTTGAGGAATCTGATTAATTTAACCTTCTTTTCTGCTAGTAAATAAACTTTCAGCTCCAGTCAGTAGTGAGTAATGCAATGAAAATACTGGGGGCGGGGGGAATGTATTAAAAATCGAGTTAAAGAGAAAAGAAAAGATAACCCAACATTTTCAGACTTGAAATAACAAATTAATTGTTGTTTGGAGCGAAGGTTCATGTTGGTTCCTTTTTCATCCATTCTTCTTTCAGCCATCCACACCCAAGTCCATCTGCAAATCCTCATTTCCAACTGACACTAAAACAGAAGGTTCGTGATCCAACAAGGAAGTTTTGTAAATCTCATGAGACCCACAGGTCACAAGACTTGTACGCAAGATAATCTGGCCCAGCGCTCAGCCCATTTCACCAACTTCTCCTGTTGTCATCTCTGTCCCGTGCACTCCAGCAACCCAGCTCTGGTTCATCACACGACTGGGAGATTGTCAAGGGGAAACCTGATATCTCTTTTAGCTCAGAAGTTGCTTTACAGGTACTAATTCACAACTAAAAATCAGTTATGTTCTGGGTATCATGACTGCCAAATCTATTGCATAAATTGTCAGGAAGAAACTGCAATTACCGACAGTGTGAAGACTGTCTAAGGGATACATTTTTGAGTGTTGTACAGTGAAGATGTTGAAAATTTGTATTTCCCTTTTTGTTCACAGCATTTTCTCCCTGTCTCCCCATTAATCTAATATGCCATTTCAGTGCCAGGAACATGGTAAAAATCGTGCAAGCAGGAGAGCGAAAAACAAGAAAGTTCTAGAAACAAAAGCTTCAATGCTATGGAGACAAAAGTTACATCAAAGGTGTTTGTCAGTTGTACATTAGGAGAATCCTATTATTCCTGCTCAGCATGGGCCTTCAAGCACAGATTATCAGCCTGAACATTTTTACTGTGTTGGCAAGAAAGGTATATAACAGGGGTAGGCAACCTTTCAGAAGTGCTGTGGTGAGTCTTCATTTATTCACTCTGATTCAAGGTTGCGCACGCCAGTAACACATTTTAACGTTTTAGACGGTCTCTTTCTATAAGTCTATAATATATAACTAAACTATTGTTGTATGTAATGTAAAAAAGGTTTTTAAAATGTTTAAGAAGCTTCATTTACAATTAAATTAAAATGCAGATCTTATCAGTTTAGTGCAGTGGTTCTTAACCTGGGGTGCACGCACCCCCTGAGGGAGCGAGATGCCCTGTCTAGGGGTGTGAGACATGCAAGATTTTTTTAGAAGGTAAATCATCGAAAACACAAATTAAGCACAGGCACATAAGTACAGCTACTTGGTTTCATCACAGCAGCCAGCAAACAGAGCTGTAAACAGGGGAGTTTCAGTGGGACTTCTGTTGGAGGAGCAGGTTTTTGTATTTTGTGTATAGTATTTTGCAGTTTGTGTGTGTGGAGGCTGGTAGGGGCAGGGTGCTGGGAGAGAAGCTGAGCCCTGATTAGGGGGCGGGGCTTCTCTGCTTAGGGGTCCTATAAAGGCAGCCAGCCAGTCAGGCAGCAGCATAGACACCACAGCAGCCAGCAAACGGAGCTGTAAACAGGGGAGTTTCAGTGGGAGTTTACAGGGGGAGACTTAGAGACCTAGGCAGAGGAACTGATAGGCTAGTGAAGGGAGTGGGTGGTGGTCTGCCAGTGTTCTGGTGCCTGTTGGGGGGTTTGTTTTGGTTTGTGTTTCTTGGACTAACAGGTTTTAGATGGGAAGGCTATGACCGATAGAGAGGCAGCAGTGAAAGACACAATGAGGATGACTGGATGTGGAAGCTGCAGCATGTACATGATCTTGGAGGGGGTACCTGAAAAGACTTTTGTCTGCATGAAGTGCTGCATGATAGAGCTGATGGAAGAAAAGATCCGAGGACTGGAGATGCAGGTGGAAACTCTGGTTGAGTTTAGAAAGGGGTTCGAGCAGATGATGGAGCAAAGACATGAGGCGGCTGAAGGGACAAGCTCAGACTTGCAGATGGAAGCAGGACCAAAGAATTCTGAGGGGAGACTGCTGGGTGAGGAAAGTGGATGGTGGAAGCATGTGACTGAGAGAACCAGGCAGAGGAAAAGACGGGCCAGTGAAGGAGAAATAGAGCTCAGGAACAGGTTTGCAGAGTTGGAAAATGAAGAAGGGGCACAGCAGGTGGTTGCTGAAGGTGAGAGGGCAAGGAAAAAGAGAAGAGCAGCTAGTCCTACAGGAAGAGGAGAAGAGTAAATGGAGACAACACCAAATATGAGCCCCAGGAGGATACAGGATGGGTTTCGGAGGATTGCAAGGGCGAATAGGAATCGAGAGGACTTGCAGCCAGGGGAGCAGGGGATAGACCGGAGAATCACACTGTCACCAGGAAAGGCAGGTCTACATGATTGGGGACTCCTTACTGAGAAGAATAGACAGGCCTGTAACTAGAGCTGATCCAGAGAACAGAAGGGTGTGCTGTGTGCCAGGTGCTAAGATACGGGATGTGGACCTGAGGCTGAAAAGGATCCTAATGGGAGCGGGAAAGAATCCGTTGATTGTCCTTCATGTGGGAACAAATGATACGGCTAGATTCTCGCTGGAACATATCAAGGGAGACTATGCCAGACTGGGGAAGATGCTTAAGGAAATCGAGGCTCAGGTGATCTTCAGTGGGATTTTGCCTGTTCCTAGAAAAGGGCAACAAAGGTGTGACAAGATTATGGCCATCAACAGATGGCTCAGGCAGTGGTGCTATAAGGAGGGCTTTGGTATGTACGGCCAC
The DNA here is from genome assembly GCF_020497125.1 of Mauremys mutica. Lineage (NCBI taxonomy): Eukaryota > Metazoa > Chordata > Testudines > Geoemydidae > Mauremys > Mauremys mutica. The sequence continues at coordinate 286,887,971 of NC_059073.1, forward strand.
TGGGAAGCATTCATGGACAGAGGACTGTTCTCTCGGGATGGACTTCACCTGAGTAAGCAGGGAAATAGGCTTCTAGGATGGAGGCTGGCACAACTGATTAAGAGAGCTTTAAACTAGGAATTTGGGGGAGATGTCCAGGTACTCTCCATGCTGGAATTCAACATTGAGAGGGAAGAAAACAAAGTAAGAGAGGATACAGCTGTGAGCAGAAAAATGGACATAAGGAGGAAGGGTAGTGTAGATACGAGTCTAATAGGTGATACTGGTGGTAGAATGTCTGTGCCTAACCGGGTAAAGAATGGCAGTGAAGCCAAATGGCAAAAATTAAGATGTCTGTACACTAATGCGAGGAGCCTAGGTAACAAAATGGAGGAACTAGAGTTACTGGTGCAGGAAGTGAAACTGGATATTATAGGGATAACAGAAACATGGTGGAATAGTAGTCATGACTGGAGTACAGGTATTGAAGGCTATGTGCTGTTTAGGAAAGACAGAAATAAAGGCAAAGGTGGTGGAGTAGCATTGTATATCAGTGATGAGGTTAACTGTAAAGAAATAAGAAGTGATGGAATGGATAAGACAGAGTCTGTCTGGGCAAAAATCACACTGAGAAAGAAAGCTACTAGAGCCTCCCCTGAGATAGTGCTTGGGGTGTGCTACAGACCGCCGGGATCTGATTTGGAGATGGATAGAGACCTCTTTAATGTTTTTAATGAAGTAAACACTAATGGGAATTGTGTGATCATGGGAGACTTTAACTTCCCAGATATAGACTGGAGGACAAGTGCTAGTACCAATAATAGGGCTCAGATTTTCCTGGATGCGATAGCTGATAGATTTCTTCACCAAGTAGTTGAAGAACCAACAAGAGGGGATGCCATTTTGGATTTGGTTTTGGTGAGTAGTGAGGACCTCATAGAAGAAATGGTTGCAGGGGACAACCTTGGTTCGAATGATCATGAGCTAATTCAGTTCAAACTAGATGGAAGGATAAACAAAAATAGATTGGGACTAGGGTTTTTGATTTCAAAAGGGCTAACTTTAAAGAATTAAGGAAATTAGTTAGGGAAGTGGATTGGACTGAAGAACTCGTGGATCTAAAGGTGGAGGAGGCCTGGAATTACTTCAAGTCAGAGCTGCAGAAACTTTCAGAAGCCTGCATCCCAAGAAAGGGGAAAAAAATCATAGGCAGGAGTTGTAGACCAAGCTGGATGAGCAAGCATCTCAGAGAGGTGATTAAGAAAAAGCAGAAAGCCTACAAGGAGTGGAAGATGGGCGGGATTAGCAAGAAAAGCTACCTTATTGAGGTCAGAACATGTAGGGATGAAGTGAGAAAGTCTAAAAGCCTTTCAAAGGGAATTAGAAAGGCTAAAAGCCTTGCAAAGGGAATTAAAACCAATAGTAAAAGGTTCTATAGCCATATAAATAAGAAGAAAACAAAGAAAGAAGAAGTGGGACCGCTAAACACTGAGGATAGAATGGAGTTAAGGATAATCTAGGCATGGCCCAATATCTAAACAAATACTTTGCCTCAGTCTTTAATAAGGCTAATGAGGAGCTTAGAGATAATGGTAGAATGACAAATGGGAATGAGGATATGGAGGTAGATATTACCACATCCGAGGTAGAAGCTAAACTCGAACAGCTTAATGGGACAAAATCGGAGGGCCCAGATAATCTTCATCCAAGAATATTAAAGGAACTGGCACATGAAATTGCAAGTCCATTAGCAAGAATTTTTAATGAATCAGTAAACTCAGGGGTTGTACCATACGACTGGAGAATTGCTAACATAATTCCTATTTTAAGGGAAAAAACGTAATCCGAGTAACTATAGGCCTGTTAGTTTGACATCTGTAGTATGTAAGGTCATGGAAAAATTTTTGAAGGAGAAAGTAGTTAAGGACATTGAGGTCAATGGTAATTGGGACAAAATACAACATGGTTTTACAAAAGGTAGATCGTGCAAAAGACATATCTGTCTTTAAGACTAAGCTTGATAAGTTTATGGAGGGGATGGTATGATGGGATAGCCTAATTTTGGCAATTAATCAAAGATCAATTGCCAAATTATCAGCAGGTAAGTATGCCCAGTGGTCTGGGATGGGATGTTAGATGGGTTGGGATCTGAGTTACTACAGAGAATTCTTTCCTGGGTGCTGGCTGGTGAGTCTTGCCCACATGCTCAGGGTTTAACTGATCGTCATATTTGGGGTCGGGAAGGAATTTTCCTCCAGGGCAGATTGGCAGAGGCCCTGGAGGTTTTTCGCCTTCCTCTGCAGCATGGGGCACGGGTCACTTGCTGGAGGATTCTCTGCAGCTTGAGGTCTTCAAACCCCAATTTGAGGACTTTAATAACTCAGACATAGGTTAGGGGTTTGTTATAGAAGTGGATGGGTGAGATTGTATGGCCTGCGTTGTGCAGGAGGTCAGACTAGATGATCATAATGGTCCCTTCTGACCTTAAAGTCTATGAGTCTATTATACATTTTTTAACGATTACTGTAATATACAAAGTTTTTAAGTTTTTAAGCTAAGTGTAGTGTAATTTTTGATAAGGGCTGCAGAGTGCCAGGACCCAGTCAGGAGCAGAGCCCTGGGCTGCCTGTCGGTACCCCAGGCCAGCGGGAGGGCTGAGCAGGGCCGGGCGGCTGGAACCCCAGACCATCAGCGAGGTGAGCAGGGCCGATGGCTGGTATCCCAGGACAACAGCAGGCTGATGGCTGGGACCCCATCTGGCAAGGGGCCGGTGACCGGAAACCCAGACCAGCAGCGGGCTGGGCACCGGCAGCTGGTCTGGGTTTCCGGCCACCGGCTCCTGCCAGCCGGGGTCCTGGCTGCCAGCCCCGCACAGCCGCTGCCAGCCGGGGATTCCGTTCCCTCAGGCCAGCAGCGGGCTGAGCGGGGCCGGCGGCCGAGACCCCGGCTGGCAAGGGGCTGGCGGCCGGAACTCCAGACCAGCAGCGGGCTGAGCGGGGCCGGCGGCCGAGACCCCGGCTGGCAAGGGGCTGGCGGCCGGAACTCCAGACCAGCAGCGGGCTGAGCGGGGCTGGCGGACGGATCCCCAGACCTGCGGCAGGCTGAGCCGCTCAGCCCGCTGCCAGTCTGGGGTTGCATCTGCCAGCTCCTGCCAGCCGGGGTCCTGGTCGCCGGCCCCGCTCAGCTTGCTCCCGGCCGGGGGTTCCATTCATCCAGGCAGGCAGTGGGCTGAGCAGGGCTGGCAGCTGGGACCCAGTAAAAATTGGCTCGTGTGCCGCCTTTGGCACATGTGCCGCAGGTTGCCGACCCCTGATATATAATGACTTTCAACACAGACTAGAAACTACATGAGGTCTGTGGCCTTCTGAGATCCGTGAATATCACCCTGCAAACCCTGTATCACAGATTTTTTTTTTCCGCAACTGATAATTTGGCAAAGTAAGAACTCAGCGCCAGGCTTCACCTCTGACTTGCATAAGGTGTTTGCTGTATAATGGGTAGGAAATGCCCGTATTTGTGGTCTCTCCACTGAGCATCTGAAAAGTAGCCCGTTGATCACCGTTGGCTTTCCTACACTCCCCGCCATTCAACTTCAGAAGCACAAGCCCTGCTCTCTTGAGCCAATAGAGAATCGCCGTTATCAATATAGGACCTATGACACATAGTCTAACAAAGAGCGATGCTGCACTGACAGCTCATTAAGGGTATGCTTACTTACCTTGAGTAAAAGCTTTTTCTGCCAGAAGACTAAATGAACTATTGAGGAAAGACAGGAATACCTCCTTGGGAATAAGGAAAGCAGAATGTGGCTCTGTATCTGAATTAGTTGTGTAGGTGTCAGATCTTTTATAGAGGGGATGGATGTGTGGGACAAGTTAATATGAAAGAGAAATGATGGCTCTGTGTTCAAGGCACTGGACTGGGACTTAGATCCAGGATCTGTTCCTGGATATGCCACAAGGGATGGATCACTTGATGATGACCTGTTCTGTTCATTCTCTTTGGGGCACCTGGCATTGGCCACTGTCAGAAGACAGGATACTGGGCTAGATGGACCTTTGGTCTGACCGGTATGGCCATTCTTATGTTCCCACAGTGCTTCTATATTCTGATGCCAACTTTTCCCAACCTAGCACTAAAAATTTCCCAAATCTGGTGAAAAATTCCCAGCTAAAGTTTTTTACGGTGCTTCTATATCCTGGGAAATTTCCCAAAACCTGGGAATTTGTGAGTAAAATGTTTCAACTTGGGAAATTGGGAATTTTCATTCAAAACATTTTACTCAAAAATTCCCAGATTGCAGGAAATTTCCCAGGATATAGAAGCACTGTGTTCCTGTGTGACCTAGAACCTCCCAGGGCCTCTCTTGCCCATCTGTACAATGGGGATCATAATGTTTCCTTTATCTTGACTATTTTGATTATCTGCTCATGGAGGCAGAGCCTGTCACATGCTATGTTTCTGTACCCCTATTGGTTACGGCCTTTATCAGGCAGTAGCATAATACAAACAATACTCAACTGCAGCAAAAAAGAGTCAGCTCCGAAAGCACACAGTTCATTTAGTACATTTTGCTATTAACCTTAATTTTCTGATTACTTTTCTCTACACTGGCTCAAATTCTAATTTGAGTTGAAGGGGAAAATCAATTACCGCTACATCTATAAATCTTGCTGATGATAAGGCATGTTCTCGTACACTGCTGTTATTGCTTTGATTGATACGTTTTTTGGCTTAATAGAATATTTTTCCCCTCTCAGAGCATCCAATTTAATACTTGCCAAACAAAATGCTATTTGCTGCTGCTGTGCCAGAGAGCTGGTCCCTTCTTAACCCCGTTCATGACGTATCACAAGGACATGGCTTCACAAGATTTGGGCGTGCTAGTTATTTAAGAAGCATTGACAAAATGTACTAGGTTATACAGTAGGGACAATTTTCATTTAAAAGGCAAGATGGGTGGGGAGAATCTCTCCTCTTAAACAGGTGATTCTCTGCCTTTTCCATACCGTGAGCCCATGTTACAATAGAAAAAAAGTTTGGGGGACACCTTCTAGGTAACTGTAAAGACAAGAAAGGTGGCCACTAATCCCCTAAAACCTAGTAATGAATGTGATGCTTCCCAGGGGGGAACTAAGGTTGTGAGGCACCTTGCTACCATCTGCTCTGAGTGTGAAGAAGTCATTTCAGTGCCTGCCGGGGGTCAGCTCCCCAGCTCCACCAGTCATGGGCAACACAAGCATTCCCCACTGAGCCTGCACAAGCCCCACTCTCTCTCTCTACAGATTAGCAATAGGCACCCTCCAAACCCCGAGCCTTCCAAGCATCCCTCGGGAGTGTCCAACCCCTGCTCCAATGGGCACTCACCATGTTCACAGATTCGCTGCCCCCAAAGAAGTAGCACACCCCAGCTTACCAGTTCCACCTCAGATCCCCGCTCCACTTCACACACGGCAGTTAGACATGTTGATAGTGTAAACAAGCCAAACTTTATTTAAGAGAAGAGATTTCAATGGCAGCAAGTAGCAGTATCGGAAACGAATGGATGCATGTGAAATAAAATCATAACACACGTTCTAGAACCTAGACTTATTTAACTGGACACTTCCTTGTCTTATAGAGCAAAGCTCACCCCAAAGTCCTTCCAGCAATTCAGCCAGGCCTGGCTCTGATCTTCCATTAATGAGACAAGTCGCACTGCCAGCTTGCCTGCTCGGTGAAAGATGCCAAATGTACCTCTCCACTCTCAGATATACCTCAGCAATCCATTGTCTTTACTCCTAAACAGGACCCCCAGCTGCTGTTTATTTCTTCCTGTACGTTTCCTCACTTAAAAGTTCACAATCTCTTGATTAGCATTCGGCTCAGTACACCAACAGGGAGCCATTAGGAGACAGCCAATGCCCAGTACACACACAACTAGACAAAGAGATAAGTGTTGTTACCTCCTGTTTGGAAGGGATCTGTCGGTGACACGTCACCTCCTGGTTACCTAAGAACATCATTCTCCATACAGACACATAACTCCTTAAATACTATCTGCACACACATTTCACAGTGATTGGCAGAGACCTCCCATGCTGCCCTTTAGTGAATCAGTATCTGCAGGTATTTCAGCCAGGGGATCTCTGTAAAACATTATGCATCCCTGTGGCCTCTGCCAGTTAGCACCAAGAGATCCCTTTGTCACAGCACTTCCCCAAGCTGGGAACCTTTGTTTTAAACTCTTCCCCACATAGAACGTGCTGCTGAGCACCTGGCAATCCCCAATCTGTGCAAAATGCTGCAGCGTGCTTATCTGCCCTCTGCCTACCTTCATATCCCCATGCTGGCTGCCTCTTGACACTTACAATAAATTCACTCACCTTGGCCTTGCCTTCACAGCCCTACGGAGTCTAGCTCCTTCTCTAGCTTGTTGTTCTGTCTTTTCTCATATCCTCTTCACCCCTCCCAAACAATCCAGCTAACTGACACTTTGGAGCTGTATTCATCCCTGAGCCAGAACTGAGGCCAGCTTGATTCTAGGGATGTCTCAGCTCCTATTGCAACTTAAGGCAGCTATTGGGGCTACCCCGACTTCCAGCTGGGTTGTCATCATCCCTGTGGTGAAGCTGTGTAATAGCTGGGGCATAGAGAAGCCCTAGCCACCACTCCTCCCACCCCTGGTCTGTATTCTTGAACTTAAACTCATGATTGTGTGAACGCGGCGGAGAGCAGGGTCAGAAGAGGAAGCTTTCAAGTTTCGCCCCTTTGACTGGAAAGGAACAGGACCCAGAAGCGTAGAAAAGAAGATCTCAAGATAGACAGGTCTATAGAGAATGAAATATTGAGAAAGAGAAGAGGGAGCTGTAAAGTGAACATGGGGTCACTGTTGCCAGAGATTATGAGACCAGTGTGTGATAGGAATAGCAAGCACTGACTGGGCTGCATGGGCTCTCAAGACAGAAAAGGGAGCTGTGGTTTGAAGGGGGCATGACTCTCCTTAGAAAAACAGTGGTCCATTGTTCCCACGTGATCTGCATACCCTAGCATAGATGGAGAGCACCAGGCCCCCAGCCTTCTTCCCTCTCAAGCACATGGAGGGGAACACGAGTAATGGAGAAAACTTCACGACTCCACTGAAGTTGTTGAGCCTTCATGTTCTCTCTTCTCCTCTCCAGTTTACGGGACCACTGATGGTGCAGCTGTGAGTATTTGAGAATGTGCCTGTACAGACTTATGAGTCCTGGCAGATATTCTGAAGTATTACTAGGGAAATTGCTGTATCATGGATGCCCCTCTGTATGTAACTTTAGCACACTCCAAACTCCTTTGAAGGTGCAGCCTTTTGCCTCCTCCGTGGTCAGTTTGCCGCAAAGTTGGGCTGAAATTCTAAAGGCTAGTGACAAAAGGGTTGTTGATGTTAAGTGCTCTCCCATTAAAAGGGACTAGCTCTAAACAGACTTGCTCCCAAGCGGGAGAAATGGTTTAATCAGAGGAGAGGTTGCCTTGGCAACAAAGTCACCTGGCATGGGTTTGTATAAGCCCTGGTCTACACACACCCCCTAATTCGAACTAGGGTACGCGAATTCAGCTACGTGAATAACGTAGCTGAATTCGAACTACCCTAGTTCGAAAACTTACCTGTCCAGACGGCGGGGAAGCGAAGTCCGTGGCTCGCAGGTCGACTCCGGCAACTCCTCCTGACGCGGTGGAGTACCGGAGTTCGACCTAGCGCTTCCGGAGTTCGAACTATCGCGTCTAGATCAGACGCGATAGTTCGAACTCCGAGAAGTCGAACTCCCCGCGTCGGACTGCAAGGTAAGTGTAGACCAGCCCTAAGTTGGCAAAGGGATCACCTGACAAGCAGGGCAAAAAGTTATAACAAGGGAGGATCTAGCTGGGCCTTTGGCTGTTTTGTCTTTAGTTCAAAAGGAGAAGAGAGGCAACATGCTGTAGGGGCCTGGCTGAGGCAAGAGGCCCTGTCTGCTTTCCTGAGCCCAGGTGCTCTCCCAAAGGAAGGGTGAGCTAGTATGAGCGCATTGTGGTTAGGATGTTTATCTGGGGTCTGTGCTCTCTTGTGTTTTATATGATTCAGTAGAGAAGAGGGATGGTGTTAGAGCTTGAGCTAAGTGTCTCTGTGTGTCAAATGCTTCACAACTGCCACGTGCCTCCTGGGTTAAGGAATAACCCAGAAGGCCCACACGGTGGAGTTCTGGGAGTGGGTTTGTTGAAGCTACAGGGATCTGGAGGAGTCAGTATTGAGCCCAGGGCTTAGGCCACTAGACAGCAGCTTCCAGCTTTCAAGATAGCGGGCTGGACAAAGGACCACTCATCGAACTGCCGTGAAAAACTCAGCTTCTGGGTCCCAGGGTGTCTTCAGCCTCTGGGGCCTGAATGGAATCCAGCCATTGCCACCACCAAGGGGTCCCTGGACAAACTCTCAGGACACAGAACAGGAGCAGCAAACAAGGGAGTTTTGTGATGGAGTATGAGAGGCAGGTGCACCTGACGTACTCTAAAATTAGGCCAACGCCCTGCCCCCCAGATACAAACAAATAAAATAAAACCCTGAAAGAATAAAAATAATGCAGGCAGAAGTCCAGAGTGGGAGCTATCCAGGAATAGCAAGCACTGCTTTGTTCCACGTACAATTACCTGCCTCATGGGCAATGGGCATACGTCTGCATTCGGTGCAAGCAATTCATGGTCCTCAGAGACCGAGGATGGGCTGAACTGGAGGAGCTAAGGGAGACAGAGAGGTACACAGACGAGACTTTCCGGGCCACAGTAAAGCATTCCCAGCCATGGGCTGACAGCCTCTGTGCTGTTGAGGAGGATGAAAGACTCAGGGAAGGAGAACATGAAGCTGGAGTGGCAGGAAGTGAACCCATAATTGGGACCCTCTCCCTCGATGAGGGCAAGGTATTCTCTTACACTGAGGATACCCCACTGGGGGAGGGGACCCCAGTTATTAGGAAGAGACAGGTAATAGTGAGGGATGGATTCAGTTATTAGAAATACAGATAGTTGGGTTTGTGATGACTGGGAGAACTGCCTGGTGAATTGCCTGATGGGTGCCAAGGTTGCAGACCTCTCAAGACATCAAGATAGGCTTATGAGCGATGCTGGGGAAGAGCCAATGATCATGGTATATGTAGGTATCAATGATATAGGGAAGGTAGGAGGGAGGTCCTACAAGCCAAAAATATAGGCCGCTAGGTGAGAGATTAAACTCCCAGATTAAACTACCAAAAGACACATTTTTTTTAGAGTACATCAGAAGACTGCCAAACTATCAGTGGGTCCACTGGACGATCAAGGTGCTAAAGGAATATTTAAGGAAGACAAGGCCATGACAGAGAAGCTAAATGATTTTTTGCATTCATCTTCACTGCAGAGGATATGGAGAAGATCCCCACAAACAAGTCACTATTTTTAGGTGACACACCTGAGGAACATCCAAGATTGAGGTGTCAATAGAGGATTTTTTAGAACAAATTGATAAACTTAACCAAAGTGATTCACCAAGACCAGATGGTATTCACACCACAGTTCTGAAGGAACTTTTATGAAATTGCAGAACTAACTGTGGTATGTAACCTATCACTTTAATAAGTCTCTGTACAAGATGACTGGAGGGTAGCTAATGTAATTCTGATTTGTATTAAAAGGTCTCCACAGGTGATCCTGGCAATTACAGGCTGGTAAGCCTAACTTCAGTATCAGGCAAATTGGTCGAAACTACAGCAAGGAACAGAATTACCAGACACACAAATGAACACAATATGTTGGAGAAGAGTCAACACGGCTTTTATAATCTATTAGAATTCTTTGAGGGTGACAACAAACATGTGAACAAGGGTGATCCAGTGGATATATACTTGGATTTTCAGAAAGCCTTTGCGAGGTTCCTTACCAAAGGCTTTTAAGCAAAATAAGCAGTCATGGGATAAGAAGGAAGGTTCTTCCACGGATCAGTAACTTTTTGAAAGATAGTAAACATATGTGATAAGTAACAGTCAGTATGGATTTGTCAAGAACAAATCATGTCAAACCAACCTCATAGCTTTCTTTGACAGGCTAGCAAGTCTTGTGTATAGCAGGGAAGTGGTATATGTTGACTTTAGTGAGGCTTTTGATACTGTCTCGCATGACCTTCTCAGAAACAAAATAGGGAAATACAACCTATATGGAGTTACTATAAGGTAGGTGCATAACTGGTACGAAAACCATTCTCAGAGAGTAGCTATTGGTAGTTCACAGTCAAGTCAGAAGGGCATATTGAGTGGGGTTCCACAGGGATCAGTTCTGGGTCCATTTCTGTTCAATATCTTCATCAATGATTTAGATAATGACATAGAGAGTACGTTTATAAAGTTTGCAGATGATATCAAGCTGGGGGGAGTTGCAAATGCTTTGGAGGATAGAATTAAAATTCAGTATGATCTGGACAAACTGGAGAAATGGTCTGATGTAAATATGATTACATTCAATAAGGACAAATGCAGAGTACTCCACTTAGGAAGGAATAATCAGTTGTACACATACAAAATGGGAAATGACTGCCTAGGAAGGAGCACTGAGGCAAGGGATCTGGAGGTTACAATAGATCACAAGCTAAATCTGAGTAAACAGTGTAACACTATTGCAAAAAAAGCAAATATCATTCTCGGATGTATTAGCGGGAGTGTTGTAACCAAGACATGTGAAGTAATTCTTCTGCTCTACTCCACACTGATTAGGCCTCAATTGGCATACTGTGTCTGGTTCTGGGTGCCACATTTCAGGAAAGATGTGAACAAACTGGAGAAAGTCCAGAGAAGAGCAACAAAAATGATTAACGGTCTAGAAAACATGACCTATGAAGGAAGATTAAAAAAAATGAGTTTATTTAGTCTGGAAAAGAGAAGACTGAGGGAGGACATGATAACAGTTTTCAAGTATGTAAAAGATTGTTACAAGGGAGAAAAATTGTGCTCCTTAACTTCTGAGGATAGAACAAGAACCAATGGGCTTAAATTGCAGCAAGGGTGGTTTAGGTTGGACATTAGGAAAAACTTACTATGAGTGTGGTTAAGCAATGAAATAAATTGCCTAGGGAAGCTGTGGAATCTCCATCATTGGGGATTTTTAAGAGCAGATTAGACAAACACCTGGCAGGCAGGGCCGGCTCCAGACCCCAGCGCGCCAAGCGCGCGCTTGGGGCGGCATTTTGCCGGGAGGGCGGCAGGCGGCTCCGGCGGACCTTCCGCAGGCATGCCTGCGGATGCTCCGCCAGAGCCGCGGGACCAGCGCACCCTCCGCAGGCACGTCTGCAAGAGGTCCCCCGGAGCCGCGGGACCGGCGACCGGCAGTGCGCCCCCTGCGGCATGCCACCATGCTTGGGGCGGCCAAATTCCTAGAGCCGCCCCTGCTGGCAGGGATGGTCTAGCTAATACTTAGTCCTGATATGAGTGCAGGGGACTGGACTAGATGACCTCACGAGGCTCTTTCCAGTCCTATGGTTCTCTGAAATATCTGGCTATTTTTACAATAGAAGCAGGTAAACAGTGATGTCTGTTCTGGGACTTGTGCTGTTCAATATATTCATAAATGATCTGGAAAAGGGGGTAAACAGTGAGGTGGCAAGATGTGCAGCTGATAAAAAATTACTCAAGATCATTAAGTCCAAAGCTGACTGCAAAGTGTTACAAAGGGTTCTCACAAAAGGGAGGGACTGGGCAAGAAAATGGCAGAGTAAATTCAGTGTTGACAAGGGCAAAGTAATACACATAGGAAAACATAATCCCAACTATACATTCAAAATGACGGTGTCTAAATCAGTTATCACTCAAGGACGAGATCTTGGATAGTTCTCTGAAAACATCTCTTCAATGTACAGCCAGCAGTCAAAAAAAAGCTAACAGCATGTTAAGAACCATTAGGAAAGGAATAGATAATAAGATAGACAACATCAGAATGTCTCTATATAAATTACTGGTACACCCCCATCTTGAGTACTGCATGCAGTTCTGGTCACCCAATCTCCAAAAAGATATATTAGAACTGGAAAATGTACAGAGAATGGGAACAAACCTGATTAGGGGTATGGAACAGCTTCCATATGAGGAGAGATTAAAAAGACTGGAACGGCTGAATGTTCAATTCAGAATAGAGACAACTAAGTGGGGATATGATAGAGGTCTGTAAAAATAAAAAATGGAGTGGGGAAAGTGCATAAGAGCGGGTTATTTATCCCTTCACATAACACAAGAACTAGGTGTCGTCATCCAATGTAATTAACAGGCAGCAGGTGTAAAACAAACAAACGGCCGTACTTCACACAATGCACAATCCACCAGGGGAACTTGTTGCCAGGGGATGTTGTGAAGGCCAAAAGTATAAGTGGGTTCAAAAAAGTATTAGATAAGTTCATGGGAGAATAGGTCCATAAGTGCTATTAGTTAAGATGGTCAGTGGCACAACAAGGGATCCAGGAGTCCCTAAACCTCTGACTGACAGAAACTGGGATTGGACAGCAATGGGAGATTACTTGAGAATTGCCCTGTTCTGTTTGTTGCCTCTGAAGTATCTGGCATTGGCTACTGTCAGAAGACAGGATACTGGGTTAGAAGGATCATTGGTCTGACCCAGCATGGCCATTTTTATATTCTTATCTTTTTTCCAGAAGTGTGGCACCCCGAGGCAAACTAGGCACCTAAGTTTCAGGCTCTGAGCATGTGCACTGCTGCCTCCCTCTAGGCACCCATGTGCCCATCTTCCCACCTAAGCCACAGACTGATTCACAGACCAGGGGAAGGCACATGTCCAGCCACCTAAGTCATTTGTTGGAGCTGATTTGGTAGGCGTGAGCCAAGACCACCTACTGAATCGGGTCCATTCAAACTCCGGCTGCCATTGCTGGATGATGAGGTGGTGTCTATCTTACGTCTTTTAGCCCAGTGATGAGAACACTTGCCTGCGATGTGAGAGACCCATGAGGTAGAAGATCCCATTCAAATCCTAGGAGAATGCTCTAATCACTGGACTATGGGGATTCTGATGTGGGAGCAGGGGAGCTCCCTCAGTCCCTCCTGTTCAAGCTGTTCCCCTGTGCATAAATAATGAATGAGTGATTGGAGCAGGGAGACTGGTCCCAACACTGAGTAGGTGCTCTAAGCATTGGACTACAGAGTCATTCTCTCCTCTCTCTCTGGGGCCCAATGACTATTTAAGTATTAATTCACAGGGGAACAGTCATTGGGCAAGAGAGAGAGAAAAAAATTCATTGCAATTCCTAAGTCCCGGGACTTAGTAATTAATTGGCACACCTGGCCTGCCACAAACCCTTGTGATGGTGGAGCGTTAACTATTGCAATAGGTGCTCAGTTCCTTCTAGTGTGGTTTTACAGGCTGTGCATAATAATCTATTTGCTGTGTACAGCAAAAATAGGTTTAATTGGTCCTACAAATCCCAGGACTAATGCTGTAGATTCTTGAACACTATCTACTGGTTTCCTTATTGGTTATCTATTATTGATATATTGCCTCTGTGTAAATCCATGGTATGCCCACATCTTGAATACTGCATGCAGATGTGGTCACTCCATTCAAAAAAGATATTTTGGAGTTGGAAAAGGTTCAGAAAAGGGTGACAAAAATTATTAGGGAGCAGCTGCCATATGAGGAGAGATTAAGAAGACTAGGACTTTTCAGCTTGGAAAAGAGACGACTAAGGAGGGATATGATAAAGGTCTATAAAATCATGACTAGTGTGGAGAAAGCAAATAAGGAAGTGTTATTTACTCCTTATCATAACACAAGAACTAGGGGCCACCGAATGAAATTAATAGGCAGCAGGTTTAAAACAAACAAAAGGAAGTATTTCTTCACACAATGCACAGTCAACCTGTGGAACGCCTTGCCAGGGGATGTTGTGAAGGCCAAGACTATAACAGAGTTCAAAAAAGAACTAGATAAATTCATGGAAGATAGGTCCATCAATGGCTATTAGCCAGGATGGGCAGGGACGGTGTCCCTAGCCTGTTTGCCAGAAGCTGGGAATGGGCAATAGGGGATAGATCACTTGATGATTACCTGTTCTGTTCATTCCCTCTGGGGTACCTAGGCTAGATGGACCATTGGTCTGACCCAGTCTGGCCATTCATATGTTCTTATGACAGTCATCTCTTTTATAGCACACTCTTGTAGTGAGGTATTCATCCTTGACCTCTCCCCCTTCAAAACTTGACCATCACACTGAGCATGAGCCTATAAAACTGGTGATGAAGATCTGTTATAAGTAGGCCAGTCTATTCCGGTGGCTTATGCTTAAAACCTTGCTAGGAAAACATCTCTCCTCTTAAAGCTAATGTGTCTGCTTCTAGGTGGGCCTGGGGAGTTGTCCATAGATCTGATCTACAGCAGAGTTTACAGGCTCAGTAAAATTAGGTGACAATATTGCCCCAAAATATTACAAGCTCTATTGAGCAACAGCCTTGGCCTAGTGACTTTATGTACTGAATCTCTGACAACTTAAAAGGGGTCTTATTTTCAGAAAGTGCTGAGCACCTTTCCTCTGAAAATTGAGCTCCTTTAAGTAGAACCAGTTGGGAATTTCTCAATGAAGTACATCCATACCAGGTCAGACCAATGGTCAGTTTAGCCCTGTATCCTGTCTACCGACAGTGTCCAATGCCAGGTGCCCCAGAGGGAATGAACAGAACAGGTAACCATCAAGTGATCCATCCCCAGTTGCCGATTCCCAACTTCTGGCACTTGGAAGCTAGGGACACTGAAGAGCTATGGTGTTGCATCCCTGACCATTGTGGCTAAGAGCCATCGATGGCCCTATCCTCCATGAAATTTTTCATTTAATCAGAACCAAAATATTTTACAGGAACTTTTTGGTTTCAATGAAACTTCCATCAGGAAGGTTTCTTAGATTCAGGATGGAATTTGGAAAACAGAGGGGGAAGAAGAGAACAGGAGCCCCACCCTGGACTAGCCAACAGCCCAGTGTTTAGGGAACCCTCTTAGGATGTAGGACATCCATGTTCAAGTCCCTAAGTTGGGCAGGGACTTAAACTTGGGTCTAGAACGCCCCAGGTGAGGGCCCTAACCACAGGGCTATTGGCTATTCTTGGTTTTGTCCCAGTGCCGAACAAGAAATGTTTTCTTTTCCCACCCAGCTCTTCTTTTAAGATGTCTTTTAGAGGGCACCCAAAACTCATTAGACATTTCTGAAAATGTTCGTCATTAAAGAGACAAGGTGGGTGAGGGAATATCTTTTATTGGACCAGCTTCTGGTAGTGAGAAAGACAAGCTTTCAAGCCACACAGAGCTCATCTTCATTTATGTCCTTCATGAAGAGCCTTGTGAGCTTCTGAATCTCTGTGCTAATTTGTAGTCATCATTGTACCATGTGATTCCTACTGACACTTCGCTCTCAGCAATTTTTTTTTAAATGAAATCTTTGAAGGCAGAAGAAAAAACTAAATTGCCATGACTCCATCTTACTATTGCCTTCGATTGGACAGCAAGGCAAAAGGATCTGAAGCATTCTCTATCACACACATTTCTAACAAGCCCCAAGGTGTTGCAAGAAGCAAGCTCTGATCTAAAACACCTACAATATACATTAAGTCCTTTAATGCAGTAGGAGGGAAAATAGGAACAAAGGCAACATTCTGGCTCCCTGCAGATTCCCTTAGCTTGGAAGGCAGCAGGGAGAGGCAAAGTTGTCTTTCCCCCGCTCTTTTCGAATTCATAGACTTTAAGGCCAGAAGGGACCTTCATGATCATCTAGTTTGACCTCCTGCACATCACAGGCCACTCATCCACTCCTGTCATAGACCTATAACCTCTAGCTGTGTTACTGAAGTCCTCAAATCTTGATTTAGAGACTTCAAGCGACAGAGAATCCATCACTTATTCTACTTCAAACCAGCAAGTGACCAGTGTCCTCTGCTGCAGAGGAAGGCAAACCCACTCTGCCAGTCTGGCCTCAGAGGACAATTTCCTTCCTGACCTCAAATATGGCAATCAGACCCTGAGCATGTGGGTGAGACCATGTTAAACCCCTCAATATGGTGCAACAGTATTTGCTCTTTGATGCTGGGACCTGGTGTGCCCTGGGACCTGTGAGATGGTTTGAGGATAGAATGCTTTGAGGGCTTTCATATTTATCTAGGGCTGAACACGTGGAATAAAAGCTCTGCATTTTTAGTTCGATTGTGAGGCACAGGCACAGAACCTAAGTCACTCTATACAATAGAACTTTTCAGGTCACTACAAAACTCAAGACAAGTGGTATTTGAGGAGTCATTCCACCAGCAAGATGGTATTTATTGTGTGTATTACTGTAGTACCTAGAGCAATGGTTCTCAACCTGCAGCCCAATCAGCATACAGCTGCGGCCCATGTGACATCCTCAGGGCCACACAGGTAGTATATATATTGTGTGGATGTGGCTCACATAACAGAGAACTGCATACGGTGCTAAATAGGTTGAGAACGTAGAGCCTTCAACTGAGGTCCCACTGTGCTAGATGCTGTACTGACATCTAATAAGAAAAGGCTCCTGTGTCAAAGAGGTTATGATCTAGACAGACAAGAATGAAAGAATTTCCATTCCCACTTTTTAAATATATATTGACCGGGAATCTGAGGCTCAGAGAGGTTGACTTACCCATGGTCACAGATGTCTATGGCAGAGCTGGAAATATAACCCAGGTTTCCAATGCCTTAAACACAAAACCATCCTAAATCACAAAGCCATCCATGCTTTCTTCCTTTGGTGCATTACCAGCGGAAGAGCCATCTCCTTAAAGCTTAGAAATCCTTCAGAAGCTTCCATTTTAAAAACAAGCTTCAGAAGGACATTCAGAATTAAGGGGCTGATCCGGAAGACCTGATAGACATGAATACATTTTACATTCAGAGATTAGTCCTGTTTAGTTGGGGTTGGTCCTGCTTTGAGCAGGGGGTTGGACTAGATGACCTCCTGAGGTCTCCCTAATTTTCTATGATTCTATGATTGACTACAATGAGACTATTCCCAGGAGTAAAGGTCATAAGATGAGGCCCTAGTGTCTGTTACCATGGGGAAACAGCAACAGGAACAAATGTTAAAGACCTTTAAACAACTGATGCCTGAAAAAAATCAATTTAACTTTACAAATGCTCCTTGAACTAGCAATAATGGCTTTTTAATACCCCAGTGGAAAAGAACCAGTGGTATATTGTTTCTAGCAATAAATGGGGATGTATTATGTCAAATGCTTTGCTAAGCTCTTCACATAATGCATCACCCTTCAGCTCGTTATCAATAACAGAACCAGTTCTTGTCTGTCAACTTAATAGAGCTGAACAGACTGGCAGTTCAGTTCAATTGGCAGATTAAGTTAGCATCTAGCGCTCAGGCTGATATCTCTTTGCTTATTCAATGGACTAATCTTTCCATCATGTTGTTAAATCCAGACCACATGCATGCAGGCCACTTACACAGAGTGCAGTGAGAGATGCCATTTCCACACTACCTGAATGCAACTCCAGTAGAGGATTTAAAAAGCATGTCCAAAAATTGCCTGCTAAAACGCTATTTTCACTAGTCACGGTTTATTATTTATCTGCCACAGGAATCTTAAAAAATCTCTCTCCTCCGTTACTGGGGTGGTGAAAGAAGATGGCTGCAGTAAATCTAATGTGGTCCAGACACCTAAATGTTTCACCGGTCCTGTAGAAAGTGTTTGCTGGTAGGCACTGTCGGCGTTATTACATGAAATTCTCTCCACAGGGTAACAAACGCCCTGCATGATTGGTGGAATTTCAAAGCTCTACAACTTCCGCAGAGCAGAAAGATTACTTTGTGTTGTTCCATTACTATAAATAGATCTAGATACTGTATATAGGTCAAGATAATACTTAGTCCTGGCACGAGTGCAGGGCACTGGACTAGATGACCTCTCGAGCTCACCCATGAAAGCTTATGCTCCAATACTTCTGTTAGTCTATAAGGTGCCACAGGACTCTTTGTTGCTTTTTACAGATCCAGACTAACATGGCTACCTCTCTGATACTTCCAGTTCTATGATTCTATGATATTAAAAGATTGTTAAGGCAACCTTAACTCTGCCCCCTTGTATTTGTGTATTAGGATGCAGTCTTTAATTATATGGTCCTATAATCAAGGTCCTGTGTATTCCATAAACCTATTGCCACAGAACTGGCTGCAGAATCCATCCCATCCCATTGAATCATGCTCCAGAATCTAAGCTTTATGATCAGTGAGGTTTTTAAAAGCACTCAACCATAGCCTAACCCCACTACCATTGAGGTCAAAGTGACCCCTAGAAGTGCAATGAACCATGTCAATGCAGAAGGTGTTTTCATCTACTGGCATCTATCAGAGAGCATCCACTTTAAGGGTGCCCCTTGTGGCCTCAGAGCAGTCCTCCAAATGGCTCTCTGCCTTGATTTCCCTCTTCCAGGCACTCAGTTCCCCTGTTCCCAGGGACGGATTGCCTGCCTAGCTTCTCCACCATATTGTCGTGAGGTGGTCTCTTCCTGAGGTCCCTCCTGCAGCAGGATGTGGCATGACTGGTGCTCCTGCCTCAGTTTCCTCTTTCTTCTAGCGTCCCCAGTAACTTCAGGCAAACTTTCAGCATACATATAGCCCTTTGTGGGTCAACTTTTTTACAAAAACTCCCAGAGCCATAATCCAGATTTCCCCAGCACAGTCCAAACTGTACATTCAATCTTTCAAGTCCCACGAATCCATCAATTCACCAAATACAGCTCTGGTAACTCTCACCACACTCCAGCTCTCAGGTGTAGCTCCAGCATCTCTCCCCATGCCTCAGCCAGCTCCTCTGGCGTTTCCTTTCCAGGTATGGCTCCATTTCTTGCCCAGAGACATCACAGGGGCACCCCTTCATCATTCCCCAGCCTTTAGCTCTCTCTGGCTTTCCAACTTCAGGTATCCAGCTCAGAGAACCAACCGGCATCTTCCTCTGCTGCTCTCAGGCCTCTCTGGTCACAGCTCTCTACCCTGGGAAAGTTGGTAGGTGACCCCCTGCCTGCCTTATCTGGCTCCACTGTTGACTAAGAACTCCTATTGCTTCCTCCTTCAGGGGCATCCCATTTCCTGAAACTTTGCTCTTCTTCTAAGCTATCTCTCTACTCTCAGGACTAGGGATTCAACTCTCCCTGTCTGGATTCTGGATCTTTCCCTTCCCTTTAGCCTCTCTCTCAGCCCCACTCCCCTCATGACACCAAACTAGGGTGCACCTGGACTGGAACAGGACAGCTGGGACTGATTTCACTTAAGGAACCAGCTACCCCTGTGGTGGAATCTCGCTGGTCATATTTAGGCTTAGAAAGAGTAGGTTAGTAATCGGTATATGTGGGTAAACATTGAGTTCACCATACACACACAAACTGACAATAAATACGTCCATTGATAACAATCGACTTTTACAGAGAGGCAAAGTAAGAAGAATGCTACTTGAGAACTAATTAGGGGTTAAGCTAAGGATACTGACATTGTACATTTTGACACATGATGTCGACAATGTGTGTTTTGATGGTTAGAAACCTTTAACTTTTCGAATCCCAACATCTACTGCATCTGTGAAAATTTAAATCAATAACAATTAAATCAATAACAATTAAAAAATGCCTAAAGCTAAACATCAATATGCTGCATCAAAACTATAAAAAAGACAAATTGAATTCTGCCAAGCCTAGTCAGATTAATATTTTTGAGGCCACTTGAGGTTTCTCCTTGGGTCAGCTGCAGCCTCGCTAGACTGGTGGCTCCCATCTGAATGTTGTACAGTAAAATGGCACAGCCCAAAGCAGAGATGCAGCAAGGAGAATGGAGCAAAGGAGAAGTCAGCAGTGAGAGCAATAATTAATTCAAGTCCGGGGCTTAACGAGGGATAAGATCATAATCTCACTGTTTTACCATTAGCTACACTTTTTATGAGATGCTATAAGGCCTAGACTAGGGGTGGCCAAACTGCTGCTTGTTAGCCACAGTTCAAGTGCGGCTCGTAGAGCCCCCAAACCTCCATTCACCACCTACCAGATTAGGGTGGGGGGAGCTCAGAGCTTCTGCCCTGCATCAGGGTGGTGGGGCTAAGGGCTTCTGCCCTGCGGGGAGGAGGGGTCTCGGGGCTTCAACCCCATAGGAGGCACCTGCTGGGGCTCAGGGCTTCAGCAGGATTGGGGCCGAAGCCCCAAGCTCCGGCAAGCACACCCTGCAGGGCTGAAGCCCCGAGCCCCACCAGATGCACCTGGCTCTCAAACTTCTGAAGATGATTGTTTGAGGCTTGGAGGGTCAGTACGTTTGGCCAGCCTTGGCATAAACTGTAACAAGATCTCCGCAATGGAATGATGAATCTCTTATCTGTCCTATTCCACCATGCTGACTTCTAGCTGTAAGCGGTCTCAGTCCAGAATGCCCGGCCCGCTCCAAAGCAGTGACATGTCCGAGAATGTTTAATGACTATCATTTAGGCAGTTGTCTCTGCCTTGCCTGCCAATAACGCTGCCGAGGCCTATTAGCATGCCAAGATTAACGTCAGTACATATGGCTGGGGGATGGCTCATACGCAAACATCTTTCCCCTATCTGTGCACTAATGTTTTCACCTGAGATAAGCCGCCCTCACACAGGCCTTGCGATTACTAAGCAAAGAGCAAACAAATGAACATGCAGAGAGACACTGAGCAAATATCATCATCATCATCACGGTTGTAGGCACTGACACAAAGACCGAAGTGCTTCTCCAAACACAGGCTTTGCCCCAGAGATTTTATAATTTGACTGTCCAGTATTGGAAATCTTTAAGCACATAAGGAACTTGAGTAATTCCCTGAGTACAATGGAACGACTCTATTTCAATGAGGGCTTCATCTAATGCCTATTGAAGTGAATAGAAAACAACCGTGACTTCTACGGAGGTTGCCTTCTGCCCTGAATGCTGATATATGTGTTTAACCTGAGGTTTATAAAGTGGAATGACTATAGAAAGGTCAAAGCTCTCAAAGTCCTGAAGACAATTTCTCAGTATTATCACATCATGACTGGTCATTGATTGGGGATGCATCATTGTGCTTTGAATTTGATTTATCCCTGGTACATTGTTGCGGTCTGGTTTTTCCTGAGTCTCATAAATAAAACAAAAGTAAACAAAGATTCTAGGGATGGAAACAAAGGTGGGGGGGGGAATCCCTCGTTATAAATATGATACTAGGTAATGTTCAAGGACAGAGCTGAAAGGCCCAGGTGGGACATTCTCTTTAATAAGCAGGGAGAGGAATTTAGTGTGGTAAAATGGGGTATAACTAGGAGTATGGGGAGGGGGATCTGAGGATTCACATCAGGAAAAACTTGAACACTAAGTGCCCGATCCTGCAAATATTTCCGTCTGTGAGTAACTTGACTGTCATTCCTAGTCTCACTGAAGTGACGTTACTCACATGCAGAAGTGATTCCAGAATCAGGTCCTAACGTGCATCAATGAAAATACTGCATCTCGCCCATTTGCACACTAACCCAGGTAGGAGCTTTTGGGCAATAATCTGAGTTGCAGCAAGACACACCCCATAAAACCTGCACATTTCAAAGCATGGACATAAGTTAATGGAAAAGTCCCCAGCATTCATTATCACCTTCCCATCATCCACAAATCAACACGCTCCGTAAGTTCTGCGCTTCTGTTGACAGCACTGGGACTATTGCATGAGTAATTACTCACATGCTTATGGGTTTGCAGAATGAGGTACACTACAGGATAAGGGACAGAAATATAACCTACAGTCAGGGCCCCCGAACCTCAGCTAGGATAAATCTGTTTAGCTCCATTGGAATCAATGACCCTTTGCCAGTACATACCAGCTGAGGATCTGCTCCAAAGCAGTCAGAGGGCTGACCAGCATGTATTATGTTGGATCCATGTTTTACTTTCCTTACTGGTAAACTATCTCTGGCTGCCCATCTACCTACCTAGAGTTACGTCTCTTCGTTTCTTTATCTACCTGACACCAATGTTTTCCAATGCTGCTTACCATCTGGGGGGTTGTTGTATTTGCTACTCCATTCTGGACATAGTGATAGTGCTGGAAGTAGCGATGACAACGGAAATACAGCCAGCGTTGGACTACCTGCTGTCTAAAGATGGTGCCCATTGTTACAGTGTAATGAGGGCACTCATCTCTTGAGCACCTCCTAGCGCCGTCCTTTTCTAGCCACTGGCACCCCCCTGAAGGCAGCTGACGGACTTTTGTGGGTCTTAAGTGGCTTGGCCCTCAAATGAACCTCTGCCAGGGTATTAAAGAGTCCATTTGCCTTTGCTAGGCTCTTCAGCCTTAGCTCTGGGGCTTTTAAATTCAGTCCTTTGTTTGAGCTCCCAAATAAGACCTGTCCCCTTCCTGGGGTTTATGCCATTTCACCTGTGGCTGGCCAGGCCCGCCCACCCACTGCTCCAGGTTCCAACCCAAAAAGCCTACAGCCTGCAGCCACACATGCTTAACTTCAAACGTCTGCTGCTATTTCTCTGGGCCTCTTCCTGATAGACCTTTTATCTCCAGCCCTGTCCAACATCCTCAGATTCTTCTTCCTCTGAAATCTCAGTGTAAGCTCAGCCACCACTAACTCTAGCTACTTGCAGAACTCCTGTGGAGTCCCCTACTTCACTCCTCTGGTCCCAGCCAGGCACTGACCTGCTAAGGCCCAGGAGCTCCTTTAACTGAGCCTGCTGGGCTCTGATTGGCTGCTTCTGTGAGGCCTCTCTACACAGGCCTGGAAGAACCCACCTTCACAGCTCCTTTCCCATCACTTTTCTGCTTCCTGGGGCAGGGTGTAGTAGGACCGCAGGGCCTCCTGAAGGGAGCCGCAAAGGCCAGGCATCTCCTGTCACACACAGTTACTGCGCTAACTGCTGATCTCTTGGAGTGCATTCCATTAGGTCTCAGCCCTCACTGCCTACTTATGCCATTCTCCTGCTCTCAGACCAAGCTTTGGGATGCAGTGCCCAGTGCCCCAACCATGATTTGTCAGCACGTCCGATTGGGTTCACCCCTGCAGCACTCTTCCCTGTGGGAGCATCCAGACAACCTTCTGAAACCAGAGTATTCTTTACTTAGAACCAGAGCATTTCAGAGAACAAGAACTTAAAACAGTAAACAGTCTATATGCCTGCCTGTCATCCCGAAGGATTGCCATCCCCAGGGAGCATGAGGAGACCTGACTGCTTCAGACATACCCCCAGCACTTAGCGCTGTGCTCCTGTGAGTCTGTTTCCCTACTGACAGCTCCTCCCTCCTTCCCTCTCTTTAGTCTTTTAGACTGTTTTGTGACCCTTTGATCTGTAGTTCCCAGCCTGGGCGAAACAGCTGTGTCACTATGGCCACAGGCCAGAGCCTGAAGGGAGCATCTTCAGTACGAATGCCTTGGCCATTGTCTTGAAATTTTCCCTAAGCGTTTGATAGGAGGCTGCTTATCTAGAGCTATTGCGTTGCCTTCCTGCTTGTTTTTCCAACAGCCCCCTGTTAAACTAAACCAGGGGTTCTCACACTTCATCGCGCCCTGACCCCCTTCTGACAACAAAAATTCCTACATGACCGTAGGAGGAGGGACCGAAGCTTTAGCCTGCCCGAGCTCCGCCACCCCAGGCAGGGGGGCCAAAGCCCAATCCCCACGGCCCTGGGTGCAGAGGGCCAAAGCACAAGCACGAGGGCTTCAGCCCAGGTGGGGGGGTTGTAACCTGACCCACACTACTCAGGGTTGAAGCCCTCAGGCTTCGATCCTGGGCAGTGGGGCTCGTGCTTCGCGTCTGGTCCTGGGCTCAGCAGGTCTAACACCAGCCCTGGGGTCCCGACTTTGGGGTCCCGACCCACAATTTGAGAACCACTGAACTAAACCAACACATTCATACAGGAAAGCCCAATAACACAATATAGCTGT
Source organism: Mauremys mutica (assembly GCF_020497125.1). NCBI lineage: Eukaryota > Metazoa > Chordata > Testudines > Geoemydidae > Mauremys > Mauremys mutica. The sequence goes on from NC_059073.1 coordinate 286,911,884, forward strand.
ACAGAGACTATGGACCAGATCCTCAGAGTTATTTAGGCTCCTGCTGAAATCAATGGAAATACCTTTGAGGATCTGATCTTATCTCACCAACCAGGTCACATACAGAATTCATACATTTATCACGGGTAAATATTCTGAGATTATTACATAGCAGCTTTTATCCATCATACCCATATCTACCTGTAGTGATGCGGACAGGCCTCTCTCCTCCGGCGTGAGTGAGGGAGTGTCACCCGCCCCTTGGAGGGCGGAGCCTAGGCCACCCCGCCCCCCTCACCAGAAGGACAGGGGCGTGGCCGGCAGTATAAAAGACCAGACCCGCAGCCCATTCAGGGGGAAGCCCGCAGAGGGGAAGGATGTCCCACTGGTTCCGGAGCAGCATGGAGCGGATCCCCCTCTTGGCTCGGCCCACGCCCCAGACATGGACGACAACTGGCCCGGAGTGCCCGCCGCCACTTACCCGGAGGAGCCGGATGACGACTGGATGTCAGAGGAACCCCACCCCAGGGGAGGCAGGAAGTGGCCCAGGGGCAGCCGCCATAGGGCTGGCTGCAAAGCCCAGAGCCCCAGCGTCGGCGTGTTGCGGCTGGATCCCTGCTGACTCCCAGGCAGCTGATTCTGCCCCTGCCAGGGCCTGGGACGTAGTGGAGTATGGAGGGCCCGCGTCCCCCTCCCCCCCGGATGACTGACCCTCATTCCTCTGCAAGGGGCTCTCGCTCTGAAGAGAAGCGGCCCCAGCCCCTTAAGACAGTTGTTTGCTGGCTGCCTGAGCCCTGCAAGCCCAGGCCCCAGTTAAACTGAGACGAGCTTGGAGGGGGGCTACCGCCAGCCCTTCAGTGACCTCCCTCCTCCGGGGTGAGTGAGGGAGTGTTACACTACCCCTCTTCTCACCTGCCCGGTTTTGCATCACCGTCACTGTTATTTTATTTTGGATATGTCCTGCCACCGTCTCAGACACTTCAAGTTTTAACTCGCCTCCTAATCCTGCCCCTTTCTCCACCTCCATTGGAATAACTCCTGGCTCATTGCTAGATGAACCATACAAAGCGAGATGGAAGGTTTGCAGCTTCATGTCCCCTGTGAGCCTTCTCTCTCCTCTTCTACCCTCATTTCCAAACTGCCGCTGGGTCCTATCACTTTAATATTGCCAAGGAGCAGTACTAAGATAACTGGGTGAAATGTAATAGCCTGAGGTCAGTCTAGATGATCTAATGATCCAATCCCCACTGCTAACTCCCTGCTTGCTTGTCTCTCACTTTGAGTTCTGTACCTTTCTCCTGACCCTGTTGTCACTTCTCCCCACTCCAGACAAGCCAAAACCCTGCTGCTCCACCCACATCACTCCCTCTTCGAGGGCCTCGCCCAAGGCCCACTGAAGCCAATGTTATTTATTCTTTGTATTCAGTGGTGCAAATAGAAATTGTTTCTTGCTGGTACGCTGCACTCATGGGAGGGACACAAACGAGGGGTATGTGACCTCCCCATGTGACCCCCCCCACGTGACTCCTCCCCGCCCCACCTCCAGCTCCTCCCTATGATCCACATCCATCCCATGGGGGCGGAGCGGAGGGACTCTGTCTTTCTCCCACTGCGCCGGAGACTTGTGCTGTACAGACCCCAGGCAGGAGGACTCAGGAGACGCAGCTGCATGGAAGGGCTGGGGGCCAGGCTGGGGGCAGTACAGCCATGCTGGAGGAACTGCCGGCATGGGGCGAGGAGACCCCATGTTCTGCTCCTTTCGCCGCTGCAGTTCCCAGGAAATCAGGGCTCTCGAGAACCGCAGCAGTGAAAGGAGCATAAGAACATGGGCCCCGGGCAACCCCACGCCAGCAGATCCTCCAGTTCCCAGCAGGGAAAGGAGCAGAACGCCGGCAGCTCCTCTGGCAGCTATACCACCCCCAGCCCCATCCTCTGGCAGGGCCGCTGTACAGATGGAGGAGACACAGCTCCGTGAAAGGGCAGGGGATGGGGATGGGGGTTCTGCTCCTTTCCCTGCTGCGGTTCCCAGGAGAGCCCTACAGTTCAGCTCCTCTGGCTCGGCTGCTGTACCACCCTTAGCTCCAAACCCCCAGCCCTGTCCTCCTACGCGGCCGCTGTACAGACCCCAGGCAGGAGGACTCAGGAGACGCAGCTGCATGGAAGGGCTGGGGGCGGGCTCTTCCTCTGTTTTTCCAGTACACCGTACCAGCTATAAATATCTTACTGGTACGGTGCACCGGACCGGACCACTGTACTCGCACCACTGTTTGTATTACTGTCATGCTTAGGAGCCCCAGGCATGGATCTCAAGACCCCATTGTGATAGGTGCTGTACAGATGCAGAACAGAAAGATGGCCCTGTCCCACTGACTTTACCATCTAAGTGTAAATTAATAAACAACAGGTGGATATAGACAAATGAGGACCCAAGGAAACAATAACACAGTAGTGGTTATGGCATGGGGGTCAGCCGTCTCAGCTCACCAGCAGTCTAACCGTTGTTAAGGTTTTTTTCGGCATCTCAGCAAAGGAGTTTTAAGAAGGACAATGAGTTGGCTTTGTTGATGTTTATGGGTACGTATGGGCATCTTGCAATGGGACATCCTTCCTCTGACTCCTCTAAGTTTTGGATCAGTTCTTCAATCCCTCTGTTAGTTTTCTGCTTCTTTCTTCATAGCATGAATATGACAGTCAATGTTGTTGCAATTGTATTCCCATCACAAGTAAATGAAAAAAAATTTTGATGGCATTTTCTTACCTACGGGCATCTTGGAGATTTCCCTCCTTTCTTTTATTAACTTAGAGTGGAAGCAATACTCCTCACTGAAAGCTGTGCTTTATTACTTTGACTTGAGCTAGACAGAGCTGAGTGACTACAGAAAGGTCAACGCTTTCAAAGTCCGTAAAACCATTTCCCAGTAACAGCACATCATGGCTTGTTCATTGATTAGCATGCACTGTCTTCGTGCTTGGGTTATAACTGGTGCCTTTCTGTGTTCTGTTTGTTACTGCCTTGCCTAAATGGAACAAAAATAAACAAAGAATGCCGGAAAGGTCATGGGAAATGGGAAAGAGCATACCCCACTGTCCGTGTTATACCGGGTGCTGTATAAGAACAAAGAACGACCACTCAAAATACAAGTTTGAAGAATATCAGCTCTAAGAAGGGAGAGGAAATGTTTCATGTTGGAAACGGAGTATCACTGCTTGTAGAGAACCTAGCACAACAGGGTCCTTCTCCTTGATTCAGGCTCCTAGGGTATGTCTACATTGCTCACTAAGCCTGGGCTCTGACTCCAGTTTAAGCCCAAGCCTGTCTTCTGTCCACACACTGACTAGGGTCAGCAAACATTCAGGAAGGTAGGTCAGAGCCTGAGTCTGGCTGTGACTCAGGTCCAAGCCCTGTCATTCTGCAGTGTGGATGCAGGTCAAGCCACAGACCTGTAAGTTCTGCGTTCTGCACTGTAGACACATTAGCACAACTGTGAGACCTGGATCCAGCAATTGTAAACCCGGGTTTACAGTGCAGTGTGGATACTCAAGCAGGGCTTGGAAACACTGCATTCATAAGCCCAGGTCCCAGAGACCCACGTTTACAATGCCGTGTAGACATATCCCTAGATGCTACTACTATAAAAAATTATTTATTTAGCGTGTGCATAGTCATCTAGCCAAGCGATGGCATCTTCAGTGGCGTGATGCAGTTCTTCCAGGCCACCACTGAACCTAGTCAGTAGACATTCCTCGACAATGTGCATCATCGTCTGTGTTGTGCCACAGCTTCACAAAGGGCTGTCCCGAAGGCCCCAGTGATACTGGTTGGCTGCACAGAAACCTTGGCCCAGTCCGGAACCTGTTCAGGGACCATTGGTGACGGGGCAGGTCAAAAGCAGGCAGGCAGATTGCAGGGTCGGCGACGAGGGACTGATTGGGGATTATAACAGATCCATTCCTCTCGCCAGAGTGTTTCTGCCCTAACATCCTGGCGTGGCGGATGAGACCATAATGGGTGATGTGACTGCAAACGTGCAGCTGGTGGTTTAAAAAGGTCATTGTGCAGCAGGAGGCTTGAGTTGGTGCATAGTTTCTCCAGTAACTTGCCAGTGGCAACCTCTCATCTGATCTGAGGAGGAGCAATATTGCTCAGAACTGGGAGCCATGGAAGTGGGGTCGGACACAGGGTGCCGGAGATGATACACATGGCGGCATGTAACTGCGTATCCACCAGTTTGGTGTGTGACGATCGACTCCAAACTGGTGTGCAAGACTCCACCACCGAACACGAGGTGGCAAGAGCTGACGTCCACAAAGTTGGAGCACAAGCACCCAATGACGAACCTGCCAGTTTGCTAAGAGGATTGCGGTGCGTCTTAACTTTAGCTGCTGTCTTCTTCAGGTGGGCGCGGTAACTCAGTGTGGGGTCTAAGGTCACACCGAGATAGACCGGGGGTAATGGATCAGCGTCCTCGTCGCGTCACCCACCAGTACCTGACAGCAGTCAGGGAAGCTAATGATCCAACCAGCGAGTTTCACGAGCACCAGCTCAATGAATTCCAGCACTGTCATCACCGACCACCCCAACATCCTATCAAAATAATAAATTATGATAAAGATAATCAGGAGTAATGTGAGGGAACTGGGGCAGGGCCCATCTTTTTGTCCTGTGTTTGCGAAGCACCTAACATCATGGGGCCTGGTCAATGACTAGGGCTCCTAGTTGTTATAGTAATACAAATAATAAAGAATAAAAGGATTATTGAGGTTGGATACCAGGAAAAGGAAGCTAACAGCCTGGTCTTGCAAACAAACACACAAGCCACATTACTTTAAAGAAGAGGCCTGCAGAGAGAACAGGCTTAGCTGGTGTAAAACCATGCAGGAGTCACACCACTTTACAGCAGGCCCTGGAGGTTTTTCACCTTCCCCTCAGGGGCGGCTATAGCGATTTCGCCGCCCCAAGCATGGCGGCACGCTGCAGGGGGCGCTCTGCCGGTCGCCGGTCCCGCGGCTCCGGTGGACCTCCTGGAGACGTGCCTGCGGAGGGTCCGCTGGTTCCACAGCTCCGGTGGACCTCCCGCAGGCACGCCTGCGGCAGGTCCACTGGAGCCACCTGCCGCCCTCCCGGCGACCGGCAGAGCGCCCCCCGTGGCGTGCCACCCCAAGCACGCGCTTGGCATGCTGGGGCTTGGAGCCGAACCTGCTTCCTCTGCTGCATGGGGCACGGGTCACTTGCTGGAGGATTCTCTGCAGCTTGAGGTCTTTAAACCATGATTTGAGGACTTCAATAGCTCAGACATAGGTTAGGGGTTTGTTATTGAAGTGAATGGGTGAGATTCTGTGGCCTGCGTTGTGCAGGAGGTCAGACTAGATGATCATAATGGTCCCTTCTGACCTTAAAGTCTATGAGCTTGAGGAGCTGGCCCTATATTATGATCCACTGTGGGATCGTTTTCCCCAGTTGGCTCTCTGCTTGCTGTTTCCTGCCTATCCTACAGCATCTCTCTCAGACCCTTTCTTTTATCTCTCTGTCTCACAGCTGTTTGTAGAGGCTCCAGAGTGAGTAGCTCTGTCTCTCAGGTGGAGGGTGGCCCCTTTGTGAGGCCCCCACCAGCAGCATCTGGTTTTATAACCAGCTATAAAATTCCTCCGTGTATATATATATATTTTTTTAATTGGAGATATACCAATCTCCTAGAACTGGAAGGGACCTTGAAAGGTCATCAAGTCCAGCCCCCTGCCTTCACTAGCAGGACCAATTTTTGCCCCAGATCCCTAAGTGGCCCCCTCAAGGATTGAACTCATAACCCTGGGTTTAGCAGGCCAATGCTCAAACCACTGAGCATCCCCCATGCAGCACAGAGCTGGTAACAATAACCCCCAGCTCTTACACAGAGCTTTTCATCATAGCTCTCAAAGCTCTTGAAAAAGGAAATAGGCCTCATTATATTTGCAAAGAGTAGCCTCTCCCCAGGTGCCCTCTTGCAGCCTCCGGGCAACCCTACAAGCTCTCCTCAGTTATCCCCTCTGGGATCCTCAATGAACTAAAAAAATGCGGCTTTTACAAATACAAGAACAACAGCCCTCCCCAGGGTCTCGTTTTAACTTACAATTCAAAAACCCCAGAAGTTCCCCCTCCAGCCTAATCTGGGACCAGCCCCCGAACTCCACTGCTCTGGTCAGGGTCCTGCACGCTTTCGCAGGTTATTCCCAGCCAGAGCAACTCTCTGGATCTTCCCTTCAGAAGCCGTTCTCACTCTCTGCAGTCTCTCGACAGCTTCCGGAGCAGGCTCCAGCTGCTTCTGCGTTTCCTTTTCTTTTTCTCTTTCTCCTTCCCCCCTCCTTTCCACTGCCCTTTGTTGAGGAAACAGCTGTTCTCTCTGAAGTGCACGGCCTCTCCAGTAAGCAGGGCTGGCTAGGCCCACAAAGGGGCCAGCCGCCCTGTTACAATCTCCATTTTACTGTTTAGACTGATATGTCTCAAGTGGGGGGCCTCCAACACACCTTTCGGGAGGCTGTTCCAAAGCCGAGGAGATCCCATTGTCAGGCAGATCGCCCTGGGAGTCTATATCGTTTTTCATTTCCAAAATTTCCCATCACTCATAATGTCCCATCACACCTAAAATGTCACCTTCCAGCGCTTACAGGATGGGGCTCTGTGCACGGTGAGGTCACATGTTCTCTTTAGGCTATTGTTGCATTTCCATTTAAAAAGGGGCGTGGGGGCGTGGGGGAATCCCCCTTCTGCCATATAGTAAGAAACTCTGAGCTCTTCTCATTAATGATAACACCCAGCTTCTACATAGCACTTTCCATCAGTAGAGCTCAAAGTGCTTCACAAAAGAGCTCAATATATTTTATTCCCTTTTACAGATGGGAAAACTGAGGTGCCATGAGGCAAAGTGACTTGCCCAAGGACATCTAGCAGGGCAGAACTGGGAATAGAACCCAAGTCTTGAGAGGGCTAGGCCTGTGCACCATCCACTAGGCAACACTATTCTGGAGAGAAACCAGTTTTAGTTCATGGTAGTGATTCCCTCTTTAGGGGCTGAATCAAAGCCCACTGAAGTTATATGAGAGAAGCGAAAGTACCAGCTGTGGCATATCACAGTCCTTCATCAATATTTGTCAGAGGTAGTACTGTTGCAGTCCAGCGGGTGCATGCACAGAAAACAGAGGAGCAGAAAAAAAGGAACATCCCTTGTCAAAATAATGAATGTACCAGTGTAAACAAATAAGTAACTGTTTGTGGTACAGTTACTAAGCTTTACTTCAAATGAAAAGAGTTTTCTTCAATTTACTAAATACAATTATTTGAGCATCTTAAACCTCTTCTTTGGCATTTGATCAATATTAACTTTTCGTTGTGATGAGTAGCTAATCGTTTCTCGCGTTCAAACTAGCATGGATTTTTTTCTTGTTTTTCGTTAAATGAATCGATTGTCAAGGGAGGGAATGGGGAGAAATCATGTGTAAACTTCTACAAAGATGGTCAGATCCCCAACTGGTGTAAAATGTGATAGATCCATGGATGTCAATGAGGCAGATCTCCATGTGGTGATAAAATGCCACATCACTATTGAAGTCAATGGGGCCAGATCCCCATCCGGTCAGTGAGGTCAGATCCCCAAGCCGGCAAAGGTCTATTGACTTCAGTGGATCTACACCAGTTCACACTGCCTGAGAACCTGTTCTGGAATTGTGGGGAGAGAAAAATGAAAATAGATGGGGATCTTTTATAATCTAGGGCCTGATTCACCAATGGATTACTCTGGGTTTATAATGCCACAGAGAAAGAGAGAGAGGCTTCAGACATAGTACGAGGGGCAGATACAAAGCAAATGAAATCAACATGATGGAGACCATCAAATGCCATGGTGGGCAAGGGGAGGGAAGACGGGCAGATAGGGAGACAGCGGCAGTAGAAGGGGAAACAATCTCCTCATGGACAGTCTGGATTTGAATAGTCAGGAGGCCACTAAACTAACAGCAAAGGAGGAGGGTAAAAAGAGGGAAGATATGGGCACTCAGCACAAAATCAAGATGCTGAGACTAAAATTAATCAAGAAACCAAAGGACACGAAGAGAAGAAATTCTTGACTTGCCTGTATTCCGATGCTCAGAGCCTATGTAACAAATGAGGAATTGCCATTGTAAATGTATGAGCATAAATGTGATCTAGTTTGTATTACTGAAACCTGGTTGGATGATTTGAACTGCCTGAATGTTAACATCAAGGGTTATAAGAACATAAGAACAGTCCTACTGGGTCAGACCAAGGGTCCATCTAGCCCAGTATCCTGTCTGCCAACAGTGGCCAATGCCAGGCGCCCCAGAGAGAATGAACGGAACAGGGAATAATCAAGTGATCCATCCCCTGTCGCTCATTCCCAACTTCTGGCAAACAGACGCTAGGGACACCATTCTTACCCATCCTGGCTAATAGCCATTGATGGACCTATCCTCCATGAATTTATCTAGTTCCTTTTTGAACCCTCTTATAGTCTTGGCCTTCACAACATCCTCTGGCAAGGAGTTCCACAGGTTGACTGTGTGTTGTGTAAAGAAATACTTCCTTTTGTTTGTTTTAAACCTGTTGCCTATTAATTTCATTTGGTGACCCCTAGTTCTTGTGTTAAGAGAAGTAGTAAACAACACTTCCTTATTTACTTTCTCTCCACCAGTCATGATCTTATAGACCTCATATCTCCCCTTAGCCTGATATAGCCATCTCTTTTCCAAGCTGAAAAGTCCCAGTCTTATTAATCTCTCCTCATATGGCAGGCGTTCCATACCCCTCTTCATTTTTGTTGCCCTTTTCTGAACCTTTTCCAATTCCAATATATAACCTATTTAGAACGGGTTGAGTAGGCAAAGCGGGGGTGGGGGGAGTGGCACTTTATGTCAAAAATGGCATTATCTGTTTCCAAATCTCTGATAACTCAGAAGAAAATTATCTGGAATGCTTATGGATCAATGTCCTAACAGATAAAGCACAATATGGGGTATTAGTGGGTGTGTGCTAAAGATAATCAAATCACACTGGGGAACAGGATGACCTCCGTCTTCTGCACCTACCTGTTATGTGTAGGAAAAAAGGCTGAATGATCCTGGGGATCATCAATGTGAGTGACATATGCTGGAGGATTCAAGCTGCCAGCACTAAAACATCCTTGAAACTTGTAAGCATTATATATGGCAAAGTCCTAACTCATAATGTGTTGCAGCCAACATTAGATCTTGTTGTAACAGATAAAGAGAAACTGAGCACAGAACTAAAAATTAATGGTAACTTAGGTGCAAGTGACGATGACTTGATCATATTTATAATGTGCAATCCGGATAAAGTCCAGAACAGTACTATATATACTTGGTACTTTAATAGAGCCAGCTTCACAAAGCTGAAAACAGCTATGAGTAAAATCAGCTAGGAGGAAAAATTAAATTCGAAAATCAAGGAAGAAGGCTGTACCAGTTGAAAAATTCACGGCGTTTAGAGGAGAAGTGAAGGCAGCCCAAACAGACAATATGTGTTTTAATACAGCTAAATGTAAATGTGTACATCTTAGAACAAAGACTATAGGCTCTCCTTACAGGATGGGGGACTCTATCTTGGGAAGCAGTGATTCTGAAAAAGATTTGGGAGTTGTGGTGGATAATCAACTGAACATGAGCTCCCAGTGTAACACTGTGGCCAAAAAAGCTAATGCCATCCTGGGATGCATAAACAGGGGAATGTTGAGTAGAATAAAGAGGTTATTTTACGTCTATATTTAAAGGGTGACTTGATTACAATCTGTAAGAACCTACATGGGGAAGAAATGTCAGAAATGGTGTCATTATTACACCTCTACCCCGATATAACACAACCTGATATAACACAAATTCTGATATAACGCAATAAAGCTGTGCTCCGGCAGGGTGGGGCTGTGCACTCCGGCGGATCAAAGCAAGTTCGATATAACGTGGTTTCACCTATAACGCGGTAAGATTTTTTGGCTCCCGAGGACAGCATTATATTGAGGTAGAGGTGTATGTAGTCATGCCTTGAGTGCAGGGGATTGAGCTAGATGACCTCTCAAGGTCCCTTCCAGTCCTACACTTCAGAAAACAGGAATCTTCAGCTGCATCCCGAATATGGCATTGATTATAAAGAAGAAAAAGACTGTGAGAAAAATAATACTCCCTTATGCTCAGATTTTAGCCTTATAGTGAGTACGACCTTCCTTCAATGGGGCTCCTTGAGGAGTAAGGTAAATGAGTACAGCTATTGAAATCTGTCCCTTTTGGGGGCATGCCAGTGTGGAGTTTACTATATCTATTATAGCACATTGGGGGATAACAATGAGTAGACGTAATAAATATTTCCTCATCACTCATTTTACCCTCACTAATTCTCCTATATGGAGCGCCTTCAAAAATGTTGAGCAAACCTGCTATTTCATGCGACCCTTTGCAGGGAATCTCTTTGTCATGTCCTTCACCTTGGTAATGAAGGAATTTCAGCGTGACAGAGCCATTTCAGGCCGAGAGGCAGATTTTCCCCTGTGGGTAGTCAAAGGAGAAGAATTTGCTGTATTCTGCAGCATGCACTGAGGTACAGTGATAAATAATAGTTTGTAGCATAGAAGAGTTAATCATTCTGTTCTACACATTTCCCATAAGAACTGTGAAATTCCTCTAACAGAGTAAATAGTCTAACTTGGAGTTTTTGTCTGCAAAGGCAGACATTAAATTCCACTGGGGTATCCTAGAGAAGAACTGGCCTGTTTAGGGGGGACCTGCCTTCTATTTCTAGCTCTGATTTACTGGGTGACATGCGGCAAGTCACTTAGGCCATAGTTCTCAAATTCATAGATCCGGTATTTGGACACCTAAATAAATGGCCTGATTTTTCTGAGGTGCCATGTGCCTGCAGCTCCCACTTGTGTCAAGCCATTTTATCCTAAATACAAAGGGGCCTAAATTTAGGCACTCAGGTTTGAAACTTTGTCTTTATGTGAATACAGGGGCACCACGCCACTGGGGAACAGGCCTCCTCTGTTGAAAGTGGTGGGTGCAGGATAGTTCTTCAAAGTGTTTCCCTCTGACCATCACCTCTGTCTTGCTTAAGTTCAGCTTCAGCCAGCTGTTCTTCACCCATGAGCTGATCTAATCTGCACACTGGGATAGTTGGGGGAATGGTGTTGTTAGCATCTGATGTACAGAAGATGTAGTTAGTTGTCCTCTGTGTATCGTTAGCATTTCAGGAAGGTGGTAGCATCTTCCAGTCTCCCCTGGGGGGTTGATGATCATATTGAAGGGGATGGGTCTTTTGAAACTCCACAGCTCTAAATGCAGAGATGCAATTGCTCATCATGGCCCACTGGGTCCATGGAACCAGCTCATCAACATAGTTATTGACATTTCTGAGGGTTCTGAGTCTTGGTGATTCTATCATTTACATGCTGTCTCCGGCAGGACACTCTTTGTTAGGAGACACACAGAATGGCTGTGGTGTTCTTTTTTCTTAAATTCACCATAGACAGGATACATTCAAAAGACCGTGTTCCCAATGGAACCTTTCCAGAGCTTGAGGTTGGACTGGAAAAGTATATGCTCTCAAGCCCACAGTGGGATTACCATGTTGCTGAGACACGTATTAGTGATGTAGGATTAACCACGCCTTTGATTTTGGGTCAGACACAGCCTTGAGGCACCTTTATTATTACAAGCATGCATGCAGGGAGAGGGTTAAGCTTCCCTCTGCCTGTTACAAATTTTACCAAGCTTATAAAGGTTAAAACCGCAAATTAACACGTACTTAGATTTCCTTATTTGGTTTTTCCTGTTATTGTTCTTTGACAGTTTTCGTTGGTAGTCTGTCTGCCTTAAGACCCCTCCTTTGCGGTTGCATTGGATAAGGCTCTTGTCATATTCTAGCTGAGCTTCCCTTAGTTCCCCTTTTTCTGGTTTCTTCATCACCACCACCCCCCCTCGCCCCCTTATACAGACAGACAAGTTTTGCAGAAGTTAACCTTTGTCCTATATAGCAATTGGGTTTTGCTAACAGGCCTGGGCCTGAAAGGCGGGGGTTAGGATACAGTCTGCTTCTGACCCTATGGGTGGGGGTCTGGCAAATTCCCTATCACATTACAAATCTTAATTGTTAATAACGCCTTATTGTTTACCAAATTGCCCAATACAACTGCTTCCAATAGAGTTGCACAGCAAGCCCCCTCCCAACTACATGTGCGCCCACCTACGTGCGGCTACATTGTACAAGACTCTTTATTAATATTCCATTGCTAATATGCTGTCATACTAGGCCATGTTTCACAATTATCAGTAGGCGTTGGTTCCCCTTTCTCCTGTTGGCCTTTCGATTATGCCATACCAGCTATCCTATGTCTTAATATCAAGCTGACCTATAATGGCCTAATGTTAATTATGCTCAGCTAATTCAACTTGGGGCAAGCGGGACACAGTCTGGGGCAAGTGGGACCCCTTAAAATCCCTAACATTTCCCTCCTTTTGATGCCAATGGCATCAACTTCCTCAATGTGAATATTCAAAGAGGTTGGGAAGCAAGGGTTGTTATGTGGCCGTTATCTTCCCAACAAATATGATCATGGTCAATAACAATTTCTCCAGGGTTAAGCTTTCAGATGGACTGGAGTTGAGGGGGTTCTAAGGACCATAATGTCCATAGATTACCTAGTCCTATCCAGAGACCCGGTCTTATTTTCGTGGTACCGATTAAGAACCAGTTAGGGCCGTGGGGTGGTTTAACTGATTTACCACCCTTTCTGTAGTTTTAAAAGCAAGCTCAGCTGTCATAAGTTAGCAGATATTCTGATTTCCCTTTATTCAACTTATGTTCCTCTTTCTGGGGCCCTGACCACATCTTCCTGCCCCCCACATGCCCTTTGTACAGAAAAAACACTGTTCCATTTTGGGAACTTTCCACTGTGACTCCTTTTACCTTTTGACACATAGAAGCAACTTTCTATCACTCTTTTATCACTCTGTCCCCCTCCTCTCTTTCCCTTATACACAGCATTAACAATCATTAGCTTTACATGCTCTTATGCATTAAATCAAGTAGTTAATACTGGGCAAGCAATGATAAATGCATCCATTACAAAAGCAACAATAACATAACCCCATACCAAACAATAATAATAAAAGCAATAACAGTTCTATGGCAATAAAACAATGGGGTTGGGATTACTAAATGGTTTTAGTTACAAAACACAAAACATCATATTTAGTACACAAAATAGAAACCCTATAGGCTATATTAAAAGCATTATTGTTTAATTTGATATATATTCTGAACTATGTGAATTTGCCATTGAAGTTCAGAAATTTTTGTACTTCTGGTAAAACTGCAAACAAATTCTGGAACCAGTCAGGTACTAGGGTGTTCCAATTAAAGGGTATCTAAGCTGAAAAGGGCTGGTTACAAAATTTCTCTTTTTAGGCCAATTCAATATATGATTGTCTGCGGCAGTGGAGAGACTAAACGTATGTCTTGTAAATAGTGGTCTTTACGAGCACACAACTATCATTAGCTTAAAGAAGCAGGTGTCCTGTCAGGATAGTTTCTTGTTTTATATTCTTCTAACAAAACTGTGAGAACTTCTCCTGGCTTCAGTTTACATACACACTGAAGCTGTGGGGTTCTAATGGCGAGAGCATCCATTGGTTACCTATCCCAATCCAAATATTGTTATTTCAGGAACACTAACTATGAATTGGCTAGGCATATCAGGTGGCTTGATTTCCCAAATGTCTTGGTGAATTACCCAATCTCATATGCATCCTTCCCACGGGCCTGGCAGGATTCGGTATGTGGAAGCTCACACTTCCTTTAACTGGTCCTTATGCTTGGAAGGAGCACTGTGAATGCACACGAATTACCCAGAGAATTTCCAATTATGCCTCCATGACCACAGGTCAGATGGTACTCCTGAGATGTCTGTAAGGGCCGTGGGCCAAGCCTGGGGCTCAAGATCACTCTGAATGGCCATTAGCTGGTCACTCAGGAAATCCCAAACATGCCAGATCCCACTGCAATGCCTTCCCAGCATCAGTGATATTTAATACCACCTCTCTTAATACCTTCTGGGTCATAGAACTAAGGGCTGAAATAACGTGCAATTCATCCATTCCCGCCTACACCTGAGTCAACTGCGCCCCAGAAATAAGACTGGGTATTACTTTTCCAGTTGGCCCAATCTATCTTCAGGCTGTTAGGTTGTACAAATAGCAAAGTCCAAGCAGAGGCAGCACTGTTGGCCCCTTTCCACAATGTGTCAGTGATATTCCTTCTTTTCCTGGACCTGTGACTCCAAAGGTGTTGCAACATTAGTTAAATGGCCGCCCCTCGGGAACAACTGGGATAGATGGCGGCAATTTAAAAGTGAGTTAACAATAAAGTAACCTGATAGTCCCTAACGTGGCATTAAGTATAGTCCATTTGAATCCCTCTGGGTCTCTTTTTTATAGGGGCTATACCACAGCTGTTGGTTATATACGTGGATATTTTCCTGCGATGCCTCTGGGTTTGTAGTATGAGAGGGAGAATACTGTAATAAGGTACAGGTGATGTTATTTGCTACAGGGGTGGCCTCTAGGCAGGAAAACAGACACGTTCTGTGGATATACGTTTGGCTATTTACCAAATAGGTAACCAAATAGCAAAGGGGACCTTTTCATGAGTATCCTGACAGATTCCAGAAACTAGCATTTTATTTACCTTGTCATAAAATGCATCTATTTTAAAGATTGTTTCCTTACACAGTTTGGCTAGTTTGTCTGTAAGTTCCCCTTTTTCCCATTTCACTGCCCCTACACTCTGAGGGTGGTGAGCACAATGTAAATGCTGTTCAATGTGGAGAGCCTTGCAGACTTGCTGCATGACTTGACCCATAAAGTGGGTACCTCGGTCACTGTTTATAGAAACAGGGAGACCGAATTATGAATAAAAATCCCTAAACAATTTCTTTGCTACTGTGATGGAGGCAGCCTCTGCACAAGGTAAGGCTCCAATTCATCCAGAGACTATACAGACACATATTCATATGACCAACCGTTTGGCATGTTGATAAAGTCAATCCAGATATTCACAGACAGGCCCCACAGAGTGGGGTGAGCTGCCGGTTAGTCCGGACTGGCTTACCACTATTGTGTACTACTAGTGTCGTGACACCAGTGCAATTATCCCTCCTTTGCTCACATGGGCCAAACCATGAGTCACATGAGCAAAGCAAGGCAACAAAGTTTTGGGCGCTACCGAGCGACCATCCAGCTGCTCCATCAGCCCCATCCCACCCCAAGTTCATTAAGGAGGAACACTACAAGTTTCATTTTCAGGTAGTTTTGGCTAGCTTCCGCAAGCTATTCTTCGAGATTTCGTAGTCTTAATTCACTTAGCTGTCCGGCAGTGAGGCAGCAAGGGAGAGGTTTCTAGTACAATCACCTTGCTTGCTTGGAGGCTTTATTATGTCCTCAGGTGGAAAGGTTGTGTTCTTAGTAAGATTCAAAGGCTCAGTGGGTCTGTCAGCAGACAAAGGAAAAGTTGCCACATTTTTACCCTGTCCTTTACTCCTGTTGTCTAGAAGGAGCAACAACGCCAGAAGGAAAGATAGACTGTTCATCAGTTGGAGAGTCATTACAGTGAGAAACATGGGCAGGTAGTAAGTTCTCGGCACTTCACAGCGGTGTTGGTAATTAACAGGATTTGATAAGGGTCTTTCAGAATGAGGCCAGAGTAGTTTCTCACTGGTGGACCTCCATGTAGATTCAGCCTTCTGGTTTCAGCAAGCAGCAGAGCTACTGTATATAAAAAGACCTAACACATTTCATTAGTTTCTTACAATAATTAAACATTGTGTTATTTATTAAATGAATGTCCATCTGAGCCAAAGCCAGCAGGGCACTGTTGATAGTTGCATTAGGTGCCCTGGTACAAATTTTATAAAAGCTTAATCTGGCCTTTCAATTGGGAGTGGCCTTCAAAAGGCATGTGACCATACTAGATCTGTGAAGCTGCACATAACTTGTTACAATGTGTCCAGTATATTAAGTTCACAATCACTGTTGCTACTCACAGGTATGCCAAAGTTTTACAGCAGTTTTGGCATTTGTCTTTTTACAAGAAAATACTTTACTAAAACTAACACATACTTACAATTACAACATTTAAACATAAAATTAATCTAAATAATTTTTCTTTATAAATACCCTTACTGATTGCAGGCAAAACTGAGGAATTACTCAAATTACTCCCCATATGTCCTGTATATGTTTTATAGACAGGTCAGGTTTTAATGGTTTTTATCTTTTAACTTCTGTTCTTAAATACATGTTGATTTTTAAATGGAAAACACAATCCATTTTGGCTTTCCTTTGACAACGTAACCGTTGATTGCATAGAGCCACCTTAAGGCTTAGTGTGGGGTATTTACTACAGCTTCTATTTGCTATTTATTACCAAAACAGATTTAAAATCTTTTACCAAAATTTTATAACACATTACATTACCTTAAGGATTAAATACTAAATTCCAAAATTAACACTAGTTTCTTTTTGTTTGTTTTTACAACCCCAAAACAACACCAATTTATTATAAAACAAAGATTGTACCCACCATACGTGTTTTTAATAAAATTGACTATCTGTTACAGTCAAATGATTTTACTTATATAACCTCTTGCCTGGATTATTCACAGACACTCCCAAAGGAATGACTGCAAAGAAACCAAGATTTTTCTTTTCATAACACCTTCTTTTAATAATTGTATATAGTTTTACTGCTTAATTTTCCTCCAATAACTACAGAGTTAATTTTTAACTTTCCTTCTTTAACTTCCTCAAACTGCGGTTGCCAGCTTGTTTGGGCCCAATCCTTTTTTCTTGCTACATTTTTTTTTCTTTTCTCTTCTCTCCATGGGCATAGGCATTGTTTCACTACCAATTTAGCAAGGAGGGCGGGCTTTTGACTTAACCCCCCATTTATCTATTTACATACACACATTATATTTTGATGCATTTTATTTAATAATGACATTTTTTCTATGTCCGGACTTAATACATGCTTCCCTTGAGGCGGTAACAACCCCTCAGCACCGAAAACAACAGCATGAACAGCACAGTAAAATTCCTCTCTCGGTCTAGTTTGAGAGAGGGTTTACTACACTTTGGGAAATGGTCCTGCTGGGTTTAGGCAAATTTCAGCCAGTTGGGCAGCCCCAATGTGCCCAACTCGGTTGGCATGATCAGCTCACAATGCCCACAGGGAGGGAGAGACCTTAACCAGCCGTTCCTGTTGCAACGAGGAAGGGCTGGGGTCAGTCTGCTCCTTTAGAGCGTCCTTCTGGAAACCTGCCAGGACCTCATTGTGAGCGGGATCAGACACATCCAGATACACACCAATTGGGGTACAACAGATAGCACAATTTAATTCACAAAGCATATCTTTTGATATTTCTTTCCCTCGGGGCCAGTGGAGGCCGGGCAACAGCTCCCTATTTACTTTCTAGGACCATAATATGAATATATATACGTGGCAGGAGTGCCCTTCTTTGGCATGGGAATCTACCTAGATTCCCCCTTGCCCCCATTATGGATACCGGACAGACAATTACAACCCAGCTGACAGGCATCCCTAAAGGGCTAAATATAAACCACTGAACAGACAGGCTAGCACAGTGGACAAAACATACAACAAAACACATCACACCCCTTTGCCCCTCTCACCAGCAATTCAGGGTGTAACTCTTAATTATTTCAGCATTCACTGGCACATCTACGGGCTGTTAGCTCCAATTACTGGCAGCTAGTTTTGCGGCCCCTCCACTGTCTGCCTATTGCTGACGGGAGCCTTGGCCAACCTTATCTCTAGGGCCACTCCGGGGTTACTCACTTCCCCAGGGTTCATAGTGGCTTCTACCTCGGGGGTTCTAACCCCAAACCTATAACCGACACAAAACAACCTTCACAATACAGGCATGGCGTTGACAAGGAGTGCACCCCTGAGGTGTACAATCCTGTCAAGGTCAAAACTTCCCTTCAGGGGAAACTGCAGTTTGGATCATTTCTGGTATACCAATTCCATGTTTCTAAATATTTACATGTCGACGACCCATAATGTACGTACATATAAGCAGCAGGTGTGCCTTTGGGTGGGACCAGCAGGATTTTTGATCCTTTGGCCCCCATTCTCTCCACAGCTCACTTTTACTCAAGCCAGTCACACCAGGATGCTAACTCGGGGGTCACCACAGTTCTACACTAATGGCCCAACCAGGCCTGCCCTTGTTTCATGGCAGGAACACAAGGGAGCAGGTTCCCAGGAATACTACCTCTGGTGAACCTACAGGCAAGTGGACGAGGGGGGCGGGCTGACTGAGCAACCCGTGGTCCCCGCACGTCCCTCTCCAGCCCTGGGCACCAGCCTTCAAGCCAACGGTGCTGCAGTAGCTTTAGAGCCGACGGTACGGTTTCCTGGGGCTTCCCTCCTCTCTGAGGAAGGGAAGGGAGCTTATGGCTCCAGGGGGAACAAGAGGGACTCTGCGGCCTTTTACAAGGCAGTGCTCAAAGAGCAGTCACAGGGCCATGGGGAAGTGGAGGGGTAAGGGAAACAGGATGGGGAACACACAAGCACCCTGGCTGGTTAGCCACTTACCAAAGCCAGCCAGCCAGGGGAGCTTTCCAATCTCTCTCCAAGCGGGTTGAGGAGCTTCCTTTCCACAACCAACACCACTCCGGCCGCTCGGCCTTATACACACACACACAGGCCGCACGGCCTCACTCACACAGGCACGTTTCCTGGCACAGCTGCCAGGGCGAAAACTGCCCCTGGTCCCTCCCAACCTAGTGGTTCCGGGACGCCGAACGCCCAGCTCTAATAGGCGATCAGTTTCCTCCGGACCAAAGGAGCGCGGTCCGAGGGGCTGCCGGCATTCCAATGGCTGAGACCAATATTCTCAACCTAACCAGAGACTGAGGCCGAAACTCAGTCTACCCCAAAACAAGACTGAGACCTAATTCTCAGCCTAACCCAAATCAGGCCTGGACAAGGGCGTCAAGTGTGTCTGACTTTGTCCCAAGGTTGGATCCAGCTTGTGACTTACCCCAGCCGGAGCCTACGGACCAGTCCTCTCCCAAACCCCTGCAGGGATTTCAAAAGGTCTCTTACCTCTCAGATGGGCCCGGGGTTTGAAAGGGAACTGCCCGCGGTCCTCCCATCCAGGGATGTCATCTGTGGATCCCGGACGAGCCCCCAAATTGTCGTGGAAAAATTAACCACGCCTTTGATTTTGGGTCAGACACAGCCTTGAGGCACCTTTATTATTACAAGCATGCATGCAGGGAGAGGGTTAAGCTTCCCTCTGCCTGTTACAAATTTTACCAAGCTTATAAAGGTTAAAACCGCAAATTAACACGTACTTAGATTTCCTTATTTGGTTTTTCCTGTTATTGTTCTTTGACAGTTTTCGTTGGTAGTCTGTCTGCCTTAAGACCCCTCCTTTGCGGTTGCATTGGATAAGGCTCTTGTCATATTCTAGCTGAGCTTCCCTTAGTTCCCCTTTTTCTGGTTTCTTCATCACCACCACCACCCCTCGCCCCCTTATACAGACAGACAAGTTTTGCAGAAGTTAACCTTTGTCCTATATAGCAATTGAGTTTTGCTAACAGGCCTGGGCCTGAAAGGCGGGGGTTAGGATACAGTCTGCTTCTGACCCTATGGGTGGGGGTCTGGCAAATTCCCTATCACATTACAAATCTTAATTGTTAATAACGCCTTATTGTTTACCAAATTGCCCAATACAACTGCTTCCAATAGAGTTGCACAGCAAGCCCCCTCCCAACTACATGTGCGCCCACCTATGTGCGGCTACATTGTACAAGACTCTTTATTAATTTTCCATTGCTAATATGCTGTTATACTAGGCCATGTTTCACAATTATCAGTAGGCGTTGGTTCCCCTTTCTCCTGTTGGCCTTTCGATTATGCCATACCAGCTATCCTATGTCTTAATATCAAGCTGACCTATAATGGCCTAATGTTAATTATGCTCAGCTAATTCAACTTGGGGCAAGCGGGACACAGTCTGGGGCAAGTGGGACCCCTTAAAATCCCTAACAGCAAGGTTACGGCTTTCATTGGCAATCAGGTTCATTCATGGTTGAAGCCTTACCGATCACTGATCTGCTATTCATCATCATCAAATTGAGACCCTAGGACTTGTTAGACTTGTGTGATGGTAACTGGCTGAGCTGCAGTGAACAAAGGTTTTCCATGCTTGGTTTCCTACTGACAACTCATGTGTCCTTTGGCTGTGATGGTCCATCACAATTGGGACTAGAGAGTGAACATGCTGGATGAAGTGTCCATGTGTAGCCTGTGCCTGCTCAGAAGGTTGCCAGCTGCCCAGGGTGTGATCTGCCATGATTTTGTGTTCACTTACTGAGATGGGAAAGGGCACAACTGATGCATTTCTGCACTTGAGCAGTGCATAGAATTTGAAAGGCTTAGGTGGTGTTTTCCCACTTGTGTTGCTCAGTACTGGAGGGGGATAAATTAACTGATTCATAGATTTTAAGACCAGAAGAGATCATTGTGATAATCTGATCTGACTTTCTGAATAATACAGGCTATATAACTTGTATATATAAAAATGTGCACCTTATTTCTAGTCTGAATTTGTCTCACTTCTGCTTTCAACTATTGGATCTTGTTACACATTTGTCTGCTATGCAAGTGCTGTGCTCAAGTCACCCTTTAACATTTCTGGTAAGCTAAATAAATTGAGCTCCTTGGATCTATCACTGTAAGGCAGGTCTTCCAATCTTTTAATCATTTTCTTGGCTCTTCTCTGAACCCTCTTCAATTTATCAACATCACTCTTGAGTTGTGGGCATCAGAACTGGATGCAGTATTCCACAGTGGTCACACCAGTGCCAGATTACAGAGGTAAAATAACCTCTCTACTCCTACTCGAGAGTCCCCTGTTTATGCATCCCCGGATCGCATTAGCTCTTTTGGCAACAGCTTTACACTGGGAGCTCATTTCCAGCTGATTATCCACCAAGACCCCAGATCTTTTACAATTACTGCTTCCCTGGATAAAGTCCCCCATGCCCCATCCTGTAAATATGGCTTGCATTCTTTCTTACTAGTGTATGACTTTACATTTGGACATATTGAAATGCATATTGTTTGCTTGTGTTCAGTTTATCAAGCAATCCAGCTCTGTATCAGTGACCTGTCCACTTCATTATTTACCACTTGAGCAATTTTTGTGTCATCTGAAAACTTTATCAGTGATCATTTTATTTTCCTTTCAGGTCATTGATAAAAATGTTAAATAGTGCAGGGATCCCATTAGAAACACACCTGCTCAATGATAATTCCCCACTTACCATTACATTTTGAGATCTATAAATTTGCTGGGTTTTAATCCATTGAACACGTGTTACGTTGATTTTGTATCATTTTAGTCTCTAATCAAAATAAGGTGTACCATGTCAAACACCTTAAGGAAGTCTAAGTATGTTACATCTCTTAACTTTATCAACCAAACTCATAATCTCAACAGAAAAGATATCTAGTGAGTTTGACAAAATCTATTTTCCATAAACCCATATTTGATTGTCATTCATTATATTAAACTCCTTTAATTTTTGTATTCATCAAGATTGTGTTTTGTTTTATAGACCAGCATCATAGTGGGATTGTGCTTTGGGGACATCTACTGAAGTGTTCTTAACCAGTTCCCAATGATCATTCACATGTTTCTGGTTCAGTTATTTTTCTCCCGACTGATTTGAATCATAATTGTTCTCAGTTTTCTGAGACTGGCCCTGGATGGATCACCTGGATGGTGATCACCTGGATGGAGATGGATGGCAGGAGAGAGATCACTTGATCATTGCCTGTTAGGTTCACTCTCTCTGGGACACCTGGCATTGGCCACTGTCGGTAGACAGATACTGGGCTAGATGGACCTTTGGTCTGACCCGGTACGGCCGTTCTTATGTTCTTATGTTGCACCTAAGCAACCGCTGATTTGGAGTTCTGTGAGCAATTCCTCTGTATCCATTATGGTCAGGTCTAATACAGAATTCTCCTGTGCAGTATGTAATGCTTTCTGACTTAGGAAGTTGTCTCGAGAGGGAAGGATCTTCCTTGTTCATAGCCGTTTTGGTCCGGGCTTTGTGTCTTGGGGCTGAAGAGCACAGCTGACGTTAAGTATGTCCTCAGTTCCACTGCTACTGACAGGTGATCTCCTGGGCAAAGGTGTTCATTGGCAGCAGAATTAAGGACTGGAGAACAACAGCCTTTTGGTTAATCTTTGAAACAAGTGATTCAGTGATCGATCACTGAAATGAGAGGAGGAAAAAATGTCCATCGGCCTCTACACAGCATCATGCTAATGAGGAAAACCCCACAGGATGGGTTCATCAGTGTTGCCTGCTGACTGCATTTTCACGAGTGATTTATGTAGTAGAGTAAAAGCTTTGGTAGCTTCTGCTTATCAGTTACCATAGCCATAAAACTAAGTTGGGTTTCTTTATTGCGCCATATCGCATAGCAAGTATAAAGGGCCTGATCCTGATCTTTACTTAGAGTGGTGTAAATCAGATGTAACTTTGTAGAAATCATCTGTGTTACACTGGTATAAAGCCACCATTGGGATGGGATGGGATGGATAGTTTAGTGGTTTGAGCATGGGTTAAAACCAGAGTTATGAGTTCAATCCTTCAGGGGGCCCCTTAGGGATCTGGGGCAAAATCAGTACCTGCTAGTGAAGGCAGGGAGCTGGACTTGATGACCTTTTGGGGTCCCTTCCAGTTCTCTGAGATAGGTACATCTCCATATTTATTTTACCATCCGTGAGGCCAGGATTATGCCTTTTGCCTATCTACGGCCCTCAGCACCATCGTATCAGAGCACACGTGATCTTTAATAACACTGTTTTCACACCACCCCTCTGAGGTAGGGAAGAGCTATTACACCCATTTTACAGTGGGGAACTGAGGTAGAGAGACACAACAGCCCAGATCCTCAAAGGCATTGAGGTTCCTAACTTCTACTGATTTATGAGCTGGGCCTAAGAGGCTTGCCTAACATCACTCTCAAAGTCTATAGCATCGCAGAGTATCAAGCCCAGCTCCTCCTACGCTCAGACTGGCTTCCAAACTGCTAGACCGTCCTTCTCGTCTCAGGAATAGAAACGGGGCTGGGGTGAAGACTCCAAATATACCAACCATTTCCACCGTGGCTTCTGCTAGATAGAACCAACTGTGAATAATTTTGCATAGCAAAAAAAAAAAAGTCAGTATATATCAGCGGCCCACCTGCTGCTTCATTTGGGGCCAAATCCTGGCATATTCAGCCCTTAAGCATCCCAAACATCTATTCCGGTGGGAGTTTTGCCTAAGAAAAGAGTGAGCAAGGACAGCAGGTGAAATCCACCCCACTGCAAAGGGCCAGCATTCAGATAGGGCTTAAGTGGTGCCAGGGTCTTTTGCTGACTGGCTGCACAGGGATGAATTTCAGCCTGTACTATGGTGCCTTTTATCAGAAAAATCTCTCGCATTTACATCGGATCCATCTTGTGGTGACCAATTCACCTCTCGCCCTGTGTTCCACCATCTCCGTTGCTCTGCTCTTTCGATATATTTATTATCAGCAGAGCGGGGGTTGCTATGTATAATCTAAGTCCCTTGGCACTTCCCATTCAGGACAGTTTTAAGATGCTTATAACTTTGCCAAACTGTAACCATTCCAGTTCATATTTTCCATGCCAGGTGTCCACCTCAGGCTTTTCACCCTCCCCCGCTACATTTCAGTTGAAATTCAGATGAGAGAGCACCGTGCTGTGGACCCACCACCTGGAACACTGTGGCTGACCCAAGATGGGGGGGATACGTGGTTCCACATGATGACATTTTCTTTGTTTTTTTTTCAATCAGAAACTTTCATCAAAAAAATGATTGAGGTGGTGACGTCAAGCACTCAAAAGTGAGGAAATGCTAGAATCAAGGTTGCCTGTGCGATGCTATTTGTTGTTGGGTAAATGGGGATGCAGAGGTACGAGAGCGATTGGTCGTATACAGTTTCTGTATAGCTAGATGGATGGAAGGATGGATAAGCGGATGAATGGATAGATAAGTAGAGGGTGAGGTGGAGGAATAGGTATGTAGATAAGCAGATAGACAGGTATAGATGGATAAAGGGATAGGGTGAGAGTTATGTAGGTGAACAGAGAGACAGGTAGACAGTGATAAAGGCAATTTGACCTGACTATAGAAACTAGGGGAATGAACTTCTGTAATTGCCTTTCCACTCCTAACAAACCACAAGCTCCTACAAATAAAAACCAATTATTCTTGGAGCAGCATCGCTGTGCTTAGCACATAGATACACTGTGAAGCTGTACCGCTTCTGAGCACTACGTCTATAATTCTGGTTCCTTTTGGGCATTAATGGGATGGTTTTTGGAGCTGCCGCAAAAACATCTCCTACCTGTATGTACCCTGTTTTCTGCAGTCTCCTCTCTCCAGATGTCTGATTTAGCTCCTTTATGACAAACTCCAACAGAAAGCAATGATTAAGAGGGTCTGATGTGGAGACGCGGACAGAAGAATTTCTCTCGGGTCAGTTTCAACGTAAAATAATATATCAGTAGGTTTGTGGGTATTTGTAAGCTCTAGATTAATGTTACGCTCCTGGCAACAGCGAGCAGTATGTGAAATGATACAAAAGATCCCCTCCTGCCACTGAATTTGTTTCATCTTTCTTCTGTTTCGCCCCTGACAACTGCCATAAATTATCAACCTGGAAAGGAGCCCTGGTAATGAGTCCAATAGAACTGGAGCCCTTTATCATCTGTGTGTGACATTTAACTTTGCCCTGCAGTCCTAGGGCAAAATTCCCTCTGTCGCACATTCATAAAGCCGTCTTGTGGATAGGGAACGGAGCTGGGTGAACCAGTAGTAAGAGGACTCCTTGGTTCTGTCCTGAACTCTTCCATTAACTTACCAGGAACTTGAACAATGTTAAGAGAGGCACCATATAAACACGTTGCATTGTTAATAATTTGTTCTTGCCTGCTGTGCGTGCAATCATCCTGGACTCTGATATTATCTAGGACATGGAAAAGCTATAGTATAAATACAAAGGACAAGAAGTACAGGAGGAGATGAGGAGAGACTAAAGGAGCTATATATGTATATAGTCTGGAAAGGAGAAGATGCAATCAAGGAGAAATATGGTCATAGTCTATAAATGTCTTCAAGGAAACAGTATAAATAATGGGAATTATTCAAGCTCTCACAAGGACAAGAAGCAATGGCCTGATGCTAGAGGAACAATGGGATTGGAGCAGTTACTAAGGGAAAGTTATTTACAAGAACGGAACAATAGAACAAGGCTCTATAAGATTTATAGATATAAGTTATATAAGTATCAGAGGGGTCGCCATGTTAGCCTGGATCTGTAAAAAGCAACGAAGAGTCCTGTGGCACCTTATAGACTAACAGACGTATTGGAGCATGAGCTTTCGTGGGTGAATACCCACTTCGTCTGCTCCAATACGTCTGTTCTGTTAGTCTATAAGGTGTCACAGGACTCTTTGTTGCAAGTTATATAAGATGACTAAATGCTCGTTGCTGTGCGCAGTGCCCTCTTCCTCCCCTGACCTCCTGTGTTTATTTAAAAATACCGATTGTAAACTAGTCTGTAGGCTCTTTGAAGCAAGGGACTATCTATTTTTAAATATGTGTCTGTACAGTGCCTAGCACAATGGGGCCACAGTCGCTGTTTGAGGCTTCTGGGTGCTACTGTAAGGCACAAGAACATAAGAAAGGACATAATGGGTCAGCCCAAAGGTCCATCCAGCCCAGTATCCTGTCTACCTACAGTGGCCAATACCAAGTGTCCCAGACGGAGTGAACCTAACAGGTAATGATCAAGTGATCTCTCTCCTGCTGTCCATCACCACCCTGTGACAAACAGAGGCTTGGGACCCCATTCCTTACCTATCCTGGCTAATAGCCATTAATGGACTTAACCTCCATGAATTTAGCTAGTTCTCTTTTAAACCCTAGTATAATCCTAGCCTTCACAACCTCCTCAGGCAAGGAGTTCCACAGGTTGACTGCGCGCTGTGTGAAGAAGAACTTCCTTTTATTTGGTTTAAACCTGCTACCCATTAATTTAATTTGGTGGTCCCTAGTTCTTATATTATGAGAACAAGTAAATAACTTTTCCTTATTCACTTTCTCCACATCACTCATGATTTTACATACCTCTATCATATCCCCCCTTAACATGCTTTTTTCCAAGCTGAAAAGTCCTAGCCTCTTTAATCTCTCCTCATATGGGATCCGTTCCAAACCCCTAATCATTTTAGGTGCTCTTCTCTGAACCTTTTCTAATGCCAGTATATCTTTTTTGAGATGAGACCACTGTGTACACAGTGTTCAAGATGTGAGCGTACCATGGATTTCTATACGGGCAATAAGATATTCTCTGTCTTATTCACTATCCCTTTTTTAATGATTCCTAACATCCTGTTTGCTTTTTTGACTGCCATTGCACACTGCGTGGACGTCTTCAGAGAACTATCCACGATGACTCCAAGATCTCTTTCCTGATTAGTTGTAGCTAAATTAGCCCCCATCATATTGTATGTATAGTTGGGGTTATTTTTTCCAATGTGCATTACTTTACATTTATCCACATTCAATTTCATTTGCCGTTTTGTTGCCCAATCACTTAGTTTTGTGAGATCTTTTTGAAGTTCTTCACGGTCTGCTTTGGACTTACCTTGAGCAGTTTAGTATCATCTGCAGACTTTGCCACCTTACTGTTTACCCCTTTCTCCAGATCATTTATGAATAAGTTGAATAGGATTGGTCCTAGGACTGACCCTTGGGGAACACCACTAGTTACCTCTCTCCATTCTGAACATTTATTCCTACCAAATATTCATAACCAATGAAATGGCAACAATGGGATACAACTTCTCTCTCATTGACTCCCTTTTCCTGTTGTGAGTTGTGTAATGAACTATCTGCTTTTTGCCTTCCACCCAGGGTGACTGTGTTTCAGTGGGTATATCCTCTTCTATATCTGTCTATGGCTAGATCTATGCTATGAGTTAGGGGTGTGCACCTACTGTCACTAGCTCTCATCAAACTTCCGTAAGTTTGCACTCTGCGGAGCTGTGCAGAGTACAAACCCACCTGAAACAGGAGGGTACGTACTCAACATGGCTCAGCAGTGCCTCCACTGCCACTCCCTGTGCTACTGCCACGACACGGCTATTGATACTTGCGGAAGCCTGATGAGAGCGAGTGAGAGTATGTGTACATGAGCAGGGGAATCACACCCCTAGCTCATAATTTAGATGTAGCCTGTATGTGTTTTTAATGTGCTTTTGTATCTTCCAGGATCAAAACAGTATCAGTGCAAAATATTATTAATCAAATCTCATGCTTCAGGGCATATGTACTGGTCAGGAAGGAACTCCACCACTGTATACAACCTTTCACAACTGACTGGGTGCATTATAAAGTGGTTTAATCTCCCCATATAGCATTGTAGTGTTCACTGTTGGATGCAGGACCCCCAACTTGATTTATCAATGCTCTGATCTCGTATCGATAATCCCATGTTCCTCAAAAGTTACAGATGGTGGATAGCAATGTCTAAATTTAGGATCAAATCCTTAATCTTCTTATGGTTTATTCAACTAATGATCCTATTCCTCTGAATACTTTGGATAATGAAAATCATACAGACCCTGCAGTGTGCTCAACTCTCCATTGTACTGTCTCCAGTCCATATAAGGATAGAAATCAAGATCAAAGATTACAGACTCTGGTAAGATTAGGAGGATCAGAAGTATATAAAAAGAATTAAAAATCCAGAAGCAAACATGTTAAATAACAAGCACAGTCAACATTCAGAAAGTGTAAACTGCCGAGTCCTTAAACTGTATTTTCAGTAAAGAATTTCCTTCTGTTTAGCTTCTTAAAGATATAAAGGATAATGAACCTTAGTATAAAATCCTATGAGCAAGACATGGTAGGCCAGATCCCTAGGGAGTTCTGCGATTTACAGCAGTTTAGGGTCTGCTCCAGTACTGCTGTAGCTGTGAAGCACACTCAGTGTGTATGTACTTTTAAAAACCTTTTAAACCTGAGACATGGTGAAAATAGGAATTACTTCAATTCTTCCATAAGTCAAGGGACATACTTGAAAAGCAATTCTAAAGGTACAATTGGTTCCATTCTAACCTACCATTGAAAAATTGTTTAACAGCCTCTTTTTTCCAGCTAAAATTCACCCATTTGCAGAGGGCCATCATAGCTTTATGCACTATGTATGTTCCTCTGCTTAAGTCCCCAGCTGATCTATGTATCCCATAATGCACCACCTCTCCCCAACAAGAAGGTGGATCATGATGCATCATGCAAGATGTAGTCCAGCCAGAGAACTAGACCTATAGAGGAGACTAGGAGCATATGGTTCTTGAACTACATCTCCCATGAGTGGCCATTGGGCAGCATTTCAGAACTGAAATATTTTGGAATTTGATTTTTCACTGAAAATTCAAAATGTTCAGCTGAAAAAAAGATTATTTTTTTTGCCCACTCTATTTAATGCCTGATCTTGTACCATTGACGTTAATTGTACTTTGCCATTGACTTCAAGAGGAGCCGGACCAAGACTTATGCCCTCAAAACAGGTCTTAAGTAGTGCATGTGGCTAATGCTGACTCTCCCCGTGGATGAATTTCACTTTCCACGCATAATGCAGGTGTGGAGATCCCCAGCATTCAGAAACACAAAACCCCCACTGACCCCTGTAAATGCCTAAACTCACTTGACACCTGAGTTTTCAGGGTAAAGGTTCGCTACGCGCATATGTTTCTGACTTTGAGCATGTGCATGATGGCCTCCCTCTATGCATCTGGACACCTATCCCCCACTCCTAAGACCCAGAACGATCCATGAACCAGGGAATGACAGACACTCAGTTGCCCAAGTCGCATGTGGGGCCCTATCTGGGAGACATCAAAATCCACCTGGAGGAGGAGGTGGAGGTGCCTACTTCGTAACTTTTATCCCAGGGGTTATAGCACATATGGGATTTGGGAAAACTAGGTTCAGTTCCCCACTCTCTGCCTACACAATCATTCCCCTTCTTACTCTCTCTGGCCCAATGACTATTTAAGTATTTATCCACAGTGGAACAGTCATTGGGCCAGAGAGACCATCTGAGAATGAATCTTATCCAGTGGTTGAGCTCCCTGCCAACTGTGCTGGATTCTGTGGATCACATTCTCCCATTCCCCATTCTTTATCTAGGGAGTCTAGATACCTAACTCAGCTTTGTGGACCGCAATGTGTTCCTGGATTTTCTGGGCTCCTAATACTTAGGTGTGATGATGCTCATCATTGCAATGCCTAAGCCCCTTTGTGCATCCCACCCCTCGTGGCCTATACCTGCCAGTACATTCTCACTATGGGTGAAATTAATCCCTGAGCAGAGGACCAATTTTTAGGGTTTAATCAGGATTTAGGTGGTGCACATGGGTACATTTCACCCTATTATTCAATGTTATATATCTGATGTCATAGGATCATAGAATATCAGGGTTGGAAGGGACCTCAGGAGGTCATCTAGTCCAACCCCCTCCTCAAAAGGGGACCAATCCCCAAACAGATTTTTGCCCCAGCTCCCTAAAGGACCTCCTCAAGGATTGAGCTTACAACCCTGGGTTTAGTAGACTAATGCTCAAACCACTGAGCGATCCCTCCCCCCAAATTATACTATATGGAGATATACCTGTCTCATAGAACTGGAAGGGACCTTGACAGATCATCAAGTCCAGTCCCCTGCCTTCAGCAGCAGGACCAAGTACTGTCCCTGACAGTTTTTTTTTGTTTTTGTTGCCCCAGATCTCTAAATGGCCTCCTCAAGCATTGAGCTCACAATGCTGGGTTTAGCAGGCCCATACTCAAACCACTGAGCTACCACTCAACTGAAATGCACAATGAGGCAACGTTCAAAGTTTGCACTTGCCACCCCTAATTTTGACAATTCCCGACTTTCAAGTGCTCAACTGTGCAACCTTAATGCTCCCTAACAAAGCTTTTTGTTGGAGCATCCCAGATCTTTTAAAAGAAAAAGATGGAAGAGAAAAAATATAGAGATTTTAAAAGAGGAATTCAAATAATACACCACCCAAGTCATAACTTCTTGCATCTTGACTATTCTGGGTTTGTTCACATGATAGTACTTGAAAACTGGAGCTGCTGAGGTAATTTCTCTAGATTTTTGAAGGCAATTTTTTTTATTTGACCCCCATAGCCAAGATGTGTTGGACTTTAACAGTTCATTCAGCAGTTTTGTCCCTGTAGAAAGGTCTTGTAGATATCAACCAAAGTAATTCACCATCCCCAGTAGATGTCTCAGTTCTGGTACATGAGTTGGTGCACTCAATTCTGAAATTGCTTTTATTTTCTCAGAGCTAGGACTGATCCCCTCTTTGTTTATTGTCTGTCCCAAAAACTTAGTTTGGGGTAGGCAGAAAACACATTTTCCTTGTTTAGCTTCAGTCCAAACTGACTGATTAGGCTTCAGATTTAGTTGAGGGTTTTGTTGTGTTCTTCCATCGAAGGTCCATACATCAGAATATCATCCATGAAAACTACAGCTCCATTTGTATTCAATAACAATTCTGCCATCTTTCTTTGAAAAAAGAAATTTGCCAGAATCCACTCAGGGTATCTAGCTTGGAGAATACTGTATATCCTTTCACTCTCGGGAGGAAGTCATCCAATATTGGGAGGCTAGATTTTTCAATCACAATTGCTTCATTAAGTCTTTTAAGATCCAGACAGATTCAGATTTTTTTCCATTTGTCTTTATAACCGGTACCACTGGGACACACCATGCGGTTGGCTCAGAGATTTTTCTCAATTCTACTAATCTACTCCATTCTCTTTAACTCCGTTTCCATTTTATGAAGTAATGGGCTAGGACAGTGGTTTTCAACCTTGTTTTTTTTTTTGCAGATCCCTAAAATTGTTGAATGGATTACGGAAGTATGGACCCCTTTGGAAATCATAGACATCGTCTGTGAATCCCCAGGAGTCCAGGGACTACAGATTGGAAACTACTGTTCTATGCTAATAACAACCGTTTGCAGATCCCTTAAATCAGAGATTCTCAAACTCTGCTCCGTGGACCATGAGCTCCATTCAGGGGGTCTGCGGATAGTTCCCCCGAAGGTGCGTGCCTGGGCGGCCGCACACAAGAGATGAAGGGCCACCCACCTAATTAGTGGAGCTATGAAGGCGTGGTTCCACTGATTAGGTGCCTGGACCCTGGAGAAGACTCACATGTAAGGTAAGGTAGTGACCTAGGGGGGAATGGGGATAGGTGGGAGGGGTAAGTGGGGTGAGAAGAGGGGGTAGGGGGAATTTGGTATGCGCAGGGCTGCGATGGCCAGAGAAAGAGGTGACTTTTCCCAGCTCTAGGGCTGCAGCTGCTGGGGAGAGATGGCCCGCCTTCCCAGCCCCAGCTCATGGGCTGCCACAGCAGAGGAGAGAGGGCACATCCATCACATTAGAAAGATAAGACTACTGATATTAAAATATGAGTTGTGTGCTTTTATTTGTAGAACAAAAAAGTTAATTATTATTACAGGTTTTTTATATAGCGCTTTTATCCAAAATGCTTTACAATAGTTAGCTAACGGTACAAACAACTTTTGGAAAGATCATTAAGTGGTCCGCCGAGACCCTCAGCAATTTTCCATCAAGTTCTTCCGCCTTTCTCACTAGTCACATTGTGGCTACCAGGCTGCAACTGAGAAGGCTGTTGGTCTGTGGTCTTTTGATCACATACATTCTGAATGCATAGCTTTTGTCTTTTAAAGTTGTTTCTGTAGTGAACTGGCCCATTCAGTTCAGAATCCCTCCAGGGCTAGTCAGAGCTGTCAGGTGACTCAGCTCTGGGAGGGGTTGAAGGTAATTGTAAGTCCCTTCTGAGATGACTGTGCCGTCAGTGCCTGAGTCAATTTTTAAAGTCAACTTGCCATCAATGTTCTTTTTCACGCTGCAGGCCAGTTCTGTGTCATCACAAGTGATAGATCCCAGAAAAAATGGCTCTTGATTGTCTGTAATATAAGTCAACTCCCTGACTGCTGTGGCATGACAAACAGCTGCAAAATGTCCATATTTTGTGCATTCATTACACTGTGCGCCTGTGGCTGGACATGCATCATCTCTTGGCATGTGACTTCTTCCACACTTTGTGCATGTAGGCTGGAATTTGTCCCTCTTGGCCTGGGAGTTTTCTCTCCTTGCATCAGGGATTTTATGATAATGACTTTTAACACTCAAGTGTCTTTTTACAGCTTCTAAGCTAGTTTCAGGGTTTTCAGGTTACTCCTGTCTTTTGTTCTGTTGTTTGACTAGTTAAGATTGCTTTGCTGTCAGTATAGCTGTGGCTAGTGTTAAGTTTTCAATTATTGCTGCTGTGAAAGTTTTTTATCTGTTAACCCAATAACGTGCCTGTCCTTGATATTTGCTTGTTTTGCAGTTCCAAAATCAGTTTTCAGCCAATGTATGCAGAGCTTCTATAAAATATTAAACATTTTCCCTGGGTTCTTGAATACTCTGGTGGAAACATGTTCTTTCATAAAGCACTTTTCTCTAAGGTATAAAGTATGAATCAAACATAGCTGAAATGCTTTTGTAGTCATCTTTGTGACTGTCTTCAGTAAAGTCAAAGGATTTAAAGATATGCTCTGTCTGTTTCCCCATAGGATAAATTAAAGAAATACTTGAATAGCTTTGTAGCAGTTAGAAATCTTGAAAAATACTGGTTCCAGTCTGTCCATTGTGAAGGTTTCTCAAAAGTAAAGGTCTCTGGGGCATTGAAGAGTGGCACGGGGTTAAGTGCCATCCTATGATGCCTGGCTAGAAGGAACATCTTGCAGCATAAAATTCTGCTGCTGGGCTTTTCTGGTGCCTCTCTAGAGTTGTCCTTGGATACTTTGAAAAATGGGAGTTTTAGAGCATTTTGAAAGGGGTAATGGTAAGAAGGCCAATGATTAATGTGCCATTGAAATAACAGAAATTAAATAGCGAACTGTTTCCCAATACTGTAGTCCTTACTCAGGCAAAACTTCCGCTAAGGACTGATTTTAAAACCTGTGAATTTGGCCCTAAAGTATTTTGTAAATATACATGTCCAAGTGAAAGAAAATTCATTGGCAAGCAGTACTACTCATACATGTTTTCTCAACGTGAAGGTTTATAAAGAAATTAGTGGAGCTAAGACAATTCACCTCTAATGAAACCTCAATCTGGGACAATTCCTCAGGTTTGTCATCTAAAAAGAATGGCTCAGGTTTAGGAATATCCCTCACATCCTGATTTAATTGAACGGGACTATTTTTCATTCTCTGCAGCTTGAGGTCTTCAAACCACAATTTGAGGACTTCAATAACTCAGACTTAGGTTAGGGGTTTGTTACAGGAGTGGGTGGGTGAGATTCTGTGGCCTGCATTGTGCAGGAGGTCAGACTAGATGACCATAATGATCCCTTCTGACCTTAAAGTCTATGAGTCTATGTTGATGAGATTCTGCATCCTTTGTTGCTTTTTTCCCTTCTGTTTGCTATGTTTGCAGGGCCGGCTCTAGGCACCAGCAAAGCAAGCATGTGCTTGGGGCGGCACATTTGAAGGGGCGGCAGGGATCCAACATGGGAGATGAGAACCAACAGGGGGCCCTGGGAGCTGTAGTTCCTTGGTTAGCTGCCTACCTATAGAGACAGCCCTGGAGCAGGGAAAGAACTACATTTCCCAGCATTCCCTTGGCAGCTATCAACAGGAAAGGGAGGGAGAGGGAGGGAGGTAGCTAAGACCTCATGCTGCAGCTTGCTGTGAATGGAGAGCTCACTGCTAGAGCGGGGTGGCACTGGGAACAGTAGGGATACCATATTTTAACGTTCAAAAAAGAGGACACTCCACTGGAGGGGTTAACCCCACCCCCTATCCACTCCCTTCCACTTCCCGCCCCCTGACTGTCCCCCACAGAACCCCCAACCCATCCACCCCCCCTGCTCCTTGTCCCCTGATCGCCCCTCCCAGGACCCCTACCCCTAACCACCCCCTGGGACCCCACCCCCTCTCTAAGCCTCCTTTCTCCTTGTCCCCGACTGCCCCCTCTTGAGACCCTCCACCCCCTACCTGTCCCGACTGCCCTGACCCCTATCCATACCCCTGCCCCCTGACAGCCCCCCCCTTAACCTCCAACTCCCTTGCCCCTTGTCCCCAGATCGCCCCCTCCTGGGACCCCTGCCTCTAACTGTCCCCCAGGACCCCACCCTCTATCTAAGCCTCCCTTCTCCTTGTCACCGACTGCCCCCTCCTGAGACCCCCCCACCCTAACTGCCCCCCTAGGATCCCACTCCCTACCTGGCCCCTGATTGCCCCAAACCCAATCCACACCCCTGCCCCCTGACAGCCTCCCCCCAGAACCCCAACCCATCCAACCCCCCTGCTCCCTGTCCCTTGACTGCCCCGACCCCTCTCTACATCCCCATCCCTTGACAGGCCCTGCCCCCCGAATCCCTGACCCATCCGACCCCTTCTGCTCCCTGTCCCTTGACTGCTCCCTGGGATCCCATACCCCTTCTCCAACCCTCTGGCCCCCTTACCATGCCACTCAGACCAGCGTGTCTGGCTCTGTGCGGAGCCAGACATGCTGCTGCGCTCCCCAGCTCCTGAGGCTGCAGGAGCGGGGGGAGCAGGAGAGGGAATCTGGCTCAATTTGGGCAGCTGTTACTTCATTTCTCCCAAATCAAATATACTGATCCACTGTAACTTGCTGTAGAAAAAGTAGGATTAAATTGAGTAAAAAATGCTTCCCAGTGGTTATTAGGACTGGAATTGCTATTTTCAACAGCCATTGCCTTTTATTTTATTTTATTTTTTTAAGTTTCATTTGTTTAAAAGGAAGACAGTGATATTGCATTGGCAAATTCCCCATAGAAAGGAAGAGTGGAACAAAAGAATAACAAAGGCACCTCAACTATTCCTCATTTATGGAGGACAGTCTTATAATATGCATCCAGATATCTTCCAATCACACAAGCTGAAAACTGTTCCACTTTACTGAAGTTCTGTAACAATATGGGAACCAATCCTGTCTGTGTTCTGTGCACATCCAAAATTCCTGCTGAATGACCTTCCCGGGGAGCGAGTTACCAGTGACCCTGGGCTGGGGCAGCAAGATGGTGCAGCGTGGCGAGGGAGAGCCGAGGGCTGGGGCGGCAGCCGGGTGCAGTGGGGGGTGTGGAGCCCAGGGCTGGGGCAGCAGCGGGGTGCCAGGGGGAGTCCAGGGCTGGAGTGGGGGGCAGCCAAAATTTGTCTTGCTTGGGGCGGCAAAAAACCTAGAGCCGGCCCTGTATGTTTGTTGCCATTCCTTCTGTCTGCAACCTTCATTGCTTTGTTCCTTCGGTTTGTTCTCCTCTGGCACTAGTTTACTTCTGACGCCATGTCAATCTCCTCTACCAGATATGGACTGGCCTCATACAGAGCTTCCTTCTGAGTGACAAACACACACGTTGTGTTCAATATAAGATCCTCTAATGCTCTGCCAAGTATGGCTAAGGTTAACTTAAATCAGGTATTTTACACGCAGCATGACTTAGTGCCTGAACAGTGTAATACAGCTCAGCATTCCATTACAGCCTGGCTCTTGGATTCAGATGCTTGTGAACCTCTGGTGCTCAGAACGAGCACTGCAGCTCAGATCCACAAGGGTACTTAGGCACAGGGGCGCCAGAATGGGGAGTGGGGGGGAAGAGGGTTAGAAGCAAGAGGCCATGGCCCTTCCACTTTTTACTAGACATAACGGTGAGCGATGGGGGGAGGGGGCAGACAGGAGAGAGCAGAGGGCAGGATCTTGAAGGGAAGAGGTGGCATGGGGGCGGGAGCTCAGGAAGACGGGGCAGTGTGAGGGCAGGGCCTCAGGGGTAAGGGGCACTGTGGGAGGCGGTGCCACAGTTCAGGCACTGGTGAGCCTCCCACTTTTAGGGAGGTTCCACCGCTCCTGCTTAGGTGCCTAAGTACCAGTTTTGGTGCCACTGTGGTCCACAAAACTCCAGCCAAATGCTGTACGCACCTAAACTCACTCAGAGCCTGAATTTCTGCCTCTGAGCATGTGCACTGTTGCCTAACTCTCGGTGTCTGGGTGCCTATCTCCCATAGCAATTCACAAACCAGGGAAGAGAGGCATTCATCAGCTTACGTCACATGTGGGGCCCCTTCAGGTAGGTGGCCTCTGAGCAAGCCTACCTGGTCAGGTCTTATTCAAATGCTGGCTGAAGAAGGAGGTGCAGTGTCCAACTTCTATCTTTTTAGCCCACTAGTTACTAGGGTTGCAGGAAACCCAGGCTCAATTCCATCCCCTGCCGGAGGGAGAGAAGGATTTGAAGAGGGGTCTTCTATGTCACAAGTCCATGCTATAACCACTGAGCTATGGGATATTCTGATGTGGGGGTCCCTCAATCTCCCCTGCTGAAGTTGTTCCAGTTTGGATGGATAATTAAACAGTTATTAGAGCAGAAGAACTAGGCCCAAGGTCTCCCACCTCTTGAGTGAGTGCCCTAACCACTGGGCTACTGAGTCATTCTTACTGTCTGTGGCCCAATGTCTCCTTTAGCTCAATGGGCAGAAGCCTATGGCATTTTCTGGAGCAGAAAGACCAGTATCTAACCCCAGCTCCCTGTATGTGCTTGTCTGCTGTTTGCATGACATATATTCTTTAAAGACTAGCATCCAAAGCGTGCTGTTGTCTGCAGCACATGGATTTACTAAGAGAGCCTGGACATAACTCCAACCCCAACATGTGGGGGAATTCAGATTCAGATGTGAATGTTGTCACTCAGGCCTATCTGTATAAAACTTTCTTGGATTGTATATCTACACTATATACAATATAGACACTTCGGTTGTTTAAACACCAGACATAGGCTTGGCAGAATTCAAAATGTTTATACATTTGATGGCGAATATCAATGTTTATTTTTAAGCTTTTTTTTTTCTATTTTCATTAATTCATTCACAGTTGCAGGAAATTATGGGAGAGCGCCAGGTGATTATTTAATGGCAGTCATTGATATTCAAAAAGTTAAAACTTGGTAAACTGTTAGAACACACATTGTCAACATCACCTGTCAAACCATACAAAGTAAATATCCTTAAATCAACAAATCATACCCGTTTTTAGGATTCATGTGCTAGTCTACTTGTAACTAGCCTAATTCAAAAGTCTAAATTGCTGGATTTTCACTATAATAAATTCTCAGGCAGCATTTTCCTTACTTTGCCTATGTATACATTTTGATTATTATCCTTGGAAATATTTTCCACTGGTTTGTGTCTGTATGGTAAAAGTGACATTTACAGACAAAAATCTAACCCTTCCAAGTCTAACTATACATGATACATACACTGTGCAGGATGTATACACTAGACATTTACTTAGATTGTAAGGTCTTTAGGGCAAGGACCATTTTTTGTTCTGTTCGTACAGCACCTTGCACACTGGTCTGTGACTAGGACTCCTAGGCACTATTGCAATACAAATAATAAGAAATAATGTAATATACAGTGCAAAAGCCCCTATAAAATCAGGGGCTCCAGAGTGAGAGAAAAAACAGACACTTATGAGCTTCAATCTCCACTTGGCCCTGGCAAATCACAAGTGCTAGGCTGCTGCATATATAGCCCCCAGGCAGTCCTAGAAACAAGGCAAGAATGACTCTCAAGCAAAACATTTCATTGTCTGCATAGCACAGACTCTTAGTTACAAAAATGTGGCTTGTTTGTTTGTTTTTAAATTGGATTTTTAGGGGGACCACGTTACACTTCAAAGAAAGCTGAACACTTTAAGAGATGGAAATGCAAAGTCAAGGCACCTAAACAACCTTAACTCAGCCCTGTGTTGCCACATGCAATAAAAACAGATTAATGGCTAAGGCATTTTAGTGTTTGTGGTCTTAGATTAAAAATGATTTTTAAAGACACTCGGGTTTTTCCCCACACTATGATGTCACTACAGGGCAGAGTTAAGGTTGTTTTGGTGTCTTAGTTGTGCATTTCCATGTCTTAACATGTTTGGTAAATTACTAAGAGTTTCTACACAAAACAAGAAACAAAGAGAATACTACTGTGAGATATTGCTATTAAATTAGAAGATAATATAACATCAACCATAAACCATTTTAACTTTATAGGGCAGATTCACCAGAGCAGTTCCAAGCAGCCTCAGCACACTGGCTAGTTTTATAGCTGCTTTGCATCACCAGAAGGATGCAAGGTGCATCTGGCCCTGAATTTTCAACTGGCTTCTTGGTGGGTTTTTTTTGTTTATTTGTTTGTTTGTTTTTAAAGAGGGCTGTGTTAATGAAACCAGCACTATACAACAGCACAGAGGAGGAGGCCTCCACACTCATGCTTCAGTTTCCCCTGCAGTGCTGGCTCAATGAGCAGTACAGCGGTGGCAGCGACGTCATAGGGGGCCCCTGGAGAAATAACACCCCAGCTAGCACGTGGCCATGGAACCACTAAAGAGCAATGGCCATTAGGGCAAGTAATCTGCTAATAAGAACCCTTGTCAGATGTTGACCGTCCCCCTCAGACCACTGTTTCATTACAACCAATAGAAACGTTGTGTGCAAATGAGCTGTGGAGGAAAGGTGATGCCATGTAGTATTATCTTGGCCCCCACGTAGGTGTTAACTGAGTCATTGGCTTGACAGGGATTTACACCCGCTGAGGATTTGGCCCCATGCTCTCCCATCTCTGCAATAGCTGTCCTGATCAGAGTATGAATAATCGTCATCCCTGTTCTCACACATTCCTCTCTTCTAGTACGTGGTTACCTTTGACATAACTCGGAAGACCCCCATTAATTCTTCTCCACCCCTCCTTTCTCAGAGCTGCCTTCTGAGGGATTCCTGAGGAAACATCATGAGTTCTCTTCCCTCTCAAGTATTTTAATAGGGCACGCGCCCATTTTATCTAAACATTTGGGGTGGGTGAAAACCAAATCACTTTTGACCAATGAGGCGTTGCGTGAAGGAGGAGCTGGTCAGAATCAGAATTCCATTGCCTTTGCAGTCTGGGACTGGGTGGAGAGAGATTTGCTTAGATCTTGATCCAAAGCCACTGAGGTCAATGGGAGTCTTTGAACTGATTTCAGTGGGCTTTGGATTAAGGCCTTGGCTACACTTGAGAGTTATAGCGCTGTTAGTGGCTTTACAGCGCTGTAACTCACTCCCTGTCCACACTGGCAAGGCACATACGGCGCTGTTTCTCCGTGGCTACAGCGCTGCTTGTACTCCACCTCCACGAGAGGAATAAAGAGTATAGTGCTGCTGCTGCAGCGCTGGGGTGCCAGTGTAAACAGGGAATAATCTTAGTACACTGTTACTGACCTCCCGAAGCGTCCCATAATGCTTTTAAGTGAAGATTACTCTCTTGGTTTTGTTGTGAACTCCGGGCTCCGGAGCTGCTTATCAAAAAAACAAACACAGCTACTGTTTGCTGTGAATGAGCAGAGGCAGGGGTTTCCCTTTGGAGCGCCCACAGCTAGTGTTTGCCTGAGGAGAAAAGCAGCGCGGCAGGCGTGAGGGTGGGGTCTGTTTTGGGGAGCAGCTGCTTATCTGGTCTGTGAGGAAAAAAAGCTATTTGCTTTCAGTGAGTGAGAGAGGGGTGGGGGACGGAGTCGGAACTTGCAAGACAGCTGCTGACACAGAGTCAACTCCAAAAATCCACTCTATCTCTCCCCCACACTCCACCCCACCCTTTTGAAAAGCACGTTGCAGCCGCTTGAACACTGGGATAGCTGTCCATAATACACCGCTCCCAACACCGCTGCAAATGCTGCCAATGTAGCCACGACAGTGCGCCGGTAGCTGTCAGTGTGGACAGACTGCAGCGCTTTCCCTACTCAGCTGTACGAAAGGCTGGTTTAACTCCCAGCGCTGTACAGCTGCAAGTGTAGCCAAACCCTTAGCCTTTAAAGTACCAGGAAGTGTGCAAACCAGGTAGAGGAAAAGTCAAACAACCACTCACAGTGAGGGGTCTAAGGGATAGCCTCCTGGCTTAAGACTACAGAGACCTGAATACTAACTCTGGTTATGCTGCTAGGTGATCTTGGGCAAATCATTTCACGCCTCTGTGCCTCAGTTTCCCCATCTTCAAAAATGGA
The DNA here is from genome assembly GCF_020497125.1 of Mauremys mutica. NCBI lineage: Eukaryota > Metazoa > Chordata > Testudines > Geoemydidae > Mauremys > Mauremys mutica. The sequence goes on from NC_059073.1 coordinate 286,952,168, forward strand.
TGCAATGATACTGGCTTCCTTTGCAAAGTGCTTGGAGATCATCTGATGAGAAGGCCTATGTAAGGACTTATTATGTAAAACTGAGATTACTGGACATTTGCCATCATGACCTGATACTTCATCGTTTGTCCTGTTTAATAGCTTTTCAGTGGAGTAAGGCAGCAATCTCTTTAGTGAAGTTTGTAGACCAGTTTCCATTCTAACTTCCTGTTTTCAGTGATTCATAACTTTCTGAATCTTCCACTCTTTTCCCGGCTTGGTTTCTGATCCAAGGTGATATTTTTAAACTCTTGAGCAAAAACAGTTCACTTTATTTCTGGCACAAGGACAGTGTGAGGAAAACAACAATCCTGATTGCTTCTTTTTGGCCCGCTCTGCAGCTTAAACAGGTGGAAGTCAAAAGATGAGATTCTGGCATAGAAATAGCCCTGGCTGAGAAGAAATGCACTTGATGTTCCAAAGGAAATTGGCGTGGACTTGGCTAAGCTTTGGGGCTTCGTGAGTTTCGTGCTGTGCATGCTCAGTATATTTCTATACTGATTTATTTCCAAAGGGTGAAGGCTTAGATTTTATTTAGTGCTAGGTGCCTAACTCCCTTAGGCTCCTTTAGAAATCCCAGCCAAAACTGAACCCTATACAGAGAGCGCTTATGTGGTGCTAGGTGTCGGGCTGGCCCTCAGTGAGTGTGTCTCTCAGGAAAGGTGCACTTTGCATGTGTCCACGGCTGACTTAGCTACACAGTGAAAAGGGAATGTCTATTCAATGCACCCACGTGGACTTTTGCAAGGTGCAAAGGGATATGGGAGCGAGGCTTCATCCTTTACAGAGCCCTCTGCGGCCGGGCTTACCCCATGTGACTTCAAACCCTATTGTGATCTTGGTTTCCCCTCTAGGTGCTCTAACTAACTAACTCACAGCCAGAAGCTGTAACATAATATTTCCCGTCTTGGGACTAACATAAGTCCTCACAACATGTGCAAAACCTGCCTCCAACCTTTGCGGTTGGCTCATGCTCCCTGCAGGGGGTTGTGCTCCCCAGGCCATTGGTTGCTAAGAGGAGTCTCACTGTATAGTATAGCTCACACAGCCATCCTCTTCCTTGAGTCTTTCCCCAGAATCCCTCACTACCGTAACACTGCCCCTTATAACTCCCAGCAGGCCTGATTCCGAGTTAGCTGCTCCCAACCCGTGAGCCCTGGACTCTGGGGCAGAGGTGCAGCTCAGCCTTAACCCCCTCAGAGAATAGCCGCACTGCCTCTGGGAGGGCACCTCCCATCTCGGGGAGACGGACTCGCGCAAGAGTAAGGGGAGGCTAAACTGTGGCCACTGGGATCTCCCTCCCGTCTGCCACGTATTCTCAAAGGTAATCACTAATGGTTCAGATAGCTCTTCAGCCCATGCCTGAAGTACTCTGGGATGTATTTCATTAGGCCCCATCTGCCTCAGATTCAAACACACGTCCAGGAAAGCAGCGCTAGATTAGGAGGTACATTTTGCTGTTAGCGCAAGAACATTTTTCTGCATGCTCAGCTACTTTCAGGTTTTACATTTCCTCCGGCTTACCCATTAGGTTCACGGAGACACTTCCAGCTTGTTTAAGTGGCTTTCTTTTCTACTTAGGATGCCAAGATGCTTTGAGGGCAGCGATAAGAGTGTGTTTGCTGATACAGACTAACACGGCTGCCCCTCTGAAGAGTGTGCACAGTGACTCATAGGGCGTGATGGTGACTCTCATCCATTAAGACACAAGAACTGTCAAACCATTCCAGACAAATTGCAGCATGACATCCAGGGAAACACAACAGAGATGTGAGACATCACTGAAGGCAACTTGAGCGTTGGAACTAAGCCGCACAACTTGGGAGTAGGTCTACAAAGGGGACTTTAGACTCGGCCTTGAAGTGCCTAACATTTAGGTGGCCTACCACTTAGGGGAATCCACAGCCCTAAGATAGGTCCTTGTACAGTGCCAGGGGAGAATTAGGTATCTAAAAATGGTATTCACAAAAGCCAGCATGCCGAGCGGGGCACTGGCTAAACTCGACAGTAGGAAATGCTGAGGAGAAGGCTGTGGCCTATGCCTGGTTGTCATAAACAGATAGTTAAGGGTTAAGGTCTGTTTTACCTGTAAAGGGTTAACATGTAGTACCTGGTGACCACCTGACCAGAGGACCAATCAGAGATAAGATTTTTTCAAATCTCTGTGGAGGGAAGCCTTTGTCTGGGTGAGAACTGTTCTTGAATCTAACAGAGGACAGTCATGTCTCCAAGTTCTCCTGGAGTAGTTTCTACTAATTAATAGTGAGTATTAATTAGAAAGGCAAATTAGTCTTATGATTTGATTTCTATATTTGCAATTGTGTGTTTGCTAAAGGAAATGCTTTATTCCTGTTTGCTGATATTGCTTTTACTGAGAAAAGGGGGAGAGGGGATTCTCTCCAGAGATTGATAAGGTTATACCCTATGAGTGTCCAGCTTGGGCTCATAGAGATTCTGTATTTTCTTTTTATTCTTTAATAAATTCTTTTCTATTAAGGACTTGTTGGTCTTTCCTTGGGTGGATTCTCAGGGAAAGGGGAGGGGGAGGTATCCCTCTGTAGTTGGATCCCGGTATCTCTCCTAGGAAAAGGGAGGGGGAAGGAAGCAGGGGGAATGGTTTGTTTCTCCTGGGTATAAGAACTCCATGGATTTGGGGCTCTTGGAATCCCCTAGGATTTTGGGGAAGGACTGTGTCTCAATTCACATTTCCTAATTGAGTGGTGGCAGCTTACTAGATCTAAACTAGGATTTTAGTTTAGAGGGAAACCAAGTCAGGTCCCCACATTGGAGCCCAACAGTTCCAAGTGGGGGTGAGACCTTTGACATGGTGGCATGTGGGTCCTCACCTTGAAACCCCCCAGTTTCAAGTGAGGGTAGACCCATAACATGGTGGCAGCGGAGTTTCGAACCCATTGTTACAAGGAGTTTTTTTCAGCTGGGTTACGCTGAAGGGAGCTATTCTCTTCTTCTAGAGCAGGAAAGCAACCTGAGAGAAGAGGGAGTCTACAGTTTCAGCCAGGTTGGCTGGAGGGAATTAAGTTTTCCAGCAGGCTTTGTTGGAAGCAGCTTTTCTTTCTGTTTGCTTGGACAGGCAGCTTGAGGAAAAGGCAGTTTTAAATCAGTTTTCAGGGTTAGAAGGAGTTTTTTTTCTCTGCTGACTATGCTGAAGAAAAACTCTTCCCTAGAGGTGTGTCCTTCCTTTGTGATATCAGGTATCACTCAGGATTCCTAAGGTGGGGGGAAGTACTCGACAAAGTACATTCCCATCCAGTGGGGAAAACAGGTTTTGGGGGGGAGACAGAAACCCTCCAGCCAGATTTTTTTTTCCCTGTGTCTTTTGAAATCCTCTGGAGCCAGGGAATACAAATCCCTGAGAGGATTTACTACACTTTTCTCACAGGTACTAAGTAGCACCAGCCGGTCAGCTGGGCTTATTATTGTTTTTTTGGAAACATATTTTCAGCTGGGTTTAGCTGGGGGAAATAAGGTTTTCTAACGGGCTGTGTTAGGAAAGGATTTTTTTCCTTCTTCTTTTCTTTTTTTTTTCTTTTTTCTTTGTCTGCTTGAAAACAGCTAGGAAAGAGGTGTAAGTTTTTCTAGGAGGCTTGTTAGAAAGGACCCCCACTGTGAGGTACTTAGCAAGTGCTAGAAACAGGACAAACCAGTTTTTTTGGTCTTCTCAGTATATCAGCAAACAGCAACTACACATTTGCAAATGAAAAGGTTTTGTTTCTTTTCTATTCAGTCTCTCGGGAATAGAAAGGGTTAGGAATTGGGGGAACCAGTTCACTGAATGCAGAGGGGTGTGGCCAGCACCAAAAAGCAACACCAGCAAGCCACACATAAAATTCACTGACTGCAGAGGGGTGTGGCCAGCACCAGAAGGCACTGTTCCCCATCCCAAGAAATTTCCCACCTACATGGCAGGTGAGAACACTGAGGCCTTCTTCAAAAAGGTTAAAAGGACCTGCCATGGGTACAGCATCCCTGAAGACCAGTACAAGGACTGGTCAGGAAAGAGGACTTTTGCTGTCTATAACAATTATTCCATCCCCATGCTACTGGGGGAAGACTTGGCCAACCATGTGCAGCTGGCCAAGAGGGGGGGAGTGGTCACCCGCGGCCAGGCCAAACAAGCAGGCACTCCCATCCCTGTTCCTGAGCCATCCACCAGGACCCTGTCTGTGTTACCAGAGACCCAGACAGAGGTGGTGGAACCAAATCTCATGCCAACAACTACAGCAGCCATAGTACATCCAGTCCCAGGACCGGAACTGGAAAAGCAACCAGCGGCAGAACCAGCGCCAGCACTGACGCCAGCACTTGCAACTCCACCGCCAGGGGGCGCCAACAGGCCTAAACTGGCAGAAGCAGCAGACAACTCTACCCAAGAGGCTCAGCCAGAGCCTGAAATATCACCTTGTGCACCAGCGGAGAGCGGTCCACAGTCAATGGAAACAACCTCATCACCTACATCGCTCCCAGAGGAATTGGTGTCTCCCGCCTCAAGGGAACAGTTCCAGACAGAGCAGGAAGCCGATGACAGCCTTAAGAAAGCTTGGGCGGCGGCACGCAGCAACCCACCGCCTCTCAGCTCTTCTACCCAATTCCAGTTTGTTGTAAAACAAGGACTTTTATATAAGTACATTCTTTCTGGTGGACACCAGGAAGGCCAGCATCCTCAAAGACAGTTGGTAGTTCCAACTAAGTATTGGGACAAGCTCTTAAGCTTGGGCCCTGACAGCCCAGTGGGCATTCTGGGGTCAACAAAGCAAAAACAGGTTAAAAACATTCCTTCCACTGGGAGGGGATGGGCAAGGACGTTGCCAAGTATGTCCGGTCAAATGCATAAAAAGTGTTCTTCAATGTCCTATCTTGTTGTTTACATACTTAGTAGTATATGTAATAGTGCATGTGTTTAGTTTATCTGTTTATTTTACAGTTCTAGGAGGAAATCACCACCAGTAGTTCCCACTGTTGGCGATTTGGGGGGCGTGTCATAAACAGATAGTTAAGGGTTAAGGTCTGTTTTACCTGTAAAGGGTTAACATGTAGTACCTGGTGACCACCTGACCAGAGGACCAATCAGAGATAAGATTTTTTCAAATCTCTGTGGAGGGAAGCCTTTGTCTGGGTGAGAACTCTTTTGAATCTAAAAGAGGACAGTCATGTCTCCAAGTTCTCCTGGAGTAGTTTCTACTAATTAATAGTGAGTATTAATTAGAAAGGCGAATTAGTCTTATGATTTGATTTCTATATTTGCAATTGTGTGTTTGCTAAAGGAAATGCTTTATTCCTGTTTGCTGATATTGCTTTTACTGAGAAAAGGGGGAGAGGGGATTCTCTCCAGAGATTGATAAGGTTATACCCTATGAGTGTCCAGCTTGGGCTCATAGAGATTCTGTATTTTCTTTTTATTCTTTAATAAATTCTTTTCTATTAAGGACTTGTTGGTCTTTCCTTGGGTGGATTCTCAGGGAAAGGGGAGGGGGAGGTATCCCTCTGTAGTTGGATCCCGGTATCTCTCCTAGGAAAAGGGAGGGGGAAGGAAGCAGGGGGAATGGTTTGTTTCTCCTGGGTGTAAGAACTCCATGGATTTGGGGCTCTTGGAATCCCCTAGGATTTTGGGGAAGGACTGTGTCTCAATTCACATTTCCTAATTGAGTGGTGGCAGCTTACTAGATCTAAACTAGGATTTTAGTTTAGAGGGAAACCAAGTCAGGTCCCCACATTGGAGCCCAACAGTTCCAAGTGGGGGTGAGACCTTTGACATGGTGGCATGCGGGTCCTCACCTTGAAACCCCCCAGTTTCAAGTGAGGGTAGACCCATAACACTGGTGTCTGACTCTGGGCCAGAGAAAAGCGCCTCCTTCCACAGGATTGACAGTGGTGAACCTTGTCCTGGAGTTAGGCGCCTGAGCCAGTTCAGCCCTTTCTTGCAAAAAATTGAGGTGGACGCAAGGGTGCTGGAACAATTTTTATAGTGGGAGTGCTGAGAGCCATTGCATCAAATTGTAAACCCTGTATATGATGAAAACTACTTCAAGCCGGGGGGTGCGGCAGGACCCCTAGTTCCAGCGCCTGTGGATAGAGGAGCCCCCCTTTATATTCTAATTGTTAGAGCACTCCCCCCGCCCAGATGCAGAAAACCTAGATTCAAAGCCCCACCCTACCTGAGTCAGAAACGTGTTGCTAGGTCTCTTACTTCCTACATGAGTGCTCCAACAACTGGGCTATAAATTATTCGGCCTGGGTCTTTCTTGTTGGAGCTGTTCCACTTTGTATGAAATACTTCAATATTAACTAGAGCAGGGACTGAGAGCTGGCTTTCCCAGCCCTAATCACTGGGTATAGAGTCATTATCACTCTCTTTCTGATCCCAAGATTGTTCGTGGTGTTTAAAACAAACAAAAGGAAGTATTTCTTCACACAACGCACAGTCAACCTGTGGAACTCCTGGCCAGAGGATGTTGTGAAGGCCAAGACTATAACAGGGTTCAAAAAAGAACTAGATAAATTCATAGAGGATGGGTCCATCAATGGCTATTAGCCAGGATGGGCAGGGATGGTGTCCCTAGCCTCTGTTTGCCAGAAGCTGGGAATGGGTGACAGGAGATGGATCACTTGATGATTGTCTGTTCTGTTCATTCCCTCTGGGGCACCTGACATTGGCCATTGTCTTTAGACAGGATACTGGGCTAGATGGACCTTTGGTCTGACCCAGTATGGCCATTCTTATGTTCTCAAGTTCATTTCATACCAAAAAAACAAAAAAGCTTCCACAGGAGACACTGAGAGAGTGGTTGTGTTAATTTAGGTGGAAGATATGGGCACAAAGAGTTAAAGGTGTTAACATGTCCCACATTAAACAGTGGTGCTCAAAGTTTAAAGTTTGGTACACAGAGACCTCAGCATGCTTAGCACCATGAAGACATCCTTTTATTAAACGTACAGAAAAGAAGGGGAAGCAGTTAAAGCATTTGAAATGTCAAATATTCCTTTAGCTGGAAAGAGAAGAGAGAAAAAACCACAAACCTTGTTTGATAGTCTTTTAGATGGTTTCAAAGACGTTAACTGTCCGTCTAGGGGAAAAGAGAAGTTAATCAAGATGAGCTGGAGCTGTGCGGGCTGCTGCTGCTGTTAAAATCTGATCCTGTTTCCTAGAAGAAAAAAATAAGACTAACACACACAAAGGGGGAGAGGAAAGAAGAGCAAGGATAGAAAATGCAGCTTCTGTCTCTGGTGTTGACTTTCACTCACAAGCTCGTTGCTAGAGAAACCCAAGCACAGCACATGGTCTGATCAACCTCTCTGAGACCCGGCAAACTCCTACCAGCATGGCACTGTTTGGGGCATTGCTTTTAGTCACCTCTCTGGTCACAGACTGATTACAGCCTTGGCCGGCTAAGCCAGACTTTGATTGGCCAGAAGGAAAAAGGAGGGGGATAGGCAGGAGGGGAAATAAGGTGAGGAAGGAAAAGTACATATGGAGGAGGAGGAGGAGAGAGAGAGACTTGCGTACCATGGGGTGTTTGGGATTTAGCCTGTCAGGGTTTCCTCCCCACTCTGAACTCTGGGGTACAGATGTGGGGATCTGCATGAAAGACACCCTAAGCTTATAAGTACCAGCTTAGGCACAAATCCTTTCCTTGTCCTTGGACGGTATTGCTGCCACCACCAAGTGATTCAGACAAAGACTCAGGAAAAAGACCACTTGGAGTCCATATTTCCCCAAAATATCCCCCCAAGCCCGTTCAACCCCTTTTCTGGGGAGGCTTGAGAATAATATACTAACCAATAGGTTAACAAAGTGAGCACAGACCAAACCCTTGGGTTGTTGGGACACTAAAAATCAATCAGGTTCTTAAAAGAAGAACTTTATTATAAAGAAAAAAGTAAAAGAAACACCTCTGTAAAATCAGGATGGAAGGTAATTTTACAGGGTAATAAAAAGATTTAAAACACAGAGGATTCCCCTCTAGGTGCAACTTTAAAGTTAGAAAAACAGGATAAACCTCCCTCTTAGCATGGGGAAAATTGACAAGCTAAAACAAAAGATACTCTAACACATTTCCTTGCCTTTACTTACAATTTTTGTAATTTTAGATGTATTATTTCAGGTATCTTTGTAGGAGCTGGTTTACCTGCTTGGTCTCTCTCTCTCTGCCCTGAGAGAGAACAAAGAAAACCTTCCCCCCCCCTCACAGATTTCAAAGTATCTTCTTTCCCCATTGGTCCTTCTGGTCAGGTGCCAACTAGGTTAATTGAACTGATTAACCTCTTACAGGTAAGTGATTCTGTACCTCGGGCCAGGAGGGATTTTATGTTACTGCATACATAAAGTTTGTTACCCTTCCCTTTATATTTTGACATAGCCTGAGCTGATGGAGGTAATGATGTTATCTGGATCCCTCTCTCTGGCCCAGTCTGGTCAGGACATGTCTCAGGATTGGGACAAAGAAAGTCCAGGGTCTCAGAAGATGGTGAGAGTGGCAGCCATAATAATGAAGCTCCATCTAGTAGACATTTTTTCTCCCTTAAGTCACTTGCTTAAGGACCCCAAAAGGGAGTGGTGGGTGGAATAGCCCCTCCTCTACTTATTTGATCCACCAATTAGGCCTAATATCCAACACACCAATTTTTGTTTATTAATTTGTGGTCCTCAGTTTCTCTTGTTTACCAGCCACCATCTTAACACAGTCTTTGAGTTACATCTGGAATCCTCTTTGTTTGGACTAATTCAGTCTGTCTCCCTTTCATACCTTTTCCCACCAATGTTTGTTGTTCTGGGTTATTTTGACATATTATGAACTTTCACTCACTTTTTACAGTTGCGCTCACAATTAGGGTAATTTGTAGGCCCCGTTATTACAAGAGATCCCCCTCCTGAAATAGCCTGCAGCCCAGAGACTAGGGCATTCACCTAGGGGGTAGGAGAGCTGGGTTTGAGGCTCTGCTCTGAATCAGGCAGCCTGAAGCCTTGAACATGGTTCTCCCAAATGCTCTAATCACTGGGCTATAAGGCACAAGGAAGAGTAAAACCTCCTCTGCTCTTTTGTGTGGAGTTTAGTCCAGCTGGTGGCTCTGAGAATGCCCGTTGGATCAAGCCCTGCAGACAAGATGGGAGGGGGAATTCCTAGTATAATGATCCTGCCGAGGGTCAAACACCTGAGTTGTCTGGTGGGATCAGCTGTAGGTGGCTTTGTGGGTGCCCACTGGCAGAAACCGTGGTGCCTAAGCGGCTTTACCAGAGGAAATATAGGTGCCTTGAGGGTTAGGTGGCAGCTGAGCAGGGATTTGAAGGATCTAAATTTTGGACTTAGGTGCCTATATACCTTTGTGCTCTAGCCCTTAGCGTAGTGCTGTTATTCTAGCACATCAGCATGTTCTGGTGCATAGAGCAGGGGACTGGGAATCAGGAGACTCAGAGTATGTCTACACTGCAATTAGACACCTGTAGCTGGCCCATGCCAGTTGACTCAGACTCCCGGGGATCAGGCTAAAGGGCTGTTTAATTGGCAGTGTAGATGTTTGGGCTCGGGCTGCAGCCTGAGCTTTGAGACCCTCCCACCTCGCAGGGTCCTAGAGACCGAACATCTACACGGCAATTAAACAGCCCCTTAGCCCAAGCCCCGCAAGCCTGAGTCAGAAGGCACATGCCAGGCATGGGTTTCTAACTGCAGTATAGACATAGCCTCGGGTACTAAATTCCCGTGCTGACACTGACTCCTTTTGAAGCCTCGGGCAAATTACTTAACCCCACCGTGGTTCATTTTCCCCACGGGAGGGGGTGAATAAAATTGACCAAGCCTACGTCACAGGCTTCACCAATAAAAGCCAGATAAAAGCGGGTGTAAATCAGCAGAGCTCCGCACCAGGCGACGATCTGGCTCTTTGCGTTTGTGAAGCACTTGGAGCTCTTTGGAGGGAAAGCCCTTTGGGGGGAAGGCTAACTAAATATATTTTGTCACCTTTAAATCTCCTATAAATCTCACTGAATGGCTCAGTCAATGAATCAGTCTACGTTTCTCCATACTAAGAATGTCAGTGTGGAAAATGTATGTTGCATCAGTATTCATGGGAGTCCTTTGAAATCTAATTCCAGACAAAACCCTTGGAAAATTCATGCAAGGCAAGTGACATAACTAGGTTTTGGTTCATTACAGTGAAGATTTTTGCTTCTGTGGCTGCCTCTATTCAGCCAGAATTTATAGATCATCAAACACCCTTTTCTCTAGGGGCTTCCTTGGCTAAACCTTTTCTAATTGCACCTTTTAGCAAAGTAGCATGGGCTTAGGTAACAATACTATGAACTTTCTCTAATCAATGCAATCAACAATTGACAGCAATCAAAGAATGGAAGGGTCTCATTTCCAGGGAGAGACGGGGGTGCTGTGGAAGAGCAGAAGGTTACTGGCTCGACAGGTTGTATTCTTGGATGTTCAGCAAAGATGCAGGAAAGAAGGAAACAAACACGTGAAATACAGGCAGGGATTGTGGGGGCAAACAAAAGGACAAATTCTGCTCTGAGAGGCACGTACATCATTTGTTCCAGCCGCAGATTCCCAGGGGCCATTCTGACAGACTGGAATTTCTCTTTCTCCTTCTGCCACTGTTGGGGGGTGCAAAGCATCCTGCATAGACCTGAGGATCAGGGTCTAAGGTGCTGAAATAGTTCATTACTAAAATCATCATAAAATATCATGAGTTCAAACTGATTTAGACCTGCGTCAATGGGGAGGACATGAGCCAGCTAATCTGAATTGATGGGATCTGGAGCAGCACGCCAGCATTGGCAAGGGATGGGCTAAGTGACCCAATTCCATCCCTAGCACCTATGATTCACAGGGTGCAGTATATTGTCCATCTCAGTCACAGGCAGCAAATGAGCAGCTTTGGTTTTATGGTGCTCAGAAGTAAGAAATCTTTTGGAAGAAGAAGGCATTTGTCTCCCCGTGGGAGGAATCAATTACAAACAGAACTAACAGCTAAGCCAGACAAAATATTTTTTGGCCCGTCTCCTGGGGTGATTCCCCTGAGAATCTTTTCCAGCCTGAGTAAGTGACCACCACAACTCCAGGTGTTCTTAACAACCACCGTACTTTATTCGATCCCTTCAGCAGGCCACAGCCTGGGGCGCTATTACAGTACTTCCCCCAACTTGTCTTCTGGCCAAGGGCAGGGCATTATTATTATTAGCAGCAGCCAGTCCTACCTACTCCTACCTCCCTTCAGGCTCCCTACTCTAATTTCTAGCACTGCCTTCCTCTCTGCTTACATAATCCCAGCTGCTGGGGTGGGGGTGACTTCCACCCAATTAACCCCTCAGCTGTATCTCTGCTCAGTCAGTTAGCGCCCTCTGCCAACTGCCTGCCTTTCAGCCAGGTCCCAGTCAATGTATACTGGCGGGGATTTGAGTGAAGGGCACTGAGTCACTCCTAAATCAGGACACCCCTGGTACACACCCTTTCCTGGACAGCAGTTGTTCTGCATACAGCAGCTGGGGATTGTACCTCTTTCATTGATAACAATTATGGCACAGGATATTTCCCATTTTATGAGGTGCTGGTGTCTCAAGGTTTATCACAGTATCATAGAATCATCGGACTGGAAGGGACCTCAAGAAGTCATCTAGTCCAGTCCTCTGTACTCCTGACAGGACTAAGTACTATCTACACCATACCTCAGAGGTGTTTGTCTAACCTGCTCTTGAGAATCTGCAGTGATGAAGATTCCACAACCTCCCTAGGCAATTTATTCACGTGCTTAACCACCCTGACAGTTAGGAAGTTTTTTTCCAACCAAAACCACTCTTGCTGCAATTTAAGCCCATTGCTTCTTGTCCTATCCTCAGAGGTTAAGGAGAACAATTTACTACCCTCCTCCTTGTAACAACCTTTTATGTACTTGAAAACTGATATCATGTCCCCGCTCAGTCTTCTCTTCTCCAAACTAAACAAACCCAATTTTTTCAATCTTCCCTCATAGGTCATGTTTTCTAGACCTTTAATCATTTCTGTTGCTCTTCTCTGAACTTCCTCCAATTTATTCACATCTTTCCTGAAATGTGGTGCCCAGAACTGGAAAAAATACTGCAGTTGAGGCCTAATCAGAGCGGAATAGAGAGGAAGAATTACTTCTCGTATCTTGCTTACAACACTCTTGCCAATACATCCCAAAAGAATGTTTCCTTTTTTTGCAACAGTGTAACACTATTGACTCATATTTAACTTGTGATCCATATGACCCCCCCGATCCCTTTCCTCAATACTCCTTCCTAGGCAGTAATTTCCTATTTTGTATGTGGGCAATTGATTGTTCCTTCCTAAGTGGAGTACTTTGTATTTGTCCATATTGAATTTCATCTTATTTATTTCAGATCTTTTCTCCAGTTTGTCCAGATCATTTTGAATTTTAATCCTATCTTCCAAAGCACTTGCAACCCCTCCCAACCTGGTATTGTCCGCAAACTTTATAAGTACACTCTCTATGCTGTTTTTTAAATCACTGATAAAGATATTGAACAGAATTAAACTCCAAATTGATCCCTGCAGGACCCTACTTGATCTGCCCTTCTAGCTTAACTGTGAACCATTGATAACTACTCTCTGGGAAAGGTTTTCCAACCAGTTATGCATCCACCTTATAGTAGCTCCATCTAGGTTATATTTCCCTAGTTTCTTTATGAGGAAGTCATATGAGACACTATCAAAAGCTTTACTAAAGTCAAGATATACCATGTCTACTGCTTCCCCCCTATCCACATGGCTTGTTACACTGTCAAAGAAAGCTATTAGGTTGGTTTGACATGATTTGTTCTTTACAAATCCATGCTGACTGTTACTTAACACCTTATTATCTTCTAGGTTTTTTGCAAATTGATTGTTTAATTATTTGCTCCATTATCTTTCCAGGTATTGAAGTTGACTGGTCTGTAATTCTCCGGGTTGTCCTTATTTACCTTTTTATAGATGGGCACTATATTTGCCCTTTTCCAGTCCTCTGGAATTTCTCCTGTCTTCCATTACTTTTCAAAGATAATCACTACTGGCTCAGATACCTCCTCAGTAAGCTCCTTGAGTATTTCAGGATGTATTTCATCAGGCCCTGGTGACTTGAAGACAGTGGCCCAGAGAGGGACTTGTTGGTCATTGACAAACAAAAGCCTCCCTAGAATGGTTGAATCCCAGTCATTCCTGGGCCAAGTCCTCAGTATACCATTATTTATTGGGCTGTCGGTTAATCTCGGTTAACTCATGTCATTAACTCAAAAAAATTAATTGTGATTAAAAAAATTAATCCCATTGTTAAACAATAGAATACAAATTGAAATTTAATAAATATTTTGATGCTTTTCTACATTTTAAAATATATCTATTTCAATTACAACGCAGAATACAAACTGTACAGTGCTCATTTTATATTATTTTTATTACAAATATTTCCACCGTAAAATGATAAACAAAAGAAATAGTATTTTTCAATTCACCTCATACAAGTACTGTAGTGCAATCTCATTATCATGAAAGTGCAACTTACAAATGTATTTTTTGTTACAAAACTGCACTCAAATACAAAACAATGTAAAACTTTAGAGCCTACAAGTCCACTCAGTCCTACTTCTTGTTCAGCCAATCGCTAAGAGAAACAAGTTTGTTTACATTTATGGGAGATAATGCTGCCCACTTCTTAAGTATAATGTCACCTGAAAGTGAGAACAGGCATTCTGCACACCTTTACCAATCTTAAAAGTTTTGCACAACAAGTAATGCCCTCATGAACATGCGGGCAGCCTTCATTATCTTGAGAACTTGCCTTCAGTGCCAACCGTAAAAACCCATCTAGCCTCCAAAGAGATAAACAGAAACATTCTTAGAGTGGGATTTTAAAAGGCGGCACCACCATCCATTGAATTTCAATTGGGGTTTAGCCTGTCTCCTTTAGGTTCCTTTGAAAACCCCATTCTGAAATATGTCATGACTGGAAGCTCTCTTTAAGTCACTGCACTCTGTATGACAATGGTATTTATCTTTATGCTGATGTTATGTCTGTCCTTATGCTGAACTCTTCCTAATTTTGCTAATCATCTCTCTGCTTCTAACTAACTGGTGGGCATCCCCATGTGGCTGGAACGGAGAGGCCATAGTGTTCTTCTTCCATTAAGTGTCTGGTTCTTCTTTGTAACCCGATCATGAAGATGGACATCTACAGCCCAGTTCTGTCACTCTCACAGCCTATGTACAGTCTTTAGGATTAAAAAGCCAAAGCAAACACTGCCTCTGTGAAGAGCTAGACTCAGACAACTATATACAGATGTCTCTCTTTCATACAGCATTCCCGTAGCAGCCATCCTGTATGGTGATGGGTGTGCAAGGAGTCCACCCTGCTCACAGACATCTTCTCTGAGCCTGAGTTCCCCTTAACCAGACACAGCCTTTTAGTGGTGCTAGTCCCCACAAAGAGCCCCATCTATATCAGTGGGCTAATCATCTATGGCTGCCAAGCCTCCAGGATTGTCCTGGATGTCCAAAAATTAATTTTTAATTAAAGATTATGTCATGTAATGAAACATCCAGGAATATGTCCAACCAAAACTGGCACTTCGTCAGCAAAACTTTTGTCAGTCAGGGGTGTTAAAAAAACCCACATCCCTGAATGACAAGTTTTACCAATGAAAAGCACCGGTGCGAACAGCGCTTTGTCGGCAGGAGCCAACAAAGCCGCTACTGCTCCTGGGGGGTGGAAGTTTTTTGTCTGCAGAAGAGCTCTCTCCTGCCAACAAACAGCAGCTACACTGCGCACCTTTTTGTGGCACGGCTGTAGAGGCACGGCCGTGTCACTAAAAGCCTTGCAGTGTAGCCATATCCTAAGACTATCCTGTGCCTTCATCCCCCCTCTGTTAAATGGGGGTGGTAGCATTGCCCTACCACACAGGAGCATTGTGAGGCAAAAATCCCTTAGTGATTGTGAAGCGCTGAGACACCAGGGTGATGAGGGCCATAGAAATAGAGAGGTATTCTGAGCTCAGGCTAAGTTTACAGGGCTGGCAATGAGGGGAAAGCACCTTTCTAGCTCTTCAGTGAGCAAACATGGTGCAGTGATAACCGAGAATGTGGGAAACACCACTGGGTTCTTTTTACAAAGTCACCTCGCAGAGTAGAACTGTGCTTTTGGGTGGGGGAGGATTCATTCCGCCTGCATAAGCCTAGAAATAAGCTGAGCCACAAGGAGGTTGGGGAAATGGTAGCCCAAAGTCATAGAGCAGGGCTGCCGTCTAGCTCCTCCCCACACGTATGCAGCCTATGGGCTAGAAAAGTAGCTGCCGTCCCACCCCCGCCATTTGTGTAGTCTAAATACATATCCCCAGCCATCCCCCAAAATGGCCTTCCGTGCTGGCTTTGCATAGGCCATTTCCACAGTGTCCATGGGGCGTATAGGCACCTCTGTGCTGCCGCTAAGACTTTGTCTGTACGGCAGCTGGGAGGGTGGACAGACAGGCCCTAGCTGCACTGAAGCTAGCATGCTAAAAATAGCGGCGCACCCTGAGCAGCATGGGTGGCAGCTCAGGCTAGCCGCCCGAGTACACCCCCACCTGAGACGCTGTGACCCAAACCGCCAGCCATGCTGTCATGGCCACACTGATATTTTTAGTGTGTAAGTTTGAGCAGAGCTAGTGCATGTCTGTCTACCTGCACTGGGACGCACCCTCCCAGTTGCTGCGTAGACACACCCTTGGCCAGCCAGTCCAGCCTCTGTATGGGCCATAAGTGGTGCAGAGTGAGTTTCACCGCTTTGTTATAGATCTATCCAGTTTAACCTTGATTACTGTCACAGGGTGACATTGGCCCTTTAAGAGGGAAGACTCCAATGGACCTCTGATGGGTCAGCTGACCTCAACTAGGCTTAAAAGAGGACACTTGGGCCCCACAGCAGTGAGATTAGCAGGTAAAAGCTGCTTGAGATAAGGAGGCTGGAGAAAGTGCTGTGGTCCTTCCTTGGGATAGGAGAGGAAATGTCAGGAAGACAGTAGAGGAGCTAGCCTGCTGTCCTTCCTAAGCTGAAAGGTCCTGGCCAGAAAAGGCTGATGGCTAAGAGAAGTACAGGGAGATGCCTGCTGGTTCTCTGAGCTGGAGAGGTGAAGGCTGGGGGTAGGTGGGGTGTTGTAGCTGTGCCTGATGGATGAGCCTGGTGAGAGATGCTGGAGCTGTACCAGGGATCCCGAGCATGGAGGCAGAAGCTGGGACTGTACGTATTTGTGTGCTGATGGTCTGCTTGGGCTTGAAGACTGAATGTGTGGTTTGGACTGTGCTGGGAAATTCTGGGTTATGGATGTGGGAACTTCTGTTATGGTTTATGTGCATGGGACTTTGGTTTATAGTTAACCTGCAAGGGATATATACACACACACACTTGGAAAGCCTTTGTGGACTATTACTGGGAGCCACTGAAGGAGAAACTGAGGCAGCTGCATCTATCATGCCATGTCCTCATGTTGGAGGGTCTCCAGGTGGATTTGCCCTGTGATAATTGCCCAAATATGAAGGGGTCTATTGAGTAAGTTTGGCTGTTCCACATTTATTAACTCTCAGTTTGTCTTTATTTACATGGAAGTAGGTGGGATAGATACACAGGAAAATTTCAAGTAATTAACAGGTATTGGAAGGGCATGATCCTGCTTTGGAAAGAGGGAGCCTCGGGTAATTTCTCCTCTGACAGGTGAGATTGCATTGGCCATGAGTCTCCCCATTCCTCTTTGCAGGTGCTTCACAAATAAAAGGCTACTCCTCACCTATGTAAAACGCCACATGAAAAAGAAATGCAGCAGCAAGTTGAGACACAACCCATTCATAACACTCCTGCAGACCTGGACCAGTTCTCACACAGCAGATGATGCATCAGTCACGCCTCCTTAGGTGATGTTCCAGGCTATCAGCACTGGTCACACGTTAAAAAGAATATCTATTAAATTTAACATTGTCTTGTAGTTTGTGAAACAGAAGCATGGAAGGGCTTTTTCCCCAGAGGAGGGCGGGGTCTGTGAGTTCCTCACCGAACACCAGGGATTCCTGGGGAAGGATCTCTACATTATTATGACTGGAGTAGGAGAAAGTAACACATATTTTCCTCCAGTCTTTGCCCTGCAATAATACCATGGCCATTCAGCTTAGATTGTTGGATCTTTGGAGTGGGGGCTGTCTGGTACATGGCTATGCAACACGCTGCACAATGGGGACCTGATCCCAGAATAGCACTTCTTGTCACTACCATGGTGGAAATAGCAAATATTAATAGGACTTTGCAGTTGTCACCTGTGTGTATGAAGTAGCCACATAGACCTCACAGCTATATATGGGGAAATGCCTCAGGATCTTCATCTCTCAAAATTACAAGCCCTTACCACCTTAGCTAAAGGAGAAGCTGTTTTAGCGATAGCAATTCCATAGTTGAACTCTAAAATCACCACTCAGGCACCCAAATACCCAGGTGAGATTTAGTCTAAATAGAGCAATCAGACACAGGGTGGGAGGAAGGAGTAGAGTGCACACGCAGAGCGAGCAATGTGCTGGTAGCCAACACTTCCATGATGGTTTGGGGTGGGGTTAGTTAGGAGTGGATCAGATAACTGGCAAGAAAGTGAAAGGTTGGGTGACGGGGGCAGGATAGGGAGAAGTGGGGCAGGTTTGGAGTGGAGAGATGGTGGGTGATGGTTGGAGCAAACACCCCATCAGCACAGGGCATGGAAAAACCAGTCAACACTGCAGAAAGTTCTCTGAATGGCCGAAGGGCCTCACATTGGGTGCTGCTGCTCCTACCAACTGGAGCTTCTGACAGGGGCCTCTCTGTTGTTTTTCACCTAAGGCTGCATGGGTGGGAAGGTAGGGCCCACCTGGGTAAAAACCATGTAAAAACGGCACCTCCTTATCCATTTGATCAGCCCCCTCTTTGATGCATGCAAATCTGAAAACAGGGCTCCTCAAACTCCAGCCAGTAGTGTCTGTTTGCTTGGATGGTGGGGGGGAGGGCGGGAGTTCACACTGCTGAACAATAGGAGACTGAGATGTTGCCAGAACATCTTGTTATTCAACAGTCTAGTGACACAACAGGGCAGGGAGCTAATTCCAGTCTCTTTGTGGAACTGTTGTGGTCCAGGCCATCTGTTCTAACATCCTAATTTACTGACAAGCCAACATGTTCCTGAGTTTTTTATTGATAAAACTGAAACCATTTAGAGCCCATTTGGAATAAAATTCTATCCACGTAGCCTCCCATTGGTATCTACACCAACCATATAAATCTATATATAGTTCCATTTATTTTCATACTAATTTTGAAATGTTTAGGTATCTTAAATGCTGTCATTGAAAAGATTTCCTTGACTGCATCCTGTTTAGATCCAGGGAACACATAGCTTTGTAAGGAATGTAGGGAAAGGATAATTGTTATTTTATTAAAGCCGTTTCTGAAGGCCCAAAGTGAGAGCAGGGACTCCTTTGTGGTAGACACTGTACAAATACATAAAAGACAGTGAGTGCCTCCAAGACCTTACAATCTAAGGAATAATCAACCCTAGCTCTCCAGCAGTAGATCGGAAAGCACTTCACAATGGAGGTCAGTGTCATTATTCCCATTTTACAGTTGGGGAAACTGAGGCACAGAGCGGTGCAGCAACTAGCCCAAGCTCAGCCAGCAGGCCAGTGGCAAGGCCATAAATTGAACCCAGTCTCCTGAGACCCAGGCCAGTGCTTTATCCACAAGGTGACAAGGGGTGGTGATCAGTCAGAAGCTGATCGGCAAAGCTGGGAATAGAAGCTGGATCCATGTGTCCTGTGACCCACAGCAGAGCACTGCTAGCCACTCCGGCTCACAAATGCCTAATTTATGACCCTGCTTATTTCCCTCCAAATGGAAATTATCACCCCCTAATTGCAGTAGAAAAGGCTTGTTTGCTCATCTAGTCCATTTCCCAGGCAGTGCAGATGGAGCGGAGGGGCCGTGAAAGGTTGTTCCTTATGGTGTATTTCTCAACAATTTGTCTAGCCTCATGCTAAGTGACTCAAGAACACCATTATTCCTCTGCACCTGCATGAATGGAATCTGGAGAGCTGACAATTAACCTAGCCAATACAGAGATGAATGGCGGTAGCCTGCGTCCTCACCAAGTGGATAACCAACTGGGTCCAGTCTTTGGTGGAGCAAACTAATAAGACTTAACTGAATAATGGCAACCCTCCATCTAGGGCTTAACACACTGTGTGTCTGCATTTAGCACATTCACAGCCAAGACTCAAAACAGGATTGGATGTAGGCCAACCTGGCAAATTCAGAGCCACATCCATACTTCACACCCTACAGAGGTCTGGGGTGTGGGTTTAGCTCTTTCTAGGCAGAGGGTGCTGATGTAAAATTCAGAACCAGGTCTGAATAGCCTGGGGGTTAGGATGTTCGCCTTTGAATTGGGAGACCTGCTTTCCAGTCCCTGCTCTGCCCCAGACTTCCTGTGTGACCTTGGGCAAGTTACTTAGCCTGCCTGGGGCAGAGCTCCCTATCTGTAAAGTGGAGATGGGGTACTGCTCTATCTCACAGGGGTGTTGTGAAGCTAAGTTACATGAAAGATTGTGAGGTGCTCAGATACTCAAATATAGTTGCCTCATAGAATCATAGGATATCAGGGTTGGGAGGGACCTCAGGAGATCATCTAGTCCAACACCCTGCTCAAAGTAGGGCCAATCCCCAACTAAATCATCCCAGCCAGGGCTTTGTCAAGCCTGACCTTAAAAACCTCTAAGGAAGGAGATTCCACCACCTCCCTAGGGAACCCATTCCAGTGCTTCACCACCCTCCTAGTGAAAAAGTTTTTCCTAATATCCAACCTAAACCTCCCCCACTGCAACTTGAGACCATTACTCCTTATTCTGTCATCTGCTACCACTGAGAACAGTCTAGATCCATCCTCTTTGGAACCCCCTTTCAGGGAGTTGAAAGCAGCTATCAAATCCCCCCTCATTCTTCTCTTCTGCAGACTAAACAATCCCAGTTCCCTCAGCCTCTCCTCATAAGTCATGTGCTCCAGCCCCCTAATCATTTTTGTTGTCCTCCGCTGGACTCTTTCCAATTTTTCCACATCCTTCTTGTAGTGTGGGGCCCAAAACTGGACCCAATACTCCAGATAAGGCCTCACCAATGTCAAATATAAGGGAATGATCATGTCCCTTGATCTGCTGGCAATGCTCCTACTTATACAGCCTAAAATGCCATTAGCCGTCTTGGCAACAAGGGCACACTGTTGACTAATATCCTGCTTCTTGTCCACTGTAACCCCTAGGTCCTTTTCTGCAGAACTGCTGCCTAGCCATTCGGTCCCTAGTCTGTAACAGTGAATGGGATCCTTCCATCCTAAGTGCAGGACTTTGCACTTGTCCTTGTTGAACCTCATCAGATTTCTTTTGGCGCAATCCTCTAGTTTGTCTAGGTCCCTGTAACGGGTCGGACTCACCCCTGCAGCGCCTCCTGCTGGTGACTCCGGGGAATTAGCTCGTTCCAACACTGGAGCACCCTCTGCAGGCCGGTGATCCGCCTGTCCTCTGGCCCCCGTGTCCCTCCCTGGACCCGGTGCCCTTTTACATGGGGGTGCTGCCCCCGGCAGTAACCCCTTTCTCTCAGGGTCTCCCCTCCTCAGGGAACCCCCACCCTCTATCTCTACCTTGCCTCAGTATCAGGCTATTGCCAGTCATTGTCTAGCCCCACGCCCTGGGGCACACTGCAGTATCAGCCTATTCATCACTGGCAAGGAGGGTTTTGACCTGCTGCTTTGGCCTACTCCTGGGTTGCCCCCTGCAACCCCCCCAGTACCTGTTAGCCCAATGCTAGGCCGCAGCCTAGGGCTTTCCAGGCTGGAGCTCCCCAGCTCCTCTGCCTTTCCCCAGCCCTGCTCCGCTCAGGTACCCAGTCTAGCTCCCTGCAGCCAGGCCCTTCTCTCTCTGAAGGCAGAGAGAGACTATTATGGCTTCTGGCTTCCCTGGCCTTCTTATAAGGCCCTGTGGCTCAGTTTGGGGCCAGCTGGGCCTGACTGGGGCATGGCCGAGAGGCAGCCACTTCCCAATCAGCCCAGCTTAAAATCTGCTTTCTCCAGCCACAGCCCGTTCCTAGGGCTGTTTTTAACCCCTTCAAGGCAGGAGCAGAGGTCCACTCTGCTACAGTCCCTCTGTATCCTATCCCTACCCTCCAGCGAATCTATCACTCCTCCCAGTTTAGTGTCATCTGATAGTGTCAGCCTTAGCTATCAAGATAGAAATAGCTGGCATTTGGATCAGATCCATCTCTAATTGGGATGTCAGGTGAGCTAATAAAGAGTCTTTAGTGGGCCAGCAGCATGCGTGTCACTTGGAAGTGGCTCTTGGCATGTCTTGTTTGAGGCTCTGTCACCTTTCATTTAAGCAGAGGGGTTCTAGCAGCAGCTGCCAGAAAATCCATGTCAGCGCGTCTTCCTTGGAGTCATGCCGTAGGGGAACTAGCGAGAAGGGGGAGGTGACCTGCAGTCTGCCAGCGTGTTTCACTTACACCTGTTTATAGTGCCATATTCATGTCTGACACCACCCTTTACTTCACCTCTGATTCTGGCCCATTCGATTTTGTAAAATAATCCTAATAAATCCTGAGCAAAACCTGTCTTTTAGGCTGACCGTTGGTCGGCTGTGTCCCTGTAAAGAGAACCTTGTTAAAGTTGTGCTTGGTGGGGGTTGGGCATTGCAGTCTGCCAAGTAAAGATCCATTAGCCCAAATGGCTCCTTATTAATTAGTTAGCAGCTCTGAGAGGGCAAAGTTTTACAGAGTTTCCTTTGGGGGGACTCGCACACTCTGTGGGTTTTAGGCTAAATGCCCTCAGACACTGACATTTTCTAAAGCAACTTAGTACAAACTTTAGCTGAACAAATATTTATTGTCAGACAATGAGACCCTCAAGGCATGGAGCCCTGGGTCTTGTATTTGCACCTGCGGCCTGAAAGATAACAACAGATGTCTACCAAGCTGCGCAAAGAGTAGCAGGCATAGCTAGGATTAATTAGGGCATGAATGGCCATATTGTATTTTTATGAGATTGTTGCTATGTATTAGAATTTGTTCATTATTTCAGATTGGATTAAACTCGGACAGGGTCTCAGCAGGCCTAGGCGTTATTAATATTATCATTAATTAGTATGATTATTATTTGTATTACCAAAGCACTTAGAAGTCTTAAGTACGGACCATTGTGTCAGGTGCTGTACAAACATAAAACAAAACAAAAAAACAGCCCCTGCTCCAAAGAGCTTACAGTCTCTTAAATCCCCAACATAGGGTATAAGTGGTGCATAGGCCTTGTATATGTATATGGAGAGAGATGTTTTGCGGACCTAAAGAAAGTTCCTCATACGCTGGGTGCTTATTGTTTAAGGATTAGAGAGAGACTCTGCTAAAAGAAACAATGATCATTCTGACTCATCCTTGTCAGTATTTTCAACCACACATGTTCAAAAATCATAAGATTGGATTTAAAAAATCCTGAGATTTAAAGAAATTGGGATTCTTTTTCTTTGCCTTCTGTTTTTTGTGCCTTGAGGGTGCACTCAGGTCACATTTTCAAACTTTTCTCCACCACTATATGAGCTAGACACGTCATTTTTATTGAAAGCTGAGATTCTGAAAGCTGAAAATCTTGATTCGAGCAACTGGGGGTTTAAGAAAATCACTAAATATTGTGAGACTCGCAATACAATTGTGAGAGTTGGCACTACTGTTCAGGATCTGGCTGTGATTTGGAAAAATAGAAGAGATGAATATCAGAAACTTCATGCTGTTTTTCCTTCCTTTATGTGATATTTGTAAAAATAGATTATTGTGTGGGTTAATTCACATTTGTTTCCCCAACACATTCTCCTTGGAAGAAATGAGCTTTTCACCACATGCTCCATCACTCCAACAACTCAGGGCAAAATAAATAAATATGGCCGATACATTTTTGTAACCTTTGGAAGTGATGTAACAAATGGACTGCAATGGTTGCAATTTAAATGCTGTTATAGCAGAGACACGGCATAGTTTACATTAATACACTCTACATTTTTCGATTTAAAAAGCCAAGTCTATAAATAACCTCATACACACAAATGCAGCAGAGAAACAGCTGAGCTGGGACATTACAAATGATAAAACGGAATCTTAACTTGCAACAAGAGGTAGCCTTTAAAGGTAAACGTGGAATCTTATTTAAAGTGTGGGGAAAAAATTGAAGGCCAATACAATTTAACTAACACCAGCACATGATTATTTCAAGATCCAGCTGCTATTCCTTGCCCTTTCTCTCCTGATATCCTTGCAAACCTGTATTAAATACAACACCATTTTAAAAAACAATTAGGTTAAATGGTTTAGGAAATAAAGAATAAAGCATAAAGAATCATAGGACTAGAAGGGACCTCGAGAGGTCATCTAGTCCAGTCCCCTGCCCTCATGGCAGGACTAAGTATTATCTAGACAATCCCTGACAGAGAAACTGCAATGAGTACTATTACCAATGTATCATGTATAAAGTATGGCTCATTTGTCAGATTCGAGGCCCAAATCCCATTGACTTTCTATTCTCTTCCTCCCTCTGACACTGGCCTACAAATCCCAGCCAAAGCAACTTACCCAAGGGCACCTGGCAAGAATGTAAGAGCTAAAAATACAATCCCTGGCTCCTGAGTCCCAGGCCAGGGTCCTATCCCATGAACCACACTGCCTTCCTATTTAAAACTACACTGGAGTAAATCCTAGAACAGGTACTGTAGGGAACAATCCTGCATTGATTGGAGTATGCACTTAGCTGACCTAATAACTAATTTCTGTCTATAATATCTATGGATTTGATCTGAAGCCAACTGAACGACTGAAAGAAAAATAAAGGTAAAATCTTCAGATGTGTGCTTCTCCCCTCTTCAGATCTAAATGGCTCTTTTGTTAATTGGGTAGAGGTCAGACTCAGATGATACCAAGGGGGAATAACATCTTCCTAAAGAGGGTGGCCTTAACTGATAACTTACATTTCCAGCTTTTAATTGACAGGGTTGGGTTTTTTTTCCTCTTCTGTTTGCTCCGTTCCACCTCTGTGTGTTGGTGTGTTTGATTTGGTTTGTTTGCCTTGGTATCTGCATGAGTCACTCTATTCAATTCTGATGTACTGTTACCTCATTTTATCTTTCACTGAAAGTTCCGGTTGGGATACTTTGGACTAAAGACACTGCATGCAAACCAAACTTACTGCACCCAGCACAGCTGGGGTAGGTTTTACATGTGCAGCTGATTTAGAAAACAGTTTCTTGTTAAATATGAAACATATGCCTCAGAGTGGAGAGAAGCTGACTATCAAAGGCTGTAGCTCCTATTAGCTGCAGTATAGTAGTATTCATTCAATGCCAGTTAAGTGCCGGGCCACTCAGTGGTTTGCACGTTGGCCTGCTAAACCTAGGGTTGTGAGTTCAATCCTTGAGGGGGCCATTTAGGGATGTGGAGCAAAAATCTGCCTGAGGATCGATCCTGATTTGAGCAGGGGGTTGGACTAGATGACCTTCTGTGGTCCCTTCCAACCCTGATATTCTATGAACAACTCTATAAGAGACAGCCCCTGCTCCAGCAACCAGCCACCTGTTATGATGAAATGACTCAATATATCAACAGCTAGCAGAATGCAGGGCCACCCAGAGGGGGGACAAGTGGGGAAATTTGCCCTGGGCCTCGCAAGGGCCCCGCGAGGTGCTCCAGGTTTTCTGCGGCCCTTCAGCCGCAGGCCCTTCCCTCACTCCGGGTCCTTCAGTGCTGCGGAAGACTCAGAGTGAATGAAGGACGCACCCCGGAAGTGCTGCCGAAGCCTCAGAGCATCACCCGGTGACTACAAGCACCACAAGTGGGGGAGGAGGGGAAAAAACCCACGATCGGTGGCACTTGGGCTGCTCTGCGGCCACCGCTTCATTCTTCGGCGGGAATTCGGCGGCAGGTCCTTCCCTCCGAGAGGGACCCGCCGCTGATTTGCCGCCGAAGACCCAGCCCTGCCCCAGGCCGCCTGAATCCTCTGGGCGGCCCTGGCAGAATGTTGGGCCTTCTGCATAGAGGTCAGTGCTAAAAGTGACTGAAGTCTTCTACCACTTCCTGGATTACCAGACCAAATTCTTCTCTCACATGCAACCCCAGTTAAATCAGTGTGTTTTCAGGCATAGAATCATAGAATATCAGGGTTGGAAGGGACCTCAGGAGGTCATCTAGTCCAACCCCCCTGCTCAAAGCAGGACCAATCCTCAACTAAATCATGTCACCGAGAGCAGAATTTGGCCTGAACTCTGCTTCAGCTGAGACAATACAAGGTAGCTCAGTGAGCCATGAGAGATTGCGCTCTGGAGAGGGACCATAAAACTGGTCTGGAAATTATTTGGAATAGCCTCTGTCCAAAGATTTCCGATACTCCTTGCTTCCAGATGGGCTGGACATAGCATGAGATCATCTTCAACTTGTGCTATTTTGGAACTCTTATTTTCAGGGCATCCTCAAATAGGTGAGGCAGTGAACTGAGAGTGAGGACATTTGGGTTCTATTCCTGGGTGTGCCACTAACCCTCTCTTTTACTTCTGTGTTTCTGTTTTCCTTTCCAGCCTTTGTCTATATTGGCTTTAAGCTCTTTGGGGTAGGGACGGTCTCTTGCTATGTGATTGTACAGCACCTAGCACCCTGGGGCCCTGATCTTGGATAGGGCCTCAAGGTGTTACTGCAATACAAATAAATAATAATAATTAATAATTAATGTCAACTTCATGTATTACCTATCAACCAGCCTTGGCCAAATTTAAAAAATAAATATCAAATTCCATTCATGGTCCATGTCATTGAACCTGATTTCCTTCTTCGTCTTGTTTCCTCTTGCTTTCTAGAGTCGATTCAGGCACTTGTCCCACATGCTAATTGTACCAGCTGTGGTGGATTTTTGAAGGAAGCAACATTTAGTTACAAAAATGTTTCATTGCTGAAGGTAAACAGAATTGTTGACATGTTCATATTAGCTGACATTAAACAAAGGCAGATGCTTCCGGGCAATCCTTGTGGCAAGTGCCAATAAAAGAAGGGCACGGTTAAGTTTGCTGACTTAACCATGGTTTAATCTAGTCCTTCGCAACAGGTGTGGGGGAGGGGGGTAAATGAAGACGGTGTAAGAAGATTTTTTTAAAAGACCAAACCAGTCTGAATCCACAGAACTAAGCCCTAAGGCTGAGCCTCCATGAGCAGACACAGTTTTAAAGCATATAAAGGAAAAAAGAGGCAGTAGAAATGCTGGCAGATCCCAGGGCCCACAGAGCAGCCTTTGGCTCAGAAAGTTTGGTAACAGAATCCAGTACCATCAGTCTGCATAACAAGTTAAAAGTGGCTCTGCAAGCCTGGAAATGCTGAACTGAACCCTCCCTAACACATAAGGACAGTGGGTGAGTGCAACAAATTCTAAACATTATTTTTAACATGCACTTGTAGCGAAGTTGAGACTCACCGGTGCGACGCCTCCTGCTGGTCGTCTCGGGACTCAGCTCTCCAGCATACAGAGCACCTCCTACTGGCCGGTGTCTCACCTGCCTCAGGTCCCCCATGTCCCTTCCAGATCCTGGTACCCCTTTCGTCCGGGTTCTGCCCCCAGCAGTACCCCCTTACTTTGGGTACCGCCACCCCTCTGTCCCCACCTTGCCTCAGTGGCTGCTGCCGCCAGGTGTCATCTAGCCCCTTTCACTGGGGCAAACTGCAGACCGTAATGGCCACTCATCATCGGTAACGGGGTTTGGACCAGCTGCCTCTGCCGATCCACGGACTGCACCTCTGCAGCCCCAGTACCTTCTTTAGGCCTTGCACAAGTCCTGCAGCCTGGGGAGTTGCCAAGCTGGAGCTCCCCAGCTCCTCTTGCCTTCCCCCAGCACTGCTTTACCTCTGGTACCCTGCTCCCAGGCAGGTAGGTCCTTAAGAACATAAGAACGGCCATACTGGGTCAGACCAAAGGTCCATCCAGCCCAGTATCCTGTCTACCGACGGTGGCCAATGCCAGGTGCCCCAGAGGGAGTGAACCTAACAGGTAATGATCAAGTGATCTCTCTCCTGCCGTCCATCTCCACCCTCTGACAAACAGAGGCTAGGGACACCATTCCTTACCCATCCTGGCTAATAGCCATTAATAGACTTAACCTCCATGAATTTAGCTAGTTCTCTTTAAAACCCTGGTATAGTCCTAGCCTTCACAACCTCCTCAGGCAAGGAGTTCCACAGGTTGACTGTGTGCTGTGTGAAGAAGAACTTCCTTTTATTTGTTTTAAATCTGCTGCCCATAAATTTCTTTTGGTGGCCCCTAGTTCTTATATTATGGGAACAAGTAAATAACTTTTCTTTATTCACTTTCTCCACATCACTCATGATTTTATACACCTGTATCATATCCCCCCTTAGTCTTCTCTTTTCCAAGTTGAATAGTCCTATTCTCTTTAATCTCTCCTCATATGGGACCCGTTCCAAACCCCTAATCATTTTAGTTGCCCTTCTCTGAACCTTTTCTTATGCCAGTATATCTTTTTTGAGATGAGGAGACCACATCTGTATGCAGTATTCGAGATGTAGGCGTACCATTGATTTATATAAGGGCAATAATATATTCTCAGTCTTATTCTCTATCCCCTTTTTAATGATTCCTAACATCCTGTTTGCTTTTTTGACCGCCTCTGCACACTGCGTGGACATCTTCAGAGAACTATCCACGATGACTCCAAGATCTTTTTCCTGACTCGTTGTAGCTAAATTAGCCCCCGTCATATTGTATGTATAGTTGGGGTTATTTCTTCCAATGTGCATTACTTTACATTTATCCACATTAAATTTAATTTGCCATTTTGTTGCCCAGTCACTTAGTTTTGTGAGATCTTTTTTAAATTCTTCACAGTCTGCTTTGATCTTAACTATCTTGAGCAGTTTAGTATCATCTGCAAACTTTGCCACCTCACTGTTTATCCCTTTCTCCAGATCATTTATGAATAAGTTGAATAGGATTGGTCCTAGGCCTCACCCTTGGGGAACACCACTAGTTACCCCTCTCCATTCTGAACATTTACCATTTGTTCCTGCCCTTTGTTCCCTGTCTTTTAACCAGTTCAATCCATGAAAGGATCTTCCCTCTTATCCCATGAAAACTTAATTTATCTAAGAGCCTTTGGGGAGGAACGTTGTCAAAGGCTTTCTGGAAATCTAAGTACACTATGTCCACTGGATCCCCCTTGTTCACATGTTTGGTGACACCTTCAAAGAACTCTAATAGATTAGTAAGACATGATTTCCCTTTATAGAAACCATGTTGACTTTTGCCCAACAATTTATGGTCCTTCTCTCTCCACCGCTAGAGAGAGACTGACCCAGCTCCTCCCTGAGCCCTTATAACAGGGCCAGGTGTGGCCTGATTGCGGCGTGGGTAACTGCCCTGCTACAGCACTATTATGGGTTGGGGGAAGATGTGTGGTGGCAGCCATCTTATGAAGGGATGGATAAGTGAGAAAATGGTGTGCCAGCCATCTTGAGAGGGGCCAGACAAGCAGGAAAGAAGTGTGGTGGTGACCATTTGGTGAGGAGACTGACCAGCAAGGAGGAGGCAACCCCAGGGTATTGATAGGTTAACATCTAATAGTAGCTAGATATTTGGAAATGGAAGAAAATCTTCCTGCAGAGAGACCTTCCCTCCATGAAAAAAGGTAATGCCTCCTCCAGCAGATAAACTATGGAGGCAAAAAGAAAAGCACTGGTCACTGAGGCTGAGCTGAGGGATCTGCTATCAGAAACCAAGAAAATGATTAAGGAGAATGGAAGAAGAGCTCCAGGCCAACATAAAGGACATAAAAAGTGAAATTAGTGAGATTGATAAGAAAACAACAAAGGTGGTGGGTCGGATCTCCTAAAGATCCACTAGTTACCGGGCTTGCGTTAGACTACTCCTGATCATTAGCATTTGCTTCACAGGGTAATCTGGGCGTCTTCCAGTAAAAAAACAAAACACACAGACACACACACACACACGCCATTATTTCCTATTACCACGATGCATCTTATCTTGCTGCACAGTCAATAAATTCAAATGGCATGAGCCCAGCAGAGACAGACATTCCCATGGACAGTTCTCCTCCCAGTGCAGCTCTGGGGCATATGATGAGGGATTTTTACAAGAGCTCTACATACAAACAGCTTCAGAAGCTACCCATTCGCTGACAAAACAGAAGTAATTGAAGGATCATGTTGTAATTAAGAGATCCTTCTGGTGGCCACCTTTCCTGGCTCTCTAACTGATACTGAGGCCAGTTTACTGTATAAATCCTCCCCTGCATCTGCAAGCTGAAATTGCTGACAGTTACACATTTTGCTTGCTGTCTCTTAGCAGCTTAGGCTGGTTAAAGTTCACAGCATGGAAGACCTCTGCTTCACTCAGGCCTGTAGTCACAACTTTGGTTTACTTAGGCCTAGTGACACCAACAGTGGCAACTGGATCAAATGAGCCATCAAACAATATTACCTATCTTAGTGAAAGACTCCAAAGAACTGAAAAAAAGAGAAGGACAGAGAGAATTAAAACTGGAGGACATGGAGAACAGGGAATGAAGAAACAATCTAAGGGTAGGTCTATACTCACCGTCCGGGTCGACGCGGTGAGTTCTTCTCGGAGTTCGAACTATCGCATCTAATCAAGACGCGATAGTTCGAACTCCCCGCGCGCTCCGGTCGACTCTGGAACTCCACCACCGCGAACGGCGGTGGCGGAGTCGACCTTGGAGCCGCTGAGTTCGACCCCGCCGCGTCTGGACGGGTAAGTCAGTCGAACTAGGGTACTTCGAGTTCAGCTACGCTATTCGCTGAACTTGCATACCCTAGTTCGACCCCCGCCCCCACTTAGTGTAGACCAGGCCTAAGAGCTAACGGTATTCCAGAGGACACTGAAGGAAGAAATCTTTTCCAACCTATGGGCAGCAAGGAATGGATTCATTCTAAGATTGCCCTTTTTACCCAAGCACCCCATAGACGCTAGACCGAGAGATGGGATTGTCCATTTACATTGCTACCAAGATCAGCGAAAGATCCTGAAATCAATGAGGAAGAGATGTAAACCACTGATTTTCAACCAAGCCATAAAAATCTCCCCAGATCTGGAAAACTCAACCCTTAGTAAATGATGGGAACTGCACTGGGTAGCCACACTTATCAGACAAGGCAAATGTAAAATACAAATATGGTTTCCCATGTATACTGTCCTTTAAATGGAAAGACAGATATGTGTCTATCTCACACCCAATGGAAAGATATCAGGTTGGTCTGACACGATCTGCCTTTTGTAAAACCATTTTGTATTTATCCCAGTTACTGTTTACCTCTATGTCCTTAACGACTTTCTTTTTCAAAATTTGCTCAAAGACCTTGCGTATCATTGAGGTCAAACTAATGGGGCTGTAGTTTTCCAAATCACGTTTTTTCCCCTTTCTTAAATATAGCTACTATATTTTCAATTCTCCAGTCAATAGAATATGACCCCTGAATTTACGGATTCATTAAAAACTCTTGCAACTGGGCTTGCAATTTCATGTGCTAGTATCTTTAATATTCTTGGACAGAGATTATTTACCCCCTCTCCCCCCGATTTGGTTCAATTAAGTTGTTTGAGTTTGGCTTCCACATCAGACGAGGTAATTTCAATTTCCATTTCCTCTTTCCCATTAGCCACTCTCCCACTGTCCCTAAGCTTCTCATCACCCTTGTCATAAGGGTTAATGGTTAAGTTAAGGGTTAATGCCTCTTTTACCTGTAAAGGGTTAAGAAGTTCACCTAGCCTAGCTGACACCTGACCAGAGGAACCAATGGGGGGACAAGATGTTTCAAAAGGAAGGAGGGAAGTTTTCCTTTGTTGAGGTTTTTTTTCAGCCAGAGTGAAAAAGATCAAGGAACCAGGCTCTTATCAGAATAGTAAGTTTGAGAAAGGAATAAATAGGTTTATGTTTATTTTCTTTGTAACTTGTCTTGGTACCATTAAGGGAATTATCAAATTTGGGTATTCTTGTGTGTATTAAAGTTTTTTGCCCAGGGGAACATCCTCTGTGTTTTCACTCTGTTTCTTCTTCTCTCCTTATTTACTTCTTCTTCTTTACTTCTTCTTCTCTCCTTTTATTTACATGGCTAATGAACCTTTTACTATTGGTTTTAATTTCCGTTGCCAGGTCCAGCTCTGCTTGGCTTATGGCAGTTCCCACTTTTCCCCTGCACTTTCTGGCCCCAAGAGGTTGCTTTCCTTTCTGACCCATCCTTTCTTCCAGTCCTTTCAGGCTTTCTGCTTTCTCTTAATGACCTGTTGGAGATGCTTGTTCATCCACTTTGGTCTGCGACTCTTCCCTATGATTTTTTCCCCGTGCTTGGGATGCAGGCTTCAGATAGCATCTGTAATTTTGACATAAAGTAATTCCAAACCTCCTCAACATTTGGCCCTTGAGTTCTTCAGTCCAGTCCACTTCCCCTAACTAATTCCCACAGTTTTTTAAAGTTTGACCTTTTAAAATCAAGGACCCTAGTTGAAGACCTACCATTATTCGTAGCACTTGACTTCCAATTTATATCTGGGAAATTAAAATCTCCCATAATCACACAATTCCCAGTGGTATTTACTTCTTGAAATATAGTAAAGATGTCTCTATCCATATCCAGATCAGATCCTGGGGTTCTGTCACAGACCCCAAGCACTATCCCAGGGGAACCTCTGATACCTATTTTCCCCAAAGTGATTTTCCAAACAGATTCCACTTTACCGATTCCATCACTTCTAATTTCTTTACACTCTACCTGATCATTAATATACAATGTTTAATTTCCCCAGATTACTGGATGGGGGATCGAGCCAGTTCTCTTTTATACTGCTAAGAGATATTGAACCCGGCCAACACCCCCTGGCAGAAGGGTTACAATAGTAACAGAGGCTTTATGAATCTTTTCCTGGAATTTAATAGAGAATGGTATTCCCAGGGCCGGCCAGAGGGGGGGGCAAAGGGGGCAATTTGCCCCAGGTCCCGGGCTCCGCAGGGGCCCCCAAGAGAACAGCGGAGGCTCCCGCCTCCGCCCCTCTCCTGGAGCCTCAGCGCATCAAGCGCCGAGTCTCCGCCGGGGCCCCTGAGCCCCGCCCCGCTCAGAGCCGTGTGGGGAGGGGGCGGGGCTGGGAGCTCCGGGCTGAGCTCAGCTCCCTCCGCTCGGCGTGGAGCTCCCAGCCCCGCCCCCTCCCCACGCGGCTCTGAGCGGGATGGAGCTCAGGCCCCGCCGGCCACACGCTGCGGCTGTCGGGCGAGGCGCTGAGACTCCGGGTGAGGAGGGAGCCGGGGGTAAGAGGCTGGGGCCAGGGCGGGGGGGAAGCGGGACCCGCCGCCGAAGCGCAGCCCGGTCTTCAGCGGCAGGGGGCCCCTTCTGTTCCAGGACCCGCCGCCGAAGTGCCCCGAAGACCCGCGGCGGGCCCCCCCCCCGCCGAATTACCGCCAAAGACCGGGCTGCACTTCGGCGGCGGGTCCCGCGTCGGCAGTAATTCGGCGGCAGGGGGGACCCTGCCGCGAGTCTTCAGGGCACTTCGGCGGCGGGTCCCGGAACGGAAGGGCCCCCCGCCGCCGAAGACCCCGGGCTCCCGGAATCCTCTGGGTGGCCCTGGGGGAACCTACAGCCCACGGGCCGGATCTGGCCGGCTGCTTCATTTCATGCAGCCCGCAGTACGTCACCGCACCACAGACCAGAAGCCCCGAGCCTTGGCACCCCCCATGGGGTTGGAGCCGCGAGCGCCAGCTTGCCCTGCTGCAGGGGAAGCTAGGGTCAGCTCCAGCTCCCGAAAGCAACCGGCATGTCTGGCCCCTAGGAGCGGGGGCAATCAGGGCAGCTCTGTGCACTGCCCCCATCCCCAGTGCCAGCTGTCAATGGGAGCTGCGGGTGCGGGCAGCGGGCACCGCACAGAGCCCCCTGGCCCCTCCGCCTAGGTGCCAGACATGGCGGATGCTTCCGGGAGCCATGTGGAGCCAGGGCAGGCAGGGAGCCTGCCTTAGCCCTGCTGCACTGCTGACTGGGAGCCACCCGAGTTAAGCGCCACCCAGCCAGAGCCCGCACCCCGAATCCCCTGCCCCAGGTTGGAATCCCCTCCCGCACTCTCCATCCCAGATCCTGCACCCCAACCCTCTGCCTCAGCTCTGAGCCCCCTCCTGCACCCAAATTCCCTCCCGGAGCCTGCATTCTGAACCGCCTCCTGCACCCCAAGCCCCTCACCCCTAGACCCACCCCAGAGCCCACACCCCCAGCCACAGCCCAGAGCCCCCTCCCGCACCCTGAACCCCTCATGTCTGGCCCCACCCCAGAGCCTAGGGGAAGCACTGAGCCTCTGTGCCCTCCCCTCCCCGCAGGGCTGTGTGTGGCCCGCGACTAATTTTTTTCTCTGAGTCAATGGCCCCTGATAGAAAAAAGGTTCCTCACCCCTGATTTAGAGCAAGATACAATGATACTTGCTCACTTTTGTTAGGCACTTGTCGATCTAATGATTAGAAGTGCTGCGTCTTTATTAATTATTATTAGTAGTAGTAGTATTAATTGTATAAGAGAATGCAATGCTTTTGGTTTCTGTGGCTTTGTGTATACTTGTTACCTGGAGTTAATTTGGTTAGCTTCACAAACTCTAGCTCCCAAATCTTTTGCTGCAAAGAAAAACTCAGTTAAAAACCATAGAGTTCAACCTGGTTTTGCACTGAAAGCACCTGTAACCACAAGC
The DNA here is from genome assembly GCF_020497125.1 of Mauremys mutica. Classification (NCBI taxonomy): domain Eukaryota; kingdom Metazoa; phylum Chordata; order Testudines; family Geoemydidae; genus Mauremys; species Mauremys mutica. Next base: position 286,986,036 of record NC_059073.1, read on the forward strand.
TTTGATACTCCACTACACATCAGCCATAGATACCCTGGGGTCCAGAGAGGAGAGTAGTGGGCATGTGGGAAAAACTTGATTGGATTGGAGCAAGTGAAAAGTTTGCAAACTTTAGGTTGCACCATTTTCTTTGCCCACTTATTAATGCCTTGGCAACGGTGTTTTTTTTCCTAATAAGATTTCAGAGGACTTCACACTTAGCGATAGTCTGCTCTCCCAAGATAATAGTGTGTACTCAAAGGTACGGCTTGTATACCTGTGCACCACACAGATCTTTTAAACACCTGATGCATGCCCAGATACATGGGAGGATAATGCAGCTGGTAAGGCTTGGAGAGAGAATATTTGTCTTGCTAGCGTGTGCTGTTCCATTATCTTTGAGGGAGAAGAGGATCAGAGAAGACACATTCTTCATGATGACTTAATTTTCTGGAATTGACATTCCTGTGTATGTACACCTTCACGAAGACACTCACACAATACACCCGATTTAATCCACATTCCAAGAGCACTTTGTTGGCATCTTTGATTACTTGCTGTAACTTTAACATCTTTTCTGGCTCCCTCTTTCTCTCTTCATTATGGAAAACAAGAAGCAAAGTTATTTCCCTCCCAAAAAAGCTTTTTATGCTAAGTTTTTTTTTTTAAAAGTCTTTTCAACGCAACTATTGCAGAAATAATGTATAGAGTTATTGTGGAGAACATTTTCTTCCATGGCTTAGCAAACTGATTAGTGTCGGGAAACATACTGAGAATCATCCACTCTAAGAATGAATGAATAGCATACTTAGTCCTTTTAAATGACATACCTTGGGCAGTCTAGAAGCCCATTTATGCTAGTCTACAGCTGTGGGTAAGTGTTGACTGCTATCAATTCCCCACAATGAGCTCTTTTTGTTCATGTCTTGCTGTCTTTTGGCTCATCAACTGCTAAGTAAATTGATTTGACCTTAAATATAGTTTTAGAAACATTTTAATGCCTCTTAAATCATGCCTATTGGGCATAGCCACAGATGTTCCTATGTCAGATAAGTGCCTGCAAAGTCTGTTGTTAATTACACTAAAAAAAATAGTATTAATAAGAAAGAACATCGAGCTGTGGAAAAGCATTTTTATAATCACTCAAATTTCCTGTACACTGAAATAGACAAAGATTTTGAAATCCTATGGCTTGATGATTCCTTGCATGATTTGTCCCAAACTTTCTAGGGAAGTTCTCCCTTGTAAGAGATGGACCAACATTAGGTTTGATGCCCATTGGTTTCATTTTGCAGATGTTGGGAGAAGTGCACCCTCTGTAGAGGGGTAAAAACTGGGCTTGAAGGGTGAAATTCAACTTTGTGCTGAGGCCCTGTTTTTAAGGTTTAAATGGGATTTCAGTGGTGTACAGATCCTGTGTTGGCTCTCTGAGCAGGGGTAAATTTCAGGTGTAATGAGAAGCTAGTTTCAACCTTAACTAGGGAGAGACAACTCATCCCTCCATAATAACTCATACCTAGAGCTGGGCAAATTTTTCATCTGAAACTGTATTTTCTTTTTTGGCCAAAAAAGGCAAATTTGGATTGACCAAAATGTTTAGTGAATTTGTGTTGAGTTTGGCAAATTGTTTTGGACAACAAAAAAATCCAAAAAAGTAAAAAAGTTTTATTTACGCATTTTCTAAATGAAACATTTGACTTTTTCATTTGAATTAGTTGTTTCCTTACAAATTTATTTCAATTTTTTTAATGTAGAAACTCAAAAAGGAAACTAAATATTTTGTTTTATTTTGAATTAAATGTTTCATTGAACCCCAAGCCAATTTTTTTTTTTGTTAATTTATTTTTCATTTCACCAAAAACTTAAACCTGAAATGATCTCTTCCCCCCATCCCCCAGTACAGCTAGCACAATTTAAAAACAGTTATTTGCACCACACTACTCATAACAAATGTGAACGTTTAATATCAATTGAAAATAAATGATTTCCCATTGACTGTCAATTAAAAAACTCTGTTTCCCTCACCAAACAATCCTTAGCGTCAGCTAAGCCCATAGGAGTAACCAGCATCATGAAATCTACTTTCCATTTACCTTGCATCTCTATCAAGAGCCACAGACAACCAGAAAGCTAGGAGAGAGAACCTGACACTTGCAGACAAGCTGATCAAGCAAATAACAAAATCTGGCTACAAGTAAATGAAAATCTGTTTCGCGGCTTTTTGTATATTTTTCTAAGATAGGCAATCAGCCGTTGTAACTCGAAATAAATGGTGGGACCCTACTATGTGTGCATACTCCAACAGGCAAGTGCAATTGGGATTGGCAGAGGTACATGGGGCACGCTGAGGATTAAAAGTGTTAATGTGGTCATGTGGCAGGTTTTGCAGGACATATAGTCCATTCATCCAGCCCATTCTTCTTTAACTTGCCGGCAAGAATACTGTGGGAGATTGTATCAAAAGCCTTGCTAAAGTCAAGGAATAGCACGTCCACTGCTTTCCCCTCATCCACAGAACCAGTTATCTCCTCATCGAAGGCAATTAGGTTAATCAGGCATGACTTGCCCTTGGTGAATCCATGCTGACTGTTCCTGATCACTTTCCTCTCCTTGAAGTGCTTCAGAATTGATTCCTTGAGGACCTGCTCCATGATTTTTCTAGGGACTGAGGTAAGGCTGACTGGCCTGTAGTTCCCCGGATCCTCCTCCTTCCCTTAAAGATGGGCACTATGTTAGTCTTTTTCCAGTCATCCGGAACCTCCTCCGATCACCATGAGTTTTCAAAGATAATGGCCAATGGCTCTGCAATCACATCAGCCAACTCCTTTAGCACCCTTGGATGCAGCGCATCCGGCCCCATGGACTTGTGCTCATCCAGTTTTTTCTAAATAGTCCTGAACCACTTCTTTCTCCACAGAGGGCTGGTCACCTCCTCCCCATGCTGTGCTGCCCAGTGCAGTAGTCTGGGAGCTGACCTTGTTCATGAAGACAGAACAAAAAAAGCATTGAGTACATTAGCTTTTTCCACATCCTCTGTCACTAGGTTGCCTCTCTCATTCAGTAAGGGGCCCACGCTTTCCTTAACCTTCTTCTTATTGCTAACATATCTGAAGAAACCCTTCTTGTTACTCTTAACAGCCCTTGCTAGCTGCAACAAGTGTGATTTGGCCTTCCTAATTTTGCTCCTGCATGCCTGAGCAATATTTTTATACTCCTCCCTGGTCATTTGTCCAATCTTCCACTTCTTGTAAGCTTCTTTTTTGTCTTTAAGATCAGCAAGGATTTCACTGTTAAGACAAGCTGGTCACCTGCCATATTTACTATTCTTCCTACACATCAGGATGTTTTTTTTCCTGCAACCTCAATAAGGATTCTTTAAAATACAGCCAGCTCTCCTGGACTCCTTTCCCCTTCATGTTATTCTCCCAGGGGATCCTGCCATCAGTTCCCTGAGGGAGTCAAAGTCTGCTTTTCTGAAGTCCAGAATCCATATTCTGTTGCTCTCCTTTCTTTCTTTTGTCAGGATCCTGAACTCAAGCATCTCATGGTCACTGCCTCCCAGGTTCCCATCTATTTTTGCTTCCCCTCCTAATTCTTCCCTGTTTGTGAGCAGCAAGTCAAGAAAAGCTCTGCCCCTAGTTGGTTCCTCCAGCACTTGCACCAGGAAATTGTCCCCTACACTTTTCCAAAAACATCCTGGATTGTCTGTGCACTGCGGTATTGCTCTCCCAGCAGATATCAGGGTGACTGAAGTCCCCCATGAGAACCAGGGCCTGTGATCTAGTAACTTCTGTTAGTTGTCAGAAGAAAGCCTCATCCACCTCATCCCCCTGGTCTGGTGGTCTATAGCAGACTCCCACCACGACATCACCCTTGTTGCTCACACTTCTTAACTTAATCCAGAGACTCTCTCAGGTTTTTCTGCAGTTTCATACCGGAGCTTTGAGTAGTCATACTGCTCTCTTACATACAGTGCAACTCCCCCACATTCTCTGCCCTGCCTGTCCTGTTTATATCCATCCCCCCAAACTACCCACAGTCCCCTGTGCCCAGTGCCCCTGCCCAAAGTGGTGCCAGGAACAGAGTCCTGGGTGCGGCCCGGGCAGCTGGACCACAGGACCCCGCCATGATAGGCCGGGCAGCAGCCGGCAGCCGAAGTCAGAGCCCGCTGCACATGGCTGGGCAGCAGCCAGATCTGGACACAGAGTGTCGGTGCGCAGGGATGGGCAGCCAGGACCCCCGGCACTGGGCCAGGAGCAGAGCGCCTGGCGTGAGCCAACAGCCAAGACCTGAGAAGGGGGGCCAGGAGTGGAGCCCCACCTAAAACCTGGGAGTTCTGCAGCACCCTCCCAAACCCCTAGCTCCCACTGTCCCCCACACCCTCACTGCCCAGAGCCCCGCCCCAAACCTACCCACACTCCCCTTGTCCCCCTACAGCACTCACCACCCCCCTACTGGCAGGAGCACTTGTGCAGGCTGCAAGATGCTGTCTCCCCGTCAGCCAGCTCCGCCCCCTGCCAGACCAGAAGGGCAAATTTTGAAAGTTTTTAAGCACACAACTGGACCGCAGCTGGGTGCTAATTGGGCCGCATGCAGCCCATGAGCTGCGGGTTGATAACTGGCCTAGGCCTTCAAGTCAGTGGGAACTGGATGCTTTGCAAACGCCACCTTTTCAACCTAGTAAACCACAAAAAAAATTAAAAATAAAGGTGGCTTCATTGAGCAGCAAATTAAACTAATTAAACTCAAGCGAGCTAAGATTTGGCTCACAATTTTACATTTCTGATTAAATGGTTAACCCATTGCTAACTGGCAGTCCTCCACTTTCCTGCAGATAATGAGTTCTGTTACAACTTGGATAAATTTTCCTCTTGAGTGTGATGTGTATATTACCACAAAACCACTCCAGAGAGGTGTTATTTCTCAGACTGCATTTTTACATGAAGAATTACCATGCTTGAATATAATCCTGACATGGCTCTCAGAAAGAAAAAGAGTCATAACCCTAGTAAATTACAATTTTTTTGTCTCTACAGCCTTGCACTTGGTCATTTACATTTGTCCAAAACAGGTGTAACATGCTACCATGCTTTATTCTTGACTTTAGTAAAGCTTTTGATACAGTCTCGCATGACCTTCTCATAAACAAACTAGGGAGATGCTACCTAGATGGAGCTACTATAAGGTGGGTGCATAACTGGTTGGTAAACCTTTCCCAAAGAGTAGCTACCAATGGTTCACAGTTATGCTGCAAGGGCATAACGCATGGGGTCCCACAGAGATTGGTTCTGGGTCCAGTTCTGTTCAATATCATCATCAATGATTTAGATAATGGTATAGAGAGCACACTTATAAAGCTTGAGGAAGATACCAGGCTTGGAGGGGTTGCAAGTGTTTTGGAGGATAAGATTAAAATTCAAAATGATCTGGACAAACTGGAGAAACGGTCTGAAGTAAATAGGATGAAATTCAATAAGATAAATGCAAAGTACTCCACTGAGGAAGGAACAATCAGTTTCCCACACACAAAATGGGAAATTACTGCCTAGGAAGGAGAACTGCGGAAAGGGATCTAGGGGTCATAGCGGATCACAAGCTAAATATGAGTCAACAGTATAACACTGTTGCAAAAAAAGCAAATATAATTCTGGGATGTATTAGCGGGAGTGTTGTAAGCAAAACACGAGAAGCAATTCTTCCGCTCTACTCTGTACTGATTAGGCCTCAGCTGGAGTATTGTGTCCAGTTCTGGGCGCCACATTTCAGGAAAGATGTGGACAAACTGGAGAAAGTCCAGAGAAGAGCAACAAAAATGATTAAAGATCTAGAAAACATGACCTGTGAGGGAAGATTGAAAAAATTGGATTTGTTTAGTCTGGAAATGAGAAGACTGAGCGGGGACATGATAACAGTTTTCAAGTACATCAAAGGATGTTACAAGGAGGAGGGAGAAGAATTGTTCTTCTTAACCTCTGAGGATAGGACAAGAAGCAATGGGCTTGAATTGCAGCAAAGGAGATTTAGGTTGGACATTAGGAAAAACTTCCTATCAGTGTGGTTAAGCAATTAAATAAATTACCCAGGGAGGCTGTGGAATCTCCATCATTGGGGATTTTTAAGAGCAGGTTAGACAAACACCTGTCAGGGATGGTCTAGATAATACTTAGTGCAAGGAGCTCAACTAGATGACCTCTCGCGGTCCCTTCCAGTCCAATGATTCTATGATTCTGTGCTCACTTTGCACAGACAAAAAGATGGCACAAGTTACAGCAAAGTGAATATTTAGGCTCAGTGGGCCTGACACCCAGCTTCTACGAATCATCAGAGCTCTTTGACTTCGATGGAACTACAATTTACACCAGCTGAGGATTCAGCCCAATATGTGCAGTCAATTATGTTTAGAACACAGGTAACTGATAGTGCCTTTCTTGTGCTTTGACTAAGTCTGCCTACTGCTCATTGCAATTATGTAGCAACATCAGGATCTTGCTTCTTTTTGTCCTCCCAATAGTGATTAATGTCACCATGGTTAAGGTCAACGTTGTGTTTCAGCTGCTTTGTATTACAATACATCCTGTTGTCTTTGACTGACAAAAATGAATTTTTTAGCAGATGAAAAAGGAGAAATAAGACACATAAAAAGAGCCACCACCTGAAACACTGCAAGTTCCTACCTGAGCAGACAATTTCAAAGGAGTACTAAGCTCCAGACGTTGTTTTCTTGTTATGAGGTTCAGCTTCACAAAAGAAAATCCCAAGGCAGAAATACCAAAACCCTCACACGCCATTGCTTCAGTTAGTTGTTTGGGCTTTTGCTGTTTCCAGTCTCACACATTAAACCTGTTCCCACAGTTCACAAAAATCACCATTATCTCTATTGATCTGAGAATGCTAGTTGTTTAAGCATCCATTAAGCATTGTTAATGGATCCTTGTTAATTTCTCTCTGTTAGGAAGAAGCCTTGAAGCTGTGGCATTTCATCCATGAAAAATGCCATCTTCTATTTCCAAAGTGTGCAAGGTGCTGGACATTTCATGTAATAAGTCCTCAGCACCACGGACATCTACTGACTTCACCGAATGGGTGGGGCATTCCTGTCAGTTATTGACAGAGCTGAACATTGCTCATCGTCTTTTCATTTTCTTCTAAATTTCCCACTCATTTTTTTATTTATTTTATTGGGGGCATTTTTGTTTTGTTTTTGCTTGAGATCCAACCATTGAAATATTTTGAGTTTTCAAAAATATCTTCAGTAAAAAAAATTCAATTTTAGGTAAAATTGTTGGCAAACCTCCCCCCCTCAAAAAAAAAAAAGCAAGAGAGAAAGAGACAGAGAGAGAACCTCAGAAAACATCACTGATTTTTTTTGTTTGTTTCTGATTTTTCATTGAAAAACTGAAACATCTGAACGAAAGTGGATGTTTTCCACACAAAAACGTTCATTTTGATCAAAAAGCTATTTTTGTTGAACATTTTTGGATCAGCATTAGTTTTTTGAGGGACCACCAGGAAAATGGGGCAATCGTTTCCATTGCTGAGTTGTTTGCTGTTATTTACACCAAGCACAATTGATTGATTGATTGTATTATCATACTGTCTAGGAGTCCCATTCACGGACCAGAACGCCACTGCGCTAGGAGCTGTACAAACGCAAACCAAAACATGGTCCCTGCCCGCTGGCGCTTACAATCTAAGTATAAGGCAAGAGACAACAGATGGATACAGACAGATGGGAGAACATGAAGAAACACTGAGACAATATTATCAGCAGAGGTTGGCTGAATGGGGTCTGATTCTGATGTCCCTGACTCCAGTTTTACAACAGAGTCACTTCTGATTTGCACTGGCATGACTGGAAGGCAGGTAAGGCCTTTATAGCCTGTTGTTCTGACCATACGTGGAAATGGTGGGTTGTGACTCCAGACTTCAGTCCCTGGTGATCAGTGCAAATGTTAGCTGGTGGCAATGACACCATCACTCACGGATGTGATGCCTGACCTTGCCTGGATCCCCAAGTCCTGGATGGATGATGACTCAGCTAGCCCTGATGGATGATGAATCAGTTGGCTCTCTTTCTTTGCCTGGGCACTTGGTTCATTATGAAAGTTGGTGGGCGCACAGAGCGGCTGTATATTTTGTACCTGACCTGAGATCATGAGCTAAGTCAAGTCTCCCAGGCTGCCTGGAACAGTCCTGATTTGGGGCACCCTCTTCCAGGTTCCCAAGTTTCATTCTCCCACTTGCGAGGGGAGCAGAGCTGTAAGGGTGGGAATTTCTGTTTCAACCATAATGTAAGTTCCAACTACCCCCTCCCCCGTGCACACACGCTTTTTGACAGACAGTATTCAATCAGCTCTACTTTTAACTCCTCTGAAAAATCTAGAGCCCCCGTATAGGTTTGGTGATTACTCCTCTATGGTCCGTATCCCCAGGAAGCTAGTTTGTGGCTGGTAACAATTAAAGTCTCCTGGCACCAAATCTGCTTATTATGACCTCTTCAGGCATATGTAAGATAAACAAACCAGCCTTGGCAATGAATGGTGAGTAATAGAAATCTAATGAAATCTCATGGCTCGGAGGCGATACATCCATGCAAGGGAGTGTGGAGGAGCGAGAACCCCCTTTTAACACTTCACACAAGCTACCAATTCTTGGACCTGGGCCTGTGGAAGTTGCGAGAGGCGGATATTGTGCTCTCCCCGTTCCCACCCTCCCCTGGCTCACTGGCCAGCACAGCTGTGGGAATTGCTATCTTTTTCTGTTGATATAGGCCAACATAAACAACTAGCTCACCCACCAGATCAGAGGAGGAACTGCGACTCAGAGGCACATCTCTGACACGCCATGTTCCTGGGCTACTCCTCTTGCTCAGTATTGTGTCACCGCTCATGGCATAAGAGCGAGAGCTACCGTTGCATGGTCCATGGTCCTCTAGCAGGAAAATCGACTCCCTTCCCAGCCACTAAACTTCCTGCGTTTATTATCTCTCCCTGTCTCTACACCAAATATGCACCATTTACAAGTATGGAGCCGATGGAGTGAGGCACCTAAACACCCTTAAAACAGTTGGTCTTAGGGATGTGGCAGCAGCTCAAGTCTCACTGAAAGTCAATGAGACTTCAGCTTCTAAGTGCCTAAATCACTTTTGAAAATGAGACCTAGTTTCCTTAGTGACTTAGATGCTTTTGATAATGTCACCATTAGTAAACATCTCTGGAGAAGGAACGCAATTCTGCCCTCTCTTCCTAATGCCAAGCAGACTGTAAAGTAGTTAAAACTTATATTTCTATTACTGATGTAAATACACAGAGGGAGCAGCTGATTTATACACACAGGCAGCAACTCCTGTTGAATAAGAAGGTGCTATTTTCACGGTCCCTTTTCAGAGTAGACCAGCACATTAAATTTAAACTGACTCCATGGTGAGCAAAATCTTCACAGACGTATGCATTACCCAAATGTATGTGATTTACTTTGCTGAGAACACTTGAGCTGAAATAGAGCTTTCCTGAGCACAGTTATGTACAACCAACCTTAACATTCAAATGGCCTTTCTTAAGTAGATCGAGAGCATGCTAAAGGCAAATTCTGTCTCTTTTTGAGATTCAGTGCATTTCTGATGTGTTCATGCAGCAATGGCTGCATATGCCATTCTGTCTCTTAAAAGGCATGAAATGTAGTATCAGTCATTAAGGCCAAGTGTTTCCCTATTCATCCCCTGCCTCCAGAAATGTGTCAATTTGTTCTTAGTCAATAGTTCTGATCAGGGGCGGCTCTAGCAATTTCGCCGCCCCAAGCACGGCGGCACGCCGCAGGGGGTACTCTGTTGGTCGCCAGTCCCGTGGCTCCAGTGGACCTCCTGCAGACGTGCCTGCGGAGGGTCCACTGGTCCCGCGGCTCCGGTGGGGCATTCGCAGGCACATCTGCGGATGCTCCACCGGAGCCGCAGACCAGCGGACCCTCCGCAGGCACACCTGCGGGAGGTCCACCGGAGCCGCCTGCCGCCCTCCCGGCGACCGGCAGAGCGCCCCCCACGGCGTGCCGCCCCAAGCACGCGCTTGGCGTGCTGGGGCCTGGAGCCGGCCCTGGGAGTGCTGCCCAGAAATGAAACACAATTTTAAATTAAACGAACAATAATTGATAGGCGGCAGCTGAACCAGCCGGATGCCTCCTTCTGCCATCAGAATGCAAACATGTCCAGAAAGGGACCCCCTTCTTATCTCTCTGCATGGCGCTGCTTGGAGTGGGACTCTGCCTGTGGTGGGGAGAGCAGGGACTCTTTCCCCGGTACTTCCTCTGGCCAGAAAGTGCAGAGAGCGGCTGGGGAGAAGGAGGGTCTCTGAGTCACTGGCCAAGCTGGACAGGTGCCTACAGGGGACTGGAGTATCTTACTCTTCCCCTCACCGGCATTCCAAGTAAGTTGGGGCAGCAGGAGAGGCGTTGTGACTCTCAGAGTCACGATTTATTCCTTGCTCTTCTCCTGGGGAAGTACAGCCACATGCTGCTCGTGGTGCAGGACAGATTGTAAGTTACAGTCCATAGGATCATCCTTCCAGCTAGTGAGAGACACCCACAAGTTCCACCCACAGTCGTCGCATTTTCCACGGCATCTCCCATACTGCAAGCTCCACAGTGCAGCGAATACAGCAGCACAGACCATTCTGATTTTTAATGGCATCCTATTTATATGTCTGGCTTCTCCAGGTGGAAAGTATTTCAGAGTTGCAACGCCTCTGAAATAAGCAATAGCATCAATGCTTTATCTTCCCTATCAAGCATTTTTCAATAAATGTTCTCAAATGCAGAGGGAAAGTATTGGCCTGTTAATACTCATGCATTGCTCTTTGCCTTACACCAGGAATGATGCATGGATAAGCCCCTGTAAGTTTCATATTCAGTGGATGTGGGCAGAACACATTAGAGCTCTTGGTCTTCTGTCTTAAAGGCATATGATTCAGCTAAAAATGAGACAGAGCCTCTTTTCAGTGTCCAGTGAGACTCTCTTTGTTAGCAGAACTGGTTTCACTGGCTAATTTTTACTAGCATAAAACACGACAGATGATGTTGGTGCTGGACACCTGGGTTCTCTGATTATTTGAACCTTGCTTAGCTGGAGCATGAAACCTGAGATGATCAAGTTTGTGTCACATGACACGAGGATGCTTAAATTACCCAGAAATAGCCCCACAGAAATGTATCCTTCCTCAACATTACACCTCACAGTCAAACGGAACTATTTGCATGAATTATGTCTCTTTGCCTAAACAGTTAATCAAGTACAAGTTCAGCATGTGCTACATGAGACAATGGAAGGAGCCATCCTTAGGGGATAGCACATTTGAATGATGAGCTTAATTTTCCATCATTACAAAGTCGCTATCTTCTACAAAATGAGATTTATGCTCGTTTCCACACCTGTTTCGTCCTCCTGATGTTCTGTTCTTTGTAATGAGTTGTTTGGGAGCATGCAATGCAGCCCATATTTCTAACTTAGTTCTTTTATTTTTAACATAAGCATTTTCCCCACCCTTGGGAGCAATGGACCTTTTTCTCCTGTTCTACCACATTAGTTAATGTGGCAGTTACTCCTTTCTCCTCAGAAATAAAATTCATCCTTCCATTGTCGACTCATTTTGGTACAAAGCTTTTAACATTTCTTTCCTTAACCAATGTTGAGATAAGGGATGGGCCGAGCTGGGTTAGAACAAAGCCAAAACTAACGGGACCAGCTGCCAAGATTCACCCCAAGAATTGTTGCTGAGGTTGGAAAATATTTAGTTAATCTTGGGCCCAGTCCTCCAGTCCTTATTCAGATCTCTTTCAGGCTAAATTCCCAAGGAAACCAGCAGGAGTTTTGCCTATATAAGGCTTGCAAAAGGACTGTGAGATAGAGCAGGAACTTTCTTCGCTCACTCCCAACATGGCAGAAGTTTTTCTCATGAGATCAGACCAAAGAATTCAGGTCAAAGAGATTCAGATAAACGTCCGGGACCACGTCATGCACTTTCTACTCCTGACTTTCAAATAAAATTCCCATTGATTTCAAAGGACATTTTGCCAGAGACACAGTTAAGTAAAGACTTTAGGATTTAGCCTTTGCCAAGTATATAAACCTTTGGCTACTTCTCTCAACTAAACTGAAGAGCTGAACCTTTGGCGTTATTTGCAAAATAGCAGGTTAGAGTCACATAGGATCACTTCTTTGTTTTCAGTTACCATGTAGTTTGCACTGCCATGTTTTGTTTGATGTTTCAGATTCCAATGAATCCCAAGTGAGACAAAATGAAACTCAGTTCAAAGCAGCTGGTTTCAGATTGAAACTATACATCAATTCAGCTCCATTTGAAATTGGGCCAAAATAGGTAAATGAGTATGACAGGAAAACCTTTGTGATTTATCTTTGTTTTTATTAGTTATATTATTTATTTGTATCATAGTAGCACCTAGAAGTCCTGACTGAGACTTAGGACCCGTTGCATTAGGTGCTCTACATACACTATGGGTTTGTCTTCACTACGGGGGAGATCGACGCTGCTGCAATCGATGCAACGGGTGTCGATTTAGCGGGTCTAGTGAAGACCCACTAAAACAACAGCAGAGCGCTTTCCGGTCCACCCCGGTACTCCAGCTCCCTGAGAAGATTAAGGTAAGTCTACCGGAGAGCATCTCCTGGCAATGCAGACCAATGAAGACACCGGGGTAAGTCGATCTAAGCTATGTCAACTTATTCACATAGCTGGAGTAGCATAATTTAGATTGACTTACTCCAGTAGTGAAGACAAGCCCATAGTAAGAGACAGTCCTTGTGCCAAAGAGTTTGCAATCTACAGTCTAAATAGATCAGACTGACCGAAAGTGGGAAGAGAAATAGAATCATTGAGAGATGAAGTGACTTGCCTGAGGTGAGATAGCAGATCAGTGGCAGAGCTGAGAATAGAACCCATACTTCTGGACTAACACACTAGTATCACTTAGGGTGACCAGACAGGAAGTATGAAAAATCGGGACAGGGGGTGGGGGGTAATAGGAGCCTATATAAGAAAAAGACCCAAAAATCGGGACTGTCCCTATAAAATCGGGACATCTGGTCACCCTAGTATCACTATTCGTTGGACTGCAATGCCCCTCCTGTGTTTGAGGAAGGAAGAGATTCTTGAAACAAGAAGCTAGGAATATCAACCTGGTATCCTGACTCACCATCTGCTGTTCTATCCATTGGACCATGCTGCCTTCCAACGTTAATACTTCACACCTCCCCTTCTCTCAATCCCACCTCAGGATATCGGCTGCCTCACAGCCTGTGGTACTGAAAAAGGCCTACCACAAAGACATGAATACAATGGCATGAGGGAACTGTATTTTCAAGTATCAGGGGGTAGCCGTGTTAGTCTGTATCCACAAAAACAACAAGGAGTCCAGTGGCAACTTAAAGACTAACAGATTTATTTGGGCATAAGCTTTCATGGGTAAAAAACCTCACTTCTTCAGATGCATGGAGTGAAAATTACAGATGCAGGCATTATATAATGACACACAAAGAGAAGGGAGTTACCTCACAAGTGGAGAACCAGTGTTGTCAGCGCCAATTCGATCAGGGTGGTTTTTTTCTAGTTCTTTCTTTGCTCTGAAAAGTAGATGAGGTATGTTCTCCCTCTTAAAAGTAAATAAAGTACTAGACACAGATGGTCCAACCTGCTACCAAAATGACTGGAAAGTTATAGATGTTCAACAGATGATAATTTCCCATCATGCCCATTGGAGGACTGATGTCAAACTGGTGGCAGGAAAACTCAAGCCAGAAATTTCTACTCTGTATTTAAAATGGGGCGTATGGTAGAACAGTTGATACCAAGCACATCCTGAGAAAGGCATTACACCTACTGGGCCAGAACTTCAGATTCTTAGATTCCCATTGACATCAATGCAATTTGCACATGCCCAAGAGCTGCCTTGTATGTTTTAGGCCCATCTGGCTCATTCAGCATAAACCAGACGTATTGATGCACGTCGTGTCGATGCTAAGCGATCCCTCAGGGAACTCTTAGGGTCTGAAGCTCCTGCTCAAAGTGCCACATTTTGGGCAATGATTCATGTTAGTCCATCCTTGCTCCCAGAACCAATAAGTTAGCACTGTGTGAATTCATCATCGCATCAAGAACAGTAATTATTAGCTACTTAACAGAGACAGACTGAACCCCTTAGTAAAATGAGGTAATTCATTAAGGGGGTGTCTATACTGCAATCACAGAGTGTGGTTGCAGTTTGTATAGACATACCATGCCTTGCTTTAATGTAGCTAGCTCTGGTATTGGAGTGGTAACAGCACTGGCTTCACCATGGATTGTAAAAGCCCACCAGGAACCCTGCATAATTACTCATGGGGCTAGGCCGTACTGAAACCCATGCAGCCACTGCTCCATGGCTCCAGTAGCCAAACTAGCTACATTAAAACTAATTCAGGTATGTCTCCATAAGTTAAAATCATACCCCAGGATTGCAGTATAGACATTGTGACAGGGTCCCCATGAGTGCAACCTGGACTGAGGGACCACTGAGCCCTCCAAACCACCAGCCTGGGCTGGCTTTCACACTGTGATGCTACTGTCAAGCTCCAAGCCTCTGACAGGCACTGCATTCACACAGCCATCCAGAGGCAGGGACACACCCAACTGAGTTACATGAAAGATCTCCCAGCCAATAGGAAGGGTTCAGCCAATTCCTCCCATCTCCTCAGCCTTGCACCCCAGAAATATACCATCTAGCTCTGCTCAAGACTCCCCTATGCAATGTAAGCTCATTAATGTTTGCCACTTCTTCACAGAAAAGTGGATATGCACCAGCCTTGTACTCTGAGCTAAGATTCCCCAAACACTTCAGCCAAAAACACAGTTTTAGATAAAATATAAAATAGATGTATTAACTACAGAAAGTTAGATTGTAAGTGATTATAAGCAGAAGACATAAAGATCAAAGTTGGTTACCTAAGAAATGAAAATAATTTCACAGTCTAAATTCTAACTTAAACAGACTAAAGGCTTGTCTATACTGGCATTTTACAGCAGTGCAACTTTCTCGCTCGAGGATGTGAAAAAACACACCACTGAGCACAGCATGTTTCAGTGCTGTATAGCGCCAGTGTAGACAGAGCACCAGCTATACCTCTCGTGGAGGTGGATTTTTTAGAGTGCAGGGAGACATGCATACAATTATAGTACATCAAGTTCATCAGGATATTAATGTTCAGCAGATCAAGACTTTTTAAATGATACCTCACAAGGTACACTTTGTACAAAACATATCATAATCATATGGTGCTACTTTGAGGTACAGCGTGTCACAGACACACCCTCAGACTTTAGGCTATGGGGGGTGCCAAAGTGAAATCGCAATAATGGAAAGGTGTTCAAAAATGGGCACAGCTGAAGTCCCCTTTCTGTGTGTTTCAAACAAATGTGACGGGAAATGAGTCTCTTCATTATACGGGAAGAGGCAACAATCTTTATATGGAAGGCTGCATAAAATTGTAAAATATTATGATCTTTTTTTATTGAAGACCTCTAACACTTCAATTTTTTGCAGCTGGACTTTGAAATTTGGCAGAGCAATAGCCCTGGGATCAAGGAAGTGCCTTTTGCTGCTGCATGAAAATCCATTCAGATTTGGCTGAGTTATAAGATGTCAGAAATCACCACTGCCCCTCCCTGTTTCACACGGCATAGTTTGTTTTTGACTTGCTGCTAGGCTGCATGGAGCCTGCCTTACATGGGTCAGTGGCTTCAGATAAACATGCAGCAGTTTATATGTAAGGGGGATCGGATGTTGCGAATAGTGAATAATAAAGAGCACAAACATGGTTGAGCTTTAGAGTTCAAACTGATATTGCCAAATGCTTTTTCCAGTGCCCATCCAGCAGCTAATGATGAGGCTAAAGTTTAAAATGGTAATTTCGACTTGTGGTGTATGTTTCGCAGAGAGCATATCCAAAACACAAATGCAAGTTGTGATGAATGGGGGCTAGATCTGTACAACTTAGGAATTCTGACTGGTATTGTGAAGCTGTACTATGAAAAACTACTGCATTCTGAGTGTCTATATGCACGTGGATCCACCACTGCTGATAGAGACACAGTGCAGGATGCACAGCTAGTGTGAAGCTGACCTGCTCCAAAGCCCATAGCTCTCAAACGGTTGCAGGGACCATTGATGGCAGTGGTGTTGGATGGAGAGTCGGCTGGTCACCCAGGATTGGCTTCTCCTCCTTGTTTCCAGCTGTTCTATTTAATTAAAAGGCCATTTATGGTATGTCTACCCTGCACACAAAGCCCAGGCTCTGACTCAGGTTTGAGCCCAAGCCCCCCTTCCATCCACACACAAATGCTCTGACTCAGGTCAGCAAGCACCCGGGTCCTGGACCTCCAGTAAGGCGGTGGGTCAGAGCCCAAGTCCCAGTGTGACTCAGGTCCATGCCCTCTCATTTTGCAGTGTGGACGCAGCTCAACTGCAGATCCCAGTGAGCAGATCTGTGTAGTGTAGTATGGACATGTTAGCATGGCTGTGGGACCTAGGTCCAGCAATTGTAAGCCTGGGTTACACTGCAGTGTGGTTGCTCAAGAACAGGCTTGGAAATACCAAGTCCACAAGCCCAGGTCCCACAGACCTGGGTTTACAGGTGCAGTGTAGACATACACTTAACATGCATTAAATCCTCTTCTAATGTTAGTTTTCCAGGGAGGCAATTGCTGTGGTTGCCACGGGACTCTTCTGTGATGAGGAACAGGAAGGAAGGCTGTCTGACTCCACACCATGGTGAATGGAGTGAGGAGTCCACCCCCCTGATGAATGGAGAGGGGTGGTCTACACAATATAATCTCTCTATTAAGATGCTCATCACTATGGGACAGTTTGAGCATCCTGGACGCAGAGTTTCCAGATCGAGCGAGCTCACCCTAGATGGTGCCTTCTGGGTGACTGAAACGTAAAAGTCAGAACTGGCAGCTAACATGATATCAAAAGGGCTTGGACGTACATAGAATCATAGAACTAGAAGGGACCTGGAGAAGTCATCTAGTCCAGTCCCCTGCACTCGTGGCAGGACTAATGATCTAGACCATCCCTGACAGGTGTTTGTCTAACCTGCTCTTAAAAATCTACAACCTCCCTAGGCAGTTTATTCCAGTGCTTAACCAGCTTGTCAGTTAGGAAGTTTTTCCTAATGTCCAACCTAAACCGGCCTTGCTGCAATTTAAGCCCATTGCTTTTTGTCCTATCCTCAGCGGTTAAGAAAAACAATTTTTCCACAGTGCTCCTTCCTAGGCAGTCATTTCCCATTTTGTATGTGGGCAACTGAATGTTCCTTCCTCAGTGGAGTACCTTGCATTTGTCCTTATTGAATTTCATCCTATTCACTTCACACCATTTCTCCAGTTTGTCCAAATCATTTTGAATTTTAATCCAACCCTCCACACACTTGCAACCCTTCCCAGCTTGGTATCGTCCACAAACTTTCCAAGTGTACGCTCTTTGCCATTTTCTAAATCATCGATGAAGATATTGAACAGAACTGGACCAGAACTGATCCTTATAGGACCCCACTCGTTTTGCCTTTCCAGCATGACTGTGAACCACTGTTAACTACTCTCTTGGAACATTTTTCCAACCAGTTTTGCACCCACCTTATAGTGGCTCCATCTACGTTGCATTTCCCTAGTTTGTTTATGAGAAGATCATGCTGGACAGTATCAGAAGTTTTACTAAAATCAAGATATACCACATCTACCACTTCCCCCCTAGCCACAAGCTTGTTACCCCATCAAAGAAAGCTTTCAGGTTGGTTTGACATGATTTGTTTTTGACAAATCCATGCTGAGTGTTACGTATCACCTTATTATCTTCTAGATGTTTGCAAATTGATTACTTAATTGTTTGCTCCATTATCTACATTAAGGGCTAGAGCCTCTTGCCTGGCTTTGCTGCTTGAGAATTGCCAGTGCCCAAATCAAGAGATTAGATATTCCAGAATGGCAGGGAATTAATCAGCACAACTTTGCTAGTCAATACCCCTGGGTCTTCTTCCCCAAGGGTCTGTGATAGTTGCTATATGGGGGAAGGACCAAGGTTCCTTGGGCACTCAGATGAGGCCAACCCTAATTTGCTGGCATTAGGGAGATAACCCTTTGACTGTTTGGGGTGTTTAATTGTGATAGGGAGGATGGGAGTGAGGGTCAGGAACTAACCTCAGATCTGGGTCCAGTCCCTGCGCAATAGCACTTAACAACCTTGTAGAGGGATTTTGAGGTTTCATTAATTAATATACATAAAGTACGTTAAAATCCTTGGATGAAATAATAAAGCAAAGTAGTTTTCTTATTCCCAAGAATGAAAATTCCTCTAAACTCACCGCGTGTATAACACAGGCTGTAGAATTTCACCCAGTTGCCACTGCATTAATCACAATAACTTCTGTATGACAGAAGCCACTTCGAGGCAGGCAACCAGTTGTGAAGACATCAAATGATGGAGAATCTACCACTTTCCTTGGTAGTGTGTCCCAATGGTTAATCACTCTCCTGTTAAAAATGGCTGCCTTATTTCCAATTTGAATCTGCCTGGCTTTAACATCCAGTCACTGGTTCTTGTTCTGCCTGTCTCCACTAGATTAGAGAGCCCTTTAGTACCCAGTGGTTTCTTCTAGTTTAACCTGGTATATTACATCAAAATATCCATTCCATGCCATCTGACTCATTGACTCTGTTCCATATATCAGTGTTATTGCCTGAGGAGAAAAGAAATAAAAATATTCTGTCTCATCACATGAGGGTTTTCAGTGAGTTATGAGCCAGGATTTCTCCTATGTCTGTACTACTAAAGTAATATTTGAACAGTGCCTCTCACCTTGCAAGATATCAAAACAATTTAGCAATGTATTAAATGTGCCCATCACCGAGTGCAGTTGCAAAAGGAAAATTAAAAATACACACAGTTAGTTGACAAATGTCATCCCAGATTGTCTCCAATCCCACACGAGAGTATAATACTTTCCCCACAATCCTCCCTTGTAATGAATCTCAGAGCTGCTGACGACAAACACAATAACAATGTAAATCACACACAGGTGACAAAGGGAGAGAGCCTAAAACCCTAGTTTTCTGTTCCAAAAACACAAGGCTCTAATACTGGAGCTAAAGGAGAACTGTTTCACCTAGTGGGCATCCAGAGTCCTTCACCTGTCTTTTGCCAGCCTTTAGAGAGCTGGTTCACAAAACCAGTACATTGCAATGTGAGTAGCCCCAATGATTCGAGTGGTATGGTACTAACTTTGCTTAAAGTTAGGCACATGCTTAAGTATGGTGCTGAGTCAGGTCACGAGTAAGTGAATAATACATTTCTAACTGGTCGCCATTGCCTCGCAGCAGAAATGCTGATATAAATTGCTGCTTACGTTCAACCTAGAGACGATTTTGTATCACAAATCTTAGCTATAAACATCCCTAAATTTTGGGGGCAGTTGGATCTGGATCTCAATCCGAACTTGGCAACTGGCGAACTAATTATGTAATGGCTCAGATCAGAACTTCAGATCCAAAAGGTCCTGAAATGTAATTGGATAATTTGATCTATGTAGCCCCCTTCCTGTTCACTGGCCCAGAGAGGGGAAGTGTGCCTTGGGAATTTTTACGCAACTTCGGCAAACAGGGCCTGACGCTCCTCTGTGTGCTCAGACCAGACCCACTCGGCCAAACCACCAGGAACAAGGCTTTATTCTGTTAAACACAGAACAGGATTACAGTCCAGCAGCCTCCTCTCTGCTTGCCTGCCACATGCTCCCAGCTTCAGTCGGTGCTGATACTTCCTGCTGGGAGGGCAGAGGGTACATTGTGTAACACAGCCCCCAAACATGTTCTAACTCCCACAATAACTAAACGCCAAAACAAACAAACTCGTGTTCTCCTTTTGTGTCATTTAAACTCCACTCAGGGTGCTCTTTGAGCTCTTTTTGGTCCTACCTGTAAAGAACATAGAACGGGATTACAGTCCAGCAGCCTCCTCTCTGCTTGCCTGCTAGGAGCTCCCAGCTTCAGTCAGTGCTGATGAGTCTTCCTGCTGGAGGGCAGAGGGTACATCCTGGCAGGAACCATGAAGTTCTCCCAACATGATGCAGTTTGTAGTCCACAACTTAGAATAATAGAATCATAGAAGATTAGGGTTGGAAGAGACCTCGGGAGGTCATCTAGTTCAACCCCCTGCTCAAAGCAGGACCAACCCCAACTAAATCATCCCCGCCGGGGCTTTGTCACGCCGGGCCTTAAAAACCTCTAAGGATGGAGATTCCACCACCTCCCTAGGTAACCCATTCCAGTGCTTCACCGCCCTCCTAGTGAAATAGTGTCTCCTAATATCCAACCTAGACCTTCCCCACTGAAATTTGAGACCATTGCTACTTCTTCTGTAATCTGCCACCACTGAGACCAGCCGAGTGCCATCCTCTTTGGAACCCCCGTTTAGGTAGTTGAAGGCTGCTATCAAATCCCCCCTCACTCTTCTCTTCTGCACACTAAATAACCCCAGTTCCCTCAGTATCTCCCCCTAAGTTATGTGCTCCAGCCCCCGAATAATTTTCGTTGCTCTCCACTGGACTCTCTCCAATTTGTCCACATCCTTTCTGTAGTGGGGGGCCCAAAACTGGACGCAATACTTCAGATGTGGCCTCACCAGTGCCGAATAGAGGGGAAGAATCACTTCCCTTGATCTGCTGGCAATGCTCCTACTAATGCAGCCCAATATACCATTAGCCTTCTTGGCAACAAGGGCACACTGCTGAGTCATATCCAGCTTCCTGTCCACTGTAATTCCCAGGTCCTTTTCTGCAGAACTGCCACTTAGCCAGTCAGTCCCTAGCCTGTAGCAGTGCATGGGAGTCTTCTCTCCTAAGTGCAGGACTCTGCACTTGTCCTTGTTGAACCTCACCAGATTTCTTTTGGCCGAATCTTCCAATTTAGGTCACTTTGGACCCTATCCCTACCCTCCATCTTATCTACATCCCCCACATCTTAGTGTCATCTGCAAATGTGCTGAGGGTGCAATCCATCCCATCATCCAGATCATCAATGAAGATGTTGAACAAAACCAGCCCCAGGACTGACCCCTGGAGTATTCCACTTGATACCAGCTGCCAACTAGACAATGAGCCATCACTCACTACCCAATGAGCCCGACAATCTAGCCAGTTTTCTATCCATCTTATAGTCTGTTCACCAAATCCATACTTCTTTAACTTGCTGGCAAGAATACTGTGGGACACCATATCAAAAGCTTTGCTAAAGTCAAGGTATATCACGTCCACTGCTTTCCCCATATCCACAGAGCCTGTTATCTCATCATAGAAGGCAATCAGGTTGGTCAGGCATGACTTGCCCTCAGTGAATCCATGCTGACTGTTCCTGATCACCTTCCTTTCCTGAAAGTGCTTCTGGTCTGTAGTTCCCCAGATTCTCCTTCTTCCCTTTTTTAATGATGGGCATTATATTTGACATTTTCCAATTGTCCTGGACCTCCCCTATCACCACGAGTTTTCAAAGATAATGGCCAATGGCTCTGCAGTCACATCAGCCAACTCCCTCAGCACCCTCGGATGGATTAGATCTGGACCCATGGACTTGTGCATGTCCAGCTTTTCTAAATAGTCCTTAACCTGTTCTTTCATCACTGAGGGCTGCTCATCTCCTCCCCATGCTGGGTTACCCAGTGCAGCAGTCTGGGAGCTGACTTTGTCTGTGAAGACTGAGGCAAAAAAAGCATTGAGTACTTCAGCTTTTTCACATGATCTGTCACTAGGTTGCATCCCACATTCAGTAAGGGTCCCACGTTTTCCCTGACCTTCTTCTTGTTGCTAACATACCTGTAGAAACCCTTCTTGTTGCCCTTCACATTCCTTGCTAGCTGCAATTCCAATTGTGCTTTGGCCTTCCTGATTACACCCTGCATGCCCGAACAATATTTTTATACTCCTTCCCAGTCATCTGTCCAAGTTTACATTTCTTGTAAGCTACCTTTTTGTGTTTAACTCAAAGATTTATCTGTTAAGCCAAGCTGGTCCCCTGCCATATTTGCTATTCTTTCTGCAGATTGGGATGGTTCATTCCTGTGCCCTCAGTAAGGCTTCTTTAAAATGCAGCCAGCTCTCCTGGACTCCTTTCCCCTTCATGTTATTCTCCCAGGGGATCCTGCCATCAGTTCCCTGAGGGAGTCAAAGGGTACGTCTACACTACGGGACTATTCCGAATTTGCATAAACCGGTTTTGTAAAACAGATTTTATAAAATCGAGTGCACGCGGCCACACTAAACACATTAATTCGGTGGTGTGCGTCCGCGGTCCGAGGCTAGCGTCGGCTTCTGGAGCGTTGCACTGTGGGTAGCTATTCCCTAGCTATCCCATAGTTCCCGCAGCCTCCCCCACCCCTTGGAACTTCCGGGTTGAGATCCCAGTGCCTGATGGGGCAAAAATCATTGTCGCGGGTGGTTCTGGGTAAATGTCGTTAGTCACTCCTTCCTCTGGGAAAGCAACGGCAGACAAGCATTTCGCGCCTTTTTCCCCTGGATTGCCCTGGCAGATGCCATAGCATGGCAATCATGGAGCTTGTTTTGCCTTTTGTGACTCTCACCGTATGTGTACTAGATGCCGCTCACAGAGGCGATTCAGCAGCGCTACACAGAAGCATGCTTTTGCTTTTGCATGACAGCAGAGATGGTTACCAGCCATTCTGCACCATCCAAACCCTTCCATAAATTGGAACTGAGAATGATTATGGCTACCAGTCCTTTTGTACCATTTGCTGCTGTCATAAGTGCCCCTGGCTGCTCTTAGCCAGGGGCGCAAAAGCCAAAATTGGGAATGACTCCCTGAGTCAATCCCTCCTTTTTGGTATCTAAAAATAGAATCAGTCCTGCCTAGAATATAGGCAAGTGTACTAGATAACCACTGTATCATAGAACCAGAGAGCACAGCTGCTCTGTGTCAGATCCTGCAGAAACTATGATCTGTATGCTATTCACAGGGGGTGCTCCTGTAACAACCCCACCTGTTGATTCCGTTCTTCCCCCAGCCTTTCTGGGCTACCGTAGCATTGTCCCCCCACTTGTGTGATGAAGTAATAAAGAATGCAGGAATAAAAAGACATGGTGACTTGTTAGTGAGAAATGAGTGGAAGGCAGCCTCCAGCTGCTATGATAGTCCAGACAGGACATTAAGCAGTGTGTAGGAGAGAAGCCCAGCATCCCTCTGCTAGTCCAGGGGCAACTGAATCTGTTCTTTACACATGAAGGGTGGGGGCTGATGGAGCTCAGCCCCCTTTTGCTATGATGACGATGGTTACCAGCCATACTGCACCATCCACCATCCACCAGAAAAAATTAGGGCCAGGCGCCCACGGATGCTAATCAGCATGGTTACTGCCCCATGTGCCAATAGGCTGATGACGAGGACGGTTACCAGCCCTTTTGTACCATCAGCCACCCATGGCAGGCGGGGGAGTGAGAATGTTGGTGTTTACGGCTGCAGCATCGTGTCTATCTGCAGCATTCAGTAAAGATAGGGTGACATGTAAAAGAGTCAGAGGATTGTTTTCCCTTTCGCTTCTGGGGGTGGGTGGGGGGCGTGAGTAGATTGCCAAGCTATGCCCTGACCCACCGCGGACACTGTGTTTGACCCTAGAAGCATTTGGAGCTCAGCCAAGAATGCAAATACTTTTCGGAGGCTGCAGGAACTGTGGGATAGCGTCAGTCCTCCAGTCCATGACCGTCCATTTGATTCTTTGGCTTTCCGTTACGCTTGTCACGCTGCAGTGCGCTGAGTCCCTGCTATGGCGTCTGTCTGGAGATTTTTAAAAAAGGATTCTGAATTTCATCTTCTGTAACGGAGCGCTGATAGAACGGATTTGCCTGCCCTTACAGCGATCACATCCGCATGGTCCGTGCTGGAGCTCTTTCTTTATTTTGATTTCGGACTGCATCGCCACCCGTGCTGATCGGAGCTCCACGCTGGGCAAACAGGAAATATTCAAAAGTTTGCGGGGCTTTTCCTGTCTACCTGACCACTGCATCCGAGTTCAGATTGCTGTCCAGAGCGGTCACTGCTGCACTGTGGGATAGCTCCCGGAGGCCAATACCATTGATCAGCATCCACACTAACCCTAATCCGATATGTTAATACCGATACTAGCGTTACTCCTCTCGTTAGGGAGGAGTACAGAAACCGGTTTAAAGAGCCATTAAAATCGATATATGATGCCTCCTAGTGTGGACGGTTGTGGCGTTAAATCGGTTTTACGCTCCTAAAACCGGTTTAAACGCCTAGTGTAGACCAGGCTAAAGTCTGCTTTTCTGAAGTCCACAGTCCATATTTTGCTACTCTCCTTTCTTCCTTTTGTCAGGATCCTGAACTCGACCATCTCATGGTCACTGCTGCCCAGGTTTCCACCCACTTCTACTTCCCCCACCAATTCTTCCCTGTTTGTGAGCAGCAGGTCAAGAGGAGCACAGCCCCTAGTTGGTTCCTCCAGCACTTGCACCAGGAAGTTGTCCCCTACACTCTCCAAAAACTTCCTGGATTGTCTGTGCACTGATGTATTGCTCTCCCAGCAGATGACAGGGTGATTGAAGTCCCCCATTAGAACCAGGGCCGGTGATCTGGAAACTACTGTTAGTTGACCGAAGAAAACCTCGTCTACCTCATCCTGCTGGTCTAGTGGTCTATAGCCCACCGTAACATCACCCTCATTGCTCTCGCCTCTCAACTTAACCCAAAGACTCTCAACAGTCTTTTCTCCAGTTTCATACTGGAGCTCTGAGCAGTCATACTGCTCTCTTACATACAATGCAACCCTTCCACCTTTTCTCCCCTGCCAGTCCCTCCTGAACAGTTTATACCCATCCATGACAGTGTTCCAGTCACGTGAGTTACCCGACCAAGTCTCTGTTATTCCAATCACATAGTTCCTTGACTATGTCAGGACTTCCAATTCTTCCTGCTTGTTTCCCAGGCTTGTTGCATTCATGTACAGGTACCTAAGATAATTAGCCAATTGCCCTATTTTCTCAGTATGAATCAGGAGGCCTCCTCTGTTACACCCTCCTCCTTGTGTTTCCTCCTGGTATCCCACTTTCCCATTTACTTCGGAGCTTAGGTCTCCATCCCCTGGTGAATGTATTTTAAAGCCCTCCTTACTAGGTTAGCAAGCCTGCCTGCGAAGATGTTCTTCCCTGCCTTCGTTAGGTGGATCCCATCTCTTCCTGGAACAACATCCCATGGTCAAAGAATCCAAAGCCCTCTCTCCGGCACCACCTGTGCAACCACGCATTTACCTCCACAATTCGATGGGCCTTTTCCTGCAACAGGAAGGATAGACGAGAACACAACTTGTGACTCAAACTCCTTTATCTTTCTTCCCAGAGCCACACAGTCTGCAGTGACCTGCTCAAGGTCATTCTTGGCAATATCATTGATGTCCACATGAAGAAGTAGGAAGGGGTAGTGGCCCGAGGGCTTGATCACATCACAGACATTCCATCACATCCTGCATTCTAGCTCCAAGCAATCAGCACATTTTTCGAGTTTCCCAGTCTGGACAGCAGATGGATGAATCTGTTCCCTTTAGGAAGGAGTCCCCGACCACCGCCACCCATCTCCTCCTCTTGGGAGTGGTGGTCGTGGAACCCTCATCCCTAGGAAAATTCATCCCATGCCTTCTGGTCAATGGGGTCTCCTTCTGATCCCTTCCCTCAGATGACTCTTCCAAACCATTCTCCACTGTAGTACCTGTGCAGAGACCCTGAAAACAGTTTCTTACCTCTATCCTCATTGGTGGTACATGGGTTCTCCTCTTCCTTCTTCAGCAGGTCACATGCTGCCAATTTTCTTCCCCGTTCTGCACTGCCCTTTCTGATTCTTCAGCATGCTGTGCCTGCAGTACCAAACGCTGACGTCTATCCAGAAAGCCTTCATTTTCTCTGAGAGAAAGACAAACAGGGCACATCCTGTGCAGGTCACAACAGCTGATCGCTCACTATCCATATTGTCTTCCTTCTAAGAGCCTCATCAGATGTTGTATTTACTGCTCACAGAAGCCTGAAAGGCAAAAAAACTCTGTGGCAACTCCTCCCAGGTGAACTCCCAGGCAAACTCCTTCTGTTTGCTTCTCCTTCTCTCTAGATATACACACACGGGAGGTGCATGAACCACCAGCTCAGGGAAGCTACCCCCAGCACCCCCCATTGCACCCAAGGCCACACCCCCTCAATATTTCCCCCACTGGAGCCCAGAGCATCCCCCCACTGGAGCCGCCAGCCCTCACCCCAGGCTAGATCCCCCCAGCCCCAGAGCACTGGGACGGCGAGCAGCACAGCCCGAGCCAGGGCCACCCCACAGTGAGATTGGACTCCAGCCATGCCGAGCAGGAAGCAGGAGGGGGAACCTTGCGGTGGAGCGCGGGCAGGGCCATGCCTGGCTCTTTGGGGAGCCACAGCCTCCCCCAGCCTATGATACCCACCGCTCATGTATATATAATTAGCTTTGTTGTTTTCCCTGTTATATCTAGTACAAATGTAGCAATTTCAAAATAAATGAATACAATCAAACTAAATGCGCTATGGGATAACTAGCACCAGGCAAAACCCTCTACAAATAAAACCATCAGATTCTTCCAGTTTGATGCAGAAACAATAAATAAAGTAATCAAACCAATTTTTTAATTCAGAACTGAAAGATACAATGTGGGCAGGGGTTCTGTGCAAGAAAAAGCAGCTCATGGAGAATACCGGTGGGCTGGATAAGTAGGATCACGTTTCAGGACCATTTTGGCTTAAATTCCCTATGCCTCATTTCCTCCATCCATAAAACTGTGATTGACCGTACTTACTTCACAGCACCATTGCGAGGCTAACTTCACTGATGTTTGTAAAGTGTTTTGAGCTCCTAAGATGCAAGAGGCAATAGACGCACAAATTACTCATTTTTAATAGTCAATAAGCCGTGCAGTTATAACCCACTGCTCAGTGCAGGGGTTCTCCCAACACATTTTTTGGTGGGCTCAGAGTATGGCCACCAACTCCCACTGGTGGCCGCACTGACACTTTGTCCTAAAATGCTTAATTAACTTTAGGAAAAACAGCTAAATATGCACAGATACACATCCAATCAGTGTAATTTATATTTGTAGAGTTTTTTGGCTGACTCAATAATAAAAGGTATGTGGCCTCCCCCTTTGGGAGTGATCTCTGTATATTTGTTAATATCACAGCACACTTAGTAGCTACCTGGGAAGCTATGAAAAGTGATTTAACAAACATACAAGTATCACTTTTCACAGATCCTTAGTAAGTCTGTTGTGAAAAGTGATACTTGCATGTTCACTAATATCACTTTTCTCAGCAAGCCCCAGGACCGGTTATGCCCTGGATGGGGGTGGGGGAGCTGAAGGGGGAGGCAGCAGGGGCCAGAGGCAATGGTGGGATGGATGAGAGGCCAGGAGAGGCAGCGGGGGCCTGGGGCAATGTGGGGGATGGATGCGGGGCTGTGGGAGGTGGCAGCAGGGGCCAGGGGCAATGGGGATGGGTGATGAGTCCCACAGTCGTGTGGTCAGAGCCTGCCATGCGGCCAGGGCCAGGGCTCGGTGCCTGTGGCCAGAGCCCAGAGCTGGGGACAGCAAACACGTGGCCGGAGTCAAGGATAGGAGCCCGCTGCCAGGCAGCCAGAGCTGTGGGTCAACACCTGGGGCCAGTGCCTGCCACCACACGCCAAAGCCAGCTGGGTGCTGGAGCCCGGGGCTGCGTGGGTGAAGCCAGGAGTCAGTGCCCGCCGCTGCGTGGCTGGAGCCAGAGCTCGCTGCTGCATGGCCAGGGCCAGGGGTCAGCACCTGTGGCCAGCTCCCACCACCACGTGGCCGGAGCCTGGGAAACGAACTGTGGGTTGGTGCCTGCTGCCGTGCAACTGGGGCTGGGGGACATCGGCCCCTGGGGCCAGCACCAGCCACTATAGGTGCCGAGTCTCTAATCTGCGGGGGGGCATTTCTCCCCCGACTCCGCCCAGGCCCTGCCCCCACTCCACTCCTTCCCTCAAGGCCCCACCCCCACCCTGCTTCTTCGCACCTCCTGATGCCGTGAAACAGCTGATTCGTGGCAGGCCCTGGGAGGGAGGGGGAGGCGCTGATCGGCAGAGACCGCTGGTTGGCAGGAGGTGCTGGGAGAAGGGAGAGGCGTGGATGGGTTCTAAGCACCCTCCATTTTTTTGTCCCACGGGTGCTCCAGCCCCAGAGCACCCACAGAGTAGGTGCCTATGCCCACCACTGTGCAGCCAGAGCTTGGGACTGGAGCCTGGGGCCAGCGCCTGCTTCCACACTGCTGGAATCAGGAGCCGGAGGCTGAAACCCAGCAGCTGGAGGCCAGGGCCGTGTGGCCAGAGCTGGGGTGGTCAGTATCCACTGCCCCGCACGGCCAGGCTCCTGAAGTCCCACCGATGGAGCCTGCCGCTCAACCCCCCCCCCCCCCCGCGCCTCCAAAGTGGGTCAAGAACTCATCTTGTTCCTGCAGCGTTGTGCCCCAGCTCTCTCCAGAGGTGGTGCAGGGCGGTGCATCCACGAGCAACAAGGAGGGGGTCTGAGGGGCTGATGCTTTGCCCCTCCCCCCATCACCATCCAGGAGGCTTTCGCAGCTACACAAAACACCCCTGGTGGCTGCAGTCAGCCACAGTGACCGCATTTGAGAAACGTTGTCTTAGTGTGTGTTGCTTGTCTCCCTCTGTGCCACACAGGAGACTGGTACATTCAATGAAGAGTCTGTATGCTTAATTCTGTAAGCCCTGTAAACAATCTGAGCAATAGAAAAGAGGAAAGTGTCATCAAGGAAACATCAGAATGGATGCGAATAGCAAGAACATTAAATACAAAGTGTCTTTGTCTTTCCAGAGTTAATATGATTCCATAAAATATAAGATGGTGATAGCGATCCTCAAAAGTGGGAAATTAGATTTGCTAGAGTTAGAGAACTGGAAATAAATTCTGCTCTAATGTAAATGGGTGTAAATCTGGAGTAAATCCACTGAAGTCAGTGGAGTTACTCTGTGTTGAGTGGTGTAACAATGAGTAGAATATGGCCCATGGAGTTGGGATGGGCTGTGTCCTGTGGAACCTGTGAGGCCATGCCCCATAAAACACCTGTTTGTATTTGAGATTTTATAGGTTAATACAATGGACCCACCAATGATATTGTCCTTTTTCTGCATTCCTTTGGCTTGGTTGCAAACTAATAAACACAATGCACTTAGATGGCTGTCAGTCTGAACAGGGAGTTTGCACAAGGCAAAGCCTGCAGTATTCAACAGTGGTGGGATTAGCATAGAATGTCAGAGCTGGAAGGGACCTCAGGAGGTCATCTAGTCCAATC
This sequence comes from Mauremys mutica, assembly GCF_020497125.1. NCBI lineage: Eukaryota > Metazoa > Chordata > Testudines > Geoemydidae > Mauremys > Mauremys mutica. Next base: position 287,015,446 of record NC_059073.1, read on the forward strand.
CCCTGCTCAAAGCAGGACCAAACCCCAGACAGATTTTTGCCCCAGATCCCTAAATGGCCCCCTCAAGGATTGAACTTACAAGTGTGGGTTGAGCAGGCCAATGCGCAAACCACTGAGCTGTTCCTCCACACCCACCTTGTTGCTGCTGCACATAGCCTGAGTGTAATCACATCAAGGGCAATAAACTCAATCAAACTAAATGATGTCAAGAATAACTAGCATTAGGTGAAATCATCTGCAAATAAAACCGTCATGGGCTTTCAAGTTTGATCAACGCAGCTGTGTGGATGGGATAAACAAAAGTATCAAACCTTATTAGCGCTAAATCAATTCTAATTCAAAACATAACATACAAATTTAAGAAAGACACATCCTCAATGAATGTTCCAACCTCCTTCTAGTTTCAGTTTAATGTTCACGAAAAAGCTATGCCAATGCAATGGAAAATCACATTACTTGTGATGAGGATGCTTGACTTTTTCTTTAGCTGAAATGTGGCTCAGCATTTTCCTCTCTCTTTCAGGCCTGCGTTTTATCCCCCCATAGGAAAATGGAAACACAGGAATTGCTACTGGATCTGATGCATGGTCCATTGAGTTAAATAGCCTGTCTCTGACAGTGGACAGACCCAGATGCAGAGGAAGGGGTAAGAATCCTGAAATGGACAGATGCGAATAATCTGTTAAATTGCATCCTGATCTTTAATACTTAGAGATTGGCTTAAGCCCTGAAGCACCAGGCTTATGATCCCTTCCAAAATGTGTTGTAATTAATTACGATAATATCCATATAAAGGTCCCGTCCCCATTTTAACCTTCTAAGTTCTTGGCCTCAATGATTTCCTGTGGCAATGAACTCCACAGTCTAATTATTATGTATTATCTCTGTTCTAATAACATTTTGTATTCTGTCTCTACTGTTCCCCTGCCCCGTTCCTCTATGCCCAGACCCCCATATGTGTGTTTTATGCATCTGAGGCATGATCCAGCAAGACACTTAGCCCATGTTTAACTGTAATTTGATTTCAATGGGGCAACTCACTTGCTTAAAGTTAAGCCCATGCTTAAGTGCTTTGCTGGATTGTGTAGACCGGGAACTTTCTGGGGCAAAACTGTCAGTGTTATTTCTCTCTACAGCACCTAACACCATGGGGCCCTGAGCCTAGCCTGTGGTTGACAGGCACTACTGCAAAATAAAGAAATAATATAACGCTATGAAATTTCATGGGAAGCGAGAAAGTGTAGCTTTGAAGTAGCTTTTCCAGCTGTGAAAATTAATCTTTATACCCTGTGATGGGGTGCATATCCCACACTGGTGTTTGCTTTTATCTGTATTAGCTGGCTTTTATTTTTAATATGTGTCAAAGCCCTGGACAGGCACTATTTCATGTTCCACGTCCATTAAAATAAATAACTGATACGACGATTCTCAGAAAGGAAAGAGAAATATGTTTTGTCTCCCTTCCTCCACGTTTTGTTGCTGGCATGATATTAGTCCAGGGCTCCTCGAGGAGGAAGTATTCCTTCAATATTATCAGACCGCATATGCAGTGTGTATGTGGTTTATGGTGTACTCAGAACGTTTACATTCCAATAAACATGCTGAGGTTTTATTGTTGTGAAGAGGACCTGGAAAATGAACTGAGAGTGAGGGCTGATCAGCTAGAAACAGGAAACACTGCAATTTGGTTGACACATTAGATTATACTCCTGAATATATGCTCACTTCCAGGCCACTTTTGATGGAGAATTCTCAACTAAAGTATACAGTCCGGCCCACTGAGCTTTTGTCTTTGACAAATTCCCTGTGACTTTGCGTCATGGATACAACAGAAAGAAGAAACTGAAGGATTTATGAGCAATACCATCTCAGAGTGGGAGAGAAATAACTCCCACGTTATAAATACCCAGGGCCTGACACTTCTCTCGATTCCACTGAAATCAATGGACATACCACCTTTTATGGATGAGGAATCTGTCCCAGGAGGCGGGCTGTGGAAACCCTGGACTAAAGGGGTGAGTTTTCAGGCTGGGGACGCCAGGACTTGAATGACCCAGTGCCAGGAAGGAAGATTGTGGGGCTCTGAACCTAGTGCTGGGTGGAAAGGGGGGCTCTTGGAGAGCTGGACAATGTTGAATAAATTAGATCCCAAGAGGGGGGGAAATATTGGTTTTTTAAAGTGTTTTGGCGGCGAGCGGATTATTTGCAATAATCTGAAGGGAAAGTGAGGCAGGGGACAGCAATGGCTTGCCATCCTGCAAGGGGGCATGCTTGCATAGCAGACCTTATATTTGCAACACTGTAATCTACAGAAAAGCTATTACTGGTTATTTTTCCATGTTCCTAAAATCTCTGCCGGCTGGTGGTATCAGGAAGGGAACCCAATGGCAATAAAGGGCCACTAACAGAAAGCACTTAGGACGACTTCCCCCCGCCCCCTCTAAGCTAAGTGTAGACAAGGACACATGTTCAGTGTAATGCCAAGGGACAAGAACTGCCCTCTAGCTGTGAGGCACGGCGATGCGCCTTCTGGGCTTACCCGCCAGCTAGCCAACCTGCCTCTTCCATGGAGGAGCATGATATTTTACGGTTCCCACTGGGCTTGGGATGGTTTTAGGTCTCATCTTCACTGCAGTGTTAGCTCGAGGGAAAACTTGAGCGTTGCCCTCCACCTAAGTTCCCTCTAAGCTGTGCGGCCGCGCAGCAGGCTATCAAGGGCCGGGCAGGCACACAGCCACAGGGGCCTGGACTGGAGAGACACCTCACCCCTAGCCCTGGCCCTGGCCCTGGCTCTGGTCCCGGCCCTGGACCTGCCGCAGCGGGGAGAGGCAATGTCCTGCAACCCCGTGATGCTGTGGTGAGAGAGGGCTAGGAGGAGTCCTCTCTCTCCACCACAGCCCTGGGGCAGCCTGCACCCCAAACCCCTCATCTCTGGCCCCACCCCAGAGCCTACATCCCCAGCTGGAGCCCTCACCCCTGGTACCCCAACCCTCTGCCCCAGCCCTCGTCCCCTCCCACACGCCAAAGCCCTCAACCCTATCCCAGAGCCCACAACCCCAGCCAAAGCCTTCACCCCCCAACCCCAACCATCTGCCCAAGCCCTGAGCCTCCTCCCACACCCCAAACTCTTCATCCCCATCCCCATCCCAGAGCCTGCACCCCCAGCCAGAGCCCTCACTCCCCCTGCACCCCAACCCTCAGCCCTGAGCCCCCTCCCACATTCCAAACCCCTCGGCCCCACTCCCGCCACCCATCACCTCCATATTGGTGCCCATAACAAAATGTGTTCCACGCATGGATGGGGAAATTAGAGGGAACATTGCCCCCCCCAGCCAACTCCTGTGCTCAGAGATGCTTTAAACACCTGCTCGCTGGCCTGCGGGGAGAGGCGCTGCTGATGCTGGAGCTAGTGAAGGCACGGGGACGCAGCGGCTTATACGAACATTGCGCTGCTCAAGGGGATTGCAGGGTGAGCGCTCTCACTCCAGCTTGGCTAACTCGGGAGGAGTTCACACACGCTAACGCTGCCGGGAAGACACAGCCTGACCTTCAGAATTTACTTGCTTCTCATTATCCACCTTTCTCTCTTCTCCCTCTCTCTATTTTAATGTCTCTTCCTCGGCTTTTCTCCTCTCTCTTTTCTGCCTATTCCTACTGCTCTTATTTAGCCTGCAGGTACCCATTTACGTGACCTACCAAATAGCAACAGTGACCATAAAGGAGATGTTTCCACTGTAATAAAAGACCTGCAGCCGGGCCAGGGCTGGCCCAGGACAGCTGATAGAAGCTTGCAGGGATCAGGCTGCGGGATATAAAATAGCAGTGTAGGCGTTCGAGCTGGGTCTGGGACTGGAGCCAAGGCTCTGAGGCCCCGTGGGGGGGAGGGTCTCAGAGCCCGGGGTCCTGCCCGAGCTCAAATGTCCATGCTGCTCTTTTTAGCCCAATCGCCCCAGCTCCGTGTGCCTGAGTCAGCTGACCTGGGTTCTGAGACTCGTGCACAGGGGCGTCTCTAGGCATTTTTGCTGCTCCAAGCACAGCAGGCAGGCTGCCTTCGGCAGCTTGCCTGCGGAGGGTCCGCTGATCCCGCCTGATCCCAAGCCGCAGGACCAGCGGACCCTCCGCAGACAAGCCGCCGAAGGCAGCCTGCCTGCCGCCCTTGCGGCGCTGGCAGAGCGCCCCCCGCGGCTTGCCGCCCCAAGCACGCGCTTGGCGTGCTGGGGCCTGGAGCCGCCCCTGCTCGTGCAGCAGAATTTTTATCACAGTGAAGATGTATCTAAAGCGTCATGGAGGATTCTCTGCAGCTTGAGGTCTTCAAACCACAATTTGAGGACTTCAATAACTCAGGCATAGGTTAGGGGTTTGTTACAGGAGTGGGTGGGTGAGATTCTGTGACCTGCTTTGTGCAGGAGGTCAGACTAGATGATCATAATGGTCCCTTCTGACCTTAAAGTCTATGAGTCTATGTAGGGTCTCTTTTGCTTATGCATGCAACACAGCTTCCAGTGGGTGCCGAGTGGATTTCTGTCTGTTTGCAATTGATGCTTGTTACTTGTACTTAGACCCACTTTGGGTTTTAAACTAAACTAAATAAATACATAAAAGTGTTTACTTGTAGATTCTTCCTCCTTAAGGGCCCGATTCCAAGCTGAGTCCTTCTACTGACTTCACTTGGCCTTGGATTGGGCCCCAAAGGCATTGACTTGACATCTGACACTCAATTTAAACCAGCCAGTCCTAAATGTTAACCCACAGAACATTTGCGAGTTGTACCTCTGTTGCATCCTATGTGACGGGTGGCTTCTGCCTAGCAACGGGTCAGCCTCCAAAGGTTCAGTTCTGGGGTTTGTCTCCAAAAAGCGTCCAAAAAAGTTCATCAAAAGATGCTCTTTTTGAAGATTATCTTTAAAGCAGGGCTGGAACGCCCACAAGGAAAAGCCATTCCTGTGGGACTGCCAGCGTTTCCCTCTCGCGGCATTTTGATCCCAGTAAGGCTCAGAAAGGTTGTTGGGGAGAGGGGAAAAGAAGGAATCTAAATGAATGTCTCCAAGCCTTCAAGGATGTTCATTTCTAGATCTGAGCCAAGGTTCCAGGGTGATGGAGGGGGCATCTGAACTGATTTGCTATCCCTAGTTTTGATGGATAACCATGAACTTGATGTACATGTAGTTCTTAAGTACAGTAGTTTCATTTCATTTAAGTCAACAGGCCAGATTCTCCACTTACAATGGTTCCACACCAGTATCACTCTGTTGTCTTCAGTAGAGTTACTCCTGATTTACTCTGGCATAAGAAAGGGGAAAATCTGTCCTCTGCTCTTTCCAGTCATCAGTGTATGTGCAATGTGCCCTGCCATTTTATGGCATTGTCATCAGCCAGAAGCCTGCTGTCAGAATGAGTCAGTGGGCCCTCAACAATGATGGAGGTAGCTTATCTCCTAGAACTGGAAGGGACCTTGAAAGGTCATCCAGTCCAGCCCCTGCCTTTACTAGCAGGACCAAGTACTGATTTATGCTACAGATCCCTAAGTGGCCCTCTCAAGGATTGAACTCACAACCCTGGCTTTAACAAGCCAATGCTCAGACCACTAAGCTATCCCTCCTCTCATATGCAATGTTGTCTGATACACAACATAGTCTGAAGGTGACTGCAGCTTTCTAGCGGTAAACTTCTAGCCAGCTCCCTACTGCCACTGCAATTTGGAAATTGGTGTTTAGCCCATAATTATAGTTATACCAACCTCACTCGGGAGCCGCTGCTGTGACATGGATAACAAATTACCTAAGGGCCAGCCAGAAAAAATCATTGTGAAATATAACCAGAGAAACCTTGTATAGGGGATTAAATAGATAATGGGAATAGAAAGAAAAAAGCCCCCATGCAATAATAATGGACCAATGTGTACTTGAGTCCCCACCTGCTGCTTGCATCAAATCATATTCCCTACACAACAGAGCCTGTGTTATGTAATTCACTTCAGAGGGCATCAGAGCTCCAGCAAACAGCATGAGGCTCAGCAGGACAATAGCCAGCCGCAGAAATAGCCATTTGTGATTGTTCTCCAGGCTGTGATTGGGGAACTGCAATAGGAAGAACACACACCCAGGGCCAGATCTCAGCTGGAATAGATTGATGAAGTTCCTTGAAATCAATGCAGATTTACACCTGCTCAGGATCTGCCCCCGTGGAACTTAAAAACCTGGTCTTGTTCATCTCAGGAGACAGACCAGCTCTGAGAGAGAAATCATAAGGTTTAAGAAGGGGCCATGATCACTGCATCCAGGAGAAACCACTCCCATTAAGGGCAGTTCATTATACGGGGCCCGAGTCCTGAGATCCTGTCTCTTGGTCCATACTGGGGCTTAATGCAGACAAAAGTGTGCCGCGCCAGGTCAATCAGTGAGGTTGCCCATTGTGGAGTTTCTTCCTGCTCTGAAGCGGGAGGACTGAGCTTTGCCCCCTGTGAAAGAAGCAGGTTGTTCAGGGATCCCTGATATCTGAGGGGATTTACTGCAGTTAAACTCCTCCCCTGTCCCTCCAGCTCTCTGGCTTCAATGGAGCTGCACGGACAGGACCTCTCCCACCCCCTGCTCTTTAATCGAGCTAGGTTTTTATACCATGCCCATCACTGCAGTATCCAGCTGCCTCTGACTGACACTGGGGCGCTCCACAGGCTGCAGTCACTTTCCTGCAGATTCGCTATGTCCATAGTAGATGACAACATGCAGGGTCCAGAAAAGCTGGGGAGGGGGGGACAGGTAGGGACACTACTACCCAGGGAGGATGTGTCCCCTCCATGCGGGTATGGAGGTAACCAGTACACAGGGCATCCTCTGAACTTTGATCAACAGAATACACACAGGCTCTCAGGAAACGCCCCTTTGACTTCATTGGGAAGAGAGCCACCTGCAGGTGGAACTGTTCACTGCATCTGAGAAGCTGCGCCAAGATCTATTGAAGTACCACTCTACTCCTGAGTGGGTGGGCTAGGAGGGCTGGCAACAGCTGGCTCCTTCTATAGACGGTGGCATATTTCTTCCACCCGGTCCTCTTCCACTCCCAGCACATTCAGCCAGTAACTGTGGGCTCCCCCACTCCCACAAGGCAAAACTCGGAGGATGCAACCTCCCTGGGAAAACAAGAGATTTGCACACTGTTTCATATACCGACTGGTGGGTAATAACATGAGCGGCCACCATGCTTGTAAAACTAAACTGGCTTTTTGTTAAGAGAACTATTTACATTGGGTGCTGCAGCAAACATTCAAGCCATGTGCACACAGACTGACCTCCTGGTGCCTCCTCCAAATTCTTCCCTCCTGGAATGTGTGCTCCTCCCTCCAAGTTCCATGCGGGCTGCTCTACACAGAATCCAGCTAAGCTGAACTATCCTAGACCACACAGCTGTAGCTGCAACCCTAAGAATGAGAGGCAATTGTGAAAGGGGCAAGGGGCTTTGTAGCAAGGGAAATTGAGGCATGGAGGTTAACAATGGCACTTTCAAAATGGGTCCTGAAGTCAGACATCAACATTCATATTTAGGTGAATAATTTAAAGGAGTGTTGCTGGGGTTTGACACCTCTGAAAATCCACCTACTTATTCATGTGCCTTGGATATGGATGTGGAGCAGGACTAACGTTTTTAAAAGTCATGACTTGCTTGTGGGAATCTCAATCTTCAGTTGTCCAGCAGGAGGCAGCTCTTGAAAAGTTAGGGGCAAGACAGAGGGAACAAAGGATGTTCAGCACCTCTGAAAACACAGGCCATAGTGCTCTCAAGTTGGGCTTCATCCAGGAATCAGTGGAGGGGATTCTTTGGCCTGAGGGATACAGGGGGTCTGACTAAATTATCACAATGGTCCCTTCTGGCTTTAAAGTCTATGAACCTGGAATCCAAACACTGAGTCACCCAAAATGAGCGGACACTTCAAATGTTGGGCCTACGTGATCTAAGTTTAGGCACCCAAGTTTAACTAGTTTGCTCCTCAGATCCTGTTAATAACAAACAAATTCTCATATCTGGCTGCTAAAAAAAGACCTTTTATCTGGACTGTTTCATACCACTAGATAACGTTAGGGATTAGTCATTAAACACAGAGCTGGCAGTTCCACATGATGTTATCACCCCCTGCTCTGGTTGAAGTGGCTTGAAAAGTCAATAAGCCTGTATTCCACCCTCTGCACTTGGCTATCTATGCAAATATGAGACTTTAATAAAAACTATTCAGATAGTTTGTCCCTCAGAATTAGCTCTGTCCCATACACCAGGGCACTTCATAGCCCCTCGTTAGCTTCATCCCCCTTACTGTAATTTACATAACTAATATGCATTTGCTTAAATATCTCTTTAACTGGTAGTAAAAAAATCCACATGCAAACAGGCACCAGCCCATGAGGGTTACAGAGCTCAAACTAAGCAGACCTACCTATGTGACCTAGCCTCACCTGCTTATGTATCAATTTAGGACAGGGCTTTTTTGTTGCCATGTGGAAGCCTTCATTGTTCACTGCCTGAGGGTTGGGAGCCAGGAAATCCCTTGTTCTAACCAACACACCCCTCTCCATTTCCCTCTTATCACAATCCAACAGGATCCGAAGCAGAGAGGAAGGAAGGTGGATAGTGGAATACAGATAGGGACCGACATCTCAAAGAACCTCCAGTTACAGTAAAGTCTGGGAAAGGTACTCTGGGTATATCCACACAGCAACTAGGCACCAGCGGCTGGCCCGAGCCAGCTGCCTCCGGCTCGTGGGGCTTGGGCTGTGGCTCTGTGTCACTGCTGTATAGACTTCTGAACTGGGGCTAGAGGCCAGGCTCTGGGACCCTAAGAGGACCAAGCCTGGAAGTCTACACAGCAATGAAACAGCCCCGCAGCCCAAGCCCCATGAACCCAAGTCAGCTGGCACAGGCCAGCCACAGGTGTCTAGGTGCTGAGTAGACACACGCTCAGAGTGTGAAAATAAGTAGCACATATTGCTTAGCATAAGTAGTTAACACATATTCTAAGAGAGCATTCAAAGACCCCTGCAGTCAGAGGACCAAAAAAAGCGTGGGGTGGGGGGAGTTACCTATTGTTGTAGTAAGCCATAAATTCAGTGTCTTTCTGAAGACCATGATTTTTAGTGTCTAGGAAAGTTATGAATTTTAGCTCCTCTTTGGAAGGTGTTGTGCAGGTTCCCTTTGTGGACAGGGACTGAGAGGTCAGATATGGAGCGATCGTTTTGTGAAAAGGGTTTGCCCACAGGTGACAGGGTGTTTTTTTCTTTTTGTTATTTTTCTGCGTGAGTTCGTTTGAGAGCGCAGTGATTGTCCGGTTTCACCAACCTAGCTGGGACATTTAGTGCACTAGATGAGGTACACCCGTGGTTCTCAAACTAGGGCCGCCGCTTGGTCCTGGGAAAGCCCCTGGTGGGCCGGGCCGGTTGGTTTACCTGCCGTGTCTGCAGGTCCGGCCGATCGCAGCTCCCAGTGGCCGCGGTTCGCTGTTCTCAGCCAATGGGAGCTGCAGGAAGCGGCGCGGGCCAAGGGATGTGCTGGCCACCACTTAATGTTTGTCCCAAAAAAAAAAAGAGAGAGATTACCTCACTCACATTGTCTCTTGAAACACTGGCATTTCTCTTCCCGTAGCCAGTCATTTCCCCGGTCTGTTATGCTCATCTGGCTTCCCATCTGCAGTAATCAGCTGGAGGAACCTCTTACTCCTTCTTTACCTGGTGGATCACAGCTCCTCTGCAGTTCATCATCCTCTAAGTACAGAGGAAAGATAGTGCCAAGCCAAAAGCCTGAACAGCTGAATTTGAAGTCAACCTAATCTGATAGGAAAGGGAGATACTACACACATCAGAAGAGAGGTATATTAATCTAGGCCAGCCATTTGGCCTGTGATCTCGCTGTTAATTAACTCCACACTTGCACTATACAGGCAAACAACTGTGGTGGCATTATTTTATTCAAATATAGCCCAGTGCAGAGGGCTCACACAAGGTGGCAATTAAGCCCCCATGTTAGGGATCTTAAGCAGTGCCTAGGGCATTGTGCAGACCCTCAGCACTGGGGTTTATGTCACTCTGGGTGAAGTTGGAGACAGGAGAATTATACATGGGAAAATCTGCCCTTCAGTGACTTGTGCAAAAAGAAGCAGCGTCAGATTCTTTTACCAAAATTCACAGAGAAGTTAATATGTTTGCATTGCAGTAACATGCTGCTCACCTCCTCGCTGCCCTGAGACAGGATGGTTCTGTATTCAGCCCTGGTTAAAGGCAGTCCCAGCTGCAGGGGGAAGGTGTAAAATGCACCTATTCATTCTCCCTTATAGCAGGGTGGTCCCCTGCTCCTGCCCTGAAGGGCTTAAAGCAGCCCAGGAGGGGGCTGTGGCTGGGGCAAGAAGCCTGGGCTGACTGGGGAAAGTAGGCTCAGCTGGGGCCATGCCCCAATCAGGCCCAGCTGGCCCCTATAAGAGGCTGGGAGCCAGAAGCCCAAATAGTCTCCCTCTGCCTGTAGAGGGAGATGGGCCTGGCTGCAGGGAGCTAGGGTGAAGTACCTGAGTGGAGCAGGGCTGGGGACAGGCTGGGGAGCTCCAGCCTGGAAAGCCCCAGGCTGCGGCCTAGCATTGGGCTAAAAGGTACTGGGAGTTGCAGGGGGCAGCCCAGGGGTAGGCCAAGGCAGCAGGTCCAAACCCCTTTGCCTCTGATGAGTGGCTGATACACTGCAGTCTGCCCCAGTGAACGGGGGCTAGATAGAAACTGGGCAGTAGCCAAAAGTGGGGATAGTGGGTTGGGGGTTCCCCAGGGAAGGGTGACCCAGGGGGCAGCATCCCATGTAAAAGGGCAGTGGGTCCAGGGAGGAACATGGTGGAGGCCAGGTGGATCACCAGCCTGCAGAGGGTGCTCCGGAGCTGGAACCAAGCTAATTCCCTGGAACAGACCAGCAGGAGGCGCCGCAGGGGTGAGTCTACTCGTCTACATCCCTCTTGTAGCAAAAAGAGGAAATAAATACTGGCTTGAGCTCTCCCATGTGGCAAAGACATTAATCTTTGGAACCCAGATCCAGAATATTGATTAGTGGTATCTGGAAAACATTGGCCCAGTGGTTAGGGTGCTAGGCTGGGACTATGATTCATGCCTGTGTTCTCCTGTGGATTTTCCTTGTAACGTTAGGCAAGTTACTTAGTTGCTCTATGCCTCAGTTTCCCATCTGTAAAACAGCAACAATAGCACTGCTCTACCTCACAGGGGTGGTCTGAGATACTCAGATACTATGGTAGTAGGAGCCAGATAAGTACCCCAGAGAAATTGTATTTCAGTCTCTGGTATGTCAATGCCTTTTTACACCAGTACATTTTCTTAAAGAGTTACTTAGACTTCTCTTTAAATTTCACCCCCCTGTTTCTTAAACTATCAGAAACCTCCCCCCCCCCGCACGCACGTGCCCCCGCTCCAAAAAAAAACCTACCAACTTCCCAGTGCAAAGGAAACTTTAATCATCTGGCAGAACTGTAAAACCTGCATTATCTTAAGTAACCCACAGAAGTTCATATTAATCATCATGTAAATGAATGCAGTTTCCATTAGCAGAAGTAGCTCTGTGCGTGACCGGGGCGCTTTAAAGATCTTGCTTGCATTAAGAAGATAAAGAGCCATTGGGCTAGAGATAAAAGACTAATTGCCACGGGGGTGGTCAATCTGTGTGTGCATAGAGGACAGGGGATGTTTCCTGTGCAAAATACAAGCAGGGAAGAGTCCTCTACTCCATCTGTTTGGCAGGACTAATTAACAAAATGGGGGCCTTCTGATTAGAAATCAAAGATGACCAAATGGCTGATTTATGGGACTTAAAAGGAGCATAATAATCTAGCGGTTAGGGACTGGGAGCATGACAAAAGCTGGTTGAAACACAGGAGAAAACATCTCATGATTTATTGTTATTAAAAAATGTTTTGATACATATTTTAATCAGAATTTTGAAACTTTTCAGCCAACTCTTGGCCTGACTCCTTGGGTTTGCTTCCCAGCTGCACCACTGCTTCTCACTGTGACCTTGGGAAAGGGCCTTCCATGGAGCTGTGCTGATTTACACCAGCTATAGATCCGGTCCCGAAACCCTGTTTCCTGACCCCAGTCACAGAATCAGAGTGGTGGGATGGTGGGGGAGGGAGGGTGTAATCCAGTGGTCAGCGCTGTGGGCTGGGAATTGTGACTACTGAGTTCTTTTGTTACACTGCCACTGTGACACCGGGAAAGCCTCTTGGGGCTTGATCCTTCGTGGAGGGAGCTCATTTCCCAGCAACTTTGGCATTTTGCAGGACTGGGCCTTTATTTCAATTCCCTCCTTTGTGAAATAGTAATGAGCATGCCCTGCCTCCTGGACTGTGGCTCCATACTCACCAGTGTTTTGAAAGATCACTCAAACCCTCAGATAAAGGGTGAGGTAAGTACAGAGCATCACTAGAACCTAATGTCTGAGGTTGTGTTAATCTTTTTATACAAATCTCCAGGCTAAGAACAACAATGGAGTTACTGGGAACTCCGAGCCATTCTACCAAGAAGGTTGTCCCTGTCCATGGTGCTACTTTCTAAATGAATACATTTGGGCCTACACTTGTGACCATCTGATATTTTTCTGGCGCTATCACTGAAAGAAGTTTTCAGGAGGTTTCTCTGGTTCTTTTTGTTTTGTTATCCTTAGTATCCATAAAAATGATTAATAACTGTGTTGTGTTTATTCAGCACCCATCCCAAAAGAGGCTTTAGATACCTTAAAATCCACCCAAGCATGGTGATAAGTGAGGACTGGGAGAGTGAGGTGGGGTCATTTTGCAGTTGCCTTCTGAACACGGCCTATGGAAAATGAAACTCAGGTCATGGACAAGAACCTCGACATTGCTCCAGTTGGGTGTCTCATCAAAGCAGTGGAAGGACTGAATGGGCACGTATACTGGGCAACTCTCCACTGCATATGTGATTCACCAGGGCAGAGGTTGGGGGGACGTCTAGTATTGCTGTTGCTTGTGCTATATCCATGGCTATGTCTATAAGCAGACACCTGTCAGGGATGGTCTAGATCAGGGGTAGGCAACCTATGGCACATGTGCCGAAGGCGGCACGCGAGCTGACTTTCAGTGGCACTCACACTGCCCAGGTCCTGGCCACCAGTCCAGGGTACTCTGCATTTTAATTTAATTTTAAATGAAGCTTCTTAAACATTTTAAAAACCTTATTTATTTACATACAACAACAGTTTAGTTATATATTATAGACTTAGAGAGAGAGACCTTCTAAAAACATTAAAATGTATTACTGGCACACGAAACCTTAAATTAGAGTGAATAAATGAAGAGTTGGCACAGCACTTCTGAAAGGTTGCCAACCCCTGGTCTAGATAATACTTAGTCCTGCCTTGACTGCAGGGGACTGGACTAGATGACCATTTGAGGTCCCTTCCAGTCCTATGATTTTATGATTCTATAGCTTTAGCAATAGTGCACCTATCCATATAACCACATCATCTATCAGGATTTGGCCCTATATATGTCTATATAAACCTCACATAATGTCCTTGTTCCTAGATTAGCAGCACCATCAACTCCTGTAGGCAGTCTGGGATGGCCTCACGTTACACTCTAGTCACACTTCTGGCCAATGTAAGCCCCAGCCTAGACCAGTAGCCACGTCCTGCCCTTTTCTGAAGGACACTCTGACTGGAGACTTTGGGGAAGGGCATTGGAAAAATAAGGCAGCGCTTTGACATTTGGCGCACACCGAGGGAGAAAGCAGTGATGGGCCCAGACCAAAATCCCAGCTCCTGCCCCCATCCTCACCTGCACCTTGGTAAAGTTCAGGTCTGATCTGAACCTGGCCACTGGCTCTTAGGTCTATAATGGTTCAAAGCAACACCCCACATCTGAATACCCTGAGCTTCAGCCCCTCTCGGTAGTAAAGGAGCTGATGGCGGTACAGATGTTACGGCATTCATTTATAATCAGCTGACCTCCTTCTCATCATCCCCACCTTCCTATTTGACACTGAACCTGGGATCAGTGCTCACATTCACCAAAAAGGCCACTCACTCCACTACCCACTTCTCCCTTGCTAGTCCCCCCTCTCTCCATTCCTTCTTTTTGACAACTGCCTCCTTATCTTCAGTACGTCCCCACCACGCCGTGTCCCAGCTGCTTCAGCAACCTCCAGTCCATCCATGGCTCTTGGCTCCCTGCCACTCAACACTTTATTCCCTTTACTCTCTTCCACTCAGTTGTCAAATCCCACCGCTCTCCCCTGGTTACCAACTTGAAGTCTCTTCCTCCACTTCTTTGCCCTGGCTCATCTGCTTCCAGGCCGCTCTTCGGAAAGTTCCTCTGGAGTTTTTCTCCACAGCCAGGACCCTGTAGGTAATTTCCCTTGTTTGGTGGGACCAAAGACAAATCCAAAACCCAGGGCCATATAGTCCCTCCTGCTGTGCCCTTAATTAATCACATATTCACAACTCACGCCGCTGCATTGTCTCCGAAACACCCACCCAAGCCTGCTGATCACTTATAAATTCCCTTTTTGTGCACACAGATTAATTAAAGGGCCCCTGCATAGTCCTCCGTGCCTCCACTAAGCCACTAGGCTGTTAATAAACAGAAGAGAATCTGATTTAAATAACCCTCGTTCTCATTAACATTCCGTCCTGCTTTTCTTTGGATAACACAGAGTGAGCCTGGCAAGCTGTGCCAGACGGAGTCCTAGCTGGACTCAATATGTGTGTGGAGAGTGCCCAACACACTGTGGGCAGTGCCAGAATAGAGAGAGAAGAACATTTGACGAATGGTTAATAGTTAAATGTGGGTGGAATGCAGAGGGCCAACACTAGGTCATCCTTTCTCCTTTTGGCTTTAGTCACATTTGACAACGGGTGTTGTGCTTTGAGAGGAAAGGTGGTCCTGTGGTTAAAGGCCCTGGGTTCTAAGGCAAGAGATGTGGGTTCAACTTGCAGCTCTGCCACAAAGTTCCTGTGTGACACTAGGCAAGGAAGCTACGACTGCATCTATCTAGAGTACTTCTGTTGCCACATTATGGGAGCACATCATGTTCTGTAATGTGTTTGTCCTCCTAACCCCATCCAACCTCCACTGTGAGATAAGGCAGCACTATTATACCCATTTTACAAATGGGAAACTAAGGCATAGAGTGATTAGAGGCTAGGCCTACAAAGTGGACTTAGATTGAGCACTGCAGCACCTAATGTTAGTTGCCCTGCCACCTAGTGGACTCCACAGCCCTGAGTTCGATGCCTTGCCCCCTGTATAATGCATGGAGAGAGATAGGTGTGACTTGAGTATGCCTTGCTGCCAGCTGGTGGAGGGCCCAGGGATGCACAGAGCTTTACAGAGATCCCCTGGGTCAGATACATGCATAATAATTCACTAAAAGGTGGCATGTGAGGTCTCTACCAAGAGCCAGTAGCTCACTGGACATCACACTCACTGTGAAATGTGTGTGCAGATAATATTTAAGGAGTTATGTGTCTGTACTGAAAATGACTTTCTTAAGGCAGGTAGAACATGTCTCTGACAGATCCCTTCCAAACAAGAGGTAACAAACACTTATTTCTCTCTCTAGTCATGTGTGTACTGGCCATTGGCTGGCTCCTAGTGGATGCCTGTTGGTGTACTGAACCGAATGCTAATCAAGAGATTGCGAACTCTTCAAGTGAGGAAACGTACAGGAAGAAATAAACAGCAGCTGGGGGTCCTGTTTAGGAATAAAGACAATGGATTGCTGAGGTATATCTGAGAGTGGAGAGGTACATTTGGCATCTTTCACCGAGTAGGCAAGTTGGCAGTGCGATTTGTCTCATTAATGGAAGATCAGAGCCAGGCCTGGCTGAAATGCTGGAAGGACTCTGAGGTGAGCTTTGCTCTATAAGACAAGGAAGTGTCCAATTAAATAAGCCTAGGTTCTAGAATGTGTGTTATGATTTTATAACACATGCATCCATTCGTTTCCGATACTGTTACTTGCTGCCATTGAAATCTCTTCTCTTGGGCATATAAACTTTAGCTTGTTTTCACTATCAACATGTCTAAGTGCTGTGTGTGAAGTGGAGTTGTGATCAGAGTATCCAGTGGATCAGGGGCTGGACGCTCCCATCCCGGGGGATGCTCAGAGGTCTTGGGGGTTGAAATGTGCCTATCGCTAACCAGTTGAGAGAGAGCAGGGCCTTTGTGAGAGCAGTACTTCGGTTGCCTTTGGCAAGAGGTGGATAGATTACTCCTATCAGGCTTCCTCATGTTAATGGCAGATGGTAGTGAGGTGCCTAAGAAAGCCAATGGGAGATATTGAGGAGAGAGGTCCTAAGCCCCACCCCATCAAGGGACTCAGTTGCCTATCTCCATTTGGGAATCACAGCTGTGAACCTTCTCTTGGAATTAGGCCTCTAAGCCATTTCTTGCAAAAAAAAATGCTAGAGGAGGAGCCCGTCTTATAAACTTTAGTCAGTGGTTAGAGCAGGGGTCGGCAACCTTTCAGAAGTGGGGTGCCGAGTCTTCATTTATTCACTCTGATTTAAGGTTTCGTGTGCCAGTAATACATTTTAATGTTTTTTAGAAGGTCTTTCTATAAGTCTATAATATATAACTAAACTATTGTATGTAAAGTAAATAAGATTTTAAAATGTTTAAGAAGCTTCATTTAAAATTAAATTAAAATGCAGAGCCCCCCAGACCTGTGGCCAGGACCTGGGCAGTGTGAGTGCCACTGAAAATCAGCTCATGTGCCGCCTTTGGCACCTGTGCCATAGGTTGCCTACGCCAGGGTTAGAGCACTCACCAAGGATGGGAGAGAGAGGGTTTCTGTTCCCACCTTTGCCTGACGTGGAACAGCGATTTGACCCCACATCTGGTGCAAGGGTTATATCCACTGAGCTATAGGAGCACCTAATGTGGAGCACTTTCAGTCTTGCCTGGTGAAGCTGATCCACTGTGTATAAATAATCATTGTGTCAGGCTATATGCATCAGAATGACTCTGTAGTCCTGGCATTAAGCCCCTGCACCTGGAATGTAGCAGAGCTGAGTTCAAGTCCTTTGCTCTGATGAAGCTGTTCCACTGTGTATAAATAATTAAATATTCATCAGGAAAGACTGAGCGAGATGGAGCTATATCAGCTGAGTATCTGGCCCATTCAACGTTAAACGAGAGTGTTCTGCTAGAGAGAAATATTTAGCAGTGGGACATTAGTATTTCATATGCCCGTACAATACACTGCATGTGACGCTTGGTTTGGCAACATATTCTCAGTAATATTTCACTGTGAGCTTTGTTTTTCCAGCATGGAGTCATTAGTCTGCCTCCTGAATGAAGATGTCATTCACATTCCAGCTTCTAACTGTCAAGCCTATGATTTGTGGGGGGGGTTAGTTTTTTAAATGTACTGATCTAAACAATGTTGATTATGTGGACAGAAAATGTAACAACCTCATTGCGCAACTTTGAGGATTGAATATATTTTTAGCAAGTTTAAATCTTTTGTTCAGTTAGGGTTTATTTAATAGTGTTTGTTTTATGCAATGCGAGGCCTCTGGATAAGTCAGCAGCGGGGATGGAACTCTGGACCTAAAAGCATGAATCTGTACTGCTTGAATTAGTCAACAACTTGGGTAACTCAAAGGCTGTGGACTCAAAACAACTCTGTGGGCCAGCCATTAGAGGGAGACAGAGAGCCGCTCCACATAAACTTGGTGACGTAACTTACATTATTTAATATAGTCCAATTTTTTTTTAAATCCCAGTTGTGATCACACTGATTCCTTTTGAATTTTGTCTTTACTCTTTCTCATGAATCAGTGCAAACTTCAAAATCCCAGGGAATTGCCTTATTCACCTTTATTCCAGCATGCACAGAATCAAGAAAGCTACTTAGATTATAATTTGAGACAATGTAGCTCTTTTCATCATGCCAACCTCAGTGTTCTTCTCTCCATTCAGTTAATGTCCAAGTCATAATAATGCCCCTCATCATCACACCCCCAGCAACCTAGCAACATTCTGCCACATGTAACTTTGGGGCAGGGACCATCTCTTGATCTGGGTTTGTAGAACTCTGTAGTGAGGAGGTGTGGCCTCCCTCTGAGACTCATGGGGAGGAACCACTCTCCACCCTCTGGTGGGTGGAGCCAGGAAAGCCACGCCCCTACCAGAAGCAGAGGGGAGGAATAGGAAATTTAAAAGCTAGGCCCTGCAGCTCAGTTGTGCAAGAGCCAGAGACGGAAGCAGATGTCTGTAGCCCACTGCTGAGCTCTGTGCCCGAGATGGAGCTCTACACCATCCAGGACCCAGAGGAGGTGCCAGGACTGCTGCTGGCCATGTATCCCAGGCAGATGGAGGATGCCCAGGAAACAGAGGGGTAGTAAGAAGTAGCCCAGGGACACCAATCAATAATCCAGTTGTATTGCCAGAATTCTGGTCAGCGTGTATTGGTGTGATCCCTGCTGACCCAGTGGCGGAACCATCTGCCACTGTTAGTGCCCTGGGCTGGGACCTGATGGAGTAGGGAGGGCCTGGGTCCCTCTACCCTACGGTGACCAGAGAGCAAATATGAAAAATCGGGATGGGGGTGAGGGGTAATAGGAGCCTATATAAGAAGAAGACCCAAAAATCGGTACTGTCCCTATAAAATTGGGACATGTGGCCACCTTCCCACCTTACGCCAAAAGACCTGCATCTGTCTGCTGTCCACCTGAGCCAGGAGGCCAGGCAAGAGACTTCTCACTGCTTTGTCTTGCTCAGAAGGTCAGAGCTCTCAAACCGCTTACTGCTCTGCCCTGCCCAGAAGGCCAGAGCCCTTCAAACTCCTTATTGCTCTGCCCTGCCCAGACGGCCAGAGCCCTGAGACTGCTAATTTCCCATTGAGTTTTTCCTTTGTAGGTATGCAGTAGTGAGGGGGCATGGCCTCCCTCTGAGACTGACTGGGAGGGACGGCCATGGAGCCCTACAAACCCCTAGCACAATGGGATCCTAGTCTATGACTGGGGCTTTTAGGTCCTACGACAGTATAAATAATGATAGTGTTACTCATGCAGGTAGTCCCAGGCCTGCGTTTATGTAGGTCCGGTGGTCCACTCATACTACTAAATTGATACTGGGGGCTGCACCCATAACTCCTTGTGACAGACTGGCAATATCCCTCAATAACTTTACAGGATTAAGATTAATGTTCTTGGACTAAAACCGTATTGAATTAGGTTTAATACCTTTGGGGTCTATTGTATTAAAAATGCAATGTATTAATGTACTGTAGAATTGTAGGTAACTTTTCTAAGAATGTAACTAATGTAAATGTTAGGAACATCACACACATTGTCCCAGGCAGTTCTTTGATGTTCCTAACATTTACATTAGTTACATTCTTAGAAAAGTTACCTACAATTTTACAATAATACATAAACACCCCCATTACCAAAATCTGAAATGGCGCTCCTGGTTTTTGGGAGCAGGTAATTAGTAGACAATGGGTCTCTCCCCGGGGGCATAGCTTCATCAGGCCTTCCAAATACCTTCTAGAAAACCCACTTCACACATATTGTCCCAGGCAGTTTTTTGAAGTGGGTTTTCTAGAAGGTATTTGGAAGGCCTGATGAATCTATGCCCCCAGGGAGAGACCCATTGTCTACTAATTACCTGTTCCCAAAGACCAGGAGCACCATTTCAGATTTTGGTAATTGGCGGGGGGGGAGGTGGCAGGGCCAGTGCAAGGATGTTTTGCGCCCTAGGCGAAACTACCCCCGAGGCAGGGTAGGGGTGAGCTGGGGCGGGGAGTTCCCCTGCGTGCCGCTCCCTCCCCCTTACTTGCTGCAGGCAGCCCTCCCCACGCTCCCCTGCCCCAGCTCCCTCCGCCTAAACGCCGGCGGCAACCAGGGTGGCCGAAGATCTGGCTGCCGCGGTCGCTGCCGAAGAAAATGGCATCCCCCAAATCCTAGCGCCCTAGGCAACCGCCTAGGTCACCTAAATGGTTGCAGCGGCACTGGGGAGGGGGGGCAACTTTAACTGTGATTCCAGGGCTACCTAGGCACCTGAAAACGCTAGTATTTTTGCAGATAATAACTTAGAAATTAGCTGACAGGGGCACTAGATCTAATTCCTATATAAAGAAAGAAAAAATATATTTGCAAATATTAATTAAAGCCATATTTTATGTAAGTTTAGAAAACTCAGGAGATAAAGCAGCAAGAAATTCCCAATCCCAAGCAGGGCCGGCTCCAGGCACCAGCCCAGCAAGCAGGTGCTTGGGGCGGCCAACGGAGAAGGGCGGCACGTCCGGCTCGTCGGCGGCAGTTCGGCGGCGGGTCCCTCACTCCCTGTCAGAGGGAAGGACCAGCTGCCGAATTGACGCCGAAGACTGAAACGGAGGTGGTAGAGCTGATCACGATCATGCTTTTTTTTTTTCTTTTTGCTGCTTGGGGCGGCAAAAACCCTGGAGCCGGCCCTGACCCCAAGCCTTGAGGTATTTGTTTTGTAGCCTTAGCACAAATCTCAGAAACTCAAGTTGGATACTTTGTGCACTACCTTTAGTAGAGATAAATAAAAAGAAATAAAATCTGCTTACTTTCTCTACCAGACACTCTGTTACTGCTATTAGCCACTTTATTTTAGTCAATTGTTTTTCACTCCATTAAAAATGTATTTACTTAATTTTAACATACGTGATTAAGGTTTTTCTTTTTTCTGTTTTATTAAAAACAGGAATTTATTTTTCTAATTATTTTAGCATTTATGTTTACAGATCACAATCATGTGCGTGACTCACTCACATTTGACTCCATGATTACTATTAGTATCAGCCCTGGAACAGCATTTATTTTTGTATGAATTTTAAGTTGTTTTACAGATATAATTAAAAATACAATTTAAAAATAACTTTAGACAGATGAAGGTCGCTTATGTGTTTAGCTAATGGCTTTGTTTTTTTAAAACTGGCACTGCTAAGGTGATTACAAGCTAAATTTACATTCTAGAAGGGTACTGTTATTGGATTGTACCACTTTAAATAATGAATGACAAAGCACAATGTGGTAATAAAAGTAATAATGGTAATTACGCCAGCCAGAACAGGTTAGGCATTTTTGAACTCACTACTCAACAAATTAAATTTAAGCATAAGAGAGAGATAAAATTATGAAATGCACAAGGCCAGTCAAAAAAAAAACAGCACTGTAATCCTTAACGAATGTTGAAAGAATAAAATTACAGAAAATGTGTGCATGGCACATTTCAACAGGAAGTAATAACAATACAAGTGTGTGTGTGTGTGTGTGTGTTGAAGGAGTGTGTGAGGGGGACTGTGTGTATGAGTGTGTGTGTGATGGGGGCATGTGTATGAGAGAGAGAGCCTCCCCTGAGATAGTGCTTGGGGTGTGCTACAGACCGCCGGGATCTGATTTGGATATGGATAGAGACCTCTTTAATGTTTTTAATGAAGTAAACACTAATGGGAATTGTGTGATCATGGAAGACTTTAACTTCCCAGATACAGACTGGAGGACAAGTGCTAGTAATAACAATAGGGCTCAGATTTTCCTGGATGCGATAGCTGATGGATTTCTTCACCAAGTAGTTGAAGAACCAACAAGAGAGGATGCCATTTTGGATTTGGTTTTGGTGAGTAGTGAGGACCTCATAGAAGAATTGGTGGTAGGGGACAACCTTGGTTCGAGTGATCATGAGCTAATTCAGTTCAAACTAGATGGAAAGATAAACAAAAATACATCTGGGACTAGAGTTTTTTATTTCAAAAGTGGTAACCTTAAAGAATTAAGGAAATTAGTTAGGGAAGTGGATTGGACTGAAGAACTTGTGGATCTAAAGGCGGAGGAGGCCTGGAATTACTTCAAGTCAAAGTTGCAGAAACTTTCAGAAGCCTGCATCCCAAGAAAGGAGGAAAAAATCATAGGCAGGAGTTGTAGACCAAGCTGGATGAGCAAGCATCTTAGAGAGGTGATTAAGAAAAAAGCAGAAAGCCTACAAGGAGTGGAAGATGGGAGGGATTAGCAAGGAAAGCTACCTTATTGAGGTCAGAACATGTAGGGATAAAGTGAGAAAGGCCAAAAGCCATGTAGAGTTGCAAAGGGAATTAAAACCAATAGTAAAAGGTTCTATAGCCATATAAATAAGAAGAAAACAAAGAAAGCAGAAGTGGGACCACTAAACACTGAGGATGGAGTGGAGGTTAAGGATAATCTAGGCATGGCCCAATATCTAAACAAATACTTTGCCTCAGTCTTTAATGAGGCGCTTAGGGATAATGGTAGGATGACAAATGGGAATGAGGATATGGAGGTAGATATTACCACATCTGAGGTAGAAACCAAACTCGAAAAGCTTAATGGAACAAAATCAGAGGGCCCGGATAATCTTCATCCAAAAATATTAAAGGAACTGGCACATGAAATTGCAAGTCCATTAGCAAAAATTTTTAATGAATCAGTAAACTCAGGGGTTGTACCGTACGACTGGAGAATTGCTGACATAGTTCCTATTTTTAAGAAAGGGGAAAAAAAGGTAATCCGAGTAACTATAGGCCTGTTAGTTTGACATCTGTAGTATGCAAGGTCTTGGGAAAAATTTTGAAGGAGAAAGTAGTTAAGGACATTGAGGTCAATGGTAATTGAAACAAAATACAACATGGTTTTACAAAATGTAGATCGTGCCAAACCAATTTGAACTCCTTCTTTGAGACGGTAACAGATTTTTTAGACAAAGGAAACGCCTCTATTTCAGTAAGGCATTTGATACGGTTCCACATGGGGAATTATTAGTTAAATTGGAAAAGATGGGGATCAATATGAAAATTGAAAGGTGGATAAGGAACTGGTTAAAGGGGAGACTACAACGCGTCACACTGAAAGGTGAACTGTCAGGCTGGAAGGAGGTTACTAGTGGAGTTCTTCAAGGATTGGTTTGGGGACCAATCTTATTTAACCTTTTTATTACTGACAAAAAGTGGGAATGTGCTAATAAAGTTTGCGGATGACACAAAGCTGGGAGGTATTGCTACCACATAGGAGGACTGGGATATCATACAGGAAGATCTGGATGACCTTGTAAACTGGAGTAATAGTAATAGAATGAAATTTAATAGTGAAAAGTGCAAGGTCACGCATTTAGGGTTTAATAACAAGAATTTTTGGTTATAAATTAGGGATGCATCAGTTGGAAGTAACAGAGGAGGAGAAGGACCTCGGAGTATTGGTTGATCAGAGGATGACTATGAGCTGCCAATGTGATATGGCCGTTAAAAAAGCTAATGCGGTTTTAGGATGCATCAGGCGAGGTATTTCCAGCAAAGATAAGGAGGTGTTAGTACCGTTATTCAAGGCATTGGTGAGACCTCATCTGGAATAATGTGTGCAGTTCTGATCTCTCAAGTTTAAGAAGGATGAATTCAAACTGGAACAGGTACAGAGAAGGGCTACTAGGATATCTGAGGAATGGAAAACCTGTCTTATGAAAGGAGATTCAAAGAGCTTGGCTTGTTTAGCCTAACCAAAAGAAGGTTGGGGGGGATATGATTGCTCTTTATAAATATATTGGAGGGATAAATATCAGGGAGGGAGAGGAATTATTTAAGGTTAGTACCAATGTGGACACAAGAACAAATGCATATAAACTGGACACTAGGAAGTTTAGATTTGAAATTAGATGAAGGTTTCTAACCATTAGAGGAGTGAAATTCTGGAACACGCTTCCAAGGGGAGTAGTGGGGGCAAAAGACACATCTTGTTTCAAGACTAAGCTTGATAAGTTTATAGAGGGGATGGTATGATGGGATAGCCTAACCTTGGCAATTAATTGATCTTTGATTATCAGCAGGTAAATAGGCCCAATGGTCTGTGATGGGATGTTAGATGGGGTAGGATCTGAGTTACTACAGAGAATTCTTTCCTGGGTGCTGGCTGCTGAGTCTTGCCCACATGCTCAGGGTTTAACTGATCGCCATATTTGGGGTCGGGAAGGAATTTTCCTCCAGGGCAGATTGGCAGAGGCCCTGGAGGTTTTTCGCCTTCCTCTGTAGCGTGGGGCACGGGTCACTTGCTGGAGGATTCTCTGCACCTTGAGGTCTTTAAACCACGATTTGAGGACTTCAATAACTCAGACATAGGTTAGGAGTTTGTTACAGGAGTGGACGGGTGAGATTCTGTGGCCTGCATTATGCAGGAGGTCAGACTAGATGACCATAATGGTCCTTTCTGACCTTAAGTCTATGAGAAGGAAGAGAGAGATACGTCTCCTGAGAGGTGATGGCCTAGAGAGCCGGAAACCTGAGAGGGGTGTCCTTGCTGAACCACTAAAGGGAAATACAGGTGATGTTGCCCTAAACTGGGATACTCAACCTAATCCATAGGCTGCAGCGGTGCCCATGAAGGGGCCACATTGTAGCCCTAATTCCTTGGCACTTCTTGGGGATGGGTTCTACCTCCTCAAGACCTCCACACCCACTAGTTATAGTGGCTTGATGGAGGTGATGTGAATTTTGCCCACAATGAGTCAGGAAAAGGGACTGACATCCCATGGGAGTTAGGCACCTAAATATCTGGGAAGCTGCTCCTCAGTTCTCTTTCTGAACAACAAGACTTCCCTTTCATCTCCGGGCCCATTTTTTGAGCTTTGGATTGTTACAAATAGCAGAGCTGCTGTGAAGAGCGCCTAATGGATGCGAGCATGCCAGCTTTAATGTGCAGCCTCTCAACTGTGGGGTTAAATGTTCTGTAAATTGGGTTCTATGACATGAATATTTTCTGTGGTAACCTGGTTTTGGCAATTCCCCTGTGTCTGCCCGATAACATCAGCCAAGAACTATGTAATTCCAAATGAAATAATGCTGGGGGGAAATTAACACCTAAAAGCTCCCCAGAGATCGCCTGCAATTATATTCTCTACTAAATCAGACTCATATAAAAATAGGAATAAATCAATGGCCACAGTAGCTGGAGACTAAGTGTAGGTGACTCAGTGCAAGTAGATAATTGTTTTACTAACTCTTGTAATGCATTGGGAAGAAATCAGTTCTTAACTAACAAAGACTCTGCCACTGTAGCATTCAAACTACTTACTAGGGGACCCCAAGGGTTTCAGGGAGACAGTGTGGTTTAGTGCAGGGGGCACAGGGCTGGGTGTCAGGAGACCTACGTTCTATTTCTAGCTCAGCCATTGACCTGCTGTGTGATTTTTGTCTCTGAATCTGTTTCTTCTCCCACCCTTTGTCTGTCCTGTCTATTTAGATTGGGCAAGGACTGTCCCTTGGTATGAGCTCAGCCCGCAGCTATCACAATGGGGCCTGTAGGCATTATTTTAATCAATAATAACTGCAAACTTCCTGTATCAGGCCGGATCATTCACAGAAGCAGGCTCCCTCCTGAGATGTCGGGTCCTTCCTCTGTCCCTTGGAAATACCTCGAGGACAGCCTTCCATGTCATGCGTCCTTCTGGTTCCTGCCAGACCCAGGAAGTTAAAAAAAAAAAGTCCAAAATAAAAGGGGTGGGGAGGAGACAGACATCAGCCGAATATTCTGAACCCCACAACAGGTTTGGTTCAAACGTAGGGTGAACATTTCAAAACACAGCAGCTAAAAGAGATGCCATCAAGCTTGAGTAGCCCCCCATTTCTCAGATGTGTGTGTGAGCCCTTATTTATATCAGATATGAGCCCAACCCAAAACCCCAGGGCCACCTCCCCCCATGTTTTTATTTGAGTGAGGGTGAGGGAAGGGGGTTCAGCATCTGAACCTGAATCTCTGCTGATCCCTGCACAGAGGTGGGTTCCTCACGCTTGGATCTCCCCTTGTCTACTAGAGAGGTAGACAGTCCATTGCCAAAATAGCATTGCATCTTTCTTCACCCAGTCCCAGGTGTCATGCTTTTTGTAATCTCAGACCACCTTAAACAGGAGGCATTTACTAAAAAAAAAAAAAAAAAAGAGCATCCAGGCTTCCATGCAGCTTGAATTCCAGTTTTGTTTCAGCTGTTTAACAGGGAAGACACCACATCTGAAATGCTGTGCAACAAACAGATATCTAGTGGCTGATCAATATGCTGCAAGTAATCGTATTGCTGTTACACCCGGGAAGCATGTTTGTGCTAAACAATTGTTTATGCCTGCTGCTGTCTCGCAAGTGAGCAGTGGATACTGCATCTGGGCTGAGCTGGTGAAATTACATTTTCTCACATTTGGCTTCTACGTGCCCTTCCAGAGATTCCAAGTGACGATGGGTAGAAGATCTCTTCTATTCAGCATTTTGTAGGGGACGGGGAAAGAATCCTTCCCAATAAATCAGAAAGCAGCATCTCTGCTGAACAGAATGCCTTGTGCTACTACTGCAAAGCAAAGTGACATGTTGGGCAAAGCCAGACATAAGCCAACCTCGTGTTCAAGGTCAGCATCCTTCCACAGATGTTAGGCAAAAGGCACTGAAAGATTTACAGCAGCTATGGGCGTTCAGAGCCAGGACGCTTGCAGCTCTCTCAGCTAATGGGGATTAATAGAACAAACAGAAGGCTTCAATAACGAGCAATTAGACTAGGGAAACCTTCTCAGTAACAGTCTCCTAATAGTTAGTTGGCAATCCCTCGGAGTTCAAGGATGATGGTCTTCCATGAAATGATAGCTCATTATTGCTAATGGATCTGCAGGTGGCTAATAAGACCAATTCGGGATCCACAACTTTATCACAATTGTGGCAAATGTTTCCCTGAGGAAGGGGAGGACCTGGATTGTTGAATTGGTCTGCAGCGCGGTCTTTCCTCCTTTCACATTTCTCCATTTCCTGTTGTCTTCGTTGGGTCTTGAAATGCTGGGATCCTTGCCACAAGGTTCTTCATTTCAGTCGGTCTAGGGCTTGGGCTTCCCGTAAGTTTATGTCGACGTTGCATTTCTTCATGTTGCCTTTCAAGGTGTTTTTGAAGTACTTTTATTTTGTTCTCCCCTCATCCATTGGCCTTGGCTCAGTTGTGAGAACCTGACCTGCTTCGGCAGTCAATTTTCTGGCATTTGAAGAATGTGACCAGCCCAATGGAGCTGATGGCAGAAATTATCTCTTCATCCACCTATTCTGCTGTTGAGGACTATTGCTGTTCCTCCTGAACCTCACCTTGGATCTTTCCACTTTGGATGACCCTACTAGGAGTGCAAGACAGCATCACTCTTAGGATCATGGGAACACACAAAGTGCTCCACCAAGTCTAGGTCGCGATCCACTGGGGCAGTTTCTAATAGCAGCAGGGTGCCTATCACTTACTAATAGACAACAATATAGTCATGTAGGGCCAGGTCCTCAGCTGGTGTAAATTGGCCTAATGCAATTGACTTCAACAGGAGCGATGCCAACCTGCGCCAGCTGCAGATCTAGCCCTGGTAAAGATCCCACCAAAGTCTCTCTACATCTATTGGAGGCAAGAGATGTATGTTAGGCATGGGCTAACCTGTTCAGATCCATGTGGACAGGGCCGGCTCTACAGTTTTCGCCGCCCCAAGCAGCGCACCGAATTGCCGCCGCGGGCGGCGGGGGCAGTCCATGTGCCCTTAGGGCAGCAGGCGCGTTTCCGCGGCGGCGGCAATTCGGCGGCAGCTTCTATGTTTAGCTGAAGCCGCCCTGGACAGCTAAACATAGAAGCTGCTGCTTCTGAATTGCCGCCACCGCGGAAACCCGCCTGCCGCCCTAAGGGCACACGGACTGCCCCCGCAGTGGCAATTCGGCGCGCTGCTTTGAAGCAAAACAATAGGGACTGCCGCCCCTTGCAGAATGCCGCCCCAAGCACCAGCTTGGAATGCTGGTGCCTGGAGCCGGCCCTGCATGTGGAGCTGACCTGGACTCTCACCCCAATCTCCAACTAAGCCCTAAATGACAGGTTTTGGGTAAGACTAGACCAGGGGTGGGCACAGGCTGTGTCTGTCCTGTCAGATGTTTTAATTCGACCCTCGAACTTCTGCCAGAGAGCAAGGTCTGGGATTACCCTGCTCCAGAGCTCCAGCCTGGGAGCGGGGTCGAGAGCTTGCCCTGCTCTGCATGTCCCGTGGCTCTGCGTGGCTCCTGTAAGCAGTGGCATGGCCCTGCTCCAGCTCCTACGTGTACCTACCTACCTACCTACCTACCTATCTACCTACAGGGAACTGCGGCCAATGGGAGCTGCAGGGGTGGCGCCTGCAGATGGGGCAGTGCGCAGTGCCACCTGGCCGCGCCTCCATGTAGGAGACAGAGGGTGGACATGCCCCTGCTTCTGGAACTGCTTGAGGTAAGGGCTGCCCTGAGCCAATGGGAGCTGCGGGAGTGGTGCTTCGGGCAGGGGCAGTGTGCGGAGCCCCCTGGCTGCCCCTATGCATAGGAGCCAGAGCGGAGGACATGCCACTGCTTCTGGGAGCCGCGCACAGTGGGGCAAGCCCCAGACCCCGCTCCCTGGTGGGAGCTTGAGGGCTGGATTAAAACGTCTGGAGGGCCAGATGTGGCCCCCGGGCCGTAGTTTGCCCACCCCTGCCCTAAAGGTTTTAATTCGAGCTTCTAATTCAAGTTCAGAACATGCTGGTATTTGCAGTGTAGATATACCCTGTGTGTCTAGACAGTGGCTAGCACGATGGGGCTCTGATCTCAGCTGGAGCTTCTAGGCACTATGGTAATAATTATAAAACTGAGCATCATTTGAAGGTCAGAGCCTGTGTAATACATTTACAGAGAGTGCCTCCCACCTGTTGGGGGGGCTCTCGTAATGAGCTCCAAATGCTAAATTACAGCAGCAGGGCCCTGGACTTGCTCCTCCAACGCAGATCTCTTGATAGCCAATTCCTTATTAAAGCTTCACCATGTAATCACTCTTCCAATTATATTTCCTAGGTGTTCTTTTAATTTCTCTTTGTTCCAAGCAATCAGAGAACTCGCTGGAGCTAATAATAAGCAGATGGTTCTTCACAGTAGTCCACTGATATCCAGGCTCTGTTTGCTGCTATGTCTGTTCCTCCAAATTGTTATTAAGTTGCTTGCTTTCTCAGCTGAGACATCCGATCTGTCGTGGGTATGGAATATGAATTTCTGCTGCTAGTAATGCATTCCCCTCTGCAGACATGTGGCTAGCTTGCATTCCGGAGTCACTTCTCTGTAAAACAGTATCTCCTGAATTGGTGCGTCCAGCATCCACTTCTTCTCCCCAGTGGGTAATTGGCCAAACAGAATCTGTTAGCCAAGGATGGGAAGAACCGGATCTCAGTGCTTATATTACTGCGCTTCTCGAAAGAGTCCCATTCTGAGGTGGTAATAATAATACTAGCTCACACACTTTGATTCTCATCTACAGGTCTGTCGCATCTTACGCGCATTTAACATGCACGATTTCAGCTTTATGCGGTTGGCAAAAACAAAACACAACAAAAAAAAGAAAAATAACTATTTTAATACTGTACCTGTAGTGCAGGCGATTCCACCCGCCATTTAACTCAATGTAATTTTGACTATACGCAGTCTTCGCTTTACGCACTAATCGCGGAACAGAACCCCCGCGTAAGATGAGACTCGCCTGTATAGATCTCAGGGAGTTTTGCAAAGGTGAGTAAAGATTATTATCCCCATTTTACAGAGTGAGGGAGTGACTGCTCCAAGATCAGACAGCATGATAGTGGTGGAGCTGGAAATAGAACCTGTGGCCCCTCATCCAGCAACCCATCCACTGGACCAGGCTGCCATTTCTCTAAACGGAATATGGCTGCAGGTAAAAACCTTGCTTTAGTTCAAGGTAGCTGGATCTGGAGATTTGCTTTGTGCCAATCTCTCCAAGGGGATCTGTCCCACAGTTATTCATGTACATGAAATGGCCAGCAAGCCCTCTGGCACAGGATGGGCACAGGGATGGGAAGTGGCAGAGGATGATTCAGTGCCCACCATACTGTATCCTGGTGAATTTTGAGAGTGCAAAATAGCACTTGTCCCAAATGACAGGTTCTTCAGTTAGATGGCTGCTTAGAGTTAATTAAGAAGACAAAATCGGTCACGTGCGACACAGAAATTTTATGAGCTGTAGTTCATACAGACAAATATAACTGAAATAATAGAAAAATCAATATACATAAGTGTAAGAATTAGGTAAGTACACTAAAATGGTTTCCTGTATTGCTCATACTCAGACTTACATTGTACATCCTTATGGAGACCATTACAGACAACGATGGAAAGAAAATGTAAGTGGAGATTGCTACAAAAGGAAGGTACTGTGCCAGGCGTACTGCCGGTTGCTCAGTGTTGTCATTCCGGTGTCCCAACTAGGGATGGGTTTGACAACCTTTTTCCATTCCACCCACATACTTCCAGGGCTATATCTGATCAAGTCAAGTCTCAGCCTCCTATCCATATTTGGTATTTCAGGAAGCCAGTTTTAGGGTTCCAAATGTCCATTTGTGGTGTTCCAGTTGATCATAATTACGTTTCCAACAGTTAACCCAACCATTTGCATCAATCCCTTTTCCAAGAGATTCCCAGACATAAATGTGATTAGCCTTATTACCAAGACCCCCTAAAATGTTACCATCTGTTCATCTGTGGTTTCCCTATTTATTACAAGATACACTGCTAAACTATCACAAGATACATATTGCTAAATTTTATAACCTTTGGTCAAGCACATCTCATAAGCACATAATACTCACAATAACTAGGCTTTAACACTTAATGCTTGTTTGGGTTCTTCTGCTTGCTGTGATGGCTTCAATAACTTTCATTATTATTTTATCCAAAACTATAGGCCCTCCAAGATCAGGTCTTGGGTCAACGGTCAACAACGCCAATGGCCCATCATCCTTGGTGCTCTTTGCTCTTGGCATAATAAATATAATATGTAGGAATCCCAAAGCTACAGTCCTTTTAAGGCTGTTCATTCTCCATATCCTATTAACACCTTGTTCTGTCAGCTGAGGCTGCCATCAAGGGAAGCCATCAGTGTTGGTCTTTCTGTACCCACAGCCAAATCTCTTATCCGGGCCTTTATACCCTGCCATGATTACAACAGTATCCTCTTCTCCAGCCTCCCAAACAACCAGACATTGCATTCCTTCCACAGCTGCTAAAATCATCTTCCTTGCCCATCGGTCTGATCACATCACTGCCCTATTTCAGTCCTCTGCTGACTCCTCATCTGCCACTACATCACCTGTAACCTGCTGCCCGCCATCCTCAGAGCTCTGCATAACTCCCCACTTATCCTCCCTTGTCGAGCGCTGCATTGACCCATCCGCCCCCCTTTGGCCCTTCCTGTCTCTCCACTACATCCGCCATGATTCCTTGGCTCTTCTCCTCTGAACTGCTTTCTGGTGCTCCCCAAACATATGCATAGTTTCACTCTATACTGTCTTATAATAATTGGGATGTTGGCAAACCAGGTGCCAGCTCATGCCAGGGCCCCTACGTCTCGCTGAACGCTGACAAATTCACAGCTGGGAACCAGTCTGGCTCCCCTGTGTGTTAGGATTGTTTAAAATAGGTATTAGGGTTCTAAAAATGTGTTTAGACTGTATGAAATGCTTGTAAGCTGCTGCTGGCAATAATGTCACTTGCACTGTCTGTATCCCATGGTATACGGTAATATTCAAGTGTTTGCTCCATAACTATACATCACCAGTCAGCAGAGAAGCGTTACCAACTGTGAAATACTGGTTTGCTACAGGAGGTGTTATCTCCTACCCAGCAAAAGAAGGTCCATAGACACCAGCCAAACCATTGTGGAACATCAGAGAAAAAAAGACTTGGTTGATCTCCCCACCCCACCAACACCCATGAATTAGGGACATGCATGTGGACTGGTCCCATCAGCTTGAACTCTGGGGGAAGAGAATACAAATCCCTGACAAGAAGAAACTGTATCTTTATGCTGCTTGGACTGTGTGGGGCAAGGATTATTAAGCATAAGCCAAAGATCCCCAGTGCTTGGCCTGGGTTAGCCCTCCAGGACACATAGCCTCCATGGCGTGCAGGAGGCACTGGGATGGGGGAGGAGGAGTTGATCCGCAGGGGCCAGCAGCGGGCGGGAATGGGAGGAGGAAGGGGAGCTTGGCTGCTGGGGGGTGCTAAGCATCCACTAATTTTTCTCTGTGGGTGCGCCAACCCTGGGATTTGGGAGCATGAGCCCCATTGATTTCTAGTAGCATTTGTGCTCCTGTGGCCCTGAGGTGCTTTTGAAATTTTCCCCCAGAATGAAGATGGTTTTGATCCTGAGGCAGCACGTACAACCTAAACACGACAGACACGGCACAGGGCTCGCTGCAAAGCTCAGAGAAGGGATTAATTAGGGAGTTTCATCATTAAGAATGCAATTCTAGGCACTGAAATGATTGACTGACTCTTTATGAGCAGCACACAAGTAATGAGCCTGTAGGAGGCATTTAAATGAAGAGATGGTTCTGTGCTCCCTGTTATGTCTTTAGTGGCGTACCCTATCCCCTGGCTGAATTTGGTCAAAAGACTCTCAGTACAATCCCAGGTGGCAGCTTCACATTAAAGACATCTAAACGGGCGGATTTCATTTACATTTCCCTGTGTTGCAGTGCAGACAGAGATCTAACACAGGCTTCATCGTGGATGATTATTCGTGCTGCTGGAAGCAAGGTCATCGCCTAAAAAGAACAAAAAGATCTGATTTTGATCCCTTTTTATAAAATTCCTACACAGTTATTGAAGGACAGTTAAGAGAAAAGGGCTGTACCGAAAATCATCAGACTGTGATTTTCTATGAGTTACAGCCTGAAACTGGGCCAAGGCAGAAGTAGTTGGTCTCTCAAGGAAGTTATTGATGTCTTCCTGTATTTTTAAATCTGCTTTTGATGGTATTTGAATTCCCAGGACTTCTATAGCTGATCATTTCATTGCAATCAGTGGATTTACACCAGTGTCAAACTGCAATAGTGTAGCAGTGAATCAGGCCCTGGATTCCAAGTCATGTATCAATTTTGGTTATATATTTATATACGTTCTTTATTTCTTCTCTCACTCTTGCAGTATGTGTCAGGACAACCTGTGAAACAAGACTCTGACAGTGATTTATGGGTTTGCTTTGAAACCACACCAAAGATAGATACAGGCAGCATTGGGCTGTCTGAATTGGTTTTCACATTCCAGCTGTATTTATTTTAGCTTAACAAATCAATAATACACACTGTGAAGGCCGTAGGATTGTTTGTCTCCATCCATTAAACACCTCAAGCCAAATTTAAAGCCCTGAGGTAATGGGAGTTGCAAGCGCTCAGGACCTCGCAGGATATGGCATGTCACCATGAGATACAGTAGCATACCTGACACACCAGTCGAGGAGAAATAGCAGCTGTTACGAGTATATCAACAACAGAGCTAAATGAACTAGGAATGCAGGAATTCACAGGCAGAGTCAGACCAGTGGTCTGTCTAATCCAATATGCAGGAAGGGTGGGTAGAGTCCTAGCTGGGAGACCAGATTCAAGTCCTTGCTCCTCTACAAACTACCTATGTGATCTTAGGCATGTCACTTTGCCATTCTGTGTCCAAGCTCCCTATTGGTAAAATGAGGACAATAGCACTTCTTAAGCTGACCAGGGTACTGTGAGGATAAATACATTAAAATTGTGAGGTGCTTAGCTGCAATGGCCATGGGGCCACATAAGCACCGTAAATAGATATTCTGGCTGCAACGGTGGCTAGTACCACATACTTCAGAAGAAGGTGGCATAATTTGTAAAGGAAGTTTCTTACTGTCCTTTAGTGGTTGGTTTATGTCTTGAGGCACGAGTGTTATTTATCTCTTATAATTTTTATTCTACTTAATGTAACTGTGAATGTTCTTGTTACCCACAGACTTTCAATGGGACTTGCGCTCCTAAGTCATTTCGATGTTTTGAAAATGTAAGTCATAAATGTCTAACGCTTTTTTTTTTAAATCGTGCTCTTGGCTTTAGCATTAGCTTGTGATAGTGAGTTCCACAGGTTAGTTGTGGAGTGTGTAATTAAAAGGCGCTTCCTTTTATCAGTTTCAAATGAGTCACCTTTCGATTTTATTGGAGTGTCCTTGTGGTGGTACTATGAGAGAGAGAGACAGATAGGAACATCCCTGATTTACCTTATACCATTCATTATTTTGTATTCGCCTATCACACTCCTTCAGTCATCTCCTCTCTAAACTCAAATGTCCAGTCTTTTTGATATCTCTTCTTTTGAAAGTCTCTCATTGATGCTCATTATTTTGAGCAACCGTCCCAGAACCCCTCTCTTTCTGCTGTCTTTTTGAAGACAGAGGTGACCACAACTGTACATAATGTTCCCTCTAGATATGTATAATGGTATTATAATATTTTCAGCATTATTGTCTGCCCCATCCTTTACGCAGCCTAACAATGTGTTGGTTTGTTTTGGCTCATTGTGCGGGGGTCTATATGAAGCTGTCTACAGGCCATTTTACTCAATTAGTAAGTTCATGTAGAACTAACTCATCAGTGGATAGAAGTAGTTCAAATTAATCTCTCTCAAATAAAACCTGAAAACCTAGATTAAGCAGAATTAATCTTCTTTACAAGAAGTTGCTCCTTCAATCAAAAAGTCTTTTGATACATTGTAGTCAAGGGAAACACAAAATGAAAAATCTCCTGCAATCTCAAGCAAAGCACGTACAGTGCCATAAGATGTTGAAAAGATCATCTTCTTCTTATATGGCTTCTCCATTACTAGAGGTTTGCAACCATGGTAGCCCATTCTGTACGGTCCTCTCTTAATCTCTTTTTGGATGAAAGTCCTTTTGATCCACCTGGGATACCGCATTGTCCTCCAAGAGCTTCTTTTTTCTGCCTCTCGCTCTTCGGCCATCAACTCTCCCTTCCAGGGCCCATCAACGTGCATCGTCTGCTGAACCTCTTAAAATGCCGCTTGCAAAACAAAATGTTCTTTTCTTAAAAGAAGGCTCATACAACTAGAAAGGTCACGTCTATTGACCCATTCTCATAATACAGGGATGAGGAGACATTTAATAAAACCAAAGTACCGTATATAGCATTGGTGAGACTTGCACAAGAGTACTGCGGCCAGGTGTCCACATTTTACCAAAGAGGTTGAAAAACTGCAGAGAAGAGCCACAAAAATGATTCAAGGACTGGAGAAAATCCCTGACAGTGAGAGATTTCAGAGCAGAATCTGTTTAGCTTATCGATCGGTGAGTTGATTATGGTGTATAAGTGCCTTCACAGGGGAAAAGTACTGGGTACTAAAGTATACTTTAATCTAGCAGTGAAAGGCAGAACAAGAATCAGTGACTTGAAATTAAATCCAGAAAAAATCAAATTAGAAATAAGTCAAAAGGTGAGGGGTATTAGCCATTGGAACAAACCACCAAAGGAAGTGGTGGACTCTCCAGCTCATGAAGTCTTCAAGTTGTGACTGGATGCCTTTCTGAAAGAAATGCTCTAGTCCAACACAAATTACTGGGCTCTGTACAGGAGTAACCTGATGAAATTTTATACCCTGTATTATACAAGAGGTCAGCCTGGATGATTTGATGATCCCTTCTGCCCTTAAAATCTATGAGTGGTATTGAGTTTAAAACTGATAAAAGGAAATAATATTTTCCCACACCATTAGCCTGTGGAGCTCATTGTCACAAGATATAATGGAGGTCAAGTGTTTAGAGCCCTGCAAATCGGTGGATATCCGCTTTGTATCCACAGATATCTGCATCCACGGATGCAATTATATTGTTTACCATCTTTGCAGATTGGATGCAGATCCAAATTTTTGTATCTGCACAGACTCTAACAGTGAGATGGGGTTCTGGGGTGGGTGCGGATGCAGATACATATAAAAGGTGGAATACCAATTGCAGGTCAGATACAAGTTAATTATCATGGATGCAGATCAGATGCGGATCTAAATTTTTGTATCCGCCCAGGGCTCTACAAGAGTTTGAAAGATTCTCTGAAGACTGGACAGTTATAAAGTTAACAATAACATTCAGAGTTAATAATACCAAGGATTAACAAGACCAGGAGTACTGGTGTAATCTATAAGTATAGAGATAAGATATAGGTATGAGACAGCACTGCAAGAGACCTACAGGCTCGAACCTGTAAGAAATTAACTTAGAATTTAGCATAACAATATGAAGCCTCCAAGCCTTAGCATAGGTAAGTTAATCAGAAGTGACCTTAAGTCACAAGAGAGCACAACACATAATGCTGTGATAAACAAGTATGATAAAACTGCTGACAAATAACCTCAGAATGTTGGCTGAATGTCGGTTAATTTGGGTATTTTAGGATAGGAACATCAGCGGGTGTTCAAATGCACGATTGCCATAGTAACCGGCAAACATCTATGCTAGTAAGTTTAAGCTAATTCATATACTAACCAATAGGAGGAGAACACCTCAACACTATTAGGGTGGGAAAGTTTAGCTCTGGCTAAAGGAGGCTGGACACCCTTATGAATATTCCTGGTGGCCATCAATCCCTATAACAAGGCTGACCATGGCCTAGGCCATTGGGATGTTTTGGCATGCCAGAGATAGGATAGGCCCTTCATGACTGACTGACTGTCTCATCATTTTGAGGTCTCCACAAGCATGGACTGAGTATACAATTGTACTGATGCTGGGCATACGGACAATATTGTGTTATTCGTTACTTACTTGTTTGAGTGGGAGTGTTAGTGCTTTTACTATTTGTGTTAATAAAACTATTGCAAACTCAGAAGGTTTTTCTAAGTGTGTGTGTTGCACCCCTGAACATCAGGGCTCCCAAATGAATAGCAATTCTAATAACTCTAGGCCTGATCTTGGGACTAGTCCCTGCCAAACCACCGCATGCTAATTGGGGATTCTTAAGTGATCAATATAATCAATACACAATCAACAGATTAGGCAACACTGGAAGGGATATAAATATTTTTGCTTCAGGGCATAAAACCACCTCCAATTATTGGGGATTAGGAAGAAATTTTCCTCATAAGCAGTGTGGTGGGTTGTACAAATCCCACGCCCCACACTGGACAGGAAGGGGTGACAGAGCCGTGCGAGGGGGTGTACAAACCCCACACTGGACAGGAAGGGGTGACGGAGCCATGTGAAGGGGGGGTACAAACCCCACATGGGACAGGAAAGGGTGACTGAGCTGTGTGAAGGGCGGTACAAACCCCACACTGGACAGGAAGGGGGACAGAGCCGTATAAAATAAAAAAAATAATAATTGGAGATATACCAATCTCCTAGAACTGGAAGGGACCTTGAAAGGTCATCTAGTCCAGCCCCTGCCTTCACTAGCAGGACCAATTTTTGCCCCAGATCCCTAAGTGGCCCTCTCAAGGATTGAACTCACAACCCTGGGTTTAGCAGGCCAATGCTGAAGAGGTGAACAAACCCCACACTGTGTCTTGCCAGAACCCCCCCAAAGGAGGCCTTAAGAATGCTTGGGACTGTTTGTTTTCACTTCCCTTTGCTATTTTTTCCCCCTCTGGAGGCAGCATTTCCATCCTTAATCATGTACCGCTGACCAGAGGTGCCAATTCCATGGATGCACAAGCACTCACTGAAAAATAAACTGGCAATGCTCAGCACCTGCAGGCTGGATTAATCTTTTTGAGCCCTGGCACCTGGACCGTTGCCCTGCCCCCCGCTCTGCCTGCTCTCCACTCCAAGGCCCTGTCCCGGCTCAGCCTCTTCTCCCGAGGCAGCACCCCAGATAAAGGGGCACCGGGTCCTGGGAGGGACATGGGGGCCAAGAGACAAGTGGATCACTGGCCTGCAGAGGGCGCTCTGGAGGCTGGAGAGCTAATTCCCAGAACAGACCAGCAGGAGGCGCCGCAGGGGTGAGTCCACATGTCTTCTGGGGGGATATGAGATAGGTCTATAAAATCGTGAATGGAGTGGAGAAAATGAATGAGAGTGTTTTTTACCCCTTCACATAACACAAGAACCAAGGGTTACCCAATGAAATTAATAGGCAGCAGGTTCAAGCCAAACAAAAGGCAGCGTTTCTTCACACAATGCACAGTCAACTTGTGGAACTCTTTGCCAGGGCATGGTGTGAAGGCCCAAAGTATAACTGGTCTTAAAAAAAAAAGAATTAAATAAGTTCACAAAGGATAGGTCCATCAATGGCTATTGGCCAAGATGGTCATGGATGCAACCCCATGCTCTGGGTGCTCCTCTGCCTCTGTCTGCCAGAAACTAGGAGTGGATGACAGAGGATGGATCACTCAATAATTGCCCTGTTCTATTCATTCCCTCTGAAGCAGCTGGCACTGACCACTGTTGGAAGACAGGATACTAGGCTAGATGGACAATTGGTCTGACCCAGTATGGCTGTTCTTACACTCAGGGCAGGCGGTGACAGAACCCTTTATTGGTGTGGGTAGACCCCAAAATGTCACACCCAGCCTCCTGGGTTCTAGTCCTCTCTGTTCATCCAGTGGACGTCTTAAAGCCAGACACAGACTGTCCGTTGTTCATGGTGCCACATATCAGAGGAGGTAGCCGTGTTAGTCTGTATCCACAAAAACAACAAGGAGTCCGGTGGCACCTTAAAGACTAACAGATTTATTTGGGTATAACCTTTGTGGGTGCCACCGGACTCGTCATTGTTCATGGGTATTTCAGAGCTTGCATTTTGGTTCAGCCCATTAAAGCTAGAATTTTCAGAAGTTTGGAAGGGCACAAGGGGACTGGTGGTATGGCCCAAATGGGGTTGAGTGCATGTTGGGGCATGCAGAAGATTTTGAGAAAATATTATTAACCATAACCACGAGGGAGTGAGCAGTCCAAGGGGATTGTTCTGAGGTATGGTTAAGGGGATGGGGATTTTAAAATGCTCTGTGATTCCCACACATTCTGTTGGCCTGGTCATGTCAGGGGTATGACGAAAGCCACCCACCCAGTGGCTTCTCTAGCCACAGCACACCAGGCACGGTACTATTAAATTAAAAAACCCTCCAATGAGGGTATGAGAGAGAGACCGGCAGACCGAATGACCTAGATACACAGGGAGAGCCAGCATTTGCTGCAAGGTTACCAGGAAGGCAGGAGAGGTACAGAGGGGGTGAGGATGATAAAGGGGATTCCTGGGTTTTCTATGCAAGTTTGCAGGCTGTGGCATTCTTGCTGGCTGTGCAAGATGACTGTTTCCTATGGCGAGTGGGGGTGGGGAGTGACAGACAGTGTCCTTGGGGATCATTGCATTACATGCATGAATGGTTTATGTATGACTGTGTTCTACTCCATAGGGAAGGGCTACCACAGGAACCAAAAACAGGAGGGGTGATCACCCATGGGATTGCAAACAACTCTGGAGAAGCACCACCCTCATATTTCAAACTGGGTTTTCCAGAGACCAAAAGATAAAGGAAAATATTTAGGGCTGAGTTTAAACAGACTCAAGGTCTTCCTTTTGATTCAAGAGACAGGACCTTAGATCCTATGGGAACCCAAACCCTTGCAGAAAGTTTGGAAAGACTTTGGCCTACTAGGGCCTCATAAGACTGATGGGTCACTTCTGGTATATTCAATATGGGTTTAAATCTCTGTATAGTTTTGTATCTGTTTTCACTGTAATGCTTTTGCCTTGTGAATAAATGTACTTTGCTTTGGAAGAGCGGTGTGATCACTGGTGAAAACACTATTGTCCTCGGGGAGAAAGCACCACATAGGGGCTGGCCTATAGGCAGACTGGCTTGCTGGGAATATCCGTGTATGGCAGGCGCTGTGCAGACTTAAAAGCCCTGGTCAGGACAGCGAGAGATACATGAGTCCCCACCCAGGAGAGATGGTGGTTGGGAACCTGAAACTTTGACTGGGTGCCCTCAAGGGACCACGGAGGAGGAATACAGGTGCAGTCACCCCTGAAACGGCGACAGTAGGCACTAGACTATCTCTCTGTTAAGATTTGCTCCACATTACAGCGACATATGAGAAGGTGACACATAATGGTCCATTGCTTGGGGCCTTTTACATCTCATCTGAAAGGCAGCAGTTCCAGGTGCATAGTACTCCCAGCAGCATACCAGCCACTGGTAGAGTGGGAAGAGCGCAATATGCTTATTGACTCACCCCCACCACGGTCGTTAGAACGCCATTCCGGTTATGTCCTGGAATACTTGAGACTCTATATACTTAGTGGTCTTGAGAAGGACTCTGCAAAGGCACCGTATGCCCAGCGATGACCCAGGAAGTGTGTAAGGAAGCAACGTTCTAATGGGCACAGTGTGTCTAATTAAACAGTGCTTTTATGCAAATTCCAGCACATGCTTGCTTTGTTGCAACTGAAAAGAGTATCTCCTTTAAAAGGGCTTCTGTGTGTGGCAACACGATGGTTAATGGGTAAGCAAATATTGACTTTTAACACAGGGCCCTATTGTTAACTGAATTATGAAAGGAGAGTCACAGCCTGCTGCCACACAAAAGGGACCAGGGCTTGTTGAGGGCAGGGAGGGTGTCCCTAGCCTCTGTTTGCCAGAAGCTGGGAATGGGCAACAGAATCACTTGATGATCACCTGTTTTGTTCATTCCCTCTGGGGCACCTGGCATTGGCCACTGTCATAAGACAGGATACTGGGCCAGATAGACCTTTGTTCTGACCCAGTATGGCCATTCTTATGTTCTTATGCTCTTACGGAGTGTGTTGCACATTTTGTGGTGTCCTCTTTGGAAAGCCATTGGAGCCCAGTTGTGTGCACGCACGCACACACAGAACCGCACTGGTAAAGCAAAGCAGTTCTTCAGGAGCTATTGAATTTCCTTGCTGAGCAAAGCCTCGAGGCTAGGTTCACCCTGCTGGGGGTTCTTCTGGCCTATACCCTTGCAGAGGGTCCTACGGTTGAGAGGCGGTTGTGTTGGCAGCGGGTGGGTGCTCAAGTTGTTGTCACTCCCAGTGAGCATTGAGCAGCTTGTGCTCCACCCCATACGCACTGAAGGGTGAAGAGCTAAAGGTCACCTTAGTGAACTGCCCATAACCTAGCAGCTTCCTGACGCTCTGCGCTAGAACGTATTGACTGAACTGTCTCTGCTGTAGCTGTAGCTCTAATGGGAGGTGAAGGAATGCTGAGGGAGGGGAACCGTGGTAACACCACCTGCCCTCTCTTGAGCTGAATCCTACCTGCGGCCTTACTGGTGTGTGGAGATGTAATTATAGTTGCCTACTTGGGCCATCTTTGAGCTCCAATCAGGAATGCACCAAAGCACGTGTTTAAATCAATTGTTGTGCAGGAAAGAACTTACCTATAAATGCACACTTTTTCCTCACTGACTTCAGTAGACCCTGAGCAGGTGCCTAAAGCTGAAATAGGCTTAAATGCCTCCCTGAAATGGGGCATTATGTGACTATGGCCCAACAAGTAAACTTTGATTTACAATTAATTATTTTTTTTTACTTCAAAGTCTGTGTAGATGAATATCATTTTCTCTCTTCTAAGCTGGTCTGTTCTGTGAATTTCATTTGGAACTGAGGATACACTAAGCTGTCCAACCCTTTGTAATGCTGGAAGGGAAGCTTGGTTCCATCTGCATGGGATAACATGGGAAACACAGATCTCTGGACAGTTGTGATCTGCAAATCCTCTTTACATACCTGACACCCTGTAGAGTTATCTGCTTTCACATCACTCCACTTGGAAGGCCTTTACTGGAAAGTACGGAGAGCCAGTGCACTGAAGTTTATGGGCTGCATGCATCATCAGACAGATCTGGAACTCGTAAATAAACAAAAAAATGTACTTTGCAGTGAAACAAGATGAGGATGACTCATTGCAGAGAGCACACAACCCACTCACCTACCCAAAGGGGATGAGATATTGCAATGCTGCCTTTGAAACCACCTTTGGAGAACCATAAGCATTAAAGATGGAAAAGCTTCATTAAGTCATCTAGCCCAACACCTCCAGCCAATGTATCACTTTTATGTGCAAAACACATTGATGCTTGCCAGCTCATCCTGTTAACATTATCTGCTCTTTTGAGTTCTGATGAGCTGAAAGGCTGATGGTAGCAAAAATTTCTGAGGCATCATTATGGATCTTTCCATAAAGTGTCCAGTGGCCACCGTCATTACCTGTGACCTGAAGTGTGATGCCTTAAATCTGAGCTTCTTCTCAACATACCTAAGAAGGCTTGATTCTATTTTACATTTCTCTGTGTGATACAGAGACCCGCTGGTGGTTCACTACCCTGTGTCAGCAACTCTTGTCAGGCCTGACATACTCACTACACCTAACACCCTCTTGTCATAATTTGTATCTAAAAGATGTAATGTAAGATATCATTGGAAAACTAATATCTCACTAATCATTAATAGTTTTGTGTGAGGTATGTACAGAGTTCCGAATTTGCGCTAGAATAATGTTCTTAAAATGTGTTTGGCAAGCAATGCACAAGCCCAGTCTGCCTCCGATAAAGGAATGTGTATTTGTTTGTCTGATCAGTCTGGTCATCAGGCAGAGACAATGAAGGCACATTTACATAAAAAGGTAAACAAAGCCTTCAACCTAGCAAGCGTGAGAGATAGCCACTTGCAGCGGTCTGAAAGCCAAATGGTAAACAATTGAACCAACAGATTGTATTCAATATTACTGTATTATAAAAGTATATTAAGTTAGGTCTTTTATGAAAGCTATTGCCACAGGGGTGATTAATATCATTGTGAAATATAGATATTCATATTATGTAAGGAATTATGGATACTCCTTGATATTATGCTTCAAAATGAGTGATCAAGCAAAAGGAGAGACAAGTTTTCTCCCAGACAGGAGGGAAGGCAATTGAACAAGGTGTGATCAAAGACAATGGAAGCCCTATTACATAAGAATCAGCAGGGGAGGGGAACTCAACAGGAAGGAAAGAACATCCTGAGTCTGGGGACACAACAGTGAGTTTAGAGAGATATAAGGAAAGAGAAGAAGCCATCTTGGCTGGACAAGGGCAAGGACAAAGGCCCAGCATTCTTGCAAGCTGAGAAAGATGTGTTCTTCAACCAAGGGGGCTAAAGTCTCTGGGAATTGAATGTAAATGAAAAATCTACTGAGGCAAAAATCTTTCAGCTAGAAAAACAAGGGAAACCAATACCTTGCACTTCCATGGAAGAGCCTGAGAGGAAAAACATCAGCCATGGCTGGAAAGGAGAAAGATTGGTAAGAAATCTACCTTAAACAAACTCTGTAACTTGAGTTAAGTCTTAGCCACTAGAAAGCGCATTTTAGTTCCTTCTAATCATTTTGTCTTTATCCCTTGCACTTGAACTCGCTTAAAGCCTATCTCTTGTGGCTAATAAACTTGGTTTACTTTTAATCTAAACCAACCCAGGGCTGTGTTTGAATTGAAGTGATTGTTAGCTCCAGTTAAATCAAGAAGTTGCTGCTCTTACGTTTCTTTAAAGGAGAAACAGACCCTACTGTTCCTCTGAATGTTCCAGGAGAGAGCTGGACATTTCAGGGCAGACGGCTTTGAGGGAATGCAGGACTCTGGGGGGGTGTTGGGGTCACTTAGTACTAACTAAGATAGGTGGAGACGAGAGTGTGTCTGTGGTATAACAAGCAGGCTGCTGAAGTGATTGTTGCCAAATCAGGGCTGCTCAGCATACACAGATGCTCAATGAATGCTTGTAGGCTGGCTGGGAGTGTTCAGACAGGAAACTACAGTAGCAGAACATTTGAAGGCACTCGGGGTTACAGGACAAAGCATTCGGAGGTCACTCACCTGCAAGCAGATAGCTCAACTTGCTGGACATTCTTAACCCTAACTGTATGAACTAGGACACAGATTTCATCCTTGTGTGCTGTAAAAAGTTCTGTAGCAATGGACCATTCCACTGCAGCTACTGGAGGGTGGGAGGATGGTAGCTGGCATTTTATTGTTGTGCTTGAGCCTGTACAATCTACAAATTAAAGATAGTCCCTGCCCTGAAGAGTTTTCAGTCTAAAAGACAGACACAGAAAAAAAGACACATTGTGAAATGCAGAGTTAGGGATAAATTTGTGTGTGTGGTGATAAATGTCTACATAATTATAGAAGCAGCAAAGAATCCTGTGGCACCTTATAGACTAACAGACGTTTTGCAGCATGAGCTTTCGTGGGTGAATACCCACTTCTTCGGATGCAAGTAGTTGCAAGTCACTACTTGCATCCGAAGAAGTGGGTATTCACCCACGAAAGCTCATGCTGCAAAACGTCTGTTAGTCTATAAGGTGCCACAGGATTCTTTGCTGCTTCTACAGAACCAGACTAACACGGCTACCCCTCTGATACATAATTATAAGGCTTTAGGGCCAGATCCTTAGCTAATGTAAATCAGCATAACCATATGGGCAATGAAGCTATGTCAATTTATGCCAGCTGAGGATGTGACCCTGTACATATACAGGAAGTCAGTCTTCAGCACTGAAATGCAGCCACCTCTGAGGTGGAACACAGCAGTGATACCCAATTCCTTTGCTCTTGAGAAATGCCTGAGTGCCGGGTAAATTTACAGGAGGACAAAATGATTTTTGTTCCTGGTCACCAGCTTCTGCAGAGGATGTCATTGTGGAGTCAGCATATGGGAAAAGCTCGTCAACCTTTTCATCTATTCAGTGCTATTATTTTGATTCATAATCATTAACCGCCTGGTCCCACGGTACTTCCCCTAGCTAGACATGCATTATGTCATCTGTGGTAATATATTAAATCTCCGTCACTGGAAAAAGTTACTTTTGAAGACTGCTATTTGCTAAGAGCTGCCTTAACAAACACATTTTTAAAAACCTTTTTGTGGACACACACAATGTGTGTGCCAAGTCTCCAGAAGATGGTTGTGATTCATGACCATCAATGTAATGCTGTGCCCATTCCTTTATTAACCCTTCCACTGGTGCATTCAGCTATGGCTGG
Source organism: Mauremys mutica (assembly GCF_020497125.1). NCBI lineage: Eukaryota > Metazoa > Chordata > Testudines > Geoemydidae > Mauremys > Mauremys mutica. Next base: position 287,060,300 of record NC_059073.1, read on the forward strand.
TGTGTTGCAGAAGAACACGACAAAATTCCTTGGAAAAGCAGACTAGCTCTGATAGAGTGCCACTGCTATTGAAAGTGACAAACAATCATTGCGATGGAGTTATATCAACTTAAAACTGAAGTAAGACAGTGGTGAATCAGTCCCTATAAATCCAGGTAAATCTGGCACTGTCTATCATGAATCTGTCCACAGATTAGTAGGGGATTTCTCTGTCTAACAGAGTCCTCAGTCTGGTATTTCTTTTTAATGCAACTCAAAATTTGTTTTCTTTTAAGAAAGAAAACAGTAACTTGGACAAATAAATTTGACTAAATTAAGATGAAGTTCACAGTAGATGAATTATCAGTATATAGCACTGAAGGTAATAATTGGAGATATACCAATCTCCTACAACTGGAAGGGACCTTGAAAGGTCATCAAGTCCAGCCCCCTGCCTTCACTCGCAGGACCAATTTTTTGCCCCAGATCCCTAAGTGGCCTCCTCAAGGATTGAACTCACAACCCTGGGTTTAGTAGGCCAATGCTCAACCCACTGAGCTATCCCTCCCCACTGTTCATTCAAGAGAACAAACTGTCCATTTTTATTTATTCCCTGAGACTATTTTTATTGGTGTGTGCATAGACTTTATTCATACCAGACAACCTAAATCTATCAATAGGAGTAATGTCTGGGTATCATGAAATAATCATGTTTTATTTGCTTATACGAGCATAGCCTGTAGGCCGGAGCTACGCCTAAGAAATAAATCAGTCAGAGAGACACAGACTACTAGTGCTATATTCAGCATCTAAAAAGAACTGCACCGCAGGAGACACGCAGCATTACACCAAGATCTAATTCATGGAAAATCAGATAATAAGCAGCAAGACCATCTGCTGCAGCACCACATCGCGAATCCCTATAATGTTACGACAGGTATTTACAGTGCAGCTTTGAATTGTCATGTCTGGTCTTTTCATTCCCTCTTGTACTCTTCATGCCCAAGTGAAGATATAAGTGAGAAGGAAGCAGAGCTGTTGTCATTTCCTGGTTGCAAGAGGGGGCAGGAGGAATTTTGAATAGCAAGTTTGACTAGCAAACGCAAGCCACCCACAGCTAGGCAAATAGAGAGATTGTCAATAGCCTTACAAGGGGGTATTAACAGAGAATATCCATTGCACTTTGGGCTGCTGAGGCTGTCTTCAGTCACTCAAATGTGGGAGTTTTACAGTGAGATAATGAATGCGGGATACTCAGCTCACTGTGAAATCCTAAGTGGAGACAAGGGCACTTGTAGTGTCTATTCCAAGGTAACTAGGTGGAGTCAGCAGCACTATACCCCCCCCCCACCTGTGGTGACATAGGGACGTAGGACCTCCTAGCCCTAACCCCTCCCTCCCCCCCCACCCAGTGACAACACACCTTTTCTGTCAGTGAGGACATAAGAACAGCCATAGCAGGTCAGCCCAAAGGTCCATCTAGCCCAGGGTTCTGCCTTCCGACAGTGGCCAATGCCAGGTGCCCCAGAGGGAATGAACAGAACAGGTAATCGTCAAGTGATCCATCCCCTGTCGCCCATTCCCAGCTTCTGGCAAACAGAGGCTAGGGACACCATCCCTGCCCATCCTGGCTAATAGCCATTGATGGACCTATCCTCCAGGAACTTCTCTAGTTCTTTTTTGAATTTTTGAACTAGACATAGCCAGAGTCTTTTTGTTCTTCTTCTGGCCCCACAGCCCCATCTTTGGAGACACAGCGAGGGACGGAGACACACTTTAAAATTTGGAGTTAGCAGCTTATCATGGTCTGATTGGGTCTGATTTTCCTTCTGATTTACACCGCTGTGAGGGGAGAATCTGTCCCATGCTGTTGCTTAAGTAGATTTTAAACTCATCACTGAAAATGTGACATTTCAGGCGAATATCGCTGCGGATGGCGGGGGTGTAATCAGAAGAAAATTGACTGTGCACTGAAAACATACCCTCTCCAATCCTTCCACATGAGCACTGCGAGTCGCGACCTGCACTCTGCCTCAAAGACCTGCCACTCCAGCTGTGACTTGTCATGTTACCGGGAGTGATGCGGAAATCCCGCAGTCAAAGACAATAGCATCCCCTGGTCGAAGTGCACAGTAGACTTACAGGAAAGTTTTTAAAAAATGCAAGGGAAATAAAAACACCGGGGAAGCTGGAAAAGGGGGAATGGGTGCTTTGCCAGGTGTGCTGGAACAATTTGTATAGTGGGGGTACTGAGAGCTATTGAACCAAACTGGAAACCCTGTATGTGATGAAAACCACTCCAAGCCAGGGGGTGCAGCAGCACCCCCAGAACTCCTACTTCCAGCACCTATGTGCTTTGCATATTCACTTTAAAATGCAGACAAAGCTATCCCAAGAGCCCATATACTGCGCAGAGCAGACCACACCTTCCTAGAACCGAAGAAGTGAGCTTTAGCTCACGAAAGCTCATGCTACAATAAATTTGTTAGTCTTTAAGGTGCCACAAGTACTCCTGTTTTTTTTTTTCTTCCTAGAAATGCTGCCTGTGCTGTTCAGCACCTGCACGGTGCATTCCAAGTGAAAACACCGGAGAGCTATGGTGCTCCTCGTTTTAGGCTTCAGGATGCAGTCTCTGCACTTCAATTAGATGGGTGCTCTAGATTTCCCTTCCTCCTGGTAATCTGAATGGGCAGCTGCCAAGCTCTAATTATAACCATTGGACTCTGCTACGCGTACTCGCTAGAGTCCTGGAAGCTGTGCAGCGTAGCTGGAGGAAATGCAGAATGGCTCAGAGGCTGACTAGCAGCTGGCCAGCTGCCAACTAAGCGGACGGAGTTCATAAAGACAATGAGCTTTAAAGCAATTGAAAAAACGCCAGACAAGGCCATCTTGCCTTCAGTCAAGAGGAGAAAGCTCCCCCTCTAGTCTGCTAAGAGAACCCAAGGCTTGCTGTTAACACTGGCAGAGGCTGATGTCTGTCCGGGAAATCAGAAAACTCAGAGAAACCTTTGTGATAGAGGAATCCTAAAGAGAGCTGGCACCTCTCCTGTGACTACTGGGACCCCATCTCTGTGCCTACTTCCCCTCACTTCTCCCTTGTCTGTTTATTCACTTGTTCTGTATTGTCTAAATCTGAGATTGTGAGTTCTCTGGGGGCAGGAACTGTGGAGGTGTTATTTGTTTGTGCCAGGCATGATAGGTCTCTGATCCCCGTTTGGGGTTTTCTGGGGCAAGTGTAGTCGAAATATCAGTGACCCTTTCAGTGTGGAGTGAACTAACATGAACAACATTTTGCTAATTCATTCTGCCTCATTAACCTCTTTGGGCCGGATCCCCAGCTGGTGTAAGTCAAGATCCATACTATGGGGCTACGTCAATTACACCCGGTGAGAATCTGGCCCTTCAGCTCCTTCTACCACTCATAACTTTGTGACTTTTTCACACTACAGGTTCCGTCCAGAGCAACCTGGCTCTCCTCCTCCAAGTGCCTGTGAAAACGTAAGTGTTGTGGGAGCCATGTCAGTCTCAGGATAGTAGAGAAAGAAGGTGGGTGAGGTAATGTCTTTTATTGGACCAACTTCTGTTGGTGAGAGTCTGAGAGAGACAAGCTCTGAAAACTCCACTTCTTTGGGCTAGCTTTCCACCAACCCTACTTACCTCACATTCACCACACGCAGATCACTCTATCCTGCAATCGCAAGCGATTAAAAAAATGTGCATCCAATGCAGTGAAGACAATACTAAAGTAACCCAGCTTGGGGTACTTTAATGTTACACCCCATCTACCTACCTCTGTTTGTACACACACCCTTTTAAAACCCGATTTTTTTGTGACCTTGTTGTGCAGGGGTGGAATTGCTAAGAAAAAACTTAGCTCCGCCCATTTGACAAGACCAAATTGGACGTTGTTCTTAGGCAGGTTGTGTAGTTGTTCAAAATATGATCGTGGCTGCTCTGCTGTGCTCCTCAGGCTCGGCTTTCCCTCCATAGGGCTCAGATGCTCTGCTTGGTTCCTGGGCTTTGGCTCCTCCTTGATAGGGACTCAGATGCCCTGCTGGTCCCTGCTCAAATCATTGGGCTTCAGTCCTTCTTGGCTGGACACTCATGGTGTCAAAATGAGCTATGAGTCTGAGTAGACTGTGTAGATCTTCATACTATGATACTTCCTCTCCTTTCAGCAGTGAAATAATTAACACTGGTGGCATTTTAAGTGTCCCCATTGCCGTGTCAGTTAGCACCCACTGAGATGAATGGGGCAGTTGACTCCTCTCCGAGCTCTTGTTTCAGGCTGTCTGCACACTCAGGCTGGCATTGTTGCCCCAGTTACACTTAGTTCACGTGTTAGAGATTTTTTTCACAACCCTAACAGACAGAGGCTGACTTCTCAAAGACACCGAAAGCTGGGATTTTGGAGGATGAGGAAGTGCAGTTCTGCTCTTGTAACCCACTGATTCGTGTGTGAGGTAGCCCCGATCCACAGAGGATGTGCGTCTGTCACAGCCGGGGGACTTGGTTCTTTACCTCAAACTGGAAGGACTCAGGTACTTTTCTCTGGAGGTCCCCAAGGCCACTCCTGGCGTTGGACACAATGGCAAGCCACACATAGTGGGGGCTCGCCTCAGCTTTGAACTGTTGTGTGCCTCAGGTGCTAGTGGTGAGCTTCCTCTGTGCAGAGAAGTATGTAACCCACTGGCCAGTGTGTGTTATGTGTCCACTTCGGTGCCCCTCTGTTAGCCCCCACGAGAGAGGCTGGTTCTTCAGCTCAAGCTGTTAGCTCTGGAGAGCCGCAGTTCAATGCTTGGTGTTAGCCAAGATGGCAGCCAAGCCACCACACAGTACTGCTGCATACCAGCCCAATTGGGTGCAGTTCCTGGGCACCCTCAGACATTGAAAGAGTACAAGCAGTTGCTTCTGGGCAGCCATGAGGTAGGCAGGGAATCACTCCCCCTCTGTATTATACCTTAATACAGTGGTTCTCAATCAGGGGTATGCATACCCATGGGGGTACGCAGAGGTCTTTCGGAGGGTACATCAACTCATCTAGATATTTGCCTAGTTTTCCAACAGGCTACATAAAAAGCACTGGCAAAGTCAGTACAAACTAAAGTTTCACACAGACAAGGACTTGTTTATACTGCTCCATATTCTATGCACTGAAATGTAAGTACAATATTTACATTCCAATTGATTTATTTTATAATTACATGGTAAAAATGAGAAAGTCAGCAATGGTGCAGTACTAGTGCGCTGTGACACTTTTGTATTTTGATGTCTGATTTTGTAAGCAACTAGTTTTTAAGTGAGGTGAAGCTTGGGGGTACGCAAGACAAAGCCGATTCCTACAAGGAGTACAGAAGTCTGGAAAGACTGAGAGGCAATGTCTTAATATAACTAGTGCTGCCTACACCTAGATGTCCTGTGTCTGCTGACGTAACACAACCCTTGTTTTTACTTTGTCTCATTTCACACTGTAAGATTGGGGGGGGGCGGCAGGGGGACTTTGTTTTCTTCCTTATCTGTACAGCACCATGCACACCAAGGGATATGCACCGGTGCCAAGAATATAAATAATACCAGTAATGAATCTTTAGCTGCTTTGCTTGATCTGTTCAATTTCAAACAGATTGAGATGTGCTGAGAGGGAGTTATTGCTGCTATATTAAATCTGTCATGCTGGCTGAGGTATGTGATTTAGATAGCTCTAACACCTTTTTTTTTTTTTTAAAGCCCTAACGAGAACAGTAGTTTTGGGCCAGAACCCAAATCGTTAGGGTGTTTTTTTAAAGTTATTTTTAAGAAAATGGTTTTGGCTAAGTACATTGCGAAGGGATAGTTTCCAGTGAATGCATGAGCACTGTAAACTGATTCCTGCTACAGTTGGCATTGACTATGTGAAGATAAATATATCGCAATAGAAACATTAAGTAATTAATCCTCACCGCCCTCGGAGGTAGGGTAAGTAATTATTATTATCCCTAGATTACAGGTCGGGAAATTGAGCCAGAGCAATTGTGTGGTCTGCCCACCACCACAGAGATCCGGAACTAGAATGCAGTATTCCCTTACACCCATGAATGTGGGCAGATCTCTATATTACCTTTTCTATTGAACTGTTGTGCCCATACTCCCCATGACTGGTTTCATGCTGTTTCATTGTGTACCTTTATATACTGGCTGTTTTCATGGAACTTCTTTCTTATGGCACTGAGAGTTAATGGACCTTGAATGAAAGTGGATCCCATGAGTTGGGAGCAGTACATGATGTTGTTATTTACTAGTAGCTGAAAGGTGTGGCAGTCAGGCCAAGTAATGCAACATCTGCCTCATACAACCAATGAAACTGCTGCATGCAAATTAGTTGTAGAGGCTGAGTGGTGATTGGTTGAGTTACCTCTGATATCACAATGGGGTAGGACTCTTGGCATGGCAGATACATGCCTTGCTGTCTCACAAATGCAATTCGCAATGTCTAAATGGCTGAGAACTTAAAAATTGGATGGGAACAGACCACGAATCCCAGTGACGATTGAATCTGGTGATAGTCTAAACAAAAAGAGCCCTGAGCTATGCTTCCCAGCACAGGCGCCGACTTTTCAAAATGCCGGGGGGTGCTCAACCCCTGGCTCCACCCCAGGCTCCACCCACACTCCACTCCTTCCCCCAAAGCCCCACCCCTGCCCCACCTCTTCCCACCCAGTTCCGCCCCCTCCCCTGAGCGTGCCATGTCCTTCCACTTCCCTCCCCCCTCCCAGCCTCCTGCATGCTGTGAAAGCTGTTCACAGTGGGTGGGAGGTGTGGGGACAGAGGGAGACGTGCTGATCAGCAGGGCACATCCGTGGACAGGAGGTGCTGGGGGCAGGGGGAGGTGCTGATAGGTGGGCTGCCGGTGGATGCTAAGCACCCACTATTTTTTCCCCATGGTTGCTCCAGGGCTGGAGCACCCACGGACTCAGTGCCTATGGTTCCCAGGACATCACACTGACTCAGCAGACATTCTAGGCTTGAGAGGAACACAGAGACAGGTGACAGTCCTGGATTCTTACTATATAGATACTTTGTCGTACAGGAGTATGTAGGAGCCCCAGTCGTGGACCCATTGTGCCGGTTCTTTGTGGATGGAGACACCACCTGGGAATTGTGGGTGATTTCCACTGACTGAGCAGCACTGTCAGTCTGATGATCATGAGACCTGAGGATCTAGAGCACATGCTCCTGAAAGACCAGAGCCTTTTCCAGTGCTCCCTCTTGTGGTGAATGTTCTGGTTCTGGAAGTAAAACTGTAGTAAGATGTTTTCTCTCTTATTCAAAGCCACCTCATTGCCCTACTTAAAACTCCCCTTTGCCGAGATGCCTGCTGTTATGTCATTTGCTCTTTACGTATCAAAAATGTGAAGAAACCACGCAGCCACAGCTGGTATAACCATGTTTATTAACTGTACACTAACATGCAAGACCTAGCTGTTGAACCCTCTATTCTGACTGTTTTCTGGCAGCTTCTTAACATATAACGTGGTGAGCACTACTAGAGGGCTCACAATTATTTAAAGGGACACTACCCTATTCCTAGACACTATCCCTTCAAAACACTGGACAATGGCTCAGCTACTGGTATACGAAGCCCACAGCCCATCAGTACTGTCTTATTATTTCTTTGTCCTCCCTGTCTCTCTGTATCCATCTGTGTCTTGTCTTAGACTATAAGCTCTTCAGGGCAGGGTCTGGCTTGTTTGTTTGTTGGTCAGTGCCTAGCACAATGGAGCCTTGGTCCATGACTGTGGCCCCTATATGCCACTACAATACAAATAAGAAATAATAATAATTATTGTTCTCTAACAGTTCATGAGGAAAAAAAAAAGCTCAATCTAGATTCAGAAGACCAGATCCCTAGCCGGTGTAAATGGCAACATTCCATTAAAGCCTACAGAGCTAGGTGATTTAAACCAGCTAAGAAGCTGGCCTGACTTTTCTCCTTATTGTTACTTGGTACCGTTGCTCATTGGGAACCATTAATCAGCAGTGAATTTGTTAGTTCAAACCCAGGGTTTATTATTCAATCATTGAAAGGACTGGTAGATGTTTGAGCTTCCTTCCCTTGTGTGGTGTTGATTGCTATACATACAATATGAAAAGGCTCTCAGTGGGTATTTTATAGCCCATCCATACACCTTGACACTTATTTACAAGAACACTAGACAGCTAATTTCATTGTAATGGCTTGTATACCTTTTCCTTACTCTTAACGGCTTCTTCAGCGTAACACTGCCACTTACCCTAGGGTCATAAAACATTCTCACTTAAGTACCATGGCCCTGAGTCCCAATTCCTTCCACTTGCTCTTCACACATGACAACCTGCATTTAGAATGGAAAGGGCAAATAATTCACCTTGGGTCAGATGCTGGTGTCATTCCTCCACTGAGTAACAGCTCCTCAAAGGGTCCCATCGAAATCAATAGGACCATTCATGGAGTATATTTCAGGGCTTGTCTATACAGAGCAGCAATGTGAACTATGGGGGTGTGATTTCTGGAGCACACTAACATGTTGCTCATTAATTGGTCTGTGTGGAGCTGACCGACACTTATTAAAAGCTCTCTAGTGCACTTTAAAGAATCGCTGTTTGAAACAGCAAGAGGGAACTTTTGATGCACACCAACAGAGTCTACACGGACCTGTTAGAGCACAACACGTAAGCGTGCTTTAGAAATCACACCTGAATAGAGCACTTTGCTGCTCTGTGTAAACAAGCCCTCATAGAGTCACAGAGTTTAAGGCCAGAAGGGATCATTAGATCATGTAATCTTACCTCCTGCATATCACGGGCCATTGCACTTCACCCGTTACCCTTGTATTGAGCCCAATAACTTGTGTTTGGCAAGTTTGTGTGTGTGTCTCTTCCAGAAAGGCATCCGGATAGGCTTGATTTGAAGACATTAAGAGATGAAGACTCCTCCACTTCCCTTCGTAGCTAGTTTCAGTGGTTAAATAACTTCCCTATTAAAACTTTGTCCCTTATTTCTAATTTAAGAAATTAGAAATAAGGCGTCAGCTTCTAGTCTTTGGTGGTGGTTCTGCCTTTCTCCACTCTATTAAAGAGCCCCTTTGTATCCTGTATTTTCTCCTTATTAAGGTACTTATACACCGTGATCAAGTCATCTCTTAATCTTCTTTTGGTAAACTGAACAGATTGAGCTCAGTAGTCTCTCCCTGTAATACATTTCCTCCACACTTCACATCACTTTTGTGGCTAAGGTATTACTCCATGTGAGTAAGGTATTAGCATCTGACCGTATGAAACTAGTGAACTTCAAATGGGTCAGAGGGTATCTCTAGCTGAGCATCCCAATAGGGTTACAGACAAGATCATAGAATCATAGAAGATTAGGATTGGAAGAGACCTCAGGAGGTCATCTAGTCCAACCCCCTGCTCAAGGCAGGACCAATCTCCAACTAAATCATCCCAGCCAGGGCTTCGTCAAGCCGGGCCTTAAAAACCTCTAAGGATGGAGATTCCACCACCTCCCTAGGTAACTCATTCCAGTGCTTTACCGCCCTCCTAGTGAAATAGTTTTTCCTAATATCCAACCTAGACTTCCCCCACTGCAACTTGAGACCATTGCTTCTTGTTCTGTCAAGATGTCCTATTAGATTTTACCAATCCCTTCTATGCTCTATTTTGTGGTAAAAATGTGTGCAAAGATCTGTAGGTCTCTGCCACGAAAGTTAATATGTCATCTGATCAGGAAATTGTGGGCCTGATCTGCTGCTGGTGTAAATCAATGTACACCAGCTAAGGATCGGGCCCAAAATCTTTGTAGTAAAAGACAGTGGGCATACCTAGAAAAACCCATTGGAGAGAACTAAAATGTATGGTCCCCTTATGTCCATCAAATCTTTGACAATACCTAAACCTTAGAAGAAGGCCTCCCGTTTATAGTACTACTAGCAGTTTTGTTTGTGAAATGATATTGACTGATATTCTTCTGTCTCTAACCTCCATGCATAGCACAAAATGAAATGTATTTCATGGTTATCCTATGGAACGTTATGCTACTTGGTATTTATATGCACCAGTAAAAATGCTGTCGGGATGGTAGCCCAGATGCACAATGCTTGCCTTGGCAACGCATCTGCTCTGGAAGCACAGCCAAAGGGGCATGGAACAGACAACACAATCTTCAGCAATCGGATGATGATTTTATGCATGATACGGTTGTTTCTAAAACTCCTTGTGATGTCCCCTTTCTAGCTATTAGCAGCAGAACACTGACTTTTTTCAGGCAATGTCCCCAAAACCAAACAGTGTAAGCAGGTTTTGTCGGGATAGAAATCTATTACATTCTGGGGACTTCCTCCCAGTAGTACCCTAGGATCTGTCCTAGGAATGGAAAGAAGGTTGGGCTAAGTAACAGCACTGAGGGAAGCTAGCACTGGACCAGGCATAAAGACCTGATCCAATATCAGCTGAAGTCAGCGGAAAGGCTTCTTTGGGCCTGAAAAGGTGTTGGATTGGGCCCTCAATGAAAGGTTCATAGTACAGAGAGAGGAAAAAGGGCAGCGAGCTCACTAAACCCATTGTGGAAGTAGAGCAAGAACGGACAGGGATTTGAAGGGGATTTCAATGCAAACAGGCCCCTCTGTGAGCAGGAGTCAGGCCAGCTGTTACCCTAATAACGCGAGACTTGTAGAAGCGAGGATCGTGTGAGGGGCAAGTGGGAAAGAATTGTGTGAGAAGTTGTTGCAACCTTGTGTTAGACATGGAATGTAGACTATAGTCTAAATAGAAGTGAGAAAAATAAGATATCAAGATGACCTATGTATAAACAAAATGCAGCTGTTGCTTATTATTGTATGTAACAAAAGGTATACATGCTTGCTGTAATTGTTTACCTAGAGAGAGAGACCTGTTTAGCTCTCTCCCTCCATGCAATTGCTAGAGATAATAAAGTATCTGATTTGCTGCACCCAACCAGAGAGCGAGAACTCTGTTTTTCTCCAACACCATCTACTTCAAAAATGCCCTATTGCAACCAATGGGGCTTTCTGCTTAAAAATCAGTGTCATGATATGGCTTAAGGTTCGGACATCCTCTCCCGGTGAGGTATAAAGAGCCACATTTGCCAGCACCTCCCCAGTTCTTCCCTCAAGGAGGCTTTAACAGGATGCATAAGACCCTTCAGTTAGCATGGTTGGATGGGTGCATTCAAGTGGAGAAGTCTATTACTAACTCTGAGATCCATTTACAAGCTCATAGGCCATCCCCTTGTCATTTTATAACTTGGCCTTATTGTTACATGTTCAAAGAACGGTGCAAATAGTGGATGCAAATAACTTCTCGTCTCTTTTTGCTATGCCCTGGTGACTGTTACCCTCCAGGAAAAACAAAGCTGATGAGACTTTGTAATGTCAAAACCAAAAAGGGGAAATGAAAAAAACTCTTACAAAGCCCCCCCTAAAATTTCAAACCTTATTCATGCAGCAGAAACAGAAGGGGGGAAAAAAGGCACAAACAATATTGTTTCCCCCTTTGCCAGTCACCTTCAAAGAGAAAAGAGATTGTTTTCCCTAGCATGTCAGTCACAGTGAGTAAAAGCAATTAAAAAGAAAAGTCCGTTTTTGTCCATCGCAGCCCGGGAAGCTCTTTCTTCATTTCAATTGCTAAAGCATTTGGTCGAAGGAGAGCCCTGATCCACCAAAGCCCTTCCCCAGCAAATTACGCTGGCAGTGGTAGCTTTGGAATGTTTAACTGAATGGTGCTAAGGGGCCAGGCTTCAGGGCTTCCTAAGTGCATGGAAAGCATGACTCCTGTTTCTGTCTCTGGTGTGTTTACAGGAAGGCCAAGGTTTATCCATTAGCTTGAATTTGAGCAGCCAGTAACATAAGAAAAAAGAATGTAAAATTGAAGCAGCAGCAAGGAACAGATAGTGCCCGGCCCTAGGTTGGGAGTGGGGTGAGGGGGAAGAAGATGCAAGACTTGCTGTGACTGCTAGTCATGCCTGTACTCAGCAAGGTCTCCTTCCTCCCGGCCCCTTCTGAAATGCAAATCACCCCAAGGGATGAAACAAGGAGTGGCCATTACACTGACCCCTTCTCTCTGAATCTGCCCATGAGGATGGCAGGGGCAGGGACAGGGGCAGGGAGAGTGTGTGTGTGTGTCTGTCTGTCTGTCAGGCATCATCCATGCAGTGGGTATACTTCCCCTGCATAGCTGATTGCTCACGGAGGATGCATGCTTCCCCTTGGAGCAGTGTAGCTTGTATTCAAGGCTCTCAAAGTACTTTACAAATGTTAGTTGATTTCCCCAGCAGCGTTGGAGGTAACCCATGACTCCTTGTGGTTTTTTCTTAAAGCCCCAGCTCCTGGAGGCATGTGATTAGGTGAGACTCTCAGCTTCCATTTTTTAAAGAAGTCTGTAGCCCTCCTGTTTGTGGAGAAAAAGCTGACAATGTGAATTGTACAGGCTCAGGCCTGGTCTACACTACGCGTTTAAACCGGTTTTAGGAGCGTTAAACCGATTTAACGCCACACCCGTCCACACTAAGAGGCCCTTTATATCAATATAAAGGGCTCTTTAAACCGGTTTCTGTACTCCTCCCTAACGAGAGGAGTAGCGCTAATATCGGTATTACCATATCGGTTTAGGGTTAGTGTGGCCGCAAATCGACGGTATTGGCCTCCGGGCGGTATCCCACAGTGCACCACTGACCGCTCTGGACAGCAATCTGAACTCGGATGCAGTGGCCAGGTAGACAGGAAAAGCCCCGCGAACTTTTGAATATCATTTCCTGTTTGCCCAGCGTGGAGCTCCGATCAGCACGGGTGGCGATGCAGTCCGAAATCAAAATCCAAAAAGAGCTCCAGCATGGACCGTAGGGATGTGATCGCTGTATGGGCAGGCAAATCTGTTCTATCAGAGCTTCGTTACAGAAGATGAAATTCCAAAGCATTTTTAAAAAATCTCCAGGCAGATGCCATAGCAGGGACTCAGCGCACTGCTGCGTGACAAGCGTAACGGAAGCCAAAGAATCAAATGGACGCTCATGGAGGGAGGGAGGGGGGACTGAGGACTCAAGCTATCCCACAGTTCCTGCAGTCTCCGAAAAGCATTTGCATTCTTGGCTGAGCTCCAAATGCCTGTAGGGTCAAACACAGTGTCCGCGGTGGTTCAGGGCATAGCTCGTCAATTTACAGCCCCCACCCACCCCCAGAAGTAAAAGGGAAAAAATTGTCTCTTGACTCTTCTAAATGTCACCCTATGTCTACTGAATGCTGCTGGTACACGCGATGCTGCGGCACTCAATTGCAGTATCCTTTTTCCCCCTCACTGGTGGTAGATGGTGCAATATGATTGGTAACCGTCCTCATCATCAGCCTTGTAGCAGATGGTGCTGCACAATAGGACTGGTACCTGACCTCATCATCAGCCCGTGAGTGCTCCTGGCTGGTTTCAGGTGAGGTCAGCCGGGGGCGCCTGGGTAAAAAACTCCTGGTCATTCCCAGTAGATGGTACAGAACGGCTGGTAACCATCTTCATCGTAGCAATAGGGGGCTGAGCTCCATCAGCCCCCGCCCTTCATGTGTAAAGAAAAGATTCTGTACTGCCTGGACTATCATAGCAGCGGGATGCTGGGCTCCTCTCCCCCACACTGCTTAATGTCCTGTCTGGACTATCATAGCAGCTGGAGGCTGCCTTCCCCTCATTTTATCTCACTAACAAGTCACTGTTTCTTATTCCTGCATTCTTTATTACTTCATCACACAAATGGGGGGGACACTGCAACGGTAGTCCAGGAAAGCTGGGGGAGGAGGGAATCAACAGGTGGGGTTGTTGCAGGGGCACCCCCTGTGAATGGCATGCAGCTCAGCATTTCGGCGGGATCTGACATGGAGCGGCTGTGCTCTCTGGTTCTCTGATACACTGCTTCTCTAGTACACTTGCCCCATATTCTAGGCAGGACTGATTCTATCTTTAGATACCATAAAGGAGGGATTGACTCAGGAAGTCATTCCCATTTTTGTCTTTTGCGCCCCTGGCCGATCTCAGCCAGGGGCACCCATGATAGCAGCAGATGGTGCAATATGACTGGTAACCGTCTCTGCTTGTCTTTTGCGCCCCCGGCCGATCTCAGCCAGGGGCACCCATGATAGCAGCAGAGGATACAGCACAAAAGGACTGGTAACCGTCATCTCATAGCCAGTTTACAAGGGTATGGTAGATGGTACAGAACAGCTGATAACCATCTCTGCTATCACGCAAAAGCAAATGAATGCTGCTGTGTAGCGCTGCTGAATCGCCTCTGTCAGCGGCATCTATTACACATACAGTGACAGTGACAAGAGGCAAAACAGGCTCCATGGTTGCCATGCTATGGCGTCTGCCAGGGCAATCCAGGGAAAAAGGGCGCGAAATGATTGTCTGCCGTTGCTTTCCCGGAGGAAGGAATGAGTGACGACATTTACCCAGAACCACCCGCGACAATGATTTTTGCCCCATCAGGCACTGGGATCTCAACCCAGAATTCCAAGGGGCAGGGGAGACTGCGGGAACTATGGGATAGCTACAGAATAGCTACCCACAGTGCAACGCTCCAGAAATCGATGCTAGCCTCGGACTGTGGACGCACACACCGAATTAATGTGCTTAGTGTGGCCGCGTGCACTCGATTTTATACAATCTGTTTTACTAAACCGGTTTATGTAAAATCGGAATAATCCCGTAGTGTAGACGTACCCTTAGAGTCTAGAAGGCAAATTAAAAAAACCCTGGGGGATTCTCTTTATCTCAGGATTTGCAGGGATGGGGAGTCTGTCTCATGAAATGCTTTGAGGTGGTGAAACTGAGGTATGCTCCCTGTTTCATAGATGGAGTAAACGGAGGCTTTGTAATTGTCCCAAGGTCACACATACCATTGGCAGAGCTTGGAGTAGCAGACAGGTTGTCTCTTGACCACCACACCTTTCCTTTCACCAGGGCATTGAATCCCTCTATTTGGAAGCTCCACTCAATAGTCCTTTGTTGATTCTCTGAACCTGCCGGTGCGTCTGTGTTGCAGGTCCCTCTGCTGAGCCAGAACCACAAGGTCTAGGAGTTGCTCCAGCCCCACAGCTGCAGAACCTTGGCTCATCAGCTCAAACTGTAGCAGCTCCTGCTTTTTGCTGGGGGGGGGGCAGTTTCAGCCAAGAGGGCAGCCCCCACATGGGCCCATACCGGACCAGACCAACCCACTGTGGGCAAACCTAGAAATCCAGCTCTGAGGCTGATTCTCTTGCTCAGGTCACAGAATCACAGGGTTAGAAGAGACTGCAAGGGTCATCTAGTCTAACACCCCACCAAGATGCACACAACCTCTTTGCCTCAGTTTCCCCAGTTATAAAATGGGCTGATAATCCCCTATACCAGAGGTGGGCAAACCAAGGCCCGGGGGCCACTTCTGGCCAGTGGGACCCTCCTGCCCGGCCCCTGAGCTCCTGCCCCAGGAGGCTCGACCCTGGCCCCTCCCCTACTGTTCCCCTTCCCCCACAGCCTCAGCTCGCCCCGTCGCCGGCGCAATGCTCTGGGCGGTGAGGCTGCGAGCTCCTGGGGCAGTGCAGCTGCAAAGCCGGTGCCTGACCCGGTGCTCTGTGCTGCACGGTGGCGTGGCTGGTACCAGCCGGATGGCGCGGCTGCTTGTCCTGGTGCTCTGGGCGGTGCGACTGTAGCGCCACCAGCCACTGGTGCTCCAGGCAGCGCAGTAAGGGGGCAGGGAGTCGGGGCGGGGTGTGTGGATAGAGAGCAGGAGAGTTCGAGGGGCTGGTCAGGTGGCAGGGATGTGGATAGCGGTCGGGGCGGTCAGAGGGCAGGGGGGTTGGATGGGGCAGGAGTCCTGGGGGGGCTGTCAGGGGGTGAGAAGCAGGGGGGTCGGATGGGGGCTGGAGCAGTCAGGAATGAGAAGAGGGGTGGGATGGGGCAGTTGGGGGCAGTCAGGGGGGCTCTGGGGACAGGGACGGGGAGGTGGATGGGGCAGGAGTCGGGGGGGCTGTCAGGGGGCGAGAAGTGGGGGGGTGAATGGGAGCAGGGGGGCTGGATGGGGCAGGAGACGGGGTGGGGGGTGATGGATGGGAGCAGGGGGTGGATGGGGCAGGAGTCGGGGGGGCTGTCGGGGGGCAGACGCGGGGGCCGGGCCACGCCTGGCTGTCTGGGGAGGCCCAGCCTCCCTTGCCCGGCCCCGCGCTACCCGCAGGGGAGAGGGAGGCGAGGCGAGGCTCGCTGGCCGAGCTCCCCGACGGGCCGGGCTCGTTTCTTGGCGCTCGGCAGCGGGGAAGGCGCAACCAGGCGGCGCCCCTGGCCCTGCTCACACGTGCACCGGGCGGGGAACGGTCCGAACACCCCCCGCTCCCGCTGCACCTGCCGACCCCGGATCCAGCGCCTGTTCCCAGCCCAGCCCCGCGGCGCCGCCTCCACCTTCCGCGACCTGCTGGATCCCCGCAGCCCGGACTCCCGGGCACCTGCCCGCGCCCACTGGCCGGGCCCCCCGCGCCCTTGCCCAGCCGGGGGGCGGAGCCGCAGGGGCGGCCCGGCTGCGGCGTGACCCTCCCTCCTCCCGCCGGCCCGCCCGGGATTCGCTGCGAGGAGCGCGGGGGAGGCGCCCAGTGGCACCGGGGCAGCGCGGAGCGGCGGAGATGGCTGGGGCTTGAGCCGCGCCAGGTGCGTTGCGCCGGGATCCCGGGAAGGCAGCACCCACCTCCAGCCCGGGCCGGGATCCCTCGCCCGAGCTCCCCGCGGCAGCCGTGCGGGGCACCGGAACCGGGGACCCCCCCTTCCTCCTGCCCCCCGGCCGGCATGGAGCCGCCCGCAGCCTGCCTCTGGCTCTCGGTGTTCAGCTGCCTCCTCGCCTGGGTAAGTGCACGGCTCCGGGGCGCCTTCGTGCGGCTCCGCTCCCCTTGCCCAGCGCCTTCCCGGCGTGTCCGGGCGCAGCTGAGCGCTCGGCTCCCGGCTCAGAGCCGGATCGTTCATTCGCGCTCCGGCCGGATTTCGCGGGGAGAAACTTTCGCCGAGTTGCGAAGTGGTTTGTCGGCGCTCGGCGGACGCTGCATGCTGGGGCAGGTCGGTTCGGTTGTTGTGGGATAGACTCCGAAAGGCGTTGGGCGCAAGCTGCGGCGTTCAGGGCATTTGACTCTCACCGGGGCAAAGCGCCCGGGTACGTGCCGGGTGGGTACGCCGATGCCTGGGTCTGGGTGCCCCTGATAACCCAGTGGGGCTTGTCTGTCTGTGATTTCCACCATCCCTTTCTGCGGATCAAGCCCCTCGGCTTGCCCGGCTCCCTCCGCCCCCGCAGGACAGTGCAGAAGCCACCGGGAAGTTTTTTCTCCTAGTGTTCGATTATTTGTAATATTTCACTGTCAGTAGGAAACCGGGTCTTTACTGGACTCTTTCACCAGGGGACCCCAGGGCTGCTCCTTGAAGCTCCTCTCCTTACACCCTGTTCAATGAAGCCAACTGCTGTATTTTACTGAGGCAGGATGGAGGATTGAGGAGCAGCTGAGGCTGCATTTCCCCCCTTCATTCAAACCCTGGCTTGCAGCCATTCCCTTTCATAGCCAATAAACCCACAACATTCCTTCAGCGGCACCCCGGTGTGCTGGAGAGAGTGCCCCAGGGGTGACTGGGGCTAGCCCCGGTTTGCCGGATGGGAGTCGGTTTCATTTGCTCTCTGTCCCTTCAGTTCCATGACCGAGTTTTCCCCTAGAAGCCAGGGTCCCTTTTCTGATCGCTCATGGACAAAGTCAAACCAGTTCAATGGAGACGGGGTTCAGAGGGGCAGCCAGCCGTGTTAGTCTGTATCAGCAAAAACAATGAGGAGTCCTGGTGGCAGCTTAGAGACGAACACATTTATTTGGGCATAAGCTTTCATGAGCTAGAACCCACATAGCCCGTGAAAGCTTATGCCCAGTCCAATGGAATGTCACAGCATGGGCAGAGCCACGCCACCCTGGCTTTGCCTCTCTCCTCTGGCACGGCTCTCCCGGGTCCCCACTCCTCCGGGCCTGTGAAATGAGACAATGAAGCAATTTCTGGGTTTGGTCAGCTTGGAATATCCAGCACCTTCCGTTCCAGAGCCCAGGTGGGCTGGATTTTCAGCATAAATTAAAGTCAGTGCTTTCCTTTTGGAGCAGAACATAAACAGCGGGTATCCAGCACTTGAGCTGGGGAGCAAATGATATGGGGAAATGGGGAACTCACGTAAGCACAGGGATCCGAGCCGGATCCTGCTCCCACTGAAATCTGTGGCAAAATTCTCACTGACTTCAATCCTAGAGGTGTGAGGAAATCATTTGGGGCCAGATCCTGGAAACATGTATGCACAATAGCAACTTCACTCCTGTGAGCAGTCGAAGAGGCGGCTGAGGGTGCTGGAGCAATTTGTATAGTGCGGGTGCTGAGAGCCATTGAATCAAACTGTAAACCCTGCATATGATGGAAACCACTTCAAGCCAGGGGGTGCGGCAGCACCCCTAGTTCCAGCGCCTATGGAGGCTGCCCCAGTTACTTGTGCAAGCATTTGCAGGATTGGGCCCTTATACTGTAAAGCCTGTGGGTTGAGACAGGGTCTTTATCTGTGCTTTGTATATGCACTAACCTCCTGGTGCTCTGTGATTAATAGGAACAAATCATAAACTAGCTCCTCTTCTGGGTCAACCTTGGCTTCCTTTTAACTGTCTGTTTCCTTGTATTGCTACATCGCTGTTTATTTTCTCATTGTAGTGCAATGATGATTATTTTTTTCCTATCTTACTTTCAGTATATTTACCAGACTTTGCTAGACCTCAGCTTCTGTTGGTGGGTGAGACAGAATAGTGCCAGAGATCAGCTTTTGCAAATGCCTTTGCTAGGATGGGTGATATCAGTGCATGAATGCTAAGGAGAACTCCATAGAGCCAAAGAGTTGCAATGTGTTTCAGAACCAAAGCTGAAACAGCGATAACTTTGCCATGGGATCTGGGATTGCTTAGCGCTGTTTTCCTTTTAATTCACTGTGATGATTAATTGGTCTGTCCTTGAAAAGTTTGAAATAGCTGTCCTGCTCTGGTCAGTATGAAACAAAAAGTTCAGTGTCATAAAACTATTGTTGTAGTCAGGTGTTTTAACTGCTCTTGTAAACTTTCCCCTTGATGCTACATAACTCAGACACTCACGCAGGAAAACCAGGATATAATATCTGCCATATCACTTCAAACTGCTGATTGATTGCCTGCTATCCTGCCTCTTGCAGCAGCCAGTGCCGAAGGCTTCAGAGAAAAGCAATAGATGTATTTTCGTTTACCTTTGATTTAAAACCAGGGTAATGTCACTGACTTCAGCTTTCCAGTGGTGTAACTAAGATGAGAATCTGAGCCATGAACATGACTAGTGGAAAGTGTTTCGGCATGTATGCGTCGAATGAGATTTCAGTCATTCAAATCGCTCTGCAAATTCCACTTTCTTCCAGATTCAAAGATCAGTCTGGGCTGGTCAAATCAGCCAGTGGAGTATAAACTGTGTTTCCTCTATGGCCTGAGTCACATCAGTGTGAAATTGATGTAAGTGAATGCAAAATCAGGCTCTACATTTTTCCAGTGCTCAAATTGCAAATTAGGTGACCCAGGATGATTCCATAGATCTGTAACTTGCACCCATTTAGACATATGTGAAAACCACTGGCCAGCTTCTGACTTTCTCATTCCACTACTCATTGATAGGGAGGTTGATGGAAATGTATCTAAAGAAACCGACTCTTTCATGGAAGGTCCATTGTATTCACTGTCCTTAGAAACCTTTATTGTAATTCCAGCATCTTTCTGAAGGTTGCTATACCATCTGCCGCACACACATTGCTACTCCATTAAAAATAACCTCATGATAACAGAACCCTTTATGATACTTAAAATCCTTGACTTCTGCTGACAGTGCTACAAAGCCGCTCGAAGAGGTATTATATGTATGTAAACATTGATCATATACAGCGTGTGGTTGAAGTTTTTCAAAGATAATTGAACACCCAGTTCAATTAACTAGGTGCCTTTGACAATTTCAGCCTATATGTACATGCATTGAATTCTGTTTCAATCATGCATATGCTTTTTAGAAGATTATGGTTAGAGGTTAACAGAGCTAGAGAAAATTAAATGCGAAGAAGAGTGGTAGGAGTCATACTTGGAATGAACAGTAGCAGAATGTTACTATAGTCCGCAGGCACTTCGGCGCTGGTTTTCTAAAGATTGTCATCAACCACCAGGGATTGTGAGTCCTGTTTTGTTGGTCAGCAGCATGAAAAATCCTGAGAGACAAACGGGGAGGAGGGCGGGTGAGGTAGTCGGAGCATACTGGGAGGGGAGTGGGTCCGTGCGAGGATTTCTTTCATTCATGAAGTGGTCTTCAGAATGGAGAAAGAGAGAGGACTGCTGAATTGCATTATGTTACTGTACCACATACCATGGGCATCTGGAGTCAGATGGGACCATGGACAGAGAATCTTGGCTGGTACTCTGGCTGGCAGGGTATGTGCGTTGTTTCCGACTCAGTTTCTTTGTACAGTCGTTTTAAAACATTATGAGCCAAGCTCATGACTAGTGTAACTTCAGGAGTGGTGTCACAACCATGGAGTTGACCCAGAGATGAATCTAACCCAATAGGATTTTTTTGCTGTGAGTACTAACTACACGAATCAAAATGATTAACAAAAATGAATAGATTTAACAGGCCTTCTTCTCTCACTTATACCAGTTCACACTGGTGCAACTCCATTGACTTCTGTCTAGCTATAAAGTCCTTATCACTGCAGTATCTGAGTGTCTCACAGGCATTAATGGATTTAAAGTAGAAAGGTATTAGCCTCATTTGACAGACTAGGAACTGAGGCCTGGGGTAGACTATGACCCAGATCCTCAAAGGTATTTAGGCCCGAACTCCTATGGGAATCAACAGGAATTAGGTGCCTAAATACCTTTGGTCATGCCACTTTAAGGCCCAGATCCTCAGTGTCATATAGGAACTTCGTGTTTGAGCCAGGAATTAACCTCAAGGTTTCCTGAGGCCCAATCTTAGTACCCCTCATCTAGGTCACCTTTCCTACCCTCCTGTGAAATTACTTCTGATTTCTCACCATTGTATAAGAGCTGGTTAGTGGCATATGTGATCTTCCAACTACATCAGTGAAGATGTTCTTACACCCAGGCCTCATACATGATCTATCTCAACCTGTGCATATAAGAAACACTATGGGTGGTCTGTATTCTCAGTATTTGGCCTGTAAACTTTGCAGAACAGGATCCGCATTTCTTCCATTTTCTGTCCATCACCATGGAACCGTGGGCAAATGTCCACGGAGGGAGAAAATATCACATCGCAATCGGTGCTTGGCCTTCTTCTTGACATGCTTAGAAGGGGCAGCCAAGTACGGAATGGGCCAATGGGAACCTCTTCCTCTTGGGTTCCTCTAGGTCACCGCTGCCGTAGGGAAAAGCCACGTCCAACCTTTTTTGTGCTGCTTCTGTTCTGTCCCTCAACTTGGAGAATCTTTAACTCATTGCGCGATGAGTGTCAGACTCAAGTCCACTTTCCAAACACCACGGGCCCCATGTCGCTGTCAAGCCAGCTTCATATTCTTGTAATTCTGCTGGCTTGAATGGAATCGCTCCTGACCTACCCTGGTGTCCGGGAAATCCAAACTCGGGGGCCCCGTCGTTTTGCCTTAAAAAGGGAAATGTGGTAAATGTAGCCGTGAAAATGTGGAAGCGGAATGGGTAGCCCAACTCATTCTGAGGCTGGGTGGCCCTATTCGCTATCTGTCTGACTCAGGATGAGAAGGTTTTTCCTGCAGAGGAAGGTCCTTTGTGACCACTGAAATGTCTCTTCTGGTTAGCAGAACTGAAACTACTTTGCAACAAATCCTCCGGTGCCTGCCATGATCACCAATAAAAGAGTGATTGTGGAGAGGGAGATGGGTGAGGAAAGTTCTCTGACCATTGTACCATCATTCCAGTGCTTGTACATCTGCCATACATAGGTTTAGGGGAGTTCTTTCGCTGCCAGGTGAATGTTTTTCCTTGTAACAGTTCCCTGATCTTGCATTCTTTGTGCATTCAAACTCAGAGGGCCTGATCTTCAAAAGTACTGACTGCCCATAGCGTCAGTCAAAGTAAATGGGAGCTGTGAGTGCTCTGAAAATGAGGCCTTGGTTGACTTCATTGGAAGCAGGATCTGATCCAACATATTGAACTAGGACCTAGGAAGACAAATGACAATGATGATTACATTGGCCCTCATCCATTACTAAAGTGATTAGCTGTACAGCAGAGAAGGACGGCAGGTATGGAACTCTGTTTATAGGTTAAGCAATCTTCTGTTCCTCACCCATCTTTGCCTGCAACTTGCTGCTGGTTCACTTGGTTTTCTGGTCAGCTGCCGCAGATCCCTGGATGATTTCCTTTGCCTCACTGTGCCTCAGTTTCCCCTTCTATGTAATAAGGATAATACTTCTCTCGCACGCAGGGAGGACTAATTCATTAGTATACACAGAGTGCTTTGGTGGGAGTTTGAGGTGTGGAGTAGTGTTATGGGAACTGCTAATTGATTGATTGCTTTGCAAATGTTTCCTTAATCCCTGGACAGCCCTTTTTATTCACTTAACTGGATAAAATTAGATTGGCTCAGGATTGTGTTTTAAATGTTCTAAAAGCATCTAGAATTGTAGATATACATAAGTGCCAAGTTTTACTCTAATAAGGATGTTGTTAATAATAAAGGCATTAGAGTTCCCATTCCTGAAACTATAACATGATTAGATGTCTCCACAACCTCCTATCTGTGTTGCAAATTACTTTTAAACTGCTTAGTCCTGTAAATAAAACTGTACAGTGGAAAAGGAGTCAGCATCACGATAACAATTACATTATAATAAATGCCAACCTGCGCTGATGTAAATGGCCCATCAGAACATTTATTAACCTGGGGGAAGCAATCTTGGTTTGAGATGCGGCTACACATACAGGAATGCTGGGATGTTCTAGTAGTCATGCTGCTGATATTCACTCTGCCCTGACCTAATTTTCCTTTCAGTTCTGTTGGTATAAATCAGGAGCCACTCCCTCAAAATCAGTGTAGTGACACTGGTGAAAAGCAAATGGAGTGAAATTAGGTCCTGTAATTTTCAGGCTGTTGGTTTTATGAAGTGCTTTCAGGGATGCAGTTAATGTGCAAGGAACTGTGTGTGTGCTGGTTTTATGAAGTGCTTTCGGGGACGCAGTTAATGTGCAAGGAACTGTCTGTGTGTGCGCGTGTAGGGCTGGTTTAAACTGGAATACAGGCACAGTGCAGGGATAGCATTTATACCTACTGTATCTCCAGGACCCAGACATATTTTGGTCCATATGAACTACATGTATTTTAAAAACCCACATGTGTTTTATGCTAGGAAAAAAATACATACCCAGTCAACTAAACATGGTCATTGTAAACATTACTAAACCATGTCCATAGTCACACTGCATGCATTTTCTCATGCTCAGGGAGTTACCTATCCTTCCATCATCACCACATCTGTCACAGGCAGACAGAACTTTTTATTTGGATTCACGTTCAGGTATCTGAATCAAATCTGATTCATGTGGGATTTTTTTTTTCCTAATAGATTTCACAGCAGGTCCACCGGGGGGTGGGGGGGAAGTGGGGCAATTTGCCCCGGGCCCTGCAGGGGCCCCGCGAGCCCTGGCCCGGCGGCGGTCCGGGTCTTCAGTGGCAGTTCGGTAGCAGGGGGCCCTTCAGTGCTGCCAAAGACGTGGAGCGACTGAAGCCCCCCCGCTGCCGAAATGCCACCGAAGATCCGGACCGCCGCCGGTTGAGTACAAGTGCTGCAGCTCCCCCGCTTTGCCCCAGGCCCCCTGAATCCTCTGGGCGGCCCTGTTTCATAGATGGAATCAAAGACAGACATGGAGACCCTCATTCTACTTTGCTAGCAAATTGCGGTGAACTTCAGGATAGGCGCAAGATCAGAGAAGAAAGTGTCATCGGGGTAGGGCGGGATGAAATGTTTCAGATGCAACTTTTATTTGCTGATCAATGCAGATTCAGGTTGACTGAAACATGTCATGAATTTGTGTCAATGTCACCAGATTGGTTTTGGTCCAAAAAAAAAAAACAAAAAACGACCTAAACAAAACTAAAAGAAATCTAAACATTTTGTTTCACTAGTTTTGAAACAAAACATTTTGATATTTTATTACAAACAAATTTACTTCAATTGTATTTTAAACAAATGTAAAAGTTTTTTTAAAAATTCAAAAATGAAATGAAATGTTTGGGGATTTGACCCGAGACAATGTTTTTTTTTCCCAACTGTTTCATCAGCTGAAAAATTTGCATTTCAGGGTCAACCCAAAACAATTGTTGTGTGTGCTGCAAACAAACTGCAAAATCAGTCATGCATGTAGCTCTATACTGGGCCCTCATTTTGATCTTCTGTCAGTTAAAACTGGTGTAACTCCATTGACTTTAACAGAGTGACTCTTAATTTACTTCTGTGTAAATGAGAGCAGAGTCAGGCCTATGGACTCCCCTCTGGAACTGAATATGTCAGGCCAGTACTTCAGCTGGTGGAAATTGACATAGTCCCATTAGCTGCAGTGGAGCTACATTGATTTACGTTGGCTCAAGCTCTGATGCCATATTCGCAAAATTTCTTCGTTAAATTTTATGAGCCTGATTCTCTTCTTCTTCTAGCTTTACCGTGGTATAATTCTAGGGGCTCTCAGGGAGTTACTACGCCTGGTAGTCACATGTGTAATTGACTATAAAATCAGCCCCTAAACATAGAAATCTTCACACATTTAAAAATGTTACCTGGAAAGCATAGATCTAGAATACACGGGAGGTAAAAATATCAAGAACTTTGTCTCTCATTTGTAAAACCTGAATCTGTAGAATATCCCTTTAAAATATATCTCTTTGGGGTTGCAAACATTATTCTGTATTTAAGAGATGTTTTTAATGCATAGTCTATATCATAACCAACAGTTACAGATTTGCTGTTTTTATATTGTTACCGTGTCCATAATAAATATCATCATCTATCTAATGCAGGGGTGGCCAACCTGAGCCTGAGAAGGAGCCAGAATTTACCAATGTACGTTGCCAAAGAGCCACAGTAATACGTCAGCAGCCCCCACCCCATCAGCTTCCCCCCCCCCCTTCCCGGTTCCCAGCACCTCCCGCCCACCGGCAGCCCTGCCAATCAGTGCCTCCCCCTCTCTCCCGGCACCTCCCGATCAGCTGTTTCATGGCATGCAGGGGGCTGGGGGGGGGAAGGGGGGAGGAGCGAGGGCACAGCAGGCTCAGGGGAGGGGGTGGGAAGGGGTGGAGCGGGGGCAGGGCCTGTGGCAGAGCCAGGGGTTGAGCAGTGAGCACCCCCAGCACATTGGAAAGTTGGCACCTGTAGCTCCAGCCCTAGAGTCGGTGCCTATGCAAGGAGCTGCATATTAACTTCTGAAGAGCCGCATGCGGCTCCGGAGCCACAGGTTGGCCACCTCTGATCTAATGGAAGCAATCTAAGCAATTCCCTACGAATCACTACATTAGAAGAGCATTAAGGTTACAAAGCACTCAAACGTGAGGAAATGTCAGGCAGCCCATGCAACCTGAAATCTGCCTCTGTGTGCGTGTGCATTACAACACACTTTAGCAACGCGGTCACATCATGTTTTGTTTCGGCTGGACCCCTGATTTATTCAATGCATAGAGTCAAAAGTGGCCTTTGTTTCCACTATTTCTTGAAAACGGCCAGACCATTTTGGCTCAAAGTTTGTGTACAAATCCATTCCCAGGCCAAGAAAAAAAACATGGCCAGTTTGGACCCGAAGGATAAAAATCCGTGGAAGATACGAGCATCTGAAAATGACCATTTACATGGAAAAATCTTGTGCGAGGTTGACTCTAGGCATCCTTATCCGCTTAGCTTGGAATAGGATATAGCTCAGGTGCACCATCGTTTATCATAAGCCTGCACCATCCTCAGTACACCTGTGACTAAATTCAGCCCCCAGCCTAAGTGCAACTTCCGTTGAATTCACTGGGAGTTGCACCTGCTTGTACGAAGGACTGAATTTGGTCCCCACAGAGACCATCCTTACGCTTGCTTTGCATGCCCAGGCCTCGGCTGTGGCCATAGCTACTGAGTACAGCAGAGATGCTGGAGAGAGGGAGTGTGAAAGCTATTTCCCACAGGGCTGCACTGAACTACTTGTGTCGAGGGGTGACTCCTAGGGAGGATCTGCCAGCTAGGGATTGCTGGAGCACAGCGTTGTTCACCCATGCTCTCTTCCCTTCAATAATCCTGATGTCCCCGCCCCCCGTGCTGAGGATTGCAGGGGTAGTGTAGGAGCTAGGTGTGTTAATCTCTGATGGGAGAATCCCCAGCTCGGGAGCTCCAGCTGCTTTTCTACTCCTTTGTGGTACACAGCAGAGCAGGGCTCAGGCCTGAATCCACACTGAGTTAACAGAGTCTAGTGGTTTATTCATAGTGGCTACAGCATTGGACTGGGACTCTGGAGACATGGGTTCTATTCCTGGTCATGCTGCTGGGTGATGTTGGGCAAATCACTGCCCCTCTGTGCCTCAGTTTCCCCAGGTGTACAGTGATATTGCTCTCCTTTGAGATCTGCTGCTGGGACAAGCTAGGTATTATTTCTGAATCCCAAATCAGTGTCAGTTACCCTTCTTTGCTGCTTACACCATTTTCTGTCTCTCTGACACCCAATGTGCAACCGCCATTTAGGTTGCCCTTGATTTTAGCCCCAGCTGCCTAAGGATTAGGACGCCTGCACAGCAGACATATGTTCTTTTTCTGCCTGGAAAAATCAGCAGCATGACAAAGTCTCTGGTGAAGCCATCCCTGGTTTCACCGGCGAAATCACGTGAAGAATTATGGCCATGCTGAGGAGTCACCAGCGATGCTGCCTGCATTTTTCAGGCAGGAGATTAAATAGTTCTGCAGTGCTGTGTGTGGCCTAGCTATGCGATGCATCTAATTCCATCGCTGAAACGATCCCCTCAGCAGTGTTTTGCTGTCAGTTCTCTGGGATCCTCTTGTTTCCAGAAGCAATGCCTGGGATGGCAGATTCCCAGACCTTGCAAAAATTCTCCCTACAAGGCTTTTCCCTTTCAGCAATCTCTACTCCACAGATAGGGCATGCACTGCGTGTGTGCCTGCCCGGGAATTCTTTCCATATGACCCCTCGCTCATGAGTCCTGTCAGGGAAATGAGCGTTGGTGCCCTTGTTTTAGCAACAAATGTATTCTAGCTTGTCTTCAGTCTCGCGCTGTACAGTGTCATTCGTAGTGTGCGTTGATCTTGGGAACACTGATGCATTGCTTTTTGCAGGGATAATGGGCCGGATTTGCTGCGGTGTGACTCGGCGGAGTTCCAATCAAGTCCATCATCTACCAACATACGCCAGCTGATCTGGTCCATGATGTTCACTTATTATTATTTTGAGCCGTAACTTCCGCGATGGTTGTTTTCATTGGAACGTACGAGCCCGGTTAGTTTTGTGGCTGGGAAATCCCCAGGGGACATCCAGATGCCGAAGGCAGTGATGTTGGCACTTCAGCAGGTGGCTTTCTTTCCTTTGAGTCTCAAATGACCCCTGCCCCCCGAATAGTGCTAGGGGACCACGATACTGCTGGAGGCATCATCTCCTGGATGACACACAGAGCTGACTTTTTTTTTTTTTTTTTTTAAATCATGCATCCTCACAACAAGGATAAGACAAACCCAAGGGCTTATTGCTGCACGATCTTCCAGAAGCACGAAATTCTCTTGTGGGAAAATGGTTAAATGAAGGACTCATGGATTATAATGTTCAAAAGGGAATAAGCCTCAGGCAGAAGAGAAGTCTGCAGAAGAGAAGAATGAGGGGGGATTTGATAGCTGTTTTCAACTACCTGAAAGGGGGTTCCAAAGAGGATGGATCTAGACTGTTCTCAGTGGTAGAAGATGACAGAACAAGGAGTAATGGTCTCAAGTTGCAGAGGGGGAGGTTTAGGTTGGACATTAGGAAAAACTTTTTCACTAGTAGGGTGGTGAAGAACTGGAATGGGTTACCTAGGGAGGTAGTGGAATCTCCTTCCTTAGAGGCTTTTAAGGTCAGGCTTGTCAAAGCCCTGGCTGGGATAATTTAGTTGGGTTTGGTCCTGCTTTGAGCAGGGGGTTGGACTAGATGACCTCCTGAGGTCCCTTCCAACCCTGAGATTCTATGATTCTATGAATTCACAGGGACTTATTAACTCTCTGGAACGACGACCTAAGCAGAATGGATGATAACCGAAAATGGGGACAGAAAAGAGAGAGGGGTGGGGCTTGTAATGACTCCAGGGAGAGAGTCTTTGTGGCATTTCAGCGCCTACAAGCCAACGAACGCAGCAGGCAACTGGCGTTGCAGTATATTAGATACTGTTGATAAGATCTGTGCACGTGTCCGCGAGGTGCCAGGTTGGTATGTAGTGTCTCCGTTTGTTATGACTGTGGAATGGAATCTTCCTCCAGAAGGGCAAAACTGTGACTCATCTGAGAGAATCTAACGGGAACCTTGTCAGCTCTAGCTCCACGGGCCCAGGTCCTGAGCTCAGAAGGGAAGCACATATAGCTTTGCAACGTCTTCTGCGCTCCCCTGATTCTGGGGCCATCCTGGCACTGGATTGGTGCCCACAGGAATCTTCCTATAGCCAGATCTGCCACCTTAAGGACAGCTTAGCCCTGGGGAAGCAGCACTAGTGTATGGGGAACGCGAGACAGCAGCCACCTGATTGAATGGGTTTGTGTCCCGGTCACCTGCTTGTGGAACAAGGCAGCAGTAAAGTTTTGCCTTTTATCCGTCTACCCCAGAGGTGCTGACAGGATTTGTTACGGACAAACAAAAAGGTAACACTGTGTTTGACTCCGGTTCCCTTCCACCCCCTCTGTTTGATTGATGACAAATCAATGGCACATTTCTCTGTAGCTGCCTGGATTGGGTGTTACACTCCTGGCAGCTTGGAGTCCCTGTGTTTTGTAATTATTTCCCCTCTGCCAACATACCACTCAGGCTTCCTCGGCTGTCAGCTGTGAAAACAAACACAAAATATATAACACAGCCATTGGATGCAGTCCAGCCAGTGGGAGGATGATACAACTAAAAATAAATGCCCACACGCAAAGCAGCCAATGGACCGAAATAGAGAGGTCAAGCCCCAAGCTTAGCCACTGGTGGGCTGTAGGGGGCACAGGACTGGGACTCAGGAGCTGTGGGTTCAATTCCTGGCTCTGCGGGTTCAATTCGTGGCTCTGCAACAGCATCTCTGATGTTGGGCAAGTCCCTTCGTCTCTCTGCACTGCAGTTCCCTATCTGTAAGAGAGAGATAATGATACTTATTTTCTCCTGCTCTTTGGTTAGATTGCAAGGCCTTTGGGGCAGGGACTGTGTGTACAGCGCCTAGCGCGATGGGGCCCCGATCTCTATTGGGACTTCTAGGGGATATCTAGGCAGCAGCAGTGAGCCTCCCAGCCTGGCTCAACAGCCTCGGGCTTGCTCTATTGTGCTAAAAATAGCTGTGTAGACGGTGTAGCTCGAGCTCTGAAGCCTAGGGAGAGGAGCGAGTGCTGTCTCCAGAGCTGTTTTTTACGGCAGTAGTACGAGGCCAAGTCTGTCGACCCGGGGTGGGAGGGTCGCTGCTGTGATGAGTGTGGCCACTCCGCACAGCAAGAGGGCGCACCGATCAAGTATAACTTTAACACTCGCTTATTACCGTCCACATGTCGAGTATTTAGCTGCCATGTTAATTATAGTCTTGCCAGTGACAATACCCAGTTAGTCATTTACTGTTTCTGCGGAGCTCACTGCCCTGCTATCCAGCCCAAAGGGAGAGCTTCCTAGACCCAAACTGCCCTTCCCTAAGGGCGGCATTCAGTCCTGTTCATCTAGACACCACCTTAGCCCTCAAAATAAGACTGAGCAGGGACTCATCAGCAGAGCTGATTGAGAATTTTTCAGCAAAATAGTTTTTCTGCTTCAGTGAGCTAG
Organism: Mauremys mutica; assembly: GCF_020497125.1. NCBI lineage: Eukaryota > Metazoa > Chordata > Testudines > Geoemydidae > Mauremys > Mauremys mutica. Next base: position 287,090,344 of record NC_059073.1, read on the forward strand.
CATTTTCTAACGGACCGTCATGTGAGAATGTACCCACTTTGACAAAGCTTTTGTTGGCAACGTTTTCTCAGGTCCGGGATGGAATTTCTGATCAAAGCAAGACAGAGCGTGCACACCACATCCCAGAATGCTGTACAGCCTGGTAACTCAATGAGGATACAAGAGACCGAAGTTGAAGTTCAATTCCCTCCTCTACCCCGAGTCAGACTGGTGACTTGAACTTGGGTCTTCCCCATTTGGGGTTTGTGTCGAAGCCAGATGATTATTGGCTATTCAGGGCTGTTGAGTTTTTTTTGTTTTTTTTTTCCATAACCAAAACCTTCTGAAGATTTTTTGTTGGTTGGTTGGATTTTTGGTTTGGTTAATGGAAAAAGGAATTTATTTGAAATCTTGAAAAGTTGTGCAGGATGTAAAAACTATTTCCTGCCCAGCTCACCAAATGAGTGCCTGGCCATTGGTGTGGCACTCTGCACAGGGATGAGTTTCACTCAAATGCTCCAGCTCCAGAGTTACCACTCTTGTTGGGACTTGGCAGAAGAGGAAGGGGGATGCTAAAGGAAACAAAGTTAGAGATTCAGGCTGGGGTCAGGTGATCGAGGGCTTGAAGTTCCAGCTCCTTCACCTTAAGGCAATCATAGAATGTCAGGGACCTTAGGAGGTCATCTAGTCCAACCCCCTGCTGAAAGCAGGACTAATCCCCAGATAGATTTTTGCCTCAAATCCCTAAATGGCCCCTTCAAGGATTGAACTCACAATCCTGGGTTTAGTAGGCCAATGCTCAAATCACTGAGCTACCCTTCCCTACCTAATAATGGCAGTATTAAAAAGGAGAGGTGGGTTAAGAAGAGCATTGGTTGGGAATTTCCCATCAAAATGTTTCTTCAACAGACAACGTGGTTTTTGCAAAATGGACATTTTCAGTGTGGAAAATATTGATCTTTCTGATTTATTTTTTTCCTGTCAGGAAATGTGAAACATTTTGGGCCCTGACATCATTAATTTCTGCATCAGCCTGAGCTGCTGTGGTGCCTCATGGAGGTTGTAGTTCAAGTGGCTCATGTCCCCATTCTCTTGTCTGGGCTGGGCTCCACAGTTGGACTACGTCTCCCATGATGCCTGGTGGCTCACCCAGATTTTTCAGCATTTCCAAATGGACATTTTTTTCAGAGCTTTTCATTTTGCGGCAAATTTCAATATTTCGACTTTTCATCCTGATTCCGGATGAAAACAAACGTGAAAGCATCTGATGTTCACTTGGGATGGAAATTCTGTTTTTCGATCAACATAAATTGACAAGTTCAAAATAGCGGGATGGGAAGTGGTTAGTGGCAGCCTTTCTGTCAAACACCATTGACTTGGAAGGCCTGTGTCTCGTTATCACAATCATTCCATTGGTGTTCGGTCCACTTGAACTCAGGTCACCAAATGCACAGTGCGTTACTGCTGCTGCTGCTGTTCTTCTGGTTAAATTGAGATGGATTGCTTGCTTCATTCATGGTTTGCTTGTTTCACCTGATTCCCCAGGGAGTCATCTCTTTCCATGTCTGTTTTATAGACTGTAATCTCTCCAGGGAAGGAACTCTCTTCAGATCTATTGTTCTGTGCCAGGAAATAAATAAATATGACTGACAAATCAATATGATGATCTAAAATCTCGGCCATTACACTCAATGGGTCTTCAGGTTTTAAAGCATAGCAGTGTTTCATTTCCAGTAGGTGTGAGGTTTGTTCAGGACTCACACATTAATGAGACACTGAAGACAGAAGAGCGAGTCCATGATTGAACGAACGCACTTTTCCACCACTTCTGTATTGAAGTGCCATAGATCGATGGGATTCATGGGGCTTTTGTAATGTATCTCCAGGCCTTTTAGAGACCGGGACCATTTTGTCCTGATTACCATTCTTTTGCCTGTGCAAACTTGTACCAGTCAAGTAGCTTGGTCTCGTTCAAGTCAACAAGTGCTCATGGATAAGATACTGCATTCTGTCGCATGGCTAATGCACATTGTTTCCTTGCAGCTAATAGAATAAAAATGTGCCTGCAGTTTTCTAAACTCTGTCTTCCCCTGGCTCTTTGAAGTTTAATCCCTTCATGTGCAATGTTCCATGTCATCCAACTGCATTGCCTTTGTTGTCAGGCACGAACCATAGAATCAAAGAAACGCAGGGCTGGAAGAGACCTCAAGAGGTTACCTAGTCTATCTCCCTGCTCTTGTAGGTGTCTATTTTGGGCTTCAGTGAATGTAGAAAGCTCCTGTTTGGAGAGGGGCAGTTTTCCATTTCTCTAGTTTCTTATATGGCCCCCCAGTGCTGCAGTATGTGAGGGTCTCCCATGAGTAAAAGTAAAAACGATCATAGAAATGTAGGGCTTGAAGGGACCTTGAGAGGGCATCTATCCATCTCCTTGAACCGAGGCAGAACCAGCTATACCTAGACCAGTGGTTCTCAAACTTTTGTACTGGTGACCCCTTTCGCACAGCAAGCCTCTGGGTGCGACCCCCCCCCTTATAAATTAAAAACTCATTTTTATATATTTAACACCATTATAAATGCTGGAGGCAAAGCAGGGTGTGGGGTGGAGGCTGCCAGCTTGCGACTCCCTGAGGGCTCCTGACCCCCAGTTTGAGAACCCCTGACCTAGACAATGATACATTTCCCTATGGAGACATATCTGTAGGTATGAGGATAAAGGTGCTATTGTGGGAAAGAGGAGGCAAAGAGAGTGGTTTTGTATTTAACTCTGTGCAGCCAGAGTCATTCTTATTAGACCTGAGCAAACAACCAGGTTTTTCCTTTTGGTGGCTGAATTGAAGAATTGGGGGGTGGGGGGATTGTTTTGGGTTGACACAAAGCAGGAATTTTTCAGCAAACCAAAACCATCAAAAACATTTGATTTGGGGTTGAATGAAATGTTTCACTTTGGTTTTGAGGGTTTTTTTAAAATCTGGTGGTTTTTTTTTTTTGAAGTACTAAAATTGGAGTGAAATTTTAAAAAGAAAAGTCTAAACGTTTTGATGACAAAATGTCAACATGAAACGTTTCAAATCTCTGAATGTTTTGGGGGCTTTCCTTCAATGGAAACATTTTGGAACATTTAAAATAAATTTACAAAATATTTTGATCGACCCGAATCTGCATTTTTTGTCAACAAATTCCCACCCGAAAAACTTCACCCAGCTCTAATTCTTAGCTCAGCTGTAATAATCTGGAACCTGCTCCTATGGATGTTCCATCTCCTGTGGACAGAGCTCTTCCTCTGGTTGGCAGTGTCATTGTTCCAGTGGATTGTAGCTGTGATGAGTGGTCATGGTCACAGAAGGAGAAGCAATCTCAGCTAGCTAGGTCCAAGGACATATCAGGATAATAACATTGGTTTGGACTCTCTTCAATGAGTTGTCAGCGCAGAGAGTGGTGATTTGGGGTGATGTTCCCAACATCCTATGTTACTGAGCAGATGGGCTCTGTGTCTTGTAATCCTTACATTTCTGGAAAGAAAATATGAATCTTATTGATTTCTTCCATACTCTTCCAACTTCTTCACATCGTTCCAAAATAACCACAGTCCAATTAAAAAGAGCTTCCTTCTAGAGAAACATGCATTTCCTGTCTTTCACTCAAACACATCTGCACAGGCAGAAAAGTACTTTGCTTCCGAGCTTGATAAAGAGGTGGTATTATTATGAAATCAGTTCTTTAGTGTGTAATCCTTCTGCCAGTTGAAGGAAGCATTAACAAGGGCTGGATTCAGTATGTAGGGGTTCCTTTTTCAACAATATAACACAAAACAGGCTTGAGCCTCTACCCCTACCTGGGACAATTACACACCACCCTCTGAGTGCCTCTAAGGGGCAATACTTCCCCTCTTGCAAGCACAGAATCTGAGTGTATCAAAAACTTTTACTAAAAGGAGGGAATTAACTCAGCATTAGATTGGGAAAACACCACAACTAGAGTTCATAAACATAAACCATGAGCAAAAGACCCACCCCCAAGTAAGTTGGGCAGTGTCCTTTTCCCCTCAGGGTCTTAAGTCCAGCAACCCAAAAGTCCCTTTAATGTGCCTGTCCCTTTTCTGCACCCCACTCACAGTTGCTGTCCTTGGCCAGTGTAGCCCTAGAGTTCAGAGGTTCATCCACAGAGTTCACCTCCCACCCTGTGTGGAGGAGGTAAAGAGGCACCTTACAGGCACTGTTGCTTGGGCACTCGCTCATCTTCCCACTGGCCAGTTGGCACACATCTCTGCAGGGCTCTGCTCTGGCCCGCTCCACCAGCCTCTCCACTGGCCACTTGCCACACCTCTCCACCAACCACCCAGCTTGCCACTCACCAAGATGTTTTCAGGGCCCACCACTTAGCACAGCTTTCAATGATGTCAGCTGTTAGTGGGGGACCCTCACTGCTGGTGCACACTGGGGCAGTCTCTTGCAATAGAAACACTGTCTCAAAGTACTTAGAATTAGTGATTTCAGCTCTGTAGCAGGTAACAAGACTCTCAGTTGAGTCTAAATCAGCTCTTTTATTATACCATGGAGAGAGGAAGAATCAAATGGTGTCTAAGACACTTAAACAGCCCACACCACCAGGTACAAGTACCTATCCCCACTCTCTCTCAATTCTTTGGGCTTTGGAACCTATGTCCCTTTCCTAGCATGCGCCATTTAGTTGAGGGTGAGTCCCTCCATCGGGGTATGCCACATACAGTTCTGCTGCCCTCAGTTCACACAACAAGGATAACAACCCTCTATTACTCCTGCCCCAGTAACAAGTGATCATTTGGGCAAGCACTCCCATCATGCTAAGCATGTAGGCAGGGTGGGTGTGTCCATGCAAACAAGATCAGCTCCTGAAGTCCTTTTCCACAGCTCACCACTAGATGTCAGGGGAGAGCTCATTCAGACTCTGCTTACAAGTGTAACCTAAGGCCAAGATATAAACAAACTTAGACTGAACATTTTACCCTGGAGCTGTCCAACTCTTTTCTTTTCTCTTTTTGTCGAAACCTTTTCTTTTTTAAACAAAAATGGCCTTTTTATGAAGGTTTTCTTGGAAACTTTTTGTTTAGTATGAAACATTCCAGTGGTCTCCTCACCTCAAAAAAGATATTCTAGCACTAGAAAAGGTTCAGAAAAGGGCAACTAAAATGATTAGGGGTTTAGAGAGGGTCCCATATGAGGAAAGATTAAAGAGGCTAGGACTCTTCAGCTTGGAAAAGAGAAGACTAAGGGGGGATATGATAGAGGTATATAAAATCATGAGTGATGTTAAGAAAGTGGGTAAGGAAAAGTTATTTACTTATTCCCATAATACAAGAACTAGGGGTCACCAAATGAAATTAATGGGCAGCAGGTTTAAAACAAATAAAAGGAAGTTCTTCTTCACGCAGCGCACAGTCAACTTGTGGAACTCCTTACCTGAGGACATTGTGAAGGCTAGGACTAAAACAATGTTTAAAAGGGGACTGGATAAATTCATGGTGGCTAAGTCCATAAATGGCTATTAGCTAGGATGGGTAAGAATGGTGTCCCTAGCCTCTGTTCGTCAGAGGATGGAGATGGATGACAGGAGAGAGATCACTTGATCATTGCCTGTTAGGTTCACTCCCTCTGGGGCACCTGGCATTGGCCACTGTCGGTAGACAGATACTGGGCTAGATGGACCTTTGGTCTGACCCGGTACGGCCTTTCTTATGTTCGTATGTTTGATTGAAAAAATAACATATTGCGGGTGGGGGTGGTTTAGAAATTATTTTGGTTTCATTGCTACACTGGAAAATTTCCACAATTTTTTTTTGAGGGGGGAGGGAGGCCCCACAACAACAAAAAAACAGGTTTTATTTTTTTCCATTTTTTCCCATTTTTTACTGACCCGTCTCTACTCTTACATCTTTAAATCCCTGCACAAACAGCAGCTAAGTAAATTTTCTTGTCCCTTCTGTGAGGTAGGCAGGTTGGTACCAACTATTCCCATATTACAGTATTATATCGCGTCAGGTCTCCGCAGTCTGTCTCAATGGTTAAAGCTGAACTGTGTGAGCCAGAAACCAGAGCTGGGGGCCAAGGGAGCCTAAGTTGGAAACCAGAGCCAATGGTTGGTGCTAGAGTCAGAAACCAGGAGCTAGATCCAGGGGTTGGAGCCAGAGTCGGGAGCTGGGAACCAGAGCCAGGGGTCAGAGCTGGAGTTGGGAACCAGGAACTAGGGCCTAAATCAGGATCTGGGAACCTGAGACAGGTGTCAGAGCTAGGAACTGGGAATCAGAACCAGGGATCAGAGCCTAAATCAGGAACCAAAGCCAGGAGTCAGAGCTGAAGTCAGGAGGTGGGAACCAGCTCCTGAGGCAAGAACCCAAGCCAGGCATCAGAGCTGGAGCCAGGAATCAGAGCCAGGGGTCTTAGCCGGAGTCAGGGTCGGAGCTAGAACCAGCAGCAAGGAAAGAAACACAGGGCTGAAGCTGGAGTGGAGCAGGACCAGAGCAGGGCTGGAGCAGGACAGGAACAAGGCCGAGGCGATCATAGCGGCAGGCAGAGGCGTTGAGCAGCTAGCAAGTGGTTGCTGCTGCTGTTCTTTAAAAACAGGCCTACTGGCTCCCTTCAGCCAAACAGCCAGGCCAGCCAATCAGGCGATCTTACCGCCACCCAGCTGACCTCATTAATCTGCCTGGAAGGTGGCCTGACTAGTCCTCGATCTCAGCTGCAGGGCTCAGTCCTGACCCGAGAGCGCAGCGAGCAGTAGATCAGACCTTCAACGGAAGGACCCCCATTGACTTTAATGGACAGTGGATCAGAGGAGTAGTTGGCATCAGGGCCAGATTTACACCTTGGGGATCCATGGCTCCTCCTCTGCCGTTCTGAAGCACACCCGGAGAAAGCGCGAGCCCGGTAAGTTTCATCAGCAGAACCACAACACGCCGCGGAAATTAGTTGCCTACATAGCACACGTGCATCCGGAAGGGTCACACAGTAAAGCCGTTGGCTAGCTCTGCCCTTTCAGAAACAACCTTTCAGAACACAGCCAGCGCTGGCCCAAAGTTGGTAACGTAGCAAAGAGATTTGGAAGGGGCGTCGGAGCTCCCAACAGACGTATCGGCTGCATAGCGCTGTGAACTAGCTAGCGTGTATATGTGCCCTGGATGTAATCAGAACTACTGAACTACGTATCCTAGGCCCTACACTGCTGAGACCAAAGGGAGACTCTCCTTTAGCTCAGTAGTAGGGGGGCTGTGCTTTAGGAGCTGGAGAAGTTTGGCCCCGCATACGTTGTGAAGTTCTGGGCGGCCGGAGAGTGCAGCCCAAATGGCAAACCCTGAGTGATTTGTTCCGAGATCCAAGCTCCGCATTCAGCAGGCGGCAGTGTCCAACTTTCTCTTTCTCTAAGCAGCCTTACTCGTTTTCAGTGCAGTAAGTACACTGCCCTCCCAAAGGACGGTTAGCTGCAATTCTGTATGCCCTCATCCCTGTCTCACTGGGGTTGGGAAGGACATTTTCAAAACCATTTTGAGCTAAGGTGGGAGATTAAAGAAACGGTTCCTAGATAGAAAATACAGTGACATGAAAGAGAATTGTAATTGCTCGGGGAGGTGGGGGGGAGAGCTACGTTATTACTGATTAACCTGGTGCTTTGTGCATCCCCCCACAGTGCATTACAGAATTAGGCCTTGATTTTCAGGATTACACAGCCCCAGCAGCTCCCACTGACTTCAGTTGGAGCCGTGAAGTACTCTTCAAATCAGGACTTGACAGCCTATATAGATCCTACTGCTTACCGAGGGGTGCTGAGAGCCATTGAACCAAACTGTAAATCCACTATATAATGGAAACCACTTCAAACCATGGGGTGTGGCAGCACACCCAGCACCCCTAGTTCTGGCATCTATGTGCTTCCCATGTATATACAGCCAGCAAGATGGTAGTATCTGGCCACCATATAATGGCACCAGCAATGCCACTCAGCAGGTTCAGGACAGGAGGTGAAGTAGTAGGTTGGTATCTTCCGTGGAATCAGTTGGTGGTGGAAGGTTCTAAAGTCAGTGGTTTAAGTCACTAAAATTGGCACCAGCTAATCTCATGTGACAGAGAGGCCTGTCTGAGTTACCAAGCCAAAATAAGTCTGTCATCACTAGACGGGGCCATACCACGTCTGGGCTGAGTCACTTCCGTGGAGCAATGTGTGGAAATGTTTGTGGCTTCTCCCCTTCCTAGACCTGTTCTGTTTATCGGAAGAAGATATCGGTCTGCGGGGCCCTGAATCCAGCATCTCGCACCAGCACCAGACTTGCTAAAGCAGAGAATGGGAAAATTTAGCCAATGGTAACATCATCGGAGCTTTATTTAAAGCAGGCAGGAATGCCACTGAATATTGCCCTGGTCCTGTGCAAAGTCCCGTAAGGTTGCTGATGACTGCCAGGGCTCAAGACCTCAGTTTTAATGTCTCACAAACTCATTTCCTTTTCTAGTGGAGGCTGACACTGAAAATGGACATGGGGAAGCAGAGGCACTTGATTGTATATTTCAGATTTCACTCGCCATTGTACTTGGAAATAACTGCCCTGAAATTACCGCCGTCAGCTGGTGTTTTAAATCAGCTTATATCCACTGACGTTAAAGGAACTCTGCCCCACCATCTGAATCTGGCCCTTTGTGTGAGTTTGGTGCTCGGGAAAGATGTCACGGTAGCAACCCTGGCAGGTTGAAGCCCCATGCACAAGTACAACAAGGGCAATAGGAAACGTCCCCATGCCACCTGACCGGTTTGCCTAAACTCTGACCTGGAGGGGCCACCTTTGGGGATGAGAGGGTAGTGCAGTCAGTCAGGGCTGGCTCTAACATTTTTGCCGCCCCAAGCAAAAAAGAAGAGCGCCATGCCACCAAACCCCCTCCCCAGTGCCGTGTTGCCGAAACCCCCACCCCCCAAGCGCTGTGCCGCCCGAAGCCCCGCCCCCCGAGCACCACGCTGCCCAAAGCCCCGCCCCTTCAGAGCGCCACGCCCCCACCTCCCCGAGCACCATGCCAAACCCCCCACCACCCCTCCGAGCTCCGTGCTGCCCCAAGCCCCCGCCTCCCCTCCGAGTGCCACGCCCAGCCCCTGCCTCCCCGAGCGCTGCACCTCTAAAACAAACAAAAAAAACCCCCTCCAGCGCTGCCCCGATGAATCCCAAAACAAAAACACCCAAGCGCCATTCTGCGCCAAGGTGCCGCCCCAAGCATGTGCTTGGTCGGCTGGTGCCTGGAGCCGGCCCTGGAGTCAGTCCAGTCAGCCTTTGACCTCTGCCCCTTCTGGCAACAAAGGTAATAATTAGTATGGTGGTGGTTTGGATTATGGTACGTGTGAGAGAGAAGTTCACTCATCCATTGGGAATGGAACTCTGTTGATTTGTTTCTTAGAGATCAATGCAAAGGTTTGATGAGAGAGGGCGGGCGTGAGACCTGGCTTCAAACAGGATTTTTTTCAGTAGGAACCTAGAAGGTGGCATCTGCTTTTCCCAGTTCATAAATGGGGCCAGAGGAGCTGATGGTGAGTGTCCTAAGGGTTAAGGCATATTTGAGTGAGGATGGATTGGCATGCAGTCTGGCTCAGGAATTAGGAGCAGGATGCCAGCAGTTAGACAATTCCCTTGTAATCCATTAGTGTTGTTATTCCTATACGTGAGGTACGATTTTAATTAAAAAGCCATTTAGCTGGATTTAAATCTCACGCCACAGAAGAAGCAAATCTTTCTGTCGACGTAAGAAAAATGACAATCGTGCCATTCCAATGGTTCTTAGTCCGTTGCCGTTTGATCCCCGCAGTCAGCGGCCATAGTGTCTCTGCTCTCCTTCGTGAGCTGCATTTTTGACATTGTATCGCAGGTTCAGCCAAGTCTCCCTTGTTGGCCAGTAAGAAGCAAGGGCCCTGACCTGCCATGGCTTTGCATAGACCAGTGATACATAGGCTGAGGTTTGTGAGTTGCAAGTGGCTCTTTAATCTGTCTCCTGCAGCCCATGATATTAAAACGCCGTGTGATTTAATTATTAACCAGTCTACGTTGTTAAGCAATCAGGATGATTTTATTATGTTATTAACCAATTGTAGTGGATAAAATAATAATACTTGGTCAGTCATTTTGCTGTGAGAATTTTATATGCATGTAAAATTCTCACAGCAAAATGACTGACCAAGTATTACTATTTTATCATCTACAAAATATATATCTAAAAAACCTAAATATTTCCTATCATACTGTTATTTCAGTAAATCAAACAATGAAGTCACACTCCTGTGGCACTTTTGGGTAATGCCGATGGCTAATTTGGCTCCTGAATGCTGGGATTTGCGTATCACTGGCATAGACCATATAGTTCACTATGGCCAGATTTGTTGGGTTTCTAAAGATCAGGATTTCAAATGTGAAGCACCTGTAAAACAGCAAGGGTGTAGATAGGTTCTCCAGGCCAACTTCATTTCCACGGTTTCCCATTTATTGAGTCCAATCTCAGCACAGTCCTTGAGCCCTATCAGTAGGCCTTTTCGTTTGGACTAGTTCAGTTTCTCTGTCTGGTTCTCCTGCACTTGTTTGTAGCGGTCATTTTTGAAAGTAACTTGACCTACTTTTCATAGTTGGTTCCCAAGCAAGCAAAAATTATAGGCCCTGTTCTCACAAAGTTCTTGTGCCAATATGGTCTGATTGAGAGTAAATTCATGGGAGTTGCCATGCCCAGCAGCTGCAGGACCAGACTCATGGTATACGTGGATGACCGCTAATGTTGACATAATAAGCTTGATGATATTATTATTATTATTATTATAGTAAGCTTGATATTATTTTCAGTCCCTTAAACTACTCCTCCCACCCTCCACCACAACCCTCATAGTCTGTCGGTTTTTGCATGTGTCTCAATTGTTCATTCTGAGAAAAAAGAGACAGAATAATTGTGTAAGCAGAAAAGTCAGCTCTCAGTTAAGCCACTTCCTCTTCCTTTCAGAAATGCTGCTATCTTGATGAACCCCTAGGAGATATGTGCAAGAGAAGAACATCTTAACTGTAGGTTTACTCTGAGCATCCAGCAGCCCAAGCTTAAAGACCAAGCTCTTTACTATTCATTGTTCTAGCCTTATTCATCTTTATTGCTAAGGCTTAATCGCCACATTCATGGGGCTGTAGGTGGGATGATGTTTACAGGAAACAAATCCTCTGACCACCACCATCCATCATCCGTAACCATGTTGGTGGGCACCAGATAAATGGTTACAATTATAATTAATAAATGTCTAAAATAATTAATGTTACTACAGAGACTCCACTCTTCTGCCTTCTAAATTGTTTCAGCCCCATACAATCATAGGATATAGAGATGAAAAAGACCTTTTAAGTCGTGCTGAGGGACGTATTTTATTGGCTAATAGCTTATTGGCTGAGAAATGAAATTTTGATTAACCCAAAACCGTTCTCACATTTGAAACTAATTTTCCAAATAGTTTTGGTGTCTGGAGACTTAGAGTATGTCTACACTGCAAAGAAAAATCTGCAGGTGACCCATGCCAGCTGACTTGGGCTCATGGGGCTCAGACTGTGGGCCTGTTTCATTGCAGAGTAGACTTCTGGGCTCGGGCTGGAGTCTGAACTCTGGGACTCTCCCATCTCGCAGGGTCCTCAAAACCAGGATTCATCCTGAGCCCAGAAGTTTACAGTGCCTGAGCCAGCCGCAGGTGTCTAGCTGCAATGTAGACATACCCTTAGATGCAGGGCAGTGGCAGCCTCCCTTATAACCTGTTCAGCTTAGAAAAGACCCGATTAAGGGGGGCTGTGATAGAAGTCTATAAAATCATGAATGATGTGGGAAAAGTGAATAGAGAAGTATTATTTACCCTTTCCCATGATACGAAAACCAGAGATCACCCGATTGAAATTAATAAGCAACAGGTTTAATACAAACAAGAGGATGTACTTTTTCACACAACGTGCAGCTAACCTGTGGAACTCATTGCCATGGGATGTTGTGATGGCCAAAAGTATAACTGGGTTCTAAAAAGAACTGGATGAGTTCGTGGAGGATAGGTCCATCAATGGCCATTAGCCAAGCTGATCAGAGAACAAAACTCCATGCTCATGGCAACCCTAAACCTCTGATTACCAGAAGCAAAAGGCGGGGATGGATCACTCCATAAATGTTCTGTACATTCCCCCTAAAGTTTGGATACAGGCCACTATCAGAGAGAGGATACTGGACATAATGGTCTGAGCCAGTGTAGCAGCTCTTATGTTCTACCCTTTTCCCCTAGGATCAGGACATTTACCTAAGATGTGGGATACCTGGATTCAATTCCCCTCTCTGCCTGATAGTAGGGTTGGGATGGGATTTGAGCTTAGGTCTGTCTCCCACATTGCAGGACCATGCCCTAGCCAGTGGGTATTCTGGGATAGGAATCCTGCCAACTCCCGGGAAGCTGTTCCGCTTTGCATACATAATTAGTGCAGCATCAGAGGAGACTGAAATGTTTTGCCGTTTTGGGACTTGGTTTGACTCAAACCAATATTTTTTTCGGAACCGCTGGTGAACCAAAATCAATTATTCGCTCAGCTCTACCCTTCAGTTATCCAGTCCATGCCCTGCATGATGCAGGTTTCTTCCTTGACTGAATCCTCTGCCACTGTAATGAAGATCATCCGGAGATGTATGGCATTTCAGTGTCTTATTGTTTCAATGAGAAGCAAAGGCTGCACTGTGTCACTCGTAGCCTTGTGCATCTGCCAGTCATTTGGTTGGGAATAAGTTACGTTTTTACAGGAAATGTAAAGCAAAGGGATTGTGAAATCCCAGGAACAGGGACCACAGAAGTACCTAAGATTGATAGAAAAGGCAGGGTGTTAAACAGGGAAAGCAAAAGCCGTCCCAGAGCACATCTGCAATCCTGGGATTTCACAATCCACTCAGAGCCCGTCCAAATAGTTAGTAATCGGCAGAAGCAGCCAATGTTCGCTGTGCCTGTGTACGGCAAAGCCTGGGCTTTTGTATCCTGAAACCCCACGACTGGCCCTATTGCCTTCTGGACACTGGAAGCAGGGGTGGCTCTAGCAATTTCGCCGCCCCAAGCACGGCAGCACTCCACGGGGGGCGCTCTGGCGGTCGCCGGTCCCGCGGCTCCGGTGGACCTCCTGCAGACGTGCCTGCGGAGGAGCCGCGGGACCAGTGGACCCTCCGCCGGCATGCCTGCGGGAGGTCCACCGGAGCCGCCTGCTGCCGACCGGCGGAGCTCCCCTCGCAGCATGCCGCCCCAAGCACGTGCTTGGCGTGCTGGGGCCTGGAGCCGGCCCTGACTGGAAGATACCATCAAATCCCAGGATTCCCTCTCCCTGTTCTCAGTACCTGCCAGGCAGCTACGCTGTGTTAATTGTGATTGAGTAAATGGGCCCACAGATTCAAAGATGTGGACAGGGCCCTGCGACTGTACAACACAAAACCGTTAAGCGAACACACCGTTAAAAAAAAAAATCTTTTCAACCTTTTTTAAAGATACGGCCAAAGGAGAGCGGGTAAAGTATTTGAAATGTAAAGTATTAAGTAAAGCTCTTAACAATATCCCTTATTCCTTTTCCACTTCGCTGTAGAGAGTTTTTTATAAGGAAAAATCCCTCCGGTTTGACAGTCTCTTCGGTGGTACTGAAGATCTAGTTTCCCACAATTCAGCTCATACTTAGGCTTGGCCTGCTAGGCCCCAACTATTACAACTTTAGTCATGGCCTGGGTCTGGCTCCCTGGGCCAGGGGCAGCGGGAGAGGTGTCAAGGGACACGGAGGTCAGTTAGGTGCTCCATTCCTATTGTCTTTCAATGAGAATGCAGGTCTGACTGCCCTTTGTGCCTTGCAGTTATCTCCCCCCACTCCCTCAGTGTCGTTGTGCGTTTGTACAGCACCTACCACAACGGGCTGCAATCTTGATTGGGTGCTACTGAAATATGGATAAGAAACAGTCACATTATAGCAAACCCCAAGTGTGCAAAAATCACGAGTCAGGCCTAAAAAAAAAAAAAATCATGGTTTTGTTTAAGTAACACATGTTGGGTTCTTTTTAGTTGCCTTCTGGTTTGTGGACTGTTATGATTAAGACCTCTGTTTTCACGGAGGTCGTGGAAGTCACGGAATCCGTGACTTCCAATGCCCTCCATGACTTCAGCCCATGGCGGCTGGGAACTGCGGGATACCCCCGCCACCCAGTGAGGGTACCCTGGAGCTCTGAGCTGCCACAGGTAGGGGGAGTATCCTGGAGCTCCTGGCTGCTATGGGAGGAACCTTGGAGCTCTGAGCTGCTGCAGGTAGTGGGAATACCCCGGAGCTCCTGGCTGCCACGGAGGGACCTTGGAGCTCTGAGCTGCTGCAGGTAGTGGGAATACCCCGGAGCTCCTGGCTGCCACGGGGAGACCCTGGAGCTCTGAGCCTCCACAGGCGGTGGGGGCCCCCAGAACTCTGAACACATTCCCACAGCTGCATATACGCTGCAGGAAGAGTGGGGACCCCACAGCTGGGCTCTCCATTTTTTCATGGATATTTTTAGTAAAAGTCACAGCCAGGTCATGGGCTTCCATGAATTTCTCTTTATTGCCTGTGACTAGTCCACGACTTTTACTAAAAATATCTGTGACAAAATCTTAGCCTTAGTTATGATACATGCTTTAAAACTTTTCTCCACAACCAGAACTCTTTTAAATGAAACCTGAGATTTCCGCATAATCCCAGGACTCCAGGTGCTGGTGCTTTAAGGAAAGTGCCAAGTATTGCAAAACGTTTGATGCATTCTCAAGAGTTGGCAATATGCAGTAGCTCCTAACAGAGTCAAGGTGACGATACTTCTCTCTCGCTCTCTGTCACTCGCTCCCTGCCATTTAAAATTTGAACTCTGTTCTGCCTTGCATGCTCATCTTGCCTGATATAGCAGGTCGCTGTTTGTATAAGGATGTTAAACAAACAATAAGGACCCTAAGGTGCGATGTGGGAGCATCATCCACGTCGTCATTTCCTCAGCTCTGAGTTCACAGTGTCAGCCAGGAAAGCGTTTTCTTCTATTTGTGTGTGCTCCCAGGCACACACCAACCTGGACAAGTGCTTAGGACTCTGTGATTGGAGACCGGCAGGCATATAAGGAAAGCCAATTACACTATAATGGGATTTAAATGTGTTTCTCCACACCTAGGCTGAGATCAGACCTCAGAAATGACAGGAAGGCAAGGAGTGCGCAAATATAGTTAAGTTAAGATATGAGGGCAAAGTCCTTATATAACAGCCACTTACAGTAGGCTCAGAACCACCCAAGCCATGCCCGCGGCTGCTGGTGCTTCTGAAAGTCAGACAACACCTCTATGTCATTTGTTTTTAACTCTGGAAATCTAGGAAGCAATCAGCAGCAGACTGACCTGACGCACAATGAGTCAGTCCACCGTACTACATCAGTTTGTCCCTCTGCAGAGCAGTTCATAAGGCAGCAACGAGGAGGCCAGCCCAACAGAGCCCTGTTCAACAGCACTTCCTGAGAGACGTGTGAGCTAGTGGCCTGATAATGTGACAGGGACCCAGGAATCTCTGAATTCTAATCCCAGCTCCACTGCTGAGTCGCTGCAGGATGGTGGGCCTGTGGCTAACTTCTCTACCTATTTCACCTCTCTAAGATGGGAGTAATATTTCCCTACCTCACAGGGGAGTTGGAGGCTGAATTGCTCTTGGTTAAGTTCTAATTTCTGTTACTCCCAATTAGCTTGAGCATCACATGCATCCCATGCATCAGTTCGCTGCCACACCTAGCCAATGGCTTTTGAGTGTTCTCCAAGGCCTTTGGCTAAGTAGGTATTTGCCATCATGGGTGTATGGAATAGAAATATTAGAAGAATGACGAGGTTCCCTGGCCGGACCGAAGAGATTCAGAGGTCATGTTTAAGGATGCAGCACCTGTCTGAACTCTTGGTTTATGGGGGTTGAAGTTGGAGCATTATGCGCTTTTACAAGGACCCGTTAAAGTGTTTTCACGTGGTACCCAATCCTCTTTGGTCACAGTTCATCTTCTCTATCAGTACCATGCAGAGTGACTCCTATGTTTTGCCAAGACGCTACGATATAGCGTCACACAAGATTCAGTTCTTGACTCCCTTGCTCCTCCATTCATTACCTTGAGTATTATGTCCTGACAATACCAACAAGTACAACTCTTCGACTCTTTCCTTTCCTTAATGATTCTCATCACCCCTTGTAGATCCTTCCCTCTGGCACCTCATGAACGCTCCCTCTTTTATCAGGTCCTGTCTGAAAATGCTCTCCCTCGCCTACGTGTTGTCTCTCTGACTGCCAAGTAGAGTTAGACTGGGTTCTTTGTTCAAGCCAAGGCTCATACCTGTTACCCCTCTGATATCGTCTTGTTCTTCTCCTTGTGATGCTCAATCCCACGTATGGATTGAACCTACTCGCCCCATCCACTGAGAAGGATTTCAGTGCCCATGCATCAGTATGGGCCCGATCCCAAAATACTTCTATATGCATTGTGGTGAATGGGCTGAACAGTGCCGGGTCAGCAGAGGCCATGAGATGAATCTGCTATGGGTGAATCTGAGGTTGCTCTTTCCCTGTGACTGGGATGAATCATGGGATGCTAGAGGGGAGGTGATGAGGGATCCATGGCAGTTTGGGGGAGGAGGGGAGAGCAGGGTGTGTAATTGGACCTGCCAGATGTTAAGGCACATAAATCCTCAGCAGACAACTCCCTATAGGGCTTGTCTGAGCCATGTACACCCAGCTACCAGGGACTATCACAACAAGGCTTGGTACCATGCACACTGGAGACACCACAAAAGACTGATGTTTACACTGGTGGGATTTGAACCCATGCCCCCAAGCGGAGACCAGAGGAATAATAAAGTAATCATTCCATAAGCCAGCATTTCATGAACTCTGGGCACTCCTCCCCTGCAGGACTAATGCAGGGGCACACACAGGCCTCTCGGTTGTTCAAGATAACCAATGCAGGGAAGTCTGCCTGAGTTTGCAGAGAGCCTGAAACAATTGCTCCGAGAGGTGTGAACTGCCCCATTTATTTCAATGGGGGCTAATTCAGATGCCAATGATGATTACATTTTAAATGTAATTATTGTTAACTATTTCCCTGCACATCAATACATGCACAGGAGGTGTGATTGCTCTTTTCTGGGTAGGCCTTTAACAACACATGACGGAGCTGAAAGGGGACTTGCTTCCATTTCCCTGATGCTGGGGTCAGCTCAGCTTCCAAATATTCAGGAAGCGTTAGCTTAAATTTGGAAGAATATACACACATGTAGATCCCTAGGTACCTATCTTTGACTCTACAGACATGGCTGTATTTATAGGTAGAATGGAGTATAGACATTCCTATGCATTTGCTTGGTTAGCAGGCTGAAAACAAATACTAAGTTTCTAAGGGTTAAGTTTTTTTTTTTTTATAATTCATATATATCTCCAGGGCTCTTCTTGTGCTCTGTTGTAGTTAGTGCTTTGTCAGCACTTCTGCTGTAAGTGCATAACTTCCGGGCGTTTGTAACGTGACCTGTGAAACTGTTCTGGAGAAATCTTTTTTTTTTAGCTCAGGAATGAATTGTTTGAAATTGGCTTTGGTTTGTGTTGTTCCCCCGCCCCCCCCAAAGAAATCTGCTTGCTTCAGTGTTCTATAGTAGCACTTTCTCTTCCTGAAAGATTTTGGGGAAGTCTTGTAAAACTGCGTTTACAGCTTAGAGTCCTAGAATCTTTGAAGTACAGGCCGTGGCGAATTTTGCCACTGGGCTGACGGGGCCTGTGCCCAGGGGCCCCGGAAAAAATCTGCTGCTGGGTGGTGGAAGCCCTGGCAGAACCACCAGGCGGGTGGGGTGGGAGAAGCCCCAGAGCCCTGACCCCAGTAGCAGCGCCAGGCAGGGCAGGGGAAGCACCCGTGCCCCAACCCACTCCCCAGCAGAAGCGCCAGGTGGGCGGGGAAAGCCCCAGCGCCCCGACCCCAGTAGTAGGGATGGGCAGGGTGTGGTGGGGTAAGCCCTAGTGCCCGGACCCGGCTGCGGCCCCAAGACTGGAGGAACTTCACTCCCTGCCGCAGCCCTGGGGCTCTGGCTGGGGGGTGGGGACGACAGAGATTCTCTGGTTTGGGTGGGAGGTGCAGAAAAGAGCAAACAGGTTGTGGGGCTGCAGTGGAGGGGCAGAATGGGGCAGGACCATGGGTGGAACAGGGGCAGAGCCACTTGGGGAAGGGGCAAAACCGGGTGGGGCCGTGGGCGGAAGGGGCGGAACAGGGGCAGGACCATAATCGGAAGGGGTGGGGAGGGGGGCTCCCACTTGCTCTGGCCCAGGGCCCCACCAAACCTTAATCCGCCTCTGACCACAGGGGTCATCTAATCCAAACGCCCACCGAGATGCAGGATTTGTCGTGTCTAAACCACCCCAGACAGATGGTTGTCCAGCCTCCTTTTGAAAACCTCCAGGGAAGGATGTTCCACAACCTCCCTAGGCATCTGCTCCATTGTCCTGCTCTTCTTTACAGTTAGGAAGTTTTTCCTGAGATTTAATCTAAAGCTACTCTGCTGTAGTTAGAACCCATTGCCTCTTGTCCTGCCCTCTGTGGCGAGAGAGAACAACTTTTCTCCGTCTATTTCAAGTATTTGAAACCTGCTATCATCTTCCCCCCTTAATTTCCTCTAATCACTTTCAGCAGTAACTCAGGCTTTGCCTTGGCTTTCCTAATTTTGTCCCTACATACTTGTGCAATTCCCACGTATACATCTTTGGTGACATGCCCCTCCTTCTGTACGGAGAGACTTTGGCAAACCAGTAAAGTGCTTGAAGCCACTATGGCTTATTGCTAAAGGCGGCCTAGTCAGCAAGCTGTAAATTGGCCATTCAGCAATCTCAGCTTGATCAAGGCAGGAGGGGAGGGGGTATTGGGTGCCACAGAAAGGGCAGCTTGACCCCACGTCCTTCCTGATAAGAATCGTGTTGAAGTCGTTGATATGCCCCAGGAATGTCTATTGGGGTCTCAAGGCTGCAGACTCTGGGAAAAACCCACCCCTGGTTAATCAGAAGGAGCCTCTTGCTTGCCCATTGGAACTGTTTGCTTGACAAGTTTTCTTTAAGGGACATGTCACTGTATTACTAATGTATAAATAAAGGCAAAGCTTGAGATGGGGGGGACTCTTTGGGACTGGCCTCTCCCTCTGGATGCATCTTGTGTTACCCACCGGCAGATGAGCTGCCGTTGTGTCACTCGAAAGCCACACTCAGCTTTGGTAATTATCAAGAGTTGGGAGTGTTTTACTAATCTTGTGCTTGACAAGTGCTTGAGACTAAGTAAAGTGTAGCTTTAAGTGAAAGCAGTCTTGTGTTGTCCTGTTTGTGCCAGCCATCTATCGGTGGGACGGCCGTGTCTCCCCTGATTTATTTCCTGACACCTCCTCGCACAGAGTAAAAGTTACCAAGAGCTTTGGGTTAAAAGAACCCTGGGTAACACTTCCATTTCCTATATGTATGTATCCCTTTTGGTGTTTAGATAGCGAAAAAACTGCTTGTACAGCCACATTGGCCTCCTGTGGCTCTTCTTATCTTTTCTATGCATTGGAATAGCTTGATGATGAATGTCTAGTATTACATCTTTTAGCTTAATAATGACATACAGCCAGAACTCCTTGGGTTGTGACTTCTGTCCTGTCTCCTAAACTGAACTGCATTAGATGTGGTCAGTAATTGCATTAGAGACCTCCAAAGACATCCTGATACTGCAGAAGGTGGGTTTGGGTGGTTCATTAGGTGTCTCTTGTCCCATCTAATCCCATCCTGGATCCCATCAATCAATGAGGTTCTCATGAGTGCTGTGTAGCTAGAGGTCTTCTGGATTAAATATAAAACTGATTTTCAAAAATCTTATCCGACAAGTAGCTACTAAGGGCGTTAAACTGCCATGGCGTGAAAGGTAAAATATCGTCATGGATTAGTAAAAATCAGAAAAGAGTAGGAACAGCTGGTCGCTTTTCAGCATAGTTAAGGTTACCAGTGGGAAGCCCCCGGGTTCTGTATGGCAGCTGATGTTTAAAATATTTATTAATTATGTGGAAAAGAGGGGCAAGCAGTGAGGCGGCAACATTTGCAGATGACACAGAATTATACAGCGAGACGAGGCGGGTAAGGAAATACCTTTTATTGGACCAACTACTGTTGGTGAGAAGGACAAGCTTTCGAGCGTACGTGGAGGCCTTCAGGTGTGGAAAACGTACTCAAAGTGTCACAGTTAAATACAAGGATTGTTTAGCATAAGTAGTTAACATATATTTCAAGGGACCGTTCCAGTCATATGAGGAAAGGACGTGGGGGGGGGGAGTCATGGGGGAAGCATTAGTGGGTTATAGATTGTTGTAATAAGCCATAACTCCAGTGTCTCTATTCATGTCATGATTTTTAGTTTCTAGCAAAGTTGTGAATTTAAGCTCCCGGGCTCGTCTTTTGAAAGGCACTCAGATACCACAGGACATGCTCTGAGGAGAAAGTCCCGGGTATACGCCTTAACACATTCAAAACTGCCTTCACCAAACAAGGACACTCCACCAGAGAAGTAGCAAGCTCCCCACACTCCAGGACACACCAACTCAAAGCAGCACCTGATCTTGCCAGAACAATAGTTGCAAAACCTGCGGACATATCTCCACTGCTACAATGATCAACATGCACCACAACACATCTTTCAAGATCCATGGGTCGTACCCATGCCTATTCCAAGTGTGGTATACTTCATCCAGTGCACTAAATGCCGCAATAACAACTGTGGGGCAAAACCCAACAATCACTATGCTCTTGAATGAACTCACACAGGAAAATGATAAAATACAAAAAGACCCTATCACCTGGTGTGAACATTTTTCAGAAACTGATCACACTATATTTGACCTCTCAGTCCTCAGTTTCAAAGGAAACCTGCACAACGCCTTCAAAAGACAAGCCTGGGGGCTTAAATTCAGAAATTTGCTAGACACAAATAATCATGGACTCAATAGAGACACTGGATTTATGGTTTATTACAACAATCTATAATCCACTAACAACCCGCTCCCCACAGGTGACTTTCCCTTGGTCCTTTCTTTCCCCTGCTGTGACTGGAAGGGAGTTAATGGCCACTTTACCTTGAATGGTCCCTGGAAATATGGGTTAACTACTTATGCTAAACAATCGGTTCCACCTTGTATTTAACTGTGACACCCTGAGTATCTTTCCCAGACCTGAAGAAGAGCTCTGTGTGGCTCAAAAGCTTGTGTCTCTCACCAACTGAAGATATCACCTCACCCACCTTGTCTCTCTAATATCCTGGGACCAACAGGGCTACAACAACACTGGATAAAAAAATTGTATGTAGGTGAGTCAAAACTGTGAGGAACTTCAAAGGTTACGTCTACACAGCCTGCAGCAGAGAGTTGCCTAGCCTGGGTCAATAGACTCGGGCTTGCACTACTGTGCTAAAAATAGCTGTGTAGACCTTGTGGCTCAGGGTGGAGCTTGGGCTCTGAATGGGTAGCATGATGACGGATGAAATCCAGTGTTGACAAATGCCAAGTTACTGCACCTTAGAAGGGATCATTTGAACTATTGATCTACTTCGCTGGGTTCCAAACTGACTGTAACCAGGTCTTGAGTGATATTGTGTGCTCAGTGTTCCGTGGTGCTCAAAGAAGCAATTTAGGTAGGGTGCATAAGAGATGGGATGGAATATAATACTGAGAATGCTTAATGCCATATTGTAAATAAACGGTGCCCCCTCACCTGGTATAGTGTGTTCAGTTCTGGTCACCCCATTTCAAAAAGGATAGAGAAGAACTAGAGGAGGGGTTCAGGGATGGGTGATAAAAATGATTAGTGGCAAGGCAAGATCTCCACCTCTCTTCATATACAAAGCTTCAATTTATTTACCTTTAGAGCTTATCATATTGAGGAGGGTTGAGGTTTGGGGGTTCAGTGTGTGTGTTTATATGGAAGGATTGGCGTTTGAGATGAGAAAATTCTGGTTTTGTGGACTGCCGTTTGTGTTAGCGACTACTGCTTTTGCCTTTATTGGGTCATTTATTTAATTATCTGGCAAGGGTGCCCAGAGTCTGGGATGAATATTGGTTTTATGTTTATATTTTGAATTCAGAATGAATAAAATAAGCATCAGAACAATTATGATGGAAAGTAGCTGTGGGAAGAATCTGTTCTGACAACTCAGCCCTAGCTCTTTAAGTGAAGTATAATCTTCCATTGATTTTTTTCCGCTATTCTTTTTTAAATAAAAGTGAATGATTTTTTTTTTGTCATTTTCTGGACTGTGCTATTCAGCAGTTATACTTACAGCTCCACATTGAAATGCAACGTGGCCTTGCGGTCAAGACACTGAATTGGGCCTCAGGACATCTGGGTTCTATTACAGACTTCCTGTGTGACTGGGACAAATAGGCATAAAGGCTAGAACGTACAGGCCCCAGGAATTGTGGGATGGCATTGGAGGACTATCCAAACACAAGCTCGGCTACATGTGCTTTCGTGGGTGAGAAGGAGCCCACCTTAAAGTGAATCCATACCCCCAGATGTGTGAGTGGATATGGGTTCAAAGGACACATAAGCATAAAGGTTTGTTACAGCCCAAAGCCTAGCTCTTTAGGTCAAGCTCTAACAGTTGACTTTTAGCTCTGGAGGTTCCCGCTTCAGTCCCCGGTAGGATGGCCAAGAAGAGCTGTTTGAGCTATAGCATAACTTTTAAAAAGACACCCAGTCTTGATTTAAAGACTCCAAATTCTGGTGAACTCACCACATCCCTAGTAAATTGTTCCAATAATGAATTAGCCTCACCGTTTAAAAAAATGTACCTTGTTTCTAGTCTGTATTTGTCAAGCTTCAAGTATCAGCCACTGAATCTTATTATGCCTTTTTCAACCAGATTACAGAGCCATCTGCTATCATAAATCTCTTCCTTGTACAACTGCTTGTAGACCATGATTCACCGCTTCCCCTTCCGTTGAATAAACTAGGCTGAGCTGCTTTTATCTCTCACCATAAGGCAGGTTTATTATGGGTGAAATCTTGGCTCTGCTGAAGTCAATGGCAACATTCCCATTGACTTCAGTAGGGCCAGGGCTGCAGCCTATTCAGCTGATCTGCAGAAGTGCTGATTGCCCACCACTCAGGGCTTGTCTGCGTAAACATTTAGTTACCAGCAAGCCAGGGTGTAAATCAACCCTGAACTAGCCTGCCGCACCAAATGTCCTTGTGGACCCTGCTGTTGTACACTAAAAGCTCCTTTTGTGTGCTTTGATCTACTCCCATTTCAAAGCGGGGTAGATTCACAACCTGGCTTGCCGCGAACCAAGTGTTCATATAGACAAGCCCTCAGATTCATATATTTTTAAGGCCAGAAGGGACAATCACGATCATCCAGACCTCCTGTAAAGCACCAGGAGATACCATGACTTGTATTCAAACTGAAGTTGCTGTGGCCACAATGCAGAGTACTAACCACTATATAAACGCAGCAAGCCACGCAGAAGGTGTCACTCTCTAAAACCAATGGGAGTGGCAGGTGCTCACCATCTCTGAAAATCAGGCCCTATCTTTTTGCCTACCAATTGTTAGCAAGGCCTGGTGGGAGACATGGAAACAGAACTTCTTGGGCGTATTTCAGCTCTGATACTGCTGTGCCCCATTCAGCAATAGTAACTACCTACTTTGTGAGGGTACTTGATTGTGTAACTCTTCTGCCAGCTGTTAGCAGCAGCAACAAGAGTGGGGTTCAAATGCCTGTGGGGTCCCTCTTAAACCTAACAAACATCACCAGCACAAGCCTCCCCCAAAATTTCTGGAATCACTAAATACTTTCCAAGAGCATCTTCAATAGGCATTGCCTCCCTGCTCATGAGCACTGAGTCTGTTTATGAAACAAGGAAAACCTTATTGGGGGGGAAGGAAGGAAACACAGCATGAATGTGGGGAAACACACCAACGGTTTATCTATATGAAAAAGCTAAGCACCACATGGTAATTTTGTCAGTAGTCCATTACCTCGGTTCCCCAGCTGCTGCTCCTTTACCATATATCTTCCCCTTTCTCCACCAGCTAAACCCCACTCATAGCTTAGTGTCTAGGTGTAGCTTAGTGTCAGAATCTGAGGTGCACTGGGCCAGGCCTGTGTCTTACTGCTTGGGATGTGCTGCCTGGTCATATACTAAGGCTCCAGCACCTAACCCAGCCATAGTGATTTCAGCTTTATTAATGTGCCAGGCAGGAGGGTCCTCACCAGAGTTTATTTATATTAAATTAAATTATATATTTATAGTAATATATATTTTATATATATATATGCATTAAAAAGACACTATCAAAACAAGACACTCCATTTTAAATGCTTCTCCCTCTGAGAGAACAAATAACAGAACAGTTGTGTAGTCATGTTGCTTAATGCACAACTGGAAGGGGCTCAGATACTACACTGACAAGCATGGTATTAAAACCCTATATAGAATAGAGTTCACTCAGATCTGTGGCTTCAGAAAAGAGCCATCCCTGCGTCATCTCTTCTTGAAAAGTCCCCCCAGTGGTGCAGGAACCACTCTGGAGGGGAACCAGTAGCATTTAAGACCTTTGAACAAGCTCCTTGTCATTTTTCCCATTCTTCTCTCACTTTAGTTCCGCTACCCAACCAATTCTGATTTTGTGTACAGTTACAGTGACTCGCAGTGTCAATTGTGGAATTCTGGGTGGGAAGCTTATGAAAATGAAGCCGTTCTGTGACCATTCTTTTCCCTGAGCCCCAATAGATGGGAGCAGAGAGCTCCTTACTCTTTAGAGATTCAGGCCACAGGGCTTACGTGAGTAAATTGCTTTGGTCTCCTCTGATGAAAGGTGCTATTCTGCAGGGCCACCCAGAGGATTCAGGGAGCCGGGGGCAAAGCAATTTTGGGGGCCCCTTACATAAAAAAAAATTTGCAATACTATAGAATACTATATTCTCGTGGGGGCCCCTGCAGGGCCCGGGGCCTGGGGCAAATTGCCCCACTTGCCCCCCCGCCCCCGCTGGGCAGCCCTGCTATTCTGTTTTCAAGTTCAGGTTGTCCACAAGTTATGGGGCTCGGTTCATAATTATATTCCACCGGATGGAGTCCCACCAGTTTACGACTGGCAGAACACTGGTGAATCAGGCCATTATTATTATTAATTAACTTCTGAGTGTGATGTATCATTGGCACTAATGAGAGATCGATCTTTGATGGACAACTGGAAGCATTATTTACAGTCTGCCAGAGCATTGGACTGCATGAGACGTGCCTGGGTTAAATAGAAAAGGTCACAAATAAATAATGTCCATGAGAATGTCAGGTCTTGGGGGAACGTGGTGGTGGTGTTATAGTTATTTTATTTTGTGACGAGCAAGTCGTGCTGGTGGGGGGTGGCTCTATATTTGAAAGAAAGCACAGAGTCAAATATAGTAAAAACCTTAAATGAATCAAACTGTACCGTAGAATCTCTATGGATAGAAATTCCATGCTTGAATAATAAGAGTATAGCAGTAGGGATATACTACCGACTACCTGCCCAGGATGGTGATGGTGACTGGTGGTGAAATGCTCCAGGAGATTAGAGAAGGTACAAGAATAGAAACCTCAGTAATAAGGAGAGATTTCAACTATCCCTATATTAACTGGGTACATGCCACTTCAGGCCGGGATGCAGAGAGAAATTTTCTTGACACTATATAAATGACTGCTTCTTGGAGCAGCTAGTCCTGGAACCCCCAAGAGGAGAGGCAATTCTTGATTTAGTCCTAAGTGGAGCACAGGATCTGGTCCAAAAGGTGAATACAGCTGATTGGTAATAGCGACCATAATATAATTACATTTAATATCCTTGAGGTAGGGGAAAAAACCAGAGAAACCCACCACAGTAGCATTTAACTTCAGAAAGGGGAACCACACAACAATGAGGAGGTTAGTTCAACGGAAATTAAAAGCTACATTCCCAAAAGTGGAATGCCTGCAAGGTGCATGGAAACTTTTTAAAAACACCGTAATAGAGGCTCAAATTAAATATATACCCCAAATTTAAAAACATAGTTAAAGGATCAAAAAAGTGCCCTCATGGCTAAACAACAAAGTAAAAGAAGTGGTTAAAGGCAAAAAAGGCTTCCTTTTAAAAATGGAAGTTAAATTCTACTGAGGAAAACAGAAAGGAGCATAATTTCTGGCAAGTCAAGTATAAAACTACAATTGGGCAGGCCAAAAAAGAATTTGAAGTGCAACCATCCAAAGACTCAGAAACTAATAGCAAAAAAATAAAATAATTAAGTACATCAGAAGCAGGAAGCCTGCTAAATAATCAGTGGGGCCACTGAACAACTGAGGTGCTAAACGAGCACTTAAGGAAGATAAGGCCATTGGGGAGAAACTAAATAAATGCTTTGCTTCACTCTTCACTGCAGTAGATGTGGGGGAGATTCCCACACCTGAGCTATTCTTTTTAGGTGACAAATCTGAGGAAATGTCTCAGATTGAGGTGTCAGTAGAGGAGGTTTTGGAAGAAATCGATCAATTAAACAGTAATAAGTCACCAGGACCAGATAGTAAGAGTTCTGAAGGAACTCAAATGTGAAATTGCAGAACTACTGACTGTAGTTTATAACCTATCGTTTAAATCAGCTTCTGTTCCAGAAGACTGGCTGATAGTTAATGTGAAACCAATTTTTAAAAAACGCTCCAGAGACAATCCTGGCAATTACAGGCTGGTAAGCCCCAACTTCAGTACCAGGCAAATAGGTTGAAACTATAGTAAAGAACAGAATTGTTTAGACACGTAGATGAACACAATTTATTGGGGAAGAGTCAACATGGTTTTTATAAATGGAAATCACGCCTCACCAATGTATTAAAATTCTCTGAGGGGGTCAACAAGCATGTGGATTAGGGTGATCCAGTGGATATAGTGTACTTGGACTTTCAGAAAGATTTGACAAGTTCCCTCACCAAAATCTTAAGCAAAGGAAGCAGTCCTGGGATTAGCGGGAAGGTTCTCTCATGAATTGGTAACTGGTTAAAAGGCAGAAAACAAAGGGTAGGAATAAATGGTCAGTTTTCAGAGTGGAGAAAGGTAAATAGTGGTGTCCCCCAGGGGTCTGTACTGGGACAAGTGCTGTTCAACATATCCATAAATGATCTGGAAAAATGGGTAAATAGTAAGGTGGCAAAATTTGCAGATGATACTAAATTAGTCAAGTCCAAAGCAAACCGCGAAGAGTTACAAAGGGATCTCACAAAGCTGCGTGACTGGGCAACAAAATGGTGGATGGAATTCAGTGTTGATAAAAGCAAAGTAATGCACATTGGAAAACATAATCCCAACTATAATACAAAATGATGGGGTCTAAATAAGCTGTTACCACTCAAGAAATAGATGTTTGAGTCATCACGGATAGTTCTCTGAAAACATCTGCTCAATGTGAAGTGGCAGTCAAAAAAACTAACAGAATGTTAGGAACCATTTTGAAAGGAATGGGTAATTAGACAGAAAATATCATAATGCCTCTATATAAATCCATGGTAAACCCACATCTTGAATACTGCGTGCAGTTCTGGTCAGCCCATCTCAAAAAAAGATATATTGGACTTGGGAAAGGTACAGAGAAAGGCAACAAAAATATTCGAGGTATGGAACAGCTTCTATATGAGGAGAGTTTAAAAAGTCTGGGATTTTTCAGCTTGGAAAAGAGACTTCTAAGGGTGGGGGTATGATAGAGGCTTATAAAACATGATGTGGAGAAAATGAATAAGGAAGTTATTTACTCCTTTACTTAATACAAGAACCAGAAGTCACCCAATGAAATTAACAGGCAGCAGGTTGAAAACAAACGGAAGTACTTCACACCTTGCACAGTCAACCTATGGAACTCATTGCCAGGGGATGTTGTGAAGGCCAAAAGTATCACTAGGCTCAAAAAAGATCTAGATAAGTTCATGGAAGATAGATCCATCAATGGCTATTAGCCAAGGTGGGCAGGGATGCAACCCCATGCTCTGAATGTCCCTAGCCTCTGTTTGCCAGAAGCTGGGAATGAGCGACAGGGGATGGATCACTTGATGGTTACTAGTTCTGTTCATTCCCTCTGAGGCACCTGGCATTGGCCACTGTTGGAAGACAGGATACTGGGCTAGATGGACCATTGGTCCGACCCAATATGACCTTTCTTATGTTCCTATGAAGATCAATGATTCCTCACACAGTGACTGAAGTACTGATGTCCCTGCAAAACATATCTCAGGACTCCTGTTGTTGCCACGTAAAGCTAGATGGCTTGAGAACAATCCAAAGGGAATGCGTGTATTAGGGGTATTTCCATGCAATATTCACTACCTTTTAGCCTGAACTGCATTTGGCTTATGAGCATGAAGGGGACAGGAGGCTGGTTCAGAATAAACATTGGCTTTTACATTGGTGGTTGATTTCCTAACTGTGACCCCCTCTCTCTCACTATTTAAATCTCTAAAAACAAATGCTCTTGACCCAGCTGTTGGGAGACCAGATGTTTCCTGTGGTCCTCACTCGTGTTTGTATCCCTCTGATGCCTGCTGTTTCTCCTCTGATTAGATTTATCAAATATTTGCAGAAGCCATTATGAGTCTCAAGTCTGTTTCCTCCTTTGCTGCATGTTTTCTCTCCTGGAACGAGGTGAATGTTTTGTTTTTTAAATTCTCTAGCACAACGGTCTCTAACGGTAGCTAATCTGCAATGCTGCACCTGATAGGGCATATGTCTGGTATCATCGCCCTAAATTGATTTGATGTGAACAAGCATCCAGCGCTGAGGGAGACTGGAGTGGAGTCAGGTGAGATCAGGATCTGAATGTGAAGTAACAGGGCAGACAGGAATGGAAGGGGAATGTAAATCCAGACCTATTTGCTTAATGGCTTTGAAGGACTGATTACTTTATCAGGGAGTGAGTCTGCAACCCATCAATCCCTTCTCAATTTTCCCTGCCTGGGCCCTGTTAATTCCCCTGCGTGTGCATAGTGAAACCATTTCGAAGCACGTTTCTAGTGTTAATTCTTGGTGCGAGTGAAAAAATTCACTAGTTGGCTTGATGGTGACCCAAGAGGCACAATAGGGATGGAAGGGACCTCAAAAGATCATCTAATCCACCCCCTGTCTCCCCTCCCCCCGCCATGCTGAGGCAGGATTAAGCATACCTACACCATCCCCAATTAGACAAACATCTGTCACGGATGGTCTAGGCTTAACCCTGCTGCAGCATGGAGGGCTGGGCTAGATGACCTGTTGAGGTCCCTTCCAGCCCTACATTTCTGTGCTTCTGTCATTCCTTTTCATTCTCCCTGTTCATCTCTTTGAAAGGGGCCTGCCACCCTCAGAATACAATTCAGACCAGTAAAAGGTTGTGTCACCGCTTGTATTATAACCCTGAGTGCCCCAAAATGCTTCTGCTGCTTGTGCTCACTGCCTAGTGTACGCGCATGCAGCCAGCATGGACACCATGCAGTTCCGATTCAGCCACTTTGAATCCAACAGCAGTTATCACAGACACACTCTTGCCTTTACCAGCCTGGGTTAATGTTAGCAGGTGACCCCAATACATCCTCAGTCCTGAAATTTCTAGCAGTTTCCTCCCCTTGTTAGTTTGATGGCCCTGTTTAGTGCTTATATGTATTTTGAGGTCAACCCACATTCCTTCGTTTAGGATAGACCTGTTTAACACCCTGACCTCGGCAAGGCTCTCTGGTCTTGAACATATGCTAATAGCATCCTACGGGGGGATTAATAACTTTACATATAATGTTGCTGCATACCTTTCCCCCTGATGTTAATGACCACTGAGTTATTTGTTTTCAAACGATGCATCACAAGGCATATTTTGTACAAAGATTATTGCAGTAGTGTGGCGCGTGTGAAGACAGGGGTGTGTAGGGTCACTGGGCCTCACCCAGGTCTCCACTCACACCGACATATCTGCCTGGGCTCTGTCTCAGCACTAGTGGCCTGATGGATTCCGTCACCCCTGCGTGTAGGTGATCAAGCAAGATTGTCCCCTACGCAGTTGTTAGCACTTGAAAAGTGCATACCGAGGTGTCTGCCTGCTTGGAATGGAGCCTCATTCCTGAAAACCTGCCCCAGGAGACTCTCCTCGTTCATATCTAGCTAGGGCTAGGGCTGGGCTGTCGAGTGACAACAGGCAGTAAACTCTGTAGTAGCTCCTTGTGGTGCAGGTTGCTGCATGGCTGGTAAGGAAAGACAACTAAAGCCCCAGAGCCAGCTCCAACATAGTGTCATGTCCATATCTACAGGGAGGGCTATTTGCCTCCCCTTTGCTGTAGTGATTGAGAAACCGTGGTTTTCTGTCTCTGTTATGATTTTTCTATAGCAGCCATCTCCTTTGTTGTCCCAGCCTAGCTTGTTTCTTGATCTGAATTTTTGACATCTCCAAAGTTGCTAAAACTTGAGTTTCCAAAACTCTGTTCTGGGGCATTTTTCATCGGTCCTTTCCCATTGTTCTCTATCTGGGCACTATATTTTCTTCTGTGGCATCTCATGCAGGCAGGTGAAATCCAGCTGCTCAGCCTGTAGGTCTTCACACTGTGTGATGGCTCCTGTTGCATCACCTGGTTGTCGTTGTGTTGCCGAGGCTGGTTGATGCTCTTCAGTTATGTACTGACAGCGGGACAGAGCCGTCATTGGCTGGCTGGCCCAGCACAGGTCCCCTCTGTGCTCCGGGCCTGTTCCATTTGATGTTAACTCAGTTCCCTCAGCAGCCAGCCCTACGAGCCCCAGCACAGACAATGAGCTCTGAAATTCATAGATTAACAGATTCCAAGGCCAGAAGGGACCGTTGTGATCATCTAGTCTGACCTCCTGTATAACACAGCTCACAAATAATTCCCCCAAATAATTCCCGGAGAAGATCTTTTAGAACAACATCCGCTTTTGATTTAAGGGCTGTCTGTACCTCCAGTATTTATCATGCTTTCTCCCCTCCCCCCAAGTTCTGATTGGCTCAGCTCTCAAATGGTGAATATGTGGGAGACCTGCAAGACTCCTTGCCCACAATGAAACCACCTTCCTATAGAGTTTAATAAACAGCTACTGAGCATGTCTAATAACCACCGCATCCTTTTTCTGGATGCTTCTGAGCCCTTCTCACGGAGTTGCCAGGCACATGTGCAGAAGCACAGACTAGTCCCACTAAAGTCTGTGTCCCCTCTCCAATGCTTCTCTCCTGTTCCTTGGCCCAAAAAATAATAATCAAATGCTGCAAAACAAGCCTGTGCAGCAAATATGTCCAAGGCCCTTGCATGTCACAGGGATGGGCATGGCATAGACATTGAGACAGAGCAACATTGGAGAGCAAGGAGGTGTGATCCTTGGAAGAGCGAGAGCTTCAGTGCACACAAGCCATCTGACGTAGCATCACTTACCACCAGTATAGTCTGCAAAACTCAGCAGACCTCTCCACAAGATGCAACCTCCCCCGCTACCCTCCACCTGCATTTTTAGCACTTCCATTTCTTTCCCCAGGCATCTGATTTACTGTGCGTTCAGTCATTGGCCTCCCATCAGAGACTGCCAAAGGTGTCATCAGCTGCCAACAAGGAGAATAGCTACAGTGCTGATGCCACTAGGAACTGAAGTGGGGCAAGTGATGTGCTTCATTTAAACCAAAAGGGGACTGACTTCCCAGTGTGGCAAAGTGATCCTAAGCTCTCCCTTATGTAGCGGGTGCTGGGAAGGTACCTGCCGGTTTGTAAATAGTCACGGTACTGTAGAATCCTCTGAGCTCTCATATAATTTATTGTGTCAATTACATCCTCAAGCGCTTGTCATTTGATTGATCAAAGCGCAAAGCTCTGTGTGCTTTTCCCCAGTGGTGTTTTAGGGGGCAAGGGATGATAAGAGGATAGACACAGCATGATAAAAACAGAGTGGATTTTCTGCCTGAATGGCCAGCTCATCTGAATGCAGGGGAAAGCAGCTGTGGGGGCAGGTTTGTGTGCGCAGATGAATGCCAGGGTGGCCCCTATAACTAGCAGCCTAACTAAGACAACAATTCATAGATCCCAAGGTCAGAGAGGACCATTGTGATCATCTAGTCTGACCTCGTGTATAGCACAGGCCAGGGAACTTTCCTACAATAATTCCTACAGCAGATCTTTTAGAAAAACATCCCATCTTGCTTTAAAAATTGTCAGTGATGGAGAATCTGCCATGACTCTTGGTAAATTGTTCCCATGGTTAGTTACCTTTACTGTTAAAAATGTGTGCCTTATTTCCAGGCTGAATTTGTCTAGCTTTCAACTTCCAGCCATTGGACCATGTTACACCTTTTTCTGCTAGCCTAAAGAGCCCATTATTAAATATTTTTTCACCACATAGATACTTATAGAGTGTAATCAAGTCATCCCTTAACCTTCCCTTTGTTAAACTAAATAGATTGAACTCCTTGAGTCTGTCATTGTAAGGCAGGTTTTCTAATCCTTTAATCATTCTCGTGGCTCTTCTCTGAACCTCTCCAATTTATCAACATCCTTCTTGAATTGTGGACCCCAGAACTGGACACAGTATTCCACAGTGGTCACACCAGTGCCAGATACAGAGGTAAAATAACCTCTCTGCTCCTACTCGAGATTCCCCGGTTTATGCATCTCAGGATCACGTTAACTCCTTTGGCCACAGTATCAAAAGACTTGGACTTTCAGAAAGTCATTACAAGGTCCCTCACCAAAGGCTGTTACGCAAAGTAAGCAGTCATGGGATAAGAGGGAAGGTCCTCTCATGATCAGTAACTGCTTAAAAATAGGAAACAAATATATGGTTAGTTTTTAGACTGGAGAGAAGTAAATAATGGTGTCCCCAGGGGTCTGTACTGGGACAAGTACTGTTAAACATATTCATAAATGATCTGGGAAAAGGAGTAAACAGTGAGGCGGCAAAATTTGCAGACAATAGAGAATTACTCAAGATACTTAAGTCCAAAGCTGACTGCAAAGAGTTATAAAGGGATCTCACAAAACTGGGTGACTGGGCAGCAAAATGGCAGATGGAATTCAATGTTGATTAATGCAAAGTAATGTGCATTGGAAAATATAATCCCAGCTATACATACAAAATGATGGGGTCTAAAATTGACTGTTACCACTCAAGAAAGAGATCTTGGAGTCATTGTGGGTAGTTCTATGAAAACATCTGCTCAATCTGCAGTGGCAGTCAAAAAAGATAACAGAATATTAGGAACCAATAGGAAAGGGATAAATAAGACCGAAAATATCACAATACCTCTATATAAATCCATGGTACGCCCACATCTTGAATACTGTGTTGCCCCATCTGAGAAAAGATATTTTAGAATTAGAAAAAGTACAGAGAAGGGCAACAAAAGAGTTAAGGGGTATGGAACAATTTCCATATGAGGAGAGATTAAAAAGACTGGGACTGTTCAGTTTGGAAAGCAGACGACAGAGGGATATGATAGGTGTCTATAAAATCATGAATGGTGTAGAGAAAATTAATAACAAAGTGTTAATTACCCCTTCACATAACCCAAGAACCAGGGGACACCCCATGAAATTAGTAGGCAGCAGGTTTAAAACAAACAAAGGGAAGTATTTCTTCACACCATACACAATCAACCTTTGGAACTCATTGCCAGGGGATGTTGTGAAGGCCAAAAGTATAATTGGGCTAAAAAAAAGAATTAGATAAATTCATGGAGGATAGATCCTTCAATGGCCATTTGACAAGATGGTCAGGGACGCAACCTCATGCACTGGGTATCCCTGAACGTTTGACTGCCTGAAGCTGGCACTGTATGACAGGGCATGGATCACTTGATAATTGCCCTGTTCTGTTCATTCCCTCTGAAGCATCGGGCACTGCCCACTGTCAGAAGACAGGATCCTGGGTTAGAAGGGCTGTTGGTCTGACCCAGTTTGGCCATTCTTAGGTTCTTATGTCACAGTGGGAGCTCATGTATGGCTGATTATCTACCATGACCCCCAAATCTTTTTCAGACTCACTGCTTCCCAGGATAGAGTACCCCACTCTATATGTATGGCCTACATTCTTTGTTCCTAGACATATACATTTACATTTAGCCGTATTAAAACACACATTGTTTGCTTGTGCCCAGTGTTCCAAGCAATCCACATCGCTCTGAATCAATGATCTACATACCTAAATCTCTGGCTTGCGTATCTACCTAGCATGCCATGATATTTCCCTTTGAATGAATACTTCATTTCCATTTGAAAAAATTAGGTCAATATAGACCCCTCCCCCAATTTTGTGTCATCTGCACATTTGATTAGTGATGATTTTATGTTTTCTACCAGGGCATTGATAAAAATGTTAAATAGTGTAGGGCCACAACCAATCCCTGTGGGACCCCACTGGAAACAGACATTGCTTGTGCCACACAAGAAGTTGAGCGGTGAAATATTTGCCCCAATTGAAATCAATGACAAAATTCTCATGGACTTCAGTGGTGCCAGGATTTCACCTGGTGTGTTTAGGCCAAGAACAATTCATGGAAACCTACAATGCAGGCAGTGGTTGCTCTGATATTTAACACAGATGTGGGGCCCATGGATAGTGCTGTTTCTAGCATGTGATGTTCCATTGATTGTTCCATCCTGGGTTTCAACAGAGGGGGCTAGAATTATGATGCAGCACTGATCGCTGGAGCATTGCATCCTGGGACCTGGAGCCTTCCCAGGTTGTTATAAAGAGGAGTGGTTGCAGGAGGCTGCTTCAAACTAGGTGTGGCCCTCAGGCTGCTAGCAAATTGCCAGTGCTCCTCTCAGTTCCTTAAGCTTTATGCCTCTAGGCGGGGTGGGCATCACACTGTGTTATTAGGAATCCTGTGTGTCTTGAGGCTTTTAAGTTAGCGTAACAACCTTCCCAGCCTCTATCTTTAAATTCCTCAATGTCTGTCAACACGGAAGCGTGTCGCTGCAATGGGAAATATTTTTATGAATCCATTTAAGCCGTTGTATCCCTGTCTCCCAAGAACCTACTGGAAAATCACTGGGCTGTGGTTGATTCAAGTTGTAGCTTGCTGCTGTCTTCCAATAAATTCAACCTTCCTAAAGCCTTCATTCTCATTCAGTCCTTTAAATCCTGCTGGCAAATCCACCCCTTTCTCCTTGCTCATGGTTAACTTCTCTGATATACACACTCTGCATAGTTTAGTTGAGAGGCTACACTGTAAATTGGGTTGATTCACGTCATTTGACTTGTGACGGAAGAGAAGAGCTGAATCTAGATGTCCCAAGTGAAAATAAAGTTAGTGTTCAGAGTCTGCAAGAGCTCTGTAAACCCTCTGGGGCAGATCCCTGCATCTAGTGGGTCTGTTCACCCCCAACCAAAATCCAGCATGTGTAACCCACACACCTCCTGGGTGTGGGGTTCTGTCCCATCTAGTGGCATGGAGACCACTTAGAGAGTTAAACGAGTCTGCTCTACAGCCTTAACTAAGAGGCAGTTGGCTTTTAGCTTATGCGGTAGAGGCTCATGCACTAAGCTCCAGAAGTCCCAGGTTCAATCCCGCCCGCCGACAACCAGGGTCTGTCGACGTTACACATCCAGTTTCTTTGGCAAGGATATTTCTGAGCACAACCAGCATGTGTTTCCTGGGCTTTGAATTACCTGTCTGCAACATACATTCTCTGTGGCTGTTCTAACCTAAATTGCCTAACGGGTAGCTTGAAACACATGTGTGCACATGCACAAACACATGTCAATGAAGAGGGAGGAGTTCCAGATTCCTGGTCCCTTAAAGATCCCACTTTCTGTCTTCAGAACAGCTTAGAACACTTCACATGAAGCCTGATGCTAAGTGGTTCTACAAATTCCAGTTTTAAATATAGGATAGCTGGGGACTTTTTCCGTATCTTTGGCACCGCTTTGAAAGAAGAGACTGGAGGATTATTTAGGCTCTGACTTGCCTCTCTAAAGAGTTTTGCTGCTTTATAAAGAAACAAAAGAGGAATCTTCAGTTAATAATGGAATCACGTAGCTATGTAGATTAAGCGAGTTTTGTTCAGCTAGAAAGAAAGAGATTCATTTCTTTCTGATCTCAGAATAGGAATGTATCAACTGTACCTTATCTCTTGCCTACAGCTTTGTATGTCTTGGCCTGTCTTTTGGCGTTAATCACATCTTTTGAATCAATTCTTTTCAAATAATTTGAAGCTATTTCAAATGAGCTTCATTTATGGATTGTGCCAGGCATATGTCTGAATTTGGAAATGTTGTTTTTAAAGGTACGAACAGCCACAGGTCATTTTGCAGGTCATTTAAGCTGAAAATGTATAGGAAGGTCCTTGGCTTTCATCATAGGCTTGCTCCGTCAAGAGATGTTCATGATGTTGAGAGCCAGCAATGTTAAAATATTGTCCATAACCACACTATTGAGAAACAGTATAATGTAGTTGCTGGAGCACCGGGTTTAGGATATTGGGCACCAGTCTCATTCCTGCTACCGACGTCTTGGATGGCCTTGGGGAAATGGCAACATTTTCAAGTGTCCACATATGTTGGGAGGCTACAGTTTTGGGTGCCGGACCTCAGACGCTTCCGATCTGATTTTCAGAAAGTATGGAGCACCTGCAACTCCTGTCGAAATTAATGGAAGCTGCAGGGGCTGAATACTTCTGATAATCAGGCCCAAGATGTCTCAAACTGGGCAACCAAAACAAGAGGGTCCTTCTGGCAAAGCTGTCTTCAGCCTTTTGGTCTCAGTTTCCTTCTCTATAAAATGGGAATAATAATAATATTCATTTACCTACTTTATAGGAGGGTTGCATTCCTTAATTAGTTAATGTCTGTAAAGTGCTTTATGTATGCAAATCACTAGCCAGCTGCTAAGTAGTAGTTGTAATAATGTTGAGCCTGATTCCATTCACTTCACTGTGTTTTGAAAGATTCCCATGGGTTTTTGATCAGCCCTTAGTTAGTCCTTAGCACGAACGATCACTCCAGGCACTGCAGGGGGGCTGGCAAGGCAGCCGCTCAGAATCGAGATGGGCCTGAATCCATGCGTCTGAACTGAGGAAATTCATGTTCACCAGCTCAGCGTTTGTTTAACAGGCTATTCTGGTTAGACTCAAAGGGCAAAGCAAAATTATGTGAGATACACATCCCCATTGGTGCTCCTGACAGCTTCTTAGCTGCCCCCTAACTACTAAGGAAGAGTTAGAGTCTTAGACAACGGGAAGGGGAGGTCATGTGCTCTAAGCCAGTGGTTCTCAAACTAGGGCTGCTGCTTGTTCAGGGAAAGCCCCTGGTGGGCTGGGCCAGTTTGTTTATCTGCCACGTCCACAGGTTCGGCCGATCGCGGCTCCCACTGGCTGTGGTTCGCCGCTCCAGGCCAATAGGGGCTGCGGGAAGCGGCACGGGCCGAGGGATGTGCTGGTGGCCCTTCCTGCAGGACTTCTCACTTCTCTTCTTCCTGGATGTGCTGCTGACCCTCTGTGTGACCTAGGGCACGTCACTTCTCTACTCTACACCTGTTTCCCCCATCTGTAAAATAGGGATAATGGCACTTTTGTCATGTGCTTTGAGATCCATGGATGGAAAATGCTAAATAGGAGCTAAGGGTGTTTATTTGCCAATGTTCCTATTACACCATGAAGAGCAATAGGTCTCTTTTGTGCTTGATAGCAACTTTTCAGGAATTTGTCTCCTTTCTTTTTCATTTCATTTGTTGTCCTTATAGCAGCCCCTGGGGACAGCACTTCCCAGCTCTAGCACATCCTGGAGAAATCTCTCGTTTGCCTTCACCTTGCTGCTCAGGAGGGTTTGCGTGTGTGCAGCTGATGCATGAGGCACCACAATCACGCCACGTCCCCTTCTTATGGTTCTCTGGCCACTTTGCAGAACACTCTGTGCTAGTTTCCTTGACCTCCCAACTGAATGGGGGATGATCTGGGTGAAACGAAGTTGCATTCCTCAAAGCTGCGGGTCAGTTTGGGCAAGCTGCCTCTGCTCAGCCAGAACGTAGATTATCAGGCAAAGTGTCTGTTCTCTGTGTCAAAAGAGAGGAGATCAGTTCTGTGCAATGGTTATAGTTTAGAAGGGCCTAAAATGCCGTGGTTGGAGCAGTCGCCTAGGAACGGGGACGCCTGGGTTCATTCCTGGCTCTTGCTGTGTTACTTTGAGCAAGTCACGGATGGCCAGACTCCACTACCCTTACTCTGAGAGTGGTAGTATTGACAAAGTACTTGCAGAGTAATGTACTTACTCCACGTGAGTAAAGGTAATAGCAGTATAAAGCCCTTGCTCTTTCTGCTAAAATGTTGTTCTCCCAAAGTATTGTAAATCTAGAGTATCTTTGTCGATTTCAAGGAGGCCACTCAGGGTGTTAGATCCATCCAGAATCTGGTCTGCTGGGTCTCAGCTTATCCCTGTATTACTGGTGTGTAATTAAAACCCCTTCTTATGGCTGTTGTGAGGCGTAATTAGCTTGTGTGTGCAAAGCGCTTTGAACTCCTTGGATGAAGGGTGCTTCAGAAGAGCCAAATGTTAGGATCCATCTTGATCATTCTATTTGTATCTATTTTTATCAAGACACCAAAAACTTTTGGGGACATTAGAGTGGACTGGGTTATTGTTGGTATTAATCCTTGACAAAGGTCTAAATCCTGGTGGGAGACCATCCACCGGGACCCCTTCTTGATACTCTTGCTTGTGCTCCGAATAATTCAGAAGTTCATAGAGTAAAACTGAGCTTCTGAGTACGCTCATGAACAAGGAATGATAAAGCAGTGTGGACAGAGAGGGAAATCTAGGGCTGGATCATCACTGTTGTAAACCAGCATGGCTCCACTGGACTATGCCGTTGTATAGCAGTGGAGAATCTGGCCCACGGTTTCTAAGAGTATGATCCAAAACTCACCGATGTCGTGGGCTTTGGATCATCTCCTATTTTGGGGCCCCGGCTCCCAGCAGGTGTTCACGTTGTTCCATTGGTTACAGCTGTTAACTAGATTGGTAGCCGAAGAACTCAATACAAGAACGTGCCCGTTCAAATGGTGGGTTCCTCTGCCCCCTGAATGTGAAAGAGTCCAAAGAGACTCCCCCTGCCACAGACAGAAATGCCGATTTAAAATGTGACATTTGAACTATTCTGACAATGCTGCCGCTCTTGTTTTATTGCCTTTTAATACCGTCTTCTGATTCCGTTGTCATGGTCTAGATGAGGATCACCCAAAAGATGCTTACCAAGAAAACAAGCAAATCTGCGTTTGTGGACTGTGGCTGTGGCAATAGGCAGCCGAAAGGGAATGCAGGCTGATATTTTTAGTCTTCTCAGATTTGCTCCTCTTTTTCTTCCCCTCTTTAGCTGGCCCCTGGCCACATCACTGCATGTCTCACTAGTTTCTCAGACCATGACGATCCTGTGGGTGCATTTAATTGCAAGCACATGTACATGTGGGTTTTTCTTGCCGCAAGCAGCAGCCTGCACAGTAATCTTCTGACAGCTGATGGGACCCAAAGGGAAGGAATACCCTCATTACACAGAGCTACCCTCATTACACAGAGCCATCATGGGATTATTTCACATTGACTAGTGGAGCGACAGGAATTCATGTCTTAGAAAGATCCGCGCCGTTTTCCTGCCCAAGGTTTTGCAGTGGCTGCAGGAGAAGCAGTCAGCAATGAATCCATCCCAGGTTTTATATCAAACCACACACAGGTACTGGGACAGGACACTGAGGGAGATTAAGGCTCTGTCTACACTGGAGTTGGAAGGAACAGTTTCCAGCTTGGGCAGAGACACCCACGCTAGCTCTGATCGAGCTAGTGCACTAAAAAGAGCAGGGAGCTGCTGCAGTGCAAGTGGCCAGATGGGCTAGCTGACCGGATACCTACCCAAGGTTTCAGATGGGATTGTACTCGGGGTGGCTTGCCCCTCCCACCCCCATGCTGCCGCGGCTACACTCTTATTTTTAGGGTGATCGCTCAGTCAAATTAGACCTTCCAGCTCCAGGGTCAACACACCTGGAGTGAGTTTCCGGTAGATGACCATCCACGCTGGATTTATACAAGAAACTGGATTATGCTTTAACAGTAAATCTAAGCCCTGGTCTACACTACAGATTTATGCTGGTATAACTGCATCCTGCGGGGCAATCCACACCCCTGAGCGACGCCATTATAGTGACTGAACTCCCAGCGAAGACAGCGCTATTCCTGTCAGGTGGGCTTGTCCTGTCGTCATAGCTACCGTCGCTTGGCTAGGTGGAGTGCCTACGCCAATGGGAGACATTCTCCCATTGGCATAGGGAGCATCTTCTGTAAACACTTTGTGTAAACTAACTGGAGCTGGCTGACAATTTTGTGATGGAGAATGCCGATTACCCAGCTCCCCAGTTTGCCAGCACCCTTCCTTGTGAGGTCCATGGCTCCTCAGGCTCCCTGTTTTTGCGAAAGGTGCCAGAGTGACAACTCGGAAGTCCACTGTTTATCCACAGAGCAGTATCACTTCTGGAAGCAATCAGTGTCCCAACCCACCATCTCACTGATCTGTTTCAAACAACTTCTGGAGGGACTGTAGCTAGGGGAGAAGATTGTTCAGCCTCCAGCTCCACTGAA
The DNA here is from genome assembly GCF_020497125.1 of Mauremys mutica. Lineage (NCBI taxonomy): Eukaryota > Metazoa > Chordata > Testudines > Geoemydidae > Mauremys > Mauremys mutica. The sequence continues at coordinate 287,130,965 of NC_059073.1, forward strand.
AGCTTGGCCTGCCTGCCAAGGCTGTCAGTTGTAGTAGCGGTGGCATTTGAGCTGGGAGCGCCAGTCAATTGGGGAATGGTTGGAGATAACCCAGTTCATTTTGCCACCGAGCATCCCTGGCTTGGCAGCAACTTTCACTCATGGCTGACTTAACCTGGAGTTCAGCTGATGTTAGAGATGAAAGGCTGAACACCCATTTACTCATCCCCTGAGCCATCTGGTCCTTGCTGTAGTCTTTTGTTTTACTAACAGCCAAACCTGACACACAAAGTCAATAGTATTACTGATATTTTACAGAGAGGGGAGACTGAGTGAAAGACAGGAGAAAGGCCTGAAGACAATGGGAATCTTTATGTTGACCTCAGGGAATGTTGGATTGGGTCCTAAAGTCCAGATTTTTAAAGGTATTGAGGTATTTGCAGTGCCTACATCTCATATTTAAAAGGGAGTTAAACACTCAAGGGCTTAAATTAGTGGGATTTTATCTCTTAAGTGCCTAAATCCCATTTGGAAATGAGACTCAGGGTCCTAAATCAGTTGGGTGTTGCCATACTGAGGTCAGCAATGTCTAAATATCTTTCAAAATCTGGGCCTAAATGACTCGTTTAAGATCACGCAGGAACTCAGTGGCAGAGCTGGAAAAAGCACCTGATTCTCACACCTGTGCATTAGCCACTAGTCATGCTTCCTCTGCGTAGTGTTTTGAAGATACAGCTGGCCACTCGGAAAAGGATTAAGGAAGAGAGCATGTTTTAAACCTTCCTTTTTACATATTTACCTAATTCTGTCAATAGTCTGCTCTTCAGAACCCTACGTATATATTGACCTAATTTTCTCAAGTGGAAATGAAGTATTCATTCAAAGGGAAATATCATGGCACGCTAGGTAAATACGCAAGCCACAGATTTAGGTATGTAGATCAGCTTTCAATAAAGGAAAAGGAAAAACATGACAATTAAATACTGTGATCTCTAGCTTGCAGGCAGCATAGGTTACTGTTGTTAAAATATCATTTCTGTAGCATCGTAAATGTACACAGTATTTTAATATCTCGCCTCAAGGGCCATTCCCTGCCCCCAAAGAAATTGCAATGAGATTATGGGTATACCTGCACCATAGCTGCTATTGTGGCATAGCTTGGGGACTGCAGCTGTACCACTGTAGCCCAGTAGCGCAAAGGCTTCCTATGTCAATGGAAGGGGTTTTTCCAACAATATAGTTAATCCATCTCTCTGAGAAGTTGTTGCTAGGTTGACAGAAGACTTCTTGCACTGACTTAGACGCATCTACACCAGGGGTTAGTTTGACCTAACTATGGCGCTCGGGTGGTAACATTTTTTACATCCCCCAGTGGCACAGGCGCCGACTCCGTGGGTGCTCCGGGGCTGGAGCACCCATGGGGAAAAATTAGTGGGTGCTCTGCACCCACAGGCAGCCAAGCTCCCCGTCCCACCTCTGCCTTCTCCCCTGAGCATGCTGCGTCCCCGCTCCTCCACCTACCTCCCAGTGCTTCTCGCCCGGCTGCCACCAAACAGCTGCTTGGCCGCTCCAGGAAGGGGGGGAGAGGAGTGGGAATGTGGCACACTCAGGGGAGGAGGCAGGGAAGAGGCAAGGCGGGGATTTGGGGAAGGAGTTGGGATAGGGGCAGGGAGGGGGCGGAGTTGGGGCAGGGACTTTCGGGAAGGGGTTGGAATGGGGGTGGGGCAGGGCAGGGGCGGGACCTCATGGAAGGGGTGGAGTCGGGGTGGGACCGGGGGCAGAGGGGGCTCGAGCACCCACTGGTGGGAGCAGAAGTCGGCACTTATGCCCAGTGGTGCAGCTTGAGCCATCTAATTTTTAAGTGTAGACAAAGGGCAAGTCTACACTACAAAATAAAGTCAACCTAAAAAGTTTCATTGATGCACTGTCATTGCAGCAATTGAAACAGATTTACACGTCCACACTATGCTCCTAGTGTCAACCGTGTGCATCCTCACCAGTATCCTTGCACCGATTTAACTAATGGATCATCAGCCTTGTTGACACCCGACTGAGGCATAAGAACATAAGAATGGCCATACTGGGTCAGACCAAAGGTCCATCCATCCCAGTATCCTGTCTACCAATGCCAGGTGCCCCAGAGGGAGTGAACCTAACAAGTAATGATCAAGTGATCTCTCTCCTGCCATCCATCTCCACCCTCTGACAAACAGAGGCTAGGGACACCATTCATTTTAGTTGCCCTTCTCTGCCCTTTTCTAATGCCAGTCTATCTTTTTTGAGATGAGGAGACCACATCTGTACGCAGTATTCAAGATATGGGTGTACCGTGGATTTATAATAAGGGCAATAAGATATTCTCCATCTTATTCTCTATCCTTTTTTTAATGATTCCCAACATCCTGTTTGCTTTTTTGACTGCCAGTGTGGGGCATTGTGGGACAGTTTCTGAAAGGCAGCAACCGTTGATGTAAGCAACGCAGGGTCTACACTGACACTGCGTCAACATAGCTACATCGACATAAGCGCAACCTCTCACGGAGGTGGAGTTATTAAGCCAGAGTAATGGGCGAGTTACATAGGTGGGAGCTACTTTTTAGTGTAGACACTTACAGAGATAGGTTGATATAAGCTGCCTTATGTCAACCTAACTCTATAGTGTAGACCAGGCCCAAGCCCAACACAAGGGAGGACATTAGAGAAGAGTTTAGGTGAGAGAGGAGGAGAGGATTAATGATGATGAGAAAAAGGGAGTTAACCTGAGAAGTGACGTGATAATTTACCCCAAAGAACAGCACTTACAATACCATACACAGAAAGCAGTTGTTAGCTCAAAGAATTCACTAGCTCTCCCAGTTTATAAACTGTGCTGGAAAACGGTGATGTGGGAAACTAACTGGCAAACTTTGCCGGTGGAGCCAGTAAACAGCATAAGATGACAACAGAAAAAATCTGCAGGTCAAATTTTTCTGCAAATAAAAATATTTACTTTTAAAAAATACTTTATTGTTTCGTTAAGATTGTGAGATCAGCTACCAAACGACTCTTCCCGCCTTCAAGTCTCACCTTTCTCCTTTTGCCTACAAAACACTGGACAATAGTTAGGCAGCGGGCGGGCGATGACTGCTGCTCATCACACTGCTAGGCTCATCCTCTCCTTGTCACATTGGCTGTTCCCAGCTTGTGTGTTGTATTTAGTTGTTTTCTCTTGATGTTTCTCTGTCTGTTGTTATGTGTTTGTACAGCACCTTGCACAATGAGATCCTGATCCCCCAGTGAGGCTTGGAGGTGCTACAGCAATAGAAATAATAAACAAAGTTAGGAATTTCACCTAAATCAATAAGGTGCTGGTAATGTTAACACAACTGTGTGTGTGTGTGTGTGTGTGTGTGTGTGTGTGTGTGAGAGAGAGAGTATTCATCCTTCCTTATTCCTTTGTTAAATGTAAACCTTCATGCAATATACTTAGCTATTACGGTATATTATAAAATATACAGGACAAAGGGTCTCTGATTCTTTACCTGGTCCATTTTCCCTACTATAATATAAATCCTAGTACGCGGTCTGGCCAAGTAAAAACTGCTGGAACAATCTTAACATTTAGGAATTTCGTGTGTGTGTGTGTGTGTGTGTGTGTGTGTGTGTGCAACTAAAAAAAATATACAGTATGTGTGTGTGTGTGTGTGTGTGTGTATATATATATATATATATATATATATATATATATATACTGTGTGTATATTTTTTAGTTGCTTGAGCTCACAACTGTAATTCTGGGGAGCTGGGGCAGCGAATTGTCCTTCACTAAGCTCACTATGTAAATATGGGGGAAGCGTCATGGGAGGGACAGGCTCAGTGTGAATTTCTAGCCTCCCATCTGAAACTCCTTGGTACCATTGTTTGTGTCAAGCCAGTCTACACTGCAATAAAAGACTCGCTGCTGGTAAGGGTCAGCTGACTCAGCCCCGCTAGCCCAAGCCCCAGTAGCCTAAAAACTGCTGTGTAGACATTCAGGCTCGGGGCTCTGGGACCCTCCCCCATAGCAGGAACCCTCCCCCATTGCAGGGTCCCAGAGCTTGGGCTCCAGCCCAAGCCTGAACGTCTACACAGCAGTTTTACAGCCCCACCGCCCGAGACCCGCGAGCCCGAGTCAGTTGACCCCGACCAGCCGTGGGTGTTTAGCTGCTGTACAGACGTACCCGGAGTGAACAAGAAAACATAAGTGCTGGTAGTGGAACATAATCCGATAGCTAGGGCTGTTTAAGGCAGACAGGAGCAAAGCTGCCTGAGTTAAGTCATATTCCTTTGGCCGCCATTAGGTTACTCAGCTATTTCTTCTAAACAGTCCTAAAAAGACGCTTGGTTCAATCTGTTTTATCTTTTTTACTTGGCCCAGGGGAGCGTCTTTAGCTATAAATGTGCCATGGAGAGTGGATGGGCCGATAATTTACTGACAGTCCATCTCTCTCTCTCTGCCCTTTCTGTAGGTGTCAAGCACAACTCCTGAGTGCGCCATCATGCTGGCGATCGAACACGAGCATGAGAAATGCCTGACGGACCCTGGCCTGGACAATCAGACAGTAGGTAAGGGATGGATCTTTGCAGACTCCACATGCTCACTAAGTCCTTCCTACTACGTATCCTGCTCCTCTCTGGGAGTTGGAAGACCCAAAACTCTTGAGTTCAGCTCAACTCCACAACTTCCACGTTTATGCTGGGCTGAGTCTTGGCCATTTGCTGCATCCGTTAGCTTGCTCCCCCGGCCCCACCTCAGGGGGAAGGGGAGAGGCAGGGGTATGAGTCCTCCCCTTTTTCGGTATCCATCCTGGAGGGAACAGCCCCCGTGCTCCCCAGGGTGCAGAGAATGCCAGAACCGCTATTCCAAGTGACCCCTGTGCAGCCGTCAGAGGTGACGCATTGTGGGGCATGCAGGGTCACATGGCCCCCTAGATTTCTCGGGCTGCTTCCCACCGGGACTCCCAGCAGCGAGGAGGCAGCGGCTCCCCCTGGCAGCGGCACTCATCATGTGTCTGTGAAGCACAAGGCGGGAGGAAGCGACAGGGCGGCTGGCTGAACTCCTCCCCCTCATCTCATGACATGGGGCTGCTTCTCCTTCCCTGCTGCTAGAGTCCCGGGGCTTCCCGGGGCCGGCTTTGCAGACCGCCCACTGACATGCGTCGAGGACTGGAGGCAGAGGCTACGAGTGGAGCGGTCACATGCCCACCCAGAGCCGTTCAATTGTGCCCGCCCACCATCCGCAGTTACGCGTCGCCTCTGGCAGCCGTGCAATTTCTCGTATGCCCTGCACACCTGACCTGAGCGTAGATCAGCCTGGCCCGCAGGCACCTACTTTCCCCGGCGTCAGTGGATGCTTGGAGACCCCCAACCCCACCCCTTCCCCGTCCCTGTCCTGCCCCCGTTCCAACCCCTTCCCCAAAGTCCCCACCCCAGCTCCGCCCTCTTCCTGCCCCTATTGGACCCCTTCCCCAAATCCCCGCCCCAGCCCCGCCTCTTCCCTGAGTGCGCCGCGTTCCCCCTCCTCCCCCTCCCTCTGCTTGCTGCGCGAATCAGCTGTTTCAGCTGGGAGCTGGGGGGGGGGAAGTGGGCCTGCGGCGTGCTCGGGGGAGCAGGCGGTGGTGGAGGTGAGCTGGGGCGGGGCAGGGAGCTGCCGGTGGGTGCAGAGCCCTGGAGCAGCCACGGAGTCGGCGCCTATGGCCTGGCCTAGAAATTATGCACACAGTGAAATCCGTTGTGGTGTGGAGTTGGATTATATTGGCCTCACCCAGTACACTAGCAGCGTCCTTACAGCAGCAGGAGTCGGTCGAGTGTGTTTAACCTGCCCTCCTGGAGTGCCTCTCTCAAGTCACAGAACCTGTTCTCTTGATGAAAGGAGGCGTAAGGAGCAGTGATGTCCATGCTCACATTGGCAATGAACAATCTGATCGTTGTGGAGGGATGAGGAGTGGAAAGGAGTGTCCGGGGCATGGAATTCGCTTCCCGCCTCCTGTTGTGTGTCTGTCGGCACCCGTGAACTCATCAGAGTGTCAGTAACGCGCCGGGCTCGCTGTGCTTTGCTGCTGGGGCTGCCGACCAAAACTCCGCTGTTCCTACTGAAAACCCCTTTCTGTCTCGCTCTCTGGGCATTGCCCTTAGTTAGGCTAAAGACAGAGTGTGGCATTCTGCACCTTGATTTCCTACTTATATAATCATGTACAAATGCCAAGGTCATCCCTGGCGTAGCTCCATTGAATTCGGGGAAGGATTTGGAGTCTGCTGACACCCGCTCAGGTTTTTGTAACCCACGCACTTCCTGGGTGTGGTGTTCTGTTCCCTCTAATGGCACCGAGACCACTGAGAGAGTAATGAGTCTGCTACAGCCTGAGCTAAGGGCCATGTGGCTTTTAACTCATGCAGTAGCGGCTCATGCATTAAGCTTCAGAGGTCCCAGGTTCAATCCCACCTGCCAACCAGGGTCTGTCGGTGTTACATTTTCATTAATATTACAATGCCACAACCTAGGTAAGGTCCATACTGAGCATGGTACATGGACCAGATTGCACCCCATTAATGTCCATTGTTGTTAGCAAGTGTCTAAATGAATTCTGGTGTTTCATGGTGCCACATTAAACTACTGGCTTGAAACAAATCTATATTTCTGCAGGGACTTCAGCTGACTTCGCTAAGTGGGACAGCTTCTGAGGTTGCAGTGCATGTGCAGTCTGGAGCGTCTTTGGCTAGGCAACAGGCGGGTGTTTGCATGAGTTCAGTGTGCCGCGGCTGTGAGTGTGTGTGAATACACGTGCAATGTTGCCAGGCCTGATCGCTAGGAAAGCTGGCCCAGGAACTGATTTTCTGGTTTGCTGGCTGGTCTGAAAAATCCAAAAACATTTTGGGTCAGGTCGAACAAAACATTCCAGGTGTTTTTAATAAAAGCAAAGGAATGAAGGGCTAGATTCACAAAACTCTGCTAGAGGAGTGCCGCCTGCACCTTTGGCTCCATGATTATAGCCTGGGAGTAGAGAGATGTTGGTTCAAGTCTGTACTGTAGAGCAGGGATTTGAAGTTGGATCTCCTAGTGGCTCTCAACCTTTCCAGACTAGTGTACTCCTTGCAGGAGTCTGATTTGTCTTGCATACCCCAGGTTTCACCTCACTTAAAAACTACTTGCTTGCAAAATCAGACATAAAAATAGAAGAGTCTCACAGCCACACTGTTACTGAAACATTGCTGACTTTCTCATTTTTACCATATAATTATAAAGTAAATCAAGTGGAATATAAATATTGTACTTACATTTCAGTGTATGGTATATAGAGCAGTATAAACAGGTCATTGTCTGCATGAAATTTTAGTTTGTACTGACTTCACTAGTGCTTTTTACGTAGCCTGTTGTAAAAGTAGGCAAATCTCTAGATGAGTTGATGTACCCCCCGGAAGACCTCTGAGTACCCCCAGGGGTACACGTACCCCTGGTTGAGAACCACTGTTCTGTGTTGTAGGTAAATACCCTACACACCAGGCTATAGGCTACTCTGAAGTGGGGGCGAGGAAGTGCTCTCATTTTTTCCTATTGAAGCTGTTCCACTTGGTCTGAAATACTTGTAGTCATTGAGCAAGCAAGAGAATGCCTCTATAGCCTGGGAGCGAGGGCACCTACCCACAATCCTAATCCCTGTCCCTGTGCCACTGAATATTTAAGCATGCAGCGAGTGCCTGTGTGCTTCCATGCAGCTTATGTATCCCTGTCAAGTGTCTAGCCTTGTGTGTGTGTGCCCGTCAGGGTTTAGGTGTGTGCGAGCACAGGTGGCAAAAAAGCGACTCTCCTAGGTTGGTGCTAAGCTATTGCATCAGTTATGTAACTGAAAGCAGTACTGGAAAAATTGGCTGTGTGTGTATGAGAGAGTGAGCTGGGGAGAGAGATCTGAAGCAGCAACCACTAAGTACAGCAGCACTCCCATGTATTAAAATGATTACCGTTTCCACTAGACAAAGCTGCCAGAAAAATCCTAGCACATAACATCTCTGTTAAGCCCGTCACGAGATGGCTCCATAGCTAGCAGGATTCTGGCACATGGGAAAGGGAGAACAAAAAAGCGAATAAGGCCCCCTGCCACCTTTAATAGAATACATTGATTTATGAGTGGGTTTGTGTGTTATCTGTCTTCTGCACACTCTGCATCCTGTTGGCAGAAAGAAAATCCGCTGTGGTTAAACAACTAATTTATTATCCTTTCTAATTAAATGAGTGGAATTAAAAACACACATGATCAGTGGGAAACTGGAAATAACAGTGGATGGAGGAGCCATTATCAGCGTATTGATGAAAGGGGATTAATCTGTTTGACTTGTTAGATTAAGCCAGTGGCAAATGATTAATCAAGAACACCCTGTGGTGGCACTTTTATTGATCACTACCGCTTACCTCTAGATGTCCAAGTAGTTTTCCACTAAGAAACAATCAGGGCTGCATTAACACGCTGCTGGATGGTCAGGCATTATTCTGGAGGGCGGGGGGGTTGTTTTGGTAGAAGTCAAGCGATAGCTGGGTTTCTGTTCAAATTTCCCTGACCCTGTATTTTCAGAGCTCGTGGCAGGTGCCTAATTGTCAGGCCTGGCAGCAAAAGTCCTCTAGGTTTCCGGAGAACAGGTACAGAATGGGCCAGAGCAGAGCACCAACGGCCCTCATTCCTGAGTGGAAAGACCACCCTAAAAACGGAAAGAACCAATCCGTTTCCATTAAGGGCGTGTCTACACTGCAGTTGGAAGGTGTGACTGCAGCACGGGTAGACATACCTGAGAGATTTTTCCATGCATCTCCTAGGAAAACATTCCCCACTTTCTGAAGCATCCCGTGTTACACTTGCCGGTCCACTAGGCACTGGTCCAAGCTAGCTCAGGTGTGTCACACCTGCTGACCGCAGTGCAGACACATCCCAAGTCTCACTGCTGAGACAGCCAGTAAAGGTACGCAGAGCTAATTGTGATTGTACCCTGAGGCTTATGTAAAAAGGACTTACGTAGAAGTGCCAAGTGCACCATTACCGAAGTATTTATAAGTACAAGTATGCCATGGAAATAGTACATAAATATTTATTAGGGCTGTCGATTAATCACAGTTAACTCACGCGATTAACTCAAAAAAAAATCACGATTTAAAAAATGAATCACAATTAATCAGCCTTTTAATCACACTCTTAAACAATAGAATACCAATTTAATATGAATTCCAATACATATGAATCCTTAGCGCATCTGACACATGAATACCTTGCAACGCCGGCTACAACAGTGCCAAGCAAACACCTGCTCCATAGATAGTCAGCTACCTAAATAATATAAGCACATAGTGGAAGAGAAGGAAAAGAGCAACAATTAATGAAAAAAAAATCTCTTAAAAATGTAAATAAACTTATAAATTTCCTTTCCATTGTGTGTGTGTGTGGGGGGGGGTGTATATAGACAACATATCATTCCATAAAATGGGCATTTTTCTTCAATAACAGCATAATCTCGACCATATCATCCTGACGTTGGTTCCTTCTTGGCAGAAGGATTTGTCCAGTGCTATGGAATAGTCATTCCACAGGAGCAGAGCTTGGCAGTGTGGTATTAAATTCGATCAAAAGCTTAGCAGCTGTTGGGTATCTGTGCAGTGGATACAGTTTATGCAATGGCTCACTGAGAAATTGTCTCCCAACAAGTCTTAAGTCTGAGTCTGATGCAGATGCCCCCTGATCCTCCAAGTCATAGAAACTAGTGGCGGCTTGGGATGTTGTTGCTTGATCTATAGCCATTGGCAGGGTGTGTTGGCGGGGTGGGGGTTGTGTCTAAAGCCAGTGGAACCTCCTAGTGGTGATACTCAGTATTATGTGGCCCAATAGTGAGAATCAGTGGCTGCCTTGCATAGCAGCTAGAGTCGTCTAGTAGTGTAAGTCAGTGGCTGAGGGTGGGATAACCTGGGCCCGCCTTATTCCACCAGGTTCCAACCCAAGACCCACCCAATAAAGATCCAGCTACATGGCCTAGGAATGGGCGCCGTTATGCCTGTTCCCTGGGTCACTTCCTACCTCTGCTTCTGTTCCTCCGTCTGCGCCACACATCTGTCTTGGGGTCTGCCTCTCAGGGTTTCCCCAGATGCTGTGAGGAAGTTGCCTTCCTTTCATGTATCATCTTCAAATATGTTGTCCATGCTTCTCTAAACAAACAAATAAAACCTATTTTATTCAGAGCGACTATGTATATATTAATTTTAAATTATTCTGATCCAATACAGAAGACAAATGCTAAAGTTGTGTATAAAATGCACTGTAAATACCGCTTGTGGCTGTGTATTTTATGAATCGAATTAGAGTAAATATGGTATTTATGGCCTTTTCTGGCCTAGTGAACCACAATTTCAGGAAACGTATCAAACCACCACTTGAAGTAATAATAGAAAGAAAGAAATATGTCCAACTGAGCTAGCAAAAAATGGAATGAACCATACTGAATGAATAATACATAATTATTTACCTGAGCATGTTTGGCGATATATTTGATGGCGCTTTATGCTGTCCGCGAATTGTCTTCCTTTTTGGTTTGCACAAACTGCTGCACCAAAGTAGCTCATCAATCTTCAACAACATCCGAGAAGCATCTTCTCACTACCATCGGCAATGCTGGATTTGAACTTATGATGAGGTGACGGCTCTGTGTTCCATTACCAGGGATGCTGGACCTGCATGTTCACTGAAAATGAATGGTACTGCAGAAATAGCACCTTCCCATGGATTTTTCTGAATTCCAGAAACTAAGCTTTCCTTGGTTTTTGTTAGATGATATTTCTATCCCTTTGGGTCCAGAATAATGTCCACAATGTAATTTATAGTTTTGCTTCATAACTCCATTGAGTACAAATCACTGTGGAAGAGAGGACATCCCTCCACTCATGCTAGGAAACCACTTAATTTATGCCAGGCACCTCTGGGCTTGGCAGTTCATCGTCCTGGCACCTCTGGGCTTGCCGCATCAGTTATGAAAATAAAAAAAATTGCTTGATCCCCAGCACCTCTTTCACTACATATTAAGCACTGACCGCTGATGTACAAAACTGGCCAGGCGCAGCCCAGTGCAGATTGCAGAACACTAGAACAAGTGGCACAAGGGGGGATTTTTGAGGCAGCCCTGGGAAATGTGTAAAACCAAGTGTCACAAATACTCCAGCTCAGTTTTACAATCCCCAAGGAATTTGGATAGTTCAGATAAGGAAAAGAATCCAAACTAGCCAAACCTTTATCATGGCAGAAAACCCTTTTTGGCTAAAGACCTGTAATTTTTTATTTTTTATTTTTGTAAGGAGTCTTTAAATTCAACTCACTGGACATTTGTATCTCATATGGGATGCCTTTATTTTTGCAGACACTTCTGGCCTGATTTTCAGAGGTGCTCGGTGTGCAGTGATGTTAAAACCATAAAGCTTGTCGTCCTCCAGGTCCCAGAGAGGACCAATCAGTGTAGCATGGGAGACTTCATAAAGTGGGGAAATGCCTTGGTAGCAGGCTGCATGCATAGTCTCTCCCTTGAACCTGATTCGCATTAACAGCAAGGTTACTGCACCTCATGAAAATGACTAGGGGGCTGGGGCACATGCCTTACGAGGAGAGGCTGAGGGAACTGGAATTGTTTAGTCTGCAGAAGAGAAGAGTGAGGGGGGATTTGATAGCAGCCTTCAACTCCCTGAAGGGGGGTTCCAAAGAGGATGGATCTAGACTGTTCTCAGTGGTGGCAGATGACAGAACAAGGAGTAATGGTCTCAAGTTGCAGTGGAGGAGGTCTAGGTTGGATATTAGGAAACACTGTTTCACTCGGAGAGTGGTGAAGCACTGGAATGGGTTATTTAGGGAGATGGTGGAATCTCCTTCCTTAGAGGTTTTTAAGGCCCGGCTTGACAAAGCCATGTCAGGGATGATTTAGTTTGTGTTGGTCCTGCTTTGAGCAGGGGGTTGGACTAGATGACCTCCTGAGGTCTCTTCCAACTCTAATATTCTATGATTCTAGCAGAGTAAAGGTGGGCACACAGGTATGACCCACGCTATGCCCCCATTACACTTCTGTACCTCTATTATTTTCTTCTGATGCAACACTGAGTACCTGGAGCCCATACCGGCTAGGTAAGAACCAATGGGTGCTCTGAACCAGTTCAAGTCACTGATGTTTTCTGGCTCTTTTTTTTCCATGTCATTTAAAAGGCTCTTTGTTGGATATCAGTACACTAGGAAATGGGTTTTGGCATGGCTCCTGCCGTCTCTTAGCCAAGGAGAAAGTGCTGTTGGGTTCCACTGAACATGGGTTCCACCCAGCTGTCTGGCGATAAAGCCTTCCTTCTTTGTAATCTCGGAGGTGGTTTTCCTCCCTCGAGCAGAATTTCACTGCTTCGAAGTCACTATTACATGGGAGGCCTGATTGAGATGCAACAGACAAGATCTATAGGCTATTGATAACCATCCAGCTGAGCTCTGGGTATTACTGCTGCACAGCGTGAGTCACTCGCCTGCTATTGCTTTAATGCGCCATCACAGACACATTTTAATCCTGCTAATTTATTTATAGGTCAGTCTCAGGCTGCCGAAAGTCGTCCATGTGCCACTACGGCGCTCGGGTGTTCAGTTCTGATGATGGATGGGAAACCAGGAGATGCAAATACAGCAGTGCACTCGACCCACAGGGGGTGGCCTGCCAGTGCTTTGTGTGCTACATAAGAACGTATAAGAATGGCTATACTGGGTCAGACCAAAGGTCCATCTAGCCCAGTATCCTGTCTTCTGACAGTGGCCAGTGCCAGGTGCCCCAGAGGGACAGGTAACCATCAAGTGATCCATCGCTTGTTGCACATTCCCAGCTTTTGTGACACCTGTACTTTCAGAGCTTCACTGCGCAAAAGCTAATCAAGGGGAAGTTGTCCTACTGTCCTTTTCTATAGGAAATGCTTCAGTTTGTTTTTTGTCAAGGCCAATAATAATACTCAATGTTGTTGCTTTTGTTTCATACAAACCAAAATGTTCATCTACCCTGGGGGATGGAAAGTAGCTCCATATGTTAATATGTCCTACATCGACTCTTGTTATGAAGAGAGATTTCCTACTAAGTCTTTGACAGTATCCTTTTAAACTTTGCAGCTCAATTTCTTGAGGCATCACTTCAAAGTCACTTTTCATCATTTTAGAAATCCCTTTAGGAGTTTGAGAGTGAAAGCTGGCCGCATACTGATTTCTCCTCCCCCTCCCACCACCCTTCAATTGTACGTATCATAGAGTCATAGAAATGTAGGGCTGGGAGAGACCCCGAGAAGTCATGAAGTCCAGCCCCCTGAGCTGAGACAGCACCGAGTAAACCTGGACCATCCCTGACAGGTGTTTGTCCAGCCTGTTCTTAAAAACCTCCAATGACGGGGATTCCACAAGCTCCCTTGGAAGCCTGTTCCCTTATAGTGAGAGAGTTTTTCCTAATATTTAACCTAAATCTCCTTTGCTGCAGACTAAAACCATTACTTCTTGTCCTACCATCAGTAGACATGAAAAACAATTGATCCCTGTCCACCTATTAACAGCCCTTAACATATTTGAAGACTGTGTCTTCAGTCTCTTTTTCTCAAGACTAAACATGCCCAGTTGTTGTTGTTTTTTAACCTTTCCTCATCGGTCAGGTGTTCTAAACCTTTTTTCGTTGTTGTGACGCTCCTCTGGACTCTTTCCAATTTGGCCCCAGCTTCTGTAAAGTGAGGCACCCAGAACTGGACACAGTTCTTCAGCTCAGGCCTCAGCAATGCTGAGTAGAGTCGGACAGTTACTTCCTGTGTCTTGCACATGACACTTCTGTTGATGCGTCCCAGAATGATATTCACATTTTTAGCAGTTGCACCACATTGGTGACTTGTATTCAATTTGTGATCCACTATAACCCCCAGATCCCTTTCAGCAGTACACCACCTGGCCAGTTATTCCCCATTTTGTGTTTTTTTTGCATTTGATTTTTCCTTCCTAAGTGAAGTAGTTAGCACTTAGCTTTATTGAATTTCATCTTGTTGATTTCAGCCCAATTCTCCGGTTTGTTGAGGTCATTTTGAATTCTAATCCTGTCCTCCAAAGTGCTTGCAACCCCTCCCAGCCTGGTGTCATCTGCAAAGGTTATAAGCATACTCTCCATCCACTCTATTATTCAAGTCTTTAATGAAACTATTGAATAGGACCGGACCCAAGACTGACTCCTAAGGGACTCCACTAGCTAAGCCCTTGCAGTCTGACAGCATGCTCTTTGAGTATGGTCTTTCAGTCAGTTGTGCACCTAACTTTATAGTAATTCTGTGTAGACCACATTTCACTAGTTTGTGGTATTGTGTCAAAAGCATTACTAAAATCAAGATATATCACATCTGCTGCTTCCCCCATCCACTAGGCCAGTAACCCATCAAAGAAGGAAATTAGGTAGGTTTGGCGTGATTTATTCTTCACAGATCAATGCAGGCTGTTCCTTATTACCCTATTATCCTCTACATGCTTACAAACTGATTGTTTAATCATCAGTATCTTTCTAGGTATCTTTCTAGGCTAAAGGTAAGACACGCAACAATCCTCTTAACAAACTGGCAGGTTTGTCATGGGGTGCCCATGCTCCAACTTTGCGGACGTCGGCTCTTGCCACTTTGTATTTGGTGGCGGGGTCCTGCACACCAGTTTGGAGTCGATCGTCACACACCAAACTGGTGGATACGCAGTTACATGCCGCCATGTGTATCCTCTCCGGCACCCTGTGTCCGACCCCACTCCCATGGCTCCCAGTTCTGAGCAATATTGCTCCTCCTCAGATCAGACGAGAGGTTCCCACTGGCAAGTTACTGGAGAAACTATGCACCAACTCAAGCCTCCCACTGCACAATGACCTTTTTAAACTACCAGCTGCACGTTTGTCGTCTCGTCGCCCGTTATGGTCTTATCCTCCACGCCAGGATGTTAGGGTGGAAACACTCTGGCGAGAGGAGTATATATCTGTTATAGTCCCCAACCAGTCCCTCATCACCGACCCCGCAATCTGCCTGCCTGGTTTTGACCTGTCCCGTCACCAGTGGTCCCTGCTGACCAGGTTCCGGACCGGGAAAGGTCTGTCTGCAGCCAACCAGTATCACTGGGGTCTTTGGGACAGACCTTTGTGAAGCTGTGGTGCAACACAGATGATGCACGTTGAATGCCTGCTGACTCGGTTCAGCAGTGGCCTAGAAGAACTGCATCATGCCACTGAAGATGCCATCGCTTGGCTAGACGACTATGCACACGCTCAATAAAATCTAGGTATTGAAGGTAGGCTGACTAGTCTATAATTCCCCAGGTCCTCTTTGTACCCCTTTTAAAGACATGGACACAATTGACCACTGTTCTCTCTTTATAACCGCCCTTAACATATGTGAAGACTGTTATTAGGTCCCCGCTCAGTCTTCTTTTCTCAAAAATATCCATTTTCCCAAAAAGTCAAGTTTTCTAAACCATTGATCATTTTTGTTGCTCTCTCTGGACTTTCTCCAGTTTGTCCGCATCTTTCTTAAAGTGTGAGACCCAGAGCTGGATGCAGTGCTCCAGCTGAGGCCTCGACAGTGACGAGTAGAGCAGGACAGTGTCATACATACGATCCTCCTGTTAATACGCCCCAGAATATTAGCATGTATCACATTGTTGATGGGGGGGGGGCTCTCTCCTGGGAAGCAATGCCTCTGAAAAAGACTCGGATGGCGATTGTGGATAATCAGCATGAGCACCCAGTGCAATACAGTGGCCAAAAGAGCTCATGCAATCCTTGGATGTAGAAACAGGAGAACAGGGAGATTTTATTACCTGTGTAATTGGCACTGGGCCGACCACTGCTGAAATACTGTGACTAGTTCTGGTGTCCGCAGTTCAAGAATGATGTTGATGATTCAGGGAGGAGCCACAATAATGACCAATAATGACTGAAAGGTTAGAAAATATGCCTTCTAGTGAATCCAAGAGCTCAGCGTGTTTAGCTTAATGAAGAGAAGGTTAAGGGGCGACTAGATCACAGTCGCAGAACAGAAATTTGATAACAGAGGGCTCTCCGATCTAGCAGTCCAATGTATAACAAAATCCAATGGCTGGAAGTTGAAGCTAGAAAAATTCAGACTGGAAACAAGGTGCAGTTTTTTAACAGCAGGGGCAATTAACCACTGGAACAATTGACCAAAGGTATAGCGGATTCTCCACCACTGGCAATTTTAAAATAAAAATTGGATGTTTTCCTAGGCAGTACATGCTCTGTCTCAAACAGGAATAGATAAAGAGCAGCCCTATGGCCTGGCTTAGACAGGAGCACAGACTAGGTAATCACAATAGTCCCTTCTGGCCTCAGAAACCGTGACTCTGCAGCTTGTGTCGCGAGTAATAACATTACCCCCAGCAGCAACGCACTTTCTCACAGTAGAGCAAGAAGAAAGTTGTTGTCCTCATTTTGCTTTCAGAGCCTACAGAGCTGGCAAACGTCTCTTCACGTGGAGCGCCCTGGAGCCCCCGAGGGCGTGCCGGGAGGCGCTCCGCAAAGCCTTTAGCGAATCGCTGCTCACTGACTTGTGTTCGTTATGTAACAGTCCCAAAAAAGTGAGTCCTCCCTCCTCCGCTGCAGCTTACAAACAGCTTGGTTTAATTGAAATAGCAGTGCTAAAAAAATGGAGGGGATTTACCAGCGAGACAAACCAAAGCAAGCAGGACTAGGTCAGTCGACTGTGTTCCTAATCTGATTATCTCATTACTGCTAATCAATTCCCTTTCTAATCATTCATTCCTTAAGCAACATGAGAATTAGCGACGGAGCTGTGAAATCTGTTGTAAGTAACTTGTCAGGCTGCTGCGCAACGTGCATTCAGACAAGCTGCTCTCTGGTCTACGGTGCTGAGCAGCAAGGTGCAGCATCCTAAACAGAGCTTATGAGAGAGGGGTGGGAGTCTTAGAAAGCTTGCCCACAGCTTGGAGATTGCCTTAATGGCCTGGAAAGCACATACTTGGGTGTGAATGAAGTGAGCAAGAAGACAGAAGGGACCATTAAAGCTCAGAGATTAGCTGAAGATCGGGACTAATAGCCAGAGCGAGGGGAATGTGATTTTCTGCACTAACAGGATTCCGCGGCATCCCCTGCTTATAGCTTTTAGGTGTCGAGTCTGCCAGGTGCCAAATGCCTGGTTGTGAGGCTACTTGGCTCCCATTCACTTCAGTGGGAGTTAAGTGAGTTCAGAATCCGACTGCCGGTGCTCAGCACCTCGCAGGACCAGACCACTGGTTTCCATTTTTCTTCATGGAGACCAATGTTTTGAGACGCAGTTGTTTCATAGGAAAAGTAATTGGTGCTACTTCTGTTAACGCCCGAGGGGAAATAGTGGCCCAGATTTCAAACTCCCATGCACTTACTCACTCAGGCAATACACTTTTGTTTCCAGCTCCGTGTGCATATAACTGATGTTGGCTTGCAAGGCCAGATTTGGGGCCTGGGCTGCTTTGTCAGATTTTGAAGAAATCAAGACGTGTTTTACAAGAGAAAAGGCAGCGAACATATGGAAATTAAAAATCCAACTGGGAAAAAGGTTAATGCAGTTTAAATGAGGAGTCAGTTTATACATCACCCTCTGTTTATAGTGCAGCAAGATAAGAGATAATTAATAGCTCTCTTCCTGTGAAGACTGAAGTGAATTCTCACCCTCTGAATTGGCTAAGGCCTCCAAGTGTACAAAGCGGTCAGATCTGAGCTTTTTTGAAAGGGGTTGGTGGTGGATTGACAGCCCTGAGGCCGATGTCCTCCACCAGAACGGGTCCAGTATGCTCCTCGCATACCTGCCCTATCAATGTGCTTCACCCCTGGCCTGAAGGGACCTCCTCCAAGGGCCTCCATTAAAGACAGGTCTTCCCAAGTCAGATGCACACTGAATGCTTCAGCCTGAAAACTTCAGCAATGCTCAAACAAAATCATAAACCCTCAGCTGTTGGCCTGCCTGCTGAGACTGTCAACAAAAGCCAACCATCAGTGAGGGTGGCTCTGTAGAATAGTCCATTGGGAATTAGACTGTGACCATCAAACTCACTTCACATAGGCCACTGCACTTCACAGAGGCCACATCAAAATGGTAACTGCCGTCAGTCACTACTGACCTGTGTCATATTGGAACCTGGAATCTGGACCACTTAATAGTTCTCCAAGCGATCCAGGCTCCAAAACTATATTTCATAAGTTGGTAGACTGGAGTGGATTGGGTTGTCAAGAAATTCAAAGACATTAAAGTTAGCCCCTCTTTCGGATTGGCCCACCCTAATTTTGTCATGTTGCAGGAGCAGGCATCTAAAAGCTCTTCGGGGCAGGAATTAGCTTTTTGTTTTGTTTGTACAGCACCTAGCACAGCGGAGTCCTGGTCTGTGAGTAGGGCTCCTAAGTGCTACAGTGATACAGATAATCTAGTATTTGAAAGCTTGTGCTGTCATTAAGTCGTGTGTGTAAAAAAAGCCAAAAATAGCTGAGAACTTTAAAAATTGGACTTTAGCAAACCATGAATCCCAGGGATGATTGAACCGGGTGAACTGTGGCAGCTGAGATGGTGGATTACCTGGCCGTGCAACCTCCTTCATACAGCCAATTAAATTGTTGCATGCAAATTAGCTGGAGAGTAAAGGTAGGTGATTGGTTGAGTTATCTCTGCTATCACAATGATCTAAGACTCTTGGCATAGCATAAGGACGTGCCTTATTATAGCTAAAAGCCCATGCTGCCACAAAGATGTAATTTGTAAAGACAAAATGGCTGACAGCTCTAAAATTGGACAGCAACAGGCCTTGAATCCCAGTGATGACTGAACCTGGTGATATTCTAAACAAAAAGAGCCCTCAGCCATGCTTGTAGCTGTTTCCATTGTGTCACACTGACTCAACAGACATTCTAGGCTTCAGAGGGACAATCCTGGAATCTTTTATATACATAATAATGAATAATAATAGTAATAAATTAAAGGGGAGCACGAGTTTTCTTAGAGATGGTCCCAAGCCAAAGCCCCAGATTTGAACACCCCCAACCTTTGGAGCATTTGAATTCCAGATCCAAAGTTTGCATTCTCTTAAGTAACAAACCCCATTCTCAGAGCTTCTGGTGAAGATGCTGGTACACAAAGTTGTCAAATTCAAAAGAAATGACACACGGAGGCAAGAGACAGGACTTAGCTGAGCAGTGTCCTTGAATGTTAATGAAAAGGTGCTGACAAGGAGAGCCATTCTTCCTACCTTTTAAAGGTAGCTTGCAATTACTTTTGGCCCGAAGGACTTGAAAAATGTTCCTTACTCCATGAAGTACAAATTCCTAGTCTAAGATCCAGATTTTCATTCCCCTCTTGCCTGTTTTAGAATAGAACTCCCATTGCTGATGATGGGAGACTTGTATAGGAACTGACTACTGATGAAGATCTGCATTGCACATAAGCGATCTGAGATGTACAGTAAAGACCTGGATTTTGCTCAGAACTTGCCCTCAGAAAGGCATAACAGGGAATATGTAAAGTATCCTGTGTAATTCTCTTAAGATTCTGGTAGGCATCTGTGCCTGTTGAGGTTTCCCCATGAGAACCTTGAGTTGGAAGAGCGAATCCATAAGAATATAAGAACAGCCATGCTCGGTCAAACCAAAGGTCCATCTAGCCCAGTATCCTGTCTTCCGACAGTGGCCAATGCCAGGTACCTCAGAGGGAATGAACAGAACAGGTAATCATCAAGTGATCCATCCCCTGGCATCCATTCCCAGTTTCTGGCAACCAGAGGCTACGGACACCATCCCTGCCCATCCTGGCTAATAGCCATTGATGCATCGATCCTCCAGGAACTTATCTAGTTCTTTTTTGAACCATGTTATAGTTTTGGATTCCAGTTCCATCCATTTTCTGCCTTACTGCATCATTGGCTTTGAAGCTTTAATTTTGTCTTGAGTGTTGTAGAAATTTTCAGGTTGTAGCCTTTCTAGCAAACGGCAGTGTTTGTTCAACTTGGGAACAGCTGTCTTCTAGCTTTTCAGGATTAACAACCATTTAATGAAGACAAATCTTGTCGTGAAAAAGGCATTTTAATTTGGAGACGTAACATTTGGAAATGTTTTTGGTTCTTGTGCTGGGGTTTTCTTTTCCAATAGGATAATATGCAAATATGCACAGCGTTAGTTATGCAAAGGTTATAAAAATAAACAGGTTATAAAAATAAAATTGCTACAGACTAAGTGTGTTAGAGGCACAGGATAATTGATCAAATGTAATCCCCAGATGCAAAGCTTTAATTTGTTTTCTATAATGATTTGCATGTGTTTTTCCCCTTTTCAGATTTATGGTTAAGGATCGCCCTTTTTTATTCTGACTGATTTAACAGAGTAAGGATATCTCTGCTTTGTGCCAACTGATGGCTGCACTGGCAACTCACAGGCATCCCACAGGCTGCCTCTAAGCCCCACTGGGAACTCTGGGCCTGATCCAAAGCCTGCTGAAGTCAGTGGGGAATCTTTCCACTGTCTTCAGTGGGCATTGGATTAAGCCTTTAAGTGTCTTATGGTACGTCTACACTATCCCCCGGATCGGCGGGTAGTGATCAATCTATCGGGGATCGGTTAATCACGTCTAGTGTAGACGCGATAAACACGATAAATCGATCCCCGATCGCTCTGCCGTCAATGCCAGAACTCCACCGCAGTGAGAGGCGGAAGTGGAGTTGATGGGGGAGCAGCGGCGGTCAACTCGCCGTCATCCTCACAGCCAGGTAAATCGACCTAAAATACTCCAACTTCAGCTACGCTATTCACATAGCTGAAGTTGTGTATCTTAGGTCGACACCCCCCTCCCTCCAATGTAGACCTAGCCTTAGGAGCGTCTAAGGAGCCTATCATGGCAGGGGCGGCTCTACGAATTCTGCTGCCCCAAGCAGGGCGGCGCGCCGCGCCGCTCGCGCTGCCGGGCGCCGATCCCGTGCCTCCGCGGGACCTCCCGCAGATGTGCCGCTGGTCCCGCGCCTACGGTGGAGCTTCCGCAGGCATGCCTGCGGGAGGTTCACATAAGCCGCGGGACCAGCGCACCCGCCGCAGTCATGCCTGCGGGAGGTCCAGTCGTCCCGTGGCTCCATTGGACTTCCTGCAGGCATGACTGTGGAAGGTCCGCCGGACCCGCCTGCCGCCCTCCAGTTAAAATGCCGCCCCACGCGTGCGCTTGGCGCGCTGGGGTCTGGAGCTGGCCCTGTATCATGGGTAAGTTTACACTGTGTTTGTAAAACGTGCAGCAGCGAGTCTCGGAGCCTAGGTCTGCAGACATGGTTTCGCACAGCAGTGCTAAAAACAACCATGTAGTCATTGCGACTCGGGCTTGAGCGACGGTTCTGAAGCCCACCCCCGTCTCTGGGTTTCAGAGCCCAAGCTCCATGAAGAGTTGCAACACCTCCATAGCTGTTTTTAGCACCGTAGCGCGAGCCCCATGAGCGGAGTTGGTAGATCTGGGCTCTGAGTTTAAAACACAGCGGCGACATACCCTGGTGTCTAGAGAACTTGGTATGTAGAGATGGGAGCATGAAGCTGTGGAGGGTGCAGGTTGGGAGACAGGGCTTTCAAGCTGATGGATCTAATTGAGGCTTGTATTCAAGGAGATTTATGAATGAAGGCTGTCTTGCAGAACATCAGCTGTGATGTCTTCTTTACTAGCCAGTAAATATTTGGCCTTCATACAGGCTGAGCACCAGGTGACAGTGAAATCCACCCCCAACTGCAGAGCTGGGGGAGAGACGTTCGTTAGTCTTTCTGCTGTTCTGCTCTGTGGGCTGGAATACCAGCCTGCACTGGGGTTACGAGAACCAGATCCTGAAGTCTTTGCTTACGCAGAACTCTCACTGTAGCCAGTCGGGGTTTAACAGGAATAAGGACTGTAGGATCAGACCCAAGGTCAGCCGCCCCGCTCTTGTTATTGGAAGAGGCGTCTGTAACAGCAGTTCCTGGAAATGTTTTCCATTTATATAAACTGATGGGTATGTCACTTCATGGTGCAATACAAATATTTAACTTATGGAAAAAAGAAAGATTGTGATGTTGGCTGGGAATCTATGCTCGTGCAGCCATAAAGCTCAGGTATTTCGATCTTCCGTTGGATCTGAATGCTGCTTTTCTAAGCCCACTTAGAGGTTTCTGGGAAGAGATTCATATGAAAGATGATATAGTTTCTCACTCTGAAAGGTGATGAAATTTCTAGCCTGGCCATTTATATGCCATAGGAAGCAATTCATATTTAGTAGGGGCTAGTAGAAACATTCCTTAAGGATGACACTTTTATCAGCATACAAGAAATCAATCTATATATTAGGTAGGCTATAACCCTACTAAAATGCCCTACACTTGGGTAACCAATTGTTATCGCTCTCGTCGTAAGGTGGATGGCCCCTTGAAGGAGAATCAGGGTCCAATCTATTTGTGATGGGCTGCTTTAAGGAGAAAAAGCCAACTTGGCCCACTTGCAAATAATTAACTGCTGAGGTGGCTGGCTGGCAGCTAATTGACTGGCGAGTGGCTGGACCTGATAGAAGGCTACCACTGCTCTGTTGGAGGGCTGTGCTCCAAAAGAGAGGAGGTTTCTAAGGAGAGGCGCTCCCAGAGGAGCTAGCAGAAAGAGGGTGTCCATGTGCTGACCTGTCCCACCCAACAGGGGAAAGGAGAGAGTAAAATGGAGCCATCTGGGGAGAAGCTGACTGAGGGTTATAGCTGGCCTGAAGCATAATCCAGCTCCAGGAGGAGGGCGGGGGCGTCCCGAACCTGGGGAGGAGGCTCGTTGGCCTTAGCCCCAGGGTCAGAAGATGGAACGATGGTTTTGTGTTCCCTCAGCTGAGCCTGGGGCTAGCTGGCTCAGGTCAATTAATGAGCCCAGCTGAGCTGCAGCAGAATCGCCTGATTGGCCAGCCCATCCCATTGGCTGCAAGGAACCAACAGGCCTGCTTTAAGCTCAGCAGCAGTGGCAGGTCGCCAGCTACTCAATGCATATATCTGCAGCTGCGATGTCTCCTGTATCTGCCTTGTTCCAGACTTGCTCCTATCTCACTCCAATCTGCTCCAGCTCTGGTTCTTGGCTTGTCTTCTGCTTCCTGTTCTGGCTCTAACCATTTTTTAGGCCAGGCTCCAACTCTAAGCACTAGGTCAGACTACCCACATCCCAGTCCCCGACAAAGGGCTGAATTTAAGTCGCTAATACTGAGATAATAAATGAGACCCACACAAAGGGGTAGCTTATTCTCAGGAGCCAGGTCTGAGTCAATGATTGCAGGCACCAAGAGGGAGCTGAGAGCTGCCTAGCTGCAGGGCCATGCAGGACCACCAACGGGCATGCTGGAGGCTGGTGCCTGATCATAGGACCCTTCTGTCCTGAAAATCTATTCATTAGAATGATGTTGACTAAAGGCTTAGTCCAGCGTTTTCAGGGACAACTAGTGATTTTGCATGTCTCTGTTTTTGTGTGTCTGGCATGACGATTTAGCAAGGCCCGCTTTCTCCGAAAGCGCCTGAGCACCCTTGAGTAGCCTCCCCGAGGTAGTGCGGATGGGCTGGCTGGGGGACGCTGACCCCCCAGCCCCGCCCCCTCTGCCCGAGGCCCTGCCCCTTCTGGTGGCCCAGTGCCAGGCCCCCGTACCGGTAAGTCTTCTATGTTACTCCAAATCCCACCCCAAATCTCTAGCCACTCCTGAAAATGTTGGCCTTGTCAGCCTGAATCAGAAGGGTGTAAACTGCATGCTTCAGCTTGCTCAATAGATAGGGCTGCTTTTAGGTAACTGAGGTGGAAGAATTCTCCCATAGGGACGTATCACAATGACATGGAAAGAACAGGGTGGCCTGAACATAGGAATGGGGGAACATGAATCTCTGAGTCCTATACCTCCTGTCTGCCCGACTCTCTTTATTCACGCGTATCTCCACAGCAGCGGTGCCTTCCTGCTGTAACATTAGACCAGAGCAGGGGTGGTCAAACTCACTGGCCCTCCGAGCCCCATATGACAATCTTCAGACTTTCGAGAGCCGGGGCGCACCTGCCGGGAGCTGTGGGTTGGGGCGTCAGCCCTGCTCCTGCTGAAGCCCCAAGCTCTGGCAGGTGCGCCCCGCAGGGCTGAAGCCCCAAGACCCCCTCCCTGCTGGACAGAAGCCTCAAGACCCCACTTCACGCTAGGTAGACGCCCCTACCACCCCAGCCCGCTGCAAGGCAGAGGTCCTGAGCTTTCCCCCCACCCCCAGTCTGGTAGGTGGAGAGCAGGGGCACATGGGGGGCTCTGTGAGCCATGCTTTAATGGTAACAGAGCTGCATGCTCAGAAATACCCTCCTGCATTTCGCCCCATTCTCAGTCTTGATTTCTCCCGTTACAACAGAAGCCACTAAGACAAACTGAAAAGAGCAGGATTGGATAATCTGATGACTACTAATGTCCATTGGCAACTGTGTGTGTTAGGGAAATGGCCTGAGGCTGATCAGCTCCCCATGCATTCGGGTTGGGCATCTAACTCCCACTGATTTAAATGGGGGTGAGGCTGCTAAATGCCTTTGTGCATTCCACCCACAGGGCCTCAGCTGATTGTCTGCAGCATCCGGAAGGAATTCTTCACCCCAGTGCACCTCCCCAACACCATCGCTGTGATAGACAGGGTGCACTATATATCTCTTTTTCTGAGCCCTAGCTGGAGGCAGAGTGCAGGAGTAGAGGGGTCTGTGCTCTGATTCAGTGTGACAGCTCCTTTGTACCTAACACATAGACCATACCTGCCGTAAGCACGTATTTCAAATTCGGTTGGTTGGTTTGGGTGGCGCATCTATATAAAGAAACCATCAAGATCAAAGCAACTTGAGCTTTTCCTCCACGGTCCTTTGCTTGGCCCGTTGTTTGCGCAGCCCCTGTGAGAATTTAGAGGTGTGCCTGCAATCACCCCTTTTGGTAAAAACACCGAGGAGTCCTTGTGGCACCTTAGAGACTAACAAATGTATTTGGGCATAAGCTTTCGTGGGCTAAAACCCACCTCAGCAGATGCATGGAGTGGAAAATACAGAGGCAGGTATAAATACACAGCACATGAAAAGATGGGAGTTGTCTTACCAAGTGCGAGGTCAGTGCTAATGAGCCAATTCAATTAAGATGGAAGTGGGCTATTCTCAAAGGTTGACAAGAAGAAGTGAATACCCAGGGAGGAAAAATCACTTTTGTAGTGCTAATGAGGCCAATGTAATCAAGGTGTAATCTTGTCAACTGTTGAGAATAGCCCACTTCCACCTTAAATGAATTGGCTCCTTAGCACTGACCCCCCACTTGGTAAGGGGGGGTCTCTTCATGTGTCAGTTTAATAATGCCTGCAGCTGTAATTTTCACTCCATGTATCTGATGAAGTGGGTTTTAGCCCACAAAAGCTTATGCCCAAATAAATTCGTTAGCCTCTAAGGTGCCAGAAGGACTCCTCGTTGTTTTTGATGATACGGACTAACACGGCTACCGCTCTGACCCCTTTTTGTGTGCATGAGAAAGCCTGGCTCTGAAGTGTTGTGTGTGTCCTTAGAATAGGAACAAGACAGACATTGAAAAATCAGCCCTACTCTCAATAATGCCGTTGCTAACGCTCTCCGGAGTAAGGCACTGCATCTCTATGCCAGGCTGGCTTTGCCAGTACATCATGGCACACAAAAATTCTTTCCCAGGTGTCCAGCTGGCCCACATGCTCAGGGTGTAACTGATCGCCGTATTTGGGTTTGGGAAGGCATTTTCCCCTGGGTCAGATTGACAGGAACTCTGCGGGGGAGGGTCCTCCTTCCTCGGCAGCATGTGGCACAGGTCACTTGCAGGTTTAAACTAGTGTAAATGGTGGATTCTCTGTAACTTGAAGTCTTTAAACCATGATTTGAGGACTTCAGTAACTCAGCCAGAGATTAGGGGTCTGTTACAGGAGTAGGTGGGCGAGGTTCTGTGGCCTGCAATATGCAGGAGGTCAGACTAGATGATCATGATGGTCCCTTCTGCTTTAAAGTCTGAGTCTAACTCCACCCTGCATTGCTAAGAGGCAGTAACTTGCATTGTAGATACAGAAGAGCAAGTCAGCTGAGCTTTCAGTGGAGAGTTCGGCTATTCATTCTGTGGGGAGCCAGGACTCCCAAGTTCTGTTCAGAGCTCCACCATTAACTTGTCGTGCCCGTTTGGCATACGCTAGATTTTTCAGACATAAGAACCTAATGTTGGAAATCTGGATAAACTGCCTGATTTTCAGACTGTGACTCCCAGCGAGATTAATGGGAGCTGGTTGGTAGATGCTCAGAGCTTTTGAAAATGACCCGGGAAGGTGATTGGGTGAGAGATGAGGAGCCTAACTTGGGGTAACTTTTTTTTTTCTTCCCAAATATTTGCTTTTAGCTTCGACATCTCTTTGCTTCAATTCACCCATTTCTAAATTAGGTACAAACACTGACCTTGCGAGAATGTTTTAAAGCTTAATTCATTAAAAATGACCTGCAATGGTGGGGAAAATACCATTTTTTTTTATCTTTGCTCTGATGTATAAAGAAAGTGTGAAAGACAGTTGATTTCTCCACTTGTTTCGTAGCAGTTCAGGTCTTGTCTACCCTGCTTTTCTTGGAAGACTCTATTGATGATAGGGAAACTCATGGAATCCTAATGTGTAAAAAGTATCCACTGAAAACAGGATGGGCGTGGGGCACTAATCTGTTGACAGCTATCTGGCTTTGTTTCTTTCTCTTAATACATATTTAACTCAAATGCCTGAAAGACAGTTGGGAGAAAAGATCTCTTTGTTAAAGAGTCAACACCCTCTCCATGAAGGGACCTGCAACTCTCCTGCTTCGGTTCTCTGGTCTTGCACAGAGACCACCATTAGAGTAAAAAACAGGGAAGAGAAAATGTGAAGTTCTTGATATTACTCAGATGAAAAATAAAATCAAGCTATCTTTATGCATTATAAAGAAGCAAAAGTCTTCTCTTTCTTTTCCTTTGCAGAGTTTGTAAAGTGTCTTGGGAACTTCTGATGAAAGCTGTTGCAGAGATGCAAATCAAAACCATTTTTTATTAGTAAGTGTTGCTTACACCCAGTGGAAAAAATCAGTGTCTGGCTAAATTGAGGGGAAGCATGATAATGCACTGTCTAAGAAAGCATCCTATAATTAAGATGAGTCTGGGAATCCTTTCTGCTTGCTCTAAGTGGCTGAGTTAATTTCCCACAGAATGTGGATGTCAGAGGTGGCTTGGAAGAAGAAATAATTAGCTCTTCGCAGCATGAAGATGCTAATTATTAGTGGAAGCAAAGCACTGTAGTAGCTAGTACCTTACATACTCTAATGCCTTTCTTGTTTTCCTGTGGCAGATCACTTTCCCTGCCGCGTCCCTCTATTGCCTGTAGCACCAGGGTGACGCAAGCCAACGCGACAGGCGAAAGCACACGAAGGGAATGTGAGGCCAAGCAGAGTTGAAATGCAAACTTCTGGACTGATGTATTTGCTTTGCATCAGAGTTGGTGCCGATGAGATCAAAAGAATGATGAGACGAAGGCAGGGCAGGGGAGGTCGGCAGCCACTAGCCTTTACGCTGCATCCAGGAACACTGGAAACAATAGTGAAAATAGAACAGGAGTACTTGTGGCACCTTAGAGACTAACAAATTTATTTCAGCATAAGCTTTCTAAGCTCACTTCTTCAGATGCATAGAATGGAACACACAGACAGAAGATATTTATACATACATATAGTGAAAATGGAAGTGAAGGATTTGAATTTTGCTATTCTCGTAGCTGAAGTTGCGTATCTTAGATTGACACCCCACCCACCCCCAGAGTAGACCAGGCCTTAGAAACAAAGGCACAACGGACAAAGGCATAACAAGATCCAATGGCTGCAAGTTGGCGTTCGAACATTTTAAATAAGATGCAACTTTTTAACAGTGAGAGTAGTGTCACGTCACTGGTATAGGCCAGAGTAGTTAATCATTGGAACAGATTATATGGGGATGTGGTAAATTCTCCATCTCATGGAGCATTTAAATTATTACTTATTTGTTTTACTCTAGCACCTAGAAGCCCCAGTCGTGGAACAAAACCCCATTGTGCTAGGCCCTGTGTCAACAGTTGATGTCTTTCTACAAGTTATCGGGACTCATAAACTTTAAAGCCAGAAGGGACCATCATGATCATCTAGTCTGACCTCCTGCATGCTGCAGGCCACAGAATCTCACCCCACCCACTCCTGTAATAGGCCCATAACCTCTGGCTGAGTTACTGAAGTCCTCAAATCTTTCAAGACTTCAGGTTACAGAGAATCCACCATTTACTCTAGTTCAAACCAGCAAGTGACCCATGCCTCACGTTGCAGAGGAAAGTGAAAAACTCCCAGGGTCTCTGCCAGTGTGACCTGGAGGAAAATTCCTTTCCAATCCCAAATATGGCGTTCCATTAAACCCTGAGCATATGGGCAAGACCCACCAGCCAGACACCTTGGAAAGAATGGTCTCTAGTATCTCAGAGCCCTGCCCATCTTATGTCTCATCTCCAACTGTTGGCGATATTTGGTAATAGCAGTCATGGATGGGCCATTTGCCATTGTAGGCAACTCTGTCATTCCAACCCCTCCATACATTTATCAAGATCAGTCTTAAAACAAGTTCGATTTTCTGCCCCCGCTACTCCCATTGGAAGGCTGTTCCAGAATTTCACTCTGATGGTTAGAAACCTTTATCTAGTTTCAAACCTAAACTTATCAATGGCCAATTTTTATCCATTTGTTCTTGTGCCAAAATTGGCCCTTAACTTAAATAACTCCTCTCCTTCCCTGGTGCTTATCTGTCTGATGTATTTATAGTGTGTATTTACATAGTCGGAAGGAACGTTTCCCTCCCCTACAGGAATCACTAGATGAAATTCCCTGACCACTGTTTTGCCCGGGGTCAGACAAGATGATCGTAGTGGTTTCATTTGACCTTCAAGCTATGAAAGAGTTTTGTCAGCACGAATTTAATAGGGTCACGTTATTCATGAAAGGTGAAGCCATGGCTGACTGATGCAAAATCCTCCGGCAACTGCTGATAAAACCTTTGCATCTCCCCAGCATGAATTGTATATGTGCCACACAGGGGTGGCTCCAGGCAGCAGCACGCCAAGCGCGTGCCTGGGGTGGCAAGCCAAAGGGGGCGCTCTGCTGGTCGCCGTGAGGGCGGCAGGCAGGTTGCCTTCGGCAGCATGCCTGCGGAGGGTCAGCTGTTCCAGCGGCTTCGGCGGACCTCCCGCAGGCTGCCGCCGAATTCGCGGGACCGGGGACCTCCCACAGGCAAGCCGCCGAAGGCAGCCTGCCTGCCGTGCTTGGGGCGGCAAAATACCTAGAGCCACCCCTGGTGCCACATGTGTGGCAGGAAAAAAACCCAACAATTTTAGTGGTAAACCTTGTTTAGCAACATTTGATTAACACATAAGTAGAGTAATGAAAATAAGAAGGTTCTGTCACCTCTTTGTATATATTGGCTCCCAAATGGCCTGATCCAGAGCTCATTGAAGTCAAAAGGTGTCTCCCCATTGACTTTAGTGGGCTTTGGGGCAAATATTATCACAAGTCCACCTGGACAGACTTTGGAGGAAGAGAGAAGAGATTTTAAAACCTCTAGAAATTGCCTAAAACAACTTTTCCATGCATAACAATGTTATGGATCTGCAGTCCAGCATCTTCAAGATCTCGCCGGATAAAAGCCCTGTGCTGTGTATCCCATAGGAGAGATCAGAAATCTTTCCAAAGGGTCTTAGCACCAGTTCCTAGCCCTGACAGCTTATGAACTGTCACTGGTGCAGAACTGAACAAAATGCTGCAGTCCTCAGATCACTGTATTCTTGGGCAAAATTCTTTCTTGGGGAAAGAAGGAAACATTTTTTTCTGACAGGCTGTTTACATAAATTATATGGCCAGAAGAGACCATTGTGATCATCTAGTCTGACCTCATGTACCGCATAGGCCATAGGACTTCCCTGTATTAATTCCTATTTGAACTAGAGCATATCTTTTTTCGAAAAACATCTAGTCTTGATTTTAAAATGTCCAGTGGTGGAGAATCCACCACAACTCTAGGTAAGCTTCCTTAACTGTTCAAAGTGTGCACCTTATTTCTAGTCTGAATTTGTCTAGCTTCAACTCCAGCCATTGGATTTGTTTTACAAAAGCTTAATGTGCATTAGAAGCTGCTCAGAGGTTTGGAATGACAGAAGCAGTCCCAAGGGAGATGGGTTTGTGGACAGAGTACAAGTGAGGTGGTCAGATGTGTGATGATGCAAGCTATAAGATGGATATCCATTATAGCTATATCTTGTCTCTGTATAGCTCTACATCTGTTTACTGAAGCATGTAGGCATCAGTTCTTTCTATGCCTTGCATTTCAAACAAGAACAAATGAACTGTAATGTAAGTATTAGATGTAGACATTTAAATTACGCTCAGAACAAAAATGTTCTCCTTTAGGAAGCCATCCAGTACTGTCATCTTGTATTTTATATTTTATTCCATCTTGGTCCAGAGCAGGGGTAGGCAACCTATGGCATGCGTGACAAAGGCAGCACGCGAGCTGATTTTCAGTGGCACTCACACTGCCCGAGTCCTGGCCACAGGTCCATGGGGCTCTGCATTTTAATTTAATTTTAACTGAAGCTTCTTAAACATTTTAAAAACCTTATTTACTTTACATACAACAATAGTTTAGTTATATATTATAGACTTAGAGAGAGACCTTCTAAAAATGTTAAAATGTATTACTGGCACGCGAAACCTTAAATTAGAGTGAATAAATGAAGACTTGGCACAGCACCTCTGAAAGGTTGCCAACCCCCGGTCCAGAGTTTCAGATAATATGTCCTGTGGTTGTGAATACATTGTAAGTACCTAGGTTGATAAGCCCAGAGTTCTAGATGTTGAGTGATCCTGTTGTGAAACCAACAATCCTGATGTCTTTAACTTTGGCCCTATTGGTCACAACTTCATGGGAATTAAATATGAGCCTCTGAGAACTGAGATTTGTAGCTCATGTTAAAAGTTGGAAAATTATATTTTAATGAATCTAAAAGCGGAGGTTACAAGAAGAAGATAGTCTCAGTTGTTTTCTTTACAATCTCCAATAATCTCACTTCAAAGCTGCATTCGAAAATTTCCATTTACCCCAGTAAAAACAAAGATAAAGCTTTGATTATAACTTCCAAAGGGAGTTGAGGTAGCTTTTCGGCTTTCTGGTTGTTCAAAGCATTGTTGTTTGCTCTCTCCTTATTGATCTGAGGTATCAAAGGCGTTGATGCAGTCTTGGCAAATCGATTGTGGAGTTAGGCTCTTGGGTAGCATGAGTGAAAACGTTTGGCCTGTTTCACATCAATAATATTTACTGAAGAAATATGCCTTGACAGTGGTTTTCTGAGTTCCTTTTACTATTGGAAACATGTTTTACTAAGCGCTTTTTTTCTTTACATCCAGTTCCAGCCTCTGGGACATTGGACTTAACCACAGCCTTTTCCTAGTCTTTGGGGAATTGTTCTATGCCACATCATGGGTGACTCTTGAACAGAATTGCTAGAGGGAAATGGCTGCAGTATCTATCTATCTATCTATCTATCTATCTATGTAGTAGTAGTATTTGCATTCTGTATGGAATTCTAATATATTTTTTCATTCAAAATCAGAACAAAATGTGAACGTTTTGAAATTTCCAGGGAAACAAAAATTCCAAAAAAGTTCAGTTCAGGATCTTCGAGATATCTTCTTTCAATAGTGTCAAAACATTTACTTTAATTTAGTTTTGATATTTATATTAAAAATTAAATATAACATCTATAAATTAAATGGTATAATAAACAGTATATAACATACTAAAAACAATATTTTAATATAATCTATGTCAAAACAAATTGTGTTGAATTTATCACATCAAAATGAAACATTTCCATATTGAAATGAAAGTCTATCAAAATTTTGTTGAAATCAACTTATTCCCACTAAACGTTTCAGTTTCGATGAAACTGCAGTAGCAATAACGAAGTCCTAAATGGACTTCATGGAGTGTCTTGTATGACTCTGTTTTGGGGGTTTAAAAAAATCTGCTGGGGTATAATTTACTCCTTCCACCCAACAGATCCACTGCATCAACCATAATTTTGCACCTATGTGAGTGACAGTTTCAGTGGCATGAAGAATGGGGGAGTTAGAAAGGAACAGAAACAGTTGCATCTTGTGCACAGGTTGGTGTGTTCAGATCAGGTACTATAATTTGGAGGGGGAGCAAGAGATTTAATCTGAGAATCTCTAGTGTTTCCATCTATAAAATGCATCACTCACTATTAACCCAGATTTGTCTCAGTCCTATGCAGATGTGGCCTGTGTCTCCCTATCAGTTCCAGAAAATGTTTGATACCACACATGCTGTATCTTGAAACTGAGGTTATTGAAAACTGCGTGTTTAAAGAAAATAATCCCAAATTATTTCACTCTTTCCTCTCCATTTGTCAGAGTTAAATCCCTCATTCTGGGTCTTCGGCACATATTTTTAAAATCCCTTTTTGGTTTGCATCTAAGATCAAGTGTAGTATTGTGAGCCAACCTCCATTTAAAGTAGTATATAGTACACTAACATGGGGGTAGTCTCAGGGATCTAAACAGTCTTTTCCAGCTCTAACTTCGGTAATCCTCTGATCCAGGTTTGGGATTTGATTGAGAGAGTTGGAAAACTGGATAGAGCTGGTTGTTCGCAGGGTAGCCATGAATCATGCCCTGCACAGGGTTTCTCTGCGTACAGCGCAGACAGAGCAGTCTCTGACTGTTGTAATATGATCATCTCTTTCTCTTCTCTTTCTGTAGGTTGTGGAAGGATGTGGGACAACATAACCTGCTGGCCCTCAGCAGCAGTGGGAGAAGTTGTGGTGATTCCATGCCCCTTATATTTTATCTTCTTCTCCAGTTCTCTGGGTAAGTGAAACTAGACAGTTTGTTTATTATAAATGTCACTTGGTATTTTCTAACTTGATTCTCTCCGCCTTCCTTCTGGTGAATGGTGATCACGCTATTGTGTGAAAATTAAAGTTGATGACTTTTCAGAGGTAATGGACATGTGCTACTCCCCATTGACTTCAACTGGAGTTGTGGGTGCTCAGCCTGTCTGAAAATGAGACACTGTAGCCAGTCGAGGGCTGTAATGCTCTAATCTAAGAAAGGTTATTGGTAACTGGGTGGAATTTAATAGCCAAGGACACACAGGAGGTCAGGCTAGGTGACCTCGTGGTCCCTTCTGGCCTTAAACTCTATGATGCTTTATCAGTTAGAAATAGGTAAGTAGCTGAGTAACGAACCTACTTGACTACACCCTTGTATCTATCTCCTCACTGGTAGGCCCAAATCCCCAGCCTACTGACATGGATTCACAGTTATTATTTTCCATTGTTTCTTTACATTACAGTAGAGACCAGAGACACCAGTCACAGTTGGCACCCCATTTTGCTAGGTCCTATATAAAACATACGAAGACAGAGTCCCTGCACCTTTCGCTCCATGAGTGGGATTATCTCTGAATGTTGGCCTAACTCTGCTCCCACTGAAGTCAATGGAAGTTTAGCCAGTGACTTCAATGAGGACAGAGTTGGGCCAATGCTGTTCACTTTGAAAATCCCACTCTAAGAAGTTGCATACAAAGTAGAAAAATGTTTTTTTTCCCCTTGGAAAAGTTTGTCAAAAATGGAAAAAAAATAGTTTCTTTCTAAATTTCCCACAAAAAATGTTGAGGGTTTTTTGGTTGGTTTGTTTTTGTTTTTGTTTGGAGGGGGGTTGGTGGGGGGGGGGGGGTAAAGTGAAAATTTCAAGACCAAAAAATTCCATCCAAAAACTGAACAACTTCAATTCAGAAACGTTGCTGTAGTACTTAATGGGAGTTGTAGCTTAGGTACCTCATGCTCCCATTATCCTCTTGAGACCAAGGTCCCTGATCAGACTTCATCTCCCATGATGCTCCACAATCTTCTCTCATGGAGGGTGAGGCAGTGCATCATGTGAGTCCTTGGCAATAATGCATCATGGGAGATGTGGTCCAGCCAAGGAGCCTGGCCCAGAGAAGAGATGGGGGACATGAGACAGTTGAATTACAACTTCCAGAAAACACTTCAGCAGCATATTCAAATCAAAATATTTCTAGTTTTGAAAGAAATATTTGGGCTTTAAGCATTTGGGTTTTTTACTAAAATCTTAATTCTCCACAGAAATCAGATGCCTTTCATGAAACTTGTGTTTAATTGAAAACCCAGCTTTCCATTGAAAAGCCCCTTTTCTGGAAAATTTTGAACCAGCCTGTGACAGAGTGGGAGTAGCTTACGGCTGACTCACGACTGTGTACTTTGTATGCATGCCCACCTGGGCCAAATAGGGAGATAATTGATTAGGTCTGGGTGATTAACTGATTAACAAGCTTCAGAGTAGCAGCCGTGTTAGTCTGTATCCGCAAAAAGAACTGGAGTACTTGTGGCACCTTAGAGACTAACAAATTTATGCTCAAATAAATTTGTTAGTCTCTAAGGTGCCACTTTCTCCTATTCTTTTTTTGTGGTTAACAAACGTATTCAGCTCATCAGCTGGGGATTGTTAATTGGAAGACAGAGAGGCTGGAAGGAAGGGCAAAGAAGACCAGACTCTCAGGGAAGTGAGACCTCCCTTCCCCTTTACCTCCCTACCCTGTGCCTAACGGGTACGTTGAAGCTTATGGAAAGCCTTACGGTGATGGGACATGAAGCTTCATAAGACATGATAAATAAAGTACACTGTGGTGAACGTACATAAGAAAGCATGAGGGCTACCTGCAAAGAGGAATCCAGTGTATAGGAGCCCATCCTGTGACAAAGCCCTGACACAAAGGTTCAATAATGGACTAGAGGGGATGCGTACCTTGAAATACACACAAGTTGGATACATACTTGCAATCCCCCCTCTCCCCAATCATTGTAAACAAATGAAGTAAGTGCCAGCTGTCCCAGCTGCCCCTCAGGCAGTTAACAGCCTGATTTCTCAGAGACACTGGGTACATCTACAATATGAAATTAATTCAAACTTATTTTATTCAAATTTTCAGAAGCGATTTTATACATTCGTTGTTGTATGTCCCCACTAAAGCGCGTGAATTCGGCGGAGTGCGTCTACAGTACCGAGGCTAACGGTGAATGTCGGAGTGGTGCACTGTGTTAGCTCAAGTATCAGAGGGGTAGCCGTGTTAGTCTGGTTCTGTAGAAGCAGCAAAGAATCCTGTGGCACCTTATAGACTAACAGACGTTTTGCAGCATGAGCTTTCGTGGGTGAATACCCACTTCTTCGGATGCAAGTAGTGGAAATGTGTTAGCTCAGTTCCCGGAGTATCTGACGCCCATTGGAATTGTGGGTTAAGCTCCCAGTGCATGATGGGGCAAAAACATTCTCACGGGTGTTTCGGGGTGTGTACCGTCACTCGCTCCTCCCTCCGTGAAAGCTACGGCAGATGCCATACTACCAGCAGACGGTGCAGCACGGTGCACCACCTGTCTCCTGGTACTATGAATCCACCTTGGATGTCCTCTCGTCTTTCTATCTACTCTTTCATCTAACCATTTCCCGCCTTTTTTTGGCTACCATGAAGCTTCTGCCATTTTTTCCATGTTGTCTGTCCTGGGCTCCCGTAGAAGCTACAGAAGGCAACAAATCCCCGCTGGGTTTTTTTGGCTATCATGAACAGAGCCGCACAGCTTCCGCCGCAAACTCTGCTCACATTTCCGTCACAAACTCTGCTCTCCCGCTCTTGCAGCTCTAACGAGTTTCCCGACTCTGTGAAAGCTACAAAAGACAACCATTTCCCGCCTTTTATTGACCATCTTGAACCGAACAGCTCATTTCCCGCCCTTTTTCCAGGATTACCCGTGCAGGCGCCATAGCGTGGCAATCATGGAGCCCGCTCAGATCTCCGCTGCAGTTTTGACCATTGTAAATACCTCACGTATTATCCAGCACTATGTGCAGTACCTTCAAAACCGGGCGAGGAAACGACGACAGCGCAGTTACTATACTGATGAGGACATGGACACAGATGTTCCTAGAAGCACGGCATGTGGTGGTTGGGAGATCATGGTGGCATTGGGCCTGGTTCCTGCCGTGGAATGCCGATTCTGGGCCCGGGAAACAAGCACAGACTGGTGGGACCGCATAGTGTTGCAGGTCTGGGATGATTCCGAATGGCTGCGAAACTTTCTTATGCATGGGGCCACCGTCATGGAACTTTGTGACTTGCTGTCCCCTGCCCTGAAGCGCAAGGGCACCAGAATGAGAGCAGCCCTCACCGTTGAGAAGCGAGTGGCCATAGCACTGTGGAAGCTTGCAACGCCCGACAGTGTGGGGAATCGGTTTGGAGTGGACAAATCTACCGTGGGGGGCTGCAGTGCTGCAAGTAGCCCATGCAATCACTGACCAGCTGCTATCAAGGGTAGTGACTCTGGGAAATGTGCAGACCATTGTGGATGGCTTTAATGCGCTGGGGTTCCCTAACTGCGGCGGGGCAATAGATGGAACCCATATCCCTATCTTGGCCTCAGCACACCGGGGCGGCCAGTACATAAACCCCAAGGGGTACTTTTCCATGGTGCTGCAAGCGCTGGTGGAGCACAAGGGACATTTCACCGACATCAACGTGGGATGGCCGGGAAAGGTGAATCATGCTTGCATCTTCAGGAACTCTGGTCTGTTTGAAGAGCTGCAGGAAGGGACTTGCTTCCCAGGCCAGAAAATTACTGTTGGGGATGTGGAAACACCTATAGTTATCTCGGGGACCCAGCCTACCCCTTAATGCCATGGCTCATGAAGCCATACACAGGAACCCTGGAGAGTTGTA
Source organism: Mauremys mutica (assembly GCF_020497125.1). Classification (NCBI taxonomy): domain Eukaryota; kingdom Metazoa; phylum Chordata; order Testudines; family Geoemydidae; genus Mauremys; species Mauremys mutica. The sequence continues at coordinate 287,167,873 of NC_059073.1, forward strand.
AGGAGCAGTTCAGCTATAGGCTGAGCAAGTGCAGAATGGTGGTAGAATGTGCTTTTGGACGTTTGAAAGGGCACTGGCCCAATTTACTGACTCGGTTAGATCTCAGCACAACCAATCTTCCAATTGTAATTGCTGCTTCTTGTGTGCTCCACAATATCTGTGAGAGTAAGGGGGAGACTTTTATGGCGGGGTGGGAGGTTGAGGCCACTCGCCTGGCAGCCAATTTCGCACAGCCAGACAACAAGGCGATTAGAGAGTGCAGCAGGGCGCGCTGCGCATCAGAGAAGCTTTGAAAGCCAGTTTCATGACTGGCCAGGGTACAGTGTGACAGTTGTGTTTGTTTCTCTTGAAGTTAGCTGCCCCCTATATATATGAAAGGAAATAAAGTCTAAACTGTTTAAAAACTGTTCTTTATTATTAGTTACACAACATATTGAGAGAAACCCGAAGGTGGACCAGGGGATGGGGGGGTTAGGGAGGTGGAGGAGGAGGGAAGGACAAGTCTAGAAACCAAATCAAAAATTCGCATATCCCAGCTTTCTGCTGCTTGGGCGATCCTCTGGGGTTGAGTGTGTGGGTCCCTGTAGCCTCCCCCCTCGTGTTCTTGGGCGTCTGGGTGAGGAGGCTCTGGAACTTGGGGAGGAAGGAGGGTGGTTATACAGGGGCTGCAGCGGCAGTCTGTGGTCTTGCTGCCTGTCCCGCATTAGATCCACCATACAGCAGAGCATGTCAGTTTGCTCCCCCATGAGCTTGACCATAGCGTCCTGCCTGCTCTCATTGTGCGCGTCTCCCTCCTCTGTTCGTGTTCCTGTAATGCTTTACGGGACTCCGCAACTGTTTGCCTCCACACCTTCAGCTGGGCCCTATCAGTGTGGGAGGACTGCATGAGCTCGGCAAACATGTCGTCCCAAGTTCATTTTTTCAGCCTTCTAATCTGGACCAGCCTCTGGGACGGACTAGATAAGGGCTGCGTTGAAACATTTGCACCTGCGGGAGGAGAAAAAGGGAGAGTATTTTAAAAGATACATTTCAGACAACAAAGGGGACACTTTGGTGTGAGTAAGCCATCACACACACAGCCGGGCAACAGAATTCAGCTTGCAGGCAGCCTAGGGACACGTGGGGTTCTGCTTCTTCTACATTCATTTCAATATTTTCAGACTGCTGGGCCCCCTTTCTCACAGCAAGCAATGCCTGGTGGTGCCATAAAGGAGAGCCTGCGGGATGATCATTTCACACAACACCCAACCCCCCCTGCCCACCGCACCCACCGTGTAGCTCTGATGAGGCTCTGAGCAGGGATGAGCCCTTTAAACTATACGCGAACAGCCCAGTGCAGCTGGGTACCCCACCCCCCACCACATGGCTCCAATCAGGCTCTCACTCACCAGAAATACCTTCTCCAGGGTCATGGTCCGGGAGCCCACATTGGGAGTGGGGGGAGACTATTGGCTCCAGCATTAAGCATGGTTCCTGGCTAGGGGGGGAAACGGATTCCCCACTTGCCACCTGTACACTCTCCTCCTCCTCTTCTTCCTCCAATGACTCTTCCTCCTCGCTCCATCCAACTCCCCCCTTGCAGGTGTCCACAGACAGTGGTGGGGTAGTGGTGGCATCCCCCCCATAATTGCATGGAGCTCACAGTAGATTCGGAGTATATGGGGCTGTGACCCAGAGCACCCGTTTGCCTCCCTGGCTTTTTGGTACGCTTGCCTGAGCTCCTTGATTTTTGTACGACACTGCTCTGTGTCCCGGGAGTAGCCTCTTTCTGTCATGCCCTGGAGACTTTAGCATATGTATTTGCATTCCTTTTTTTGGAACATAGTTCTGCCATAACAGACTCGTCTCTCCAACATCCGATGAGATCCAGTACCTCCCGTTAGAACCATGCTGGAGCTTGTCTGCAAATCCGGGACTGCGTGATCTCCTGTGATGGTGGACTCTGCATGGTCACCTGTGATGGACCAAACAGGAAATGAAATTCAAACATTCCCAGGGCTTTTCCTGCCCACCTGGCTAGTGCATCAGAGTTGAGAGTGTCGTCCAGAGCAGTCACAAGGGAGCATTCTGGGATAGCTCCCGGAGGCCAATAACGTTGAATTGCGTCCACAATACCTTTAACCTGGGATTGCAATCTCGATTTAAGCACTACTCCACTTGCTGAGGTGGAATACAGAAATCGATTTAAAGAACTCTTTAAATTGAAAAGGTCGGTTTGGTCATGTGGACGGAATCTTTTTTTTTTTTTCCGAATTAACTCGGCTAATTCCGAAATAACAGACTAGTCTAAACCAGGCCACTGTGGCAGAGAGGAGAGATTTGAAGGAGGAGTGGCCTGCCAGGTTGGGCATTCCTGTGTGAGGGCCGGTGTGTGGAAGAAGGCACGGTGGGGGTTGTTGGTGCACAAAGTTGACAAATGAGCAGCTATGATTGGCACCATTGCTGGAGCCGAGGAAGTGTGAGGAGGATGCAGACAGAGACAAGAGTGGACAGGTAGAGTTGACGATGGGCCTTGAAGATGAGGATGAGGAACATGACCTTGATGCAATGAAACTTGGGAGCCTCTGCAGGAGCTCAAAGGAGGCGATGTGATTGGAGCAACACATAGGCCAGATCGTCTTAGCAGCTGTCGTTTATGTGGATTAGAGGCCGGTGGGTGATAGACATACAATCACTGAGCCAGATTCTGCTACTCTGAATTCTGCTCTCTGTTTCTCTACGGACTGCACTGATGTCAGTGTGCAGAAGTCGGCCGCTGTTTCCAAACAGAAATAGTTCAAGGAATGCTGTAACTGCAGCAACCATTTGCAAAGATTGTTTTTTCCCACTGTCGGGGGACTTAGATGTCATGGCGGTGGGCTCCTGTATAAGAACTTACATTGTCAGAGAGATCTGTACTTCTATAGATATAATTTCAAGATGGCACCAGCTATTGATTTGGAAGAAAGGTCAAGTAGATGCTGGGATACTGCACTGTTGGATGCTAATTTAAGGACAAGCATACTCATATGTCTGTGTTTTGGGGTAATGGGACTTTTCTGGATCCAGCTCTGCCTGGATGCAATATAAATGTCATTGCATCACTAGGACAACTTCTCTCTACTGAAGGGAAATGAATGTATTGATATTCACTCGGTAGGCATTCACCAACTATCTATCTCTGGTTGTTCCGTGATCCCCATGACTCTAATATCCGAGTGCCTCACAATCTTTCATGTATTTATCCTCACAACACCACTGTGAGGTTGGGCAGTGTTATTATCACAGATAAGGAAGTGAGCCACAGAGAAGCTATGTGACATGCTATAGCAGGAAGTCTGTGGCAGATCAGGCACTCAGACCCACATTTCCCAAGTAACAAGGAAGTATCCTAACCACTAGATCATACTTCATCTTTTCTCTCCTCTGGGGAGAACTACTCTAGATTAGTGACCCAAAATGGCTGTCAGTAAAACCCTCTAGTATTACAATTATGCCATGAAAATTAAATCAGCGTATGTAATAAAATCGTTGTTACACAAGACAATCTGGGCCTCTAGTTAATTAATTATCTGATGTATAAACAGACAAGCGTCTGTTGTATGTAATAAAATCTCTTTTATATCAGACATAAAATTTGGCCCCCAGCAGAGGTGCTAACCTGACAAGTGATAAACACAAGACGCCAAAAGAGAAAGTGGGTTAAGTCACTGGTCTAGTAGTTCTGGAAAGCTGACTTCAAATCTTGACTTGTAGACAAAGTAATAATGAGTCTGCTGGTTGCATTGTTATTGATTATTTTCATTACAGGAACCTCTGCAGGCCTCATTTGAGATGAGTTATGGCCGGAGGTTGCACATACATTTATTAAGTGACAGTCCCTGGTATTAAAGGCATACAGTCTAAATAGACGAGACAGACTAAGGGTGGGAGAAAGGAAGCACTATTATCCCCATTTTACAGGTGGTTAACTGAAGAAGAGATTAAATGACTTGCCCAAGGTCACAAAGGAATCCTGTAGCAGAGCCAGGAATTGAATGCATATCTCCTGAGTCCAGGTGTGTTGTGAAGCTAAATTCGTTGTGGATGATTGTGAAGCACTCACAGCACAGTGACGAGCGCTACAGAAAAGCCAGTGAGGAAATTAATAACTTGGTAGCATTTTATGTCCGTTCTGGAATCCCTTTGCAGCGATATGAATGCTAACACAAGGTGCAGGGCAGTGGAGAATCAGAGCCATCTGTGTTTATAGTTAGAGTGGAAATATTAGGAAGCAAAGATTTAGTGCATGAAATTTCCTCCTTGATAAAGAAATGTTTTCTTCCAGTGTCTCATATCCTGACTTGTGGCAGATAAAAGATGGAAACCATAAAATGCCTCACACTGCGTTTATCTCATCTGACACTAAGGTCTTAACGCCATTCACAGATTCAGTAGAGCTTCATTATTTCATGACATTAGCGCTTGGAAAGGATGGACAAAAATATCATTTGTCACATTCCTGTATTAAAGAGCATTACTCACTTTCATTGCCCTAGAATATTCTAGCTTTCTTTATGTCTGTAATCCAAAAGTCGCTGACACCAACCACAAACTTCTTCATGCTGTTTCTCAAACAGGAAATCAGCAGTGAGTCTGGCTACACCGGAATTAGAGTTATCATTTCCAGCTTGAGGAAATGTACCTAGGCCCTCAGACCGGACACACACAGGGTGGACAGCCCATCCCGCCACTTGCGCCGCAGAGAGACTTCTATTTTTAGCACACTGGCACAATCAGAGCTAGCACAGGTAGGGCTACCCGAGCTGGGAATTACACCAATGTAGACATAGCCAATACTGTACATACTAAGATCTACACTGCACACTGACTTTGGTATAACCACGTCACTCTGGGGTGTGAAGAATCCACACCCCTGAGCAGCATAGTTGTACTGACCTTTAACCCCTGTTTAGACAGTGCTGTGTTGCTGGGAGAGCTCCTCCCGCCCATATAGCTACTGCCACTCACGGAGGTGGAGTAACTAAGCCGACGGCTTAGAGCATCTTCATGAAAGCACTGCAGCAGAACAGCTCCATCAGTGCAGCTGTGCCAATGCAGCATTTGTGGCGGAGACCTGCCCATCCTGGCTAATAACCATTGACAGACCTATCCTCCATGAACTTCTCTAGTTCTTTTTTGAACCCTGTTATAGTCTTGGCCTTCACACCATCCTCTGGCCAGGAGTTCCACAGGTTGACTGTGCGTTGTTAGAAGGAATACTTCCTTTTGTTGGTTTAGACCTGCTGCCCATTAATTTCATTTGGTGACCCCTAGTTCTTGTGTGGTGAGGAGTAAATAACACTTACTTATTTACTTTCTCCACACCAGTCATAATTTTATAGACTCCTATCATATCCGCCCCCCAGTCATATCTTTTCCAAGCTGAAAATTCTCAGTCTTTTTAATCTTTCTTTATATGGCAGCTGTTCCATACCCCTAATCATTTTTGTTTTTTGCCCTTTTCTGAACCTTTTCCAATTCTAATATATCTTTTTTGAGATGGGGTGACCACATCTGCACTTAGTAATCAAGATGTGGGCGTACCAGGGATTTATATAGAGGCAATATGACATTTTCTGTCTTATTATCTATCCCTTTCTTGATGATTCCCAACATTCTGTTCGCTTTTTTGACTGTCGCTGCACATTGAGTGGATGTTTTCAGAGAATTATCCACAATGACTCCAAGATCTCTTTCTTGAGAGGTAACAGCTAATTTAGACCCCATCATTTTATACGTATAGTTGGGATTATGTTTTCCAATGTGCATTCACATTATACATTACATGTGCACTGGGACTGGTGCCTCTTTCTAGGCATCCAGACACCTAAGTTCTGGAGCATTTCATAAACCAGGGGAAGATGGGCATTCGACTGCCTAAGTCACGTGTGGGACCTGATCCAAGAAGCATGCTCACAGGCCCCCTACCAGATCCAGGGCCGGCTCCAGACCCCAGCGCGCCAAGCGCGTGCTTGGGGCGTCATGCCGTGGGGGGCGCTCTGCCTGTCGCCGGGAGGGCGGCAGGCAGCTCCGGTGGACCTCCCGCAGGCGTGCCTGCGGAGGGTCCGCTGGCACGTCTGCAGGAGGTCCACCGGAGCCACGGGACCGGCGACCACCAGAGCGCCCCTCGCGGTGTGCCGCCGTGCTTGGGGCGGCGAAATTCCTAGAGCCACCCCTGACTGGATCAGTCCTTCAGGTGAGATCACACAAGCAATGGGGGGCAGGAAGTGGAGGAGGGCCTCCCTTATAACTTCTAACCCAGTGATTAGAGTACTCACCTGGGATACGGGGGATACCCCCGCTGCACCTGATGGGGGGGGAGGGATTTGAACTGGGATCTGCCACTTCTCAGCTAAGTGCTCTAACTGGGCTATGTGTATTCTGATGTGATACTCATTTAGCTGTCTCCATGTTTATATGGAGATGTACCTGTCTCACAGAACTGGAAGGGACCCCAAAAGGTCAAGTCCAGCCCCTTGCCTTTACTAGCAGGACCAAATACTGATTTTGCCCAGATCCCTAAGTGGTCCCCTCAAGGATTGAACTCAACCCTGGGTTTAGCAGGCCAATGCTCAAACCACTGAGCTATGTTCAAGCTATTGCATTCTGGGTAAGTAATTAGAGTCATAGGAGTAACATGATTGGATCCTGAGTCTCCCACACCTGGGTGAGTGCTCTACCCATCCTAAGGTAGAGTGGTTCTCATGCTTTTTTCCTCTCTCTCTGTCTCTGTCATATGTTTCATTTGGGACAAACGAATACCTAACTCCTTATGTGCATTCAGGCCTAACTGTCTAGTATGTCTTCTTGGTTACCTTAGTTCCTCCTGCTGGTACCCTAAACTGACCTCTCTCCATCTAAAAATACGATGCCTAAATGATCTTTTCAGCTGCTCTTTGCTTGTACTGTATTGGCCCTCCAAGTCCTGTACATTGTCATTAGCTCTAATGGTTTAGCTCTCTCAACTCACATTATCCTCTAGAGAACCTCTTGGAGACTTCAGTCATATCCCTTTCTCCCACCACAATAAATGCAACCCCTGTTTTTCCTCCTTCTCATTATAAGTATGCAGCGTCCCTCTTCTTATTCCTGTTGCTCATCCTTAGCCCTTTCCGATGATCTTATTGACCTTCCTGAAATATCGTGCTTCATACTGGCCATGAGTGGTTCTAGGTCCTAGATCGGCATGGGAGGAGGGGAGAATTTTACCACTGGGGGAACCGGTAAATTAAAATTGGAATAATAGATAGTGGAAAATGAAATAATTAACACTATTAGCCAAATTGTTCATGGTAGCTCTCTCCATTATACAGGTGATCCCCAATATTCTTGGGTGGAGGTGGGGAACCACCAAGTAACAGGTTCTAGAGAGCACAACCAACCAGTGAGAGCCAACGTGCTACCAATTTCACATTGTATCTAGAAGTACTATGTCCAGCGGGTGGTCGTTCCAGAGACAATGTCACAACAAGGTGACCAGTCACATTGGTGACGGACGCCATTGCACAATGAAATATATTCTTTGCAAGAAAGAGAAATTGCACCAGAAGGTATTTGGTAAATTGATCTGGAGGCTAGCCTGATCTGTCATAGACAGTCTGACCAGCAAACGCCACTTTGATATGTTCTCTGACCCACCTTGAATTTTGCAAGATTACTCACTGCATTCTCACCAATGTGTTATGGCAGCTGACCTGTTAAATAGTGATCATGCCTCAAACATCTTCCTTGTACTGCCCATAGTCTGTGCTGGTTTTGGTGTCTTGAGTAGGGCTGTTGATTAATCACAGTTAACTCATGTGATTAACTGGTATGGATGCAGCTTGCTGTTCACTGGGGCATGTAACCGCACATATCCTGCACACCAACATGAGTGGCATTTCAGTGGATGCTCGTCCGCTGGCCAGTATGCAGGCACACTTAGACACCCCAGCGGACGCCATGGCACCTTGCCCTGCGGGCACCATGTTGGGACCCCTGGCTTATGTAGTTCAGGGAGGTGGTTTCACTATGCTGGCAGAACACATTTTGCCAGTTTAAGCTGGGTCTCCACTAGGGGGCTTTGCCAGTATAGGTATACTGGCAAACAGTTCGCCATGGGGACTAACCATTAGGCTCCTAAGTCTCATGGATGATAGTGAGACTTGGGTGCCTAAGCCAGTTAGGCCCTTTTGGAAATTTTACCCTCTATCTAAGGCTATGTCCGTACATGGAGATAGGGGTGTGATTCCCAGCTTGTGTAGACTTACTTGTGCTAGTTTGGTGTAGCATGGGTAGCAGTGGCACAGGCTAGCCACCCCAATTATCACCCCACCTGAACCCCATAAGTACGTACTCAGAATGGCTAGACAGTGTCACCACTCCTAGGGAGGTGGTGGAATCTCCTTCCTTCAAGGTTTTTTAAGGTCAGGCTTGGCAAAGCCCTGGCTGGGATGATTTAGTTGGGGATTGGTCCTGCTTTGAGCAGGGGGTTGGACTAGATGACCTCTTGAGGTCCCTTCCAATCCTGATATATTCTATGATTCCAACTGTAGACCTACCCTTTGGGCCAAATTCTGCTGTCTTGCCATCTTGTAACCCCAAGTAATTCCAGTCATGGCAGCTATTAATTCAGTTTTACACCAGCATAACAGAAATCAGAATCTGGCCCTGTGGCTTTAAATTATCCAGGAGGGCAAAGAAAGTAGTTATTTGGCAGTGCTTTAAATTAGCAGAGACAGGAGGTCACAGACCTTACCTGAGAGAATCATAGACTTTTAAAATCCCAATAGGTCACCTTAAGATATGAAATATTGGTTTCAATGCGTCTTGTTAAATCTCTCCAAACCTTGCTGTACTGTTCTGCTTTGGGTTTCAAATAGATCTTTCCTCCATACGCCTTGATTTTTTTTAGTCCAACAGAAGTAACTGAAGAGCTTTATGAACTCTTTTTGTCATCCCTTTTTATTTGATGATGTGCCAGGAGTCATTTTCAATGCATTCAGCCCAGTTGTCCTGGGAGCCTGTCTTCAAGGTGCACATCATATTATTTTGTGCTTCTTCGTAAGCACTTTTAAGCAAGCCTAGAATGATTGACAGGAAGTAACTAAATCTGTCATAACACACCTGCAGCATGGCACTTCTTTGGAAACTGCATCCTCTCCCTGCACTTCTGTTTGTACTGCAGAACTGATTAATCCTGCATATCATTATCTGCCTTCATTATACAGGAAAGAACTTTGCCAAGTTGAACATCATGTGGCTACTCCCCTCCCCCCCACACACACACACCACCACACTTACAAGTGTCTATGCAAAGCAAAGGACCTAGCATGAGATTAATTCTCTGATCCTGCCACCACTTAGGCATGTGCTTAACTTTACTACTGTGACTTGCCTTATGAAATCAAAGGAGGTAGTAAATCAAGGTAGTAAAATGTAAGCGTTTGAGTAACTCATGACAGGATCAGGGTCTCGGAGTCTGAGTCTCCATTGCTTTCCAAGTGCTTAGTTGTTTACTCTTGTGTAAAGTGGGTGTAAAATGGATTATTTTATTTTGTTTGTAGAATCATGTTCGTTCCCAGCCTTGCAAAAGGGAGAATTTTTCATATATTTGAAAACTTTTGCCATTACTTTTTTTTTACTTGAAAAAATGTTGATGTGCAAAATTATCATTTTGGGGGCAGGTGTTGATTATGAATTATTATTATTTCTTTCCATTTCCCCCCTTTTTAGTCCTCCTCCTTCTATTTTGCCACTAAAATAGGAGAAGGGGGCGAAGGGAAACGGGTGAGATGGAGGGGGAAAGAAAGGGAAACTGAGCAAAAAAAAAATGCACCATCATAGAAAAAACAGAAATATTAAAAAATAGTTTATTTGGTAACATTTTCATTATTTTGTGGGAGGAGATGGTAATTTTTGGTGGGAAAAAAAAATATCAATTGAAAAATTGCGACCTGCTGTAACGCAAAGAGAGACACTCACTGTGCCCGGATATAAATGACAAAGAAGGCGCGAGGCAGTGCAGAATCAGACCCCAGATCTGTAGATGAATGTGGATATTTACATTCATATTTTTATCCTACGTCGACACTACACCCACACCTCGGACCTGCTGCTCCTACACCACACAATGTAATTGAGGAGATAGGTGGCTTTGGGTGCTTAAAGTGTGTTGTGGCCTTAGACCTTTGCAATTTGTTTGTAACAAGCCCGTCACACTGCATTTGTCAGATGTCTTGGAAACTTTGACAAGCAAAATGCCCATTGTTTTGTTAAATGCATTTGTATAGTGCCTCTATAACATGCTTGTAGACTGGGCTATGCATTGCCATCCAGCGGCTGACCCACAGCCTACATCTACCACCAGCTACTGGGTTTGCTCTTTCAAATGAAAGATGTGGATGCTTTGGCAGGTGAAAGTCCTGGATTCAAATCCTGCTGACACCCATGAGGGGGAACTTGTTACACTTCCAGTTAACAACACTCAGGACTTTGTACTTTTAAATATTATTCTTGATTATCTTATTAAATTGGAGCCGTGGTCACCAACCGGTTGATCCTAGAGGATCTCCCAGTCGATCACGCTCTCTGGAAGTGCAGTCAGGCTACCTGGGCCCAACACCGCTCCCAGAAGTGGCCACTGCGCCCCGGGAGCAGGGGGACAGGGGTCTCCCTCCATGCGCTGCTCCTGTCTGCAAGCACCATCCCCATAGCTCCCATTGGCTGGTTATGGGGATCTGTGGCCAATGGGAGCTGCGGGGGCGGTGCTTGCAGAGGGGGCAGTGTGTGGAGCCATGTTGGCCCCTTCCGGGAGCGGTGTGGGGCCGGTGTAGGCAGGGAGGCTGCCTTAGCCTCGCTGCACTGCCGACCAGGAGCCGCCGGAGGTAAGTGCTACCCAGCAGGAGGCCGCACCTCAACCCCCAGCCCTGAGCCCCCTCCCGGAGCCAGTACCCCAAACCCCCTCCTGCATCCCAAACCCCTCCTGCACCCCAAGCCCCTGCCCCAGCCTGGAGCCCCCTCCTGCACCCAAACTCCCTCCTAGAGCTTGCACCCCTCACCCCCTCCCGCACCCCAACCCCTACCCCAGCCCAGTGAAAGTGAATGAAGGTGGGGGAGAGCAAGTGATGAAGAGAGAAGGGGATGGAGTGAGTGGGACGGGGTTTTGGGGAAGGGGCGAGGTAGATCTTGGGTTGCCCTTAAATTCAAAAAGTGATCTTGGGCATAAAAAGGTTGGAACCACTGTGTTAGAGTTCAAAGAGTCCAATCAAAATTGTGGCACCATTGGCTAGTTACCACTAAGTCCCTTCAAACCCAGGAGAAACTTGGATTGAAGTTTTACAGTGCGGTAATTGACTGTGAAGCAATAGTGCAGTTAGCAGGCTGTGCGAGGGTGACCAGATGTTCCAATTCTAGAGGGACAGTCCCGATATTCAGGGCTTTTTCTTATATAGGCACCTATTACTCCCCACCCCGATCACAATTTTGCACGCTTGCTGTCTGTTCACCCTAGGCAATGCCCAATTAAAGAAAACGAGTGGGAGGGGGGAGAGTTATGCATATTTATTAAGAGAGCAGAAGTCTCTTCAATCAGCAAACAGAACATTGTAGGAAGGAAAGAGGAAGCAGGCAAACAGCTGCAAATTCGACCAAAGCAAGAATGTAGCAGGAAAGTAACTGTGTGTCTGGTTAAGGTCAGTGCAATGGTGATGGTGACTAGTGGAAACCAAACTGATGTTAAAAAAACAATGAGAAACTGAAGAAATCTGTGTGTCCTGCAGTGTTTTGATACCATATAGTTAGGCTTGGCCAAATCTGATTTTTATTTTTCTATAATTTTGACAGGTAATATTGATGTTTAGTTTTTTTAAGCCTACTTTTAGATGTTTATCTGTTTTAAATTTTCACAGTTGTGGAAATACTCAGCAGGGGTCAGACAATAAGTGTTTACTGACAGTAGACGTTGGGATTCAAAAAGTTAAAGCTTTAAAACTGTCAAAACGCAAGTTGTCGATATTACTTGTCAAAATATACAAAGTAAATATCCTTAAATTGAACTCTAATAAGTTCTCGTGTATTTTTATTACTTTGTCTAGCTGTACATTTCAACTATTATTGATGGAAATATTTTTTGTTAAATTGGACTGTATAGTGAAATCAATGTTTACTGACATTTACCAATAAAAATCTGTTTTCCAAGCCTAGGTACAATTTTTTTTCTTGCATCAGTTACACCTAAGGGATGTTTCAGTAAGAGTGAGACACAGGCAGATAGAACCAGTTTTACTGGTAAGATGTACTGCTTCTGAAAATAACTCCACCACATCTAACCATAAGCATGTTTCTAAGATCTAAACACTTATACACTCAGTTAAGCAGAACTTGTAAAACTATCTGCAAATGTTATCTGATGACTCCTAACAATATTACAACTCCCTGGTGATAAAATTCCAGCTATAAAGATTTCAAGAGACTCAATATAATCCAAAGAATTTGCAGATTCATCAGAGATGGAAAGGACAGTTGCTGTGAGTGCAACTGGATGGAGAAATACATTTCAGCTAAGGGGAGTGCAATGGTAGAGACCACTACCAAAAGGCACTATGGAAAGGATCAGGAGGAGTAAGAAGAGAAAAATTTACCAGAGCCATGACTGACTTAGACTGTCTTCATGGGGTGAAATCCTGGCTCCATTGAAGTTATTGGGAGTTTTGCCTTTAACTTGAGTAGAGCCAGAATTTCACCTGTGGTGAGGTGAGGACTTTCTTAGACCTACTAGTAGGACTGAACTGGTATTTGCAACAGCTGAGAGACTGCAAAAAAAAATTAGGACTGAGGAAAGCTGTGAGAGAGTCTGACATACCTACACAATTAATTGTTTTTAACTCTCAGCTACTGTCTTACCCACTTTCCCCGCCTTCATCTGCTCAGCATCCAGCTCCCACTTAGCTCAAACTCCTTTTTATCAGAACCCTCCCTATCATCATCTCACTTCCACTGGCAGCTCGCTAGCTGGCTTTCCTTCTACAGTCTTTCCATTACGCTTTCAGCAAATCACTTCGCCCCGCCTCATGCTCTTTAACAGTCAGCACAGTCTGGATATGCCGGTCAGCACACCCACTTCAATGCACATCTCACATTCACTCCCAATTAAGTTCATACACCAAGAAATTCAATTACAACTTTTGCACTCAGGAGTTTCTGTCTCCGAAAGTCTTTGCTCTAAGTAATAAAGTGACACTATTCACCAATGCTTAATTCATGAACCTCCCATTGCAATCAAATTCCCTGGGAACAGGATTGACTCTTTTCCCTTCATTCTGCCACTGCCTCACTCCAGACTGGCTTCTCAGAGATCAAGATAAATTAGAGGTGAATCACAACTGAGAAATGCCTCTTTCTATTAGCATTCTGTATTCCGTTCTATTCTCTAGGCTAGTACATTAAGTGACGTGATTAAACTTTCACCTGTGGTCTTTTGTCTCTCACATCTCCTGCCCAAGGAGAGAATTGTGTGTGCAGTGTTTTGTTTTAGTGTAGGGGTTTATTTTTAAAAAATTTGCATGCTGCTCCGAGTTTGTTAGAGAAGGCCAGTTGAAGAAGTGCCCCTTGTACTTGGAGTGGAAAATAATGAGGTTTGTGATTGTACTTAAGGCTGGAGGAATTCATCCCGGAGTCTGGGACCACCCCCGAGAAAGCTCTGTCTCCTGTCTCTGTCTCCTTATCATAGAATCATAGAATCTCAGGGTTGGAAGGGACCTCAGGAGGTCATCTAGTCCAACCCCCTGCTCAAAGCAGGACCAAATCCAACTAAATCATCCCAGCCAGGGCTTTGTCAAGCCTGACCTTAAAAACCTCTAAGGAAGGAGATTCCACCACCTCCCTAGGTAACCCATTCCAGTTCTTCACCACCCTACTAGTGAAAAAGTTTTTCCTAATGTCCAACCTAAACCTCCCCCTCTGCAACTTGAGACCATTACTCCTTGTTCTGTCATCTTCTACCACTGAGAACAGTCTAGATCCATCCTCTTTGGAACCCCCTTTCAGGTAGTTGAAAACAGCTATCAAATCCCCTCTCATTCTTCTCTTCTGCAGACTAAACAATCTCAGTTCCCTCAGCCTCTCCTCATAAGTCATGTGCTCCAGCCCCCTAATCATTTTTGTTGCCCTCCGCTGGACACTCTCCAATTTATCCACATCCTTCTTGTAGTGTGGGGCCCAAAACTGGACACAGTACTCCAAATGAGGCCTCACCAGTGCTGAATAGAGGGGAATGATCACGTCCCTCGATCTGCTGGAAATGCCCCTACTTATACAACCCAAAATGTCATTAGCCTTCTTGGCAACAAGGGCACACTGTTGACTCATATTCAGCTTTTTGTCCACCGTAACCCCTAGGTCCTTTTCTGCAGAACTGCTGCCCAGCCATTCGGTCCCTAGTCTGTAGCAGTGCATGGGATTCTTCCGTCCTAAGTGCAGGACTCTGCAGTTGTCCTTGTTGAACCTCATCATATTTCTTTTGGCCCAATCCTCTAATTTGTCTAGGTCCCTCTGTATCCTATCCCTACCCTCCAGCGTATCAACCACTCCTCCCAGTTTAGTGTCATCTGCAAACTTGCTAAGGGTGCAGTCCACACCATCCTCCAGATCGTTGATGAAGTTATTGAACAAAACCAGCCCCAGCACTGACCCTTGGGGCGCTCCACTTGATACCGGCTGCCAACTAGACATGGAACCATTGATCACTACCCGTTGAGCCCGACCATCTAGCCAGTTTTCTATCCACCTTACCGTCCATTCATCCAGCCCATACTTCTTTAACTTGCTGGCAAGAATACTGTGGGAGACTGTATCAAAAACTTTGCTAAAGTCCAAAAATAGCACATCCACTGCTTTCCCCTCATCCACAGAGCCAGTTATCTCATCATAGAGGCAATTAGGTTAGTCAGGTATGACTTGCCCTTGGTGAATCCATGCTGACTGTTCCTGATCACTTTCCCCTCCTTTAAGTGGTTCAGAATTGATTCCTTGAGGACCTGTTCCATGATTTTTCCAGGGACTGAGGTGAGACTGACTGGCCTGTAGTTCCCTGGATCCTCCTCCTTCCCTTTTTTAAAGATGGGCACTACATTAGCTTTTTTCCAGTCATCTGGGACCTCCCCCGATCACCATGATTTTTCAAAGATAATGGCCAATGGCTCTGCAATCTCATCGGCCAACTCCTTTAGCACCCTTGGATGCAGTGCATCCGGCCCCATGGACTTGTGCTAATCCAGCTTTTCTAAATGGTCCCGAACAACTACTTTCTCCACAGAGAGCTGGTCACCTCCTCCCCATACCATGTCAACGTATGCCAGCTGAGGATGTGCTTGTCCCTGGGCGAAGTCCATAATAAACTGCTCTCTGCACCCCACCCCCATCTCTTGATTGCTTTTTTACAGCTGTGTTGGTCTGATCTGATAGATAACTTTTGGAATCCCAACTTGTTGATTTTTTTCCCCTTGCAGAGAGGAGAGTCATGTTCTGGATAGGTCACCTCAGGCCTAGTAGTGAGAGAAGGGAATCGTATGCTCGTAGTAAGTTTTACAGAAGAGAACAGAAAAAGAAAGTAGCTAAACAAAACCAGACTGATACCTTCTGGGTGAAAATGCTACCTTCTGGGTGAAAACGCTAATTTAACCATATGATAGCTGTGTGGTAGCTGTTTGTTTTGTGTAGTCTGTGCTGGGAGGTGACGTGTCCTTTGATGCCAAAGAATTGTGAACTAAGTTGCATTATGACTTTGTATGTATTTTGTGAAAGAAAAATGAATCTAGCCACTTTGGCACACAGTATGCTCAAATCAGAGTTGTTAGCATCTTGTGCAAAAATATTATTTGTAGGATCATGCCTAGAGATCTCGGTTGAGATTGGGGGCTCTGTGCTAGGCGCTGTACAGACAAAGTGTCAGACAGTCCCTGCCCTGAAGACATGGCAATCTAAATAGACAAACAGAAAAAAGGTGAGAGAGAGTAAGAATTAGTACCTGTGTTTTAAAGGGAATTGAAAGCCAGAGAGTTTAAAGGTAAAATTTTCAAAAGCACCTAAGTGACTTGCCCAGGGTGGGTCCCACAAGGAGTTTGTGGCAGAGTCAAGAGCTGAGCCCAACTCTGTCCGCTCTGTAGCCTAACTACAAGCCCGTCTTTCCTCTGACAAAAATAATCGAGTGTCCAGTTATTTTCCTTCAAGAAGATAATGTAACTGTTAAGTAGGGCTCAATGCAAGCACATTATTTATTTCTTATGGTAGAAAGTTCCATTGTGACAGAGAAGCAGAGTTGTTAACTAAGGGTAGGTCTATACTTACTGCACGGGTCGACGCGGAGAGTTCGACTTCTCGGAGTTCGAACTATCGCGTCTAATCAAGACGCGATAGTTCGAACTCCCCACGCACTCCGGTCAACTCCGGAACTCCCCACGCACTCCGGTCGACTCCGGAACTCCACCACCGCGAACGGCGGTGGCGGAGTCGGCCTTGGAGCCGCGGACTTCGTTCCCGTGGCGTCTGGACGGGTGAGTAGCCCGAACTAAGGTACTTCAACTTCAGCTACGCTATTCGTGTAGCTGAAGTCACGTACCTTAGTTTGACCGCCCCCCCTTAGTGTAGACCAGGCCTAAGGTGTTCATCCTGGAGCTTTAGTGGATCCTTTAGATATGCTGGGCCCAGGCTACTGAGCAGCTTGAAGACAGGGAATGAGATTTTGGGCATGACTCTGTATATTGTATGGGAAGTCAGCACAGAGAGCAGCAGGCAGGTGTGATGTGCTTGCGGTAGCCCAGGTTGCTGAGGAGATGCTCTGCAGCATTCTGTACTAGTTGGTGTTTCCTGAAGGTGTCATGTCCAGGTGTCTTACATTGCTGTAGTCCAGGTCAGAAGAGACGGAAGCCTGGGTGACGGGTTGCCCCCCTTTAAGGTGCCACCTGATGTACTGAGATACCGCTGAGCCCGCCTGTTCCACCAGCCTGGGCCCCCTTTAACCCATCATGCCAAGCCAGGCGCTTACACCTCCTCCAGCCCACATACAGGCAGGGCCACACCCAGCTGCAGAAAGACACAGACACTGAGATCAGCTCTGGGAAGACTCAGCTTAAGGGACTTGCCCCAGCAATCAGGTGCCCACCTCTCTTGGAGTGAAGACCCAAAAGACCCAATTGTCTTGCTCTGTATAGAAAAATCTGCACAGCACAATCTCAAAAAAAATTGCCCTCTCCCTCAATGTGAAGAGAGATGTGCACAGCTCCTTCTCCCCCCAGCCCCCCGATATGAATTGCACAAACTGGGTTATGCTGAAAACAAGAAATAAGTGTATTAACTATAAAAGGCAGATTTTAAGTGATTGATAAGGGATAGCAAACAGAACAAAGCAGATTACTAAGCAGATAAAACAAAACACACACGCTAAGCTTGATTCACTAAAGAAACCGGTTACAAAATGTAATTTCTCGCCCTAAATGTGGAATTAGGCAGGATGAAGAGTTTCTGTAGCTCAGAGTTCCAGTTATTTCTTCTGACAGACTGGACCCCATCTCAGTCTGGACTCATCCTGCCTTTCCCCTCAGGTTAGTTCCTTTGTCCCTTCAGGTTCTTTCAACTGTCCTCCCTCTTGGGTGAGCAATGGAGGAGAGTCCAGATCAACCCCCTCCCCAGCCCTTAAAAAGGATTTAGCTAAGGCAGGAATCTTTTGTTTGATCCCCATCCCCCTATGGTGGAAAAGTACCAGCAGCGTCCAAGGTGGTATTTTGTATCCGGTGACAGGACCACCTGACCTGGTAGTGTCAGAACTATGTCCCAGGAGGCCTCTCGGGAAGGAGAGGGATTAGTATCTTCACAGTCTTATTGTTTCTTCTTAATGGGCTGTCAAGGCTGTGATGGCCAGTTGTCTGGTGGGTGTCTTCCAAATACTGTAATTGTTATAGTCAATATTCCCAACTTTAGATACAGAAATGATACATGCATACAAATTGGATAATCACATTCAGTAGATCATCACCTTTCCAATGATATCTTCCATGAGCCATTTTGCATAACGTATATCTTAGTTATGCTATATTCATATCATAACCATATTTCTATGAAGAATATGGGGTGTGATGTCACAGCATGTATAACTGAGGCCCTGTCATTATCTCCCAGGATGGGGTGGAGTCTCCTAGCCAAAGGGAGGTGGCAGAAACTGATGCCCACAGGTACTGCTATGTGAGAAAGAGGTGACAGGGCAGAAGACCAGTATGTCGATGGGCAAGACTAGGATACAATGATAATGCTTCACCAGATCCATGAGTCTACCTCGTGGGGGTGGATTGCTGCTGTCCTTTAGCGGGTTTTGGAATTTGGTGGCATTTGAGTCTTTGTGGTTGGATCAGGGGTCATGGGCCTGTCTTGTTGCTTAGGTGCTGGACTTGATGGTCTGTTTAAGAGAGCGGCTGGGTTGCGGTGTCTTCGATACTGACATCTAATCCAAAGATCCAGTCTTGGGTGTGACCAGCCGTGTGGGTTGGACCAGAGATGGCCTGTCAAAGTCCTAGGGAGGCAAGTGAGAAGCTGGCTTTTTGCATCTATGCCCTTGTCAACATGAATGTTGAAATCTCCAAGACAAACAGTCTGAAGTATTTCACTGCTGTCACTGACAAAGTCTCTGTGAGCTCCTTTATGGCCCTGTTATTGAATAGAATATCAGGGTCGGAAGGGACCTCAGGAGGTCATCTAGTCCAACCCTCTGCTCAAAGCAGGACCAATCCCCAGACAGATTTTTGCCCCAGATCCGTAAATGGCCCCCTCAAGGATTGATTTTACAACCCTGGGTTTAGCAGGCCAATGCTCAAACCACTGAGCTATCCCTCCCCCGACTGTTAGTCTGTGTTGGTCTATAAATGAGCATAAAATCTGTTGGCTTTGGCTCTGGTTTCTCTTGCCAGATGAATGGATTTGAATGAAGTTGCCTTACCTGAGGCACCTCTCTTGGACTGGCAGTTTGCAGAGAAGGTGACTGCTGTGCTGCCTGCCTTCTTGCCATGTCTGGGTCTGGGATTGGCCGACGAGCCCGTAGGGCCAGGGTGTCAGGATGCTTCAGAGTCATGTATTGTTTGCTGGACTCAGGTCTTGCATTGCTCAGCCTCAGTTTTAGTTCATGTTGCCTGCTGGGGCCCACACCTAGACAATGATCCTATGCAGTGGCTAGGTAGCAGATGTAGAGTATCCAGTTTCTTAAACCTGCTTTGCTGTTCCCTTGGGCAGTTCCTCCCAAGTTGGTTTACAATTGTTGAAGTATTTGTCTGTGTCCAAGTGGAGGAAAAGGTGTCCAGTTGGCTGTATGAGACGAGTCCTTGTTGGACCCTTTTGGGGGGTGGAGCTGGAGCAATCTGTCCCTGGAGTACCAGGACCTGTGCTGGAAGCACATTGCCATAGCAACAATGGAAATGGTCATTATGGTAACAATAATACTCAATAGGGTCGAGTCCAGGAAAGCCGGGTGTACATCAGCCATCCAGTCCCATTTCCTTTGTCCTGTGAAACCTCACTAACCAGCAGCAGCAGCAGTGAAAGAACATTCAGGAGCAGCATTCCTCTCGGTAGCAGGGAAAGTACAGCTGAGGAATTCTTCACACCTCTTTGCCTCTCTCTGGTGAAGCTGCCGTCAAGGGTGCAGGCTGCGATGCACCCACCCATCTGTTGGTAGTAACTGCCCATTGACCAGCATGGGCCAGGCCCAGTGCTCCCTGGTGGGGAGATGTGTACTGCAGCTCTGCTGGACCTGTGCTGTGGATGAGCTGGGGACCTTCATTCTTCAGGCCTTTCCACCCGCCCCCTTTCACCAGCATTGTATTTACATCAGAAGAAGAACCATGGTACCATAGAGGGCGGACACACCCTAGTTCAGGAATGGTCAATTTTAAAGTACTAGAGGGCCACAAAACCCACTAAAACCCTTTAGCACAGGATGGGGCATGGTGGGGGATGGATCCTAGTCCCAGGGGGTGTGATGTAAGGATGGTCAGGGGAGACCCTGCGGACCCTGCGGGGGGGACCCACCCTGCACTCACCCCACAGCAGCAGTTCCCCACTCCAACCTGTTGGCTCGTGCCACAGTGTCATGTACAGGCGCAGGCAGGGCACTCCCCCAACAATGCCCCGTCCTGCCCCCTTCCTGGTCCTAGTGACGCCAATCACCTGTCCGGGGCTGGGTTGTGGCGAGCCTTGGGCCACCCGTTGCCCATCCCTGCCCTATGTGAGGAACTGGAACCTCCCGGGGAGGGTTCTCTGTGAGCCAGAAGAACTGATTTATTTATTTTTTTTTAGTAAGTCTGTTCGGTGCTTATGAAAGCTGAGATCCGTCGCTCCTTTGCTACTGCAGCAGCAACTCCTCAGATATAAGCCTTGCTGGCTCAGGTCAACATGACAAAGCGATTGTGCAATGGAAAGTTTTCAGCTGGCTTCCTGCAGCTCTCAGAGGTCATCGCGAGTACAAAAGGTGGCCGAAAAGTAGCTTGCAGAGTGTTATAATGAGGGCTACACCAAAGAGTTTATTTAGAACACTGAACTCTAATGAACATAACCCGGTAGTGGAACCGCATGGAAAAATCAAGCTCATTACTATCCTATTTGTCCAGCAGCTGATATCTTTCTGTTCCTTTACAATATGTCCCATTGGTATCAGAATTCTATTCATTTTGGAGCGACTGCTCCTAAATCAAATCATTTTTAAGAGAGGGAGTGACAGCATTATAGATAAAAGATTTCTATAGTTAAGGTTCTATACTCCACCACACGCACCTCCCCTCCAGTTCTGCACCTCTGCTGTGGCTGGAGGTCCCACTCCATGAAGCTATCTGCTTTTGTTGAGAGTAGTTTCGGAAACCAGTGTATATTCCTTAATTCCATTTTCATCCCCAGCACTTCATGCAATTAGGGTACGTCTACACTTACCTGCCGGTTCGACGCGGAGATTTCGACTTTTTGGAGTTCGAACTATCGCGTCTGATCTAGACGCGATAGTTCGAACTCCGGAAGCGCCGCGGTCGACTCCGGTACTCCACCTCGGCAGAAGGAGTTGGCAGAGTCGACGGGAGAGCCGCGGAGTTCGACCCCGCCGCGTGTGGACGGGTGAGTTGTTCGAATTAGGGTACTTCGAATTCAGCTACGCTATTCACGTAGCTGAATTTGCGTACCCTAATTCGAACCCCCTTCTTAGTGTAGACCAGGCCTTAGTTTTATTGAGACTGACATGTCCATATAAAACATAGTGAAGTCAACTCATTTAATCTATGGTCTTGCAAAGGAAAAAAAAATAGCTAGAGGAGGGAAAATGGGCTGTTTAGATTTGTAAAGTGTCTGGATTATTCCGTTTGCATCATTCTGCTGTGCGATAATGCTTTTAAGGTGTAACTGATGAGTTAAAATGTAGGAATTGGAGAGTGAAAAGAAGATGGGAAAATGCTGGTTAGTTAATCTATCCCATTGCATGTAATGCAGGATTTTTTTGTATAAAAGGATTTCTGGTAGAACTGAGAGAATAGTGGGAAAAAAAATTTGCAGCTATTTTTGCAAATGTTGAGTCTTGTTTAAATCTGGGCACATTTGCATGGCATTCCGTTGGCTTTTTGTGAATATTTGTTGCTCATATGAATATTCACAGAACGCAAAGTTAGCATATTGGAGCAAAGAGTCATTTAAATCAAGAAAAGAAATGACTAAATGAAATTTCGTCTGTAATTATCATTGAATCATAGGACTGAAAGGGACCTTGAGAGGTCATCTAGTCCAGTCCCCTGCACTCAAGGCAGGACTAAGTATTATGTAGACCATCCCTGACAGGTGTTTGTCCAACCTGCTCTTAAAAATCCCCAATGATGGAGATTCCACAACCTCCCTAGGCAATTTGTTCCAGTGTTTAACCACTATCGATTGATATCAAGATCAAGCACTTTCTTGATTGATCTCTCCTGGGAGAAGCTTCCCATAAACATCTGCAAAACTAACTCATGGTCGTCCTCCTACACCTTGACAGGGCTTAGGCTGCTGGTGTGCTGAGACCATTGATTCCTTGTACTCTCCCATCGGTCTGTATCCATCTGTTGTCTTTTGTCTTATACTTAGATTATAAGCTCTTTGGGACAGGGACTGTCTTTTTTGTTGTATGTGTATACAGCTCCTAGCACAGCGGTCTATGCCTGGGGCTCCTATGTGCTATAATAATAATACAAATAATTACTAATATTAAAGTCTTCAGCACCAAATGACATTGTCCTTCCAGTATCCATATTCGACTAACTGATGCTGCTTCTTTATTGTAAAGACCTCTTTTCCTGGGGCAGCCTGTCATTGATACTTCTCCATCTCTGAACTCCCTCAGAAAATTGCCTTTTTGCTATCACCCTACTCAATAGGCTCAGTAGGCTTCAGCTGCTGTACCTGGCTCATTCCCAGCCTCTACTTCTCTTCCAGCCCCATACGATGCTTTGGAGCAAAGTCTATTGGAAAGATCACCAACCAGCTCCCAAAGCTCTCAGCTCACCAGTGGGTCACGTTATTTTCAGACACACACAGCTCAGATGGCAGCATCTGCAAGCCCATAGAAATAATGCACACAAGGGTTTATCTTTTCAGTGTTTTCAGGTTTGCTGCTAATTTGTTTTCACTTAATTCTGATTAAACAAACTAGATGATCATAGTGGTCCCTTCTGGCCTTAAAATCTATGAATCCCAGTTTTAACCCAGTGGCTCGTCACTTGCTACTCACTAAATCGTAAGCTAAATCTACATGGCTCCATACTGAGTGACAGGACAAGATCAGCAATGAAGATATTTATAGAGATAACTCTGTTACAAAGTTTCTGCAGGAGCCAGCCATAAAGATGAATTCAGCCCCTGAGAGTGCTGGTAAAGTTGGTAACACTGAACTCATCAACTGCCTCCATCGCCACTGGTTCAGTTTCAGCAGCTTTCTTGTGTTGTCCATCATTTCTTCTGTAAGCTCTTTGAGATGGTGTTTTCCGTGCAGCACCTAGCATTTCCATGGGTGCTGTCACAATGTATGAAATCACTGATCTTCTGGAACAGGAGGCATATATTGAAGAAAGAAACAACAATTACAATCACAAACAACTAGGTTTCCACACAGCTTGAGTTCCAGCTTTGTCTCCCTCGTTTACCACGAAACACACCTTTTCAGGATCACTGAGTAGCCCGCAGAGACATCTTGTGACTGAATAATGTACTGCCCAAAAACATTATTTGTATTGTGGTAGCACCATTGTGCTAGGCGTTGAACAAACAAATAACAGGAAGACAGGCCTTGCCCAGAGGAGCTTACAATCTACATCTAAGACGAGGCAAGAGGTGGAACAGAGATGGTAGGAGGGAGCACAAGAGACTAGTGAGACTCATGAACAGTGGAATAAGCAGCGGCCACAGCACATCAACTGCTAACCGTTGTGAAGTGTTTTGTAGGCATTGTGGAGAGGTTTAAGGAGAGATTTCAAACAGAATAATGTAGTGACCTTTTGGATTTTTATAGGGAGCCCCTTCCATGCCAGTGGCAAAGCTTGAGAGAATGCACAATGGAGCTTAACATATGATCAATCAAAGTCAGTGTCATTAGTGGAGCAGGGATGGAGTCAACATCTTTCTAGTATACAGGAGTAATAGGTCAGGCAAGGATGGATCGGCCTTAAAAGTGAAGCTAAGTAGCTTGTGGTCGGTGTGGTGAAAAAGGGGAGCCCTTGGAGGGTTACAAAGGATGGGGAGAGGGGATGTGATATAAACTGATGGGCCGGGAAGATCTTTGCAGCAGCATTTTGAATAAATGTAAGTGGTCCAAGGAGGGATTTGTTGATCTTTTTGACAAAATTGCCAAACTTTGCTATAAAATAATCAATAGTAATTGTGTTTGGGTTAATATCTGCCCAGGCTGGATTTGACCGCGCCCACACACAATAATTATCAAATAATCAACTATTCTTCAGTCTTACATGGCCACTATTAACCAATTTATCTAGGTACTTACGTGGCCCTTAGCATAATAGTATCGGAGTGCCTCTCAAGTTATTAATAAAAATGACAAGGAACAAAAATATATTTCTCCCTTCTTCTTTTCCACTCAGCTCAGTATGACTGACATCAGCACAAGGTATTATTTGTAGGTCATACAAGGAGAGGGTTTTCAATGGAAAAGTCTTTTCCCCCCGGCAGAAATTTTAATATCAAATAATTTCAGCAAAAAACAAATATTTCAGTTTTCAGACAAAATGTTTCTGATTTGGGGCTTTTGGCTTTTCCAGGAAAAGATCAAAGTTTTCTGCCAAAAGCAAAAATGTTTAAGTTGAAAATCCAATTTTCTGTTGAAAAATAGTTTTGAAGGAAAATATTGACCCGTCCAAATTATTTCTTAGGATTTCCTCCCTTCCATCCTCACTGTCCAGCACAGTCAGCTTCTAAATCATACCACAGGCCAGGAAAGAATACGCTGGGTGTGCCTGAGCTGTTTCACGTTTTGAACAGCATTGCAAACTGATAAGAAGCAAGGGAGTCAGTGCTATGTAAACTATCTATGACTGGTGGGTTGTGTTTTCCTAAGGGTAGATGTCATAAAATCATTTACATTATCAAATAGTTAAGGGTTTGTGAACTCTCAAGGGTCATTTGTTTAAAACACTAGCACTGCTGTATGCTAGACACATGTTACAGACAAGAAGCACCATCTCTGTCAGTGCCTTATGTGTCATGTCCATGGGCTGTCATGACACACTGGAGACTGTTTCAAGGAACAAGATTAATAATCATGGGCACAAGCCCCAGCTGGTATAAATCAGTAGAGTACCATTGACTGTGATGAACTTCACTGATTTCATAGAATCATAGAATCTCAGGGTTGGAAGGGACCTCAGGAGGTCATCTAGTCCAACCCCCTGCTCAAAGCAGGACCAAACCCAACTAAGTCATCCCAGCCAGGGCTTTGTCAAGCCTGACCTTAAAAACCTCTAAGGAAGGAGATTCCACCACCTCCCTAGATAACCCATTCCAGTGCTTCACCACCCTACTAGTGAAAAAGTTTTTCTTAATGTCCAACCTAAACCTCCCCCTCTGCAACTTGAGACCATTGCTCCTAGTTCTGTCATCTTCTACCACTGAGAACAGTCTAGATCCATCCTCTTTGGAACCCCCTTTCAGGTAGTTGAAAGCAGCTATCAAATCCCCCCTCATTCTTCTCTTCTGCAGACTAAACAATCCCTGTTCCCTCAGCCTCTCCTCATAAGTCATGTGCTCCAGCCCCCTAATCATTTTTGTTGCCCTCCTTTATATCAGTTGAAGACCTGGCCCCATGTTTTCATCAGCTATTCCTTCCCTTTGTTAACCATGGATAAGGATACGATTTTGTCACGGAAGTCACAGATTCCGTGACTTTAACAGACCTCTGTGACTTCTTTGGCTTCAGCCCCCACCAGAGAGGCAAGGCTGGAGCAGCTGTCTGCTCCCACCACAGGAGCAGTAGCAGGGCTGGAGCAGCCCCCAGTTCTGAAATTTGGTAGGTTCTTGTCCCGAGACCAGGCCCAGTATTTTCAGGATTACTAGACACCTGGAAGCCCTCAGGGGCATAGAAGTGACACCACCCCTCATGTTCTGGGAAGACCTTTCATAATTGCAAAATGTTCATTATCCCTATAATTAGTCCTTTGAGTACAATGATCCAAACAAATAAGGTGGAGTAATACCTGTTAGGAGGCTTATTCCTTCACCCTCTCACTTCCGTGGTCCTTCTCACATGAACAGAGAGCAACAATACCCGAAGTCCGAAGGTGCAAACAATTCAATGTTTATTGGGGTGAACTTCCAGCAAGTAAGACTCTAGTTTCCTTCCTCAGTGTCCCCCTTCCCAGCTCTGACACCACAGGGCCTTGCCTGTGTCCCTGTTCCCATCCCTCCCCCCACCTTAGCGAAACACGATTCCAATTCCCCCACCCCCAGTCCCTGTTCCCATTCTCCCCCTTACTTCCTGATTGACTGCAGACTATATAGTAAAACTTGAGTTTTGCTTAGCTATACCTTAACCAATCATTTTACTGAAATTTAACTAATCAGTCCTAACATATTGTAACATAATTCTCTAACCAATTATATCCCACCACCTTAATTGGTTTACACCCAACAAAATTAATTATACAGCAGACAAACAATCACAGAACCCGACAGAGATTATACAGACTAACAATAAGGAAGTGGAGACTACAGTGAAAGAACAATACAGAAATGAGGAGTTCACGTCCCAGCTATTGATAGGTGAGTTCTTGCCAGACAGGATGCTATCAAACTAAATTTCCTTTTACATCTTCTAGGCTCTTCCCTTTCTCTGGAGGTGATAGGAATATCAGGACAGGATTGTATTCCCAACAGCCCAATAGCACCTTATTTCAATGTCACTAGTTTGGAATGTGAGGATGTGACCATATACTTCCCAGTTTATGGCTGGCGTCTGCCGCTTAGCTGAAGGCCTTAGCCTAAGAACCAGGCCTCAGACTGTCACAGTAAGAGAAGACCCTTACACAGACAGACAGTGATTTTGATTCTTTTTTTTATACCTCTATAACTAACTAAGTGATAAGAATATACCTAAATTCTTAAAGTATAGGCCTTTGCAGGCAAGCCTGAATATCTATATCCCAACAATACCATCCTGTAATAATGTCCTGCTCCATTACATGTGTACACTCATTCTATCCTTGTGGAGGACTCAAAGGGACAGATCCTAGTCTGAATCCAGTATGCCAATAGTTCTCTTGCATTTCTGCCTAATAGTCCTATTCTATGACCTTACTGTCATCTTAACGTAAGCTTGCAGAATACATGTCCTCCTTCAAATCCATTCTTAAAACTCATTTGCCTACAAAAAAAACTTGACAAGAGTTAGGCTGCTGGTATGCTGAGACTACATGCTGACTAGGGTGACCAGACAGGAAATGTGAAAAATCTGGACAGGGAGTGAGGGGTAATAGGAGCCTATATAAGAAAAAGACCCAGAAATTGGGAGTGTCCCTATAAAATCGGGACATCTGGTCATCCTAATGCTGACCAATATTGTCTCATTGTTTCCTTGAGCTCCGCCATCGGTCTGTATCCATCTGTTGTCTCTTGTCATATACTTAGATTGCAACCTTTTTGGGGCAGTGACCCATTTTTTTGTTCTGTGTTTTGTGCAGCACCTAAGACAGTGGGGTCCTGGTCTGTGACTGGGGGGTCTTAGGTGCGTCTGCATTGCAAAAATAAGTACTACTAATAATGTTATGGTATTTATGTTTGTGCTGCATTTGCATTTCGTGACTCTGGCCAAGACAGGAAGCTGAACTATTGTAAGAGATGTTGTGGTTTTATTATTCTCAGCGAGGCCAGACGTACCAGAAACCTCAGCCTCTCCTTAGGAGATATGAAGTTTCTCACTATTGGTAATATTTGAATTACACTGGCACCAGGGGTGACCCTAACCAAGACCAGAGCCCCATTGTGCCAGGCACTGTATAAACAGATTAATCCCTGCCCTGAATATGTAACTTACAATGCAAGTAAACAGAGGGTGCATTTACAGATGGGGAACTCAGGCACGGGCAGATCAAGTGGCCACATAGAAAGTCAGCCCAGACCTCCTAAATGCCAGTCTCGTGCCTTAACCACCAGGCCATCCTTCCTGGGGTGAGGTTAAGGATAAGCATTGAGATTTTGGGGTTCTTTATCCAAACTGACCCTCAATTTTGAATCTTTAGAAGTTCGTCCATCACTGTAATGCCAAATATTGGTTTGAATTGGTGTCCACTTCAGGGCTAGACTTTGTCCATTGCCTTTAGTCTGGAGGAATACAGACATGAGATAAGACCTAGGCAGTGATGGATTAGCCACTGGGCTAATGGGGCCCATGCATGCCCAGGGGCCTTGGCCAATTCGGGCGCCCCAGAAAAATGAATGCCCCTGTGCCCTGACCTGCTCTGCCTACCCAGTGCTCCTGCTGGGGAACGAGGGAAACCCCTGTGCCCTGACCCTACTCCCTGGCAGGAGCGCCGGGCGGGTGGAATGGGACAAGCCTCTGCACCCCGAGCCCACTTCCCAGCAGGAGCGGGGGGTGGGCAGGGGAGAGGGGAATGGAGGCAGAAGGGGGTGGGTAGGGACCTCCACTTGCTCTGGCCCACGGCCCCACAAAAGCTTAATCTGCCTTCGGACCTAGGTCCCTAAAATTGTGTATTTCTTGTACACCCCAAGCTGCCATTACAGAAAAAAAGGAGTTTAGAATCGTGAGGGATTGCATTCTTGGCTTTGTGAATTCCAAAAACATGTGAACTACAAAAGGAAGTAGAGAAAACTTCTAAGAACGTGAGATTCCCTTAAACCAAGAGAGAGAAATGTTGGCCTTTGACATTTATACCAAGACCTCAGAGTCTGATGTCTGAATCAGAGGCTCAGCTGCTGTAGTGACCTCCAGGACGCAGCAGCTTTTTGCAGCTCGCTTTGTTCTTTTCGCTTCTCATCACAACAGCATCAAATCACTGACGCTTCCAGCCCCAGAACAAAGTGATAAAAATAAACTTTTCTTTATAAGTTCACCTCCAGCCTACATCTGAGAGCTTCTCTGGGAGTAAAAGCTCTGCATTTGGGCCTCCTGTGTGCGAACTAGTAGGCAAAGCTTGATAAAAGCTTAGCTCAGAAGTGTGAACATGAACTGAGGGTGGTGAACCACACATCACTGTGCGGAGGGAAAACCGGAGTTGAATAAGTCATATTCCCCAGTTGTCTCATTAGTTCTTTATTTACTAAATTTACAGTGTATTTGTATTACAGTAACAACTAAAGGCCCCATCTTAGCTTGCAGCTCCATTGTGCTAGATAGTGCCACTCTGCCTCAGTTTCTCTCTCTCTTAAAATGGAAAAAAGATTTCTCAGTAAAGTGCTCTAAGATCCTTTTGATGGGAAGCGTTGTCTGAGAGCCAGGTGTTACTGTTCAATGGTACTGAAGACTAACAAATGAACAAGAAATTAGAAACTCAAAGGTATGGGTAAATGACCCAAGCAAACCACAGAACGAAATAAGCATCAGTTGCTTCAGCTAATGAGATAAGAAACAAGAAATTGAAACCACCAAAAAACCCTCTAAGTGGAGGGAATTGCCTTTAGCAGGAAATACATGACCCAGTAATTCATATGATGGAATCTATGACAACGCTGCACATATGAAGCACTGAAATATACATGTCATTCAGAGGGAGAGAGACAGCACTGCATACTGATTGCCAGGGTCCAATTAGGAATGGGTTTTTCACCTCCAAGTGAAATGTTACGGTTGTAATTTAAACCCCTATAAAAAGTAATGGAACTAATGAAAGGGCAGGCATGGCTTGACTTCTGGATGGTAGGACAGGGAAAACATTTTGGGCTATGTAATCTGCATGCAGCTACTGCAGCGTGCTAGAGAATAACAGTTTCAGATCTGTACGAGTGCATCACAGATCTCTGGGCGCTAGTACAATGCGAATAATAAATAAGAATCAGTTATTTGATTGTTACTCATGAGTAGCGGATATCGCCGCAGAAGTTGGGATCAGTTTGGGAATACTTCAGAAACAGGAAAAATGCCTACAGTTGCTACCAGTAGTATTGACAATGAATAATTTGCTCCGCCGTGCTCAGTCGATGTGATGATTCTGCAAGGGGAAGAGCACCCATTTGTGAGCTGAGGATGTTCCGTGCTTTCTGAGTCAGGACCTGACATTCGGGATTTGATGCAGTTCTGTTAAACGCCCAAAGGTTCAGATGTTTATTCAAAACAGGTTAATCTCTTTGGTCTGCAGACCTGGGCTAGAAGTCCTGGTAGAACAGGTATTAGGTATCTGAAAGCAAGAAATGCTAGTGAGGCAAGAAATACTATGAGAGCAGTTTTCCTTGGGATACATTGGGCCCTCCTGTGGTCAGTCCCAGCAGGACCCAGGAGTACAGAGGTGTGAGCTAAGTAGACATTCTGAACCTCTAACAAAGATCACCCTGAGTTTTGTCTAGTTTGGGTGAAGGTGGGAAAGGGTGGCTTTTATGTTTCCTGAACCTGTTCTTCCAGCTCAAAAGATTACCGTGCACATGACTTGCTTATATGTGGCAGTGACCAGATGCCTGGGATGGACCACCCCAAGAATGCCACACTCAGGCAGACAGCAAGAAATGGGGCAGACAGTCCCCCCAAAATTGGGGGGTTTATTCTATAATTAGATTCACCAACCAGTAACTAAGAACTTCCGTAGCACCACACTGGTTAACAAGAAACCTTTAGGCATTCCAGCCCTTGGTTCCTATCCAGACAAACTGCTCTAATATAGTGAGAGGTTACTGAAAACCCAACTCACCATATGTGAGGTTTTACCATTCCTAAAGGATCAGACACTTACCCCCTGGTCAATATATATTTCAAATCTTACCCAAATATCACACTGCCAGACAATCACTTGTAAACTAACTAAACATTTATGAATAAAAGAAGAGCATTGTTAAATGGTTAAAAGATTATATACTGTGATAGACCCAGGCCAGTTGGGTACAGCAGAATAGCAGAAGGCAGATATACTGGCCACTGGATTAAGTTTTCTGTTCCCTGACTGACCAGAGCAGGGGCTGCTCCAGGCTCATGAGAACACCTGACTCTAATTAAGCTGTAAAGAGTCAGGTGAGGCCATTCAGTTAATGTGACCACCTGACTCTAATTAAGGCCCTGCTGATACTATACAAAGGGCTCACTCCAGTCAGGCAGGGGAGTCGGGGAGCCAGAGGAGAGGAAGTGCGGCTGAAGGGCTGGTTACTGAAGACACCCTAAAACATCATTAAAGGAGCCCTAAGGTAAGGGTGAAGAAGGGAGAAGCAGGAGAGCTGTGGGGAAGTGGCCCAGGGAAATGTAGCAACTCTGGCAGTGAAAGGTTGGCTGCTAACAACTGCTACCATTAGGGTCCCTGGGCTGGAACCCGGAGTAGAGGGCGGGCCCGGGTTCCCCCCAACCCACCACTACAGGAACATCTCCTGGAAGGGGAAGTCAAGTCCCTGTCAGGACAGGAGGCTTAACAGAAACTGTGGGAGTTCTCTCACCAACCTCCTTGCAGGCCTATGATGAAAAGGGCTCAGTAGACTGTAACCCTGGCCCTAGAGAGAGAAGGGCTACGTGGAGGGTCACAGTGAGCCACTGAGGCTAGCATAAACCGCCTAGAAGCGCAGGACCCACAGGAGCAAGGTCAGAGCTTTGCCACAATACATTACAAGGTCCTTATATCAGACTTGTAGTGGTGATGGGTGAGTCTAATGACTTGCAAAAGTCTCTGGAAACATCCCGAAAGGTTAGAATCCAAAGGCAGCTTAGATGTAGTCTGCTAGAATCTTTCCATGCCTTTTCTAAGGCATTCCAAGTAATTATTTGGAAGATCTCAGTCCCTCAGCTGAAACTTTCCCTCTTTAAAGTTCAGCAGACTAGAGATGCAAAATCGTACTCAAGGTTCAGTATTTATAGCTTCCTAGCAGGCTGACAAGAACTTGTCATAGCAAGGCTTTCCTCCAGGGAAGAATAGGCACTGCAGATAGTTTGTGGCCCTTCATTGTTAAACTATGACCCTTGCTTTGAAGTTAATCTTCTATTTCCTCTGCATACACAGGTAAACTAGTTTCACTCATTTACATAAGGCAATTAGCCAATCCATTATAGCAGGATCGATAAGTTGAAAATATAAGTACAGTAATATTATTATTTTCCTGGGGTGTCTCACATCTTTGATCTTAAGGTTAACTAAATACAGTTGCATACATGATGAGAAGGCAATTAAGACATGAAAAGGATTTAGCATCCAAAAGCTAATTTGATTAGATTGGTAAACGTCTAACAGGATATAGGTAAACACAGACAAATACACTTAGCAATTATTCTTTGCTTCTTATCAATACAAAGTGAACGAGTTGGGGTTTGCTAGCTTAATTAGCATATCTTTGATACCCTACATAAGTGGATTGTCTTGATTACAACTGCAAGGCCTCTTGTTAAGTTGTTATGGGTCATACACAGGTTTAGTTGATTTGCCAGCGCTACAGTGTCCTAGAAGTCTTACCCCTCCAGAACACATGTTAAAGCATGCGGGACAACCTGTGGGCATCTGTTGTTTTCCTACAGCCAAATCGGAGGTCCTTAGTCCTCACTCAGACAAAACTCCCATTGACTTCCCTGGCTTTTGCTTGAGTAGAGCAGAAAGGCTGGGTGTGGGGGGTAAGGCCCTGGAAGGGACACGGGGAAGCTCTTGCATAATTGTCATCTTGGGCAAACGATTTCATAGTTCTCTTCCTTTAGCCCCCCCACCTGTAAAATGGGAACAATCGTGCTTCTCTTATCTGTTTAGATATAGAAACACTCCCGGGGCGGGGACTGTCGCAAACTATGTGTCTGTCCAGTGCCGCACACGACAGGGCCCGGACTGCAGGTGCTATTGTAATACCAGTACTAAATAATAGCTAAGGAGGTCGGGATTTGGCCCCGAGTGTCGTAAAATTCATGATCTGGAATTTAAATTTGCAGATGATGCCTGGTTTTTTGAACATCAAATCAACGTGCTCATCGTGTAATCATCCTGCTCTTTCCCTTCTAGGTAATGTGACCAGGAACTGCACAAGCCAAGGCTGGGCAGACATGTATCCTGCCACCTATGCAGCAGCTTGTGGGTACGATAACAACAGCACTCCAGTAGACGAGGTCTGTAAAGCCCTGATGAGCAGAATTCAATATGGCTGTTTCCTCAAGGGTGCAGAGAGGAATCCCTTGACTGCCTCACCTCATTTTTCCCTTCCACTCCCTGATCCTCAAGGCCTAACAAGAAGGTCACTGTCCTTCCGACCAAGATCACCTGGAAATAGAGCTCAAGCATTCCTGCTAGTCAGCGTTGACACCGAAGAACCCGACGTTGAGCACCTGCAAAATCCCATTGACTTCAGTGGGAGTTGCAGGTACTCCGCACCTCTGGAAATCAGGCATCTGCCTATTTACAGAGATAGCTGCCTCACTGTAGATATCCAGGTCTGAACATTTTCAGCCATAATGTCTTTCCCCCTAAAGTACTTGGCAAACTACGGTCGCCCTCTAGACAGAGTCCATTTGCCAGCGTTACCTTCGTTAAGTAGATACGGTGGCCTCAGTATTTGCAGTATTACCTAAATGTCCTATAGTTGCAGGGTCTGCTGAAGGTGTACATTGGCACAAATCTATTGATATCAGTGGAGTGATGCTGATAAAGCTAAGAATCTCCAAAGCTGTAGGGAATACCTAAGGCATGGCAAGTATTCAAGTAACATTATTCAGTTTTCTAAGAAAACTGTCAAGTGTTTTGGAGTGTTTCTATGTGAGTAATTAATGGTATAGATATTAATATAAGTGTGTGTGTGTATATATATTACATAGGAATTATATTGGTAACAGAACAAGATGGAGCACTGGACATTATATGTTGGGACATATGGTCTCTACATGCCATCCCTCTGTATTAAAAGTGGAGGTGGTCACATAATGTGTAGCAGACTTCTATGTGAAGCATTTAGCCAAAGGGTTGAACTTGGTCCCTCACTGGAATAAACCAGTCATTGCCAGCGTACACAGGGAGACCTGGATTGAGGTTTTCAAAGATGACTAGGAAATGTAGCCACCTAACTCCCTCTGAAATTCATGGGAGCTGTGTGGCTAAATCCTCTAGTCAACTTTGAAAATCTTTGCCTTGGAGTCAGCCAGTAGGCTGTACTAGCAGAGCAGGGGAGGTGACTGGTTCCATGCTTTTGTCTCACATAAACACAGCCCCACTGTGTGCATGTGTTTCCCTGCATTACTGCCTGTGTCAGCATAAGTGAGTGCTAGGCAACAGGAGGCTTGGTAATAAAAGGATCTCTATATTGACAGACACTTGTATCCCAGCCCTACTGCTCCTAAGTCTCTCCCAGTACTCCCACATTGCAGAGACAATTAAGTGATTACATGGAAAATCTCAAGAGGGCTTAGCCAGCCTTAATACCGGCCAAATCAGACAGAACATGCTAAAGGAGACTTGCACAAAGACCATCAGTGCCCTATTGAAGAGACCAGCCATAGCGTCACCTCTTCAAGTGTCTTGTTTCTAAGATCAAAACTTAAGGCCCAGGCTCCAGGTTTTGAAACCCATTGTTACGGCTCAGGAATGCAAAGGGCCTCCTCTAAGAACGCTAGTTTGTGTTCTGAGCACAAGGGGATTTGGGGAATTCCTGTTACCAGCTTTGAAGACCCAGTGGATTGCAGAATTGCATAAATGCCTTGTTACCAAGAGAACACATATTGTGTTCTTTTAATCCTCTCTTAATTATTTTCTTTTGACTCACACCGCTTTGTGATGCCGCTTGAGCCAAAATGTGGCTTAGGCACTAACATGCTGTATGTTACTCAACTGTGAAGATGAATAGAAGTGATTTGTTGAGTTGGCTATCGCTTTTGGGGGGGCGGGAGAGGGAGGCTTGGAAAGAGGGAGGAAGCCAGAGTGTATCAGCCAGTGAGACATGAGCTCCACCCTAGGGTGATAGTCATCCAGGCTTGAAACGTCTCCTGAATTTTTAATGTCTACTAAGCACAACTCAAAAACAACATGAAAAGTATGAAATATGTATAAGGACTTTTTGGAAGACTTTGTTCCTGAACTCTGACAGCCCACGGAATGTGGAATGTACGAGCATCAAAGTGGTGTACTTGTGATCCCTATGGCTAAACAGCCATATATCTGTGGCCTGATTTTTCAAAATGTTTGCATTTGCAAACACTGGCCCATTTTGCATTCATTATTTGGATGGGTATGTGCAAACTCCCAGTTTTGTGCATGTATGGGTAATATGGGATAGATCACTTCATCTGTGTTCTGTTCATTCCCTCTAAAGCACCTGGTATTGGCCCCTGTCGGAAGACAGGATACTGGGCTAGATGGACCTCTGGTCTGACCCAGTATGGCCGTTCTTCTGTTCTTATATGGCTAGATTCATAGATTCCAAAGCTAGAAGGGACCATTGTGATCATCTGGTCTGACCTCCCGTATCACACAGGCCATAAAAATTCCCCAGAATAATTCCTTTTGAACATCTATTTAAAAAAAAATCCAGTCTTGGTCTAAAAATTACCAATGATGGAGAATCCACCATAACCCTTGGTGAATTGTTCCAGTGATTAATCACACTCACTATTAGATAGGGGCCTAAGTGTGCAACCTGTAAGTGCATTGAATGTGAGTGTAAATGTGGCCTACAAAAGTAGAGTAAATCAGTCCCCTGGTGTTCTACAGAATCGTTACAGGTGTTGAATGCATTTTGGGAGCAACACTACTCACAGAGTTAATACTACTAATACTGTGTTATATCACATTTCATCTGATGTCCTCAACGCTCTTTACAAACATCAATGGACTCATTCTGATCTCAGTTACACTGGGGTAAATGTGGAAGTTACTCAGTTGAAGTTAATGTAGTTATCTCTGTAATTACTCTGGCATAATAGAGATCAGAATCTGGTCCACACTAATTCATCTCACAACCTTCCTGTGATATAAGTGGTGGTGTTCCCAAGGAACTGGAGACATGGAGAGATTAAACAAATTGCCTAATATCAAACAGAGAGTCAACGGCAGAGTTAGAACCCAGGAGTCCTGATGTGCAGTCCCTAGCTTTCATTAACAGAACATAATCCCTTTCTCTTTTAGTCTGAGTAATGGTTTAGCCACCCAAGCACAGGACTCAGCAAAGTTCCCAATTCCCTCTGTGGCCTGGGGTAGAGCATGTTAACTATGTCTTGGTTTCCCGATCTGTAGAGTTGGGGGTGAGAATGCTGACACACCTCCTCACCTGGACTACATCTTCCATTATGCACCAGGATCAGAGACTCCCAGGATGTGCCACCTCCCCTCTCCAGGAGGGGAGACTGTGGTGCATCATGGAACATGTAGTCCAATTGGGGAGCCCAGCCTATAGAGGAGAATGGAAACATGAAGCAACCAAACTACAACTCCCATGAAGCACCCCATAAGCATTTCTGAATCAAAATATTTGTTTTCAGCCATATTCTGGGTTTTTATTTTTTGACAAAAAGTCATTTTTTCTGTAGAAATAAAACCCATTTTCATCCCAGCTCTGTCCCCAGTCTGTATTGATTAAATGAAACCATCTCACACCCTGTGTTAGTGGATAAACCACAGTGATCTGTTGCCAATGCCCTGTATTACTGAGTGTAAAGCATTCTTCTTCTGCATAAATGTCACCATGTAGCCACTCCTATGGTTAAATAAATAACACTGCACCTCGTTGGGCCCTTTTCCTTGTAAAATCACGGCATAGTTAGGGCCTGATCCAAGACCTCTTGGGATCGATGGGATTGTTTCCATTTGCTTCAATGGGTTTTAGATCATGGCTTCTGCCATTTTACACCTGAAAAGGGTGTTTGTACCATGGTGAGCTAGGAATTAGTGAGTGATATTGTATGACGTGTTTATTAAGAAGGAATCTTTGATAGCTCCTAAAAGACCTAAGCATTGCCTCTTTTCTCTATGTCAGCGGACGACGTTCTATGGCACAGTGAAGACCGGTTACACCATCGGACATAGTTTTTCTCTGATTGCTCTCACTGCTGCTATGATCATTTTGTGCCTCTTCAGGTGAGAACCTGGCCGTGGAGGGGACGGGAACGTGCAGGGGTGGGGAAACAGATTGTTTAATCCCGAGGACCTCAGCAGATTCTTGGTTGTAGGCTGAGAGCGCCTTGCGTTTGGAATGCCCACCAACCTCTTTCAAGAGCGAGGTGGCTGGTGGTAGTGGAGGGACAAATATGGTTGAAGTAGCTCCAAGGAGGACGTGGTCACACATTTTGGGGTGACACATCCGTGTGGCATTTGAACTGCACCATTAGCATTGGGACATGCATGCCCCATCCTGTGCTCCACAGAGCTCAGTGAAGCAGAGTGCCACCTGTGCCTTAGAAACAGGCAGAGCTGTCCTCCAGCGTCTTCTGACCTACTTTAACCGCTGGATATAGAGCAGGGGTTCTCAAACCGGGGGTCGGGACCCCTCAGGGTGTTGCGAAGTTATTACATGGGGGGTCGTGAGCTGTCAGCCTCCACCTTGAACCCCACTTTCCCTCCAGCATTTATAATGGTGTTAAATATGTTTAAAAGTGTTTTTAATGTATAAGGGGGAGGTCGCACTCAGAGGCTTGCTGTGTGAAAGGGGTCACCAGTACAAAAGTTTGAGAACTACTGATCTAGAACAACCATACAACATGATGGTGATGGTGCAATATGCCGACCATGGACAATTTGAGGCTGGGGCTGCTTTTGGGAAGCTGGAGGGCCAGTACTGGTCTCTGATTTGCAGCTGTTTCCCTTAAGAAAATGGGTCGAGATCTTAGAGGCTTGCGATGTCCGCCGTGCTTTTACGGAATGGAGAGAGTAGCAGAGAACCAAACAACCTGGAGATGGACAAGACTTGCTAGATTCTCTAGTCCATCCCCTAAAGCCAGAGCAGAAGGGTCTCTAGTTCTACTGCTCTTCCCCAATCCTGTACCAAGCAACAGGGCTTCCACCATTTCCCTAGGGAGAGTATTCCACAAGCTAAGAGACTCCGTGTACGGAATGAGATATTTTAATGCTCCAGAGTAGTCTGTCCATTGGCTCCAACTGACCTTGCACAGAACTAGAAGACAAGTATATGACAGAAGTGTGTGGCAAGGTATGCCCTGCAGCCAGCCATCTGATCTTAACAGATGTTCCTTGAGGTTGTTTAAGGTTGGCTGATGAGGCCTGCTTCTTAGTTAAACTAAGACCTGTTTATGCAACTGTAGCAGCACACAGGGAGGTTAAAGCAAGCAGAAACAACCCCCAGAGAATACCACCACTCACAACACCTCCCTGACAAGCACAGAACTTCTATGGGGGCTGTACGCCACCCCTCTGCTCCTAGCCCCCTGCTTTGGGGGTGGATTGTGGATGTGGCCACACCGCACTGCACTAGAGCCTACAAGAAACTGTAAGAAGCAGAGCATACATTAGAGCAGCCCTGAGGCTGATGTAACTTACACCTGGGCTGGACAGATACCTTCATGGCTCCAGTGTACAGAGAACCACCTTTGCCCCATGCTCACTTCATCCCTGTCCCCAGCGCAGGAACAGAGTAACTGAGAATCAGACCCATTATGTGGTTTAGGGCTGTAAAACTTGCCCATCTCCAGGATATTAGGCCTGTTGCTTTTAATTGCTGGGAAATGTCACTTGAAAACCCCAGAGTTCCTTGATCCAGATAGATCTTCATAATCTGCTAAAGCTTATGGGATGGAACAAGCCCAGTGTTGCTCTTAATGTCAGTTACCCTAACATATCTTTTAAAATTAAAATATAATCCACGTTGCTGTATAAAGTATGCAAATATTTATGAATTTTGGCTAGAGCTGTCAACTTTTTGGCAAAACACTGAAATCAGAAAATATTCTGGATAAAGCAGAAGTTTTTCCCAACACATTCTGGCCAGACGAGTAATGTATTGAGATGAAGTCCTGATGTTTAAAAATGCCATTTCTCTTTCTCTCCCACCCCACAACAGAAAACTGCACTGCACTCGAAATTACATCCACATGCATCTCTTCATGTCTTTCATCATGAGAGCCATTGCAGTCTTCATCAAGGACTTCATCCTCTTTGAGAGCGGCGAATCTGACCACTGCTCTTCGAGCTCAGTAAGTAGCAGCGACCAGTCGATGTTTTCAGATGCCAGCTGGTTTGGTTCGGCTCTCTTAATTGGGGAACAAAATAATGAACCCAGAAAGGCAGGCAGGGAAATACTGGGGGATGCTTTTAGTTGCTACCGTGCTGTTTTGGAAAGGAAGCAAAAACCTGCCGGCTTCAACCTAACATCGAGGAAGAGGTCGCAACAGAAATTCCTCACTCAGCAAATGTTACTTTTTAATGATCAGTGGCTGGGTCTCTCCACTGCGATGACGAAGCAGAGATGATAAATGATGAGAAGAGGTTGGAATTTTCTATACTTTGCACAATCAGGCTACTGAAAAATAGTTTACTGGCCAACCTCCCCGGAGCAGAGGAAAGCACCTCCTATTCTCCGCCTGTGGCACTTAATAGTCTAGTCTTCTGTAGGTCTCATTTACTTTGGTCTCATTTCCATTGCTGGGTTTAGTGTGTGGTTGCTGCGTGGTGTTGGTGGCCTGTGATATAAATCTAGGTGTCCCTTCTGGCCTTAAACTCTCTGACTCTGTGACCATGAAAATGAACTCTTGTCCCGTTCCACTCACCCACTGCTTCCATTGTCCAACCTAGCTCCATGCCTTCTTTCACATGGTCCCTTTCATGCTTGGAACAGCCTCCCAATTAATATTTGCCAAGCAAGCTCCCTCCCAGACCACCCTGAGACCCATCTGTTCCATGACTGGTTACGGATGTCATGACCGCGAGTGCTGTCTGTTTGTTCTCTGGGTTGTTACTCATTTCTGCCTCTGCGCTCCAAGCTCCTCAGGGCGGGGGGTTTATTATAAAGCACCATGAATGATTAGAGCGATATATCAACAGTAATAAATAACTGGCCAGAGCCTTGTGCCACAAATAGCTGCCAAGGTTAATTGGAAAAGAAGCCAAGAAGTCAATGAGCCATGGAGCTTGAACGAACCTCTCACCCCTAGGAGAGTTCCCTCTAGGTCATGACTGAGGCCCGTTGGTGGAAAGCTTCCACTGCAGCTACCCCTCCGATAACTGTTTTGTAGCTAACGTAAGGACGTTAGCCTGCTGAGCTCTTAGGTCGGCCCCTTTACAAATGTGAATGGACCAAGAGAGAAGACCATTGAACCTCCTAGTGTGACTTTTCACCCCAATCCCTTGGCTGTTGCTGTTGGGTGGTTTATCCCCAGCGATGTCTTTTCAGAGTAAATTCAGTGCTCAGCACAATCAAGTGAATGGCTGGATGTTCCACCAATATCTTAGAGACACGTGGAACGTAACTCTTCCCGCTGTACTGGACTGCCCCTTCCTGTTGCAAATTCTGCATCCATCTTGCCACCACTTCTTGTGCAACCCCTGGCAAGAAAGTTCATACACAAATACCCACCCCACTTGCACAGATAAAAACTTCAAACATTCCTATGACCACCTGAGCGCTTGTGGAGAATCAAATCGAAAGGGGTGGATGGACGGGAGGATTTGGATTCAGTGAATGTATTTTCCCACTGTTCACCCAGTTGTAAACTCTGATTCTTGGGGAAAAAAGTGGAAAAAACTATTTTTAATTCCTGTTTTAATGTAAATTATATTGAAAACCGGCCACTCCAAAGCCCGGTACTCAGCAGACCCAACTCTCATGGCAACTCACTGTTCAGCACGTTACCTGAGTTGGAATTAGGCCGCAATCCTCAAAAGTAATTAGATACCTAATTCCTGTTGATTTCAATGGCATTTAGGTGCCTAAATACCTTGAGGGCTCTGGGCCTTAGTCCTATGTCTCAAGATTAGGGTGACCAGATAGCAACTATGAAAAAAACGGGACGAGGGTGGGGATTATAGGCACCTATATAAGAAAAAGTCCCAAAAAATGGGACTGTCCCTTTAAAAATGGGACATCTGGTGACCCTTCTCAAGATGTAGATCCTAGCTCTGAAGGTTCAATCCCTGGGGATTACTAAACTGATAGTTTGTAGACCCATGAAAACAGGAAATTTTTAGGTCCCACTAGCCCTGGCATACACAAATCCAAATGCTGCAAGAAGCATGAATGACTCTTTAAGTGCGCATGTCATTTTTTAAGAGCCCATTTGGTTTGCTGCAATGGGCTTGTGTTGGTTATTTAGCCAACAGTGGGAAACCTCAAAATTCCAGCATTAACCAAAGCTTCTCCTCTAGTAGAACCAGAAAGTTAAGAAAACCAGTGGCGAGAGGCAAATGGCTTTCCATGTGTGTTGTCGCTAAGCTGCCGGGGCGCTGGTCTGTTGATCTTTTCCCCGCGTGACAATAGCCGTTGCTAAGGTTAAAAGAATTTTGGAGGGTGGGGAAGAGAAAGTATTCCCAGCTCGATGCACCCCAGTGCACTTATGACTTGGCAAACAAGGCTTGTTGTCATAAGTAAATGTAGCAGGCTAAATTGACCATGGCTTGCAGCGCTTGTGTAAAGGAGCGTAGGCCCTTTGTCCTGCGTGAAGGAGATTCAATAATGAAAAGCTTTACAAAGGTTTCTCCTTTTCCAGCCGGCCCAAGCCATTAAGCACATCACTAAACACAACGGTGATGAGCCCTCCTGGCACGCATAGAAACAGGAGGCTTGACCTTTAGTAGCGGGCTGTACTGTCCAGGAACTCTCAGCTGGGTTTCCCAAAGGAAGTACTAGCACTGCGGACGGCTTGTTTTCTTGAGCGGCGTTGGGTTCAGTGAAGAAATCTAAGGATCTGATCTCGAAATTACTTGTGGGGAGGGGAATCCTATGGACTGTGTTATACAGGAGGTCAGAGCAGGTGACCACAGTGGCCCCTTCTGGCCCTGAAATCTAAGAACAATGGCTGTGTATACCCACAATTTATTGCCTAAGCTACTCAATTCTGGTTCCTTTAGAAGCTGCAAATAAACATGCTTTCTTCCTCCTAGGCCCCCATTTTTCAAGTTATTTAAGCATGCATGTAATTTTAAGCCTCTGAGTGGCGACAGTCACATGTTTGAAGATGTTTGCACATGGTGCATATGTAACACCAACAGTCCCCGGTCATCGGTGGGCAAGATTGAACTGGGGAACCTCTAGAGCTTAGTGCATGAGCCTCTACTGCATGAGCTAAAAGCCAACTGGCTGTTAGCACAGGCTGTAGGGTAGACTCATTTCTCTCTCTCTCTTAGTGGTCTCGGTGACACTAGATGGGACAGAACAGCACACCCAGGGGGTGTGTGGGTTACACATATGCTCGAGCACCTTGCTGAATCTGGGCCTGAACCTGCTGGATTCATAGATTCTCAGACCTGAAGGTGACCACTGTGATCATCTAGTCTGGCCTCCTGTATAACACAGGCCAGAGAACTTCCCTGAGTTAATTTCTCTTTGAACTAGAGTGTAGAGCTTCTAGAAGAACGTCCAGTCTTCGTTTTAAAATTCCCAGGGTTAGAGAATTCACCACACTGCCACACTCCTTCATAAATTGTTCCAGAAGTTAATTACCCTCACTGTTACATACTTCCATTCTGAGTTTGCTGAGCTCAACTTCCAGCCGCTGGAGCTTGTTATACCTCTGTCTGCTAGATTGACGACGACTCTAGTATCAAATTTCTGTTCCTTAAGTTCTTTTAGATACCTCCCACTTCAGCATTCAACCCTACACACTTTCTTTTTCTCTCTCTCTCTTTCTGGAAGCCACTGCGTAAAACCCAATCACCAAAGCCATTAATGTGGCGGAAGAATTGAGCTGAAAAGTTGGGTTTTTTTTTTAAAAGAGCAGGACTTTGATCAGCTTTATTAATGTGGCACCTAGATGCTATGGCAATTGGCAGGTTAGACATTGAGGTTAGATGGAGACAGAAAGGCAGATAGATATAGATTGAGGACTAGATCCTCAACTAAAAGACAATGGAGCTATGCAGATTTACATGAGGTGAGGATGTAGTCGGAGGTAGATAGTTTCTCTTCAACTTTTTGAGTTCCAGAAAGACTAGTTGGTTCACTCCAAACAGCAGTTCCTCTTTGCAAAGGAAGGCAACCTATGCACAGCCCAACTGTGAAGAATGCACCCTCTGATCTTATATTTTAAGAATGTGAACTGGTATTTCTCTTAGTTCAGTAAGATCTTACTCAAGGAACTGTAAAGAAACCTGCCCTATAATTTTTAGAACAGATGAAAAAAATTAGTGTAGGGGATGGCTTGTGTTCGCTAAAGCAAATGTTTCTGTAGCTCCCTGCAGAACAAGAGATTATAGACTGTGTGCAGAAGCTGAGTGCTAAATAAGGAGAGACACCTGACAAGATACGGGTGACTCAGTTGATCAGGACCCTGAATACTTAGTTAAATCAAAACTAGAAAAGCAGGCCAAAATCAAACAAGATTATGCATTGAAGTCAATAACAGTCAAACACCCATTGACTCAATGCAGGATCATCATCTAAGAGCCAGATGTACAAAGGTGTTTAGGCACCTGATGATGAAGATAGGGCCAGTGGGATTTTCAAAAGCACCCTAAGCGAGTTAGGTGCCTAACTCTCACTGAAAGCCCATGGGAGTTAGGTGCCTCACACACTTAGGTGCTTTACCTTTGTAAAGCTGGCCCAAACTGCTTCCATTGAGCCTTTACCAGGGTCTTAAAAGGACAGTGGGAGAGACCTTTGGTCCCAGAGTTAGATTTTAAAAAGAAAAACAATCTCAGAACTTTTCCTCAGCGTTCACATGGCCTTTGCCCAGGCCGAACTGACTTGGATGACTGAGTTTGGACTCTGCCAGGGGGCTTGTCTCTATGGACAGTTAGTGTGTGGCAATCTGGGATGTAAAGCTACAGCGCACTAGCCTGCCATACGCTAACTAGCCATGTGGCCCCCACACTCATTGTGCACTGTAGCCTACTCCACTTTGAAACAGGATTAGGTCAAAGCGCACTGCAGTGGGAGTGTCTGTGCGTCAGGCTGTAGATTGTCGCGCGTTATCTGTCCATATAGAGTTCAGCGTGGAGTTAAAACTGAATAAGGACGTGAGGATTGGGCCCTTTACTATTCTAGTGGGACTCTTGTTTCCACATGTTCTCTTGTCTTCTGAAATGGTCACTGGGTTTGAAAACTTCACGTTCGCATTCTCCCCACCCGCGAGTTAATTCGGAGCCAACTCTCTTTGGTCACTGTGAAGTCTGGGTGGATGCAGGGGAAAAATACATGTTGTTTTTTAAAAATAATCTGAACGTACTTTAAAACTAGCAAGAATCTAGCTCCGTGAACTCACTGAGCTGCACTCTGCCCTTGTTTTACTCAACTAAGTGAGGAGGAGTGAGGCCCTCCCACGCCCACTTGTTTGGCAAACCTGGATCTTGGGTCTGGTGTGGCGCACAGCCCCCACTCTGGATACTCCCTCTCCCCCCCTCCCCCCTTAGCAAGTGATTGAGAGGTGTAGAGATTTCCAGCTCACTGGCAAAGGGGGAAGAAAACTGCAGCCCTTGAAAACTCCCCACCTTGCCTCGCTCTACAGCCATGCTCTCATTGGCCGGCCTGCCCTGGCTGCCCTGCCCTTCTCTGCAAATCGGCGGGGGAGGCACCATTGCAGGGAGCAGCATTAGCATGGAGCAGAAATTCACTGCAGTACGGAACAGCGATTTCCCCAAGATGATGCTGTGTTGAGCTGCCCCGATCCGCTCTGAATCCCCAAACCCTGTGCAACACTGATCAAACTGCTCCCGTTGACTCGGGAAGGAGAGG
Source organism: Mauremys mutica (assembly GCF_020497125.1). NCBI lineage: Eukaryota > Metazoa > Chordata > Testudines > Geoemydidae > Mauremys > Mauremys mutica. Next base: position 287,212,351 of record NC_059073.1, read on the forward strand.
GTTGCGCTGTCTTGCCTTCACTTCCCCCTTCCATGCTTAATGGACACATTTGGCTGTATCTGTGCTCAGTGGAGGGTGCCTGTGTGAGTGTGTTGAGCCTGATACGACATCCTGAATAGAACAGGCTCAGCGGAGGTGATAATTTTGCCCCTCAGAATGTCCCCCCTCCTTTAGGCTAGATAAAGAAAGTCCCAGCTGCCTTGCAGGGGTCTCTGGCATGAAATGTCACACACAACAAATCCTGCACGCAACAAATTTGATTTGATCAAGCACAACAAAACCTGCATCTTGGCAGGAGGTTAGACTAGATGACCCTTGCGGTCCCTTCTAACCCTTTGGTTCTAATAACATCTAATAACACCACTGCTGATTTCCTGAGTAATAGTAATATACCCACTGGCACAGTCTGTGTTTGTCAGAAGGAAAGAGAAGAGAGAGAGAGATCCCATAAATAACATGAGGAGGACAAACCTAACAAAGTGTAGCAGGGGTGGAGAGGAGGACATGGCATGGTTGCCAATTTCCTTTCAAATCTCATGCTAGCACTTTAAGGTTCACTTCACTAGAGTCACTGAGACGCTATAGACTGAGACCAAAGCCCTTACTTAACAGAGTCCCTAATGATCAAAAAATCGACCATTGTTTAAAAAAAACAAAACAATTTTTGGTGCTGATTCCTGTTTCAGTGCCTGGGTTAAGCACCTAGCGCCATGGGGCCCTGATCCTTGCTAGGCATTACTGTATTGTAAATAATTGATAATAATAAGGCAAGAGGGAGAGGGAGAGACCAAAGGAAAAGACACGGATTATGTAGGGACCCATCCTTAAGGTCTGGACCATCTTCCCCATTAGAACCTCACTCTTGTATTTCTCTGGCCATTTTACCAAAAGTTCTAATACTACCAGCACCAGCAAGAGTTAATCAGTGTCACAACTTGGCTTTCTCTTGTGGAAATTAGGGTCAGGAACTTTGGAGGGTTTTCTAGTCCACTGATTATTTTAAAAGCTTTCACTTGACAAAAATATTGGGCAAGAAGCTCATTATAAATATATGATTGATTTGTTCTAGTGATGAATGAAGGACGATTAGCCCCATTCATGCAGTTTATTGAGGAGGCCATTCTCTTTTTATTTTGGTTTCTAAACTCGTCTTTATGTTGATCCAATCAACCGAAGGGCCTGATTGCTCTGGCCGCCATCTTGGGTACAGTTATGTGACTTGTAAGAGAAACCCAGGCCAGTATTCATAACAGCCTGAACATACAAGGCCTAATTCTCTTCTCCTCATGGTGTGACTCATGAGCAACTAACTCCACTGAAATCAATGGCATGTGTAACCCCAGTGTAAAACTACTGTGTGATGAGAACTGTGCCCAAGTAGGTGAGGACAAATAGCCTCCTAGGACCAGATCCTTAGCTGATGCAAACTGGCATTGCCCCGCTGACTTTAATAGAGTCCTGCTGCTTTACATCAGTTGAGGATCTGACCCTGACACTGGTATATGTATTGGATGCTCATATAATACCACAAGCCACACCTTGTGTGACCTGTGTATTAATAGAGATGGATTTTAAATGTCTTGACATTTAAATCCTTCCAGCTGATATGAGCAGGGTTAAATCAGAAATAAAGGGCACTGTTACATGCTGGGGCCTGGGGATCCATTTGGGTCAGGCTGCTGCCTAAAGTTTGATATGAATCACTGTGGGCCCCATCCTGTTACAAATGAAATCATTGACAAAACTCGCATTGACTTTAGCAGGACCAAGATTGAGCCTGGTAGAACATAAGAATGGTCCTACTGGGTCAGACCAAAGGTCCATCTAGCCCAGTATCCTGTCTTCCAGCAGTGGCCAGTGCCAGGTGCCCCAGAGGGAATGAACAGAACAGGTAATCAAGTGATCTATTCCTTGTCACACATTCCCAGCTTCTGGCAAACAGAGGCTAGGGACACCATTCCTGCCTATCCTGGCTAATGGTCATTGATGGACCTATCCCCCATGAATTTATCTAGTTCTTTTTTGAACCCTCTTATGGTCTTGGCCTTCACAACATCCTCTGGCAAGGAGTTCCACAGGTTGACTGTGCACTGTGGTAGCCTCTTCCCAGCCTGCCCAGTCCCCACTGTGACACACAAATGTAGCAGAGGGCAGGATTTGGCCTACTGAGTGTGTGTGTGTCTGTAGACATCCTGTATATCTCGTCTTCATGACAGCTGTAACAAACTTGTATCTCTGCATTAGAGATGGCCCTTAACGTGGGCCTCCATCTAAACTCTGTGGCGCAAACCCATCTCGAATGCATCTCATCTATGACTGAGTAGATTTGGAACTCCACGGGGTAGCGAAAGCTGAAGGGTGAGCCACATAGAACCATGCAGTAGAGCAACTCCCTGGTGCACCAAGACCTAAGGGGAACTCCTCGTCCCACTGAGTTTTTTCATGGTAGATGCCAAATTCCTTCTAGTAGAGACACTGAAGAATTTCAGCTCTTCGTCTCACTTAAACTGAGGTGCTTTACATTTTAAGCCCGTGGGAGCTGCAGCTTAACTGGCTCAGTTAGAAGCCACTTTGCTTCCATCGGCACCCCATTTTAAGGGCCTCTGGAAGCTCAGTGGCCCTTAAAGGAGGTGCTAAGCTGCCCTCCTAGGCAGCCTACAGTTCTGGGCACTGGGCAGGTGAACTGGCTGAAAATTCAGCTAGTTCCTCAATTCAGCTCTTCATGTTTCATGACCTTAAAATGGGGGAGTTTTCAGAAACACCCAGGAGATTTAGGCGCATGAGTTCCATTGAACCGGACCTGGTTTTCCTTTTATTGTTGAAGAGAGAAAGTTGAATCGGGGCAGGAAAGTTGCAAGCCCACTTGTTACAGCTGCAATAAAAGAAAATAGGGAATAAAGAAATGGGCTTTTACCAGTTCTGTCTAGTTTGCTTGGATTTGTAATTTACTTTCTCTGCTGATATCCAAGAGCTTGGGTGGGGCTAGGCTGGGTTTGCTTTTTTTTTTTTTCAATGCATTCTTGGATGCTAAGCAAAGTGGCAGCACCCAGGGACCGATTGTCTCAGGAATTGAGCACCCTCAGCTCCCATCTGGAGTTTCTGAAAATGAGTCCCTGGGGGTGAAATCTTGGCCCTGTTGAAATCATTGGGCGTTTTGCCCCTGGCTTCAATAGGAGCAGGATTTCATCCCTAGCAGCCAGGCTTGGTTCTCCCACAAAGGGCAGAATAAACAAGGAGCCCATGGGAGCAACAGATTGGGGGTCAGCAAAAATGCTTAGGGCCACATTTTCAGATGCGCTCACTAGTTTTGCTGTCCAGATTCTGGAAACGTGCGTCCTGCTCTCTCACTTCCACTGCATGCGCATTGCCTGAGCTTTGCTGCCCATCCTCTCAAGTCAAACACCCAAGGGTTAGGAGATCAAAGCTAGCAGTCAGCCACACCTAAAGAAAGCGGATGAGAAAGGAATATTGCCTGAGATTGTATAGATTCAACGGGGCTCTTTTTATGCCACCTTTTCAAGGGAGGTCCATACCAGAGTCAGCAATCTCTGCTGGAAATCCTTCCCATGTCTCCCAGGGGTTGGAAATGAGAGCTGCTCTAACATCCCCCAGTTGCTAAGAGCCCCCAAGGGACTATATGCTAGCTGAGCATAGCCAGAGCACAACAAACTCCTCCCCGGCTCCTCCCCGCTGACACACCTCTTGTGCTGAAGGTTGGCGTAGGAGCTGGTTACACTGGTTCTGTGCCAGAGGAGATGTTTACACTTCCACTGTGGCTTATGCAGAGAATGGACTGGAAGGAGAGGATCTGCCCATAGGTGTTCTCAGAAAGGAACCAGGAAAATTGGTAGAACATAATACAAGACTCCTCTGCCCCCATCAACCATCCCTAAGTACAGTCAGTGATGCCCTGGCTAATAAGCCATATTCCCCCATAAGTACCTCGTTCAAAAGAAAAGCCATTCTATGGGATATAACCCTACCAGGGGCCAAGCAGAGAATATTGTCCTATTAAGAGAAAAACATCGGTATTTGGAGCCTAATTCTGATCTGATACCTGGGTGCAACTCCTACTGAAATCAGTGGAAGATGCATTGTGTAGCTGAATACAATCTGGGGCCCTTGGGCGTTTAGATTATACCATGACTGGTGTTTAATTAGTATATAGATTCATTAGACATGAGGCTGAAATAATGAGATCGGGGCTTCATCATACCATGAAATCCAATGAGCAGCATAGGTCTCCAGTTATTACAGCCCTATTATTATTTAGTGCAAAAAGACCTAGAGGCCGCAAACATGGATCAGGACCCCATTATGCTGGGCCACACACACCGTGAAAAGATACTCTCTGCCTCAAACAGCATATCAGACAAACGTAAGATGAGAGTCAACAAGTGGATACAATAGGGAGGAGGCGGAGGAGAAAAGATAATAGTGAAACTATAAATGTTCCCCTGCTGCATTTGGACACTCCAAGAATTTGCAAGCCCAAGTGCACTGCAATATAATCCTTGAACTACAAAGACTAATAATTACATATTGTTACACTCCAAATCCACCACCCATTTCCTGCCCTCCTAAGCATACATCAGCAGGGTTGCCTTGAAATGAACTAGAATCTCTCCAACTCTGAGGTGGAGGTGGAGGTGTCTATTGTCTTCCCATCTGACAGCAATCTGTTAATTAAATCTGCCTTTTTAATCTTTTTTTCCTCGAGCCTTGCACTTGAATTGCTGATATTATAGAAATCCATTCTTGGCTCGCTGATTGATCAGGTTCATGCAGAAGGCAGCAGCTTAAACCGCTGGGTCCAAAGGGATGGCTTGTCAGATGAAAGTGAAAGCGAGCTGTGAAAAGCCATCGGGAAGATGTGAATCACAAAGCCCCTCTCAAAGGCATCAATTCATCATCTGGGGAAGGCTTAGAGCCCAGGCTGGTGCTGTGGGAGCTCTTCATGTTCAGAGGAGAAGAGCATCATCTCTTCCCTGCTGGGATGCTGCCTTGTTCAATATCTGCAATTACAAAATGCCAAGTGCCTGCTGAATCAGCCTCTGGAATCAAAGAACCGGCTGAGCCAGAGCATTTCCCTTGCACTTACCTGATTGCTCCTGGCAGCAGTTCACAAAATAGGTTGCATTGCAGGCACCGCTGAGAAATTGGCAATTAAGGCTCCAGCTGTTCTCCTGGCTGGAAAGCAAGTTAACTGTTTGCCTGCTCTTGGGGACCTCCATTAGAGTATCTCCAGGTGGAGCCTGCTTGCTGTACGCTACCAGTGTTCTAGGCAGAGCCAGGCAACAGGGACGCTTACAAGGAATCAAGACTAAACATCAAAATAAAATGTAGGAAGCAAAAGCAACTTGATCTAGGAGAAGAAGAGCAGCATTGACTATGGGCAAATGCAGCGCGAGTCTTTTTAATTTGTGGTTGGTGCCTAGATGCTATGGTGGTGGGTCCCCTTGAAATAGACAGAGTAGATTAGTCTGGACAGAACTTACTTGCTGGGATTCTACATGAGCCAGCTGCGTCCTGTTCAAGCCAGACTGCTGCCAGACCCTGCATTTCAGGTAGAACATGCGGTTATTCATGCACTAGGCACTTCCAGCTTGAACCCACCTGCTCTACTGCTGAATATAGCTTGGGTGCTTGGGTAGTACTCACCTGTTGTGCTGCTGAATGAGTCAGGTACATCCAGGTTGCAATTAATGACCAGGTGCAATGTGCCTGCTGGAAGAGAAAGGGCTTTCAGCATAGACTGAATGTGGCTCTGGCCTTATGAATCTTAGTCCATGAGCATTAAGTTCTATTCATAGAGCACCCTCACTGTTCACAGTGAGATGAACATTGTCTGCAAGTAACAGAGCCCTCTACATGTTAAAGGTTCCAGGCTATTTACACTGACGTAAAGCGGGAGAAATTTTGATGACTCCAGTGTGAATGAGACTGTCACCTGGCCCATGATATGTAGTGATCTGATCATTTCTGTTCAGGGAGAGAAGCCCAGACTAGCATGATTAAGAATCAGGAAACCCTAAATTCTAATCTGGACCCAGCACTGACTCCATCCTTGGCCTTTGGGAAGTCACCTAATGCCCACATTTTCAAAGTAGACTCAGCTTGTGTCTCAGTCATTGGGTGCTCTGCTCTGGACACAGCTATCATGGTAGTTGCATCCAGGGAAAAGGGTTTGAGTGACGCACATGGCGATCACAGCTGTTAGTTCTGGGGGGAAACATTTGGGTGATGCACACGACGATCATGGCAGTTGCATCTAGAGGAAGGGTTTGAGTGACGCACACGTCGATCACGACTGTTGGTTTGAGAGATGCACACAGCAATAATGATAAGAGTCACAAAGATACTGAGGCGCCGAGCTCTCACTGAAAACAATGGGAGTTAAGCCCCTAAATAACTTTTGTCACTTGCACCCTGAGGGCCTGGTTTTCAGACAAACTGAGCAGCCACAGTTTCCGCTGACGTGGTTTGGGGCCAGGCGGGCTCAGCACCTCTGACAATCATGCTTCTAGTTAACTAGAAGTCAGGTGCCTAAAAACTGGGGCACCAAAAATTAGAGGCTGCTTTTGAAAATTTGCGCCTCCCCTTCTGTGCCTCGGTTCCCCCATTTGTAAAATGAGTAGAGTAACACAGTGACTGACCTCCCCGGAGTGTTATGTTAATGTCTGAGTTAGTTAATGTCTGGCACGCGCTCGGCATGTGAAACATGCTGTATAGATGCTATTGGTTTAGGGCTATCACAAGTTTAGGACCCAGTCCTGCCTCTGTTGAAGTCCGTGGCAAAGCTTACCAGGTGTGATCCTCACATCTGCTCCAGCTCCCATATGCCATGTAAAAGGACTGGAGCAGCTTAAACAGACTGTACTGTTGAAGGCAGCCATAAAGCTGTGTTCCAGTGATCTCCTCCAGTGTGGCAGCTTTCCCTAGTTACCCTAGATCAGCAGAAATAACTCAACTTCACGTGAGCTGGTTTGAGGACCCCTATGTTCTGATGGAGGCTCAGCGAAACAACCCTGATCCCTGGTGTAAATGAGGAAACTCTCCAAAAGCAGAAGGTGCAAAGTTTATTGATGGCACAGCCAATCTGCAGTGCCAGAGAGTGCAGTTGTACCTCCGCGCATCTCTCGGTTTCCCTTTCAGAAGTACAGTGTAAAAGAAGTGGCGCAAGATTCATTATTCAAATTCCCCTAAGGGTGGAAAAGGTATAGCTGAAATTGGGGTATATTGCACATTTAGCCTGTCTAAAAAGCAAGCGTCAGACTCTGCTCTCTTTGAAGCAACAGTGGGTCACATTCTGTCCTGCACGTCTCAGGGATGCTGCACAGAACTTGCAGCCCATTGGAAGGAGGCCTAAGGTGGCTGTCAGCTGCTTTTGTGACCTCCCAACCCTTGGCTGCTCTGGGGCTCCTGGTGAAATTCAGACAGCCCTGGGGGCCTGTTTAAGTTATGGTGGTGTCCCTGGGCTGTCCTGAGGGCTACAGCACTGCCTGGAATCTCTGCAGCGCTGTGTTCTGGGGCCCCCATCCCGACATACCCCTCCCACCCCTAACCCTTCCCCAATGCACCCCCTACTCCAGGAGATATTATTTTATGATGATGTGGGAATACCCAGAGTCATTAGTCACAGGGGATTATGATGCATGTGCTTTTAGTGTACCGCAGTATTCAGTCAGCCTGCAAGTGACTAATTGCCTGCAGTGTGGTGGCTGCATGTCACTGCATAAGACATCTGGCCCAAAGCCTCTCACTGTGGGAAAGAAACTTCTCTCGGGGAGAGTTAGGGAGCGGTTAGGCTAATCCACCTGACTTAGGAAAGAATAATAAGTGTTTCTAGCTTCCGCATACCAGCCCAGCAGCCTTTCCTCCTCAGCAGTTTCCAGCTTTCCCCCACCTCATGGCCCTTCACCCTGTCCCAATCTAAAAATCTCCTCTGGTCGTTCATCCGCAATGTACCTTCACTGCCGTCTGACACACTGGGCATGAGTTCTACTCGGCTGACTTAGCACATTATTGCTTAGATACTTGGGGCCACATGCAGATGGGGTGCAACTCCATTGATTTCAACAGAGATGCACCTGTTTACACCAGCTCTGAATTTGGCCTTGTGTGCTCCCTGTTTCTTAGATTCTGGGCCAGATCCTCCGTTGGTGTAATGTATCTAGTGCTCCCCTGACATCAACAGAGCTGTGATGAGTTATGGCAGCTGAGGATCTGGCCCCTTGTTTTCTGAGGTGATGTTTGCATCTTGCCCTGCTAGCTATCAAATATTGAGCCCCAGAGGTTTGTGAAATGTCACCTTTTCTTCCCGTGCAAATGAACACAACTTCTACCTTTTCGATTCCCCTGTTCTCCTGGGGGCCCTTCTCCGTGCCTGCCTTGAAATCGGAATGCTCCCGAGGGCGGCTGTGTACCAGAGTGTTGTAGAGGCTGTTCACAACGTTTGAACAGTGCCTTGGCTGTGACAGGCCTGATTCTGCCCGGCAGTGTGTTGTGATTGGCACCCCCGCACAGGGACTGTAAAACGCCCGCTCGTCGGACGTGCCGCCTTTTCCACTCACTTGCCCCAGGTGTGAGTGTCTACACGAGATGCAAAGCGGTGGGGAATCAAGCCCAAGGAGATGACCGCGGCTGATGAAATCAACCCACCAAATGCAGTAACACTGCTCAGAACAGTCCTCCAGTCAGGGCTGGTTGGCTCAATAAAAAACATGGATCAGTGTTAACCCTCATTGACATCACCTCTGCCACCTCACACTAGGGTACGATGGACATCTGCAGCTGAAGTCTGGGCAATGTTTACTTCCGTCTCCTGTCTTCCATGAAGAAGTAGAAGTATGTGTGGCTTATATAATTATAATTTCATGCAACAGATGAGGATCTTTGCTTCATGAAGACCTCTAGGGATCTCACTATTGCAAGTGATTTCACAGGGAAGGCGCTCAGATACCGTGGTGATGGGCATCAGTATACAATCCTAAAATGGATAGATTAATGATCTAATACTGACGTAATATCATTCAGCATTCCCGTACCACTTAATAAAACTAGCCGAGCCTTACAATGGATAGGGAAGCTTTATTATCAATATGAGGAAACTGTTCCTTCTTTGTCATGCCGTAGGGCGCCTTCATGTTTAGCACTGAAACAGGCTATTCAGCCACAACCGCTCTCCCAAACATCACTGTTGCAGTTCGGAAAACTTCCCAGGGGGCAGAATCCTAGGCTGGCTGGTGTAGGGGTTGAGAAGGACCACTCCAATTGCCAATCCCAGTTCTCTGCTTCCAGCGGGAAAGCACCCAACATTAACTGCCATCAGCATATCTAGCCTCACCAAAAACACGTCTGGGGGATGTGCTGTAATTACCTCACAATAGAATTTGTTCCACTGTTTCAGTGTTCTCGATCATCAGACATTTTCTGGTAGCCCGGTAGCATAGCTCCTTTCCCAGTATTAGTCATTTACTCCTTCTCATGCCTTTCGTGCAGCATGAAATGTTCATTCGTTTCCCTCCTTGCTACCCTCATCACACTTCAGCTAGCACTATCTATCCTACTTAGAGCATTCCTTCTTTAAACAGTCCTTCCTTAAGCAGCTGCTGTCTCAAGAGCTATAAATCGAAGGCCCAATCCTGTTCGCCCTGAAGTCAATGGGGGGAAAAAATGTTTCCTTGAAATGTTTCTGAGCAGCCCAAGTCGTTTCTCCGGACACCGAGGCAAAAACCTCGTCTTTTGAAAAGTGCCATGGGATCTTTATGAACACAAGACAGGACCTAGATTTTATGTGTCATCCAACAGGATCTCCAGCAGCACAGTATCCCTCAGCACCAGGACAGTAACGTCTCGGAGGGAAAGGTGCCACCTATTGAATCCCCGGTGGCAGAGCCAACTCCCAAGCATCACTTCATTCCTTCCTCTTGCTACCCAACACAGAAGCCCCAGTGCACTTCCTGCGGTTGGTTGCCGCCATGTGTCAGTTGCAAAGAATCTCAGAGTTGCTTTCTTCTAATACTGAACAAGGAACTTCATTGGACTAAGGAAAACCAGATCATCCCTAAAGTCCCCACCACCACCGTTTCTCACTATGTCTGGCCAACAACTTCTCCTTCCCAATTCATTTCCTGGCACGGTTTTAAAGAAACGGCCCACGCATCCTCAGAATTGCTGCTCAGAATTCGGGCGGCAAGACAGAGACAGCCCGCTCCTCTCCAGCTGGGGCTGCTCAGGTTATAGGGAGAGCTCCCTCCTCTCCAATGTTCAGCGCTTCCCCTCCTGGCCACTGTCGGCCACAGTCAGGATAGTGGGCTAGGTGGACCTTTGGTCTGACCCTGTAGGGCCATTCTTATGTTCCTGTTCTGCTCTCCTTTAACCAGCGTGTAACCCACTGATGAATGTGGTACATGTTCCTCTCTGTACCCAGCCCACAGAGGCTGTGAGGCTCTTACAGCCCCATCCACAGAACCTGGCTTCTCAGCTCAAGCTGTGGAGACTCTTTTGTTCCATTTCAGGTAGGTTCTTAGGCCTCCCAGAGCGCCTTGCGGCAACTCCTGCTTGCAGCCTGGCCCCAGTTCAAACCTCGCCAAAATGGCAGCAGCCACGATTCCACCGAATAAACCAGAGAGCTCGATCCTAGTGCTGTTAGCAAACTAAACCAAAACCCCACCAGGACCAAATCATTTTCACAGCAATGCCCTCGGCCACCGGAGCTAGGCAGAGAAAATGTGTTTCCTGTTCCTTCCATCTCAAGGGTGTCTGGTGATTTTTACTCCCCTTCCGGTCCTATAGCCAGAGGGGGATAATTGCCTAGGCCGGGGGGTACATAGTCTGCTCTTATTGCGCTTCCTTGGAGGAAGTGCACCCTCCGGGGAGACAAGTTTTCCCAGTGATGGGCGCATGAGTCATCCGGGGCTGTGTATTTTCACGTCAGGCAGACAGTGGCAGCTCTGTGATCTATCACGCACCCGCATTCTGTAAACAAGTCAAGAGGCTCTTAAAATGGCAGGGACGCTTCTTCCTGCTATCTGAGCCGTGCCGCGTAGCCCTGAACGGGGGAGGGGCTGCAGCGCATCAGAGCCTGGAGTCCGAAAGAAATGTCAAAGAGCTTCTGAAAGACCAGGGGCTGGGCCAGATCCCTAGGAAGTCCATCCCAGCAGGAACTGGAGTAGCTGAGTACTAACAGGGTGGAGGGTGACTAGCCGACTCCCCGCTCCCCTTCGTCACACCCAGACTAGACAGGCAGACCCCATCCCCCACTCCCAGCAGGGACCTCAGGCTTCAAGCTGGCCCTGCCACATGGCCTGGAGAGGAGGAATCCCTGGGGACAGAGATCCCCAAGTAGGCAGGCTGTTTATTGCAGCACTAGTATAACTTTCGCAGAGCAGCAAAACCCAGTAGAGCAGTGATTGAGCACACACACCCCCCGGGGGGGCCTTGAAAGCATTCCAGTTCCTGGTTCCATGCAGCACCTGGCGTGTGCTGTTTAGATACTCGGAACAGAAAAGCTCAGGAAGATGGCAGGGCTTCGAAGCGATCTCTCCAGAGGTTAACGCAGGCAGAGCAGAGTGGGTTCTGGTGCCATCTGATAAAGCCTGACAGCATCAGAATAGCTCCCCATGCTTCCTGGAACCCAGCGGATCCCGGCCACGTGCCAGCTGCCGCAGGAGGGCCGAATCTGGCTTGCTTTACTCCCTCCGGTCATTCCCACTGGTGACTCAACTGAGCGAGGCAAACAGGGTTTGGCCCTTCCATTCCGCCGTGCTGGGTGTGAAGCAAGCAAGCTGCCTTGGTGCCAACCCGCACCAGGTGTGCTACACGCTTGCGGAGAAGCAAACAGATGTCAGGAGCCTGCACAGTGCTTTGTCTGCCGCGGCGGGTGCCTTGTCACATCAGCTCTTCATCACCTTCCCTTCCGTTGGAGTTAGCTGCATTGCCAGTTGGCTGCTTCTCCTCCCTGCGAGGCTCTGCTGGCACCATCTGCATCCCAGGAAGGCGCCGATGTGCCAAGCAATTGTTCTTAGCATGAGATTTAAAGAAGAAAATGAAAGAACAAAGGGCCAGATCCCCATAGCTGGTGTCGAGCTCCACTGGTGGCCGGGAAAGAAAGATTTACACCCACTGAGGATCTGGCCCTACGTACTTGTAGCTTGCCACTATGGTGACTAAGGGACAATTGTCTACAAGTATCTGAAGTGTGTCAATACCCGGGTGTAGAGTCTGCTCCTCTTACTCCTGAGGAGTAGGACTGTACGCTTTGAATAGCCTCATTGACGCTCGTGGACGTATTTTTAAAGCATGTCGAGGGTGCCTAGAGCATATCGATAGGTGCCCTTTTTAGCAGTGCTACAAATCTAATCAATAAATAAATGGTGTGTTCCTGTAAAATGCAGGTTGGAGGGGGGCAAGATCCTTGCTATAGGAAGCCAGGACCTGCCTATCAGTGCGGCCCAGTGGTCCATAAAGTCTGATATACCTTTTCCAACGATGGCCAGTACCAGATGGCAAGAGTTCTGCCTATCTGGGCAGTTTTGCCTAACCCTGGGCAGTTAGCGGTTGACACATACTCTGAGCCCAAGTGTGCATATCGCTTTTCTTATCTTATCTTATCTTCTGTAACTGATCTCATTGTCCAGATCAACAGCTAATCTCTTTGCTTCAATAACATCTTGTGGCAGTGAGTTCCACAGGCTAATTTTGATGTCCCTTCAGTTTCAAATCTGCTGCCTTTCGATTGCATTGACTGTTCCCGTGTTCTGGCATTATGACAGAGGGTGTTCCTGTTCACCCTCTTATCCTGCTTTGCACCATTCTTTATTTCATACACATCTATCACAGCCCCTGCTATTCATCTCTTTTTCCAAACCAAACAGTCGCCATCTTTTTAAGTTCTCATATTTGGAAGACCCGGCTTTTTTTGTCACTCATCTCTGAAACCCCTCTATTTCTGCTGCTTCTTTTAGGTGCTGGGAGGACCAGACCTGGATACAGGGCTGAAGGCTGAATTTAGACCTGGCTAGCTTGTTGACTGTCAGTATGATGTAGCCGGTGGGGGTAGTAATTTGCTGCCGGTCTGTCCCAGCAGAAAATCACTACCGTCCCCGTACTGGCTTGGGACTGTGTGTTGGGAGCAGGCAAAGGCCCATGTCTCACCCCTTTGCACCATGGTAGGGAAGAGCGAGTACAAGCCCCTGTCTACCCCTGCATGCCCAAATCCACTAGACAGGCCAGACAGGCATAAACGGAGCACAGCTATCTTGGTCTCCCTTATGACGCAGCGAGGCAGTGCAGTTCCAGGAACAATCTAGCCCATAATGAATACAGACTCTACAAATTCCGGATATTGGGCTAGGTAGAAAACCAGCATTACCAGCAAATCTGTTTGTTTCCTCTGAATCTCTTACTATTAAAACTCCTCCTCGGTTCACCACTGTTATTTTCTTCTCTTCCAGGTGGGCTGCAAGGCCGCGATGGTTTTCTTCCAGTACTGCATCATGGCCAACTTCTTCTGGCTGCTGGTGGAAGGCTTATACCTGCACACCCTTCTGGTCGTCTCTTTCTTCTCAGAGAGGAAGTACTTCTGGTGGTATATCCTGATTGGCTGGGGTACGCACTAGAGCCTTGAACGTGAATGGTAGGAAAATGAACTCGAGGTGACCTGGAGCTCTCTCAAGCAAGGACTTAACCCCTTAGCATGTGGGATCAGACAGGGCAGAGAGGTGATATGTGTGCATTACCTTTCTGCCAGATGGTGTGAGTGGTGGTAGGATCAGATTCAGATGAGGTTGTCTGAGGGTTCTGTTTAAAATAAACAAAATGGTTGCCTTGAGTGCCCCCATCCCCTCCCCGAAACCTTATTCTGTCCCATATTTCAGGCACTTAAGATTTAAAGCAGCTGGAGGTGTTTCTTCCTCATTCCGATGCACACAGGAGCCCTTGGAAATCTGAAACCACAAGTAGCCCCTATTTGAGAAAGCAAATAAACCATCTATTTATATGGTGAAATGAAATAAGCATAATCCAGACATAAGAACAGCCATACTGGGTCAGACCAAAGGTCCATCTAGACCAGTATCCTGTCTTCCGACAGGGCCAATGCCAGGTGCCCCAGAGGGAATGAACAGAACAGGTAATCATCAAGTGATCCATCCCCTGTTGTCCACTCCCAGCTTCTGGCAAACAGAGGCTATGGACACTATCCCCGCCCATCCTGGCTAATAGCCCTTGATGGACCTATCCACCATGAACTTATCTAGTTCTTTTTTGAACCCTGTTATAATCTTGGCCTTCACAACATCCTCTGGCAAGGAGTTCCACAGGTTGACTGTGCGTTGTGTATAAAAATACTTCCTTGTTTGTTTTAAACCTGCTGCCTATTAATTTCCTTTGGTGACCCCTTAGTTCTTGTGTGATGAGAAGGAATAAATAACACTTCCTTATTTCCTTTCTCCACACCAGTCATGATTTCATAGACCTCTATCATATCCCCCCTTAGTCATCTCTTTTCCAAGTTGAAAAGTCCCAGTCTTATTAATCGCTGCTCATACGGAAGCTGTTCCATACCCCAATCACTTTTGTTGCAGTTTTTCTAACCTTTTCCAATTACAATATATATTTTTAAGATGGAGCGACCACATCTGCACACAGTATTCAAGATGTGGGCATACCATGGATTTATATAGAGGCAATATGATATTTTCTGTCTTATTATCTAGCCCTTTCAGACAGACAGAGTATGAACCAACCCCACAGTCTCGGTTCATACCTGCCCAGCTTAGCGAGGGCCCAGAACTCTGGTTTGTTAAACAACTCTCACCCGCCCACAACGTTGGAGTCAATGTCTCAATAGTGAATGAGATTGAGAGGTCAGGTGGGAATAGGCCTGGAAGGGCCTTGACAGTGGAAACAATTAGCAACTGACACTAATCCCTCTTCCTCTTCTGATAGGTGCACCATCGGTTTTCATCACAGCCTGGACTCTCATCAAGGTTCACTATGACAACTTCGGGTAAGTCTCTGAAGTCATCTTAATATCTTCGAATTTAAGACACCTTAAAGGAAAACATATCAGCAGCTAACTCAAAACTCTGCTCAGCAAGAACGACCTGTAAAAAGTCTTTGAAAATCAAACTTTCCCTTTAGGATTGGCCTTTCTGAGAGGTGATACCGGCTTAACCAGCCTGAAAAGAACTGTCTGAACAAGTTAAAATGGCAAACATTCGCTTTTCAATCTAATGAGCAAAAGGATGGGCTTGTTTTTCAAGCACAAGGCCAGGAGCCCCAAGATCTCAGTTCTAATCCTCGTTCTGACACATTGAATTACTCCCTCTGTGATTCCCTTTCCCCATCTGTGCACAGAGGTAATAATATTAACCTGATTCACAAGGGATTTGTGAGGCCATGGCTAATTCATTAATGCTTCTAAAGGTCTTTGGCATGCTTGGATGGCAGCTGCTTTGGAAATGGAAAGTATTATTAAACGTATTGGCCAAATTCATCCGTGGTGTAACACCGCTGATGCTAACTAAATTGAGATCAGTGGAGTTACCCCAGGAATGCATTTGGCCCATTGTGTGCCCATTTGACCCATTGTAAAACTCCCAGAGGAGCCAATGGGAGTCGCACTTGCGTATCTGAGTGTACAGTTTGGCTCTATAGGTTAATGTTTTTGTTGATTATTTTAATCCAAGATTAAAGCAGTTGGGAACTGCCTTCTAGGGCTTGGCTACACTTGCAAGTTGCAGCGCTGGTAGAGGCTTTCCAGCGCTGCAATTAGTAACTGTCCACACCTGTAAGGCACATCCAGCGCTGCAACTCCCTGGCTGCAGCGCTGGCTGTACACCTGGCCAGGTTGGGGTGTAGCGATTGCAGCGCTGGTGATCCAGCGCTGCTCATCAAGTGTGGACACACACCAGTGCTTTTATTGGCCTCCAGGGAATAAGGAGATATCCCAGAATGCTTTAAACTAAATTACTCCCTTTGTTTTGTTATGCAGCCTCTCTTTGTTTTGTTGTGAACCTCCGGAGGAGCTCCGTTTCGCTCCGTTTCTACCGGAGCTGCTTATCAGCTCCTGTTTGCTGTGATCAATCTGTGAACAATCAAATGAGATCCTCCTCCCTGTTGTGAACGAGCTCTGTGGAGCTCCTCCGTTGCTGCTGCTGCTATCTAAAAAACAAACACAGCTCCTGTTTGCTGTGATCATCTGTACCTGGCTGTAAACAATCAAATGAGAGGCAGGCAGGGAAACAGCGGGGAGTCGTGTTGCCTACATGCTGTTTGCAATTAAGAGTTAAGACTAAGGGGTCGGAAAAATGTTCTGATTTTTCAAGTCAGGAAGCTAACACACAGTGTTGGCTCCAAAAATCCACTCTCTCTTTCCCCCCGCTCCCTGTCACACTAGACCCCACTCCACCCCCCTCTTTTGAAAAGCACGTTGCGGCCACTTGAATGCTGGGATAGCTGCCCATAATGCATCACTCCCAACAGCGCTGGAAATGCTGCAAATGTGGCCACACACCAGCGCTGGTAGCTGTGAGTGTGGCCACACACCAGCGCTGCTCCTACACAGCTGGATGACCAGCGCTGCAAACTACCAGCGCTGCAAACTGTAAGTGTAGCCAAGCCCCTAGTCTCCTAAATGGGCCCTTCCACCCATGTCACAAGTAATGGTGGCCACCAAGAAGTGACAATGTCATTATCATTGCTGCTGTGCTAATGTGGGGCTCATGTCTCACCTCCCCTTTCACTTGCAAATTACTGAACAAAGCCAACATCAATGGAGTATTCTTCTCATTTCCATCTGGTGACCCTGCTGGAGCACAGGATCTCTGATAACAGCACTGCTCTGTTCAGGTGTTGGACTTTTTGTGGCTCCACAGAAAGTTACACTTTGGTCAAAACCTGCCAAAGATGCCACTTTGGGGACGGATCCTGTGAGGGTGCAGAGCGCCCTCGCTGTCCATTTCAATGGGAGGGGGACATCTTGCTGGACTGAGTGCTGTGTTTGTGAGTGCCACAGTAACTGACTAAGCACCTCATGCCTCTCCCACCATAGTCTCCAGTCACCTTTTCCCAGCCAAACCCTTCGGGTCTGTACTCCACCCCCATCCTCCTGGACCAATGCTTATGCTCTTCCTTAAATCTGGATCAGATAAATTGTAGCTAACAAGATGGGGCAAGTTTTACAAGAACAAATGACGTGAGTAATTATGACCCTATCCTGCAATCTGTACTCATGTAGAGTAATACTTAGACAAGCCGTCCTTCTGAAGCCACTGGGACAACTTGTATGGTAACTACGAGTCAGAGTTGCAGAATCAGGCTTTAGTTATGTACACGTTGGGTACGCCCTTCCTAACATTTGCCATATGCGATTACTTACATTGTATCCAACTAATACCCCTCCCTGCACAAAAAACCTGGTGCACTTTGCCCTTATGTCAGTGATCCAAGCATCTCAACTGGTCTCATTTCATATTGCTGTATGGTCACCAAAACCCATGTGCTGAGGATTACTGCACCCATTTCTACTGAAGTAGCTTTACTCCAACTGCATAAAACTGCTCTGATTTGTTCCACTCTCTTCATAAATTCCCTATCAATTGAGACAGGGACCCAAGGTCTCTCCAGTTGTATTTGTCCATTCTGGCCACCTATTCTTCTCAGCTCTGTGCAGCTCATATTAACTATGTAGGGTCCCCCCTCCCTTCCCCTTCCATTGCTCTCTGCTTGAAACGGCACTACGTTAATGTGCACTGCAGAACTTTTAGTGCGCACCAGCAAGCTCTACAGGAGCCAGTTACTGTGCAACACATTGGTGCACGTTAGAATTCACACCTTTCTAGCACACATTGCCATATCCTGTAGGCAATCCTGAGACACTTCTTTCTTCTCAGATTCAGTTGCTGAGATCGGGGTTCTCAATTTCTCAGTGGCTTTGTGAAGACCTCCCTTCATCTTCATCCCTCTTTTACTCTTATTAGTGGTCTGAGCACAGGATTGGGACCTTTAGTCTGCCCACCATTGAATCTCCCTCTGATCTTTGAACAAGAGACACTTAGACTTGGCCTCAGTTTCTCTAGTTATAAAATGGGAATAACAATCCTCCGTCCACATGGACATCGTGAGCATTAATTGGTTACTAGTTCTAAAGCACTTTGACGAAAAGAAGTGCTGAGCATTATCTTTTCCTCTATTCCCATTTTTGGGGCAAGTCTACGCTTAAGAACATAAGAACGGCCCTACTGGATCAGACCAAAGGTCCATCTAGCCCAGTATCCTGTCTGCCAACAGTGGCCAATGCCAGGTGCCCCAGAGGGAATGAACCTAACAGGGAATCATCAAGTGATCCATCCCCTGTCGCCCATTCCCAGCTTCTGGCAAACAGAGGCTAGGGACACCATCCCTGCCCATCCTGGCAAATAGCCATTGATGGACCTGTCCTCCATGAATTTATCTAGCTCTTTTTTTAAGAATTAGATCATGCTGGAGCGACTCAGCTGCGCTGTACCACTTTAAAGAAGATGCTCTATGCCGACAGGAGAGAGCTTTTCCATCGGCTTAGTTAATACAGCTCCCTGAGAGGGAGTAGCTATATGAACGGGAGAAGCTCTTCCACCGACATAGCACTGTTTACATGGTGGGTTAGGACAGTCTAAGTACATCACTTCTGGGGGGGTGGATTTTTCACAACCCTGAGCAACACAGTTATACTGTTATAGGGCTGTCGCATAGACCAGACCTTTCTCTTTCTTTCACCTTCTGTGGCCTTCAAACCTGTTGCCCTCTGAATTGTGTGAAAATAAAGATTCACTGGCCAGTTCATCCCAAACACCCATTTTTAGAAGGGCCATTCTTAATTGTTGAAAAATAATATACCACAGTACACCTATTTCTTTAAAACTATGTTTTGCCTGAAATTTCACAGGGTTTCCCCAAAACCACAACTCATTCCAAGCTTGTTGGGAACTTGATGAATCTGTACCCTATGTAGGATCCCTGCTTATCTCCCCCGAATGCCTGTATTAATGTTGTTCTTCCACTGACATCAGAGTACAGTGGTTTGCCCAGTATCTCGCTGCCGCGTTCCAGATTATCCCAGGAGAGCTGTGAAAACACTGCTAAGAATGGTCATACTCTCTCAGGGACGGTTTTGAGAGCAGTTCATCATGACCAGTGGAGCCATTCAGGCTTAAAATAAAGAACATTGTGTCCTAGGCAAAAGAGCAGATAACCCACAAGCGTGATCGTAATAGTCCTTTCTGGCTTTAAAATCTGAGAGTCTGAGCTTTGAGAGGCTTGCTGGCTTGAATTTGTCTGCAGGGCAGCAACTATCATTTGAGTGTCTCATGAACCAATCTGGGATTTTACGGTTTTCATTCCCGGTGGCATACATTTTGCAAGAATTAAAGGAGTTCCCCTAACAGCCAGATGTGCCCATTTATTGAGCGTCCCTAAATGAACCTAAAAATGTATCTAATAAAATACGTATTTTAGTTGGTGCCTTTATGTTCCAGCGCTGGGCACCTGGGCTTTTGAAACAGTGATAAAGTTGGTTCTCTTTAGCGTATACTGTATCTTATCAATATGTCTCTCATTCGTAAGTAATGTGTTTATTACAATGACTAGGGCTGATTATAAAAAAAAAAAGAGGAACAAAATTATAAATGTGTCCCTCTGTTAATAACTAACCAATTAATTCCATGCAGAAAAAAGGAAAAATAGTTGTAAACATTGTCAAAAATGTTCCTGTTTACATTTAAAATTTTATAATTGACATTTCTAATTTCCAACCAAATGTTGACCAGTTAAAGACAACCCATATCACAACACACGAGATGAAATCCTTCATCCCATTAAAGCCAATGGGAGTTTTGTCATTAACTTTGGTTGGGCCAGGGTTTCACCCAGCAGGTAGTTACTGCTCTTTGCTCTGTGAAATCCCTGTCTCTGAAGCTTTGCATCTGAAATATTGGTAGCCTCCCAGATCTGGAGCTTTCGTCAGATTTCTGCATAACAGCCTGTTTGCTCCGATTTGGTTGCTATTTTCCTTTGTTTATTTGCAGGTGTTGGGAGGACATAGGCGAGTCCCGGTACTGGCTGATCATCAGAGCTCCTATTGCAGTTTCTATTTTGGTAAAGTATCAGCAATCTCCACTGGCTGCAAAAGCCCTCATTAGTGAAAGCGCAGCGCCTAGGGTATACATGGATGGGTGTTCTGTAAATGGCATATGCAGGCAGACACATGTAGGCGGATAGACAGAAGGACTAGAAAACAGGCTTTGCCAAGCATTTCTCCAGTGTGGGTGAATTGTCTTCACTGCATGGGCCAATCTAACTAACTGGGGTCAAAGTAACTTTCCCTGGGGGGCAGGTTATCCGGAACTGCCTGCTGAAGGGCTTGTTGTACCTTCCCCTGAAGCAGCTGGTGCTGGCCATTCTCAGAACCAGGATACTGGATTAGTTGTATCCCAGGTCTGATCCAGTCTGGCATTTCCTGTGTTCTACTGGAACTAATGCGAGAAGAGCAGATGTTTCCTTATTAGAGTCCCATTTGCAAAACCTTTCCACCCTTTAAGAAATAAGTCATGGATTAGAATGCCCAGGACCTGTTCCTGTGAGGTGTTGACCCCTGCCTCAGGGTGACGTCTTTCTCAAAGGAGGTTTGACTTTGGGTAAGTTAGACTTCAGGAAGAGCTGAGAGCTCTTGGCAAGTCTCATGAGGTGCACTGCACCTCGTAAGGTCCGGCCCTCAGTCCTTAAGCTCCCTTAACACTTCATCGCCCAGCATCTGGGAGGAAAGGGCAAGTGCTCAGATATTACAGTGGTGGGCAGTGGTATAAAGAAACCTCTGACAGCTGGAGGAGCATGTGAGAAAGGAGGTTGAGTTGCCCAACCTGGAAAGTTGGTGGAACCGATCTCCGAGAAAGAGGCACCAATGAGTGTTACAAACACTTTACCTCTGCTTTGAAAAAGAAGGACACAGATATTTAAGAACATATTGATTCACAGTAGCAAATAGATACATCTAAGGGGTGGTGAACTCTACCCACGTTAGGTTGACCTAGCTAGGTCACTCAGGGATGTGAAAAATTCTGAGACATAGTCAAGCTGACCTAAGCCCTGATGTAGACACCACGAAGTCATAGAGTATCAGGGTTGGAAGGGACTTTAGGAGGTCATCTAGTCCAACCTGCTGCTCAAAGCAGGACCAATCCCCAGACAGATTTTTGCCCCTGATCCCTAAATGGCCCCCTCAAGAATTGAACTCACAACCCTGGATTTAGCAGGCCAATGCTCAAGCCACTGAGCTATCCCTCCCCACCAGCAATTCTTCCATCAACCTAGCTACCAATTCTCTGAGAGGTGAATTTACTATCGCAATAGAAGAACAACTTCTGTGGCTATAGTAAGTGTCTACGCCACAGCAGCACAGCTGCAGCTGTGTCGCTGTCACGTTTCTAGTGTACACATACCCTGACTTAGTTTCAAAAAACAATGTTCCAACTTTCTCTTCCAGCATTAGGATTTTCTCTGCCAGACCCCTCTGTCTCAGACCCTAGTTTCCTTTGCCCCAGAGAGGCTCCATCCCTTGTACTCTGGTTGTGACCTAATCAGATCCACCTGCTAATATGACTCGTTATTAATTAAACTGCACCTTCATGCATGGTTCAAGACCCAACCCACCAGAGAAGCCCTGCTTCTCAGTGCAGGGTCCTAGAGTCTGTCCCCTGTTACATGCGGTTAAACAGCTCTATTATTGATACCCAGACATGAGTCAGCTTCAGTTGTACACAAGTGATTCCCGCATCAGCAGGCAGTACTCCCACACATCTGGCAGCACAATCGGACCAAGGAATGTTATAAGCAGGTTGTCAGACCCAGCATACCTACCCATTTCATTTTTTGGCCCCATCTCACCTCCTTGATTTTCATCAGACCCCTCATTTTCATCTCTTCCCTGCATTCGCCTCCAACCAATTCTCATTTTCTCTTGAACACATAAATAGTCTTCTCTGGTTGCAGTTTTGTTTCAAATGCAAAATTCAGCCCAGGCTCATCCGGAGGTATTTAAACCTTCCCTGATGGAAATGTCCTAAAGGATTTAATTTAAAAAAAAACATCACTTTTCTATAGGTGTTTTGCATCATCCTATGGAATCTAATAGAAAATTATCTCCTTGCTATAGGTTTTGGGAGTAATTTCTCAAGGTTCTTGATCTAGTTCCCATTGAAGTCAATGGGAGTCTCTGATATCTAGCTCCTTCTGTGGGAGCTAGAAGAGGCACTAGAGCCCCGTGATGTTTCTGAAGACACCTGTTGGTTCCATCCCTATTGATTCTATACCAGTTCTCCATTTGAGTGTTCATCTGGGTCCATCTGTGAGCAAGGACCTGAAGTCAGATGAACTTCAGTTGAATTCAGCTTTGAGTTTGTTCCCCAAACTCCGGGCAAACACGTGGGAGGGGAAGGACAGAGAAAGCAACATCAACAAAACAAGATTTAAGCAGCCCACACCAAACTGAGATCTCGGTCTTGCACAGAAGGTCTCCTTATGGCCAACGTATATTACCCTTTGCGTGAAGCAGACCTGCCTGCATCACCTGTCGCAGAGCGAATCTCAAGAACAAACATTTTTAATAGCCGCTTTGTATTTTATTAACCTTACTAAACTGAAATGAAATCCGTATCTGACATATGTCAAAATATTTGTCTTTCAGAAAGGCTGGTAGATCAGATTTTCTCTTTCCCGATGTAACCCTTTTTTAGGAAGAAATACACCTCATTCTCCTGAGCTGGGGGGCCTACTATCTTTTGCTGTTGCTCAATAAAACAAGTCTAAACTTTTTTCTCAGCACAAAACAGACCCTGTCCAGTAATTATGATTTTCTTCTGCATGCCTCAAACAAATCCATCACGAAAGCCCGTCCCCTTTGCGCATCTGCCTAAGCACAATCCACTCACATTTAACCTTCCCTGTTCACTCTCTCAGCCACCTGGGCTTGACACAGTCAATGCTGCACAGATGCTTGGGAAGCAGTTCAGCTCTTCTGTTCGCTTACTACAACTCGCATGTTACCGATGCTGATTAGAATCCGCCCGCTATGTCTAGATGTCCGTGTGTCTGGGGCAAGTCTCTCTTTTTTTTTTCTAGGCTAGTAAACATCAGAAACTATGGGAGCAAAGTGGGATAGCTAAGATGAGGGTAATTAAGCACTGGCACGGCTTGACCAAGGGCTGTGGTAAATTCTCCATCCCTGAGAGTCTTTCAATCAGGAGTCTAAAGGAGAGGTGTGCTGGCTCATCCCCAAGTTGTTGGGCAAGATGTAGGAATCGCTTGATGAAGTTCTCTAGCCTGGGCTGTGCAGAAGGTCAGACGAGATGATCATAGTGGTTCCTTCTGGCCTTTACATCTATGACAATATAAAATAAGAATCACTTGAGGGGTCATTAATGGTAAAGGATAAGGAAGGAGATTTTGTGCCCAGACTGGTCTAAATTCACACCAGGGTTTCAAGTCTTCTCTGGTGTATATCATCTCCTGCTTATGAGTTGTGCCAAGCAGCAGCATGGTTCAGAGGTTAGAGCACAGCTGTGGGAATTGGGGAGACCCGAGTTTTAGTCTTGCCAGCTGCTGTATGACTTTGGGCAAGTCCCCTTTTTCCTCCCCACCCCGTGCCTCAATTCCAGCTATAAAATGAGGATAATAGTACCTGGCTTCCTTTACAGAGCACTTTTTGAGATCCTCAGATGCAAAGCAGAGCTGGGGATAATAAAAATAGCTCAGGGATACCCATGGTTTTATGCTTTGGCCTAGTCTGGAAGCAGAGGCAATGCGCCAGTGTTACCAGTGATGTTAATTCCCTGCTGCCCTAGCTTGCCGGGGTGTGTGTGTGTGTGTGTGTGTGTGTGTGTGTGTGTGTGTGTGTGTGTGTGTGTGTGTGTGTGTGTGTGTGTGTGTGTGTGTGTGAAGAAGGCATGCTTGGTGAGGCGGATTAGGAGCCTGTTTGCAGTTCTCTCTGACACCGTTCCATGTATCTGTTTTTCGGCGCATGGCCCCAATCCCAGTCTGTGACGTGCCCGGCAGCGAGCCCCGTATCGCCGTCTACTGCGAGCCATAACCTCCGCTGCTCAACTAACCGAAAAGCTCTAATCCTGCCCCGTCGCCAGCCCCCCCCGCGCAGCAGGACGTCGTGCAGAGCTGTGCTCTATGGGTTTGACATCATCATACTTGAGATGTATGACACAAAGTCCCAAGCAGGCTGATGTCAGGCCCAAGATGGCTGCCATTCTGTCTCGGTTTACCATGTGCTCACAGAGTGGGGTTTTCTGCCTGTGGCTTTTTAACAACGGCTCGTTCCATGAACAGATCATTGAGGCAAAAGGAATACCCTCTAACAACTAGCTCTTGTCACTGCAGAAAGGGATTGTGGGAGTTTAACCCCCTTTTCTCTCTCTCTCTCTCTTCTTTCTCTCCTCCCCATTAGGTGAACTTCATCCTCTTCGTTTGTATTATCCGGATCCTATTCCAAAAGCTGCATTCCCCAGATGTCGGGCGCAATGAAACCAGCCAGTACTCGTAAGTCCTAGACTCTGTTTTCACCTGAACCATGCAGTTTTGGTGAGACCTGTCAGTACCCAGAACCATCCCCTCTGTCTTCATGTGATTGATCCCACTCAGAAATGTTTTGAGTCAATCAAAGGTGTCTGAGATTAGGGGGTTGGGAGATATGCGAAAATAATCAAGCGTCTTGCTGTCAAACTGTTTTTAGATGGGCCAGGAGCCTTGCTCCTAGGAATAGCAATGAACAGGTGAGCTCCACGATGACACTTCATTGCAAGACGAACAGGTGCTTGATTTGTACATTCACCATTTACTGGGTTCAGTTGGCAGAGGTGGCTAAAAGTTTCCTGAGGCTCAGGAAGAACGGGACAAAGCTTCCCCTGGTACAAACCTTCACAGCTCCACTGAAGTCTCTTTGCATTCAGCGGAGCTGCACCATTTTACATCAGCAGAGAACTTGGCCCAGTAATTTCACATCCAGGGTAACTAGATCTAGCCACGTTCTTGGAATCCTCATCCAGCGTGAAGTCTTTGGGGTTCAGCCAGACCCAAAGCTGAGTATGTCCTGCCCAGCAGGGGCCTGCTTCACCCGTACCTGCTTAATCAGGCTTTTGGTGAAGACTTCGGGGGGAACTCATCAGGTCCTCGGTATTGTCTCCAGAACCATCGTCTTATCTGGCAGCTCTGTGTCCCAAGGCACTGCAGCCATGAAAGCGATACAGAAAAAAACAGAGTGAGGAATAGAGAGGTGACCGCAGACCATAGTGGACACAGTTGTCTGGAGTCCTGTACAGACGGGGGTAGGTTATTTTCATGGTTTAGTGAAAAATCAAATGGATTTAATGTCAGTCATTTGTCCAGAAAGAAGGCCTGGGGGAAGGGGAGTGGCGCGGGATAACTGATAGGAAAGTTCAACCTGTTCTGTGTTCCCCATAGGCAGATGCAGAATGGCTTCTGTCCCCCAGCAGGCTCCAGACCAGGGAAGGGCAAACGACGGCCCGCGAGCCGAATCTGGCCCATCAGGGCTTTCAAGCTGGCCCGTGGGATTGCCAGCCCCATGGCACAGCGGGGCTAAGGCAGGTTCTCTGCCTGCCCTGGCCCCACGCCGCTCCCGGAAGCGGCTGGCACCACGGCCCACTCCTGCGCCAGAGTCTGCTGTGTTGCAGCATGTTCTGGCTCCTCCCCAAAAGGCGGAGCAACAGGAGAAGCCCTGGATTCCACTTCTGTACTAACAGCATGTGACTGACTTCAGTGGAGCGACTTCTGATTTACACCAGTGTCTGTGAGATCAAAGTCAGTCGCACTGGACAAGATTCTGGTCTCAATTAGATCAATGTAAACCTGGAGTAAGTCTATACAGCTCCACGGAGTCACTCCAGCTTAAAGTTATATAACTAGGGTCCAACCAAATTCATGGTCCATTTTGGCCAGTTTCATGGTCGTAGGATTTTTAGAATTGTAAATGTCATGGTTTCAGCTATTGAAACCTGAAATTTCACGGTGTTGTAATTGGAGGGGTCCTGACCCTAAAAGGAGTTGGGGGGGTCACAAGGTTATTGTGGGGAGGTTGCGGTACTGCTACCCTTACTTCTGCGATGTGCTGTCTTCAGAGCTGGGCAGCTGGAGAGCTGCAGCTGCCGGCCAGGAGCGCAGCTCTGAAAGCAGAACCGCTGCCAGCAGCAGTGCAGAAGTAAGGATGGCATGGTATGGTACTGCCACCCTCACTTCTGCATTGCTGCTTCTGGCGGGGTGCTGCCTTCAGAGCTGGGCGCCCGGCCAACAGCCACCGCTCTCCAGCCACCCAGCTCTGAAGGCAGTGCGGAAGTAAGGGTGGCAATACCGCAATACCCCCTAAAATAACCTTGTGACCACCCCTCCCCTGCAACTTCGTTTTGGGTCAGGACCCACAATTTCAGAAACACTGGTCTCCCCCCCGTGAAATCTGGTCTTCTGTGTGCTTTTAGCCTATACCATACCTCCTACCATACGGGAGGAGACCAGATTTCACGGTGCGTGACACGTTTTTCATGGCCGTGAATTTGGTAGGTCCCTAAATAGAACCAAGATCAGACACCGACCCATTTTTGCATCTTGCTGCTGTCCTGAGTCAGCATTTGGAACAATCTCGATCTTTAGGGAGGGATTCCTAGAACGATTTGTGTTGGAAAGGATTTCCAGTGGGTCTTTTAATTCCTTCCCCTATGTGATAGCTCAGTGGTTTGAGCATTGGTCTGCTAAACCCAGGGTTCTGAGTTCAATCCCTGAGGGGGCCATTTGGGGAACGGGGGTAAAAATCTGGGGATTGGTCTTGCTTTGAGCAGGGGGTTGGACTAGGTGGCCTCCTGAGGTCCCTTCCAACCCTAATATTCTATGTCTATGATGAAAGGGCTAATTTCAGCATCCTTAGTCTGCCCTTAAATTTGGGTGTCTCCCAGAGCCTTGAAAATCTCTTGTGATAGTGATTCCACTTTCTCCACTTGAACTGTTCTTAGACGCATAAAGGAAATGCTATTTGATCTTCCCATTTCCCTGCTGCAGCTCGCTAAAGCCTGTTCATTCTTGTTCTGTTTTCCCTGACCAGCATGCGTTATTGGTCCCGGCCTTTTCTATTACATCCCTTTATGTATCTGTAGTCAGATGTCGTGTCTCCCCCTCTGATTACGACATCCCTGTTGATGTGCTGAGATTAAATCAGCATATTGAAATATGTTCTAGAATGAACAGTGTTGTCCTGGGGCCAGATCCTCGCCTTCACTGGGTAAGTGGCTTCCATTAATCTCAGTGGAAGTTCTGTGTGCGTACACAGGGAAGGATTAGGTCCTACTGATCTAGGAGGGGGACTTGGTCTTTTTAAAAATGTTCCCAGTGAATTAATGCTGGAAAAAGCTACCAAGAATTCCTTGCTGTACCCGCAGACAAAGATATGGCACAAGAGGAAGTAATACAAGCTTCCCCACACTGCACCGCCAATGTGTCCCTCTTGGGCAAGCATAGCCTTCCCCATATCTACCACCCCTCTCCCTACACTTCCTTCTGCAAAAGCTTCACTAGCCCAAGCAGACGCAAACAGGGAGAAGAGCCCAGGAGTCCCTGGTGATCCAGAGGCATCTTGCTGTTGCCAATCTCCGTGACGTGGAAGGGGATCACACACTCCGGTGATGAGTGGCTGTGCAGAACCCTGAGCTGGCTGGATAGACAGGCCCCTGGTTAAGCAAGGGGAGTTGAGCCTCAACGCTCGTTCAGTCCTTGCTTTTTCTGCTGCCAACAAGGGGGGGCAGTTGTACTACGTGCTTTTGTTAGATGTTGACTCGTGTGGAGGGAAATAGACTGAGACTCTCAGGGCTGGAATTTTCAAAGGAGCCCGAGAGATTTAAGTGCGAAAATCCCATCAAACTGAACACCTAATTCCCTTAGATGTCTTTGAAAATCCCAGACTCACGGCACAGAGGCCACTGTAGCAGTTTGCGGCTGGGTCCTCTTGGCTCCTGCCTCTGCTAGGCTGAGTAAGTCACTCGGAGCCCCTGGGGTTCAATAACCACTGGTGCTTTTTATTGACAGGGTTGTGCTCCCACCACCTTCACACCGTACAGTTTACACAGTGCCGGGTTCCTTGTGTCTGAACCCAGGAGGGAAGGGCTTTCTCCCTGCCTACACTCCCTCACTCTCCTCCGTCCCATCTCCCTGGCTTCCTTCTTCCCATCCTCTTACATAGCCCTGGTCTAATTGGGCTGGCAGCTGGCTCTCATTCCCCAATTAGGGCAGGTTCTTTCCAGCCAGCACCACTTTATTCACCTAACTGGGTTGGGCGGAGCAGGGGGTCTGATTCTGCAGTCGTTCTGCTCAGCACCCTGTCACAGCCACCAAACATCCATCATATGGTAACAACTCTCAGGGCCTGTCTACGCTACCTGCCGGATCGCTCTCCCGTCGGCTCCGATTCTCCACCAGAACGAGAAGCGCCAGCGGGGTCGACGAGGGAGCGCCAGCTGTTGATTTACTGCAGTGAACACACCGCGGTAAGTAGATCCAAGTACGTCGATTTCAGCTACACTATTCACGTAGCTGAAGTTGCGTATCTTAGATTGACCCCGCGTGGTAGTGTAGACAAGCCCTCCGTCACTGCCGATGTGGGCTGGATTTGAACCAGCAATCTAACAGTATAAACCTTGTGTTGTTCAGCCCATTCCTAATCCATCAAACCCTCCACTGCCCCAGGGCAGAATTCCACCCTGGGCTACCAGGTGCACAGAGGAAACTCCCTCTGCTACACCCCTGAAAGTGTGCCGCAAACTCGGGGCACCTCTCTGCAGGCAATAGCAGGGAGCAGTCCCTACACTCAGGCGTGCAAAGACTGTGGTCATGCTTGGCTGCTGCATGTGACCTTTGGCCCACTCCCACTTCAGACACCCCCAAAGCAGCTGGGCACAGAATGGCTCTCTGTGCTGCAAAGTGGAACTGCAAAAATAATCCTGCCTTGCATTCTTCTTGGGTTTCAGCACTTCTGTGCAGGGACTTATGCTCTGCCCATCACTTTTTGGTATCTGGGAACCTATCAAAAGTACAAAAGTTCATGTCTTGCATTTGTTGAGCATGCAGGAATGATTTTGCTTCCTACCTGAAATGTCCTTGCACTGAATTACACACTCTTTCAAATTCTATGATTGATCCGTGTCCTTTTGGCCAGTCTGGGTTGGTATAAGTGGATGTCACTCCCGGCCAAGTCACTGGATTTGTGCCTGCTTACACCATGCCAAATTTGGCTCTTGGGACCAAATGTGACCCTCGGTTACATTGGTGCAACCTGATTGACACCAGTGGAGTTGCATGAGTGCAACTGATGGCAGGATTTGGCCCTCAGTATCCAGAAGGCTGCTGCCAACTGCAGAGGTATGGTCTGGATGACCCAAGGAGTCTGTTGTTCATCATACCTGTGAATTCTTCCTGCCAAAGCTGAGATAAGAATTTGTTTTAACCTAACAGAATCTGAGATCTCACCGCCCCCTTTGCTCCTCCCAACCCAACACTGTTTATTGAAGAAATAATCTGTTGACACATTGACAGTATCTTTCAATGCTTGCCAGTTCCATCTGAGTCCAAGTCTCTAAGCCCGGGTGTGCTGTTGACTCATTCATTAATGCTACCGCCATGGAGCTGTGCTTTAATTTATTGTAAAACATGAAGGAACTCCTCACGAAAAAGCCTTTTGAAATTACAGACAATCAAGCAGCCTGGGGACAACAATATTTCAGGCAAGACAGAGGATAAAACCCCATATTTTCTGTAACAAGAACTTTGCGCTTAATTAATTCCACCAACATTCTATTCTACGTAGGTTCTTATACCACCTCCATTCATGCATTAAGCAACGTAACTAACATCTGGCGTGTGGGGGTCTTTTTTTTTCTCCTCCTCTCCCAAGGGTGAGGGAACTGTGTCTGCAGTGTTGTGTGTTGGTAGGGCTGGGCGGGGATTAATGTACACAGTGCTATGCGTGTGCTAGACGAGGCAGGTAGAAGAAGAGCTCCTTGCACTTGGAGTGGAAGGCAGTGAGGTTTGTGATGGTCATTAGTTCCTTGGGGAGTTCATTCCACAGGCTGGGACCAGCCCCTGAGAAAACTCTATCTCCCACAGCCATGTTTTACCCTGATGGTAGGAAGTGCCATTCTGCCAGAAGAGTCAGCCACTGTCTTTATCGATGGGGCGTTAATCAGTCTTTTAGATCTCCCGGATTTAGACCATTTAGTGCCTTGAAGAGAAGGATTGAGACCTAGAGCTTGACTCATTATTTTATGGGAAGCCAGCGTAGGGAGCAGAGGACAGGTCTGGTGGCTGCCGTTAGCACATTTTCCTGAGCAGATTTGCGGCTGTGTTCTGTATTGTTGGAGTTTCTCAAGAGTGGATGGCCTCATGCCCAAGTATAGCCCATTGCTATAGTCCAGCCAGAAGGCGACCAATGTGTGTGTAACCAAGGCCACGTCGTCATGGAGATGGTAGAAAGTGTTATTCATGGTGACTGCGATTGACGTCTGTGGAGTTATACCCGTTTGAGCTTTATGGCACAGGGAGGTAGGGGGCAAAGGCGGTATTGCTCTGTCGTATGGCAGCTGCATCAGGGTGATGAGTTCACAGCACCTGCCTTGTTCAGCAGATGAGTTGCTGACTTTTGTAGCTGCATGTTTTTCAGATGTAACAAGTTGCAGTCGCCAGATCTGGAAATCATGATTGCATGGACCATGGTGACAAGGACAGTGTGTCACAGGCAGGGGGCACAGTCTTCTGGTCAGTGGTAGATGATAGGGAGGAGGGATAGCTCTGTGGTTTGAGCGTTGGCCTGCTAAACCCACGGTTGTGAGTTCAATTCTTGAGGGGGCCACTTAGGGATCTAGGGCAAAATCAGTAGTTGGCCCTGCTAGTGAAGGCAGGGGGCTGGACTCAATGACCTTTCAGGGTCCCTTCCAGCTCTCTGAGATAGGTATACCTCCATATATTTATATGTTTTGCTGCTGTTGCATTTGGCCACCCTTTGGCAGCAAAGAATCCAAAATGACCCAGGTTGTGACTCAACTTACTCTGAGGGCAGCCACCCTGGTGGTGGGGGATGCTATAGCAGAGGCAAGCTTTCCGAATGCCTCCCTCTTCCTGCAGGCATCAGTCTAGATTGGGATCAGCTCTAGCCAGCTGCTTTACACCCGGGTGCTGACTTCAGCTTGGCATTAGGGGCCTGACAGAAGCCCATCAAAGCTGGGAATCTGGCCATTGAATCTGACGATTGAATAGGCTTTGGACCATGTCCTGTGAAAGCTGGGGAATTCTTCTGGGAGGCGGCATTTGACCCAATGGAGATGTAGAGATGGGAGCCATCTGTGTACCGCTGGCACGTCGGCCCTCTCCGCCCTGCCAGCAGCTTCTACAGGTGGTGACTAGCGGGAGGTGGGGAGGAAGACTGTGCCTTATGGGATTGTGCATCTGAGGGCCTTGGCTAGCTGCCCCCATAACACCCTAATGGCCTTGGCCGGAGGGGACAGACCTGAGCCATTTCAGGGCATTTCCCTTCCCCACATTAGCCTCGGTGAGGTGGGACTGGAGTCCTTGGAGATCGATGGGGTCAAATGTCCCTTGAAGCTTTGCATTTCATTTTATTTCAGTCAGTTGAATCTGATTTCCGTCTGTAATTAGATGTCAGAAATGATCTGCCATTCCTAATTAGAGCCCTGATTATCCTCTTTGGGGCTGTTAGGCTCTAACGCTGCTCCTCCTCCTGCTTTGGAACACGTGGGCTGCTCCCGCCGCTCTGTACGCTATCATCGCTCTCAGCTAAACATCCGATTTCTCCTCTAGAACCCCGACTGTTCTGCAATCCCAGGCAAAGGCAGTCGTGGGCTCCGTTCGGCTTGAGGAGATGAAAAACGGTCTCTGGCGGAAGTGGAGGAAATACCTCCCCTCAAGCTGATGGGCATAAAAATGTCACACGTTAGAGCATCTGTGCACATGAAGCAACCAGCCATGGGTGAGCCCCGGGCAGAGGGGAACTACAGCGGCTTTGTTGCCGAGACTCGGCTGCCAGCACATGTGCCGCAATGGTTGCTGTTAATAAGGGGGGAAATTACGTCTGAAAAACACTGTAGCAATCACCACGGGCCACATCTTCAGCTAAGGTGAAGTGGTGTAGGGGAGGGATAGCTCAGTGGTTTGAGCATTGGTCTGCTAAACCCAGGGTTGTGAGTTCAATCCTTGAGGGGGCCACTTAAGGATCTGGGGCAAAAATTGGTCCTGCTAGTGAAGGCAGGGACTCAATGACCTTTCAAGGTCCCTTCCAGTTCTAGGAGATTGGTATATCTCCAATTATTACTATTACTGGATGGACATCCCTGGAGGCTTGCTGTTGTACACCTGTGGAGATGTGGCTCCAAATCTCTGAAGCACTAAGGCCCAGATCCTCAAAGATATTTAGGATCCTAACTTCCACTGATTTTCTTCAGTGAACGTCAGGAGCCTAAATACCTGTGAGGGTCTGGGTTTAATTCCCCTTCTTTTATTACTACCCACGGCTTATGCCTTCAGACCTTTAAAATTCCACCTCCGGCACAAAGTGAATTCCCTTGCATCACACTGACCCACCCTCCCTGCACCGCAGGTGGGTCATTAGGGCTGCAGGCGCATCAGCAGCCGAATTTCATGCCCTCTCGTGCCCGTTGTTGTTGTGCTCTTTTACAGCTCATGTTTTTCTTTCTGACAGGAGACTGGCTAAGTCCACCCTGCTGCTGATCCCGCTCTTCGGCGTCCACTACATCGTGTTCGCCTTCTTCCCCGACAACTTCAAAATAGAGATAAAGCTCGTCTTCGAGCTTGTGCTCGGCTCCTTCCAGGTGCGTCACCCCTTTGGCCTGGGCCAAGGCCACCAAAAATCAGGGCGAGTCTTTCAGAACTGCGGTGCTTCGTAGGAACGACCGTGGGACTAAGGAAATGTGCGAAGGTGGTTTCACTAGCACATGCCCAATCCTGCTCCCACGGGAGTCTGTAGGGGGCTTGCCATTGACTTCAGTGAAGGCATGGGTGGGTTACTGTGGTGCATTCTCATATTGCCTTTCACCTCCTGGCACCCCAATGTGTTTTGCCAACAGTCAGCTAAATCCTACGGTCTGTACTCAGATGCCACACAGACAGCATTCTGTTAACTGCAACGCGAGGCAGGATTTCTATTGACCGCAATGGGGCTTGTTGCATGAGTTAATCCAGAATGAGACCCGGGGGTGGCAGTGTGGCCTAGTGGATAAGACACTGATCGAGGACTCAGGAGACCAGTGCTCTAGTCACTGTTCTTCTGCAGGATGACTTTGGGCACGTCACTTCCCTCCCTATGCCTCAGCCTCCCCAGCTATAAAGTGGGGATAATGATACAGCCTTCCTTTGAGGTATGATGCTGCTTTGAGATCGGGATGAAAAATGCTAGGGGTTATTTCAACCATTAGATACAGGCATACGCACACTTCATTTCAATCAACGTTCCGCTCTTAACGCAGGCCCCGGTTCTGCACAATGATTAGCGCTCATTGATGGACTGCCTCCTGTTGTACAATCAGTTTCAGCCAGTCTGCTGCCTTGAGAACTGAGTATGAGATTTATCACGTACTGTACCACTTACGTGCTTTGGTCGGCAGTGAAATAGTTAGCAATGCTGACATTTAAATCGTCATTTGGCAGCTGAATTAGCACCTTACAGAGGTGGATGGGGCAGTTCAGAGCTATCATTTCAGGCTGCCTGCAGACTCAGGCAGACATCACTGAACTGGTTTGCCATCCGTTCACATTTTCAGTGTTATCTCCACAATTGTGAGGGCCAGAGATGGACTTTTTTCTTTTTTAAAGAAAGCCGAGATTCTGAAGAATAAGATGACATGGTAAAAAAAAAAGTCCCAAGGTCACCATCTAGGCATGACACAGCCCAATTCAAATCCTGCACTTTAGTAAGGGAGCTAAAATCAAGCAGCTTCTATCTGTACCGGGCGGGGGGGGGAACTGTTTGAAGTTTCCTGGCTATGGTCCCTGTGTCCAAGGCTGTGGTTGCAGCTGTGTGTTCTGACCAAGTTAAATGTAGCCTTTCTGATGGTGAGGTTCTAAGTGCCTGTTCTCTCTTCCTCCTCCCAGGGCTTTGTGGGGGCCGTTCTATACTGTTTCCTCAATGGGGAGGTAAGATCCACAGTATTGCTTGGGCAGTGCTTGTCACTAGGATGAATGATGTGAATGATGGAGAAGTTCCATTCCTTACATCAGCCCATTGGGGCCGCCGTGGTCATCAGATACTGGCTTTTCATGTGAATTTTAGTACTCACAGTGCTGAGGGGGGTGCTGTACAGTGCCGAGTCCCTCTTGTATTCACAGAACAGACAGCAAGCGGAGGTTCCCCCCCACCACCACCCTGCCAGTGTGCCTCAGTCCTGACCTGGAGTGACCACGCTTGGTGGTGAAGGTGCAGCCAGTCTCCAGCCCACTTATTCTTTGGCCTCTTTGCTGAGCCTGGCTCTGATCCTGTTGAAGCCAAGTGGGCTTTTGCCCTTGACTTCAGAGCAGCAGGATCTGACCCACTGCAGCATGCAGGCCGGTGAGTGCAGTGAGTTTTGTACCATGGAGCGTGTGTCCATTGGAAACTGGACTGAAACCCACCAAATTCACAAAAGCCACTGAGCAGATGTGAGCCGGGGAGAACGTTTATCCCCCTACTAACTCGGGCAGCATTCACGCCAATAAAGCAAGCAGTGAAGAGATGGGGGCAGCTGTGTAATTCAGCGTTGGGTTTGTATCTCAGCCTCCCCATAAGCTCAGAGATGCTCAGAATCAGATCTGCTCCATCTCCAAGGCAGCCTTTGGATCCTCCCCATATAGTCTGTGCTATGATTTCTGACCTGGGTGTGCTATAATTCATCCCATAGCCTACAACCTCGCACCATAGAGCTAAGCCGCTGTGCATGGTAGCCCGTGTTTGTTGATGGTTCGAATCCCGCTGCCTGGCTCAGGAAGACCAATGCCCTCTGTGCACCAAACAGTGCCACAGCTCCGCAAAACATTTCTTTGGTGAAAGGAGCTTGTGAATGACAGATGTTTCCTAATTATCCTCATCAAGGGAAAAAAATGTGTCAACAGTCGAGGTCATTATGACTCCTTCATTGTATCAGCCAACCGGCTCAAAGACTGTTACTGGTGCATCTCTTCACTGCCTGTCACTTAGCTATAAAGTTCTTACCTGCTGATATCAGTTCAGTGGCCTTCAAGAATTGGTCTCTGCTGGCCTTAAAATAGAGGGTGATTCTCCTTGTCCAACTCAACACCCATTTCCTTCTCCAAGGGACCATCCTTGACTTCCCAGGGAAGGGGGATTGCTTGTTCCCAGTTCCACCACGGCGTTGGAGCCAGAGCCAGTTAGCAGCTTCTAGTAGGAATTTAATTAAGCCAGCTCGCTGGTAAAACCAAACCAGACCAGCAGAAAGGAGCTCCATCCACTAACGTGCTTCTCCGTCCCCACCTAGGTCCAAGCTGAGCTGAAGCGGAAGTGGCGCAGGTGGCACCTGGAGAGGTTCCTGGGCTCTGACATGAAATATCACCACCCATCCGTCGGAAGCAACGGTACCAACTTCAGCACTCAGATCTCCATGCTCGCCAAGTATTCACCTAAGACTCGCAGGTGTTCCAGCTCCCAAGGAGACTTCTCTCTGGTCTGAGGGGGAGAAACGCCCCAGCACGGAACACTTGAGAGAGAGAAACCGTCCAGGAATTTATTTAAAGCTGAAGAGTTGTTTTTAAACAAGACGATCCCCATGAGTCAAACAAAGGGCATGAAACTGGAAAAGCCGCTGACATCCTGAAGGAGAAGAGACAAGTCAGGACACAGATCTATTTTCCTTCTTTCCAGACCTTTAACTACAGGCTTGTCCCTGGGCAATGGAGAAACTCACAAACTGACTATTAAACTTGTGCACAACTCCAGCTTGCCTGGGGAGGGCCTAGGAGGTTCTGAAAGACTTGTGAATAGAGGGCGGGGGATAATTAATGGCTTCACCTGAGCCAGCTTCTCGGAAACAGGTAGAAATGATGCACTTTTTAAAATGAGCCAATGAGAAAAAACCATGCTTTTAATGTGCCAAGAGTCCGATCGGTAAGGGACAGCAGTGAGATGAGGAAGGACCTACAAGCAGGGGACAGATTGTAGTAGGGTGCAGCATTGTGCGTTTCACTTTGCTACAAATAAGCCGAAAGACCAGAAAGTCATCTCATCGGCTCCGGAACCAGAGTGGAATCTGCAGCTCGCCAACAATCTGTATTGCCCTCGTTAATAAAAGCTTTGAGTACCTCCACCGTCGACGACGCCTCCGAAATGTAGCTTGCTGAGGAGCTAAATGTAAATGCCCTTTTCTGCACTATACTCGTTATGTTTTTTTTAAAACAGGATATAATAAACTTGCATGGCTAATGTATATAAACAAGGTACAGGTGCCAATTCAGTTGCATGGCTGTGTTTTTCATAAACG
Organism: Mauremys mutica; assembly: GCF_020497125.1. NCBI lineage: Eukaryota > Metazoa > Chordata > Testudines > Geoemydidae > Mauremys > Mauremys mutica. The sequence goes on from NC_059073.1 coordinate 287,248,938, forward strand.
AAACCCTCTCTGATTAAGCTTGCGATAAGTCTTGGCATATTTTTACAGCAGGAATCTGGGGATTTGTGGGGAGGATATTGGTTTATAATAAGTTTGTACCTGAATAATGCACACTGCGGGGAAGGGGAGACTTAGCACTCACGTAGTGCTTGATTGAATCAGACCCTCCGTCAGGAGCCACTAACCAGAGTGAAGAATTAACTTAATAGCAGTAGGCAGAATTGGCTTTGACAAAACAAGCTTAGATCCACAAGTAACTGGCACTGCAGGAGTTTGAAATAGGAAAGGGGGAGCAGTGGGGCTATGAAATTGATCCCTACTTCAATTATTCCAAACAGCTTTTATCCTCCGATGAAGGTATCGCAAAGAAAATCCTTAGATCTTCAATAAGCGTGATATCTTACCTTCTGTCTACTTTCCAACAACCTTGACATGTACATATCTGGGCATGAGCCCCATTTGAAGTGTGTACATAGCTCCCATTAACACCAGTTGGCATTTTCTTTTTCTTTACATTTTTGGGGTGAATTTAATGCTGCTCCAGAGTGCCAGATCGACAGCTGTGGAGACATGAAGTCCTCTACTTAGACTCATAGGAACCATAGGATTAGAAGGACCCAAAAGAGTCAGCTAGTCTAAACCTCAGCCAAGATGCAGGATTTGTTGTGTCTCAACTATCCAAGACGGATCTCTGCCTCTTCTTGAAAACCTCGAGTGAAGGAGCTCCCACGATTTCCCTAGGTGTCTGTTCCACTGTCCTACTGTTCTTACAGTTAGGATTTTTTTTCCTTGAGATTTAATCTAAATCTGTTGTGCTGTAGTTTGAACCTATTGCCTCTTGTCCTGCCCTCTGTGACAAGAGAGAACAATTCACCATCTTAGCTCCCCTCTCAGAGCAACAACAGCAAGGACAGTGCAGGCTTCCTCCCCCTTATTCTTTTGTATGGCTGGTGGAGAGCAGCAACCACAATCTCACCTTAAGCTGATCAAGCCAAATGGCTACTTCAGGAGTAGCCGAATGTATTGCAGTGATGCCATCTTCATATTTATAAATTGGGCAGTAGGTGCCAATATGTTTGACAGCCTGTCATGGGGAACACATTTGCATGGTGCAGAGTCCTTGATTTTCCATTTGAGCATTAGATGTCCGCATCTCCCATGGTTGGTTCAGAGTGGACCAAGATGACTGTGGAAGGTTGAACCCAGGAACCTTCTGCATGGGATCCGGCACAAGATGCTTCCTCTTTTGCGCTACTCACCCCAACCATCCCCATACAAAGAAACACTTGCTGTAAAACTAAAGCGCTATGGTAATCACTGTTGTAAGGTGTATCATTCCAATCTCAGGGCGGGTCTACATTACGGGGGGAGATCGACCTAAGTTACGCAACTTCAGCTACATGAATAACATAGCTGAAGTTGACATACTTAGATCTACTTACCACGGTGTCTTCACTGCGGTGTGTCAATAGGAGATGCTCTCCCCCCGATTCCCCTTGTGCTTCTTGCTGAGGTGGAGTACCAGAGTCGACACTAGAGCCATTGGCAGTTGGCAGTTGATTTATCGTGTCTATACTAGACACAATAAATAGACCCCTGCTGGATCGATCTCTGTCCATGATCTGGCTGGTAGTGTAGACAGGCCCTCACTTACCCTGTTTTTACACTGGTGAAACATGATTGACTGGAATAGAGTTACTCCTGATTTTACATCAATGTCAGTGAGATGAGAATCAGATCCTATTGTATAGCTTACAATAGCAATAATGTCATTTGGGGGTTTAATTCAGCATGCTGCAGAATTTTTTTTAAAGGGAGTGACCCTCCTGCCCACTTGGAGTAATAAGAATGATGCATGCACATGGAGGGGAAGATAGAATAGTCCTTCAATGTTTTGCTTATCATGAGGCTGAGAAAAAGAGAGCTCCAGCTGTACATTAAAAAATTGCTTCTGTTCATGCATGGGATGCTGCATCACTGGGCTTTGTTATTAACGGGGAATGCCACCTTTAAGCTTTGGAAGCAGTTGCAATTCTGTGCCAGGCAATCACCCCGTTTCCAAGAGTAGACCTGAAAATCCTAGTCCTTGGGCCAGATTCTGACTCCAGTTTGGTGGGTGGCACCATGCTGGGAGAAATTAATCCTGGAATGGTGCCGGCTTATGCCTGTGCTGGGCTTGGTCCGTGGACGTTTCCAAGGGAGTAACTGTGGGCACCACTTAGTCATTTACATGGAATTTCCCTGATATCTGTGTTCCCCTAGTGTTCAGATCTGAGAGGGAGAAAAATACCAGCGAGGGTAGAGTCAGCTTTTTATGCTTGTTCATTCACAGAGAACAGAAAAAGGAGGCGGGCGGGGGTGGGGGACAGGGATGGGAATTTAAACAAAACCCATGTTTGCGTAAAGTCCTATGGCTGGGGTCCATGCGCTAGACCTCTGGGACCAGATCCTCAGCTGCTGCGAATTGGCATCGCTCCTTTGAAATCAATGGAGCGCTTGGATCAATGACTACACCAGTTTATACAAGCGAGGAGTAGGTTACCCCAGCTGAGGAGCTGATCGCAGATTTCTGGGGCGTGTCCCGCACTCATTCCGTGCACGGTACTTCCACTGATGACAATGGGATGTGGGGAAAGCACAGAAAACGCAAGCACAGGGTACTGCTATGCTGCAGTCGGAGGTGTGATTGCAGCACGTGCAGGCATACGCAAGCTAGCTCTAAGCGAGCGAGCTCAGGTACCGATAGCAGTGAAGCCACAGCAGTGTGCGCTGCACAAGCCCACCCAGATCCCTGGGTACCTACTCAGGCAGCTAGCGTGCACTCAAGTCCATGCTGCTAGGCTTCACTGCTACCACTACCCATGTTGCCATCACACCCAGACTCCAATACAGAAGGGCAACCACGGGGGACGTTTGCAGATGTGTCCCGTTGCCCTTCCAACATTTTATTACCGTGTTGATGCCCCCATCATCATGACTGCAGGACTCATGAATTTTCATTTGTGGCCCCTTCAACTCTTTCTGTTTTGTTTTGTTTTTAATATGGTTGTACCGAGGCAAATCAACAAGCAAATTAATTCTGCTCTGGGTCTGCGGAATCTCTGTAAGCTACAGTTTCAACCTCAGAAATTGATCTTCGCTGGCACTACCGCTATCACTAGGGCAGCGTGAATGGGCTGGCCCAGGGCAGAGGCAATAAGCAAGATATTTAGTTATGGACCAGGGCCAAAGGCCCATAGCCAGATCCTGATCTGCCCACAGGATTCCCCATACTAATTGCTGGGGAGCTCTGCATGAAAAACGGACGACAGGACATGGCTTGAAGTCAGGTACTCAATAACAGTACAGTTCTGGAAGTGTTATCAGACTAGCGGACCAGCCATACAATGCCTGAAAAAGTCATATTTGAAATGTTTTTTTATAATTAAGCTAGGCAGAATTCCAGGGTTTTTTTAAATAATTTAGATGGATAATATCAATGTTTACTTTTAAGCATTTTTTTTCCAATTTTATTCGTTTACATTGTCACAGTTGTAGGTCATTATTGAGGGGTCAGACAATGTAAAGGATCAGACAATTATTTAATGACAGTCAACGTTGAGATTCAAAAAGTTAAAGCTTTATAACTATTAAAGCCCAAATTGTCAACATCACTTAGCAAACTCAACAAAGTAAATATCCTTAAATCAAACTCGAAAAAAGTTCTCGAGCAGCGTCTTTGTTACATTGCCTGTCTGTCAGATCATATCATAGGCTGCATTTCCCACCGTCTCTCACAGATGAACGAATGCCAACAACCTTTAGATTAGCATCGCCGGAAATATTTGTTTCGGTTTGCGTGTGTGTGGTGAAATTGACATTTACCAATATTTACTGATAAAAATCATATCCTTCCAAGCCTACATGTAATGCACAAGTGCATCCCCATTAGGTCCTGGGACCAACATAGCTACAGTAGCACTGCATGTCCCCATTAGGTCATCCAACGAAAATATTCTGAAAAGAAATGATTGTTTCATGCATGTCTCCTTTGACAGAAATAGCAATATTTGTGGTGCAGACAATGTAAAGCTGTCACATTAGCTGTGTTTGCTTCGTTTTAAAGGAGGATATAGTATACAGTGGTTATGTTCAAGTATACGAACAAGGAGGGCAGGATCCAATGGACGTTAAAACCAATGGAAAGATGCTCATTGACAGCAATGGGCTTTGGGTCAGGCCCTAACTCAGGCTGAGTCATTGACTCATCCTGGGACCTTAGGTAATAGGTAATAATTGGAGATATACCAATCTCCTAGAACTGGAAGGGACCTTGAAAGGTCATCGAGTCCAGCCCCCTGCCTTCACTAGCAGGACCAATTTTTGCCCCAGATCCCTAAGTGGCCCCCTCAAGGATTGAACCTTGGACAGATGACATCCTGGGACCTTCTTCAGAGAGACAAGGTGGGTGAGGTCATATCTTTTACGGGACCAACTTCAGGTCTGAAGATGAGCTCTGTGGAATTTGAAAGCTTGTCTCTTTCACCAGCAAAGGTGCGTCCAATAAAAGCTATGGCCTCACCCACCCTGTGGCTCTCATATTCTGGGACCGCCACTACAACAACTGTGCCTTCTTCAGTCATTCAGACTGTGCGTTTCTGTTAATGAAACAAAGAAATGGGGCAAAAGTCGGACACCTCAGTGGAACCTGGATGTACCATCTGAACAGCATTATTCTGCACAAATACCAAATTATGATGCAATCTGATGTTCTTAACTGTCATTACCCCTTAGAGGGCTCAATTCTGAGCTCATTTACTTTGGTGTAAATCAGGAATAACTCCACTGATGTCAATCAAGTAGTACTACTGTAAATAGGACAAGTATCATCAGTCTTCAAAGCCCTTTGCAAACACTGGGTCAAATCCTGAGCTCACGTGCAGCAGTGAATTCAGTGGAGCTACTCCTGATTTACACCACGTAAGTAAAGTTAGACACTGACTTCACTATAACTCTGCTGACTTCAGATGAATTCTTTCTTCTGCACGTCAGTGTGAGATCAGAATCATTCCCATTAATTAATTCTCCAGATGTCGCCATGATTAAGCAAATATTACCCTGATTTTCCAGACGGGGCGACCTAAGGGGTAAGTGATTTGCTCAAAGCCACAGAGCCAGTTATTGTCAATGCTATCATGAGAATCCAGGGATTGCTAGCTCCCAGTCCTGAGTGGTAACCATTAGACTATATCCCTCTCTGGCAGTAACAATTGAGGAGATGGGCATGTCCTAGGATTAATAATTGTCTGTGAGGAAATCATAGTCTAGAGGGAAACATCAAACCTTTAACCTTAGCTGGTCCTTAAGCCCCTGAACTACCCTGTGGTGAGTTATGAAAACAGGGAGCAAAACCCAAACAAGTATAAACATACAAAGGTTTTTTTTTGCATGGATGCAGCTGCAGTTGGTACCTGTAAAGTAAGTTGGTACCAGTGAATTAACATCTTGTAGGTCACCCAATCAGAATTCTTGAGTTAGGTCTGAATGTTCCATTTAGTTTACAATTCCGTTGAATAGCCAACAAGGCAAGACGGTGTGCTGGTCACGGAGCGATGAGGAGAGAACAATCCTAGGTCAGTACCTAAAACCCAAAAAGGGACACATATATGTAAACAGGTGAACGACTGAATCTCATTTTGTTAAGAGCAGTATTTACAAGATGGATAAAATAACCCCCAGGACTGAGGAACTGATTTCCCTTTTCTCCACTGCAGGAAGGGCAGTGACCTTCCACATGGTTTTGATGAGGTGATTCCTCATCTCCATTCCTCCTTTTCCACCCCCAGTCCTTCCACCATCTAGACACCTGATTCTTCCGCTCCTACAAGCACCCGCTGACTGCAGTGGCAGGTCTGTGTGGGGAGCAGCTAAACAGTCAACCCCTAGACACAGTGGCCAAGCTTTAAAACTTGCCAGTTGCCTTAGATAAAGATGAAGGTGTATTTGGTCCTGCCTCACCACAGCGGGCTGAACTAGGTCACCTCTTGAGATCCCTTCCACCCCTCCATGTCTATGCTTCCCCGTAGCAGACAGTGATATGTAGTATAACGGTGGAACACTAAAGAAAGCAGGGGCAGTAAGTATTTAGCTGAAGCAAAAACTGGCAAGTTTGGGGGGGTTGTATAAAATCTCTCCCCTTTACGATCTGACCTGAAGAACGTTCTGCAAACCTGGAAACTTCTGCACTCTTCTTTGTTAGGCCCATTTTATTGCTTTACCGCTGGTTCACGCTGGCATCTGTTTGCAGGGTTTACTGTTGAAGTGTACTCGCATCTGTACCTTTTGGATCAGAAGCAACGCTTCTGAGCTGTGATGTTCTCTGCAATCCCAGAGGGCTGATCCCAGATTTTAAAACTACAGACTGGAACAAAAACATAATCCTTCCCATCACTCCGATTCCCAGCTTGTAGGTAACCTCATTATCAGCTTGGCTTTGAGCATGAGAGAATGCTTCTGACTAGGACTATGCCCACAAAATCCAGGTGTGCATGAAGAAGCTCTGTCTGTAGGGTATGAAGTGGAGCTCTGCTCCCCTCCCAAAGCGTCTCAGCACTGATTATGAGTGCTACCTGGCTCCTTTCATGTACAGGTGTTCAACCCTGCTTGGGAGCAAAGGACTATAGTTCCTTTCCATTGTAGATGGGCTCCAAATTTCAAATTCTTGTTCTCATTTACACGGGTAAATCTGGAGTGACTCCACTGGCTTCACTCCACAATTAACACTAAAGCAGTCAAGAGAAGAAGTGAGTCCCAGACCCATATTCTGCTTCATACATCTCAAAGTGATCTGGGAGGATTGGTTTTACCCGTCTCTCCTTCCAACATCAGTGACCTCTTCTCACCATTCCAGAAACAGTATTTAACCCACAGCCTTGTGACAACTGCTGAAATTAAATGGGCATGACCTGTTTGTTTAGAGATCACTACAGATCTGTATCATGGTCCTTGGGAAAGGGTGTGTCTACCAGCTGAAAAAGCAAACTCTTCATTTACATGTAATATCCAGCTGTGATGTTTCCCAAATACTTAAGAACCCTATTTTTCAAAGCCTTGTTATTTCAAGTACCAGGCATAACACAGAACTCTAAAGGGCAGGAATAGAGAAACCAAAATAACCAAAACAGAGGCAGGGGGACTAGAAACACCTTCAGATGATCTCTAGGGGGAATCATTACCTGGATTCTGCAGGTATCAGGTCAGATTGTGCAGGTTCGATCTTCAGCAAATGTAAATTGACTTAAATAGAGCAACACAGAGTCTGAGGATTAGGCCCAGTTTGTTCATACTGTAAACATGAATATAAGGACACTCGGAAGGGCACGTAAAAAAGAACGTTTTTTTGATACCACCTGGATTCTAAATATACATTGAAAAAGGTGTTTGGGATTCGAGAGCCTCTCCCCAGTGGCGTTTCCAAACACTGCGTTCAAGTCAAAACTCAACTTGTTCGGTGGCTGGTATTATGTGATCTTTATCCGCCTTGTGAACACTGTCAGCGTCTCTACTCTGCTCTCCTGTAAATAGGCTTTAAATGTAACGAGTGCTGGCTGAAAGTGATGCTGACTGTGAACAGAGACTCAGTGTAGCCTCCTCTAAGGGCCTCTATTTATTTACATTAAGACACTCTTTACTTATTATTCATCATGACCGTGAGAATCAGCCCTCTCAGTTGGCGCAGTCATAAACCCTGCCTCGTTTTATGACCTTTTAACCAGTGTTATTTATTAAGCTTCGACTCTGTACTGTAAATACTCAATGAATTGTACCCTAGCTCTTTTCCCTTGTATTTGGGTCATCTCAGAAGCACCTCCTTGTTTGCAAGGGGCTCCTTCTCCGTGGCTACCACTGCTGAAAACAAGCAATAAACCATCATAAAGACATTTGTCCAGCAGTCTGCACATGTAGTTTGAGAACTGATTTCTCTCAATCTTTGGGATGCACAGGGAGAGGGGAAATTCTCCATTTCTGAGGAACTGATTCAGCAACTCAACTGATGAAGGCAATAGATGCCCAGCTGCCGGCAGTCACACAATTCCGTTATACCTTGCAGGATGGGCCCGGCCACTGGGACACATCCCACAAGAAAAGCCATGTTAACAAAAGAAGCAGTGGCAATTTCAGCACAAGAGATGCTCCAAGTTATAATGGGGAGCATGCCTCTGCTTGTCACTGGGAGTCTAACCTTGGGACACGGTGTAACTGGCGGTTGTGTCTTTTGGATGAAATATAAAACCAATGTCCTGGCTCTTGACCCCTTGCCGCTATTGAGATCTCATGACATCTTTCCCACTAGGTATGGGTATTAAACCCAGGGGTCCTGGACAAATTCCAGACTGAGTAATTCTACCAGCTGCGTTCTGTTCTGCAGTGGCTGCGTTTCATCCCAGACATGTCAGTAACACGTGAAGGGATTCCTGTACACACATAGGCAGGTACGGGGCCAGATGATAGCTCCTGCTGTACCTGCCCTAGTGGATTCAGTCCCAAGAGGATTCCTCCAGAGGGCCATGGGCTGTTGGGTTTAGGTTAGAGCAGTCCTAAGCCTACTCTAACTCACGCTATGGAATAAACCAGTCCCTGGCTGCCCCACAACACTGGGTGCTCACACCGATTTCTTAACCCCCACCTTTACTTGTTCTTCTCCTACCCCACGGGTCTCCAATGAACACAGCTCAGCCAGGCAGCAGTACCCTGCCCTCACAGTGGGTTAGGGCACGAAAGGTACGTTTCACCTGCAAAAGAACAAATTTGTGCATGCAGATGTAATGCATTTTTAAAGAAATACACAAACATGCTGCCATCCAATGTTCTGGTAACACTTAGCACTAACAGGGGCAGCGTTTTCTCTGCGCATGCATCATTCATACAGCATTACTGCAACTGCACACAATGGTATTACTATGCACACAACTGGCCAGTTAGTCCAAACGGCGATCGTTGCTCACAAAGGCCCACGCTTCTGTCCACAATCCCTGGACCTTGCACGGTGGCCCCTGGTTTGCAGAACTAATTGGAAGAGCGGCAAATTAACTGATTGGCAAATTCCAGATGGAGTAATTCTCCCGCTCTAAGATCTCCCCTTCAATTTCAGGTGGATACTGTTGTCTTTTTCACTTGCTGGCCTGTAGTGTAATGCAGGTGTGATGCTGCTAGGATCTCCTCTATGATGGCTAGAATTGTCAATTACAGTATAGTGTTTGTCAGAGCTGCAGAGGCATTTGGGATTAAGCACCTTGCTAAAAATTTCCCATTTGAGCTTGCATATCAGTCATAATTCTAGACCAGAGATAGGCAACCTATGGCACAGGTGCCAAAGGTGGAATGCAAGCTGATTTTCAGCGACACTCACATTGCCCAGGTCCTGGCCACTGGTCTGGGGGGCTCTGCATTTTAATTTAATTTTAAATGAAGCTTCTTAAACATTTTAAAAATGTTATTTCCTTTACATACAACAATAGTTTACTTATATATTATAGACTTATAGAGAGAGACCTTCTAAAACGTTAAAATGTATTACCGGCACGCAAAACCTTAAATCCGAGTGAATAAATGAAGACTCGGCACACCACTTCTGAAAGGTTGCCGACCTCTGTTCTAGACCAAGTATGGCTTCTAAATGTATATTTAGCCACCTGAATAAACGTCTTGATTTTCCACCGAGTGCAGTGGGGGCTGTTCGATACTCAGCACCAATTGAAAATCAGCCCATTTATTTATGTACTTAAAGAAGGATTTCGGAGACTAACCTGAGGCTTCTAATTTAGAATACGTTGGCCCTAGTCCTCAGACGGGCTGTCCATTTGATTGGGATCCCCTAGGATGCAGGGATCTGCACCAGTGGGATCCGATACAATAACAAAGCCTTTGCTGCATCATTGTCTCCCCTTTCCTTTATCCATCACGGGCCTTTCAGGCTACATGCTCCTCAGAACAGGGGCTGTGTCTTCCTCTGGCTTTGTAAAGCACCTAGCACGTGACTGGCAACGTAAGTAGTGAATAGTAATACGTGCAATAGGAAGTGGTGAAAATAGCTCATGGGAAGTGATCACCGGGCCTTTTGTTCATGGGGCCAGATCTTCAGCTCATGGCTGTCCCCCACAGAGCTATGCCCCTTTACACCAGCTGGGAATATGACCCATGAAATGGAGTGAACTCTGTAACCCAGGGTGGGCAAACTTTTTGGCCTGAGGGCCACATCGGGGTTCCAAAACTGTACGGTGGGCCGGGTAGGGAAGGCTGTGGCTCCCCAAACAGCCTGACGTGTACCCCCTCCCACTTCCCACTCCCTGACTGCCCATCTCAGAACCCCCCACCCATCCAACTCCCCCCTGCTCCTTGTCCCCTGACTGCCCCTCCCGGGACCCCCTGCCCCAACCGCCCCCCCCGGACCCCACCCCCCCATCCAACCTCCCTGTCCCCTGACTGTCCCGACCCCTATCCACACCCCCGCCCCCTGACAGGGCCCCCGGGACTCCCACACCTATCCAACCCCCCTATTCCCTGTCCCCTGACAGCCCCTCCCGGGACCCCCTGCCCCAACCGCCCCCCCCGGACCCCACCCCCCCATCCAACCTCCCTGCTCCCTGACTGTCCTGACCCCTATCCACACCCCCGCCCCCTGACAGGGCCCCCGGGACTCCCACACCTATCCAACCCCCCCTGCTCCTTGTCCCCTGACTGCCCCCTCCCGGGACCCCCTGCCCCAACCGCCCCCCCGGACCCCACCCCCCCATCCAACCTCCCTGTCCCCTGACTGTCCCGACCCCTATCCACACCCCCGCCCCCTGACAGGGCCCCCGGGACTCCCACACCTATCCAACCCCCCCTACTCCCTGTCCCCTGACAGCCCCTCCCGGGACCCCCTGCCCCAACCGCCCCCCCCTGGACCCCACCCCCACATCCAACCTCCCTGCCCCCCCTGGACCCCACCCCCACATCCAACCTCCCTGTCCCCTGACTGTCCCGACCCCTATCCACACCCCCGCCCCCTGACAGGGCCCCCGGGACTCCCACACCTATCCAACCCCCCCTACTCCCTGTCCCCTGACAGCCCCTCCCGGGACCCCCTGCACCAACCGCCCCCCCTGGACCCCACCCCCACATCCAACCTCCCTGCTCCCTGTCCCCTGACAGCCCCTCCTGGACCCCCTGCCCCTTATCCAACCCCCCACCCCTGCTCCCCGCCCCCTTACCATGCTGCTCAGAGCTGCAGGAGCTCGCAGCCCCACCGCCCGGCCGGAGCCCACCACACTGCCCGGCAGGAGCTCGCAGCCCTGCCACCCAGAGCGCTGTCAGCACGGTGAGCTGAGGCTGCAGGGGAGGGGCGACAGCAGAGGAGGGGCCGGGGGCTAGCTCCCCGGCTGGGAGTTCAAGGGCCCGGCAGGATGGTCCAGCAGGACGTAATTTGCCCACCTCTGCTGTAACCACAGATGGCAAATGGCATTGCGACATTCTGCTGCAGCTGTCCCTGTTTCCTGACAGTATAAAACTCAAGGGCCAGTACTTGGGTTGAGAAGAGCAGGTGGGTCCTCTTGAGCTGAGTGCAGCCATTGTGCGGTGTGAGACACTATTCATCCCAAGTGAAGGTATCACAGGCCCAAACGCTGAGATGAGATCAGCAAAACTCATTCGATCTGTCCTCAGCAATAATAGTGCACTTGTATAAACCCTTCCATGAGCTCTATACACCACCCAGACACGAAGTAACTTGAGTGGCTTTGCCTGAGGGCACCTAGGAAAGTCTGCAGCCAAGTCAGCAATAAAATCCACATCTGATTCCCAGTCCTGTGCCTTAAGTACTGTGCCAGACCCTCTCAACCTGTTATGTGAAGAGCCACAAGTCAATTAACTGAGCCGAGTGAGGTTTTCTTTGAACATTGGATGCGGGTCCATAGGATTTGAAATAACACAAAGCAGAGGCTCTTGAGACAGGCTTTACTGCTCAGCGCTGATGGCCCAATGCAGTGAGAAAGTGGCCCAATGCAGCGAGAAAGCTTTCTTTCAACCCAAAGCTCTTGGTAACTTTTACACTATGCAAGGTGGCGTCAGGAAATAAATCAGGGGAGACACGGCCATCCCACCGATCGATGGCTGGCACAAACAGGCCAACACAAGACTGCTTTCACTTAAAGCTAAACTTTACTTAGTCTCAAGCACTTACACACGTCCGCAACAGGTTAGTAAAACATCCCCAACCCTCGATAGTTACCAAAGCTGAGTGTGGCTCTTGAGTGGCACAGTGGCAGCCCGTCTTCCAGTGGGGAACACAGGATGCATCCACGGGGAGAGTCCAGGCTACCAGGAAGAGTCCCCCTACCTCAAAGTTTTCCCCCTTATTTATACGTTAGTAATAGAATGACATGTCCCTTAAAGACAACGTGTTAAGCAAGCAGTTCCAATGGTCAAGCAAGAGGCTTTCTTGATTATTGATTAACCAGGTGTGGGTTTTTTCCCAGAGTTTGCAGCCTCGAGACCCTGTTAGACACATTCCTGAGGGCACATCCTGCTGTTCTAAAATGCAGGTATCAGCAACTTCAACACAATTCTTATCAGGAAGAGGTGGGGTCAAGCTGAGACCGCTGCATGGCCACTTTATGGCCAGCTGACTTGGCTGCTTTTAGCAATAAGCCATAGTGGTTTCAGGCACTTTACTGGTTTGCCAAAGTCTCCCCGTACAAGTCTACAGAGTTAACTCAGGGGCTTACCCAGGTGTTACCCTAACCGCTCTCCCATCCACACACAAAACCCTCTTAGCTGAGTTTAGTGGTGTTTCCCACACCAGACTAGCTAGCAAGGCTGCAGGCAGTTAGAGCCTAGATGGCGGTTTCCCTCAGGCTGGTAACCTGCCTGCTTTGCAGTGAGGATGCCAGCTAAATCACCCAAGTGATGACAGTCCTCCAATGCCTTCCCACAGTTCCCCTGTGCTCTGAAGGACAAAGTTCTCCCACAGTTCACTGTGCAACAATCACCAAGCAGCTCAGCTTCCTGCACCTCAAAGACGCATGAGATGTGATCTCAGACATCCTAGCGACTCACGTGGGGGAGCACAGCTCCTGTGAGGACACAGCGAGGCAGCTCACACCCCCTGGAGCCGATCATCCAGGCTAACGCTGCAGTGAAGACACAAGCTGAGCACTACTCAGCATGAATGAGGACTGCAGAACGAGGCCCTAAAAGCTCCGGCATGTGACAGCTGGGGAACAAGTCATCCCTGCTCTAATTCCATTTACTTTTCTGGAGTTCAGTGAGGGATGGATTCGTCCAGAGTGTGTTGGTGACTGAAGGCCTGAGAGAATGAAGACATGCTAGACCTAGTCACAAGCCTGTGCCATCAGCTCTGATTGCCATTAGCTGCTAGCGGATAAGAGAGGGGACGGTCTGAGAGGACAGGGTCACACTATAACAAGCAACACTTGGCAAAATAACTCAGCTCCCCACTTGTCAACTGAGTGGCGGAAACAGAGAAATAAAACAAACTGTTGAAGGTAAGTGTGTCGTGCAAACACCCACACGGACTCAGTCTCCCGGCCCCACCTCCGACAGCTTCTGCCAACACACAAACGCTGATTGTCACTTTAGTCCTTTCCAAATCGCACGCGAACAATTGGGCTTCCAATTGCAGACTTCTAGCAAGGCACGAAGGTGGCAATGAAAGACGTTCAGTAATGGGGCTGCTCAGTGTTGGCTGGGTCCCGCTTCCTTTACCCCTTACAGAGGCAAATTATTCATGCAAATAGCCAACCCCACAGGCTTGCGTAATCAATAGCAGGCTTCTTGTCAAAGCATTAATTTCCAGCTCTTCAGCATAGAACTGCTAGATGCCAATATACGCTTGATTATGTGCAGCCTACTCCCATACAATAAGTTATGCCATTTGATGGAAAAATACTTCCCTTCTGCATCTAGACAGGCATTTATTATAGGCTCCAGCATCCCATGTCATCTGCGGCTCCAAATGAAAGTACAGTGTTCTGTCAAGTACATGTCCAGGGTAAAACCAGTAAGGCATCTGAGGGGGGTTCAGATTTGATGCCCTGGGCTGGCCCATTACTAATAGAGATGAAAAATGACATCAACATAGACTTTAGTGACATATTATATTGGCACCAACGAGCTACATTTTTCAAAGGGTTCTCCACCCAGCTTCCAAACCATAGACCCAATGTTGTAGCCCCAAGTTTTAAGCAAATAATTTTGGATGCCTACAGGTTAGGCCACCCCAGCAACAGGATAGTCACATGCCAGTGATAATCGTAAATGGAAAGCGGATGATTTCCTGGAGAGGCTGTGTAGGCCAGTGGGTAGGGCAAAGATCTGGATGTGCAGAGCTGTGGGATCTACAACATGACCTGGTGCATGATGTTGGCCAAGACCTTTCCCCTCCCACGCTGCATCTCCGTAGACTGTAAGCTCTTCAGGGCCAGGCCTGTCTCTCAGGGGGTGTCTGCATTGCAAATGGAGGTATGATTGCAGCTCAGGTAGGCTAGCTTTCATCCAGCGAGCATGGCTAAAAACAACATTGACGGTGGCATAGGCTGTACAAATCAGCTTGGAACCTGGGTGCCTATACACGGCGTTCGCCTGCACCGGGTCGGTAGGGTGACCAGATGTCCTGATTTTATAGGGACAGTCCCGATTTTGGGGGCTTTTTCTTATATAGGGACCTATTACCCCACACACATACAGCCTCGTCCCGATTTTTTACACTTGCTACCTGGTCACCCTACGGGTCGGTGCTGCCACATCTTCACTGCTAGTTTTAGCCATGCTAACGAGGTTAAAGCTCATGCAGGTACATCGTCACACACTGCAACTCACCCTTTTGATTGCAATGTAGACCACCCTTACGATGTATTTACCTGGGCTTAGATCCTTAAAAGCATTGAGGCACTTAGCTCCCACTAAAAGCAAAAGGAGGGAAGTACCTAAATGCCTTTGAAAAGCTGACCCACAGTACAACGGGGCCCTGATCTCAGCTGAGGCCTTTTTGATCTCCCACAGTTGAAATAATAATAATAATAAATTGGGGGCCATCAATGCAATTTACATCTTCCCAACCAAAATGTTTGTATTTCCACTGAAGCCTGAACAGGTGCCGAGAACTGCCCCACATGGATGCGTTTTCGACCAGCCTTGCAAAATCATCCAAAACCTACTCTCCTGTCCAGGCTGCTCCTACCAGGATGCTAATTAGAGCAGGTAGTTTTACTTTTGGGTCACAAAATATTCTTCCCCTCCTGGGACATGGGGTGAATTTTGGAAGGCTGCTTTTGGTCAGATTCAGCTTTTTTGATGGTTGGGGCTTTGAGTTTGTCCTTTGTTCATTTTCTGGTTTAAAATATTGACACTGCAGCTGAATCTATTGATATGATTTCTTCTCGGTGCGGCTATTTAGAATGCCAAAGCTTTCCATTTCATTGTAACACTAATCTCATTTCTTTTGCTAGTTGAATTGGCATGAAGAAAGTCTCCCTGCTTTGCAGTAAATTGCTCCTGGCAGCTAGAAACGTAAAGTTCACCCTCCCGCCGGGAGCAAACGCAAATTAGACCTTTGCTCGCTTCATTCTGCGCGTGTGATGAGAGACGTGTGTTTCTGCTGCCAAGTCTTGAGAGTGCATCTCAACAACAGCGTGATAATTAAGGGGGGAAGGGAGAGCTCCCTTTGATGGACACCCAGCCAGCCAGTTAGCTGTAAAATCCCTCTTGGTAGCTGTTCTCTACTTGCTTTACCTGTAAAGGGTTAAAAAGTCCCCCAGGTAAAGAAAACAAAGCAGGCACCTGACCAAACGAGCCAATGGGAAGGCTAGAACTTTTTAAAATTGGGGGAAAAAACCTTTCCCTTTGTCTGTTGTTCTCTCTGGGCTGCAGGGACACAGAGCAGCAGTGCTAGAAGCAGAAATGCTGTGTAAGGTTTGAACCAGGTCTGAAAAATGATCTTCCATACCTAGAAGGAATCATTGGGATAGGGAATGTTTAGCTAAACGTGATCAGGTTTCTTTCTTTATTTTGGCTTGTGGATCTCCTCTGTGCTAACCCCTGATGCTTTTGTTTGCTTGTAACCTTTAAGCTGAAGCCCCAAGAAACTATTTTGGGTGCTTCATTTTTGGGATTGCTCTTTTAAAATCTAGCAAAAGCCTAAGTTCCAGATGTATTTTTTTGTTTTTAATAAAATTTACCTTTTTAAAAAACAAGATTTAAATTGTTGTGGCCTAAGAAGCTTGTGCCTATGCTGTTTGATTAGCTGGTGGCAACAGCTAATTCCCTTTGTTTTTTTCTCAGCTCTTCCCCAGGGGGGCGGTGAAAGGGCTCGAGGGTACCCCACAGGGAGGAATTCCCAAGTGCTCATTCCTGGGTCAAAGGTGTTTTTTTTGCATTTGGGTGGTGGCAGCGTTTACGAAGCCAAGCTCAGAGAGAAGCTGTAACCTTCGGTGTTACAAGTATTAACTGGAGTGGCTAGTATTAATTTTTAGAATCCTTGCGGGCCCCACTTTCTGCATTCGGCGTGACCGAGTGGGGATTCAACCTTGACAAACAGCTATACATTTTCGGAGCTTTTTCACCTTTGCAGTGGACGGGCAACATATCGATTACCATAGGAAGGGCCGCGTGTCTACTAGTTAGGCTCTGGACAGGGCATCAAAAGATGTAGGTGCCATTCCCAGCATGGCTAATAACTTGCTGTGTGACTCTGGGCGCGTCTCTTCAACATTCTGTGTCTCTTGTTGGCCTTTATCTGTTTTGTCTGCCAGCTCTGTGGGGAAAGGACTGTCTCTTACCATGAGTATGTAGATTGCCTACCACAACAGGGCCCCTAGGCACTACTAGAATACCAATAATGAATAATAATGATGTACCACCTGAGGGCCATAGCATGGCTTTCCAAGCCCAGGAACGGGGAAAGCTAATTCCATGGGCTCCGAGGATGCTCTGCTATTGAGGGAGAGGCACGGGTGCGGCCTGCTAGTTGCAGAGTCATATGAAAGGCTTGACCAGACCCCATTGATCGTGGGACATCCATGTGGCACAGCTGCCCCAACATGTGACTCTGCCTCCTCCATCCCTGAGCAGCCATGCTCCTTCCTCCTTTGTGACTGTCCTGGAAGGGGAGTTAATAGGAATCGTTAACTTTAATCAGCATCGACAGCTCCAATTTGGAGAGGCAATGATCAGCAAACAGACCATAATCTTCCCAGTCCACCTGGGAGCAGTCCCCTGTTTTCTGACAGGTGCACCAACGCGATCTATGTCCCAAAGCTTTTGGGAAAGGTCAAACCCTAAGGTCATTGACCAGGGTTCGGGGGAATTTGGCTTATTCTTTGCTTGCTCGCTGCAATCGAGGCGGTTAAGTGGCACTGCTGGAATTGCAATTTATCTGCATTTTATTTTGAAGGGCACCTAGAGGCTGGGATGGGCACTCTCATCAATTAAAATCACTGATCATAATAAATAACACACTGCCCCTATACAGCTCCTTTTGCCTGAGGACCTCAAAGCCCAGGCAAGAGGTTTATTATCTCTTTATTTTCAAACCAGGCTGAATGGACTAGCCCGCAGAGACACACCTCTCCTTTCCGGCCACCACACACTATCAGTGCCACAGTACAAATATAAATCACGTAAAGCAGGACACACAGACAGAAAGAGGATGGTCTGGGGGGCTAAGTCAGAGGACTGGGGTAGAGACCTTCTGCTCTGCCACAGTTCTACTGCATGACCTTAAACTTCTGCACCTCCCTCTGAGGAACAGGGATGAATCAGACTTGCCCACGTCACAGCAAGGTTGTGAGGATTGACACATTACAGATGGCAAAGTGCCTCGCAGTCCTTGGACCGAGGTGTGTGTCTACGATATGGACATTTGGCCATTAGACCCACAGTCTCGAGGCACCTGACGCCTGTTGATTTCAAGGGACACGAGGCA
The DNA here is from genome assembly GCF_020497125.1 of Mauremys mutica. Classification (NCBI taxonomy): domain Eukaryota; kingdom Metazoa; phylum Chordata; order Testudines; family Geoemydidae; genus Mauremys; species Mauremys mutica. The sequence goes on from NC_059073.1 coordinate 287,266,897, forward strand.
CCGGAAGGCCTTTGAGCATCTGGGCCTTTGTACCCACAGTGAGACTGAATCCATTTCACGCAGGTCAGCAAATAACACCTTCCAATCACTATTCAGTTAACTTAGATTTGAGCCCCTGGCTATAAGGTAAAGGGGTCTATAACCCATTGCTTATTCCTAGGGCCCTACCAAATTCATGGCCATGAAAAATGTGTCATGACTGTGAAAACTGGTCTCCCCCGTGAAATCTGGCTTTTGTGTGCTTTTACCCTATACTATACAGATTTCACGGGGGAGACCAGCTTTTCTCAAATTGGGGGTCCTGACCCAAAACAGAATTGCAGGGGGGGTCCCGTTATTGCCACCCTCACTTCTGCGCTGCCTTGAGAGCTGGGAAGCTGGAGAGCGGTGGCTGTTGGCCGGATGCCCAGCTCTGAAGGCAGCACCCTGCCAGCAGCAGCGCAGAAGTAAGGGTGGCAATACCAGACCAGGCCATCCTTACTTCTGCATTGCTGCTGCTGGCGGCAGCTCTGCCTTCGGAGCTGGGCTCTCATCCAACTCTCCAGCCACCCAGCTCTGACAGCAGCAGCACCACCAACAGCAGCACAGGGTAGCAGTACCGCAACCCCTCCAACAATAACCTTGTGAACCACCCCCCCCCCCCAAATCCTCACTGGGTCAGGACCCCTACAATTACAACACCGCGAAATTTCAGATTTAAATAGTTGAAATCATGAAATTTACAATTTTTAAAATCCTCTGACCGTGAAATTGACCACAAATTTGGTAGGGGCCTATTTATTCCTTGAGCCACCCAGCCCCTTGCTCCGGCCTTCATCTGAGTGTCCCCAGCAGGCACAGACCTGGCCTAGCCAGCACCTGTGTCACCCTCTCTGCAACCCCTAGGTGCCAGGTGTGTGTCAGAGGCCTGGCCAGAGCACTGTGTGCTCCGGCTGTCAACTGACAGACAGTCCCTTGGTCACTGTCACTAGCTGGCATAATTTAGAGCAGCCCCCAGGTAGGGCAAACAAATAAGAGTCCCTTGGTTTTCACACCTCAACTGCTAGAACAGGGCCTCATCCTCCCTGATTGATCTAACCTCGTTATCTCTAGCTTGCTTCTTGCTTGCTTATATATACCTGCCCCTGGAAATTTCCACTACTTGCATCCGAAGAAGTGGGTATTCACCCACGAAAGCTCATGCTGCAAAACGTCTGTTAGTCTATAAGGTGCCACAGGATTCTTTGCTGCTTCTACAGAACCAGACTAACACGGCTACCCCTCTGATAAATAAGAAACTGTAGATTTTAAAATCCTTGCCCCTCCTCCAGGTAATGCTACTGTGTCCTTTGCAGGCTGAACATCTTTGGTTGGGACCAGCCGCTGCTTATGCATTATGGCTCTTGACCTCCAAAGAACAGCACAATAAAAAGATACCTCAAGCACAGCATGGTAGCCTTTGTTACTGACTTTGAAATACTGGAGCCTGGTCCTTCCATCACTTTCACTAGTTTCCCACCACTCGAACTCCAGGGACTTGGTTGGAGTTACTCCTGATTCACACCGGTGCCAGAGATGGGAGACTCATGCTCCGTATCTTTCACAACACCTTTCAGGAATCTAAAAAGATGCTCTTCTGACAAGCAAGAAGATTAAGGATTGGTACACTCAGGGCCAAGCTAAGCCATTCAATACTCCCATCATTTATTTCCGAGATAAGCAGGGCAGTTCCCGGTTTGTGTTGAAGTGTGATTTGGAGCAGACGTGCACAACTTAAGACTTTTAAGGAGGTTGACTGGCTGCTCATGCCAATGCTGCATTTTGCGCAAACAACTGGAACCACCATTTGTCTAAATCAGGGCAGTTTGTTCAAATCTGCGCTGAGGGCCTAACATTGGCATTTATTGTGGCTTGGTGTTTTTAGAAACCACCCTGAATGCAACTTTGCTCCGGCTGAAGAACTCAGGATGCTTATTACCGTGATAATTGAGAGGCACAATAATACTCTGGAGTTCTTATGACTGAGGTTAAGTTTTTGTCATGGACCCCTCTGCCCACAGCCGGAGGGAGCTCTGATGGATTCCCCACCATCTACAGCGAGTGGAAGCTCTGGAGTCCTCCCTGCATGGTGGCTGAGCAGCTCTTGAGGTGGGGGGCAGACACCTTCACTGAGTGGGAGTTCTGGGGTCCCCCTGCCTGTGGGGTTCCCTTGCCCCCACCATGGCAGCTGGGAGCCACCAGGGGGCTGGCTGGGAGCTCCAGCCTTAGGGCAGAAAATGTCACTGAGGTCAATGGAAGTCATGGTTTCTGTGACTTAATCATAGCCTTCATAGAATATCTCAGGGTTGGAAGGGACCTCAAGAGATCATCTAATCCAATGCGCTGCTCAAAGCAGGACCAATCCCCAGACAGATTTTTTACCCCAGTTCCCTCAAATGGCCCCCCTCAAGGACTGAACTCACAACCCTAGATTTAGCAAGCCAATGCTTAAACCACTGAGCTATCCCTCCCCGCAACTGAATTATGACTAATTCATGCTGAGGGCTTCTGGTTTTAGGTTTTACCAAATAAACACCTCCAGACTCAAAAAGAAATGAAATTGGCATTTATCCAATAAATACCAGAAACACACTGGAAAGAGCTACTTGTATCTGAGGACCTGTCTACGTGGAGCAGTAATGGGGGACTTTAACAGGGGTGTGATTTCTCAAGCGCACTCACGTGTCACGCATTCACTGGTCTCTGTAGGCCTGCTGGTGTGTACTAAAGGTTCCCTAGTGCACTTAAACGTAGTGCTGTTTGAAACAGGCCCACATGTAAGAGCACTAGGGAACATTACAAAGAGATTACTTGTTACAGTGTATACTACTAGAATGGGTAATGTATATCATATATATTAATACAGTCTACACAAAGAGAAAGCCCTGCAAAATCCCAGTCTTTGGTCATCTAAAAACAGAAGCCCTATTCATTTCATACCCATTAATGTTAATAAACCATAATTGCCAGGCATTAGGAGGAATTTGAGCCCATATCTGGACAGCTACAACCATTCAATTAGGACAGCATTAATGTGCCACTAAGAAGATGTTATTTGGTCTATATTTCATTGCTTTTCTGGCTAGGGGTAACAATCAGATTTGGAGGAGCGGAATTGAGCTAAGGTCACTTGACTAGCAAAATATGGGGATTTGAAGAGTTCCATTGCTTTTGAGCCTAGCTTGGGAACGTAATCTGCCCATAATCCATCCTGTGGAGTTTTTGCCCCAAAGATCTGAGGACCAGTTTAAACTAATTTGAGCAGGACTCATCATCCATCAAGTCCACAGTGTACAGGTTCCAAGGAGTTACTTGAATTAAATCGCTAGGATTCTCTATTGCAACAAGTCAGCTTTGCCTTTAGAGAAAATATGTGTATTGTCCAGGCATCCACACACTGCTAACACTGCCAAAGTCCTGTCCCAGTTTGTATTGGGATCAAGTTAAACACCGTGATGGATTTCTCAGAGTGGTTTCTTTTCCAGTTCTCCCTAAATCCTGGTCCAGAATTTGGAGGGGATCTTCTCAGGATGTCACAGAACTGAAACGGAGCTTTTCCAAGTTCAGGGTCAGCAGGTATTTTGTCACTGACACCATCACATGTCCTCACAATGTCACCCTTGTACAATGTCACACATACAACATCACCCATATATAATGTCACCCATGAGCACTTTACAAACAGCCATTCACTCAGCCACACAACACTCCCCATAAAGTGTCATCCCCTTTTCACAGATGAGGAATCTGGGACACAGAGACATTAGAGGGACTGTGACAGCTCAAAAGCACTGGTCCAGAATCTCGTCTACCTTAGTGCTGAAGTTGGTGGAGATTCACCACTGTGAAGCTGGTGTGAGAGGAAAATTGGGCCCACTATTTTAAAGCACCATACTGTCCTATGTGCAATCATTCTATCATTTTATTTGTCCACACACTGTGTTTTCGGGCAGGTGGCTATTTCAGGAGGACTCCTGAAGCACCCGTCATAGGGATGAGCGTGAGTATCTATTGTGTTTCCGGGAAACGGGGTGGCCGAAGCCCGCCCCATGCTAACAGATCCCCCCCCAGCCTAAGGGGAGGTTCCACAGGGCTGACCTACATGAACACAGGCCTGAGCAGCTGACACCTACAGCTCCTAAAAGACAAGATCAGCTGCTCCTGCTGGAACCCATGGAGAATAGGAAACATTCCAGCTTGGTGCACCCCATCTCCATATGCAGCTTCTTCAGAGGAGCGCCGCAAACATTATATCTCAGAGATCCACCCAGAAAAATGCTGCATATCAGAAACTGCTTTCTAGAGCCAGCAAATGCTGCCTGTAAAGATATTTTCCTCCCGTTCATGTCTGGGAGCACTCCTGGAGAGTGAACGGGGGAGAGTGCAGGTGGCTTCTGAGCAGTGCACAGGCATGATTGTGTCACCTGGCTAGTGCGTGTGACCAAGCTCCAGGATGTGTGAACAAACTCTCTTGAGTTTGCACAAGGATCAGCACATGGAGATGAGCTACAAACATGAAGAAAGTCAGGTCTGACTGACAAACAAACTCTGCCCGGACATTTCGAGTTCACTATCACAGTCCTAAGTGAGGGCAAGACATGAGGGAAGAGTTTAAAAACCAGGTGCCTGAAGTTAATCTCCTAAGTGATATGAGTGATTATTTATTATTTGTCTTATTAGAGCGCCTAGGAGCCACAGTCATTGACCAGGAGCGAAGTGTGCTACAAACACAGAATAAAAACACAGACCCTGAACCAAAGGCACCTGCATACAACTTCCTTGGGAGCTGCTGGGTGTACTGCTCTTTTGAAAACCAGGCCACTGATTTAGGGCCCGTAAACCAGGATTTCGGAGCCTAACTTGAAGCCTCCATTTTTTTAAATCCTGGCCATGGTTTTGAAGTTGATATTGGCCTTTCAAGTGCTATGCCCGTGGTCACATGGCAGCAGAAGCCAGAGCACCAGAATCCCAGCCTTTGGCTTCAGCCACCAGACCACGTTCCCTCATCTCCATAGCAAAATCACGGCTAATCATGACAGACAAAACCAATTGCTCACATCCACCCACAGCACAATCAAGAGAAGCCTAGTCAATGATCAGCATAATCATCATTAGCAATTTAACACAGTGGTACTGTGCTGCTAAAACCACCATCTTTGCCCTGATAACACCATTCGTCCAAGAATCTCAACACGCTTTAGCGATATTCGTGAACTGTTTCTCAACACTCTTGTACTCTGAAGTATTATCATTAGAGATTATCAGAACCACAGTAGGATCCTGGCCCCTGGCTATGGCCCTACAGTAAATACAAATAATAAATAATAATTTTCCATCAGATAATTCAGTTCCATTGAAAGCTAAATGCTTCACGAAATGGTGTCACTTTTGCTGAAATTTTGTTTTGGAGAAAAACTGGGGGCAGCGATTCCAGCAATGTCTAAACATTCCATTTCAACATTTTCGGCCTGCAACATTTCAATTTCTCACTTTGACATGATTTTTTCTTTTGAAATGGAACATTTCATTCGATCCCAAACCAATTTTTGTTTCTGAATTTCCTTCAGCAGAGAATTTTTGCAAATTTCTGGGTTTCATTCCAATTCGGGATAAAGCCAAATTGCAAAATCTTTTGTGAAGTGGAATTTGCAGCCTCCACACAGCTCTAATAGCCCATTTTTACAAATGGGGAAACGGAGGCACAGAAGGGTGACAGCATAGGCATCGACTCTGTGGGGGTCTCTGGGGCACAAGCACACATGGAAAACAATAGGGGGTGCTCGGTACCTATGGACGGTGGTCCTGCCTGCACTCCGCCCCTAAGCCCCACCCGAGCTTGGCCTCTTCCCGCTGTGATCCCACCTATGCTGTGTCTCTTCCTTCCCCGGCTCCACCTCTCCCCCCCAGGCCTCTGCCATTCGCTTCTCCACGCCCCCTGCCCCCATCACTCGCCCTTAAGGCAGGAGTGGGGCAGAGCAGAGTGAGCGGTGGGTGGGAGGTGCTCAGGGGAGGGGGTGGAGAGGAGCGAGTGGCAACTGATGGCGGGCGCCTCAGAGGAGCGGCTGAAGAGGATCAAGCAGTGGGTGGGAGGTCTCGGGGGAGGGGGCAGAGTGGGAGCGGGGCCTCTTGGGAAGAGGCCGAGCGGGATCAGAGCATTGGGGCAGAGCGGGGGTGGAGCACCCGCCAGCAAAAACAAAAGGCAGCACCTGTGGGTGAAGATGAATATTCTCCAACATGGCTGACTGAAGAAGGGCACCTAACTGTGATGTGAGTCTCAGACCCAGCTGAATATCTGTAGCCAGCTCCTAATGATTTGAAAATCCGGACACTTGTTTAGACGCCTACATAGGTTTAGGTGTCTATCATTAAGCTCAAATGTGAAAATTATGTCCTAAGTGACTTGTCCCAGAGTGACTCAGGAAAACCTCAGGGTACGTCTACACTACAGGATTATTCCGATTTTACATAAACCAGTTTTGTAAAACAGATTGTATAAAGTCGAGTGCACGCAGCCACATTAAGCACATTAATTCGGCGGTGTGCGTCCATGTGCCGAGGCTAGCGTCGATTTCCGGAGCGTTGCACTGTGGGTAGCTATCCCGTAGCTATCCCATAGTTCCCGCAGTCTCCCCTGCCCATTGGAATTCTGGGTTGAGATCCCAATGCAAAAACAATGTCGCGGGTAATTCTGGGTAAATGTCATTACTCAATCCTTCCTCCGGGAAAGCAACGGCAGACAATCATTTCGCGCCCTTTTTCCCTGGATTGCCCTGGCAGATGCCATAGCATGGCAATAATGGAGCCCGTTTTGCCTTTTGTCACTGTCACCATATGTGTACTGGATGCTGCTGACGGACACAGTACTGCACTGCTACACAGCAGCATTCATTTGCCTTTGCAAGATAGCAGAGACGCTTACCAGTCATATTGCACCGTCTGCCATTGTAAGTTGGTGATGAGATGACGGTTATCAGTCGTTCTGTACCGTCTGCTGCTATCATGGGTGCTCCTGGCTGGTCTCGCTGAGGTCGGCCGGGGGCGCATAAGCAAAAATGGGAATGACTCCCTGGGTCATTCCCTTCCGATGTTTTGTCTAAAAATAGAGTCAGTCCAGCCTAGAATATGGGGCAAGTGTACTAGAGAACCAGAGAGCACAGCCGCTCCGTGTCTGAGCCCCAGAGATCCCGCAGAAATGATGAGCTGCATGTCATTCTAGGGGGTGCCCCTGCAACAACCCCACCCATTGCTTCCCTCCTCCCACAACCCTCCTGGGCTACCATGGCAGTGTCCCCCCATTTGTGTGATGAAGTAATAAAGAATGCAGGAATAAGAAACAGTGACTTTTTAGTGAGATAAAATGAGGGGGAGGAAGCCTCCTGCTGCTATGATAGTCCAGGCAGTACAGAATCTTTTCTTTAGACATGACCGGGGGGGGCTGATGGAGCTCAGACTCCAGTTGCTATGATGAAGACGGTTACCAGCCGTTCTGTACCATCTGCTGGGAATGACCAGGAGTCATTCCTATTTTTACCCAGGCGCCCCCGGCCAACCTCACCGAGGCCAGCCAGGAGCACACAAGGGCTGATGACGAGGACAGATACCAGTCCTTCTGCACTGTACCGTCTGCCACCGGGGAGGGGAGGGGAGGGGAGAGGATGCTGCTGTTTAGCGCTCCAGCACTCCATCTACCAGCAGCATGCAGTAGACATAGGGTGACATTGAAAAAAGGCGAGAAACGATTTTTTTGCCTTTTCTTTTGGGGGGGGAAGGGTGTAAATTGACGAGATACACCCTGAAACACCCGGGAAAATGTTTTTGACCCTTCAGGCACTTGGAGCCCACCCAAGAATGCAAATGCTTTTCGGAGACTGCGGGGACTGTGGGATAGCTGGAGTCCTCAGTCCCCCCTCCCTCCCTCCATGAGCGTCCATTTGATTCTTTGGCTTTCTGTTACGCTTCTCATGCAGCACTGTGCTGAGTCCCTGCTGTGGCCTCTGTCTATCATAGCCTGGAGATTTTTTCAAATGCGTCTTCTGTAATGGAGCTCTGATACAACAGATTTGTCTCCCCATACAGCGATCAGATCCAGTATCTCCCGTACGGTCCATGCTGGAGCTCTTTTTGGATTTGGGACTGCATCGCCACCTGTGCTGATCAGAGCTCCACGCTGGGCAAACAGGAAATGAAATTCAAAAGTTTGCGGGGCTTTTCCTGTCTACCTGGCCAGTGCATCCGAGTTCAGATGGCTGTCCAGAGCGGTCACAATGGTGCACTGTGGGATAGCTCCCGGAGGCCAATACCATCGATTTGCGGCCACACTAACCCTAATCCGACATGGCAATACCGATTTCAGCACTGCTTCTCTCGTCGGGGAGGAGTACAGAAACCAGTTTAAAGAGCCCTTTATATCGATATAAAGGGCCTCACTGTGTGGACAGGTGCATGGTTAAATCGGTATAACGCTGCTAAATTCGGCTTAAACGTGTAGTATAGACCAGGCCAAAGAGTTCTGATTCTGATGGCTCTGCTACTCAGCACATCTACGCCCAACTAGAGCTGGTTGAAATGTTCAGAAACTAGATTTTTCAATATTTTTTCATTAAAATTTCAAATTCCATGAAATATTGTTTTGCCTCTTTCGACCAGCTGTACTCGGCCTAGCTTCAGATCCCATTGACCAGGGGAGGGAAACTATAGGTCTACTTAAGAGAAGGGGTGGTCACCTGCTCCCGCCGTAAAGAGCTTAAAACAGCCCAGGAGAGGGCTGTGGCTGGGAGCAAGCAGTTCCCAGGCTGACTGGGGAAGCAGCCTCAGCTGTGGCCACACCCCAGTCAGGGCTCAGCGGGCCCTTATAAGAGGGCAGTGGTCCAGGAGCAGAGTCAGTCTCTCTCTGCCTCTAGAGAGGGAAGGGCCTGGCTGCTTAGGAGCTCACAGGGTATGTAGAGTGGAGCAGGGCTGGGGGAAGGCCAGGGGAGGTGGGGAGCTCTGGCCTGGAAACCACCCAGGCTACAGGCCTGGTTAAAGGCCCAGAACGGTACTGGGGTTGCAGAGGGCAGCTCAAGGGGTAGGCATATGCAGCCGGTCCAAACCCCCCTTGCCTATGATGAGTGGCTTTTACACTACAGTCTGCCCCAGTGAGTGGGGGCTAGATGGTGACTGGCAGTAGCCCAAGACTGAGGTGAGGTGGGGGTAGTGGGTCCAGGAGGGAGATGGGGGGGCCAGTGGCAGCGAGGCACCAGCCTGCAAAGGGCGCTCTGGGTCAAACGAGCTAATTTCCAGGACGACCAACAGGAGGCACCACATGGGTGAGTCTCGCCCCGTTACAATAGGCCTGTCTCCTAAGCCTTTCAGCCTCTTAACAGATTTAAAAATTTTATTAAAGCCAATGTTGAAAATCAAATTTACACAAGTTAAGAGGGAAGCTCCTGTACATCTGGGGTCAGGCTTGAGTTATGAGAGATTACAAGTATCGGTTACAAGGTTCACAAGATACATACATAGTACATAACCAGCATAGACCCAGATTGGGGTGCGGGAGTTTTAGCCAAGAAGCGATAGCTTTTCAGCTTGTTTAAGAATGAAGCAAGCTTTCCATCGACTCCAGAAAGTACGGATTTCCATTTCTACCCCCTTATACTGCCTATAAAAGAAAACAGCCAGGAGATAAGCAAATATCCCTGCCCCGGAATGTTCTGCCTTTTCCACTGAGTCTGTCAAGAATATGACAACAAAACTATTGCCAAGGATGACAATTCACCTTGACTATTTTGAGAAGCTGTTATCTTATCTCTCCGCACCTGTCTCCTGACAGGCAGATGGAAATTTTTGAGGAAGGGAGCCAAGATGTTTAAAAAAATTAAAAAAAAAGAGAGAGAGATTGCACGAGGTGTCATTCAAAAATGGAGACTGATCTCCCTGTTATCACTCCATGATGAGCACATCTCATAGCCGACAGTAGTGACTCCCCATCTTTTCAGCTCAAAGGAGCTATACTGATTTACTCCAGCTAAGGATCAAACACAGGCTCTTTGTTCTACCAACATCTGCCTACTGCCTCCCTTTCATTTGTGTCTGCTCTAGCTATGGAGAAGACCCACTTCTGTGATAGCCTAGACCAGGGATGGGCAAACTATGGCCCGCGGGCCGGATCCGGCCCTTCAGGGCTTTGGATCCGGCCCGCGGGATTACCCCGGGTGGTGCTGCGGGCCTGGCGCTGCTCTCAGAAGCAGCCCCCGGGCCGGGAGGCAAAGGGCTCCATGTGCGCACGCAGAGCCCTCTGCCCCCCCCCCCCCCGCCCCAGGGGCCGCAGCACTTCCTGGAGTGGCGTGGGGACAGGGCAGGCATGCAGGGAGCCTGCCCTGGCCCTGGTGTGCGCCACTGCCACCCCGGAGCCACTTTAGGTAAGCGGCACCGGGCTGGAGCTCAAACCCCTCCTGCCCCCCGCCCCCCAACTTCCTGCCCTAAGCCCTCTGCCTGTACCTCGCACCCCTCCTGCACCCAACTCCCTGCCCTGAGCCCCTTTCTGCACTCCTGTGCATTCCAACCACCTGCCCTGAGCTCCCTGCTGCACTCCGTGCACCCCAACTCCCTGCCCTGAGCCCCGTCCTGCACTCCGCACCCCTCCTGTACCCCAACCCCCTTCCCTGAGCCCCCTCTTACACTCTGCACCCCTTCTCTGCCCCAATCTCTTGTCCTGAGCTCCTTCCTCCACATCCCGCACTCCACCCGCCCTGCCCCGGCCCTGCATACAATTTCCTCACCCAGATGTGGCCCTCGCCCCAAAAAGTTTGCCCACCCCTGGCCTAGACGGATCATAAATGAAATGGAAATGAGCAACAGTGGCACGCTGATAAAAAAACACCCTCGGTGCAAAGAGTCCAGCACACAGCCTATGTATCACTTAGGCTTCACTTAAGACCTCAAATAGGACTTAAACTGTGCATAACCCTCTTCACAGGGGTGAATCTCATCCATTATAAAGAAATGACTTGACTGGGCTTTGTATCATCAAGGTTTCCAGATGGGTAAGTTTAGAACTGACCAATGGATAGTGTTTTAGCAGCTGGGGAGAATGATCTATAGATAAGTGTGTGTGCATTATTTGCTCTCCAATCTGCACTTATGGGTCTCTGTAAAGTGTCATCTGTGCTTTCCCATCTCTGCTCCCTTTTTTTGAAAATGAAAGGCCACAGATATTCATTCTTGGTATAGCTCCAATGGACTTGGGTGGAGTTACACCCCGGTGAATTTCCAAGGGGTGTTCGTATGATGAGGCTTTCTCCTGATGCTGAGATTTCCAGATAAACAAAGCAAGCTCTTCACAGGGCTGGGGGGTTGTCAGCCCTACTTAAGAGAAGGACCATGGGCAATCGTGAAGGCCCCCAGGCAGGTTGGCATTGCCTTCCAGGATCTACCTGCAAGGAATAAGCTCTGGGACCAGGCTTCATGTTAAACTTGAAATTCCCTGGAGAACAGGCTTTAGTCAAAGTCAAAGCAGCTATATTTAATCTTCAGATAATGCTGACTTGCCCTTGGATCAGTCAGCAGTGTGGACCCAATGCATTCTGCTGCCTCCAGACAAGTCCTTCAAGGTGGGGACGTGGGGCCAGACCCTCAAAGGAATTTAGAAGCCTAGCCCCCATTGATTTCAATGCGAGTAAAGTTCCTAAATACCTCTGAGGCTCTGAGCCAATGTCCCTGCTCTTGCTCATATTTGTTAAGCCATCGCCGTAAAAAATAGAAATAACTTAACTGGCCTCTGCCTGTTGCCTTGGTTGTGAAGTCAATGAGATTCCTTTGGGTCCTTCCAATGTAGGAAGCGAGCTTGGCATGTGCCCAGCATGCACCAATATTGCTGGCTAGAGGTGCTGTCTCACATAGTGCGTGTCCGGTAACTGTAATTACCCCCAGCGGCACACCTGCTTGGCTTTGCGCTGGGACAGGGTCTTATCAACAGCAAATGCTGGCAAGAAAGATTCATGCGTGTGCCTCTAATCTGCACGGCCCGGTTCTAAAGTCTCAGCAACCATCTGTGAAACTAGTCCAATTTCGAAGACGACTCTTCCTTCTGTGGATCAAATTCTGCTCTCTGTGATCATGATGTAAATCCAGTGGAGTTACTACAGATTTATGCTGCAGTGACTAAAATGAGAATCTGGCCCAAGTTCCAAACCTTCTTCAGCCCATCTGACCATCCAGCGACTCAAACACAGGGAGGTACCTTTTGATGAAGTAAGCTATAGCTCCTAAATAAAAAAGGTGTGGTGGGCTGAAGAAAACCCAAAGGAAGCTGAAGCTAGCTACATTTAGGCTATCAGTAAAGGGCAAATTTTTAACAGCAAAGATAATTAACCATTGGAGCAAATTATATGCTGTAGCTCAACCACAAGATATGGGCTTGATGCAAGGATTACTAGGTGAAATTCTATGGCCTGTGTTATGAAGGTCAGATTAGATGATCACAAAGATAGGTGTGAATAGGACGTCAGTCCCAGAAAGATGAATCAGCTCACCCTTATGAGATCAGCTACATATTGATAGGAGCATGTAGGCCCCGATCCCATGCCCACTGAAGGCAATGCAAACCCTCTAGTTGACTTCAGTGGCCTCTGGATCAGGCCCTTGGTCCTCTCAGTTGGAGCAGGATGCTGTTATGTCTTGGAAAATGCCTCGGTTGGCAGGATCAGTAGCAATATTTACTCGAAACTCGTCTGTGAGCCTGATTAATGCTGGTTTATTGTTTTGTAGTTATGTCAATACATTTCAGGTCTGGTTTATTTAAAGGACGAAAGGGTTGGTGTGGGAGCCTGCCAGCGTTAAAGAAACACTCTCTCCTTCCAACACAAACAAGAGCACACACAGTGATCACCCAAGAGCATTTCACTTTTGATCAGTGCTACAGAGAGGTTATTAAACGGAGACTCTACTTTCATGGTTCATGGGCCAGTCCAGCTCCCAGTGAAATCAAAGGAAGTCTTTCCACTCACTTCAGTGGATATGAGATTGGGATTTTGGAGTATATCTGCATAGCCTGTGGCAGTGGGCCTCAGAACAGGTCTAGCACTACTATACTAATAATAGCTCTGTAGACACCCTACCCCAGGCTTCAGAGCCCAAGGTCCAGCCCAAGCCACAGTGTCTACACAGGTATTTTTAGCACAGTCGTGTAAGCCTATCGACCCGGGCTCGGCAGCTCACGGCCGTGGGCTGTGCAAACTCACCCTTCGTTTGCCAAAGCAAGCTCGAAAATGTCCAGCTCAACGCCTTCCAATCAAAACTTCACATCCCAGCAGAGTCAGCTCAGCCCTTGCAGTCTATTAAGTTGGCTGGGGCAAGATATGGATAAAGGGCCGTGTTCCAGTTACACCAATGTAGCTCCACCGAGGTCCCTGGACTTGACTTCAATTTCAGAGCATTATTCTGGAGACCCAGTGGTGAGACTTCAGGTGAGGGAGAACAATTCTGAACGGGACCCGGCAGCATGTGAGGACCCAGAGGAAGTGGTTAAAGATCTAAGCGATACAGGTGTATTCTTTGGTGCATGGGAGAAGGCAAACAGTGGTAACTGGCACATGCCAGAGTCTGGGGAGATGGAAATGTTTTGGAATTAGTCATTTGCCAGATTCTGCCACTTTTGCTCATGCCACTTAGGACCTTAAACCACCAGTAAATCCCATGGAAAGCAGCAGGCCTGCTCATGGAGTAAAGCATGACTAAGCATGGATACAAAATGGAAGTTCCCAAGCTCTGACCGCAGGCACCCAGACTGGCACTGGCCACAAACGATGTCACATGTCATCAGGCTCGCTGCTACCATAGAGACAGGGACAAGGAACCACTGTAAGTCAAATATTTATTTTCAAATACATTTTGCAACTTGTTTGTGCTGTTTGCACGCAGCGATGAGTTAAATGGCTGGATGACGTAGCTCAGCTCTCTGCGGAGTCAAATAAAGAGAGTTTAACCTTTAAGGAATCCGCATTTCTCCCGAAGGGCTGATGTTTCTTTAATTATTATTTCTTTAAAAAAAAACAACAGAGTGATGTGTCACTTATTTTATTTCCTTCTAAGATTTCATTAGAAAGGATTTTAGCTGGAAGCATCTTACTACCTCTCTACCACAGCGGCTGAAATTGAACAAAGTATCCAGTTTAGATTCCTATTAAAGCAGAACCCCTAGCAAGGCTGACACCAATGGAAAGAACAAGGGACTGTGAGTCACGGTTCCTTTCATTCAAAGGGTACGTCCAGACTACCCGCCGTATCGGCGGGTAGCGATCGATTTTTTGGGGATCGATATATCGCGTCTCATCTAGACATGATATATCGATTCCCGAACGCATTCCCCGTCGACTCTGGAACTCCACCGGAGCGAGTGGCGGTAGCGGAGTCGACAGGGGAAGCTGCGGCTGTTGCTCTCGCGCTGTGAGGACCCAAGGTAAATCGATCTAAGATACTTTGACTTCAGCTGCGCTATTCACGTAGCTGAAGTTGCGTATCTTAGATCGATACCCCCCTAGTGTAGACCAGCCCTTAGTTGTATTACACTAGTAGTAGTGCCAATCCAGTGCAGGGCCATATTGTGCTAGATGCTCTATAAAGCTAGAGTAAGAGACAAAAAGATCACAGTCCATATAGACCAGACTGACAAAGGGTGGGAGGTAGGACAGATTATGCCATTTTACAGATGGGGAGCTTAGGGCTTGGCTACACTTGCAAGTTAGAGCGTATTAAAGCAGCCTCAGGCTCCCTAACTCCCACCTGTCCACACTGGCAAGGCACTTAGAGCACCTGGACTCTGCAGCTGGAGTGCTCCTGGTAATCCACCTCCATGAGAAGCATAACGCTTGCTTGGCCTCGGCTGAAACACCCCGGCATCAGTGTGAACAAGGTGTTGCATTACTGCACTATGATCAGTCTCCAGAAACGTCCCATAATCCCCTTAAGTCAAGTGACCACTCTTGTCATTGTTTTGAATCACTGCAGGAATGCGGATATGCCCTTTCAAAGCTCCATTTATGACTGCCGGCATGTTTATCTGCTCCGAGACAAAGCAAGCCATTAGTGTGGAATGCTGCTTGCTGTGAATGTGTGAGAGAGAGAGGCAGTGGGGAGATAGGGGGTCTGCTGCTGTCTGAACTTACAAGACAGCAGGCTGACATGCTCTCAGCCTCCCCAAAACCCATTCTCTCTCCCCCCACATACACACAACACACTCCCTGTCACACTCCACCCCACCGCACCCCCAATTTGAAAAGCACGTTGCAGCCACTTGCATGCTGGGATAGCTACCATAATGCACTGCTCTCTGTGGCATTGCAAGAGCTGCTAATGTGGCCACACCAGTGCGCTTGACTCTGATAGTGTGAACACACTGCAACGCTTTCCCTACAGCGCTCCCCGAAGGCCAGTTTAACTCACGGCGCTCTACATCTGCAAGTGTAGCCATGCCCTAAGAACTAGAGAGATTAACCAGTTTACTCAAGATCATACAGGGAGCAGATTCAGGAATTGAAGCCCAGATCAGTGCCTTAACCAAGGCCATCTTTCCCCTGGATTGTTTTTGTGATGCTGACACTATCCAAGTCACTTCAATTGCCTGGGTTTTATTTTACACAATATTTCTTTTACAAAGGTTGTTACAAAGCTTAATAACGACGCGTACAGCACTCTGTGGTCTCGGGAGGAAAGGCTCTATCTAGCTATATTTCAGTGCTACCAGACACACTCCTGGTTTGTGCTGCCATCTGCACTGAACAGTGGCTTGCTGTGTTTACTCGTTCCCGCGAACACATTTGTTGGCCGGGGATGTAAAATAAATCTGTCTCACTTATTACCTTTATTGAGCGTCTTAATGACAGGTCATTTAGAAACCAATTTATGGCAGCATAGCTCCCAATGAGCTGGAGCAGGCGTGAGTCCTGGCAAAGGCGAAGGAGTCTCTGGATACAGCCTGCAAAGCCTCTTTGATGTGATTTGTTGGGAGGAAAGTGTCATTTAGTGTTGTTCTGGTAAATAATGTCATGGCCCACGTGGCTGCATTGTCTGTGGTAGAAGCTCCTTCTCTGCGTGCTCTGCTCTGCCTAGAGACTGATCTTGAACTCAATCAGTTTCTTGAGTGTATTCGCCAGGTGTTTCCCAGCTCACCTAGACGCAGCCCAAGGGTCAACTGAAGACTATGTCAGACATGGCCAAAGGTAGGGTGACCGCTCCATTAGGAGGTACAGGTGCATCGTGCCCTCTGGATGTGTCCTGTTCATGCTAATGTCACCCACTCTATTGCAAACAGGGCCTGTCCTCAGGGGGCATGTGCAGCCCTGGGATTAGCAGATGTTGACTACTCCATTGCCTTCAAGAGAGTTGCAGGAGGTATGGTCCTGTGGACATCCAGTTCCTGACCAGTGCTTTGTCATGATCAAACAAGAGGCTGTTCCCAGCTCACCCAAGCAGGATTCATACTGAGCCCTGTGCTGCTCTAACACAGCTCAGAGAGTTTAGCAACTGCTCAGTAAAGAGATGAATGATCAGTAAGGAGTAGAGTCTGATCCTGTTACTCGAGTCAAGTAGCATCTTACGCAGCAAGCCGCCACTCCATGGAACTACGCACTGCTAAGTTGCTATTCAAGTAGCGCACAAATCGGAATTTCCATCCCCTGGGTCATTCCCATGTTTAAATGTTTGTGATCATATGGAACCAGGATTCAAAGATAAAATAGCAAAATTTCCCATGGAATGAAAAGTTCCAAAACACGTTGATTCGGAAATGTAGAAAAGTGAAGCTTCAATCTGTTTGATTGAAATAAAGTGTTCTCAGTTTGCCCAATAGAAATCTTTTCATTTTGGTCTCTCAAACTTACCTAAAGCATCTCCGTTAGGGTGACCAGACAGCAAATGTGAAAAATCGGAACAGAGGGTGGGGGGTAATAGCCTATATAAGAAAAAGACGCAAAAATCGGGACTGTCCCTATAAAGTTGGGACATCTGGTCACCCTAATCTCCTTTCAATTGGGTCGGCATTAAACTGCATCTGCCTATGGTGCTGTGGTGCCTCAGAAGAGGTGTAGTTCAGTGGCCTCTTGACCCCAATTTCCCAATAAGCCAGGCTCCCCAGCTGGACTACATCTCCTAGGACACTCCCACAGTCATGTGACTCCCAGGATGCACTACATAGCTTGGTCAGAAGGGAGATCACAATGCATCATGGCAGATGTAGTCTGGCTAAGGAGCCCAGCCCATAGGGGAGAATGGAGACAAGAGGCCCGTGAACTATAACTCCCATAGGCAGACATAGTTTAATGTTGAGCTGACTCAGAGCAAAACATTTCCGTTCAGTTCAACAATCGGTTTTGTTTCAATTCAGCTCAAGCCAACCCAAAATGAAATATTTAGTTTAGATTTTCCTGATGGAAAAGCAAAAGAAATTCTGCAAAACTGACGTCTTCCCAGAGAAAATTTCAACTTTGCAGAAACTGCTTTTGCTGGTGAAGAAATCACGGACTGAAAATTGCCGACCGGTTCTAGCTTTAAGTCTGGGTGGCAGAGACTGATGCTGAATTATGCATCTCGTTGAGTTGCAGTACCTCAATTTAAGGCATTTCCTATAACGGGGGACAAACCACCAAGCTGAACTTGGCCCCAGTAAACAGGATTGAAGCTGTTTCCTTATGTTGCTCCTCTCTTCCCTTAGTCTCAGGAGCTGGTAAATCAGCTGCAGTTGAATTCCAAACAAAATACTCACATAGTTTTGAAAGAGCCACATGACCACAAGTTAAAAGCTGCTGCGGATGCTAGATCAATCTGCACTTTGAGGTTATATTCTCAGTTAACCTGTACCTCAGAGTCTGGGGCAGGAACAGAATAGGGTTGGAAGAAAAGATGGAGTTAGGCCACCTTTATGTTCCCCCATAGTCCAGAACCTGCCCTGAACCTGATGTAGAGTTAGAGCAGCCATCTTGAATGCCTCAATTTAGGCATCGAAAATGAATGGCTTGATTTTCAGAGGCACCAAGCACTCATAGCTCTCTTCAGCTGAAGTCAGAACGTTTTGGCTTAAGTGTTTTGCCTAAAGACAGAGCAAGTCAGTGGTAAAACCAAAATTAAAGCCCCCTGTCAGCAACAGGTGGCCCCCCAGAAACCGGAAAATAGGAATTGCCTACCAGCTTGGACCGCTACTTCTGCCTCCAAGATGAATAAAACCAAATTCACACAATTCCACCCCCGGGGAGAGGAGAAGAGAGAAAGAACAAACCACACATGACAGGTGTTAATCACGTCACTTAATGAACTACTGGAAGGTGCAATGGTGATGAGGGCAGTATAAGGTAAGGAGAGGTTATTGGGGAGAGGGGGAATCGAAGCTTGCAATGGGGGAGGCGGGAAATCGAAGCTGCAGATACGCCCACTAGAGCATTCTTCATACATCCATTACTGCAGATTAGGGTCTGATCCTGCCAGTTGCAGAGAAGTTCCTACATAATGCTGAGCACCCCTTTGACTTTGAAGTGAGTGGTGGGTGCTCTGCAGGTTCCAGGATGAGCACCATGGGATGAACCACATCTGAGTTCAGCACCCTGAACGCGGCTCACAAGCTCTCTCAACAGCAGATCTGTGCGATAATGGATCGTTCCATTGGCTGGCAATTTTCAAAAGTCAAGAAGAAAAATGCTTTTGGCTCGAAAGAGATCTTGGCGTCATTGTGGGTAGTTCTCCGAAAACATCCATTCAATGTGCAGCGTCGGTCAAAAAAGTGAACAGAATGTTGGGAATCATTAAGGGATAGATAATAAGACAGAAAATATCATATTGCCTCTATATAAATGGTACACCCACATTTTGAATACTGCGTGCAGATGTGGTCACCCCATCTCAAAAACAATATATTGGAATTGGAAAAGATTCAGAAAAGGGCAACAAAAATTATTAGGGGTATGGAACAGACTCCATATGAGGAGAGACTAATAAGAAAGACCGGGACTTTTCAGCTTGGAAAAGAGATGACTAAGGGGGGCATATGATAGAGGTCAATAAAATCATGACTGGTGTGGAGGAAGTAAATAAGGAAGTGGTTATTTACTCCTTCTCATAACACAAGAACTAGGGGTCACCAAATGAAATTAATAGGCAGCAGCTTTAAAACAAACAAAAGGAAGTATTTTTCACACAACGCACAGACAGTTTGTGGAACGTCTGGCCAGAGGATGTTGTGGAGGCCAAGACTATAACAGAGTTCAAAAAGGAACTAGATAAATTCATTAGCCAGGATGGGCAGGGATGGTGTCCCTAGCCTGTTTGCCAGAAGCTGGGAATGGGCGACAGGGGATGGATCACTTGATGATTCCCTATTCTTTTCATTACCTCTGGGGCACCTGGCATTGGCCACTGTCAGAAGACAGGATACTGGGCTAGATGGAGCTTTGATCTGACCCAGTGTGGCTCTTCTTATGTAGAACCAAAAATGAAAATGTTCAAAATTTCCAGCAACTTAAAAAGGCAGGAAAAACTATCATTTTGAGCAAAACTAAACATTTCGTTTAATCCAAATCAAAACACTTTGTTTTGATCCTGACCAGTTTTTCAATTTAAAAAAAATCAAATTAAAAGAACATTTGAAACAAAAAGTCATTTCAAATGGAAAAATAAACATTTTGGTTTGAAAATGTCAAAATGAAAAACATTTAAGGGGTGGGGCTTTTTTGCAATTGTTAGAGGTTAATTTGTTTTAAAATGAACAGTTCTGGAAAACCAACACAAATCTGCAAAACATTCAGGTGTTGCTGTATGTCTCATCAAAAAAGTTTTGACCCAAAAAAAAAAATTGGCCCAGCATTAAGATGGAGTAATGTTTCTGTTCAGACCAGTGTGCGTCTTAAACTATGCAAACTGGCTAACAGCATGATAGCGAGCATTGGCGCCACAGGAGCTACTGTAGATATATAACAAAGGATTGACTAAGTGGAGTAGTAGGTTAATACAGTCATCTCACATCTGCAGACCTGGGCCTAGGTGGTCACGAGTGAAGAGGAATTTAATGATTTCATCTTGGTCTTTATGGGATATTTGGTCACGTGACAAAAACAGTCATATTTGGCTTGATTGGCAGGCTGCACTCTAGATAAGATGTTGAAGACCTGACATAACAGGCCGGGTGTAGTTCAGGAATGAGGTGCATTGGAAGCTTGTAAAGAACCTGGTCCATTACTGCCATTGCCTTCACCTCCACCATCACTCAACAGCCACCAGAATGATTCCCCAAAGTTCCATATCGAGTTCAGGGCAGGGGGAATGAGCAAATAGGCATTTCCTGTATTTACAAACATTTGCATCCTGTGTCGTTAGCTGGAAAGATTTCTCTCTCAAGCCCCGAATGTTGGCAACTAAAATGATTAGGGGTTTGGAACGGGTCCCGTAAGAGGAGAGATTAAAGAGGTTAGGACTTTTCAGCTTGGAAAAGAGGAGACTAAGGGGGGATATGATAGAGGTATATAAAATCATTAGTGATGTGGAGAAAGTGAATAAGGAAAAGTTATTTACTTGTTCCCATAATATAAGAACTAGGGGCCACCAAATGAAAGTAATGGGCAGCAGGAACAAATAAAAGGAAGTTCTTCTTCACACAGCACACAGTTAACCTGTGGAACTCCTTGCCTGAGGAGGTTGTGAAGGCCAGGACTATAACAGGGTTTAAAAGAGAACTAGATAAATTCATGGAGGTTAAGTCCATTAATGGCTATTAGCCAGGATGGATAAGGAATGGTGTCCCTAGCCTCTGTTTGTCAGAGGATGGAGATGGATGGCAGGAGAGCGATCACTTGATCATTACCTGTTAGGTTCACTCCCTCTGGGGCACCTGGCATTGGCCACTGTCGGTAGACAGGATATTGGGCTGGATGGATCTCTGGTCTGACTCAGTACGGCCATTCTTATGTGAAAATATATACACCCAATTAAGGAATGTGTTTTGAGCTCTTCTTTGACAGAGCCAGATTTCAAGTGCCTCTCTCTAGCAGCAGCTAATTCCTCGTTCTTTTTAGTGCGAGCACTTCCCAATAGCTGACCTATACCATTTCACTGAAGGGAGAGCAGGCTGCTGTGCATAGTAACATGTTACAGCCTCAGAATAAACAGGTGTTGCGGTGAGGTGATGTTTCCTCAGATTATCTTTAACTCTTATTATTCATGAAGCGAGATTTAGTGGGGAGGAAGGGAGTTTAACACTACGGTGAATTCCCTCTGGACACAACTCACAAATAAACTAGTTGCTGCAGCAAGGAATGAAAAACTGTAGCTGTGCAGTGAGACTGATCATTTTATTTTTGAAAATACATATGGAAAATGATCAGCTTGACACACTGAAACCACCAAGATCTAACCCCTTCCCAACCTGATATTTCGATCTACTTACCCAAACCCCATCACTGATGTGACCAAGTGGGAATGGTCTTAATGTTTTCTCTGACTAGTGTGTGTGTGCGCCTCAGTTTCCCCTATGTATTACTCAAGTAATCAGAAGACAGGATACTGGGCTATCTGGACCATTGATCTGACCCAGTATGGCCATTTTTATGTTAAGTATGTAGGATAACAATATGTGATTGTTGTAGAGACCTCTAGAGGGTATCTGTGACTGCTAACTGACTGCAGAAAATGTCCAACAATCTGTAACCTGACAACTGATGGCCAGGCCCTCTCTTCTGCAAGAATCAGCCAGAGATGTTGGTGCAGACTAGGTGACCTGCTTGCCCAGGAAAGGGACAATGGATGGAGGAGGGGCAATGGGCGTGTCTGAGGCTGGGCTGCGGGAAGTGAGTCAGTCTGCTGGCAGGTGTCTCGGGGGGAGAGCCAGGGCCTTGGAACTCTGGATTTCCCTCCCCCCAAGATGGACTTTGCCGAAAGTTCCTGATTTCTGTTCTAATAAGATCTGTTCAAGGCTGTGCTCCTGTCAACTAATAAACTCTTCTGTTTTACTACACTGGCGGAGTCACTGCTGACTGCGAAGTTGGGGTGCACAGCCCTGTGGGGGCACGTAAGGCTTCTCCAGGTGTCCCATTCAGATGGACTCGCTGCGGGGAGCTGACGGTGTGAACAGGGGGGCTTAACACTCTGAAGTCAGACCCAGGAAAAGCCAAAGCCGAGCAGGCTTCTTGCCCTGGTGAGTATGCCCTGAGAGGAGACACACTGCACCAGACATCCTGGCTGAGCTTCAATCAGAGCAGTTCCCGAGCACCAAGACCATGTCTCCATGCAGGGCCGGCTCTAGGTTTTTTGCCGCCCCAAGCAAAACAAATTTTGGCTGCCCTCCACTCCAGCCCTGGATTCCCCCCCGGCACTCCGCTGATGCCCCAGCCCTGGGGTCCACACCCCCTACTGCACCCGCCTGCCGCCCCAGCCCTGGGTCACTGGTAACTCGCTCCCAGGGTGGGTCATTCAGCAGGAATTTTGGATGTGCACAGAACACAGACAGGATTGGTTCCCATATGGTTACAGAGCTGCAGTAAAGTGGAACAATGTTCAGCTTGTGTGATTGGAAGATATCTGGATGCATATTATAAGACTGTGCTACATAAATGAGGAAAAGTTGAGGTGCCTTTGTTATTCTTTTGTTCCACTCTTCCTTTCTATGGGGAATTTGCCAGTGCAATATCACTGTCTTTCTTTTAAACAAATAAAACTTAATAAAATAAAATAAAAGGCAATGGCTGTTGAAAATAGCAATTCCAGTCCTAATAACCACTGGGAAGCATTTCTTGCTCAATTTTATCCTACTTTTTCTACAGCAAGTTACAGTGGATCAGTATATTTGATCTGGGAGAAATGAAGTAACAGCTGCCCAAATTGAGCCAGATTTCCTCTCCTGCTCCCCCCGCCCCTGCAGCCTCAGGAGCTGGGGAGCGCAGCAGCATGTCTGGCTCCGCACAGAGCCAGACACGCTGGTCTGAGTGGCATGGTAAGGGGGCCAGGGGGTTGGAGAAGGGGTATGGGATCCCAGGGAGCAGTCAAGGGACAGGGAGCGGGGGGGTCGGATGGGTCAGGGATTCGGGGGGCAGGGCCTGTCAAGGGGTAGGGATGTAGAGAGGGGTCGTAGCAGTCAAGGGACAGGGAGCAGGGGGTTGGATGGGTTGGGGTTCTGGGGGGAGGCTGTCAGGGGGCAGGGGTGTGGATTGGGGTTGGGGCAGTCAGGGGCCAGGTAGGGGGTGGGATCCTAGGGGGGAAGTTAGGGTGGGGGGGTCTCAGGAGGGGGCAGTCAGTGACAAGGAGAAGGGAGGCTTAGATAGAGGGTGGGGTCCTGGGGGGGGTTAGAGGCAGGGGTCCTGGGAGGGGGCGATCAGGGGACAAGGGGCAGGGGGGTTGGGGGTTCAGGGGGGGGCTGTCAGGAGGCAGGGGTGTGGATGGGGTCGGGGCAGTCAGGGGACAGGTAGGGGGTGGTAGGGTCTCAGGAGGGGGCAGTTGGGGACAAGGAGAAGGGAGGCTTAGATAGGGGGTGGGGTCCCAGGGGGTGGTTAGGGGCAGGGGTCCTGGGAGGGGCGATCAGGGGACAAGGAGCGGGCGGGGGGTGGATGGGTTGGGGGTTCTGTGGGGGACAGTCAGGGGGCAGGAAGTGGAAGGGAGTGGATAGGGGTGGGGCTAACCCCTCCAGTGGAGTGTCCTCATTTTTTGAATGTTAAAATATGGTATCCCTCCTGTTCCCAGTGCCACCCCGCTCTAGCAGTGAGCTCTCCATTCACAGCAAGCTGCAGCATGAGGTCTTAGCTACCTCCCTCCCTCCCCCTCCCTTTCCTATTGACAGCTGCCAAGGGAATGCTGGGAAATGTAGTTCTTTCCCTGCTCCAGGGCTGTCTCTATAGGTAGGGAGTTAACCAAGGGACTACAGCTCCCAGAGGCCCCTGTTGGTTCTCATCTCCCATGTTGGATCCCTGCTGCCCCTGCAAATGTGCCGCCCCAAGCACATGTTTGCTTTGCTGGTGCCTAGAGCCGGCCCTGTCTCCATGACAACCACAGCACCCAAGCACCTCACCGTCATTAATGGCTTTTATCCCCCTACATGCCCAGAAGATAGGGAAGGATTCCCCCCCCTCCACAGAAGGCACTTGATACATTAAGTGATGCACCCAAGGTCACCTGGGAAATCAGTAGCAGACCCAGGAACTGACCCCCAACTCTCAATCCAAGACCTTATCCACTAGCCCATCATTTCTGCCCATGAGTATTGTGATAAATGCGAAGGCAGATAGCTCTCTTTTGTGAACAGCCAGCCAGCCAGTTGGCTATGGAATCCCTCTTGGTGGATGCTCTCTACTTGCTTTACCTGTAAAGGGTTAACAAGCCCACAGGTAAAAGGAAAGGGAGTGGGTACCTGACCAAACGAGCCAATGGGAGGGCTAGAACTTTTTAAAATTGGGAAAAAACTTTCCTTTGTCTGTCTGTTGTTCTTCTCTGGGAAAGAGGGGAACAGGGAACAGTTATGCTGTTAGAAACTTTAAGCCAGGTATGACAAACCATCAGATCATACGTAAGATTGCTTATCTGAAACCCCAGAAATGTAAGTAAATTTGGGAATGTCTAGGAATATGCAATTAGGGTTGCTTCTTTTATTTTTTTATTGGCTTGTGGACTGATCTGTGCTAACCCCAGATGCTTTTGTTTTGCTCGTAACCTTTAAGCTGAACCTCAAGAGAGCTATCTTGATGCTTAATTGTTTCTTTTAAGATCTAGCAAAAAGCCTAAGTTCCAAATGTATTTCCTCTCTTTTGGGGTTTAATAAAATTTACCTTTTTTAAGAACAGAATTGGATGTTTGAGTCCCTAAGAGGTTTGTGCACATGTTGTTTAATTAGCTGGTGGCAACAGCTAATTTCCTTTGTTTTTTTCTCAGCTCTTCCCAGGAAGGGGGGGTGAAAGGGCTTGAGGGTACCTCACAGGAAGGAATTCCCAAGTGTTCTTTTCTGGATTCTCAAAAGGGGTGGGGAGGTTGCGCTTGGGCAGTGGCAGGATCTACCCATCTGAGGTCAAAGAGAAGCTGTGACCTTGGGAGTTTAATACCAGCCTGGAGTGATCAGTATTAATTTTTTGAATCCTTGCAGGCCCCCACCTTCTGCATTCAAAGTGCCAGAGTGGGGAATCAGCCTTGACAAGCATCCCCTTTGAAAAAGCACAGATACGCTTTGTAATATGCTCGGATGATCAACAAATCCAAGTTCATGGAAGCAAGAGGGAGAGTAAGCCCCACAGTCTAAGGGCTCGTCTACACTTGAAATGCTACAGCCGTACAGCTCTGCCACTGTAGTGCCTCAGTGTAGACACTACCTATGTCAGTCATCACTATAGTTAATCCACCCTACCACCCCCAAGAGGCGATGGGAAGAATTCTCCCATCGACCTCCCGTTGCCTACCTACACTGGGGGTTGGGTTGGTTTAACTATACCACTCAAGGGTGTGGATTTTTCACACCTCTGAGCGACAGTTAAGCCAATGTACTCTTCTAGTGTAGACCAGGCCTCGGTGTCGCTTTTGACCTAACTGGTTTGGGACTTGCGGCCTAAGAAACTGCTCCAAATGTAGCCCTGAGGATTAATCTGTTGGTCTGTATAAAATGTCTTTTTGATAAAAGTGTGTAGGCTGCATAGATTAATAGAATTTGCAATAGCTGTAAACGCAAGATACCTAGAAACTTCTAGACCAGACATCCTGGCCTATTTCCTCTGTGATGCTGAAAGCAACCTTTAAGACCCTTACTCAGAAAAGTGATAATAGGAAACAAACCTACGCAAATTGTCTAGGGACTTTCTGAATATCTGCTAACCTTTCACCTAGTTAGGTGCAAAAGTAGGGTATTTCTGCCCACAAAATACAACAAGTCTACCACAAGATACGTAGATAGTTGTCATTAGTACGCACACAAAGGTCAGCCTATGAAAACAGGTACCCTCACCTTTCCATGGGGAAAGACAAATTTGGGCATAAGAGGAAGGATTTCTCCCTATAAAAGGTGTGATAATCCACCATTAGAGCAGGCGATACACCCATCCTTCTATTCTCATCGCCTCACCCTGCCTACACCTACGAAAGCTGTCAACTAATGATAAGTCGTAGTGTTCTGTCCTTTCACAGCTGTAAGTATGAAATAATTCTTAATTTCTACTTCACCTCTAAAGCATCTATGCTAAGAAGGGTTTAATTCATAACCAGTTTCTTTATAACTATACTTCCTCTAGCAGAGGTGTGAAATTCACTCTAGTACTATTTGCTGCAAAGTGCATTAGATATCATATCATATCATATCATATCTCTTAAAGAACTGTGATATTTTGTAACTTTGTAATCAAACTGCTTTTAACATTTTACATTTACTTCTTGTTTTATTGGTTTTAAATAAAAGGTCTTGTTTGACTAATTCTGTCTCAGTATAGTTTTTCTGTCACATAACCCAATCTCCTTGTATTAAATTCTGTGAAGCCTGATTCAAGACGAACTTTTATCTTCTGATCACACATATTGGCGAGCCATACCCATATTATTATTATTTATCACTTATTACTAACATTCTTAATTAATTAGAAAATTAATTATTAAATAAAACTAAATTAAGTGGATAAATTCCACTGTCCCTACTAACCCTCCCCAAATCAGGCAACAGACTGGCGAGCCAGCCAGGAGGAGATTTAAGGAGTGTGTGACAGGAATTTCAGGTATTCCAGACGTTTCTGGACCCTTTAAGAGACTTTTTCTTTGAAACGCAAGTAAATAGTTAATTTCAGTAAAACTCTGAAATCTTTCTCTTAAACCAGAGTCAGAATCAACTGTGGTTATTGCTGCTGGCAGCACGCCCAGTATTTCCGTTTTGTATTGTGGTTATACATCCGAAAGGTTTTTACTTTCACTTTTGCCTAAAGGATTTTAACGGTATTAGCTAACTGAATATTAAAGTAATAAAGTTTAAAAGTGATATATGTGCACAGAAAGGGGTTTTTATATGTTGAAGAAGTTAATGAATGGTACCGAATAAAATAATTCGCAGCCGCACCTGGATCCGGTGACCCACACTAGTGGTGGCGGGGAGTTAATAAAGCAAGGTATTCATAGCCGCCAGAAAGGCCGCAATCAGTCAGAACTTGAATAGTTCAAAGATACCTTATCTTAGTCCCATTAACTCTTCCGGACTGCACCTCTGATCCGTCTGCCTCAGTATTCCCCCAATATTTGGCAGGTCCCGACAGAGGGGAAAGACCTCTCGATCTGCTATAAGCCATCGAGAGAAGAGAGAAGAGAGTATCCCCGCTCCCTCTATTTACTTGGGACTTTTATGATACAGTGCTTAAACCGGTGTTAAGGGGTTATATTCCTGTTGTTTCTGTAAAAGGGACGCCTTTTTGTGTATCAGAAGTAAATCAACAGAGGTTTGATTCTAGTGAATATACTAGACTATACTAGATTCTAGTGAATATACTAGGAAAAGAAAGAGATGAATTCTCTATTTCGTAGTAAGAGTGTTAAAAGTGAAGATAGAACTGGAGTGGAGTGTGTTGGAATTTCTAGCAGTTTAGCTTTGGAAAACTTTGCTAGGAAATATATTCAGGAACATGGTGGAGGTTTGGAGCAGCTGAGAAATAGTAGAATAATTTCTAAGCAGAGAAACCCATGGGGTTTTGTGAGTAATGTATTTGAGGATGAAACAGAGCAGAAAAAGAAAAGAGCTAAGGTGGTGAAGGGAATAGCTGTTGAATGCTTGCTTGTAGCTTGTAGTTCATTGGGAAAGAAATTGGATAAAAAGATGGAGTTACTCAGGGAAATTCAGCAGATGCTGATAGCCTATAGAGTAGACCGCGGTCGGCTGTTGGAAAAGATTAAAGAACTAGAAAAGGGAGAAAATATAGCAGAGGAGGTTGAAGAATTGATTCCCATCCCTATTGGTATGGTGGATCCGAGAGAGGTAGAAAATCCTATTGGACCAGTGACTAGAAGTAAAACAAGAGAATTAGCTCAAGCAGACACAGTACCTTCAGAAGCGAATTTGCAAGTTGAATCTGTGGAGTCAGAGGAAATTGGCAGTGCAGAGAAAACTGACAGTCTGCCGATAAGATACGGAAGTTCTGAAGTGACAGTTCAGGAGGCGGAGACAAGTGTCACAGTCAGTGAAGCAGTTAGTGACACAAACAGAGAAGCAGAGAAAGAGGAAAAGATTTCTGCTTCTGTAGAGACAGCTTCTGTGAGTGTACCTTTAGAATCGGTCATTGTTCAAGGGTTAGAAGAGGCTGTATCACAGGTAACACAGGTAGCTAATGCATGTGATGTAGTGATCTCTAAGTTACAAAGAGAGCTACAACAACAAGCAGGGAATAGAATTCCTGCTCCTCCACCCAATGTTACATTAGCACCATATAGAGTAGAAAATCCAGTCCCTTTGGGTGGACATTTATTGGCATTTGGGCAATCAACATTGCCTAGACCCCAGGAATTTCGTGGGTCCTTTACACCCCCGTGGTATATGCTGGTATCACCTAGTGTATCGATAGAACGCCCTACCACACCAGACTTTAGTGGACTAAGGGATGTCCTGCGTCAGTGTGGAGACACTTTGAATGTAACCCATAGACATTTCATGGAAAATTATCCTAGATACCCAGGATTATCTCCAGTGGAAAGTTTTGATGGTTCAGATGAGGAAAATGTGAATCCAGGTAGAAGGAGGCAAGGAATAGAAATTGTAGATTTAAGCTCAGATGAAAGCTCAGATTCAGATCCAGAAGAAGGAACTGCAGGTTCCAATTCTGATTGTCCTGTAGCGGTTGTCACAGATATTAAAACCTTAGACCTGGTGGCTAAGCAAGTAGGAATGATGGAGGATTCTTCAGTTGCTATGCATGCACAACGTGTGCAGGAGACAGCTAAAGTGTTTGGCTTACCAAGGGAAGATTGGGTTAAAATCTTACAACTCACAGTGAATCGAGCATTGTGGAGTACTTTGCCACTTAAGTTTAGGGTAGGAGAGAAAACTTTTCAAGAGACAGTAGCCCTATTGGAACATAATCAGCACCCAGGGCAAGCTGGAGTAGCAATTCTGTCTAATTTAAAGCAGAAACCTAATGAAACTCCACATCAGTTTCATTTGCGGTTAAGTGCAGCTTGGCGGAGTCATATCAAAGAAGAAACAGATGAACTGCCATATATCAGTCTGCTTGTTAATAATTCCCTTCCTCAGTTAAGAGAAATGGTTAATATGCATATCACTGATGATATTTCTTTAAAAAGAACATTAGCCTTGCTGGCTAAAGCACATGCACAGGGAGGCTCTAAATTAGGTCGGCGTGGAGCCCCGGTTGCAGTACTTCAGGAACCACAAACTAATCCTACGGTGAGGATTGAGGGACCTCAACCTCAGCCAGGATTAGGACGAGGAGTTCCTAAATTCCCTAAGTATCAACGTTGGCAAAATGACCCTAACCCACGTAATAACCCTGGACCTTCGAGTGGCCAGGCCCCTCGACAGGGTTATGCGTTTGGATCCTATGCAGGAGCCCGGGATCGTGTTCCTTTCTTTTCAGATGCTGCACAGAACAGTTCACGTCTGCAGAGACCTAAATCACCGCCTTTGCACAAAACTGAGGACTCAGTTGTGAAAATGTTTAAAACAGTGCAACAGACGCTTGAGGCTCAACGACGGGCTATCCGAGAACTTCATGCCCGTGTGAATGAGCTGATGATGATGGAAGGCCAAGGCTCAGCAACCTTGAACCGTCCAGTGGCCTCCGTCGATCCATCCCCTTTTCCCCAGTGGACAGCCACTCCTCCAGAATTGGCTGCCTCTGAGGAGATAGAGGAGGAACCCCTTGATTATCTGACAGCATATGCTGCATGACTACAAACAACCCCAAGTGTAGCCATAACCCCTTTAGGCAGAGATACAAGTGGAAGACCCACAATATCTGCAGTGATAGAGGGACTAGACAGGAATCTCATTATAGATACTGGAGCAGCAATCAGTATTCTCCATGTCGAGGATCCTAGATCCTCTCCTCTATCATCAGGATGTACCAAGACACTTGCAACCTTTGCAAGTAATCAGGTTACTACCACACTTTCTACACCCCTTGAAGTACAAATAGGTCACCTAAGAAAGAATCATACTTTTGCATTAATGAAGTTAGCAGACCCAAAGAATTCCTTATTGGGAACTGATTTCTTATACAAACAGGGATGTGTTCTTGATTTGTGTAACCAATTATTGTGTCTTTCAGTAGAACAGGAAAAGGATGACTCTCCAGTAGTCATACCTGAGTGTGGCATGGTATCTCCAGTGGAGGACTTTGAACCTGAAGGGTATGATTTAGACAAAATAGTGGCTAAACATGCAGACCAACCTGAGTTACAGGCATTACTGTACAAACATGCAGATGCCTTTGCTAAACACAAACATGACTGTGGATGCATGGCCGTCACTATTGTTGTGGAAGGAGGAGAAATTTCAGCCCAAAAACAGTATCCTTACCCAGAACAAGCAAATCCATACATAGAAAAGACTATTACGTCCTTGCTGACACAGGGAGTACTACGAAAATGTACTTCCACTGCAAATTCACCTATTTGGCCTGTTAAGAAACCAGATGGTTCGTGGCGTCTCACAATAAACTACAGACGCCTAAACCAGGTCACACCAACTAAATTGGTACAACCCAATATACCAGATTTAAAAGACATGCAAAAATTAGATAAGGACATAATAAAAGTAATTCTAGAGCATTCCAAATTAGACAAAGAGGGATCACTAACAATAGACCCTTTGTACAAACGACATGAACAGCAGTTACAAGTCGTAGATGGAGTTCTCATGTATACAGGAGGTCTTTTCCCTGTGTGGGTAGTTCCAGCTCACCTACGGAGGGAAATGATGTACATGGTCCATGACACTCCTACAGGAGGACATCAGGGAGTGGACAAAACTGTCCAACGTCTTGCATCTGTAGGGTGGTGGCCACTTCTTAGGATGGATGTGCAACAATATTGTGAAAATTGTCTGGCATGTGCCCAAGCTAATCCTACTCCATCCAAAAGAAATGCGCCACTAAAATCCCAAGTGTATGAAGGTCCGTGGATGGCTTTGCAGATTGACTTTGTAGGTCCTTTGCCAAGGACCCAAAGAGGTAACCAATATCTATTGGTGATTATCGATCCTTTTTCAAAGTGGATAGAGGCATTTCCTCTTAAAGCCAATACTGCAAAAGCCACTGCCAAGGTCTTGGTAGAACAAGTCTTCTCTCTCTGGGGGATCTCTGCAAAGGTAGAATCAGACCAGGGATCACATTTTACAGGACAGTTCTTTTAGGACTGTCTTAAATTGATGGGAGTCCCGCAGAGACTACACATCCCATACAGGCCACAGTCATCTGGGATGGCGGAACGAACCAATCGGACTATAAAAGTGATGTTGAGGAAACTGGTTGATGCCAATGGACGTAACTGGGACACCCTCATGCCTTTAATTTTAATGGCATTAAGGGCGACACCGGCTGCATCTACTGATAAAACACCTTTTGAAGTGATGACAGGCCGAACAATGAGATTACCAGAACATTTAATTTGGCAAGCTAGTGGCACTCAATTAGAGGGAATAAAAATGGATACCTACCTGCAAAATCTGCAAAAACATTTAAATCACATTCACTTGCAGGTAGCTGCTAAATTGGGAAAATCCAGACGTAAGGCAAAGGCTTACTTTGACAAAAACCAGAGAGAGAATACTTGGGAAGTAGGAGATCAAGTAATGTTATTGTCATATAAGTCACCAGAACATGGGTTGTGTAATCGATGGATTGGACCTTTCCAAATCATTGATAAACTCAGTTCAGCAGTATATAAGATCAGAGTAACAGGAGGAAAGCATAATAGAGATAAAATTTATCATGCTAACCAGTTAAAGCTGTATCGATCGTCCAGGTCGCAGGAGCAACTTCTTCCTCAGGACTTAAGTGATCAGACGAAATCGCAACAATTGGAGCCCAGCAGTTTGCAACCATGAAATTGACATTGACATTTTTGACTTATTACACCCTTATTGTTGCTCTAAGGGTAGGACTATGCCAAAATCTTAAGTCTGAAACCGAACTATTGCAACCCTAGGAAACCAGACGACCAGATCGTACTCAGTTGTCTGAGCCCAAGCAACAGAACATACCAACAAAGAAGGAACGGACTATTATACTTAATCCAGAACTGGTCAACAACCCGATTCAACAGGTTAAGGGAATTCGGGGGGAGGATGTTACTTTTGAATATCAATTGGTGGAAGTAACTGCACTACCCTCTAGTGGTTGGAAAAAGATGTGTTAATTGCTTTTAAAGTTAATTGCTTTAAACAATGATCAGAAAAGAGATCAGCATTTGGGGAAAGAAATTATATGTTCTGCATATGGGGAATATGTTGTAAGTACAATTACTGATGCATTACGATCCTTAAAATTAGGAGAAGTCCCTGACTTAATTAAGGATGAACAACTAATGAGTTGGTATTGTCCTAAATGTTTTCAAAAGCTGGAAAAGGAAAGATCCACTTGTTTGGATGCATGCCAGCATTTGTCAGTGGGTGCTATGAGAGAGATAGGATCTGTGACACCTCACCCCAACCGAGACAGTTGTTCTCTTACAAAAGATTGTATGATGGCACGGTCTTTGTATGTCTCATTCACGGTCTCGTTACCAGTGTTTGACCCAGACAGAGATGTGTACAGGCAATTGGCTGCTATCCATTCTATAGGTCACCTCGAAGAGGACATCTACAGGGAACGCGTTAATGCACCTCCCCTGGTAGTCTATCACACTCCAACTCAGACTTGGAAGGTACCACAGATGGCCTGTTGTTCTGAAAAGGGACCCCAGTATATCTGTAGGTGTAATGTGTTTGAAACAGACACTGTTTTGTGTGGACTACAGGGAGAGAAAGCACAGAATTCATCATCGTCATGCCTGGTGAGGCTGACCACATGGAAGACTCCGATGGAGAGGGTGACCTATGCTGGAAGGAACCAATTTTGTGTGGTTACCAACCAAAAGAGGTACCAGTATGGTCCCTTGGAGTGTCCTGTCACAGAGCCAAATTTCTGTTTTACCCCAAAGCAGCCCACGGTAATAGGAAATCAAGTTATTTCCCCTATTCCTATTTTTGAGAACATTACCATTATTCAGTCTAACCCTGATTACCAGAATTTAACTATTCAAAGTACACCTACTTTTCTGGCTTATATTCCACCATTAGGGTTGCAACTGAAATCCTTAATGACTCGTAAAGAGACTCACCTCATTCAAATTACTAATAATATGGATGAAGCCCAACAAGTTATTACCCAATTAATGAATGAAGGGAATGAGCCTGCAACAACTTCTAAAGAAAAATTCGGATTAGAAGTATGGATAATTATCCAAGGAATTGGGATTGTGATTAATTTCCTTATATTAGGTTATATGCTGTATAAACGCAACAAACCCAAGCCAAAAACTAGGCAGAGACCTAGACAGACACCCAAACAATCACCTAAACAAATGCACAGACGAGCACCATCTGGGGATAAAGATGAATATATATACATGGTGCCCATTCCTGATACCTACCAAAATTTGCCCAGGTATGAAACTAAAAAGGGCCCCACAGATGTGAAGTCCTAGGTGACGGGGTTTCTTTATGTAAACCACCCCGTCAAAGGGGGGCGTGTAGCCCTGAGGATTAATCTGTTGGTCTGTATAAAATGTCTTTTTGA
Organism: Mauremys mutica; assembly: GCF_020497125.1. Classification (NCBI taxonomy): domain Eukaryota; kingdom Metazoa; phylum Chordata; order Testudines; family Geoemydidae; genus Mauremys; species Mauremys mutica. The sequence goes on from NC_059073.1 coordinate 287,300,652, forward strand.
TAAAAGTGTGTAGGCTGCATAGATTAATAGAATTTGCAATAGCTGTAAACGCAAGATACCTAGAAACTTCTAGACCAGACATCCTGGCCTATTTCCTCTGTGATGCTGAAAGCAACCTTTAAGACCCTTACTCAGAAAAGTGATAATAGGAAACAAACCTACGCAAATTGTCTAGGGACTTTCTGAATATCTGCTAACCTTTCACCTAGTTAGGTGCAAAAGTAGGGTATTTCTGCCCACAAAATACAACAAGTCTACCACAAGATACGTAGATAGTTGTCATTAGTACGCACACAAAGGTCAGCCTATGAAAACAGGTACCCTCACCTTTCCATGGGGAAAGACAAATTTGGGCATAAGAGGAAGGATTTCTCCCTATAAAAGGTGTGATAATCCACCATTAGAGCAGGCGATACACCCATCCTTCTATTCTCATCGCCTCACCCTGCCTACACCTACGAAAGCTGTCAACTAATGATAAGTCGTAGTGTTCTGTCCTTTCACAGCTGTAAGTATGAAATAATTCTTAATTTCTACTTCACCTCTAAAGCATCTATGCTAAGAAGGGTTTAATTCATAACCAGTTTCTTTATAACTATACTTCCTCTAGCAGAGGTGTGAAATTCACTCTAGTACTATTTGCTGCAAAGTGCATTAGATATCATATCATATCATATCATATCTCTTAAAGAACTGTGATATTTTGTAACTTTGTAATCAAACTGCTTTTAACATTTTACATTTACTTCTTGTTTTATTGGTTTTAAATAAAAGGTCTTGTTTGACTAATTCTGTCTCAGTATAGTTTTTCTGTCACATAACCCAATCTCCTTGTATTAAATTCTGTGAAGCCTGATTCAAGACGAACTTTTATCTTCTGATCACACATATTGGCGAGCCATACCCATATTATTATTATTTATCACTTATTACTAACATTCTTAATTAATTAGAAAATTAATTATTAAATAAAACTAAATTAAGTGGATAAATTCCACTGTCCCTACTAACCCTCCCCAAATCAGGCAACACAAACACCAAACCGCTGCAAAAGCTTGGTCTGAAAGGCTGCTCCTGGCAGGGTGATCCCTGTTCATAATACAAGAACCAGAGGGACTCAGTGAAGTTTGCAGCAGCAACACGTTTCCAGCTGATAAAAGGAAATACCTTCACACAGTTCACTCGTACTGCCATGTGGATAACGAGAACCACCACACTTACATCAGAGTATTAAACATCTACAAGGGATATGAAGCTTAATGCTTCCAGGCACAAGTCAACTACTCACTGCCTGAAGTTAGGTAGAAACTTGCAGGTTATTCCATAGCTCCCACAATGGGATTTCTTGCACCTTTCTCTTAGGCAAACATTCCACTGAGCAAAATGGACCACCAGGCTTATCTGACGTGGCAAGTCCAGCTGCATCTTGAAAGCATGTATTCCTCCATTGCTTCTTTAGAAAGACCATCAGTGTCAGATCTTTTCCAGCACTGGGCTAAGGTTGAGAAAGGCTTTGAGATACCAGGGGTTCGCCAGATGTTCATAAGTGAGAGCTGAAGCGAGGGGCCAGTGGCCTCGGTAACTAGAGAAATGACAGTATTCCTGAGGTGGGAAGTACTGGTCTTCCACTAAACCCTAGTCACCACAATCTAAAGGCAAAAATGGTTATTACTCCCTGAGCCAGTCAGCTGTTTTTCTTTCCAGCGATGGGGCATGAAATGTGAGAAATGGACAGAACAGAGAATTGGGAAATTAAAAACAGAAGGATAGTGTATACCAAGACTGGTGAGACGGCTCAAAGGATACCAGACCTCCTTTCCACCGAATGCCTCCTCCTTTTCCCTCCCCTCTTTCTCCCGTTTATGTATGTCTTCACTTCTTCCATCTTCCTGCTGCAGCCCCCCACTCTAATGTGTTCTGGCTCTGGAGTACGGTTTGGTTTTATATTGTCTGGTCTTGAAGTTTTGACAAGTTGTATAATTGCATAAGTTTCCTGGAGATCCCATAAGCACACAGTATTCAGAAACATATACAAGCTGTCAGTCGTTTCTCTTTTTTGTGTTTTGTATTGTTTGTTTTATATATAAAAAAATCAACAAAGATTAATCACCAAAAAGTGTGTATTTGCTACGTACAGATCTGCCCTGAATCTGTGAGGTACCGAGTCCCTCTTAAGATGGACTTGGAGGACTGGGCCAGTTATTATAGTGACTTGTTGGTCCTTCTCTACTACACGTATCAGACGACGCAATAAGTCTCGACTCACACGAGCGACAACAACTTGGCCCTGTTCTGGCCCCAGTGCCGAGTGCCCTCTACCCCTCACAGCTTCCTTGCGAGTTGAGAATGCTCAGCACCTTACAGGAGGACACTCTGCACTGTGCAGGATGTGCCTCGCCCAGCTACAAAATGGGGATCATGAGACTCATCACACAGGCCTACTGCCAGATTCATCCAAGCGTGAAAACGCTGTGGAGATGTGAAATGTTGCTCGGGCCTGCTCCAGAGCCCACTGAAGTCAGCGGAGAGGCTCCCGTTGGTCTCCATGTGGGTTTTGGATCAGGTGCAGAGTCAAATAATGGCTTACATCATGCCCCATGCAACCCCAGTGGGGCTAGATATAACTGAGGGAAGAATTTGGCCCTAAATGTGATTATTATGGAAGCTCCCTATCAAGCCAGGTACTTCTGTGTCCAACATCACCATAATACCTCACAATCATTAATGGATTTACCTTCACAGGACCCTTCTACAGATCACCCACCCAGGGCTCCGAGTGGCAAGTCCATGGTCACACATGGAATCCATGGTTGAGATGGAAACTGAACCTGGGTCTCACATCACAGCCCAGGGCACTAGACATCCAACCATTCTACCCTAGCCTACTGCACCCTACAAAGGGCTAGTCAGTCCTGTCCAGCTATGCACAGGGAAGAGACACATGAGAGAGAGAGAGAGAGAGAGAGAGAGCTTTAAATGGGTGCTTCTTGAAGAGCCCAGGACTGAGAGTCACCTGGTTACCCCAACCCCCACCCCCGCCAGCATCCAGCGAGAGACAGACTTGCTCGTGCTTGACTGGCTGTCAGCTCCCTGATACCTCCAGCCTGTTAGCCACGCAAACAATCTCCTTGGGACTATGCCAGCCCCCGCTTTGCCTTGCAGGTTAACAGGGGGTGTACCCCAGGCCCCAAGCCCCTTCAAAGCATTCCCCTGTAGTGTCAAGCCCCTTATCCACTGAACACTCCCAGCATTACCAGGCCTGCCCACCCCCCATCCCTCATGTACACACCAGCTTATTTGGGTCAGCTCAGGATCAGCACTTAGTGACACAGCACTGAGATATGTTTATAGTAGAAACAATCACTAGTTTATCATCAAAGCTCAAGATTTAAGTGATCATGAGTAAAGCTATAAGAAACAACCAGTTACACATAATACTAAGGTATTGTGGTAAGGCACCTTCTCAGTCTCCCCAGCCTCTGCTGCTTTTAGCCCTGGTGAGACAGGCTTGGGTAATGCGGTCCCCCTTGGGACACAGGGGAAGTCTGCTCCCCGTAGCTCCACCAGTCCTGTTTAGGGTATTTTTACTCCCTTGTGGGAGAGAATACTGCCTCCCCTCCTGGTGAGGCTCACTGTCTTGCTGCTCCTACACTCCTGGCAGCAAGGCTCCTTCTCTCTCTGCTCTCCCACCTCCTTCCTCCCAGGGAAGGGTTTAAAAAGGTCTCAGGCAGCCCTAAGTTGAAATCAGCTGATCCTAATTAACCTCAGGTAGCTCCCCCTCAGCCGATTCTAATTGCTACCTTGGTAACCCTTTCTCAGCTGAACCTGATTGACCTGTAGTTGCCTCCCAGTTGATAAGGAGGAGGGGCCTTTTAACCCTCTGGGACTGATTCCTACCCCTCCCTTGCAGCTGTCTGTCCTGAGTTTATCACAGTATAAACATACTTTCTAGAGACTAAACTAAGCAGGTTAATCTTCTGTCTAAAGAATTTTTCTCACCCTAAATGTTTCTGTAGCATTTCAACCAGGGCTGGCTGGGATCCCATGAACATAATTGTACCTCCTGGGTGCAAGATCAAGAGGTGTCTTTTTGCTATATTCCCTAAAATTCATTATCTGCCCCCAGAGACTGGACAACCCCTGAGGTTCATTCTCTGTTGTGCATTCCCCCTGCGGACTTCACCTGCCCCTGTTGATTTCATATGTAAATGGGGCGTCCACTGCATTGGCTCCCAACGCTCAGCTTACATGTAAGCTGAGAGCCAAGTGAATATACATCCTTTGTCTGGCAGAAGCCTGTTTGTCAGCCCTACCTTGATATAGACTTAGGAACACATTTTCATTATACAAACATAACTTCTTACATAGTATCTATACACACATGTCACAATGCTGTTAGTGATCAGCATGACCCTGGCTTTTATTTAAGATCTTACAAGACGCTCTTTGGTGAAATACAATATACATGGCTGGATCAGGATATTCCTGTAACCCCCTTGCCAGTTGGCACTGAGGGATTTTAGAATCCCATGACTGTAAAAGCAACTTCTATGGAATTGAGAACCTATTCCTGCCTACTCATAAATTGTTATGGGTGAAGGTACCATAAGTTCCTTGATCATTACCTGTTAGGTTCACTCCCTCTGGGGCATCTGGCATTGGCCACTGTCGGTAGACAGGATACTGGGCTGAATGGACCTTTGGTCTGACCCAGTATGGCTGTTCTTATGTTCTTAGGTTTCAGTGAAAAGCAATACAAAATTTGGCAAATAGGACTGCTAAGAGGATGCAAGCACTGATCCTTTGAGAAAAATACGACCCAATTACAACATATAATAGCCTCTCCCAGGTATTATCTTGCTAACGCCCCTGTGATTAAATAAATGGATTATGCTGGATTTGGGTTGCAGTTTTATATGCTGGTACTATGTACTGCTTTCCCCAACTTCTGAGTCACACAAAGAAAAATGTTCTGGAGCAGGAGCGAACTTTTGACCATAATATTTGCCTAGTTATTTCCCCTACCCACACCACTAAAAAGCAAACTGCATTTCAACACAACTATAAATTAACGTAGCTTTTCTTTATTCAAGGGAATGATCACTGCTTTCTGATGGGGTTGTTGATGAAGGCTGGTGAATGCCAGGCCGGAGAGCCGTGGGTTGGAATGTATGGACAAAGATTACAAAATGTAAACTTCTCCCTTTGAAGACTGCTAAAAGGATGCCTGTCAGCTGAACTGTAGTTCTGCAGTGCTGAACTGTGCACAGCAAGCTTCGAGAAATAGGTCATGAGAATATTAAACATATTTTTCTTCCCAAAAGAACAGGTTTAATCATTACGCTCCTGCATTAAAAAAGACATTTTATTGCTTGAAATGTCAGACAGATGGGAGGATGGTGGGGAAAGCCAACCCATGATTTTTGTTATTAATCTCTGTGACGTTCTGTTCCTCGAGGGAACACCCTGCACCCCCATGTTCATCCTTATAATATGATTGTGTGGTATCCAGTGCAAAGTTTGTCATACCGGGTGTCTTCAGAAGGCCCATGATGCACTGAGCATTCTCGTTGTAGTAATGTGATAGGTTGTAATTTCATGTATAAAGTTATGAGGCTGAAAATGTGTCCTCATGGCTTAAAACAAGCCCAGGCAAAACTCTCCAGGAGCAGAGGGGAAGTTCACACCTCATCAAGGCATGTATGGGACAAACCCAGCCCAGCCTCACAGGAACAAAGGACACTGGCCTAGGCAGCAACAAAGGATCTGTTGGACTCTCGAGCGGGACACCCCCCTTCCTTTGGTCAGTGTGGGATTGCAATGAGGTAATGCTCACCTGACTCTGAAGGGGTGGAGGGGGCAAAGCCAAGAGGGAAGAAAGGACAGAAAAAAGAGAGAGACGTTTGCCATGCTCTCTCTCTTCCACTTCCATCTACAGACACCACCACCAAATGACTGAAGTGCTGATCAAAGGGGAGAGCCTGGCTGAAGGGCAACCAGCCAGCCTGTGATGAGAAGCATCTAAGTTTGTAAGGACACTGAAAGTGTTAAGATCAGCTTAGAATGTGTTTTGCTTTTAATTCATTTGACCAAATCCAACTTGTTGTGCTTTGACTTATAACAACTTAAAATCTAGCTTTGTAGTTAATAAATCTGTTTTTTATTCTGCCTGAAGCAGTGTGTTTGGTCTGAAGCATGTCAGAGACTCCTTGGGATAACAAGCCTGGCACATATCAATTTCTTTGTTAAATTGACGAAAGACATATAAGCTTGCAGTGTCCAGTGGGCATAACTGGACACTGCAAGGCTGAGGTTCCTAGGATTGTGTCTGGGACCGGAAATATTGGCAAGTATCATTCGATTGCACAATCCAAGGAGCAGCTCACATGCCAGAGGCTGTGCGTGAACAGCCCAGGAGTGGGGGTTCTCACAGCACAGCAGGGTAAGGCTGGCTCCCAGAGTCGAGGATTGGCATGACCTAGCAGATCACCGGTCCAGATAACACCAGGGGAACATCACCATCTCTCACTGCCTGTGGCTACAGGTCACCTCAGTACATCAAATCTCTCTGCAGCAAAAAGAGTTGGATCTTAGAGGCTGGTTTGCTGCACACTGATGCAACCATTTCGGTTCACGAGCTGTCAGGAGGACAACAGTCCAAATCCTCAAAGGTATTTAGGTGGCCATTGAAATCAATCCATTGTTGCATGCAGTGTTGCTGTAGCCATGTCAGTCCCAGGATATTAGAGAGACAAGGTGGGGGATGTAATATGTTTTATTGGACAAACTTCTGTTGGCGAGAGAGACATGCTTTCGAGCTTTGAGAACAATGGGAGCTAGGCCAGGGCCACCAGAAAAGCGGGGGAAAGAGACATGGCCCTCCCGCTTTTTGAAAGTGGATGGGCCTGGCCTATCCACTTTTCACCACGGCCCCTGCCATTCCTTTTCCCCGAGCCCCCCTCACCCCCTCACTGCCAGTCCAGCAGCTGGAGCCTGCTCGAGGAGCTAGGGGAGCTGTGGGGCACTGCGGAGCCTTCACCTGCCTGGCGGGGGGGAGGGGGCCTTGAGCAGCTCCCTACCGCTGCCCACATGGCTCATACACTGGCTGGGCTGCAGCTCTGAGTCCCCACCTCCTGGCCAGAGTCGGATCGGGGTAAGAGCAGCACCGGCCGCTGTAGGGAACTGCCGACCCTCCACCTTCCTGGGGCGGGGACATGGGCCGGGAGTTGCTCTCGGCCCCCTCCACCCCCACCCCGGGCAGGCGGAGCTTCCACAACATTCCCAGCTTCTGGCAAACAGGGGCTAGGGCCACCACCCCTGCCCATCCTGGCTAATAGCCATAGATGGACCTATCCTCCATGAATGTATCTAGTTCTGTTTTGAACCCTGTTATAGTCTTTTCCTGTGATTTCCTCCACTGGTGAAGTCGAGGGTAAAAGTGGGTATAGGGGGTTTATCCGTTTTTTTATTTGGGAAATATGGAGCTTAGTTTAGCCTCCTTTGCCCATTGTATTGTTTAACCTGCTGCAGGCATGGCTTTAATCAGAGCCTGTCCTCAGCAACGACTGGCATTTACAAAGTCCCTTTCAGCCAGGTGGAGCTTTACAACTCTTTGCAGAATTTTGCAATTGAGGGATGCTTCATCTGCCGTCAAAATGCAGCCACTTCTGGTGTTAACAGTGGTTACTAGCGCACAGTAACACTGCCCGGGTGGTTAGGACAAGAAGTGAAGACCAAGGAACAGCTCAGCTTGGAGGTGTGCAAAGGAGGCTTTGAACCTGTTATGTCATCCCCGGCTCGCTGTACAGATGAACATCAGGCCAGCTCGCCTGTATAAATTAGAGAAGCCTAGTTTACTGTAGGGGAGCTGATGTGCTCAAAGCCCCAGGTAACATGGCTAGAGCCCAACAAACCCCAGGACAAAGCACAGGCAAGCTACAGATTATTCATCCCTGGCTAAAGGAGTTCAGCTGCAAAATGGGCTCCCGGTGATCGTTCTCAGGCTACACTGCAAGTCCTGCCACTTGACAGAGCTCCACAGCCAGCTTTGGTGGGAAGTGGGTTCGGGGGGCGAGGGATATGTGAGATATAGAAGAAAGAACAAGGAATTAGATCCCCCAACCCTGCATATTAAATGCACGCCAAGCCTCCTCTACCATGGAAGGATCTTCTCAAAGTCCACTACAGAGTCACTGGGCAAGTTGCCTGGGAAATGCTCAGATACTATGGTGATAGGTGCTACAGAAATCCCCCCAGTGGATAGAAATAATGAACATGGGTCACCCTGGAAGGTACTTAGTTTGTATCCTAATGGGGCACTGGCCTCTTAATAGGCGGTACATAAAACCTCCTGAACTGGCTCTGGCTTTGTGTCTCTCTCTTCCTCCCGGGGGTGGCAGGGGTGTAGGGAGTATTAACCCTGCTGCTACTCACAGCTAATGGAAATTCTCATGCAGCTCAAATGGCAGAGCCAGTACTGGGTAAGCAGTTGCTGCTTTGTGTGTTGTGTCCTTCTGCTATTTCCTACTTCGTTCATTAAATTAACAGGGATCTCCTCCATTTGGTTAGAGGACCATGAGCAAGAAATATTACATACAAGCACTTCCAGTAAAACCCCTGTTTTTTATTCCCAGACCGGCAATGAATTAATAATCTTCCACCCAGTTTTTAAGCAGCCAGATCTGTATATGGCAACAAGCCCTCAGACCTTTCAGAAAAGGGACGTTAGCTTCATTCATGCTTTTGTCATCATCAAATTAAACCTACAATGGCTTACTTTCCCATCGCTATAAAAGGCATCCCTTATGAGATCTTATGAGCTTGCTTGCTTTGTTCTCAAAGATTCAACTCTGCAGCCTCAACCACTGCTAATTAAAAGAGATTGAGACTAAAGTAACAGCCACTGCAGCCACAGCAGAGGAGGAAAACGGCAACAAGACGAGATTTGTCACAACTGGCAAGTCTAAAAAAGGCTGGATCCAATTCCACTGATGGCTGGATCAGACCCAACATTAAGAGCTCAGGGTTTGGGGATATTTCTCTACCGCGTATGGGTCTGAAAAGCTGGGCTGGGGGTCTCCCTGGAAGAAGCCTTCTAGTGAGAGTTAATCAATTCTATTTCCAGCACTGGGTGAATCGATATTGCTAGTACTGGGGGAAAGAGGGATAGCTCAGTGGTTTGAGCACTAGCCTGCTAAACCCAGGGTTATGAGCTCAATCCTTGAGGGGGCAATTTAAGGATTGGTCCTACTTTGAGCAGGAGGTTGGACTAGATAATCTCCTGAGGTTCCTTCCAACCCTAATATTCTATGATATCACAAGAGCAACTTTAAACTGATCCCTGCTAGAAACAGCTTCCAGCAAAGAACCAAAATCATATCCCATGGGGGCCACTTCTAAAAATGGATGAAAGTTTGGAGAACGCCAAATAGGCTAATTTCTTTTCAAACCAAGGCCCCACTGCAATCAAGTACATAAGCAGGTAAGTCACTTTAAGCAAATGAGTAGCCCCATTGACTACCAATGGGCTTACTCACATGCTTCAGTGATTTGCTAAATCAGAGCACAGTTTTTCTCGCCTTACTTAAGAGTCATAAAGGGCCAAGTTTTCAGAAAGGCTGGCTGATGGGTTATTGACAGCCAGGTCTGCCTCTATGTTGGTACAACACCCAGCATAGCAGGGCCCTGAGCTTGACCGGGGGCTGGGCCACATTGAATACTAATAAAAAGAAAACATTTTAGTTCTTGAAGACTGATGCTGTGCTTGGTGCTGTACAAGACTCAAAAGACTAAGGGGCCTGGTGGGAATCCAGAACTAATGATTTCCATTGAATGTAAGACGCAAGTCCCCAGCCTCATTGTCTACTTACACAGGGGCCACAGACCATGAGATTGAAAAGGGGACCTGGCAGGTAGCTCTTAAAAAGCACTTTACAAAGGAGGCCAGGCTCAGTATCCCTATTTTATAGAGGGGTGGGGGACTGAGGGGCAGAGCATTAAGTGAATTGCCCAAGGTCACCAAGCCAGTCAGTGGCAGAGCCAGGACTGGCACTCAGCTCTCAGTCCCAGTCCATAGTACACACCACCAGGCTGCACTGCCCCAGCCAAACTTTGCACCTACCAGGGATGAATTCCCAATGGGAGTTTTTCCCATTGACTTTGCTAGGTTTGGATCAGGCCCACAGAAAATCTCTGCTCCCAGCAGCTTAACTATTCTTTTTTAGATGCTCCCCTATGGGGAAAGGTTTTTAAAAGCTTCTTACAAATGAGGTGCATATATTAAATTTCCACTGCTCAAGGCATCAATATGCAGCTGACACAAAGGCTCTTTATTCACATACCTTGGGCCAACCCTGGCTCTAACTCGAAAGAGAGGCTAGAGGAGACCAGATGATTTTTTTTAAACACAGCTCCAGAGAGAACTGGAATAATTTTGAAAAAATCAACGCGTTCTAACCCTCCCTTGTTAAGCCTTTATCCCCCTCTGCTTTTGTAAGTGTAGTCAGCTCCGTGATGCCGCGTACTGGAATCCACCTGGATTTCTCTTCTTTGGCTGATCATCAGTCCATGCTGTTCTGGACAGAAGCCAAGTTTTGCAAACATTTTTATTTTCAGAGAAAAGCTGCAGAGAAGGCTGCTGTTGCTTGGTGTACATCAGCATTCAGGAAAGCAAGTGTGCTGGGGTGAGGCGGGGGAAGTCAGCGAATTAGGGGCGGTTTGAAAGCACTCTATTCCGCCAGGCTACTGAAAAGGTAGAGATAATGAAAGCTTCTTCACCCACCCATGTGCCTTATAAACTCTATTCAGTAGAATTCCCTGAAGATGCTAAGCAAGGTAGAGTGGTCCAGGGGGTCAGGTCAGGTCAGTGAGTAGGAGTCATGAGACCTCCGCTCTAGGCTTCGTTCTGCAACTAACCTGCTGAGCGACAGAGGACAAATCACTTTGGCCCAGATTCTGAAAAGTATTTAAGAACTGCTCCGTTCAGCATTGCAACACCTAACTGCCATCGGAGCCTGCTAAGCCTTTCAAAAGTGACTTGGGAGCCTCAGTTTCATTGTGAGGCAATGTGATTTAGGCTCCTTAATGCCTGAGTCACTTTTCAAAGGGAGACTGTGGCGCCTAAGTCATTTATGTGTTGCAGCAGTGAGTGAAACACTAATACCTTTAAAAATCTGGGCCTTCACCTCTGTTTCTCCTCTTGTCTGTTTAAATTGTAAATTTTTCAGGGCAGGGACTGTCTTGTTACTTGTCTGTACAGCACCAAGCACAGTCAGGCCCAGATCTCAGTTGGACTTGGTGCCAATATTACTATCAAGTGGTGCCATTTGCAAAGGTGATTTTTAGGATGTCCTCTATAGGAGTCAGACCCCCCCAGCTTGTTTTATGTAGGTCACTTAACAGGCATCATCCAGACTACAGGAACTCTTTACTTCTTCCAGCCAGATCACACCATGAGCTGGTGATCTGGAAATCAAAGGAGCCATAGCCAAATCAGGAATCCCCGGACCCAGCCAACCCCCGGGCTGCTGCAATGCTTGGCCCATGCACAGAAGGTATTCTGCATGCTCAGGAAGCTGGACTATTGATAGTTACTTGTTAAAGTCCTGATTCAACAAATCCCTTAAATATGTGCTTTAGTGCCACTCAGGTCATTGGTATTTAAGAACATGCTTGGAGTTAAGCATGTGCTGAAGTGTTTTGGTAAATTGGGACCTCAGTGATGCCTCAGAGTGAAACATCCCTGCAGGTACAGTGATCGTAGGGGTGCTCTGTGTGTTGTGACAAGTGCCACTGCTCCTGCCGCTTAGATTCATGGATTAAAACTCAGTAGTGTAACACACTCAGCCCAACTAAAGCTGCTATCAGCTCCATAACTTTACTCTGCTAAAGGAACAGACTTGCCCGGTTCACCGCCAAGTCACTGATTTGCATCCAGCCTGAGATAGCCGGAAAGCCATCACCACCCAATGATTGCTCAGAAAAGGGAATCGGGTGGATCTCATCGTACTTCCTACTCACCAAACCACCACAACAACCGGAGGTAAAAGCATATTTGTTAGCAGAAGGCTCAAGCTGTAAATGCCCCTAGAAAGATGTTTACCACCCTCCCACTGATATACAGGGGTTCAAGGGTTGAAGCCCATTGGCAGGGTGGGCAGGGGATTAGAATGCCTGTCTTCATTTCCATTTCTAAAAGATGCCATTCAGCACAGTTTGTCAGTATTTACAGCCAGCACTAGCCATTCGTTCCATGACATTGAAAGACCGAGGCCTCCCGTTTAGGAAAAATCAATTTCAGACCTGCTTTATATTCCCTCAGAGGAAAAATGGTGCAAACAGATAGAAAGATGACCTCTACCATATGTTGGCCTGAGTTCAAGCCAGACCTTGCCACCCATTGGAACAAAGGCTTCAGTCAAATCTAGAGCATGCCAAGCTGGAGCTATTATAATGAGTTGTGGGGCTAAGGCCATTTCCACACATGCACCCACAAAAGACAGACAAGTTCTCCCACGACACGCTGGGAAACAGCTCCGCTTTACTGCTCCCCAGCAAACGTAACCACGCACCACACGGGAGAGAGCAGAGGGCCAGAGCGTGCACAGGGCATTGCAGCAACTCAAGGGTTACTTTGCAGCATCATCGCTCTCACCCGTGCGAGGCGGATGTGACAGACGTAGCACAAGTGCAGATCATTGACGTTAACGCTGTGGTGACGATGCATGGCCTGGTGTGCTCCAAAGGTCAATACATGTGGACTCTGATGGCCCAGTGGGACACAGCTGCTGCCTGTTGTGTACTTAGATTTCCTTCTCCAGGGCAGCAAGACAATGCTTTCACTGGCACTAAACTGACTTGAACAAGAAATAACGTACATACCCTATAATAGCTTCCGAAGGGATTTCAAGCCCAGATCCCAGAAGTAGAAGGGAAGGGTTATCATCACTATAGCATCTACTCCTGCTTCAGCTAGTTTCGTATCTATCTGTACCTAGAGAGAGATCAGTGCCTTTTCCAACTTTGGTTTGTATTATTGGAGCACCTAGGAGCCCGAGGGTATGTCTTCACTACCCGCCGGATCAGCGGGCAGCGATCGATCCAGCGGGGATCGATTTATCACGTCTAGTCTAGACACGATAAATCGACCCCCGAGCGCTCTCCCGTCGACTCCTGTACTCCAGCGCCGCGAGCAGCGCAGGCAGAGGCGATGGGGGAGCGGCAGCAGTCGACTCACCACAGTGAAGACACCACGGTAAGTCGATCTAAGAACTTCGACTTCAGCTACGTTATTCATGGACCCCATTGTGCTAGGCACTGTACAAACACAGAACAAATCACTTTGGCTTTAGAGGGTGTGGTGGGCTTGAGCGACCTTGTCTTTGCTTTATGTATCACTGATTTAGCCAAATCACACGCCCAAATTGTGATTAGGCTGATCACAATGGGCCAAGGCATCTAAACTCTTCAAGTACTTAATATAGGGGCCAATGAATTCATATGCACGTTTCCCACGGACTTTTATGGAACCAAGCATGGGGCCGTAAAACCTGATCCAGAGTGGGGCTGAGAACTTGCAACTCCTGTTGAATTCAGTGGGCATTTCTATCAGGTGCTGAGTGCCTCTCTGGGCCAGCCCTGGGAGCTCAGGGCCTAGCACCATCCCTAGATAGTCAACACTTAGATTAATCCAGAGCAGGACAAAATGTGTTTAAATAGCCTTGAGACGCCAGTTGCTGAGAGAGACACCCGTGGTAAGGTTGCAACTGTGCATGGAAATTGTACAGTTACAAGAGCCCAGAAGTGAGAGGAGAGGAAATGAAGGCCAGGTGACACCCCAGAACACCAGGCTTCACTTCAAATTACCTGACTGTTGCTTCTGGTGTTGCAGCCGGGCCGTATGTTACCACTGTTCTCTTGCTGAAATTGTGTCACGGCCATTGGCAATCCTGGGTGACAGTTTCCTTAAAATGGAGAAAGGTTAAAAAAGGAATCTCTCTGCCTGAAATGAGTTTTCTAGTTATTATAAGGGAGGGTGTCTATGAAACACAGACTGATCTCCCCTGATCCTACAGCAAAATGTATCCTCTCAATAAACCACGTCTGCTAATTCCTCACCAATTCCTCAGTCTCTGTAGATTAGAAATGTTCCTTTGGCCTCCACACACCTAGTCCTGATGTAACCTTAAAGCACAAAGCAGTGCTATGAATCAAAATGCTCTGATTATAGTGGATTGGCTCATCTGCACTGGAAATCCTTAAGCAAATTGTAATTCCTCACTTCCCGGCACTAGGGCTCAAAATGCCAAAATACAAGAGGTCAAGATAGCTTAAGGGACAGCTAATGGACTACGGAGGCTGTGGCTGGTTCAAATCCAGCACATTATCCTATCGCTCTGGGGCTGGTTATGAGAAACAAGATGACATTCTGTCCCGTTCCTCTTAGACAAGTGTGCATAGCAGAAATTCATCACCGTATCAGCAGCCAGGCCAAGAATCAAATGGGCCTGGATAAAAGCCACCATCTTGGAGATTGAACTCAGGCCCAGGAGAGCAACAAACATGAGAAGCTACAGCTTGAGCTAGAAGAGCAAGCTCCCTAGGTGGGAGCGTTCGCAGATTCATGGCCTCTGTGGACCAAACCCAGCAAGGGGGTGGGTCTTGGAGCCCAAGCGGGAACGTGTACATTGCTATTTTTAGCACTGTAGTGCAACCCCCAAGCCTGTAGACCCAGGCTCTGAGACTCGTTGCTGGGGATTGGGGGTTTTTTGGAGGGGGTGGTGGGTTTTTTTCAGTGTAGACATAACCTAGACTACTGTCTTACTGCTTGAGAGTATTGGTGAAGCTTGGCCAACTCTGCCTATGGCTACACAGAGACCTCCAGCATCCAGGGTCCCTTCAGTCTGGGACCTTTCAAAAGCAATCAGTTCTCTCAGGTTTTAGTTGTTTTCAAATGCATTAAAAACAGCTTGTTATATCACAAAGTCTCCCACTACAGAACACTCCATAGGCCTTCAATAAAAGTGTTACCCTTTAATAACATATTGTGAAGTAAACATATTAATAACATATTGTGAAGTACTCTTGACAGCTTGTTCTTCATTCCTGACACAGCATGGCACTGCCCAGAAGACAAGGCCTCTTTCAGGGATCTCTGCCCCACACAAACACCTGCTTCCCAGGAAGCAATTCTGCCCATTAAATGACACTGATGAGAGGAATTAGAGCAGAGAGCACACGCCCCTGCATCACAAAATTAACAGTAGAGTACTTCAACAACTAACATTGCTTTCACATCAAGAATAAGAATTTGGAAGGTTATATGTAACACCACTACCAGATGACTCCCACAATGGCTTTATTGTTATTTTATCACTGTTACAAAAAATTGTACCTATAAGATTAATTTTTATGTCTTTTGCTTCTTGGGGGCCTTAGAGAAGAGAACTTGGAGTGGGAGATGCAAGTTTTACATTGTAGAACATACCCCGGTGAAGTACATGACAGAGCCTTTGAAAGCCTCCATGTTACACTTTTGTTGAGATAAAACGTGGAAGGCTGAGAAGACAAATCCTTTATTCAGGTAAATCTAATGAGAGAAAGTAGGTTAGGAAATGACTTCCAAAAAGGGAAAAATCAGTAGCAACCCCCCCAAATTTACAACCCAAAAGGTCTGCAGACATCTGCCCTACTGGAGACCAATGTCCATTCCATTTAGATGAAGTAGCAAGATGCAGCTCCTACCTCATTTGCATAGAACTGACTCTCTTTGGTCTGCATTTTAATTTATTTCTGCCACAAGAATAGAAGTTAGTACATCTCTTCTAGTTCATCTAGGTCATCTAGTCCCTCATTGCCCTTGTACAATTTCTCCAACACTTTGTCTAGGCCCGTCTGAAGTTATTTTCCCCTGGGTATATTAACTAAGTTCTTCCCAACCGGTGGAGACAAAAGGGTAAACTAGTCTTGAGGGGGATGCGAGGCAGAAGAGAAAAATAGAAAGGAGAGAAAGTTGCCTACTCAAGATTCTCCCTCCCACCTCCATTCACCAGTCATGCAGATATGCTTCTGCAGCCATAGGCAAAGCAGCAAATGGCTCTTTGAAAGCCACCTGCCTTCCATCCCAAACCCAGTTGGGGGACCAATAAATAACCTCAGAAGACAATAGATCAACAGACCCATTACTCTGTTTCGAAACCTAGTTACCAACTGGAACTAGTAAGAAGCTGTTGAAACTTTTCAGCTGGAATTTCCACATAGGCAGCCTGAATCTACCCTTTCTGGATTTCATCCTGTTACTCCTATTTATACCTTCTTGTGATATACTCAGAATTCCTCTCCATCCTTGGTATTAAACATCCTGCCTTCACTTGTAACGCACCTCCTGCTTTAGTCACCACTCAGCCAAGCTGTACACTGCCTGCTTTTTTTAATCTTTCCTCATGATTCAGTCCTCTCAGCTGTCTCGTCTTTGTTGTTTCTCTTCTCTGAATGCCTTTCCATGCCATCCATATCTTTGCGATGAGCTGCTCAGCTCTGAATGCAGCATTCCAAGTGCCACCATGGCCATGCCCTTTAGAGAGAGATTATACAGTGGCTACCACCCCGACTTTTAAAGGCCACGAGCCACTTTGCTGAATTGCAACCAGTGCCGATTAGAGGATGGGTGGTGAGTGTTCCTGTGGTCACACCCCATTCAGACAGAATGCAGCAGCACTCTGAAGACCACCTGGAACCTCATGCTCCTGCAAAGATAGCTCTAAGGAAAGCATCTCATATTTCAGAAAGGAATGAGGAGGAAGATGCTCTCCTGGCCTGCAGAAGAGCGTGCAAAAGTCTAGCAGTAGGCAAAGAGGAAGAGACTGATAAGAACACACAAAAGTGTATTTGAAAAATCTCTCTGAGCTCTCACTTGAACATATCTGAGCCCAGTCAAGGAGAGATCTCAGCATTATCCCCTGGCAACCCTTTACATGGGGACGCACTGCTCTTGGAATCATTATCCAGTATTCCTGGGGCATAAATACACGTTCCTTAACATACAGCAAGTGGATCTTCTTGTCACAGGTTTTCCTTTTATTGCTTGAATCAAAGGGAATTTACTGTGGCCAACACAGAGACAACCCAACTTTTCTGAGGTTTGAGTTATGCTGTATGTCTGGTGCTCAGAGCAGGGAAGTAGACGTGAGGACTCCGGTGTGGTGCCCACGTCTGACATTGGCTTGCCACACAGGACCTTAAGCAAGTTGCCACACAGGACCTTAAGCAAACTCTGTGCTTCGCTTTCTTCCTTTGCCCAACAGGAATAATATCTAGCTATCTCCAGGAGCGGGTGTGTGATCTGGTGGATAAGCTGCAGGCGTGGGAGTCTGGAGACCTGGCATCTAGCACCAGCCCTGCCACTGATTTGCTGTGTGACTTTGGGCACGTTTCATCACTTTGGCTCTCTTGTCTCCTTAGATTCTGAGACCTGTGGTGCAGGGATGGTCCGTGTAGTGTCTAGCACAACACGGTTCTGATTTACTTAAGTTATAATGTGTGTGGTGAGTCTTAGGCTATGACTACGTTAGAGTGCACTGATGCAGCCGTACGGCTACAAGCCCTCTCCTGTTGCCAGTCTAACGGGCAGGAGAGACCTCTCCCATCGACTTCATTAATCCACCCCCAATGAGTGGTGCCAGCGATGTCCGCTGACACAGCACTGTCCACACCAGCACTTAGGTCGGTGTCACTTATGTCACTTGGAGAGGTGGCTTGTTCACACCCCAGAGCGACAGCAGTTATACCAACATAAGTGGTAGGGTAGATGTGGCCTTAGTGTTAAAAAAATTCCTTGAAGGCCTGAGGACTTGGCCAAGTTCTAAGGAGCTAATGCAGTGACCTAGGCCTCAGCTAGGCTATGCCTGCTGTGAGGAGAAGCAGCAGCAAATTGGCACAATGGAGATAACCTGAAGCTTTAAACTTTAAAGGAAAAACCCAGAAATTTGGCAGGAACAATAATACACTAGAAACCAGAGAACAATGTTGAATAGCTGGTTGGGAAAATAAACTGTAAATTACCATCACACTAAGGAATTTTTTAACAGGCTGCTGTGTCACCCCAAGAGGGAATCAAGTTCTCCTCTCCCTGTCTGCAAAGTCCAGCCTCACCCCTGTTGTCTTGCCTTTGCCCCTCTCCAGCTTGCGATGCGCCTTCAATCCGATGCTGCGATGAGCGCCCTCTTTCCAGCAGGTTCCGCCACAAACGGCAGCTCCTCACACAAAGGACCACACCTGTTTACCCGGGGCTCAAGCTGGATTCCCTCTGTCAGTGTCCCAATGGTCAACCTCACCATTCACACACTCTATGGCCCTCAGGGTGGACTCCTTGCACATGGCCCAGTTTCCTCTCTCAAGCATCCTCAGCAAATCCCCTCTCCCCCCACCCCTCCCGTGCAGTCTCTTTTCCTTCTCTAACCACCTTCCCACAACCTCCTTCAAGCAGATTCTGAGCCCCATCCTCAGCTCCAGCTGCCCGCTCCTTGGCAGTCTCTCTCCCCTGGACAATGTTCTACGCTACTGCTCACAGTGGCAGACCCTGGCATTGCTCCTCTTGCTCAAAACTGCAGCAGATGCTAGTGCCAGGGCCAGGGTTACTACACTAAACCCTCATAAGAACAGCCATGCTGGGTCAGACCAAAGGTCCATCTAGCCCAGTATCCTGTCTACCAACAGTGGCCAGTGCCAGGTGCCCCAGAGGGAATGAACAGAACAGGCAATCATCATATGATCCACCCCGTCACCCATTCCCAGTTTCTGGCAAACAGAGCCTCGGGACACCATCCCTGCTGCCCTTCCTGGCTAATAGCCATTGATGGACCTATCCTCCATTAATTCATCTAGTTCTTTTTTGAACCCTGTTATAGTCTTGGCCTTCACAACATCCTCTGGCAAAGAGTTTCACAAACTGACTTTGCGCTGTGTGAAAAAAAAATACTTCCTTTTGTTTTTTTTAAATCTGCTGCCTAATAATTTCATTTGGTGACCCTCTAGAAGACTCACAAATCTTCTGTACCATAAGTAGAGTAGATCACACATTTTCCATCTAAACTGTTGTTCAATGGAAAAATTTGTTTTAATCTAAACAAGATTTTTCATAAAAAAGTGTCTGCTTTCTGCAGAAAATTAAGTTTCAGTCAAAAACAGAACATCCCCAAACCCTAAATATTTCAGTTTGGCAATGCTACCACAGTGCCTTACAGCAGTTCTAGTTTAGTTGCCTCACATCACCATTCTCCTGCATGGGGTGGGCTTCCCAGTCAGAGTCCATCTCCCATGATGCACCGTGTCCCCTTTCCAAGTGTGGAGGCTGTGCTGCATCATGGGAGATGTAGTTCAACCAGATAGGCCAGCCTGTAGAGGAGAATGGTAGCATGAGGCACCTGAACTACAAAACCCAGGGGGGCACTGTGGCAGAATTTCTGAATCATAATCTTTCAGGCTTTTGTCTAGGATTTTTGGGCATGTGTTTTGGTTTGGGAAAAAAATCAAAACTATCCATGGAAAATTTAGATTACACCCCTGTGATGTTCCCCTTTGGTGTTATCCAGACCGGTGATCTGCTAGGTCACGCCAATCCTCGACTCTGGGAGCCAGCCTTACCCTGCTCTGCTGTGAGAACCCCCACTCCTGGGCTGTTCACGCACAGCCTCTGGCATGTGAGCTGCTCCTTGGGTTGTGCAACCGAGTGACACTAGCCAGTCCCAGACGCAACCCTAGGAACCTCCATCCTGCAGTGTCCAGTTATGCCCACTGGACGCTGCAAGCTTATATGAGTTCATCAATTTAACAAAGAAATTGATATGTGCCAGGCTTGTTATCCCAAGGGGAGTCTCTGACATGCTTCAGACCAAACACACTGCTTCAGGTAGAATAAAATCTACAAAGCTAGATTTTAAGTTATTATAAGTCAAAGCACAACAAGTCAGATTTAGTCAAATGAATTAAAAGCAAAACACATTCTAAGCTGATCTTAACACTTTCAGTGTCCTTACAAACTTAGATGCTTCTCATCACAGGCTGGCTGGTTGCCCTTCAGTCAGGCTCTCCCCTTTGATCAGCACTTCAGTCATTTGGTGGTGGTGTCTGTAGATGGAAGTGGAAGAGAGAGCGCATGGCAAACGTCTCTCTCTTTTTTCTGTCCTTTCTTCCCTTTGCCCCCTCCTCCTCCCCTTCAGAGTCAGGTGAGCATTACCTCATTGCAATCCCACACTGACCAAAGGAAGGGGGGTGTCCCGCTCGAGAGTCCAACAGATCCTTTGTTGCTGCCTAGGCCAGTGTCCTTTGTTCCTGTGAGGCTGGGCTGGGTTTGTCCCATATATGCCCTGATGAGGTGTGAACTTCCCCTCTGCTCCTGGAGCGTTTTGCCTGGGCTTGTTTTAAGCCATGAGGGCACATTTTCAGCCTCATAACTAGAGACATGAAATCATAACCTATAACATTACTATAACAACAATGCTCAGTGCATTATGAGCCTTCCGAAGACACCTGACATGACAAACTTTGCACTGGATACCACACAATCATATTATAATGATGAACATGAGGGTGGAGGGAGTTCCCATGTGGTACAGAGTATCACAGGCATGCAACCACTTTCTCTTGTGCATGGCAGAGTATGAAGACAGTAATCGATTAATCTTCTCCACTTCCCCTAGAACTTAATAAAAGAGTCGAGGGTAGTTGACCCCAATAGAAACAGGCCTGTTGGTCCTGGGAATATCCCCACCTACAACATTATTTTTGTGTCACTCAAGGCTTCCTTTCAATGAGAATACCACAGGGGAGTTGTGTAAATCTAGCATGTGTGGCTACATGTCTTCGGAAGATCAACAGATTAAGTGCCACTTAGCGTAATGAGGCAGTGTTTGAAGGAGATCTGTAAAACGGTATTAAGCTCTCGTTTTCACAACATTCTCTTTAGATAGGAATAATTAAGGTGGGAGTAGTAGAAGCTGGCATGTAATTAAGTTAGATTCAGCATTTAAAAAGACACCCTGTGATTGCAGCACTCAGTTTCTTTCTACAGATATGTTGGCAGCGCTTAAAGTGAGGTGGGAATGAAGGGGTCGCCTGGGGTCACAGATAAGGCAAGAAACACTTTAACCCTGCAGGTAAGTGAGAATATCACTGAGTGTCATAATTTAGCCTTAAGGTAGTTAAGGGTCAAATTCTATCCCCCAAATGTACAGAAAGCTGCCTGTGACTCCTATACCTGGCTCCGCCATTGGCCTGCTGGGTGACTTTGTGCAAGTCACCTCACCGTCTCATGCCTCAGTTTCCCCATCTGTAGAATGGGGATAATGACACTGACCTCCTTTGTAAAGCAATTTGAGATCTACAGGTGAAAAGCACTATGTATTATTTCCAATCTTATGATTGTGTTTTTTCCCCAATGGAAGGCATATTTCACATACCTCTGGGCAAAATTCAGGTTTAAGAACTAGAGAAGTAAAAAATGTTCACAAGAGAAATCAAAATCATTGAAAACTAGCTTGGCTACAGGTTACTTATTCATAGTATGGTGGCACTTAGAGGGCCTAACCAAGACACATATTAAGGAAATATCCCTGTCCTAAAGATCTCATTGTCTATATAGAAAAGACAGGCAGAGGGGGAGAGATAGGAAGTTTATCATCCACATTATTTACAGATGGGGAAATAAGGAAGAGAGAAATGAAGCAATTTGTCCAACATCACACAGGGAGTCTATTGCAAAGCTAGGAATTAAAACCAAGTCTCCTGAATCCCAGCGCAGTGCTTGACCCATAAGGCCACCCTTCCTCTCAAGCTACACACTCAAGCTTCAGAGCAGGTTTGATGGAAGCTCCCTAGTGATTCTTGGACCTTTTGAGGAAGTCTGAGCATGTGGCCCTGGCTTGACTTAGGGTCTTATAGGGCGATCAAGTGAAATGTGTGTTTTCAACCTAAAACCAAGGGAACCTCAGTGGTTTCCTCTGAATTCCACGGTAAGGTTTTGTGGTTCTTCAAACCCAAAACAGAGTGTGTGGGTGGGGGGGATGTGGGGGGATATAGCCCACAGGGACTGAAACCAAAAGCAAGGAATTGCATGAATCTCTGCAAAGCCAGACAGCCACGTCTTATAGAGATTGACACACACACCCCCAAAAAAAGAGAGATTTCACCCTGCTTCCACTGCAAGCAATGGGAATTTTACAATCAATTTCACCAAGAAAAAGATCAGACTAGTCATTAGAACAGGGCAAATCTACTTTCCCAGATGAGTGAGACACTGAAGAGAGATGAAGGGGAAAAAATTACTTTTAACCTTGAAAATCTTGTATTTTGGAAGAACTTTAAATGATTTTAATACATTTCATTTATGCAGTATTTTTTTTCCCCTGATGGGACCCACAGCACCTTATAAACCTTAACTCCCTACCATTCTCTGCATAGGAATCATTTCACCCAACACTTAAGTAGCGTTGCTTCTTGGGTACAACACAGCGCTCGGGGATATTTTAGGATGGCTTTGCTAAACAAAGAATACTGTCTGCATCTGGAAGCGCAGATGGAATGTAGGTCAGCAGAAGGTGGCGTCATTAAGATCTTGACATTTACTGCAGCCTGGTATCTGCATTATTGCCAAGAACAATGGACATCATCAAAAATACTATGGGTAAATTTAACTGCTAGCAGTAGCTAATGTCAGTAGCCTAACGGCATTCACCGTAGTTATGCTAACTAGAACTCAACCAAACCCCCCTACCCTTATGAAAACGGACATAGGAGTTTTCATGACCACTGATCAGGTCTACAAGATTTATGTCTAGGCCCCTACCAAATTCACAGCCATGAAAAACGCATCACTGACCATGAAATCTGGTCCCTACCAGGAAATCTGGTTGTGTGTGTGCTTTTACCCTATACTATACAGATTTTACGGGGGAGATCAGCGTTTCTCAAATTGGGGGTCCTGACCCAAAAGGGAGTTGCAGGGGGGCGGGGGTCACAAGGTTATTTTAGGTGTTTGCGGTATTGCCACCCTGACTTCCGTGCTGCCTTCAGAGCTGGGTGGCTGGATAGCAGCGGCTGGTAGCTGAGCGTCCAGCTCTGAAGGCAGCACCCCTCCAGCAGCAGAACAGAAGGGTGGTAATACCACATCATGCCATCCTTACCTCTGCGCTGCTGCTGCCCAGCTCTGAAGGAGCAGTACCACAACCCCCCCTATAATAACCTTGTGACCCTCCCCTCACCACACAACTCCTTTTTGGGACAGGACCCTTACAATTACAACACCCTGACATTTCAGATTTAAAATAGCTGAAATCATGAAATTTATGATTTTTTAAATCCTATGACCGGGAAATTGACCAAAATGCACCGTGAATTTGGTAGGACCCTATTTATATCTGATTTGAAAGAGGGCGTGGCTGACAGAGTGCTCTCTAATGCTATGCAGGCTCAGTATTGATCACAGCAAAGCTTATGCCCTAACACCAAACGCCACCCCCATGTTGCACCCCACATTATGTTGGGACCGCCCCGACCTATACCATCTGCTGGTCAGGGCTATGGATGGATACAGAGCTTTCTGATCAGGATACAGCCAAATCCTGTGGAAATTCCATCGAAATCAACAATAGTTCCATATGTGGAAGGCTTTCAGGGTCGGATTCTCAGTAAATAATTAGGGGTGGATCTTCATCTGGTGTTAATCGACAGAGCTCCATTTACTTCAGTGGAGCTATGCCAGGTTACGCCAGCTCAGAAAAGGGTTAATAACTCTCCCTGGATCTGAATTGAGAACAACTTACCAGATCTCTCTGCAAACTGAATGTTTCTTTAATTACATGCCACTGCTGCTATAATTACTACACATACCTTGCACTTTTCTTTTTTTTTATGTTTTAAATTCAGTAGCTAATTGCGGGCAGAACTGATCTGATTATGCCAGAAATTAAAACCACTGCCGTGCAAGCGAAATACATTCGTCAATAAATCATTTTCTTTTTTTTTTTTTAACTCAAAGTCGGGTAACAGGGAAGAAGTAATTAGCTTCCAGCATCAGGCATCTCTGAATTACATGCTGCTGTCAACTGACAGATAGTATAGCACAGTAATTGGGTCAAATGCACAGATGCTCAGAATAACCAAAGCATTCTGTTCTCGCCTGCAGCGTTGTGGAGGAAGAGCAGGGAATTTCATGTTAAAGGAGGACCCGGCCCAGCTGTCTGCATACTTCCTTAAGGATGTTTGAGATCTTCCTTAGCATTAAGTATTTATTAAAAATTTTACACCAGATTTATTATTGAAATAATTTTGCAAAGACATTGATATACCAAAGGATCTCAAATATATAACAAACTCAAGAGAGAAATCATTTTCCCCCATCAACAAAATGCAGCCACCACCTGGGTGGGGCATAGTGAGGGTTTAACAACACACAGCAACACTGCACAAAAGTTTAGGGCAGAAATTCAAGAAAAGCCAGATCCTCAGCCAGTACGAATCAGAGCAGTGCCACTGCAGCCAATGAGCTATTAATTATTTTTATTACCATGGCGCCAGGGACCTCCTACCATGGACCAGGAACCCCATTGTGCTAGGTGCTGTACAAACACAGAACAAACAGACATTTGTATTAATTTTGATGGAATACATGGGCCCAAAGAGTCAAAGGTGCTACCATGACCTTGAAGCTGTCCAACGTTCAACAGTTTTAAACAAGGTTCAAGATTTGGTACAGAGCCCTCCCCTGCTTAGTACCACGGCAAACACACCATGAAACATTTTTTTAGCCTTTAATTAAGGCTACAGAAAAGGAAAAACAGTTAAAGCATTTGAAAAAATATTAAATACGGCTTTCGTTTTAATAACCCCCGATCTTGCCCTTCAGCTGTAGGGGAGTATTTATAAGGGAAAAACCCTTGTTTGACAATCTTTTTGATGGTATTAAAGATAGCGAAAGAGACGACAAAATGGGACAACCACGCACAAAAGGGGAAATGAATAGCAAAGAGAGAATGCAGCTTCTGTCACTGGCTCACTTGCTGGAGAAACACAGGCACAACCCACAGTCTGATCAGCCGCTCCAAGACCTGGCAAACTTGTATCTGCCTCAGGCTGTTGAGGGCATGGCTTTTAGGTGCCTCTCTGGTCCCAGGTTTCCAGCACAGTCGCAAAATATACAGTCTTGGTTGGCGATGCCAAACTCTGATTAGACAGCGGGGAAAAGGAGAGGGAAAGGAAAGAGAAGAAATAAGCTAGGGAAGGAAAAGGACACACACAGTGTGTGAGACAAAGTGTTAAAATGTGTTTGGGATTCAGCCCGAGCCAGGAGGGGTGGTGATGTCATCTGGGTCCCTCTCTCTGGCCTGGTCTGGTCAGGACATTTCTGAGATCAGGACGACGATGGGTTAAGGTAGATCCTCTTTGCATTTGCTTTTTCTGAGCTGCTCAGCTTGCTCATCGTCCTCTATCGTTCCCAGTCTTGGAGGGGTGCATTTTTCCTCCAGGCATATCATTTTAGCTGAGAGGAAAGGCCCTGTGATCCTAAAGTAAGTGCCCTTGTATTCGACAGAGGTTTGATAGGCAAGGCACGCGTGAAACAATCCGTTATTGTCTGCAGAGCAGTCTGTGTTCGACTGGCTTTGGAAGAGCCCAGCAAGAGAGTCCATCACTAGCGAAGGAATAAATATCATCTAGATCAGTGGTTCTCAAACTGTGGGTCCGGACCCCGAAGTGGATCATGACGCCGTTTTAATGGGGTCCCCAGGGTTGGCATTAGACTTGCTGGGACCCAGGGCTGAAGCCAAAGCCTGAGCCCCAGCGCTTGGGGCCAAAGCCCGAGGGCATCAGCCCTGCACGGCCGGGCTCAGGTTACAGGCCCCCTGTCTGGGGCTGAAGCCATTGGGCTTTGCCCCACCCAGGATGGTGGGGCTCAGGTGGACTCAGGCTTCCCGCCCCCCACTCCTGGGGTCGTGTACTAACTTTTGTCGTCAGAAGGGGGTCATGGTGCAATGAAGTTTGAGAACCCCTGATCTAGATAGCTGCTTTCTTTGCAGACCAGAATCAAAGTTAGCGCTGGGAGAACCCAGAAAGGTGCCACGGTTCTGGGCACTTAACATTTTAGAGTTAGAAAAATCCAAAACCATTTTTCAGCAGAGCTGTTGGTAATGCAGCCACCTCTGGGGTGAGGACAGCAAAGCACACAACACCAGGGCAGGGGGGAGACAATTTCTGGATCAGCATGCCCTGCAAACTCTTACTCTGGTTAAGAATGCCGTGGGATCATGGATCATTTTTCCTGATCTGCACACATTAAACATGCACAGCACAATGGGCTCAATCAGTGGTCAGCAACCTGCGGCTTATCAGGGTACTCTGATTGCAGGCCGCGAAACATTTTGCTGATGCTGACAATCCGCGGGCATGGCCCCCGCCGCTCCCAGTGGCCGCAGTTTGCCGTTCCCGGCCAATGGGAGCTACAGGAAGCGGCAGGCCGCAGAGAAGTGCTAGCCGCCGCTTCTCGCAGCTTCCATTGGCTGGGAACAGCGAACCGTGGACACTGGGAGCTGTCAGTGTCAGCACCTCTGGGCTAGATCCTGAGCTTCAGCAGAGCTTTACCTAGCACAGCTGAGGAGCAGGGAAGAACGGAGAGGACTCTATGCCACTCTGGCCTCCCCTGCTCCCAGGGGCTGCTTGAACCA
Source organism: Mauremys mutica (assembly GCF_020497125.1). Lineage (NCBI taxonomy): Eukaryota > Metazoa > Chordata > Testudines > Geoemydidae > Mauremys > Mauremys mutica. The sequence goes on from NC_059073.1 coordinate 287,327,360, forward strand.
GTCCAGTCCTGGTGTAACTTAGATCTGCTTTGAGGCTGCTCTAAATTACACTGGTGTATGATAGCAATTCCTGCTCCAGTCCCAAGGAGGCTAAAGGGCTTTCCCTTGATGTGTCCCTTGTGCTTGGGAGGCCAAAAGGGGTGACAGGGAGCTGACTATGTCAGCCAGGGATTTCACCACACCAGGGAAATCTTCATCTCCTAGTTCAGGGCACCTTTCATAGAATATCAGGGTTGGAAGGGACCTCAGGAGGTCATCTAGTCCAACCCCCTGCTTAAAGACAGTTTTTTACCCCAGTTCCCAAATGGGCCCCCTCAATGATTAAACTCACAACCCTGGGTTTAGCAGGCCAATGCTCAAACCACTGAACTATCCCTCCCCCCAGCGCCAGTACAGCAGTAAAAGGGGGGCACAGAATAGGCCACAGTCCAGCTCAATCCGTCTCCTTTGGAAGGATGAAGGGCTGAGCTAACACTGTTGGGGCAGCAACCAATTGTTGCAAAGATTCTACGTTTTGCAAACCTGGTGTTTAGGTCACTAAGCCAGTCCCCACTTAACCGATTCCCTCCGGCCACTGTAGAGAGCAGGATGTGAGTCAGGGGAGAAGATGCTCTCTCAAGATACCCAGTACTGCCAGATATTGAGACTCCCACAAGAACATTTTTGATGCATCTCTTCAGTGACGGATTTTAACCTGGATCAGAAATACAGAGGAGGCAATCCCCGAAGACTTAACTTTTCTGTTCAAACAACATGCACCAATTTCTCTCAAATGTTTATGCTGAAGGTCAAGTTTTCAGAGAAATTCAGAGATTTTAAGGCCAGAAGGGACCATTATGATCTAGTCTGGCTTTCCACTCATCACAGGCCAGAGAATTTTATCCTGTTACCTCTGCACTGAGCCCAGTAACTTGTGCCTGACAAAAGCGTATCTTCCAGAGAGGCATCCAGTCTTGCAGACCTCAGGAAACGGAGAATCCTCCACTTCCCTTGCTCGTTTGTTTCAATGGTGAATCACTCTCATTGTTAAAAATTTGTGCCTTATTTCTTATTTGCATTTGTCTGGCTTTAAATTCCAGCCATTGGTTCTTGTTCTGCCTTTTTCCACTAGGTCAGAGGTCCCTAAGGGGTGGGGCATGCCCCCCTTAGGGGGTGTGGAGGGCCATCCAGGAGGTGCAGCAGGACCCGGGCCAGCCCCTGGTGGGGTGGGAAAAGAGAACCATCCAGCCTCTCCCCCTCCTCAGCTCTGATCTGTCCGGTCCCCAGCCGCGTTCCCCGTCTCCGGGCCCCACACGCACCTGACCCCAGCCCCAGCCTCAGCTACTGGCTGTGGCTCCATTCCTGGTCTTAGGTCGAGGCCGGCGGCAAGGCTGGGAATGGAGCCGCACCTGGCTGCGAGCCCAGCTGTGTCTCCTCCACTCCCGGCCCCAGCCCCAGCCCCTGGCCACAGACCTAGACCCAGCCTCGGCCCCCTTACCCCTGTCCGTGTCTCCTCCCCCGGCCCAGCCACGGCCCTGCTCCCATCCCCGGCTCAAGAGTGTGTGTGGACAGGAATAAGGAGGAGCCTGACCCTCAAAAGTTTGGGGACTGCTGCACTAGATTGAAGAGGCCTTTACCTTCATAGGGAGAGAATATCAGACATTTCTTATACACTAATCAAATCACTGCTTGAGCTGCTTTTTCATAAGCTAAACAGATTGAGCCCCTTAAGTCTCTCATTGTAAGGCATTTTCCAGCCCTGGGGTCATTTTTGTGTGTCTTTTCTGTACCCTCAGCCCAGACTTCCTCTCACTACTTTGTGAGAACGCGGCAGAATTTGCTCCGCTATTCATACACAATTGTAGGATTTCTTAAACGCTTCCATACTCATCAGCTAGTGCAGCCCTGCCCGCAGCCCCGTTATCACGGGCAGCCATAGACAAGGCAACCTTGATTTTACGACCTCCTGTTTTACACAACTTCCTTGAAACCAAAGTGCCTTTGGATTCCCCTACAATTTTCCCTGATTTTACAATCCACTTAATTGATTAAAGGTTGGAGCACCTCCTAACAGGCATCCATAAAAATCAAAGATCATCTGTAATAAACCAAGATGTCCGGGGATGTTAAGGAGAACCAGGGATTCTCTACAAATATAACACATTTGTTTATTTTTCTCACTGGATTCTAATTGACGGAGGGAATTCAAAATGATGTCAAAGTGTCTTCACAATGTTTCTTTAAACTAAACACCCACCAAAACTGCTTTGGAAATCAGACATCTTCTTAATTAGGGAAGGTTTTTGTAAACTTTGTAATCCTTGACAAAGGGCAGAAATGGAAGGGTTCCAAGCCTTGTATTGTGTACAATTATTCCAGTAAAAAACCTCAGTAAACCAAGATCTGCTTCTCTTCAGTGGAGATTAACTCCAAAAATAAAGCCCTCAGATGGGGACTCCTAAGTGAACATCATTTTCAGTGGCAGAGGTGGAGAAAAAAATTCTTCATCTACAGTTACCTGGGAGATGTTCGTTTAGAAACCTCGACTGTTTGATCCGCATTCTGCTTCAGTTCAGCTCCCACTCAGAGGAAGCCACCTGCATTAGACAAGCAATAACCACCGAGGGTTGGACATTCCCAGGGAAATTAATGACTGTCTGGAAAGAAAAGATGGCCCAAATCACAGCCAAAGGCCATTAACACACACAACATCAGCCAGTCCCCATACAACAGTTTGTGCTGAGGCAGCTGTTGCTACGGTATGCTGACAGATCCATTTGTCTTTTATCCCATTTCCTGTTGTGCAGGGTTATTGAGGCTGTTAAACAGATGGCACCCGGCTAGGATCAGAGCAAACTAATGAGTGTTGTTTTACACACACACACTTGTGTTATGATAGCACATAGAAGTACCAACCAGGATTAGTAGATTTAGGCAATATACAGAGACAGACCCTATCCCAAAGAGATTAAAGACTAAAGAGACAAGACACAGGATGGGAGAAAGGAAGTGCCATTATCCATTTTTTACAGCTGGGGACCAAAGGCACTGAGAGATTAAATAACTTGCCCAAGGTCAGACAGGAAGTCTGTGGCAGAACAGCAACTAGAACCCAACTCTTCTGAGACCCTGTCCAGTGATGCTCACAAGACCATCTTTCCTTTCACAGGCCTTGCTCCTGCAAGCTGGGGCTGTCCTCCTGCTGCTTTCAGCGGGAGTGGAGAGTGCCTGGCTCCTCCTAGTATCAGGTCCACAGCTCCTAAAATCCTGTGTCCCCAAAACCTCCCTATTATTCTTAAAAGCAGTGAAGCTGAGAACAATAATGGCAGGTGTGAGGTGATGCCAATTCTCAGTGTCTAATAGCACGACTCCTTCTGCACCTCAGACTACCTGGTTGTGGACTCTAGAGGTTCATGAGTGGCATGATCAATTGCACATTTATTTGATCACTTGATCACCCTGTTCTGTTCATTACCTTTGAAGCATCTGGCATTGGCCACTGTGGGGAGGCAGGATACTGGGCAAGATGGACCATTGGTCTGACCCAGCATGGCCGTTCTTATGTTCTTACAAAGAGACTAAAAATATTGAAAATATTGTTCAAAAGAAGTGCCAGGGACAGGTGGAAATAAAGACATGAAAATACTATGTGCACAACCAATAATATTAGGATGAAACGGCTGGTGTATATGGGTGTATCACTGCTCTAGATGGAATCTAGACTGCTCAGGGCGTGTGTGTCATAGCTTCTCTACTGTGGTCATAAACATACAGTTACGGTTTAATTCCTCTTTTACCTGTAAAGGGTTAAGAAGCTCCCATAACCTAGCTGACACCTGACCAGAAGGACCAATAAGGGGACAAGATACTTTAAAATCTGGAAGGGGAAAAAAGTCTTTTGTCTGTGCTGTGTGTGTGCTTTTGCCGGAGACAGAGAAAGAAGGAGCCATCCCACTCCCATATTTAGAGAAGGAATGTAGTAGATTACTTTTATTTTCTTGTGTGTGAGTTCTTTTGCAAATAAGAGAGAGGACAAATCTGGGTTCTTTGTGTAACTTTAAAGTTCTGCCCAGAGGGAAACCCTCTGTATTTTGAATCTGATTGTCCGTGAGATTATCTTTCATTCTAATCTTACAGAGGTTCTCCTTTCACCTTTTTTCTTTAATTAAAATTCTTCTTTTAAGAACCTGATTGATTGTTCATTGTTTTAAGATCCAAGGGTTTGGATCTGTGTTCACCAGGACTAAGTGGTGAGAGGATTATTCTCAAGCCTGCCCAGGAAAGGGGGGTTAGGGACTTGGGAGATATTTGGGGGAAGGCAGAGTTCCAAGTAACTCTCCTTAAATATTTGGTTAACGCTTGGTGGTGGCAGCGTACTGTTAACCTAAGCTGGTAAATAAGCTTAGGGGGTCTTTCCTGTGGGTCCCCACATCTGTACCCTAAAGTTCAGAGTAGGGAGGGAACCTTGACAACTGTCAATGGAGATTCTCCTTGTGCTAAAGTGGTAAGAGAATATGCCTTTTGGAGCAGCAGGAGATGAGTTCTATCCCTGCTGTTCTAAGGATGATTTAGTTGGTGCTGGTCCTGCTTTGAGCAGGAGATTGGACTATATGACCTCCTTCCAACCCTAATATTCTATGATTCTAAGTGGCAGATCATTCTAAAGATGCTGGATTCCTTTAAAATCTCCTTGCATTTTGACTTGAACAGAGAACTGTTTGAAGCAGTTGTGTGGTGCAGCATAGCTGGTTTAATGGAACGCATGCATTTCTCACAACCACTTTGTCTTCAGCAGCAATGTTGCCCGAGGTGATGAGAGAAATGAGCCGGGGATTTTCATTTCTAATCCCCAATAGAAGTTTGTTTAAAAATTGATGTGATGGAGCATTGCAAGGGAAAGTCTGGCCTGGAAAAGCACTGCCAGAGTTGGAGAGATGAGACTGGGAGCATATGCCAAACACACTTGAATATATGCACCGCTCTGATCAGAATGAACACCGAATAGGAAAGACAAATGAGAGGATTATAATGTGGTACCTATAGTTAGAGTGCCTAAAACCAGGATGCCCTGGGGATCATGATGCCCAGCAAAACAGACACAACAGAGCTGCTCTGTTGTATTTATAATCACCCTGGTATCTCTGTGGAGGAGGGGAAAGCAGTGGACGTGTTATTCCTTGACTTTAGCAAAGCTTTTGATATGGAATCCCACAGTATTCTTGCCAGCAAGTTAAAGAAGTGTGGGCTGGATGAATGGACTATAAGGTAGATAGAAAGCTGGCTAGATCGTCGGGCTCAACAAGTAGTGATCAATGGCTCCATGTCTAATTAGCAGCTGGTATCAAGCGGAGTGCCCCAAGGGTCAGTGCTGGGGCCAGTTTTGTTCAATATCTTTATTAATGATCTGGAGGATGGTGTGGACTGCACCCTCAGCAAGTTTGCAGATGACACTGAACTAGGAGGAGTGGTAGATACGCTGGAGGGTAGGGATAGGACACAGAGGGACCTAGACAAATGAGAAGATTGGGCCAGAAGAAATCTGATGAGGTTCAACAAGGATAAGTGCAGAGTCCTGCACTTAGGATGGAAGAATCCCATGCACTGCTACAGACTAGGGACCAAGTGGCTAGGCAGCAGTTCTGCAGAAAAGGACCTAGGGGTTACAGTGGACGAGAAGCTGGATATGAATCAACAGTGTGCCCTTGTTACCAAGAAGGCTAATGGCATTTTGGGCTAAGTAGGGGCATTGCCAGCATATTGAGGGACGTGATCATTCCCCTCCATTCGACATTGGTGAGGCCTCATCTGGAGTACTGTGTCCAGTTTTGGGCCCCACACTACAAGAAGGATGTGGAAAAATTGGAAAGAGTCCAACGGAGGGCAACAAAAATGATTAGGGGGCTGGAGCACATGACTTATGAGGAGAGGCTGAGGGAACTGGGATTGTTTCATCTGCAGAAGAGAACAGTGAGGGGGGATTTGATAGCTGCTTTCAACTATCTGAAAGGGGGTTCCAAAGAGGATGGATCTAGACTGTTTTCAGTGGTACCAGATGACAGAACAAGAAGTAACAGTCTCAAGTTGTAGTGGGGGAGGTTTAGGTTGGATATTAGGAAAAAACTTTTTCACTAGAAGGGTAGTGAAGCACTGGAATGGGTTACCTAAGGAGGTGGTGGAATCTCCATCCTTAGAGGTTTTTAAGGTCAGGCTTGACAAAGCCCTGCCTGGGATGATTTAGTTGGGGATTGGTCCTGCTTTGAGGTCCTCCTGAGGTCCCTTCCAACCCTGATATTCTATGATTCTATAATCTCAGCACTACTCCCCCTCAATTTAGGGTGGGAAGTGAAGATGAGTGTAACAAAATGAGATTGTGAAGGAATCACTATTTCACTCAGAGAGTGGTGAAACACTGGAATGGGTTACCTAAGGAGGTGGTGGAATCTCCATCCTTAGAGGTTTTTAAGGTCAGGCTTGACAAAGCCCTGGCTGGGATGATTTAGTTGGAAATTGGTCCTGCTTTGAGCAGGGGGTTGGACTAGAGACCTCCTGAGGTCCCTCCCAACCCTGATATTCTATGATTCTATGATCGCTGTCCCAGAAAGAGTGGCGGTGGCATATTCATGTTTTTTCTTCACAGCTAGAGATTATTTATCAGAGGATACATGTTAGAGGACACATGATGGTCTATGACTGGCTCAGATTACCTAGAACAAAGGTGTTATGCTCTGTTGCGCTGCAGAACAGCAATCCCAAAACACAGGGAAGTTGAAGCAAGTCGCATAGGTAGGTGGTCAATCAAAACCTGTGATATCCAGGAACCAGTTCGGTCAGCAATAGTCTGAGCAAAACACAACAGTCCAAATGGCAAGTATGTAGCAGCAGGCCCTGAATAACTGCACACCTGCAACTCTGTACGCACACACACGCGTACACACACACAGCATCACAAAAGACTCTTGATTTATCGTTATCGAGATGGAAAAACCTCTTACTCCCAAGAGATTGGAGAATTTAAGGTGGTATGGAATGACCCTAGGCATGCCTCTAGTTGTGTGAGCACGATATAGCCCCGTGCATTTTGGACAGCGATGGTTAAGAAGGGAGGGGGGGGGGAGAGAGAACTGGGGCTTGACATTTTGAAGTCATTTTTGTTTCACAGGTTTTACAAAGCAACAATTCATTTCAAATCTTCCGTTGTCAAATATTCTCCTACATTTTTTGCTCCTTTTTCCTTTTCTGATTTTGCTACCGAGATAACTGGGAAGTGAAAGGGAAAACGCAGGAAGGGAAACAAACACACAATGGGGCCAAGTTACAGTTGCACGTGCGACTTTAACTTTTGAGTATTTGACTTTGCAACCTTAATGTTCTGCTGACATAGGTTTTTTTGTGGGGTGGGATTAGATGTAATATATACACATGCATACACAGAGAGAGCAAGAAATTTCCCCTGGTTAGTTCCCACACGGGAATGGTTTAAGAAATTAACACCTTCATTTCCTAGTTATCAATCGTTATCTGTCACTGTCACGCCCTTTCTAAATATTTGGTTCTGCAATCATGGTTCCTCTAATCAACATCTGTGGGAGACGTTAACTCGCCTCTGCCGAACGATGTACAGAGGGTAAGACAAACACTCTTATCCTACAGATTTGTCTGGTTTTGTGACTATCCAGGTTGCACAAAATGCTTGATTTAGATAAAGACATTAAGAGACGGATTCTTCCTTCATGTGTATTTCACACCAGCATAACTTCACGTACTTCCATACAGTTCCTTAGGGCTCACGCCAGTGTAAATGAAAGAAGAATCAGGCCCAACCTGTCTAGCGAGAGTGTCTGCAGACAGACCTAGGAACTGACCTTTTGATGACAGAATTGTACCAATTAGTTACACATGGAGTTAAGTTTCGGGTTTAAACCTTTTTTTCAGTGGGATATTGCCAGTCCTAGCAGGATTCCCATTCCACACCCAGGGAACACCTCAAACCAGGTACACAAGGGAGTTTCAGAGAGCACTGATTTGATCCCTAACCTCACAACATACACCATGGCTGAAATCTGAGAGAAGGGAACAAGACAGCATCTCGGAGCGGCCCCATCGGGTCATCCATTCAGCACAAAAGCCCAGCACTGAGAAATAAGTGATGAGGTCGGAGCGGGAGATGAAGCCAAGTTACCTTTCCAGAAGGGACTGTTCCATGTTCACATTAGGAGCAGAGCAGCTAGTTACAGCCTCACCGCCCCACGGGCACATGGGGAAGAGGGGAACCCAGGGCAAAGCAAAACCAGGAAAATAAATGGAAAGATTCAAAGGCAACACAGGGAGAAAAGAAGAGAAACCCCAAGGAGTCCCTGAGAACAGATACAGTAACCGCCATTTCCCATGCCGGGCGACTGACGTGGGGTTCTCAGTAAAGGACAAGGGAGCGTATCTGTGTACAAACGAGAGAACCGGACTCGGGAACGAGGTGATGGGATTGATGCTGGAAAGCACACCAATTCTGCAGCACTTCCAGATCCTACCATGTAGGCTGTAAATGGGGGGCCTAGCTCAGTGGTTTGAGCATTGGCCTGCTAAACCCAGGGTTGTGACTTCAATCCTTGAGTGGGACATTTAGGGACTTGGAGCAAAAATCAGTCAGGGACAGTACTTGGTCCTGCTGTGAAGGCAGGAATAGACTTAATGAACTTTCAAGGTCCCTTCCAGTTCTCCATAAAATAATAATACCATGGCTGGCCTCAAAATGGCACAGTATTCAAAATGCTCCTCGAAGTGTGAAAAGGACAATTAACCACTGGAGAAAAGGTGAGAAAGCCAAAGACACAACATTGCTCACACATCCCTAACCAGATTCTCGCTATGCTGAGAGCTGGAAAGCAAAGCCATAACAAAATAGAGGATCGGTGATCACCCATGGGAAGAGACAAGGCACAGTGGAGACCCACAGAGGAAACCATCATGTGAGTTGCACACAGGAGACAAAAAGTGAGAGACAGAGGGTGACCAGACAGCAAGTGTGAAAGATTGGGATGGGGGGTAATAGTCACCTATATAAGACAAAGCCCCAAATAGAGGGACTGTCCCTATAAAATCAGGACATCTAGTCACCTTTGAGAGACAATTTCAGCTCCACGTGCTGTTGTGATGCAACAACTTCCTCACTCTCCATTTGCAAAAAGACCCATTAAAAAGTGAGGGGTGGAAAGGAAAGAGACAGCAGGGAGAACTGAGCTCTGCACCATGATGGCATGCTCTCACCACAAAGTCAGTAGGAGCTTAAGACTGGCCTGCCTTTCCAGGTGGGACTCAACAGTATAGGAGCAATGTGACTCATGGCCATAGACACACACTGGGCAAAGTAAGGGAGAGCAAACAAATACAAAGAACAAGCAACAGGGGAACCCAGAGAAGTCCTTGGGAGCAGGTAAATTCCTTGAGTGAAAAAACAGTGGGGGAATGGGTAGAGGTAAGAATGCAACCAGGTGACTGAGTTCAGGAGGCTGTGAAGATTTGCCCCATGGCTAAAGTGGGGCAAGGAGCTCCCTGGATCCTGGAATTTTTCTAGTGTTAAAAATGTAGCTCTGGGATTTTGTTCTAATTGTTTTGGGAGGCCTGGGGGGGAACAATATATGAAGGGATTCTTAAGCACGTGTACACGTGTGCTCCCTGCTCTGGTTCAGAGGAATCTTGGGGTTCTTGGAAAGATTGACTGAGAGCGGTTGCATCACAGTGGGGATTTGGCTGGGAGGGACTGGATTGGTGCAGGGGCCTGTCCTGAGTTCCACCAACCTTGGCTTAGGGAACTTGCTGCAGCCTGTGTTGGGGACTTGACTGAATCTGCCTGTATGGTGCTGTGCATTGTCACAACCACACTGGACCATTGTCCTCCTCCGCCATGAAGCAGGAACTGTTAGGGCACCTCTGAACCTAGAGAGAGCTGTCTGCTACTCCCACAAAGCAGACAGAGCTCTGGGTAGCCACCTGGCAGAACAATTCCACCAAAATTTCAGCAGGGAGAAAAATTAGTGTGAAACACACACACACACACAAAACCAAAACCCCAAACACACCACACTGAGATGGACTCAGTAATGCTAAGCTGCACTGAATTGCCTCACATTCCATGTTCTCAGCCGACTAGTGACTGCAGTAGGGTGAGCAGGTCAGGGCTGAATTCAGCGAAGTAAAACCGATGGATGGGTCTCAGTGGGGCTAATTGCTGAGTTGAATCTAGACAGAAAGTTCACCCTCCAGCGACTGCCCCGTCTGTTCCAATATATCAACAGAGAGAGGGAAAAGGGTACACCTCCTTACGGAGGACAGACAGCAGTGCCCGGTCACTCGAAGCAAGCAGCTGGGAGCGGCCATGCTGTGCAGCGCTATAAAGGACCTAACCCTGCGATGTCCAGGTCACAGGAGAGGGCAAAAGCTAGCTCTGTGTCTAAGGGGGCTGCCTGGATTTAATACCCTTGGTGTATGAGGAGCGAAGGGGGAGCATGTCAGGCAGAGAATTCCAGAAGAGGGAATCGGTGTGCAGTTGGATAGATGTCTCCATGCTCAATCCACCCACCCACGGCCTTAGCCAAGCAGTTGTGTGGGGAAGAAACATAGATCTCCCACATCTTACAGGGCGTCTTGGTTTAATCCCTGCATTTGGAAAGGTCTGGGTAGGAAATGCAGCGACTCCTCAAAGCATCACACCTTTCAGACTCTGGAAATTTCTCCCCATTGCCAAGTTGTGTGCATGAAAATGCATTCATAAGCTTCCAACACCCAGGAGATTTAAAAGCTATTTGTTTACATTGGACAATGCATGAGAAACAGTGTTGAAAGAGACTGATGAGGAGACAATGCAATCCCACTGGCAGCTTTCTCAGCTGGGTAGGTGGCAAATTCCTGAGCGGGTTCTGTGATGGCCAGGATCCCGCACTGGGGCTTGAAAATATAAGTCCCAGTGAGGGCAACTAGAAGTTTCATGCTGACCTCCTGGCTCAGCTTGGATCATGCAGGTTGGAGGAGGAAAGGGTTGAAAGGTGGCTAGGGGCCATTACACCTCCAGGGTGCCACAGGGAATGAAGAGGCTGCTGGTGTCTGCTGATCCCACCTCAATAGTGTGTGAAAGGCAGGCCCCCTCCAGATGTCCTGGGCCCTTAACTAAATTTCAGTCTCCCAGTGGGGTCAGTTTGAAATTCCACACCAGCCTCATGGGACCTTGGGGTGGCTTGGCATCATTTCAAGACACCAGCCCATTGGTTCTCCCCTGTGGGCAACAGAGGTTGCAGATGCCTAAGGAAATTCCTGAAGACCCCAGTAAAGAAGTCAAAGTGCTAACATTTCCATAGAGGAGTTTAAAGGATTGACAATGGGGAGGTGTATGCTGGGCTACAGTCCCTGGGCAGGATGGGGGCCTGGTGGTGGGGCTTAGGGACCAGAACAGGCTGGGCATCCTCTACCAACTCACTCATTCCCCTTCCATCCCTTGGGAAGAGTTTCGTAGCATTCCACTAGTCAAATCTTGGTCAAAGCCTCCCCCATCGAATGCAGTATTGTCGGACTAAAACAATGGTAAGACTTCCAGACCTCTAATTCCGCGTTCGAATTATTTCAGCTAGGCCTGGCTTAATTATGAAGGCAAAGCAGCTTCTTTGTTGGGCATTCATTTATGTGCGGGATGGGAAGAACAACTCCCTTCCAGATACTGGCACATCCTTTCATTTGTCACAAAGACAGGACGCAGAGACTTTCCCATTGTCCCGGGTCAAGATTTGTACTGCTTGCCGCAGGGACCAACAGCTTCATTATTTCCTAGGCAGTTGCTCTTTGGATCTCTCGCTCTCCGGTTCTCGCTTTGACACACTATCTCTGCAGACCAGGACATTTCACACGTTTTTGAGTCCATTAGATCAGACATTCAAGTCTGAATCCTTTGCAATTCTTGAAATGGGAGAGCAGAGAGCTAAAATTAAGTGGCAAATGGACAAAAAGTCTTTCATCAGCAGGTCGCTGGTTTGGCTCTAATTCTAGATCTGCCATGACTAAAAGTCATTTCAACCTGGAGGCAATTTCAGCAGCCATATGTTGGTCTCACTCTTGTTCCCAGGAGACAGGTGTTCATGCCCAATAAATCATTACAAATGCTACTGCTACCCAGCAGACTCCAAAGACAGAACGGGATGTGGACAAACTACCCTCTTGCTCGACAGAGTCGGGACTGATGCATAGTGGGTGGCATGCAGGGGAATATTTAGGTTTTTAATATTTTATAATTCTCACAGCAAAAAGACTGACCAAGTATTATTATTTTATCAACTACCATTGGTTAATAACTTGGTTAATAATTAAATCACACAATGTTTTAATACCCTGTGTGACGTGTTTGGTCACAGAGACCCCCTTGGGACTGTCACCTGATGTACCGAAACTACTTCTGAGCCCGTTTTCCCAGCCAGCTTGGGGCTCCAGAACCCTGTCTTGTTGAGCCAGACATGCTAGCCTGCTGCAACACAGACCCAGGGTCTGAACCATGCCCCCAAAGATGCAGACTAAACTGAAAACAGCTCAGCAAGTACTCCTGTCTCCAGCACCCAGCTCCCAATGGGATCCAAACCCCAAATAAATCCATTTTACTCTGTATAAAGCTTATACAGGGTAAATTCGTAAATTGTTCGCCATCTATAACACTGATAGAGAGATATGCACAGCTGTTTGCTCCCCCAGGTATTGATCATTTACTCAGGCTTAATTAATAAAAGTGATTTTATTAAGTATAAAAAGTAGGATTTAAGTGGTTTCAAGTAATAACAGACAGAACAAAGTAAGTTACCAGGCAAAATAAAACAAAACATGCAAGTCTAAGCCTAATATATTAAGAAACTGAATACAGGTAAATCTCACCCTCAGAGATGTTTCAATAAGCTTCTTTCACAGACTAGACTCCTACCTAGTCTGGGCCCGATTCTTTCCTCTGGTACAGTCCTTGTTAGCTCCAGCTCAGGTGGTAACTAGGGGATTTCTCATTACTGCAGCCCCCTTTGTTCTGTTCCACCCCCTTATATAGCTTTGGCACAAGGTGGGAATCCTTCCTCTCTCTGGGTCCCCACCCCTCCTTCTAAATGGAAAAGCCCCAGGTATAAGATGGATTCCAGTATCAGGTGACATGGTCACATTTTCTGTGAGACTTCATTACCCACTGGCTGACACACACATATACAGGGAGGCTTACAAGTAAACGGAGCCAATTACAACCAATTATCCTAGTCAATGAGAGCCATTAAGATTCCAAACCACCATCAATGGCCCACACTTTGCATAATTACAATAGGACGTCAGAGTTATATTTCATATGCCTAATTTCAAATACAAGAGTGATACATTCGTACAAACAGGATGACCGCACTCAGTAGATTATAAGCTTTGTAATGACACCTTACAGGAGACCTTTTGCATAAAGCATATTCCACTTACATTATAAACATATTTTATAAAGCATATGGAGTGCAACGTCACACCATGTGCTGCAAAGAGCCGCAGGAGACACATTAAAGATTCACTTGCCGCTCATGAGCCTCAGTCTGAGTATCGCTGATATAGAGGATAATCAACTGCAAGCTTTAAGGATTTTAAAAAAAACAGTCATCATGGGCTGTTCTTAAAGGACGGTCTTGTGGGTAAGGCACTGAAGTGGAACACAGGAGACCCACTTCAAGTCTGTGGAAGAGCTGGGAATTGAAAGTGTTTTTCCAAGGTCACACAATCTCTCACCATCTGGAAAATTGCAACACTGCTTGCTTTCCCCTGCTGTTTATCTGGCTTGGCTACTTAGACTGGAAGCTCTTTGGGCCAGGGACTGTCTTATTAAGTGTATGTACACACCTCATAGCAGCGGTCCCCAACGCGGTGCCCGTGGGTGCCATGGCGCCCGCCAGGGCATTTATGTGTGCCCGCCTAGTGCTCAGCAGGGGAGAGAAGCTGCGGCCCTGCGGTTGCCGGGAACAGAGAACTCCAGGGCTGCAGGTGCTCTCTGTCCCCAGCAGGCGCGGGGCTGCAGCTTCTCTCCAGCTTCAAGAAGAGAATCCGCAGCCCCGCACCTGCCGGGCACAGAGAACTCCGGGGCTGCAGAGAAGCCGTGGCCCCGCACCTGCTGGGCACAGAGAACTCCGGGGCTGCAGAGAAGCCGTGGCCCCGCACCTGCTGGGCACAGAGAACTCCGGGGCTGCAGAGAAGCCGTGGCCCCGCGCCTGCCGGGCACAGAGAACTCCAGGGCTGCAGAGAATCCGCAGCCCCACACCTGCCGGGCACAGAGAACTCCAGGGCTGCAGAGAAGCCGTGGCCCCGCGCCTGCCGGGCACAGAGAACTCCAGGGCTGCAGAGAATCCGCAGCCCCACACCTGCCGGGCACAGAGAACTCCAGGGCTGCAGAGAAGCCGTGGCCCCGCACCTGCCGGGCACAGAGAACTTCAGGGCTGCAGAGAAGCCATGGCCCCGCGCCTGCCGGGCACAGAGAACTCCAGGGCTGCAGAGAAGCCGTGGCCCCGCGCCTGCAGGGCACAGAGACCTCCGGGGCTGCAGAGAAGCCATGGCCCCGCACCTGCAGGGCACAGAGACCTCCGGGGCTGCAGAGAAGCCATGGCCCCGCACCTGCCGGGCACAGAGAACTCCGGGGCTGCAGAGAAGCCGTGGCCCCGTGCCTGCCGGGCACAGAGAACTCCGGAGCTGCAGAGAAGCCGTGGCCCCGCACCTGCCGGGCACAGAGAACTCCGGGGCTGCAGAGAAGCCGTGGCCCCACACCTGCCGGGCACAGAGAACTCCGGGGCTGCAGAGAAGCCGTGGCCCCGCACCTGCCGGGCACAGAGAACTCCGGGGCTGCAGAGAAGCCGTGGCCCCGCACCTGCCGGGCACAGAGAACTCCAGGGCTGCAGAGAAGCCGTGGCCCCGCACCTGCTGGGCACAGAGAACTCCGGAGCTGCAGAGAAGCCGTGGCCCCGCGCCTGCAGGGCACAGAGAACTCCAGGGCTGCAGGCGCCAGTGTTCTCTGTCCCCAGCAGGCGCGGGGCCCGCCTAGTGCCCAGCAGGGGAAAGATGCCAGGGCCCCCCGTCTGCTGGGGACAGAGAACTCCGGGGTTGCAGGCTGCGCAGCTTCTCTCAGGCTTCTCGCTGCACTGCCCAGAACTGCCCCGTAGCATGTGCTGACACAGGCACCTGCTTGCTCCACTGGTGCCTGGTGCCAGCCCTGTGTGTGAGTATTCTTCCTGCACTGATACTGCTGTTTTCTTGTGCTTTGCAATTTATTATTTTTTTTAACATTTTGCTCCAAAATGAGTGGTTCAAATAAGAGACAACGTACGTATTATTTCAACCCAGAGTGGGAAGAATATTAAATATGATGTTTTTCGTATTATTTAATGTACAAATACAAAATAAGCCTTGAAAAATTGTTGGCGCCCGCCACACTCTTCTGAAAACATGAATGTGCTACTGGCCACAAAAAAGTTGGAGACCACTGCCTGATAGAATGGGGCCTTTCGCTTCAGGGGATTGTTAGTCGTATGTTTATTTTATCAAAAAAACCAACATCCAAAGAGCATAATTAAGATCGCAAAAAGTCAAGCACTCAATAGTTAGGAAATGTCAGATTTAAGGGGCCTTAAACCCCCTCCCCATGTGCATATGCATTATGACACAGTCTCTAACTATATGATCACATACTATTTCCCACCCCCCAGGACCAGGGCCTCATTCAGTGCATGGGTTTATTCAATATTTCTTTTTCTCCTCCCCCTTCAGTGAGTAGCCCCAGGGCTTAGTTACTGCCCACCAGCCAACCCCTGCTCTGCATACAAAGTTATTAATTCCTGCTACCCCATTTCTCTGGCAGCTGGGAGGAGAAATTGCAGGGACAACTTGCTCAGCCCTGATAGCCCTGGGCTGCAGCATGCTCAGTTTTCTCTTTGGGGATGGTATGTGCACAGTCTGCTTGGTACACAGGAGCTGCAAGGGGATGCAGCATGCAGATAGCACCTTCAGAGAATTTAGCTGCCAAAACAAGTCTCTCTTCAGCACGTGCAAACTGAGGTTTTTCAGATTGTTATAAACTGGCCAAATTTGTGTGGATTTTTCACAGGGACAGTAATGGGCACATGCCTGACACGAAGCAACCTCCTGCCAAATTTTACCTCTTTGCTCCAGAGCGTGAAGGTGCTAGAGCTTCTCAAAAAAGGGTTGTTGGGGTTTTTTTTCACCTGAGCAAAACAATGTCTTTTTCGCTAATCTCATTCTCTGAAGTGTTTAGTTGAAACTTTCCATTAAAACTTAACTGGAAGTAGACAACCAGCATGGAAAATTTCAGTCCAAATGGTTAAAGTTTGGCAAAGTTATAAGCAATTAAATCAGAGTCTCGTAATGGGAAGTGTCAGGCAAACAAGTATAGGTGGCACTATCTAGCTCCTACAATAAAGGGTTAATTCATGTTTTAATAAATGATTAATTAATTGTTTGAATCTGACCGGTCAGTCAGTAGCTTTGTAACCAGCTTCTACTGATGTGCTTATAATTATCTATAACATTACTCATGTCTGCAACATGCTTATAACAGCTATTAATCATGTTTAACTCTCTATAGCTCACTGGGTCCTTAGTAGCTCAGACTGGACATAAAGTGTAAGTTTTAACAGTGAGCGTAATTAACCAATTAACCAAGGGTCACGGTGGATTCTCCATCCCTGACCATTATCTGGCCTTAGAATTTATAAATAGCCTATTTATAAATTATGCAAAGTGAGCCACAAAAATGTTTTAAATAGTTTGGGAATATCACCCATCTGAAAAAGAGACAATCGCACAACACAAGGATTAAAAACGTGTTCAATGGAATGGTAAAAAAAAGCAACCCTAGATTTCTTGCCTTGTTCCATTGATATTCGAAGTGTAACAATATGTGAAGCATGTTGCAATTAATTCAAAGAGTAAGGCCAGAAGGGACCTTTGGATATCTAGTCTGGCCTCCCGTCTAACAGGCCATATAATTTCACCTCTCTATCCCTGTATTGAGCCCAATAACTTGTGTTTGACTAAAGCACATCTTCCGTAAAGGCATCCAGCCTTGATCTGAAGATGGAGAATCCATCACTTTCCTAGGTAACTTGTTCCACTAGTTAATTGCTCTCACTGTTAAACATTTGTGCCTTCGTTCTCATTTGAATTGGTCTGGCTTTAACCTAGTGGAGAAAGGCACAACAAGAATCAGTGGCTGAGATCAAAGAGCCCATTAGTATCCAAGTATCAGAGGGGTAGCCGTGTTAGTCTGGATCTGTAAAAGCAGCAAAGAGTCTTGTGGCACCTTATAGACTAACAGACATTTTGGAGCATGAGCATGGTAGTTTTCCCCATTAGTATCCAGAATTTTCTCCCTTGAAGGCACTTATCCATCATAATCTACCCAACACTTGATCTTCTTTCTGATCATCTAAACGGACCGAGCTCCTTAAGTCTCTCACCGTGAGGCGTGTTTCCCGGTTTCATTTGTGTGGGTGATGGTAAAAGGCAAAGTAGGACAGGAAAATTCCTTGAATGCGAGTTGGCACGGAATACAGGGAGCTCATCCCCAGGCACTATCTCTACTTACATTTGCACTGCAATGAGGTGTGATTGCAGGATAAGCTCTGATTGAGCTTGACTAGTTGCCAAAGGGCAAACCAAGTGTCTAGGCAGGCTTGTACTTGGGTGATTAGCCAGGCAACCACCCATGCTGCCATGCCTACATGGCTAATTTTAGATCCCTAACTCAATCAAAGCTACCTCAGACCTGCCTCCACATGCAGCAGTAATATCTCCCGATTGCAGCATAGACATACCCTACATGTAATTCGCATGACTCTGAATTACAAGCATCAATTATGGTCTGTTAAACCAAAATTCCCAGCGGTCACACTTGAGGTAACACAGATTCCTTCATCGCACCTTCTGGCCACTGGTCACCATTACAAGACAATCGGGATGAGCTCAGCTCTAGCTCCTGCTAGGTTAGAGAACGTTGTTGCTTCATGAACTTGTGAGCTCCAACCCGGGAGGTGAGCTATGTCTAACCGCATTAGGGCTCTGCAAACGCAAGCGAAAGTAATCCGTTAAATCACCAGTGCTGTTGGCTCTTATTAACACGCCATCCACCGCCACGCGTTTCAGCAGGAAGAACAGAGATTTACTACAGGAGTCAGGTAACATCAAGTGGAGATCAAAATCCTTTGCATCTGATATGTGGGGAAGTAATTAAGCTAATGACAAGCACAGAGCTGAGAGTATAAAGCAGTGGAATTAATAGCACATTTTAGCAGCACGTTCAATCTGTGCAGGGCCGTGCGAAGGGGGGGAGGGTTCAAACAGTCCCAGAGGCACTGCACTGGATCTATGGGCCCCATCCTGCAAGACTTTCCAAAGAGGAGTAGCCATGGGCGGCAGGTACCACATAGGCTGGGGGAGGCTTTGCCTCCCCAAACAGCCAGACATTGCCTTGCCTATGCTCCGCCCCCAGATCCCTCCCCCATCCCCCTACGATCCTATGATTCTTTGTAGGCTGGAGCAGGCGAAAGCTGCTCTGATCAAAATGGAGCATTGCAGACTGGGCCCTCTCCACTATGTGAAAAATTCAGCTGGCATCATACCACATTACAGAATTCCTTGGTCCGTGTTTGGCCTGACTGCCACAATTTAACCCTCCCAATACATATTGTATTCAAGGAGGGACTTATAGACAGCAAACTATCAGCCATAAAAAATGCCAATAGTATGAGGAACAAAGGTATCTATACAGAAGACAAAACTAAGCCAATTCCCTGGGGATTGTAATATACGCCATCATATGCCAGCAATGCCCCTCTGCTATGTACATCGGCCAAACTGGACAGTCCCTAAGGAAAAGGATAAATGGACACAAATCAGATATCAGGAATGGCAATGTACAAAAACCTGTAGGAGAACACTTCAACCTCCCTGGCCACACAATAGCAGATCTTAAGGTGGCCATTCTGCAGCAAAAAAACTTCAGGACCAGACTTCAAAGAGAAACTGCTGAGCTTCAGTTCATCTGCAAATTTGACACCATCAGCTCAGGATTAAACAAAGACTGTGAATGGCTTGCCAACTACAGAACCAGTTTCTCCTCCCTTGGTTTTCACACCTCAGCTGCTAGAACAGGGCCTCATCCTCCCTGATTGATCTAACCTCGTTATCTCTAGCTTGCTTCTTGCTTGCTTATATATACCTGCCCCTGGAAATTTCCACTACTTGCATCCGATGAAGTGGGTATTCACCTACGAAAGCTCATGCTGCAAAACGTCTGTTAGTCTATAAGGTGCCACAGGATTCTTTGCTGCTTTTACAGATCCAGACTAACACGGCTACCCCTCTGATACCTGGGGATTATGCTATTCTAATGTAAACTGTCTGCTGTCCCTAATAAACATCCAGATGAGCTGAATACCAGCAGTTCCATCACTACCTCGCTAAAAGGGGACATGGATGCAGCAATCAAACCAAAGCACTGCAAGAAAAGCCAAGTTACTGCACCTCAGCTGGTGAGATCCCAAATTTCTCCCCCAACGCTTGTTAATGCAGCATAATCCGACACCGCCAGTCAATGCGTATCATCAATGCTAATAGCAGGTACCATTGCCTGGCTCAAATCTCATTCCAAGAGCTCCTAATAGCCAGAGAGTTGCTGCTAGCATCAATACAGTATTTATTAGCACATCAATGCACTGAGAAACATGCCATGCTGCCTTATCAGTGGCACCTAGTGACAGATAGGCAAATGGGCCAATAGCTAAGGATCAGCTGCCATTTCTCTCCTCCATTATTTTCACACAATAAAAGCAATAATTCATTTGTCTAAGCACAGCTGAGATACCCCCCACCCCCATCATAGGGACCATCGGGATAGTCTGGGTGTACTTGGCCCTGCCTCAGCGCAGGGGGCTGGCCTTGATGACTTCCAGATCCCTTCCAGTCCTACGTATCTAGGACTGTATAGTGTGTGAACACTTCATACTCTAATACGTTTATCCTCAACACTCATGTGCAGTAGGGAAGTGCGGTCATCCCCATTATGCGGATGGGGAACTACAGCACAGAAGGGCTAAGTGACTTGCCCAACAGTCACATAGGAAGTCTGTGGCAGAGCAACGACTCGAATCCAGGTCTCCCAAGCTATTGCTCTGCTCTAGCCATTGGGCCATCCTGCCTCTTGCCCATGGGGACAGAACCTTTTTCTTCTCGGTCACCAGTTAAACTGATGTCTTTGCTGGCTTGGATTGGAAATCACTAGTGTCGGCTGTCTTTGGTGAACTCCATGCAGTGATGGATGAGGGGCTCAGTCTGGATCCTAGAGAGCAGGGGTCCAGCATCACAACTAACACCCTTATTGGCAATCTCAGGCTCAAGGACTGAATGGGCACAAGGCCAAAACTGCCCACTCACTTGGATACTCTCAGAATTGAGGCTCATTGACAGGGCAGCATGGGGAAGCCTGCACTGCTACCACCTGGGTTCTACTTATTCTGTGGGTACAAGAACGTGGCCTCCAGGCCTTTCATCAGATACATTGCTCACGATGACCCTGCTCCAGTCAATGGGCATTAAAGCAAGCCCTGCCCTTAGTTAGCTCGAGTTATATAGCCCGCCTTTGGTCAGGACAACATTGTCACAGACTGACTATTCCCGCCTTGAGGAATGTGTGAAATGAAGAAGGGGGGAGCTAGCCCAATACATGATTTCCAGTTCAAATGAGTGATGTACAACTAATTAAAGTAGAGATTTACCTGAAGTCGGTGTTAGTCCTGGCCTACACACATTTTTGGTCCTGGTACAACGCTGTTGATTAGGGCTGTGATTTTATTTTTTTAAATGATGTAGTTATAGTGGTACATCTCTTCATGTGGACACAGTTATACAGGTGTCCTACTATCAGAAGTGTGTGTGGAGGGGGTTACAAAGATATGATTGCCAGCGACAGAGATCCTTGGATCAATCGTGCTGAAGAAGAGTCAAGTAGTCTCATGGTCAAGTCATTGGTTTGATCTAATATGAAAACTTTGAAGGATTGCACAGGGGGAGGACTGGGCTTGGAGGCTGCAATGAAGGACTCCGGTGAATGGGGCCAGTCTGTTTCTTTCATCTAATCTACTCATAGGGCTCCCATCACTGTAATATCTGAGCACCTCGGTCTTCAAGGGAGTCATCCCCACAACACCGCGGTTAGGAAGGGCCGTGCCCCATTTTACAGATTATGCCCATTTTACAGATGGGGAACAAAGGCAGAAAGACTAAGTGATCTGCCCATGGTCACATAGGAGGTCAGTGGTAAAGCAGGGAACTGAACCTATGCCTCCCCCACCCCAGTGCTGTAACCTTCCTCTATTTAAATCCTCAGTTGGTGAGTGGAGGCCAGCAGAGCAACAGAAGATCCCCCTCTCCAATAAGGGGGAGGGGCAGCCTATTTAAAGCCAGATATTACTGGACATAGCCAACCAAACCAACCAAAGACCCTCATCTGGGAAGCAGTGGGAGGGGCCAGATAGAG
This sequence comes from Mauremys mutica, assembly GCF_020497125.1. NCBI lineage: Eukaryota > Metazoa > Chordata > Testudines > Geoemydidae > Mauremys > Mauremys mutica. The sequence goes on from NC_059073.1 coordinate 287,348,910, forward strand.
ATGGTCAGCTCTGGAAATCGAAGTCCTCTGTTTAGACGGAGAACAGGAAGGGTACAGGCAGTGGCAATGCACTCTCTCTCTCGTCCACATGCCTCAACCCTGATCTGGAGGGACCAGCTCTGGAACAGATGGCAGGTCAGCTCCCATGTCCCTCCAGCCCTTGGCCTTTCTGCTGAGACTGCCAACAAAGACGTCAATTAGTACCAGTAGCTTTGAAGGACCCTTTTGTGACCCCATCCACAAGCACTCAGCCAGCCAGCCATAGTAGTATCTTTCCTATGGTTCTTTTAAAAGCTAAAGTTGTTCCTCCTGTGAAATATATTGAGGGCCCTACCAGGAAACAACCACGCACAGCCTTTTAGATTTTCTCACATGGTACTTTCCAACTGCAGAGAGCAAGAGATAAAAATCATCCCCTGTCATTCTGTCACGTACGTACTAAATTCTCACACACAGCATGTCAAAAAATAGCCTGCTTATACTTGTTTCAGAGGGGTCGCCGTGTTAGTCGGTATCAGCAAAAACAACAAGGCACCTGAGAGACTAACACATTTATTTAGGCATAAGCTTTCATTTGCAAACTGGACACCATCAAATTAGTCCTGAATAAAGACTGGGCGTGGATGGGTCACTACAAAAAGTAATTTTCCCTCTGCTGATACTCGCACCTTTTTGTCAACTGTTGGAAATGGGCGATGTCCACCTTGATTGAATTGGCCTCGTTAGCACTGACCCCCCACGCAGTAAGGCAACTCCCATCTTTCCATGTGCTGTAATATTTATACTGCTTACTGCATTTTTCACTCCATGCATCTGATGAAGTGGGTTTTAGCCCACGAAAGCTTATGCCCAAAGAAATTTGTTAGTCTCTAAGGTGCCACAAGGATGCCTCATGATTATACGTTTTTTGTGCTACTGGGGCACAGTTGCCCTGAACAGGTCATAACTGTATTCAAACATGGCAGTTCCTGGCTTTGGCATTGACTAACTGGGTGACCTTAGGCGCCGCACTGCCCTGTGCCTCAGTTTTCCCCTCTGTAAAATGGGGGTAATGATACTGACCTTTGTAAAACACTTTGAGATCTACTGATGAAAAGCACTAGGCATTATTACATTTCTGTGGTACAGTTACTGATCTTTTACTGGTACATTTAATCCATGTGATTTCTAGCACCAGCGTATACGCTATTGTGCTCTGATCCTCTGGTGTAAATCCAGACTTCTATTGCCCTCTGTGGAGCTACTCTGGATTTGCACCAGCATGCATGAGAGCAGAATCTAGTGGCCCCATACCGTGGTTCTCCATTCCTGGCCAATGGGAGCTGCAGGGGGCGGTGCCTGCAGGCAAGGGCAGCACATGGAGCCCTCTGTCTCCCCTCCCGCAGGTGCTGCAGGGACGTGGTGCCGGCCACTTCTGGGAGTGGCGTGGGGCCAGGGCAGGCAGGGACCCTGCCTTAGCCCCGCTGTGCCACTGGGCTGGCAATCCCACGGGCCGGAATGAGAGGCCTGACGGGCTGGATCTGGCCCATGAGCCATAGTTTTCCCTCTCCTGTCATAGACGGTAACAACTGTCAGTCCAGCCCACCCTCACTTGGGCTGGAATGTGTTACCTAGTGGCAAGAGACTCCATAACCCAAACCATCCACGAGCCATCCAGTTCCCTGTTTATTCCCATGTACTGCGAATAAGAGGCTGATCCTGAAAGATGTTGAGAACCAGCAACTCCCACAGACTGAACCCATCTCCCTGGGCAGACCTGACAAGAGGGATTGCGTGGCTAATAACAGAACATAGAAGAGTACATCTGACATGCGTCTCCTGTTCGAGAGAGACGAGACGGGGCATTTCCTGGGGATGAGTGACCAGCTGGGAAGTGCAGCCGCAGGCCCTTTAGCCTCCCTCCCATCTGTAATCCAGAGGAAATGCCCTATTCGCAGGTCACTGAGTCTATTCCAAGCTGTATAAGCTCCCAGGCACATCTGTTTTTCCCCCTAAGGTTACTACAGTTTCACTTAGGGCATACAGGGCGTCCCAAGGGAACGAATGCCATGTAGATTAGCCAGGTGGTTAGATACCAGGGTGATGGGCACAGTATACGAACCTGAATATCTCTCAGCATCTTCTAGCCAGGCCCTGATTTGGCAATTGATTCCAGCTGGTTGGACCCCTGTGGCTGCGCAGAGCTCCATGCGGATAACAAGGGTCCAATCACAGGATCAGGGCCTAGAATTTTATCATCCACGCAGAAGATTGTTAGGATACGGATATGCAGGCCGGCCTGTAAAGGCCTGGACTTTAAGAACTTACGTGTATTTTTATCACTTAGATAGTTACAGGGGTATAAAAACAAAGAATCAAAATCAGTCCGCCTGTGTATGGGCCTTCTCTCACTAGGATGGTCTGAGGCCTTGTTCTTAGGCTTTGGCTAAGCAGCAGGGGCAGCCGTAAGCTGGGAAGCGAACGGTCACATCCTTACATTCCAAACCAGTCACAGTGAAATAAGGTGCTATTGGGCTGGTAGGAATACAATCCTGTCCCGAGAGTGCCCATCACCACCAGATAAAGAAACAGAGCTTAAGATGGTTAAAGAAAACATAGTTTGACAGCATCCTGTCTGGCAAGAAATCACTTATCAATAGTTGTGGTTGTGAAACCCCCATTTCTGTATTATTTTATCTCTATGGCCTCCACTTTTCTATTGTTAATCTGGCCTGGTCTACACTAGGGTGGGGGGTCGAACTAAGGTACGCGACTTCAGCTACGCGAATAGTGTAGCTGAAGTCAAACTACCTTAGTTCGAACTTCTTACCTGTCCAGACGCCGTGGGATCGAAGTCCGTGGCTCCCCCGTCGACTCCGCCACCGCCGTTCGCGGTGGTGGAGTTCTGGAGTCGACGGGAGCGCGTTCGGAGTTCGAACTATCGCGTCTAGTAGACGCGATAGTTCGAACTCCAAGAAGTCGAACGCTACGCATCGACCCGGCAGGTAAGTATAGACCTACCCTCTGTCTGGTTGTCTAATTGTTTCTGTCTGCTGTATAATTAATTTGGCTAGGTGTAAGTTAATCAGGGTAGTGGGATATAATTGGTTAGAGAATTATGTTACAATATGTTAGGATTGGTTAGTTAAATTTCAATAAAATGATTGGTTAAGATATAGCTGAGAATATTGCTATATAAACTGGGGTCAAACAGGAAGTGGGGGGAAGGGAAATTGGAATCATGCTTGGAGAACAGGAACAGGGAACAGGGAATAGGGACACAGGCAAGGCTCTGGAGCTGGGAAGGGGGCCGCGTGGTAAACACTCTGCGGCATCAGAGCTGGGACGGGAACACTGGGGAACAGACTCTTATCAGCGTATATAGAGATAAACCTGACTGTGAAGGGCTTCGGAATATGCTTGTTTGGAAACTAACCCCAATAAGCATCACACTGTCTGCACTTCAGACGTCTGGTCTCTTGCTGCTTGCTGTCTGCGGGACAAGCATCGGGGCGCGCGGGAGGGTGGAGGGAAAGCCCTCTAACAAAGATAACACCCCGGGTTACTAGCAGTAAATCTACAGATACCGTTCTATGTTGTTCCTTTGGGCCAATAAGGAAAGATAATTCCAGCCCACTGTGGCTCTCTATCACTAGGATATACTCACGGGAACGTAAGGATTTAGCTCCTCGGTGTTGTCGTTTAGTAGTACTTACAGAGCCATGTACAGGTCCATTTGTCTATCCTCTGCTAGTCTGTGTTTTCTTCCTGTTTTTAAATGCTGGCAATATTTCTCACGTTGCTCCACAGCCTAAATCCAGGCGTCTTCCACCTACCGACACTAAATGACTTTAAGTTCTGCTGCACTGTGCATAACTTTAAGCTACAGTCAAATCAATACTATGTTTTGGGGATCTGATTCTCTTTCCTTGACACTGATTTTACATCAGTGTAAAGCCACTGGAATTCAGTAGAGTTACTCCAGATTTACACCCCTGTGAGATCAGAATCAGAGCCTTGTGGTCACGCTCATGTTTCCTATATAGAATCCTTCGGTATATTACTGCTTCTGTAGTTCATCTCGCCCAGCACATGGCAGGGAAAATCCCACTGGTAAAATACTATCATCACTAGAGCTAAGCAAGTAGAAAATCCATGCAGAGGCTGAGGAAATGTGAGCAGATCAATACCCCCCAAACCCCAGAATGCGAGGATTACTCTATTTCAAAATAACTATTCGGACAGATCAGCCACTGGAACTATTCTGATCTGTGCAAGCCAGTGACCTGGCGCACGAGCTTGAAATGCCATGAGACATGTTAGCTAGTGGTGAGCCAACTTCCAAGGATTCAAAGGTGCTGACTGACATTGAGAAACAACCAGCAATTCAAAGGCTGATCTGAAACACATGAACCTGTTGGGGCAGTGGAATTGAGCTGGAAGTCTCTGGATGTCACTAGAAGTGGACCTGAGCTCCAAACCTGGATTCCTATCCAGATTGCAACTTCTCACATAAGGCATCTCTTCAGAACCAGTTCTGGCTGTCTTATTTCCTGTAGTTTTCGCTTCTGATTGTGTCCTGTTGGAAGCAAGGAGCTAGTCAGCATGAATAAGAGTGGCAGAGCAAGCCCCCCGCCAAGGTTAAAGGTGTGCCTCATGAGAGGTCCCAGTTATACCTTATGATGTACGGTTATGTGTGCTGTCTCTTACAACATAGCAGGCCCTCCAAGGCTAGGAATGGCTCTAAGCAGAAACCATGTAGGATATGTCTAAACTTAGAGCTGGAGGTGTGATTTCCAGCTCTAGGAGCCATACTTGCACTGGCTTTGACCAATCTAGTGTGCTAAAAATAGTGTCGCCACGGTGGGAGAGACTAGCTGCACCAAGAACATACCTAGCTCTCAGACGGGATTGCAGTCAGGGTGGCTAATACCTCCCACCATCACACTGTCATGCAACTCTAGCTTGATCAGAGCTAGCACGGTACGTCTACTTGACCTGGAAATTAGACCCCCAGCTCCAGTGTAGACATACCCATAGCAAAGCAAAGAGGATAGCTTTACAGAATATACCGTTTTCCTTATTCAGTAGGAAATGAATTCTTTACCATTTTCACAGAACCAGGTGCCATCCGTTTGCAGTTTCCTTAAAGAGTTGACATTAAAAAAACTTCTGTAAAATTGCTACAACACAAGTTGCACGTGTACACGTTTTCCCCTTTTTTAATTTTTTTCCAGCAGTGTCTGAAGTTCAAATGTTAGACAATTCCTAGAAGGAGAATGTCTCTAAATATCCTGTAAAAACCTATCAGGGAAGGAAACATTTATGTAGGTATGAATTTAGTGTTCATTAAAGCTGCTGGATTGACAGCCAGAGAGACTGAACCGTCAGGTGCTCTCCACATTGCCCTGTCAATATGGCTCATTTCCAACCTGGAGGGACCCCCTCCTGAGGTTAGCATCTCCACAGCCCATTCAGTCCTTGACTCTATGTTGGGTCTGGAGTTGTGGTGGTGTTCTGGTGACCTTAATATTTGCCACCAAATTCCTTCCCCTACAGGGCACCAGAAAGCTGCCAAATAGTAACTACAACTGCAGGTAGGCTGGAAGAGGGAATGGAACCTGCATCTCCAAAATCCTAGACAAGGTCCCTAACCCCTGGGCCATGCTTCCTCCATTTGCCATCCCCCTCTACTTTGGTACCATCAGCAACCCATATCCTAGCTGAATGTATACCTAGACGAATACAGTGACTGGTTACAACCACCGAGTGTGTGCAGCATCCAAAACAGGCAAAATTATAGCAGCCAGGGGTCTCTGCCTGTGCAGCTAAGGCAGGGGTTCTCAAACTGGGGGTCAGGACCCCTCAGGGGGTCATGAGGTTATTACATAGGGGGTCACGAGCTGTCAGGCTCTACCCCAAATCCCGCTTTGCCTCCAGCATTTATAATGGTGTTAAATATATAAAAACATGTTTTTAATGTATAAGGGGGGGGTCGCACTCAGAGGCTTGCTGTGTGAAAGGGGTCATTCATTCATGCCCGTCACCCCAGTCGGGGTATGGGCCGCCAATAACAGATCTCCAGAGTCCTCTATCCTGGGCCATTTGCTCTAACTGGTTCCAGGTATAGCCCATTTTTGTGCAATCACCCTGAAGGTCGCGTCGCCAGGTGTTTCTTGGACGAGAACCCCTGAGCTAAGGACTTGCTAGAGTGGGGGAACCGCCACTCATTTCCGAAGTTCATTCTTCACCTGTTGCAATAGAACATTTTCACAGACCGCACTTACTCTACCACTGGGGCACCATGCAATTTGCTGAGTCGAGACGCGAGTAGAAATCCCCTTTGTGGAGACAGACCCAAGTGGAAATAGTGCCAATGGATTCATCTTAGTTCCCAGATTGCAGCTTGCCGCGGAGTAGCTCGCTTATCAGCATGTTCTATTGAACGTTTTTTTCCTAGGAGTTAACCCAGAACGCAAATAAATAAATAAACAAACAAACCAAGGGAGAAGACACAATGAAATACCTAGGGGCGTCTTAATAAATGCTTTCAAAATGGTTTTCCCCATCTCATAAGAAACTAGAATGCCTCAACCTTCCTTCTAAGCATGAAACACCATCTTGCAGCAATCAGTCCATACGGTCACGACAATCATTCCACTCCTTAGTCTTCCTCTTTCCAAGCCCTGGCAGGGGGCCTGCCTATCTATAATGGTTATGACTCAGTGAGATTTCTGGCTTCACAGCTGCCCACTATAACCCTGTGGTTATCTCCACTGTACACGGCCTACTGCTGAATCGCTCCACTGCTTGATACAACAAGCTGTTTTGAGACATGACACCATCATAAATTTCTCTGGCCTGGAAGTGCCAACTCAATGCTTTTTATCACTAGGCTGTAGCAATAACAGAAAGGGAAAATGTCACTCCTTTGTTTACTTGGAGTGGAAATGACTAGGCATGATGCATTTCAGACAAAGGGAAACCATTGGACTTCTGCCTTTTGGCTGGTTTTGGCCAAAAAAAGATGCAGTGGCACTTTTAAATTTTCATCCTAAGTACAAATGCACTCGCTGTTTTTAAACACACGGGAGGCAATCTTGATCAGAGAGGTCCCTTCGGACCCTAGAATCAGACACCTGTGGGAGCTTTTCCATTGACTTTAATGGACATTAGATCAGGCCCTCAGAGAGCAGCTGTGACCCACTGGTGACTGTCTGTAACAAGTCCCCCGCTACGCCCAATCCACAGAGGCTTTGGGAGTTATAGCACCAGCTGTTTAGCTCGGGCTGCTCAAGCTCTTAGATATGGAGGTGCCTGACCCAATCCCCAGCACCAGCCAAGATGGCAGCCACTGCAGTCATACTTCGGTGTCTCCTGACTAAGAGACAAACGAAACAAGTCAAGTCTCTGGTGTGTTTGTGCACCCTCTTACATGCTGCATGTGAGAGCACAAAATGTCACTCACCAGCAGGCTCCTAGAAATGTCGGGGTGTGATGAAGAGAAAAACAACACACCGGTGTACACCACAGTCACAAGAGAAGCTACAGACTTCAGCAGAAAGGATACAATAGCTGTACTATAATGAGCCAGCCAGCGTGTATTTGTACTACTCCCGGTTGCTGGACTGAATCATTGCTGCTTATCATTCATATTATCATTGTTCCTTGGCGCCCCAGTTGTGCTAGGCACTGTACAAAGAGACGGGACAAAAGGACAGTCCCTGTTCCCAAACAGCTTACAAAACTAAGGGTATGTCTACACTACCCACCATCGACCCAGCAGGGATCGACCCCCGAGTGCTCTCCCGTCGACTCCTGTACCCCAGCACCACAAGAGGCACAGGCAGAGTCGACGGGGGAGCGTCAGCAATCAACTCACCGCGGTGAAGACACCATGGTAAATCGATCTAAGTACGTCGACTTCAGCTACGTTATTCACGTAGCTAAAGTTGCATAACTTAGATCAATCCCTTCCCCCGCTGCCCCCCGAGTGTTGACCAGGGCTAAGTTATATATCCCAGGTAAGGGTGGTCAAACATTTGTCAAAGTTTCTGGATAGTTTTGCATTCTGCTCAGAGTTCTCCAGTTTTTCAGTGAAACAACTAAAAAAAAAAATGTGCTTCATACTCATTCCCTCCCCCCATCCCCTCCACTTTTTGCCACTGGAACTTTTCTTCAAACTTTTAGAAAAAAAGATTCCTACTTTTTTCCAAACCAGCCCTACTTATAAGCTCTATATCACTACCAACTAGCAGTATTCTCAGTCCTTATCCATCCTTTTCCCTCATCAAACAGATAAACAGTCCTTACACACTTTCCCTGCAAAGGGAGGCAGCTGTCTATCCAGGTGTTTCCATGGCCATCACTGGACTATATGAGCACCCCCTTCTTTAATTCCCATTCTTAGATGGAGCAAGTCTAGGTGCAAGAAAGGGGGAACTTCAGTACAAGGACGTCATTTGGACTAAGACACCAGTGACCCTTTTAATGATCACAGGTGGCCAAGAATTCCATTTTACTTCTCCAGACTCCTTCGTAGCACTCAGGGGATATTGGTACAACACTGACTCAGAGAAAAGGGTCTGAGCTGGTTTGGTATCAGACTTAGGGTATGTCTACACTGCAATCGGAGGTGAGACTGCAGCACCTATCCAAGCTAGCTTTGATCTAGTTAGCTTGAACAGCAGTAGCAAGCCAGGCAGACTTGTGTACCAGTGACAATTTAGCCGCACAAGCTGTTATTTGTGGTGGCTAGATCAAAGCTAGCTCAGGAATGTGTACCGGTGCTGCAGTCACAGCTGATCACTTAGGGTCAGTTAACAGACAACTCCGGATGCTTCAACAAACCAAGATTTATTACAGCCTCTCCGATCACAATGCATATACCACCCCCACATCCAGACAGCTGCACTTGCTGGTGTAAGGCCCTTTAAAGACACGGTGCACTACAGTTTGGGCGTGGGAGGGGAGGAGGGAAGTACATCAGCTTCCAGTTATTGCTGAAATAAAAGGTCTAACACATCTCGTTACAACCCCCCTGCCCAGTCTCAATGGTTTGGGGGGGTCTCTTCTACCTTCTATCAGTGTTGAAGAAGCCCAAGGACAGCGTGGTTCAAAATGGAGCCTCCGTGTTTCTCATGACAAGCGGTCAGAGACAACGGAAGGGGCTCAGTTATTCAACACAGAGCCCTCACTGAAGCAGGTTAAAAACCACCCAAAGAACACAGGCAATTCAAGGCGTCAGACGACATGAAAGCCGGGACCTTATCTGGTTCTGGAGACTGGACTCCAACTCTGCTTTTTCTCCCATCATTCCTCCTCAGACACAGGCTTTTATTTCTCCCTACGCTGCGTGAATTCCCCCCACTCTGTCTGTTAGTGGTGCTTTGATCTCTTTCTGGGATTCAAGTCTCACGGTCTAATGCTAAGGCACTTCACATTTGCATAACACAACTTGGAAAGCCTTCCAGGCAGCCACCAGGGGCTCCTGAAAAATAGCATCCTTCACAAGCCGGGAGGAGTTTTTATTCCCTCACCTAGCAAGCTCTTATTAAAAAAGAGGGCAGAAGCCACCGAAATAGCACATTGACAGCTAGGAGACAGTGAAACGCACCTAGAAGCTGGTGAAGTTGCAGTCCCATAACAGAGGCCTGTTTCTTTCTCAAACTCTAACAGCTCTCCCCAAGTTTGGGCCAGCTCTTAGAGTCAAGACAAACCTTCCAAAGACTCAAGTCACTCAGATACTACACTGATGCATGCAGTATAAGAACCTACAGAGAAATAAATGCCATTGTTATGGTCAGAGAAGGTAGATAAAAACCAAACACTCTTGCTGGAAGGTTGCAGTGTAACATGATGTTATTTCTTAGAATTCAGAACACGAGAACCAAAACTGGAGAGAAAGCAGGCTGCTCCCTAAGGGAGAGGAACACAACTCGCCACCCCAGCTCAGTCTGCCCACAGCCACCCTAAAGTGCTGCTAGGCCCAGCTCACATGTTTCCCTACAGAGCCACCAAGCCTGCAAGCAGGATCAGGAAGCATCTCACGCTCAGAGTGAGAGGTTACAGTTTTCAGTTTCCAGTGCACTACAGCCACTGAGGACATTGAGGCCAAGGACTTAAGATTCAAAAAGTTATTGGATGTTTATATGGGTAACAAGAATATCCAGGGTTATTGTAATTCATGACAACCAACAACATTAAACATTGTTCTTCAGGCATTAAACCAGATTAATGGCTAGGGGTGTACGCAGAGGCAGATTATCACCCATCTGCTGACAGTGGTGCTTACACCTCCCTCTGCAGCATCTAGTAATTAGCCACTGTCAGAGACAGACTACCGGATAAGATGGACCTAAGGAATTGCCAGACTGGATCAGACCCATGTTCCATTGTTGAGATTGCAGATTTAGAACTGGAAGAGTTGTTTGAGGCTGGGATCCGCCAAAGAGCCGAAGCACATGTCTACGCAGCAAAGAAAAAGCCACAGCTGGCCCATGCCAGCCAACTCGGGCTCGTGGGGCTTGGGCGGCAGGGCTGTTTCATTGCTGTGTAGACTTCCTGACTCGGGCTGGAGCCCAAGCTCGGGCACCCTCCCACCCTGCAGGGTCCTAGAAACACGACTCCAGCCCGAGCCCAGACATCTGCACAGCAATGAAACAGCCCCGCAGCCTGAGTCAGCAGGCACGGGCCAGCCACAGGGTTTTCTTTGCTGTGTAGACAGACCTTAGGAGAGTTGGGGTCCCAATGAATTTGAGTACCTACCTCCCTTAGGCACCTTTGGAATCTCAGCCGAAATTTTTAGCAGACAGTTGAAATCTAACCATGTTTAAAGCATGGTTGGGCTCTGAGAAGCGACTCTTCAAAATCTCGCCCTTTTCAAATCTCTGCAGATCTGAACGTCAGAGGAAGATTTCTTTCTTTCTACTCGTGCTGGCCCTGCAGAACCCAATGGCTAGGAGAGAATAGAGGAGTCCACAGGAGCTGGCTTTTATTTTTCCAGGCAGGTGTTCCATCCCAACTCCCGCCAGGGCTCAGTCCCCATTCCGCCCCCTCCCCTGAGGCTCCCTACCTGCTGCCCCTTGCTGCTCTCTGCCCTCCCCTGAGCACCTCCTGCCAGCCACCAAAGAGCTGATCAGTGGCCCCACCAAACAGCTGTGGCTGGTGGGTGCTCAGCACCCCCTATTTTTTTATGTGGGTGTTACAGCCCCAGAGCACCCACCGAGTCAGCCCCTGGGCAGGAATCTGTTCCTTTGGGTGTATCATCAACAGGATTATTCAGTAACTTCTACTCAGTTGCATTCATGCAAACCCACTAAAAGCAATGGGGCCGCACAAAAGCTACTGAGGACCCAAGCTAGCTAGCGGAACCTTTAGCACTGATGGCGATGGCACAAGAAGCGAAGAACCCAGCTTGACTCTCAGACGGCAGCAGGAGCTTGAAGAACTGGCAGGTAAGAGCAAAGCCCACTTGTGAGACCGAAGCACATTTGCTTGGGCAGTTACGGGAGAGACAACGAACATGGGACGCCACAGTACCATTTTCAGAGAGCGGCTTTTCACCAGGCTCTACAGAAAGCTCCTGACGTCTTCTCCTTCCCAGGAGCTAAGCCAAACCATTTCAGTCAAAGAAACAGGGGTGAGCAGAAGGGTCTCTTTCCACACCATCTGTTTGGAACCATTTTACGTCCAGCTAGGGCCTAACCAACAAGCCACATCCAACACAGCCTCAAATGTTGGTCGGGGGTTGGCAGTCCGGATCTAGGGTGACCAGACAGCAAATGTGAAAAATCGGGATGGGGGTGGGGGGGTGGGTAATAGGCGCCTATATAAGAAAAAGACCCAAAAATAAGGACTGTTCCTATAAAATTGGGACATCTGGTCACCCTATCCAGATCAAACGAGTACTTTGAAGCCAGGGCAGAGTAGCTCCAAACGGCACATCCAGGGGGTAAATACAGGATTTACCTTTCTTTCTCTAGCATGCCATCAATATGACATACATTTGCAGAGATTCGTGCACAACTGCTTTTCACCAGGAGTCTTTACACGTCAGTCTAACCGTGTTTCGTTCAGCTGGAAACATTTGGTTCCCAAGATGCAGCTGCAGAGTTGTCTCCTTCTCTTACCCTCCTTTAGTCTTCATGGTATTATCCTTCCTCCTACGCAAACACCTCCACTTGCAATTTTTCTCATCGGATTGCTGGCAAAGACGGCCTCCCCCCCCCCATCCCCCCTCCCTTCACATCTCACCATTTATAAGTTTATCTGAGTTCAGGAGCCCTCGTTATCATATGCCCCCGGCCATCTACAGGACAATTAGGCCAGCAGCCACTTCATTTTCCCGGCACTAATGACTTATCTTGACAGTTTCAATTTGATTGAATCCTATGTGCTTTGACAGTCTCTCTCCCTCTGAGGCACGTGCACGCACACACACAGAGCATCATGGTCCCTGCCAAATCTTTTTCTTTATTTGGCTTCACAGGCCCAGCAAAGGAAAATTTGTTCCGGGAAGCTTTCAGAAATCACCATCTGAAGTTTGTTACTGAATCTTCACTAGCCTTTCCAGTCTGTATTCATTCTATTTCCCCTAGTGCCACCTAATGGCGGGAAAAAAACTGCACTGAGATTCTGCCAAACTGTTACCTAGAGGTCAGGGTGCTGGTAGCTCTGAGACTATGGGCTTGTCTTCACTACAGCGCTAAATCGGCGCCACTGCAATCAATGCAACAGCCTCGATTTAGCAGGTCTTGTGAAAACACAGTAAGTCAATGGGACAGCGCTCTCCCATTGACTTAATTAATCCTCAATGAGAGACAGAAGCTATGTCCATGAGAGAGCATCTCCCACTGACATCGTGTGGTGTAGACACCACGTTAAGTCGATGTAAGCTACGTCGCTAGTGGGGTGGTTTTTTACAACCCTGAGCAAAGTAACTTACATCAACTTAAGCGGTCGTGTAGACAAGGCCTATGTCTACATGGAAATCCAAGGTGTGCTTGCAGCTTGGGTAGATATGCCCATCCTAGCTTTACCCCCACTAGCCTGGATAAAAGAAGCCGTGCAGATGCAGTGGGGTGGGCTTCCGCAAGGCGAGTAGGTATCTAGGGTTCCAGGGAGGCTTGTACAGCCCATCATGCTGCATCTGCAATGCGGTTTTTAACACTAGTGCAGGTAAAGCTGACACGGGCTACATCTACCTGAGATGCAGTCACAGTGGGGACTGCAGTATAGACGGATTTTCAGAGTCTCCAACCAAGATCAGGGCCCCATGGTGCCAGGCACTGTACAGACAATATGGTGTGTCTACACTGCCACTAAACGCCCACAGCTGGCCTACGTCAACTGACTCGGGCTCGTGTGGCTCGGGCTGTAAAACTGCTGTGTAGACGTTCAGGCTCGGGCTGGAGCCCAGTCCCCTGTGAGCGGGGAGGGTCCCAGTCCCGCGCAGTTACACAACCCCATAGCTCTAGTCAGCTGACACAGGCCAACTGCAGGTGCTTAATGCACTGCAATGGGTTACCTAGGGAGGTGGTGGAATCTCCATCCTTAGAGGTTTTTAAGGTCGGGCTTGACAAAGCCCTGGCTGGGATGATTTAGCTGGGGATTGCTCCTGCTTTGAGCAGGGGGTTGGACTAGATGACCTCCTGAGGTCTCTTCCAACCCTGAGATTCTATGATTCTGTGATTCTAATTGACAGACAGCCCCTCCCTGGAGGAGCTAACACTCCAAAGAGACAAAAGCTGGGAGTCAAGGAATATTATCTCACAGATGGAGAACAGAGGCACAAAGTGACTTGAGCAAGGGCACACAGGGGAGTCCGGCAGAGAGCTGAGAACTGAATGCAGAGCTCCTGAGCCCCAGTCCATGAACCTAATCACAAGCTCATCCTTCCATTTTAAATGCAACACAGCCACTCGCCCTTCCTGATGAAAGTGGCCTGGCTTACTCCCTGAGCAGCATGCTAGTATCTGTTAATATCAAGTACCTGTGTCAACAGATTAGTGCTGCATATGGCCCTGATCTTGCAGCTAGAGCCACAAGGGTTCACCTGACATCTGTGCATAACCCCACTGACTTCAGCCTCAGCCAGAGGCTTCAAAGGAAGGCATAAAAAAGTCTATGGTGTACTCAGTTGTGAAGTAGCAATAAGAACGAAATATGAGTAGCAATATTCCCATAGCGACCAAGAGCCCCAGTCATGGACCACAGACCTCAAAGTGCGAGGTGCTGTACAAACACAAATGAAACAGGATATAATGGCATATTACAGGATAGAGAGAGCATATAAATCAGATACAGGTCAAATTACAAAGGACAAATATAAACAAATAACACAAGTACGTAGGGACAAAATTAGAAAAGCCGAGGCACAGAACGAGATCAAACTAGCTAGGGACATAAAAGAAAACAAGAAAACATTCTACAAATACATTAGAAGCAAGAGGAAGACCCAAGGACAGAGTAAGCCCATTACTCAATGAGGGTGGGGAGATAATAACAGAAAATGTGGAAATGGCAGAGGTGCTTAATGACTTCTTTTTTTTCGGTTTTCACCAAGAAGGTTTGTGGCAATTGGATGTCTAACATAGTGAATGCTTGTGAAAAAGAGGTAGGATCAGAGTCTAAAATAGGGAAAAAACAAGTCAAAAATTACTTAGACAGTTTAGATGTCTTTAAATCACCAGGGCCTGATGAAATGCATCCTAGAATACTCCAGGAGCTGTCTGAGGAGATAGCTGAGCCATTAGCAATTATCTTTGAAAAGTCATGGAAGACGGGAGACATTCCAGAAGACTGGAAAAGGGCAAATCTAGTGCCCATCTATAAAAAGGGAAATAAGGACAACCCGGGGAATTATAGACCAATTACCTTAACGTCTGTACCTGGAAAGATAATGGAGCAAATAATTAAGCAATCAATTTGCAAACACCTAGAAGATAATAAGGTGATAAATAACAGTCAGCATGGATTTGTCACGAACCCTGTACTTTAAAGTTGAGAGACAATCTAAAGATGCTTTTCAGGCGTGTTCATTTAGAAAGGCATGAATTTACAGTATTTGATGTACACGCTCTCTGTATCCTGTAATATGTCAATAAATCCTGTTTGCTCATTCGTTTAAGCAAACTGGGATTTTTGCTGGTAACATCTCAGATATTTACTGCCTGGTGCTTTCTAAGGCTGTGTGTCTTCCCTGCAAAATGTAGCGGTGTATTTACATTGGGTGCTAACTCTGGTTAGCTATCTCAGCATAAAATCATAGCGACAAGACACTGTGTTTACCTTGGGGCAGCTAGTCAAGGGCAACCCCTGGTGGAAGGTCTACAGTAGAATCTCAGAGTTACGAACACCAGAATTACAAACTGACCAGTCGACCACACACCTCATTTGGAACCGGAAGTACGCAATCAGGCAGCAGCAGAGAGGGTGGCAAAAGCAAATACAGTACAGTACTGTGTTAAACCACTAAAAAATTAAGGGAAAGTAGCATTTTTCTTCGGCGTAGTAAAGTTTCAAAGCTGTATTAAGTCAATGTTCAGTTGTAAACTTTTGGAGGAGCCGCCCTAATGTTTTGTTCAGAGTTACAAACATTTCAGAGTTACGAACAACCTCCATTCCCAAGGTGTTCACAACTCTGAGGTTCTACTGTACATTTGACCATAAACAGTTATGCCTGTGTCTTCTATTAGGGAGACAAGTGGGCGAGGTAACATCTTTTATTGGACTAACTTCTGTCGGTGAGACAAGCTTTCAAGCCACACAGAGCTCTTCAGCATGTTTTTGCTTTTATAGAACTTTTCATCAGTAGATTCCAAAGCGCTTTACAAAAAGAGATTATTCCCATTATACAGATGAGGAAATGTAGGCACAGACTTTAACTACCCTACTTGCTCAGATCCTTAGTGCATTTAGCCTCGCAGGTCTCAAACTGGGGGTCATGACCCCTCAGGGGGTCACAAGGTTATTACATGGGGTGTTGTGAGCTGTCAGCCTCCACCTCCAAATTCCACTTTGCCTCCGGCATTTATAATAGTGTTAGATATAAAAGAGTGTTTTTAATTTATAAGGGGGTGGTGTCACAATCAGAGGCTTGCTGTGTGAAAGGGGTCACCAATACAAAAGTTTGAGAACCATCTAGCCCTGCATCCTGTCTCGAGTAGCGGCCTGTGCCAGAACTTCAGGAGGAGTACACAGAGCAGGTCGGTTGGAGGGATCCACCCCTATTTTCCCCACCCTGCTTCTGCCAGTTAGAAATGTAGGGTCACCCCAAGCATTGGGTTGTGTCCCTGACCATCATGGCTAATAGCCATTGAGGGACCATGAACCCAGTTATACTTTTGGCCATCACAACATCCCATGGCAATGAGTTCCACAGGTTAACTGTGCTCTGTGTGAAAGAGTATGTCCTCTTGTTTGTATTAAACCTGCTGCCTGTTCGTGTCATTGGGTGACTCCTGGTTTTTGCATTGTGGTAAAGTGTAACCACTCTTGTATTCACTTTTTCCACACCATTCATGATTTTATAGACCTCTATCATATCCCTCCTTAGTCATCTCATTTCTAAGCTGACCAGCCCTAATCCTTTTAGTCTCTCCTCATATGGAAGCCGTTCCACACCCTTTCTTGTTTTTGTTGCCCTTCTCTGAACCTTTTCCAGTTCCACTGTATCCTTTTTGAGATGGGGCAACCAGCACTGCACATGGTATTCGAGGTGTGGTGCACCATGGATTTATATAGTCGCATTTGATACTTTTAGTCTTATTTTCCATCCCTTTCCTAACAATTCCCAGCATTGTTAGTTTTTTGACCACTGCTGGATGCTGAGCTGAAGTTTAGAGCAAACTAACCACAGTGACTCCAAGATCTTTCTTGGGTGGTAACAGCTAAATTGTACAAACCCCATCATTGTATATGTATAGTTGAGATTATTTCCTGCTCCGCCCTGCCCATATGTCTTATGCTTCACTCATCCATGTTGCATTTTGTCACCCCAAAAATAAAGCCACTTGCCCAAGGTCACCTAGCAGGCCAACAGGAGAGCGGGGAACAGAACCCAAATCTTCCAAAACCCTGCTGGTGCTCTGCCCACTAGACCACACTGCCTCATTTGCCACACTGAGGTAGAAGCAGGGACATGCACAGAAATTTAAATGTTATCGCTTTTGGAGGGGCATGTTCTGTGCCCTCACCGTGGCCCCAGAGCCAGAGGAGTTCTGTGCCCCTGCCGCTTATGGGCGGGGCCTTGCCCCTGATTTCATCCACCTCACGTCACGTCACGTACACACCCCTGGGTAGAAGTAACCTATGCCTTATCTCCTCTGGGAGAAGGTTATTGCAGCGTAAAAAAGCATAACTGTTAGCAGTGAAGACAGCAGAAAGGAACAAAACTGATCCAAGGGACGCAACAGTCTGTAGATCTAAATGCTGGATTCAGGGGACTGAGAAACTTCGTCTCCCTAGAGCACAGCACCACACAAGTTACACAGAAGGCCAATATATGGGCCTTCATAGTGAGATTAAATTTCTTCCTAATCCTTGACGGTCAGCTGATGCCCGGAAGCATCCTATCTGTGGCTAACACTAATGTTTCTCCTAGTTACTGGTAAGGGCCAGTCTTACTTATAGAAATGTCTAACCCTTTAACTTTTTCAATGCCCTACACTCATGCTCGGGCAGCCCAGATACAAGTCTGACATGACTGATTGGGATCCCTATTGTCAGGAAAGCCGGGGGACAGATTGCGTTCGCTGGCAGGTAGCCCAGTTGCCTTCATCAACACTCGGGCCCATGCTGAGCAGAAGGGGCGATAAATTGTTCTGACATCCATACTGTGTGTTATGTTGTGTCTCCCGCTGTTTCTCTCTTATCCGAGTGGAAATAAGCTAATTCTAGCGCACGCCTTGGCGAAAGCAGGTTCACCTCAACATGGCATGGGACTGAGGAGAGTGAAAGCACCCCTGGACACTGGCAGGCGCGTAGAGAGAGACCCTGACAGGCCCTCAGAGCAGCAAGCCCATTACTGCACAGATGGCTCAGCAGAGGCGCGTGGGCTGAAGGCAAAGCTGGGAGGAGAACTGGGGGTGAGGGAGAAGCCGGTGCTAGAGGCGGAGCTGGCCTGGGGGCAGAGAGGGAATGAGGGCAGAGCTGCAGCAGGGGCCGGACCTGAGCTAGATGGGGGTGGGCCCGGAGCTTGGGTGGGCTGGCCCAGGGCCTGCTGCATGCCCCCCGCCAAAACATTCCTCCACACCCCCTAGGGGGACACGCCCCACACTTTGGGGACCACTGGTCTGACCTGTGGCTCTGTTCAGCCAGCTCCAGAGAGGGGAACCCCTCTTCGTAGAAATCCTGACTTCTGTCGGATTCTGATGCTGTGTGCTGGGAGGGGCGGAGAATTAATTACACACACCCCAGATGGGCCTGAGAAACCCTGCACTCGGGATAGGATGCTACAGTCCTAGGCAGAAGAAGGTAGCCCCATCCCTATTTATACATCCCAGCAGCGCACTAACAGATGCATGTTATTTATTAGTCCACAAGGAAATAGAGCTTTATGTCATACTAATCTATTAGAGTTCTCTGAAGGGGTCAAAAAACATGTGGACAAGGGGGATCCAGTGGACATAATGTACTTAGATTTCCAGAAAGCCTTTGACAAGGTCCCTCACCAAAGGCTCTTATGTAAATTAAGTTGTCATGGGATAAAAGGGACGATTCTTTCATGGATTGAGAACTGGTTAAAAAACAGGGAAGAAAGGGTAGGAATAAATGGTAAATGTTCAGAATGGAGAGAGGTAACTAGTGGTGTTCCCCAAGGGTCAGTCCTAGGAGCAATCCTATTCAACTTATTCATAAATGATCTGGAGAAAGGGGTAAACAGTGAGGTGGCAAAGTTTGCAGATGATACTAAACTGCTCAAGATAGTTAAGACCAAAGCAGACTGTGAAGAACTTCAAAAAGATCTCACAAAACTAAGTGATTGGGCAACAAAATTGCAAATGAAATTTACTGTGGATAAATGTAAAGTAATGCACATTGGAAAAAATAACCCCAACTATACATACAATATGATGGGGGCTAATTTAGCTACAACTAATTAGGAAAGAGATCTTGGAGTCATTGTGGATAGTTCTCTGAAGACGTCCGTGCAGCAGAAGTCAAAAAAGCAAACAGGATGTTAGGAATCATTAAAAGGGGATAGAGAATAAAGACGGAGAATATCTTATTGCCCTTATATAAATCCATGGTACACCCACATCTTGAATACTGTGTACAGATGTGTTCTCCTCATCACAAAAAAAGATATACTGGCACTAGAAAAGGTTCAGAGAAGGGCAACTAAAATGATTAGGGGTTTGGAATGGGTCCCATATTAGGAGAAATTAAAGATGCTAGGACTTTTCAGCTTGGAAAAGAGGAGACTAAGGGGGGGATATGATAGAAGTATATAAAATCATGAGTGGTGTGGCGAAAGTGAATAAGGAAAAGTTATTTACTTGTTCCCATAATATAAGAACTAGGGGCCACCAAATGAAATGAATGGGCAGGAAGTTTAAAACAAATAAAAGGAAGTTCTTCTTCACACAGCGCACAGTCAACCTGTGGAACTCCTTGCCTGAGGAGGTTGTGAAGGCTAGGACTATACCAGGGTTTAAAAGAGAACTAGCTACATTCATGGAGGTTAAGTCCATTAATGGCTATTAGACAGGATGGGTAAGGAATGGTGTCCCTAGCCTCTGTCTGTCAGAGGGTGGAGATGGATGGCAGGAGAGAGATCATCTGATCATTGCCTGTTAGGTTCACTCTCTCTGGGGCACCTGGCACTGGTCACTGTCGGTAGACAGGATACTGGGCTAGATGGACCTCTTGTCTGACCCAGTATGGCTGTTCTTATGTTCTAACCAACAGTTAGCACTTAGAACAGATCACTTCAGAGGTGAAGTCCCATGGTCATCCCCAGGAAGGACCCATGCACACCACAACTCTGCAGACTACAGGAGATAACTGGATTTCACTAAACTCTACCACCAGTTGGAATAGAAATAATAAACTAATGTTCCACTAGCACCCAGAGGCTCCCAGGATTGGGACCCCTTTGTGCCAGGTGTTGTACAAACAAACGGTAGGAGTCACTGTCTTAAAGACCTTACAAACTAGAACACATTGTCAGCTCCTTCTTTCAACTTGGACTTATTACGATTTACTTGTATTGTAGCAGTGCCTAGGAGCTCCAGTCATGGACCAGGACCCCGCTGTGCTAGGTGCTGTACAACCAGAACCAAAAGCCCCTGCCCCAAACAGATTACAATCTAAATCCAAGGACCATCTCCTTGCTTCAGCTTGTGCTACTGCCAAGGGCCCGTGAGTTCTGTTCAAGCACCGAGCTTCCCTTTCACCCCTCCCCCTCTCAGGCGGTAGAGAACAGAGGAAATAATGCACTTTAACGTGGTTAGCAAGTGACAGAGCAGGATAAAGTCAAAGGGGAAACCGGCAACATTCCGCACGCTCCCCTGCACTGAAGAATTGCACCCAGCCATTGAGGGGTGTGCAGCGGGAAAGAGCTTTCAGTCCCACAACAGTAACCAAAGTAGCCCCTGCAATTCAGCAGCAAGGACTGGAGTTCTCCCATGGTAAGGAAAACACTGCAGTTGTCAGCCTGCTGAACTGCTCTCTCTCGCCCGACACTTATATGGCTCCATCACCACAGTATGGGAGTGTGCTGGCCACCCTCTGGGACTGAATCAGGAAACTTCCGATGGAAAAAAGCACAAGCTACTTGAGCTGAAGCTCCACCGATAGAAGCCTGTGACAGCCCCTTTCTGTGTATTAGCACAGAGCGGGACCTGTGACACTGACCTGTGTCTGGGTCTGAATCACGGCTAGTAAGGTTAGCAATGTGGCAGACTGTTTGGAAACAGGGAGCTCTTACCAGGGCCTGGGATGAGGAGACTGCTGGGTGAAAGGGATTGGCCACTGTTAATCCCTAGCCTCTGTTTGTCAGAGGATGGAGATGGATGGCAGGAGAGAGATCACTTGATCATTGCCTGTTAGGTTCATTCCCTTTGGGGCACCTGGCATTGGCCACTGTCAGTAGACAGATACTGGGCTAGCTGGACCTTTGGTCTGACCCGGTACGGCCGTTCTTATGTTCTTAATCCTCTGGGCTGTTATCCGAAGCTGTGAGGACACAGAATAATACTGTCTCTTTCTGGTGATTAAAGAACTGATCCAAAGAGCTTCTGCTCAGTATTACGGGGCAATTACAGAGTGCCTTTCCTCTCATGCTTTGTGATCACAAAGGGTCCCATTCTACAGTCCTTCTTCAGGCAACACAGGCATTGATTTCCATGGGAGTTGTGCCTGAGGACTGAGGTTCAATCCTGCAAGGCATCAAACAATCCTGAGTAACACTGAACTCTCAACATTCACCAAGGTCAAAGAGAACAAAGGGTGCTCAGCAACATGGAGGATCCAGCCTCAAATGAGCACCACAAGCTTTGGCCTTAAACAATTCCCGCAGGAGCCTTTGGATTCTCAGAAGACACCCTCTGACCAATGCAACAGTGTCATGTGAACCCCGGAACGAGGTGAGCCCTGTTTCGGTTTATTGTTTAACAGCTCTGTTTGGCTTTTCATGGGGCCTTGAATTAGAACTTGTTGGGTTTCTTAGGCTGGGAGGAGCAGCCTTTGCCAGTTGATTACTCCTTGTTTGTTCTGAACACAGAGCTAAACAAGCAATAAATCCACCTCTGTCAATTCAGTGATGGTTGATCCTCCCTTGCCTTGGACACTGTATAAGCATGTTGCACCGGGGCAAATGCCATCAAATTGTAATGGTAGCATTTTATACCCACTTTGCACAGATGTAAGTGATAACAATGTTCAGGGCAATGGGAAAAACCTCTCTCTCCAGGATTTGGTAACAGAAGACAGATTTTTCTTCACCTCAAGGAGCCTGATCCTCAGGACCAGCTTGGTTGCATTCACTCCAAGATCTAAGTGGCAGAAAGGCAGGAGAAAGTAGCTGTACCTCCCTGAGGCTACTGGGGGCTGGCTCAGCTGCTGATATATTCCAGAGCAGCCTCATTGCTGCTCTAATTTATAACCCCTTGCAAGGGTGCTGCAAGAGGACGTTGTGGTGACTGAGGATTGTCAGAGGTGAAACCCTGGCACTAATGACACGACTCCCACTGACTTCAGCAAGGCGAGGATTACACCCACCATGCCTACACTGCGTAAGGATTCCCTAACCGCTACTCACCCATGCCAGCTTGCGCCACAGGGGCTCAATCCACCCCCTGAGTTATGTGCAATGCAATTCAGCCACCCCAACATTTGATGCTGAAAACCCTACGGATGGGCAAGCCATCAGGATAAAGTACATTTTGTGATACTCCTCCCTACCGAACGCCTCCTGTCCCTTGACCCCAGGCCACACTATATTCTCCTAACCTCACCTTCGGCATCACTGCTCTGTCCCTTCAGCTGATTTGTTTCTCCTTGACATTTGTTTGTCAAAGTACTCAGGGCCCGGTGTAATTACTTTTTTACTGCTGGGACAGCTGTTGATTCCCCTAACAGGAGGTGACAAAGCTTCTGTGACAGAACAGGATAGTAACACAAGTATTCCTGGCCTGAAACTCTAAAACTGGGCAGAGTTTTCCATGCAAGCCGCCAGTGCACCATAACAGCTGTTTTTCTGGTTTAGCTGCTGCATAGAACTCCTCTGCCTACAGAACCGGTCTGCCAGGTGGTGCAGACAGCACCAAGGCCTTAGCACAAACTAGCTAGGGAGCTACTTTAATACAGGTTCGAGCCCCCACGCCAGAAGCCCACTGGAATTTCTGCTCTAGGAAATGAAATAAAGCCGTCTCTGGTGACCCTGATCAGGTGGGTCTTCCCAGCACACAAGCTCTTGACTATGTTGAACTGCCTTGAAAGGAAAGAACAAGACTATTACGTACTCAGAGAAAACTGAGAAATCCTCATGGATGTGCAGGGAGTTTAGTCATCTCCCCGCCTCTCAGCCTACCAATATTCAGTATTAGCCATCTGCCTCCTGGAGCTCCCACCTGGCACCCCACTCCCTGAGTCCATTCGGGGTAGCCCAGCTCTTTCAGGGATGATGCCCCTTGCAGGTACTGGCTCCCTCTGGTGCTGCAGCCCAGCCAGGCCCCACCCAAAGGTGTAGCCACAAGCCCAGCTTGAGGTCCAGTTTACCCCAGCTCTGAGAGGGTGAAAGCTAGTGCTGGGCGAGAAATGCCCCGACCATCACGCTACTGGCTATCCTAGACTGCAGACCTCCGGGAGCCGAGAACCTTTCCCAGCACAGGGTTTTGACAAATCCTGGGGGAAATTCTATTTTGACAAGTCAGCGTTTTCCAGCAAGAGTCCTTGGGTCAGATTCCCAGCCAGCTCCAGCTGAGGCCCTGTAAAGTCGTATCAGCTCACCTCTGCCCCATCCTAGCCATCTGGAGTCCTCTCCACTGCCACTGCTGCCCCCAGCCCACCCCGAGTCCCTCCATCACCACAGCCAGCAGTCCGTGTCACCTCTCCAAAGAATGTGCTTTGCAGGTGTAAGCAGAGTCAGGATGAGCCCCACCCTGACATCTGGTGGTAAATTATGGGGAGTGCGGAAAGTGTTGCATTGGTATTTCGGTTATTTGCATGGGCACTCCCACCCCACTTAGCATACCGCAAAGCAGCATGGGATGGTTATTTTCACAGCTGTGGGAGCCCCAATTTCGTTGTTATTGGGGCAGGAGGAATGAAATGTTGTCACCCTGATTGGGTAAATGGGGAACTACAAAATTGTCTTGTGATGGGGGGTTTCATTGTCAGCTGGATAGCGCTTGCTAGATGGGGCACATGGGTTCCAAAACCCATTGAAAAGAGAGAGGCTGGGGACAGATATCTGTACTGAGTGGTGCAGGCTTCTTGTGTGAGCCAGATGCACCAGTTCCACCTGTGCCTCTCTCCACTGTGGAATGTCAGAGTTAATGTTTGATTCCCATAAGAATCTAGATACAGGTTACTGAGCTGAACTCACTGGGGCTCCCCTACTAAGAGCTGAAATCACTGAAGAGCTGGACTTGCTGAGCTGAGAGCACTGAGTACTGTGCTTATGAGTGGGGGAGCCTGAAGCAATACCGTGGAGCAGAGCAGCTGGCAGAGCAGAGTGGAGCAGTTTGTGCAGCCCTGGGTGAGTGGAGCCAAGCAGCTCGCGAGGACAGCCGGAGCAGATCACAGGACAGCTGGTGGACCAGAGCAGCTGGCAGAGCAGAGCAGCCCACAGAGCCAGCGGAGCTGAGCGGTTGCGGGGACGGCTGGTGGAAGCAGAACCCCACGAAAAGGCAGGGCAGTTGGCCCCGAACCACGTAAGGTGCCCCTTTCTACCCAGGCTGGGGAGGGGGACCTCTGCAAAGAGACTCTTGAACTCTGGGGCTGCACTGACCCGGGACAGAGACTTTTGGATTGTGGGACTGTTGGGACTGTGGGTGATTTGGGGGGGGTTGCTGGACTCAAGGGCCCCGAGAGAAGGACACGCCCCAATTTGCTGGGGTGGGTCTTTGCTCACGGTTTGACCCATGATCTCTAGTTAAGGTATTTTCCAAATTTAATGCTTGTTGTTGTTTATCTTATGTAATTAAACCTTTTCTGCTACACCAAGAGTCTGTGCTTGCGAGAGGGGAAGTATTGCCTCCTTGAGGCGCCCAGGGGTGTGTGTAAGATTTTCCCAGGTCACTGGGTGGGGGCTCGAGCTGGTTTGCATTACGTTGTGGGGAAGGGACCCCTAGGTATTGAACCTGGCCCTTGCTGCCATCGTTTCAGCCTGGCAGAGGGGTTACACAGGTCTGGATGAGGCCTCTCTGCAGAGCAACCCAGTTCAGCTCTACACCACTGCCAGGCCACATGACCTTCAAGCAGCTAGCTCTCCTAGGCGGGAAGAAAGAGCAATGTGTGGACGGAGTCCTGGCCTCTTGCAGTCAGACCCTCCTGAGACGCTCCACTTCCCAGCCATACAGGATTGCGGTTTTGGAGAGGATGTCCCCTCACCCAGGCCGATTTCATTCAGCTCTTTTGCCCTTGTTACTCAAGGTAGTTACATTTCACTGCCCTTACACTCATCCCAATAATAATCACACGCCAATTCCTCCAGCAGCAGGCTACAGACTCTCTAGAAAGGTGCCTCAAGCTGTTGATGTCACCCTGTTCCGGTCTTTATCAATCCTGTTAAAGATCGAGGGTTTTCGCCCTCCTCGGGTGCCAGCAGAACCAAGAAAGAAGCAACAGCATTGGAATGAAACAAGGAAAGGTTTGGCGCTTTGAATCTGGCATCAGTCTGTCACTGGTGATGTAAAGGGGCCTGAGTGTAAAGATAAGGAGAAACTCGTAAGCCTGACACCCTCCTTGAAACAGACACAATAATTCAGTGGAGCTGAAGACTGACTGGCTTCCTCTTGGCTTGAGTGTGGGGACGTCAGACCCTCATTTCTGTCTATATTATTTGTACTTCTCTAGCCCCCTTTACCATGGTATCTCAGCACCTCGTCACCTGTAATTACTGATCCTCGCCACTCCCCTGGGAGTCCGGGCAGTGCTATTATCCCCACTTTACAGATGGGAAGTGGAGGCACAGAGAGGCTAAGTGACTTATCCAAGGTCCCACGGGAAGTCTGTGGCAGAGCACAAAACTGAACCCTGGTATACCAACTCCTAGGTGCATGCCCTAACCACTAGGCCACCTCAGCTCTCCTACCTCTTAGCAATAAGATTCTGCCATCACTCTCCTCCATCAAGGACCAGCTAAAGAGGCTGGCACTGATGTACAATAGCACAAAGGCAGCAAGTGGCAAGATATTTGCTTGGAGCGCACTTTTATAAAAAGTTACATTGGAAAATCAAATGGCATTGGTGACACAATGGAGCTGTCTGTTACTAAGCAACTCCCTGCAGGGTGGGGGCGGGGGGCACACCAGGGACGCAGAGAAAATGTACACCTGCCTGCCTGCTCCTTTTATCGCTCTTTACTAACGTTGCCTTTCCTGGGGGTGGTAGTTTTGAGCTGTCTTTGATGTCGGTGTGAAGGCTCTGTGATGCACAGAGAACCCAGCCTCTAGATCACGCTACGCACTAGAGAAGCGATGCCGTTACACTTCCCAGGCCACTGCACCCACTGAGAACTGACCGCAGGGGAGGGAGGTGAGCCATAACGGAACCGCTGCAGCTCCTCAGGTCTAAGGCTGTCCCTCCCCCCAGCCACTCCAAAGCTAAGCCAAGCTGACTGTGCCCCCCAGGGGCCCAAATGCCAGACAGTGATCGTCAGAGCACAGCGACACTCCAGTCACACCCGCTTCCTTCCGAGCATGCTCCGGACATGTCTCCACACCAGGAAGGAGCTGATATAGGAATTAGAATCATAGAATATTTGGGTTGGAAGAGACCTCGGGAGGTCGTCTAGTCCAACCCCCTGCTCAAAGCAGGACCAACCCCAACTAAATCATCCCAGCCAGGGCTTTGTCAAGCCTGACCTTAAAAACCTCTAAGGATGGAGATTCCACCACCTCCCTAGGTAACCCATTCCAGTGCTTCACTACTCTCTGAGTGAAATAGTGTTTCCTAACATCCAGCCTAGACCTCCCCACTGCCCAGAGGCAGGGCCGCCCAGACAGGGCCACCCAGAGGATTCCGGGGGCCCGGGGTCTTTGGCGGGGGGAGGGGGGGCCGCTTCGGCGGTAAGTCAGCGGCGGGGGGTCCTTCCGTTCCGGGACCCTCTGCCAAAGTGCCCCAAAGACCCACGGCGGGGATCCCCCTCCGCCGAATTACCGCCAAAGCAGGACCCGCCGCCGAAGTGCAGCCCCCACCGCGGGTCTTCGGGGCACTTTGGCGGCGGGTCCCGAAACGGAAGGACCCCCCCGCCCCTGCCAGCAAAGACCAGGAGCGAAGAAGCTCCGGGGGCCCGGGCCCCGCAAGAGTTTTCCAGGGCCCCCGGAGCAAGTGAAGGACCCCGCTCCAGGGGCCCCGAAAAACTCTTGTGGGGGCCCCTGCTGGGCCCGGGGCCTGGGGTAAATTGCCCCACTTGCCCCCCCCTCTGGGCGGCCCTGTCTTGAGACCATTGCTCCTTGTTCTGTCATCTGCCACCACTGAGAACAGCCAAGTGCCATCCTCTTTGGACGCCCCTTCAGGTAGTTGAAAGCAGCTATCAAATCCCCCTTCACTCTTCTCTTCTGCAGACTAAACAAGCCCAGTTCCCTCGGCCTCTCCTCATAAGTCATGTGCCCCAGCCCCCTAATCATTTTTGTTGCCCTCTGCTGGACTTTCTCCAATTTGTCCACATCCTTTCTGTAGTGGGGGCCCAAAATTGGACGCAATACTCCAGATGTGGCCTCACCAGTGCCGAATTCCCCTCAATCAGCTCTAGGTTTCCCTGCCCAGGAATTCCCCCACATGAGGCTTTTAGCCCCACTTTCATTGACTCGGTCTAAATTCAGTCCTCAAGCTATCCTAGTGCAGCTCTCAAGTGAGTTTGCAATGCGCCTGCCTCTGTTACCCTCACAGTGAGGTACACATGCTGTACGACTGGGCTTCCTTTTCCTCTGAGCTGGGGTTTGGGAAGGGGTTGGGTTTCCTCCTGTGGGGACAGCACTGACCAGAGCAGGCTTGCCCTTTATAGATTGCCTTGTTTCTTTCAGGGTATCCCAGGCTTCAGAGTAATGAGCCAGGTTCTGGTAGCACACAGAGATGCTGCCCTCAAACCACTGCACACGGGAATGCGTGTAACTGAGAGAGGCGGGGCTGGCTGAGGCACAAAGGTCGCCCTTTGGTGGAAGGACCGGGGGACTTTTAACATCTCCTAGTCTGACCAAAAAAAAGAGCCAGAAGGAAATGTGATTCAAATATCTAACGGCACAGCTCCACTGCCGCAGCCCCACTATGGCATGGCAATGCCAGCCCTGGGTGCAAGGCATGGACATATACCCTGCGCTGATCCAGAAACCTTGCATTCAGGCACACAGGAAGAAGCAGGGGCAGCATGGGGGGAGGGATAGCTCAGTGGTTTGAGCATTGGCCTGCTAAACCCAGGGTTGTGAGTTCAATCCTTGAGGGGGCCACTTAGGGAACTAGGGTAAAAATCCGGGGATTGGTCCTGCTTTGAGCAGTGGGTTGGACTAGATGATCTCCTGAGGTCCCTTCCAACCCTGATATTCTATGATTATGTTTCCCCCATTCACCTGCTTAGAGAAGAGGTGAGTAGCAAAGGGTGGAGCTTTGCTTCTGCCCTTGCCTGCCCCCTCCCCCCCTTAATCAGCACAGCTGAACTGGTGCATGGGGGTGTTCTACGCTGCCAGTATATGCCAGGAGCAAACAATACCCCCACCAACCCAAGGAGAGAGGGAATTGGGCCTCAGGGCTGTGCCTAGAGTCTAGCCCTAGCATCTCAGGGTACATCTATCCTGAAATTAAATACCTGTTGCACAGCCACAGATGGCCCAGGCCAGCTAACTCAGAGTCATGGGGCTATAAATTTCAGTGTAGATGTTAGGCCTCGGGATACAGCCTGGGCTCTGGGAACTCTGCGAGGGTGACCAGATGTCCCAATTTTATAGGGACAGTCCTGATTTTTGGGTCTTTTTCTTATATAGGCTCCTATTACCTCCCACCCCCTGTCCTGATTTTTCATATTTGCTGTCGGGTCACCCTAGAACTCTCCCGCATCGTGGGGTCAGAGAGCTCAAGCTCCAGCCTGAGCCTGAACATCTACACAGCAATTTTACAGCCCGGCATCCTGAGCCCCCTGACCCAGGCCAGCCACGGGTGTTTAATTGCTGTTTAGATGTACCCTTAGTGACGGCCGTCCCATCTGTAAAATGGAGCTCATGCTTCCCTCCCTGGCTGAAGGGTTTAGGAGGATTAACTAGGTAGCTTGGTAAAGCGCAATGGCTCTGACCAAAGACCTGAGGTGAAGGTGCAATGGCTTCAGGGCTTTACACGTCCCCAATCCCTGACTGCCAGGGGCTGGTTCCACCTCCTCGCACATTAGAGCAGCTTCAGGGCTGCTCTAAATTATGCTACGTAGTAATAATCCCCATGGGTCTATTACCTCAGTCATGGATCACCTGAGCCCCCTCCCAGAGCCCACACCCAACCCCCTGCACCAGCCCTGAGTCCCCTCCTGCACCCCAACCCCCTCATCCCCAGCCACACCCCCGAGCCCACACCCCCAGCCCAGAGCCTGGACCCCTTCCAACACACCAACCCAGGAAGCAGTCTGCCAATAGGGAGATAAAGCAGAACATTGGCACTTTCTGCTGAAGATACAACAGATCGAATTCAAAGAGATCGATCCCAGCTCGGAAACTATCTGAACATGCCCCTTTACAACAACTCCCTGTGCTCTACCTTCTGACAGCCCCGCAACCAAATTGTTCATTCCGGCCCTTCCTGTTAGGGCTGGTCGAAAGTTTTCCATCAAACTGGTTTGCTGGAAAATGGGGTGTCACTATTTTCTTTTTTTGGCAGAATTCCCTCCTTTTCATGGAAAAAATGCCCTTTTTCTTTTTTCTTTTTTTTTTTTCTTTTTTTTTTTTTTGAAAAACACCCCAAAATCAGGTTTTAGCCAAAAATGAAATATTTTAATTCGGAAGTGCTGCTGCAGTGCCTGAAAGGAGTTGTAGCTCACACACCTCATGACCCCGTTCTCCTCTATGGACTGGATTCCCCTGCCATAGTTCATCTCCCATGATGCATCACAGCCATGCTACTGCTATAATACAACATAACCGCCCCAACGGAGGAGAGTGTGGTGCATCGTGGGAGATGTAGTCCAACCAGAGCGTCTGGCCTATGGAGGAGAATGGGAGCATGAGGCACTGGACTACAACTTCCAATGGCACCACAGCAGTATTTCAGTTTCCCGCTCAAAACTGAAAGTTTCCACTAAAATGTCCATTTTCTACCAGCTGTACGCATTCTATCCCCCCTTGACTACAGAGCCTTCCTTTCTGGCCACACACATGGAATCACTTGTCTATCCATGAAAATACAGCTCCTAAAGTCATCCTCTCAGCTCATCTATTCTCATCTATTCTTCAAATACCTCCATCATCCCACCTAATTTAAGATCCACCAACATCAGTGCTACTTCACTGACTTCTATAGTGTTACCCTGGATGTATGTGGATATAACAGAGCAGAACCTCAGCTGACCATGTTTTTTCCCCCCAGTCAATACTTACTAGATGGGATGGGGCATTTCAGAGTCAATACAATTTCTTCAGCCTGTGAGAAACTTCATTAGAACATAGTTGTTGGTCTGGGCTTTTTACAAGCAATTTTTAGATTGTTAAAAAGATAATGGATGTAATTAAAAACCAAGAATGAACTGTGCAGAGGATAATGCAATATTGACTTTTGCGGCTCTCACTTTTGAAAGTGAAATGAGTTTTATTGATTTTTTTTTAAAACACTTCATATACATTCCACAGACAAAACCTTTTAAAAAAACAAAACAAAACAAAACAATTGAGGTTGGTTAAGTGCAACATGCCACAAGACAAACCCCAATAAGCAAGGAAATACCAAATTATAGACCAGACCTCTTCTGTGCTACTAACTCGGCTCTTGAAGCCAGGTGCTTACCCAAGAATCTCAGCTTTCACTTTAAAAAGGGAGGATTCTAGCCCTCCTGGGAGCACAGGACTGGCGGGACTTCCGGGGTCATCAACTTCAGTTCCCTGCTATCACAAGTAACCAGTCATATAATCCCATTCATAAATGTATCTCTTGGTTATAGAGAAGAAATTGAAACCACAAATACTAAAGGCTCAAAAAACAGAAAGGAAATAAAAACCAAAACAAAAGAACCATTTATTAGTTTAAAATCATGATTTTTAAAGCCATTTTCATGATTTTGTTGGGGTCTGGCTCATGATTTTTGAATGCATGGGCTTAGCAATACTGGCTCTTAACTGTACATTTGAACATAAGAACGGCCCTACTGGGTCAGACCTAGAGGTCCATTTAGCCCAGTATCCTGTCTTCCGACCGTGGCCAATGCCAGGTGCTTCAGAAGGAATTAACGGAACAAGTAATCCATCCCCTGTTGTCCATTCCCAGCTTCTGGCAAACAGAGGCTAGGGACACCATCCCTGCCCATCCTGGCTAATAGCGATAGCTGGACCTATCCTCCATGAACTTATCTAGTTCTTTTTTGAACCTTGTTATAGTCTTGGCCTTCACAATATCCTCTGGCAAAGAGTTCCACAGGATGACTGTGCGTTGTGTGAAAAAAATACTTCCTTTGGTTTGTTTTAAACCTGCTGCCTGTTAATTTCATTTGGTCACCCCTATAGTTCTCGTGTTATGAGAAGGAGTAAACAACACTTTCTTATTTATTTTCTACACCCCAGTCATGATTTTATAGACCTCTATCACATCCCCCCCTTAGTTGTCTCTTTTCCAAGCTGAAAAATCCAAATCTTTTTTCTCTCTCCTTTACCCCAGCCCTGAGCCCCCTCCCGCACTCCGAACCCCTCAGGCCCACCCCCGCCACACATCACCTCCATATAGGGGCACATAACAAAATTCATTCCACACAGGGATGTAAAAAATTAGAGGGTTACTAACTTATTACTGCTGGCAATTACACTGTTTACAGCTTCTGAGGAGAAAACCAGAGCAGCCCTGCTCAAGCAGTCTGACTTGCTGGGGGATTCACAGTGTAGGCCATGAACTATGCAACCTGGAAATGACCCAGTCAGGAGGGAGAGAGACATAGGTCTCTGCTGAAGAGAGGTGGTGGCTGGCGAGCTAGAAGCCGGGACCACAGAGGGGGGAAATCAGGTGCAATTTCTCTGAATTGTGACATCATAGTTGTGATACAGAGCAAAGAGGTTGAGAAATCCCCGCTCTGTGTGACAAATTGAACCCTGCTTCAACAGCGAGATGCTCGCGTGCCCGAATACTAATAATGCCTAACATCTAGAATGTCTTGCTCAAGAAGTTACAATTGGCAGCTAGAACTTTTTGCTGTGGTGGGACACTGGTCCAAATTCAGCCCAAGTCAGCAGAGACCTATAGCTGTTACTGTCATTAACTAGCACAATAGGTATACATGGCTCTTTACAGGCAAGTAAAAATATGATCTAAAAGCTCACTCCTGCATGTGACTGACTTTACTCCCATGGGACAGCTGTGAGATGAGTAAAGTTACTCACATGTGTTTGCAGGATCAGGCTCTATGAGTTGGAGGCGGGTAGGCGGCCCACAAACTGGTGCTTACGTGGACACCTTGCAGCCCAATGCAGGAAAAGGGGAGGCAGGAAGTGAGCCAGGGTGGCTGACTTGAGGCTTTTCAGGGTGCAAGGTGTCGGACAAGCCTCACCAGGCCCTGAATTGGAACCTGGTGGAGCAGGAGGGTCTGGGTTCCCCTACTCCTCCTGAGACTGTGACCACTGGGTGAAGCGGCTGCCAGACGACCACATGGTTGTGGACCACGGACCCATTCACATGGGGTGTACTATTTCTTTGGAAGCAGCAAATCTGGATGTGCATGTCCAGTGAATCAGGGACTGGACCCTCCAGAGAGTTGCTCAGAAGGCTTGGGGGTTGGAGTATGCCTATCAGTAACCTGTAGAGAGACTGCAAGGCCTAGAGGGCAGTGCTTGTGTTGCCCATAGCCGGTGGCATTGGAGAGCTGATGCCTGCAGAAACAGACAAGGCTTATTCATGTGAAGAGCAGCTGGTAGTGAGGTGTCTCACAGCCCTGGGCACTCCCAGGAAGCGTCACAGTCAGCACTCCCAGGAAGCTATTTTCACTCAGACTGAGTGAAAATAGCAAGTTCTAAGGAGGCCGGTGATGCTGCGTGGTGCCCAGGTGTGTCAGACAGTGGCTGTTTGGGGGGCTGCGTGAAATGAACTGTTTCAGTCCAGTTAATGGTGCAGTATTTTTTTGCAGTATATTATTCAGCCACTAGATGGATGCTGTGTGATGTGTAGGGTTCCAGGTAGGGCATCATCCCTGGTAAACAAAGGATACAAAGCTGGAACACAAGCTGTGTAGAAGCCTGTTTGCATTGCTCGTTTGTTGCTGTTTTCTTTAATAAACACCTCCTGTTTAAGAAGGTCTGAGATTCCATATATTATGACAGCAAACAGCTGCCTACATCAATAACTACTTGATACTAATTGGCTGCCTTGCTGGCATTCTGAGCAGGGACCAAAGTTTGAAAAGGCCATGGAGAAAAAACAGCCCTCTCATTAGTAGAAGTCCCTTGAGGACAGGGTCAAGACACATAGGCAGGGCAGTACAAGGGATGTTTGCACAGCTGCTGCCTTGCTGTACACATTCCATCAATGAAGAGGCTTTCAGTCTCCAGGGCTAGCAGTCAAGGACAAGAGGTGAATTCACAATAAAAATACACTGCGAAGTGAGGATTAGACCTGACACCCCACTTAAACAACTGATTAATTGGTTTTCTCAGGCTTTGTCAAGAAGCAATTCAGCTGCATTTGCTGCAGCATTATTGTCTAGCATGAAGTACACATTCTAGCATGAAGCCACCAGATAATTCACTTGAATGTATCCAGTGTAGCTATGTCAGTCCCAGGATATTAGAGAGACAAGGTAGCTTCACTGCTGGAAAAGTGGCTCCCGCTGCCGAAGAGCTGTCCACACTGGCACTTTTTGTCCCTAAAACTTTTCTCATTTAGGGGGGTGTTTTTTCATGCCCCTGAGTGACAAAAGTTTTAGCAAGGCAAGTGCCAATGCAGACATAGCCTATGAAGGTAGGTTAACCGTAACCCTCTAACCCCCTCTTTTTGTCCTATGACTACAGAGGTGTTAACGGGCCACTCTCCCTAGACTGGTCCCTGACAATATGGACTAACTACTTTTGTTAAACAATCTGTTCCACCTTGTATTTTGCTGTGATGCTGGGAGCTCCTTGGGCCGAATTAACTTTTTGTGGGCCCGGCTCCAAACATATTTGTGGGCCCCCCCCGGGGAATGATTGTAAAAGGGGCCGGGGGTAAAAGCACATTGGGGCGGGAGCTAGGGTTAGCCCCTGGAGCAAAGGAGGGGCCAGGGGTTCTAGCCCATTCTCTTCGTCTCTCTCTGCACTGAGCTGCCCCTCCTCCAGTGTGACAAACTGGGAATGTTCTTAATGTTTTCTCTGAATACTGTGTGGGTGCCTCAGTTTCCCCTGTGCAGTTCTTAAATATCTAGGTAGTGGGATAAGGGTGTGTGATTGTTGCAGAGCCCTAGAGGGCAGGTGTGATTCTGGCTGCACAGAGAATAGCCGACGCCCTGTCTCCTGGCAACTGATGGCCTGAGCCCCTCCCCGCAAGGTGCCAGCTGAAGGTGTTGGAGAACAAAGAGATCAGGTGGCCTCCTGGCCCGGGAAAGAGACAAAGGCCAGAGGAGGGGCTGGAGGGGGTTGCCATTTGGAGCTGGCTGGGGAAACGGAGGGAGGCCCAGCACTGGTGTCTGGGCTCCTTACCCCACAAGACGGACCTGGCTGAGGGGTCCTGTTTTCCATACCTACAAGCTCTGCTTTGAGTGTGTTCCTGTTGTCTAATAAACCTTCTGTTTTACTGGCTGGCTGAGAGTCCTGGTGAATCGCCAGAAGTGGAGGGTGCAGGACCCTGGCTCCCCCACACTCGGTGACATCCAGCAGCAGCAGGACAGGTTCTCTTCCAGCCCTCGGGGGTGGGTGTTAGGAGTGGGAGGAGCGGAGGGTAATGTGGTTACTCCTATAACCGGACTTTTAGTTGCTAACCAGACACCCAGGTCCCATTTTCTACTGGAGTTTCCAGTTTAAAACTGGATACCTGGCAACAGGGCTGCCAGAAAAGCCTGGGGAGGGGCAAGCAATCAATTTTAAAAGTGAGAGGGCTAAGCCTTAAGTGAGGGAAGCAAGGGGTGGGTGGGCTAGGGAGTGGAGAGGCGCTAGTGGGCAGGGCCATGTCTGCTGTACTGCCCAGGTAGGTTGGAGACTGAGGGGATCAGCTGACGCAGTATCCCCAGTGCAGGTGATGTGACAGCCAGTGGTGGATTTAGAGTGAGTGGGGGCCCCCCGGCCCTGTGCTCAGCTTCATTTTTGGGGCCCCTCCTTGGGATCCAGCCAAGAAAAAGAACATTCTCTCATCTTCCGCTGCCCCCGTTTTTCATTCTTGTTTTCTTCATCCTCCTCCTATAAGTAATAGCAAGTAAATGAAAATAAAGGGAGATACTTTGGTTATTCTTGTACTTATTTTTCCACAGACCACTTGAAAACTGCGGAGAGTCTCGATGGACCACTTAATGATCTTTCCAAATATTGCAAAAAAACGCTGGGGTCTGGCCAGGAGCTAGGGTGAGGGAGGGGGCTCAGGGTTGGGCAGGAGGTTGGGGTGTGGAGC
Organism: Mauremys mutica; assembly: GCF_020497125.1. NCBI lineage: Eukaryota > Metazoa > Chordata > Testudines > Geoemydidae > Mauremys > Mauremys mutica. The sequence continues at coordinate 287,384,295 of NC_059073.1, forward strand.
GCTTACCTGCGAGAGGTGCAGGTGGGAATGGGGGGGTTGCAGGAGCTCCCGTTTGGTGTTCAGGATGGGGGTGGAGATGTGAGGGGGTTCAGGAGTCAGCGCATGGGGGGGCTGGGGAGGTGTGAGGAGTGCAGGAGTCAGGGCAGGGGGGCTGAGTGTGTGTGACGGTGGTGCAGGGGACAGAGGGGGCTGGGAGGGTGAGGGGGTGCAGGAGTCGGGGCTGGGGGCTAGGGAGGTGTGAGGGGGGTGCAGGGATCAGGGAGGGTTGAGAGGGTGCAGGAGTCAGGGCAGGGGGCTATGGAGGTGTGAGGGGGTGTAGGGGTCAGGGCAGGGTGTGTGTGAGGGGGTGCAGGGTTAGGGGAGGGGGCTGGAGGTGTGTGGGGGTGCCGGAGTCAGGGCAGGGAGCTGGGGAGGTGTGAGGCGGTGCAGGGGTCAGGGCAGGGGGCTGGGGGCTTGTGGAACTCATTGCCACTAGATACTATCATGGAAAAGAGCTTAGTAGGATTCAAAAAAGAATTGGCCTTTCATATTGATAATGAGAAAGTCCACATCTCCCACTGCTGTCACCCTCATCCTTCCATCCGCTCTTTGTTCTGCTGTTCGTCATCCCTTGCCATACTCTGAACAATGTAGATTGGAATCTCCTTTTGTTTGCACAGGGATTGGGGCAGGGACCCATCAGTCTAGCTAGCTGATGAGTAAAGGAAGACATGGAAACATTAAAACATTTAAAGCTTCACCGTGTAAAACACTACCAAATGTACATCAGGAAAGACTCTTGCATTGCTAGGAAAATAGATCAGAGACCAAATAGGTCTCTTACAGCTCTCATTTCTATGATTCATAGGAGTAGCCCCATGTGACTGCATATAATACATCATTGTCCTCCAGCAAAATTCAAAATGACACCAAACCCAAAAAGGCCCAGGATGCAGGTTTTAAAGGATTACCAACCTTAAAGGGCACTAACCGACTGGAGCTGTTTGCCTTAAACAACCTCTCCCTATTAGCAATTGATAACTGTTGGTGGGTTCTGCAGACTCTGAGATCAGCAATTCATTTCCCTACTGAGATAAGTGTGAGTAGCTACCTGAGGAGAGAGGATCTAGGTTGTGGGCTGAGCAGTCCTGGGTGAGGAACCCTAGGATCAGCCAAGCCTGAATTTTGTTATTGCTGATTTCAAAAAAGCCAAACCCTAGGAAAGGGGTGAATTAGGGCTCTGCATATTGTGGGGGGGGGCGGGGGGTTGTGCACAGGTTGGTGTTTACGTGCAGCTACTAGAGATAGCTGAACAACCCTATCAGAGTCACATTAATATTCATCCATTTACCACATCATGCTTATTACCAACCACTCCCTTTTGGGCTGCTGCTTTTTGTATTTTGAGACTTCTCACATTAGAAGAAAAATGACAATTATGATAAGTTTTATCTCTGCCATTTAAGCCCCTATCTATCTGGTTCAAGTGACTGTGTCTCTGTGGTGGGCGCTCATGCCAATAGATATGCTTTGCTGCATTATCATCTTCTGCGTGAATTTCATTAATCCCATAAGATATCCCAATATTAAAAGGCACTGACTAAATTGCTTGACATAGCTGCAGTGCAGCCATGCTGGCAAAGGACCTGTTACACACTGGATGGTAGCAAGATTATCAACCATGTTTTAAATTAAAAATGCAAAGGACAGAGTCACCCTTGACTGAGAAAACCAGACTTTTAGGATGCTCCCTTTCTGCCTACTTTTATGGCTCCCACCACCATCAAATCCAAGCATCCCAAAGTATTTTAAAAACTACAATAGGGTAGTAGCCTAACAGAGGAAGGTTGTCCCAATGGTTAAGGAGCTAGCTGGAACTCAGGGGCCCTGGGTGCTATTCCCTCCTCTGCCACAGGCTTCCAAGGTGACCTGGGATGTAGGTGCCTGAGCAGATGAGGAGCTTTTTTAAATTCCACCTGGCACCTCTCTGCATCTCTAAGCTGCTTTGTCAACCTGGCCCTTTGTTTCTCGGTTCCTCGTCTGTAAAATGGGTGGGGAATGGGATAATACTTCCCTTCCTCACTGGAGAAATCCATTAAAAACTGTGAGATGCTCAGATACTCTGGCAACAGGGGCCAGGTACATCCCACGGCTGCTGCATTGGTACAGAGGTGGCTGCAGTACCGTAGGACTGACAGCGTGATGTGCTGTTCTGCTGGAAATCCTGGAGAACACTTGCGGTTGTTAAGATCCCGTGGCCTTTTTCTTAGGAGCTGTTAATGCTGGTGTCTTGGACTAGTCCCAGTGCAGGTCATTACATGCCCCCTGCAGAGTGGCGACGCTCAAGCTGTGGTCTGCAGGCCACCGGCTGCCTCTGCAGAGCCAGCTAGTCACATGGTGCTGGTTCCTCCTCCTCATTTCCAGCGGTTATGTTGCTTAATGGATTTTTAGCTGCCTTTGACACAATTTCCAGGCTAGCAAAGGCTGTAAATACCGGGGAGTGTTAGGAGATTCTCCATGGGAAGGGAGCTGGGCTGCGTGATGGCGAATGGGCAGCAATCATGCAACAATCTCTCCATTAATATGAAAGGAGAAAGTCTGAAAGCCCCTGGTAGACAACTTTTTCTTTACTTGCTCATCTGACCTGTGGTGAGGCCTAGCTTTGCAGTAGGCTGCGTCTCCACTTCAAGAGAGATGAGTTTTTACATGGCAATAGCTCTCGCTGTGTGAAATCCTAGTAGGAACAAGACACTGTCATTTTTACCTGGATGGTGCTAGACAATCCAAACCCCGGCGGGGTACAGGGTTGGCTTCCTCATGTCAGGTCAAGGTAGAAGCCACCTGTGCCTTGTCTGCACTATGATTTTCCACGGAGATTGCTACCCTGATATAAAAAACACACTGTTTCTGCAGTGAAGACAAAGCCAGGACCAGCTGCTCCCTACAGATGGTGGAAGTCATGTAATTCCATACCTAACATCGTAAGGTTGGTGTGATTTATTAGGCTTCATTGGGTAATGTTTGTCCAGAGCATTGAGATCCCAGCTAAAAGCTGCTACAGCATAGCGTGGAATACTCCCTCCTCCCAGTCCGCTGACCTGGATGCTTTATAACTTTCAAAACTCAGATGAGCAGACAGGGAGGAAGAATTACAGGCCAAAGGAAGCAATTGAGCCCTGGTTACGTGTTTCATTTGCCTTCTCCACTTTACAAATCCAACTCTCTAGTGGCACTTTGTTTTATTTTAGCAGCTGGTAAATGAATACCTGATCCGAGAGCATTTCCAGTAAATGTAATTACTCCTCCGTTTGCAACAAACATGGCCCAGCTACATTTGATCTAAAAAACAAGCGAAAGAAAGAGAAGAAATGAAATGAGGCTATTCTCATGAGATTTCCAGTCAAACCCTATGCTGACTGGGTCAAGAAACCTATAGGCTAGATCCTCAGCTGGTGTAAATCAACACAGCTCCACTGACTTCAGTCAAACATGACCTCAACAGAGCTACACTCATTTACAGCTGCTGAGGAACTGGCTGTGTAGGGTATGTCTACACTGCAGCCGGGAAGCAAGTCTACCAACCCAAGAGGCAGGCTCATGCTAGAGGGCGCTAGCGAGCACACTACAAATAGCAGAGTAGACATTGTGGCTAGGACGGCAGCTTGGGCTAGCCAGCTGAGCTCAGACCCATGGGCTTGGGTGGGCTTGAGAGCCTGAGCCGCAGCGTCTACACTGCTATTGTTAGTGCGCTAGCTCAAGCCGAGCTAGCCTGAGTCTGCCTATGTAGACTGGGAGGCTCCCTGCCAACTGTGGTGATGCCATACCCATGGGGTAGTTAATTATTTGCATTACAATAATATTTAGTGGCCTAAACTGAAATCAGGGCACCGTGGTGCTAGGAGATGTACATACACAGGGTAAAAAATGCCCCTGTCTCAAGAGTTTACAGTTAAGAGCACGGTTCAGAATTCCACCTTTAAATAGACAAGTGGGAGAAAGGAAGGATTTGATTTGGTTTATAGGTGGAGCACTGAAGCCCAGAGAGACTAAAGCTCCGATTTTTAAAGGCATTTAGCCATTGCTCAGCTCCACGTTGCAACACCTGACTTAGGATCCTAAGGCCTGGTCTACACTACGCGTTTATACCGAATTTAGCAGTGTTAAACCGAAGTAACCCTGCACCCGTCCACACAACGAAGCCCTTTATTTCGATATAAAGGGCTCTTAATATCGATATCTGTACTCCTCTCCGACGAGGGGAGTAGCGCTCAAATCGGTATTGCCATTTCAGATTAGAGTTAGTGTGGCCGCAATTCGATGGTATTGGCCTCCGGGAGCTATCCCACAGTGCCCCATTGTGACCGCTCTGGACAGCAATCTGGCGTCGAATGCACTGGCCAGGTAGACAGGAAAAGCCCCGCAAACTTTTGAATTTCATTTCCTGTTTGCCCAGCGTGGAGCGCTGATCAGCATGGACTGTATGGAAGATACTGGATCTGATCGCTTTATGAGGAGACAAATCTGTTCTATCAGAGCTCCGTTCCAGAAGACGAAATGCCAAAGCATTTGAAAAAATCTCCAGACAGAGGCCACAGCAGGGACTCAACACAGTGCTGCGTGACAAGTGTAACGGAAAGCCAAAGAATTAAATGGACGCTCATGGAGGGAGGGAGAGGGGACTGAGGACTCCAGCTATTCCATAGTCCCCACAGTCTCCGAAAAGCATTTGCATTCTTGGCTGAGCTCCCAATGCCTGAAGGGTCAAAAGCGTTGTCCCGGGTGGTTCAGGATATATGTCCCGTGAGTGCTCCTGGCTGGCCTCGGTGAGGTCGGCTGGGGGCGCCTGGGCAAAAATGGGAATGACTCCCTGTCATTCCCGGCAGACGGTACAAAAGGATTGAAAACCACCACTGAGATCACAGATGTTAGAACAGCTACATTCCGGTCACTGTGGAATAGTGCGCATGAAGGAAATTGCACGAAGCTATTTTTGGTGGCCTGGACTGGACAGCGCTATTGAAGAGAAGGCAAAAGCTTGTATGTCATGTCAGGGTGTGAGGAATGCACCCCAGTGGGCACCCCTACACCCATGGGACTGGCCTGAAAACCCGTGGCAACGTATTCACGTTGACTTTGCTGGCCCCCTTGAAGGAAGCATGTTCTTGGTGGCAATAGATGCCCATTCTAAATGGCCAGAAGTCTCTATAATGCAGTCCACTTCTGCAGAGAGTACTATCCAAAAACTACGAGGACTCTTTAGTCGTTTTGGTCTGCCAGAACAACTTGTGAGCGACAACGGACCGCAGTTCGTTTCTCAGGAGTTTCAAAATTTTATGAAAGCAAATGGGATACACCACATCACGTCAGCACCATATCATCCGTCCACCAACGGATTAGCTGAAAGATTTGTGCAGACAATGAAAAACGCTTTGAAATCAGCAAGGGGACAACACTCCATTCAAAAGCGTCTGGATACCTTTTTACTTTCCTACAGAAACACACCTCATGCTACGACCCACGCATCTCCGGCCTTTCTAATGATGGGACGACAGCTGCGCACTTGCTTTGATCTGCTGAAACCTTCTGAACCCCGACAAATTGTGCAACATCAGCAGCAATATCAAGTCATCAGACGGGCACCCAGAGCAAAAGACCGAACCTTTAGCCCGGGACAGCCAGTTTTGGCTCGGAATTATACTTCCAGAGCTAAATGGGTTCCGGCCACAGTCATCACTCAAACAGGACCTGTTTCCTACACAGTCCGGACTGCAGAGAATCTTACCTGGTGGCGACATGTAGATCAGCTGTTGCCAGGTCATGCCAGTCCTCAGGACCCATCTGCAGTTGAGGGGTCTGACTTCACCTCTTCTGGTGAGGGATCGAATCACGAGTCACCTGTTTCTGACTGTTCTCCTCCATTACTGCCGGCGGCTGAGATACCCCTTTGCCCAGCACGAGCTGATACCACCTCCTCACCTGTTCGTGCTGCGGACCCTGAGCCCCTAGTGCTTTCGGGTGCAATAACACCAGTAGTTCGCCGTAATCCACCTAGAGACAGAAGGCCTCCTCATCGGCTGGATCTTTAGCTAGGGCGAACCCACGGTTATGGGGCAAAATAATCCCCAGGGTTTAGCCGGGAATGGAGGCAGTCTACCCTCCTTCTCTAGTCTAGTGTGTGGATCCTGGGGTGAGAGTGGTGCGCCGTCCTCGGGCGTCCCATCAAAAGGCCATCTTGGGACCTTGAGGGGCCTTGGACGAGCCTTGGGACTGGTTACGCCGCCCGCCTGATGGTCTGCGGCGGAATGGGGCCCTGCGGTTATTAAATCATAGAATCATAGAATCATAGAATCTCAGGGTTGGAAGGGACCTCAGGAGGTCATCTAGTCCAACCCCCTGCTCAAAGCAGGACCAAACCCAACTAAATGGCCGAGACCTGGCCTGTGGCCCGGGCCGATAGGGCTGCTGCCGGAAGGGACGCCTCTGAGTGGCTGGAGTATGCATCCCCAACGTGCGGATTGCCACTCGTCCGTCCTTCAGGGTCTGAATTCGTGTGTCCGTTTTCTCGGAGAACAGGCCCTGCATTTCAAAAGGGAGGTCCTGGAGGGTATATTGTACCTCCGGCGGCAAAGTGGACGACTGCAGCCACGCGATGCGTCGCATGGTTACACCGGACGCCACCGTCCTGGCCCCCGAGTCCGCTGAGTCGACCGCTGCCTTAATCAAGGTCCTGGAGGCCAGCTTGCCCTCTTCTAGGAGGGCCGAGAATTCTCGGCGGGAGTCTTGTGGGGTGAGCTCCGCGAACTTCCCCAGGCATCCCAGGATGTTAAACGTGTACCTGGATAGCAAGGCCATTTGATTCGCGATGCGAAGTTGTAGGCCGCCCGCCGAGTAAATCTTGCGTCCCAGCAAGTCCATGCGTTTGGACTCCTTAGACTTGGGCGCAGCTGCCGGCTGTCCATTACGCTCCCGGTCGTTCACAGATTGCACCACTAAGGAGTCCGGCGTGGGGTGCACGTAAAGGTACTCGTACCCCTTAGGTGGCACGGAATACTTCCTCTCCACGCCGCGTGCCGTGGGAGGGACGGAGGATGGCGACTGCCAAATAGCGGCATTGTTCCGCTGAATCGTGCGGATGAACGGTAGCGCCACTCTCACGGGGGCGTCAGCTCCCACGACATCCGTGATGGGGTCATCCACCTCCTGGACCTCTTCAACGGGTAAGTTGATGGCTTTTGCCACCCTCCGCAGAAGGTCCTGATGCGCCTTCAGGTCAATCGGTGGGGGTTCCGATGGTGACGCCCCTGCCACAGCCTCGTCGGGAGAGGAGGACGAGGATTGACCTGGAAGCACCTCTTCAGGTGCCTGCTCTGCCTCCGGGCGATCAGGTGCCAGCGTCTCCTGCCCCAACGGCGTGCCATGAGTGGCGGTCTGTGGCGTTGGAGACAGGGGTGGCCTGCTGACCGTGGCCACCGGCACCGAGCGCACCGAGCCCGGCTGTCTCGGAGGAAGGGGAGCTCCCTGTTCATGGAGAGCCCAGGGCACCCAAAATCCCCACTGCTGGGGTCCATGGTCCTGCGGCAGAGACCCTGCTCTAAAGTCTACTGCGCTGCCCTCAGGGGAAGCAACTGAGGGCTCCCTGGAAGGCCAGGGAGGAGCCGTTGCAGGTCCCGGGCGGACGTCCGGTGCCGGAGTAAGCTGCCGTTCCGGTGCCGACGGACGGTGCCGGTCGTCATGCGGTCTGACGGGCGAACGGGACCTGTGCGAAGCGCGGTGCCGGGAGCCCGACCGACGGTGCCGGGAGCTTGACCTACGGCGCCGGGAGCTCGACCGGCGGTGCCGGGAGCTCGACCGGCGGTGCCGGGAATCAGACCTGGATCGAGATCGACGTCGCCGGGAGCGGCTGCGAGAGTCTCGATATCGCCCGCGGTGCCTGGAGCCGGACCTGGTGCGGTGCCAGCGACTCGGCGACCGGGACCTAGAGCGCCGCCGGGAGTGCGACCGGTACCACGATTGCGAGCGGTACCGGGACTGCGACCGGTGACGAGATGGGGAGCGGCGTCTCGACGTTGACCGTCGTGCGGCTCGGCCCCGGTGTGTTGGCGACTGCCGTCTAGAGGGGGAACAGGAGCGAGAGCGGATCATGGTGCTCCGATCACCTCGGACGCCCGGAGAAGGAGGGCGCATCATCAACGGCTTTCCGATGGACCTCACTGTCCGCACCGGCGGTGCCGGAAGCTGACGGCCCGTATCAGCCGTGAGGTCGATCAGCTCCCTCGCCGTCGCGAACGCCTCCGGCGTGGACGGGAGCCTCAGCTCTTCCTCGGTCGGTACCGGGGAGCTGGGTGGTGCCGGACTCGACGGCCCTTGCGGCGCCGGAGTCGACGGCCCGGTGCACTTCTGGTGCACTGTCTCAGCCTGTACTGTTTTGGTCAGTGGTGGCTGGACTAACGGCTTTTGCTGCTTCGCAGTGGCCGTCTTCGGCACCTTTTGCTTCTTCTTCGGAGAGAGTGAGCGGTGCCGGGTCTTTGGAGCAGGGTGCCGAGACGTGTCGGTACCGGAGCGGCTCGGTGCTGCCGGTGCGCTGCTCACGGAGGCCGGTTTCGGTGCCGAAGGAGCTGGTGCCGGCGGTTGGAGAGCCGACTCCATAAGGAGCTGTTTTAAACGAGAGTCTCGCTCCTTCCTCGTACGAGGCTTAAAAGCCACACAAATGGGGCACTTATCTGTCCTGTGCGACTCTCCGAGGCAGCGGAGGCAGGAGTCGTGCGGGTCACTCACTGGCATCGGCCGCTGGCAAGCCACGCAGGGCTTGAATCCCGGTGCTCCAGGCATAAGCCCGCACCGGGGCGGAAGAAGAGGGCTAACCCCTCTAATTCCCTAACTATTACACTATACAACTAACTGAACAACTATAACAGGAAACTGTAACGAAATACTAACAACTATATACACTAAACCATGGAGAAACGCTAGGGCTGTGGAGGTAAGGGAGCACTCCACTGTTCCTACTAGCCGTCACGGGCGGAAAGAAGGAACTGAGGAGCGGACGGGCCGGCTGGGGTATATATCAGCCGCCATGGCGGCGCCACTCCAGGGGGCGCCAGCCGGCCCGCCGGAGTTGCTAGGGTAAAAATGTTCCGAAGAACCGTGCACGCGCGGCGCGCACACCTACAATGGAATGCATAGGAGCAATCACTCGAAGAAGAATGGGAATGACTCCCTGTCATTCCCGGCAGACGGTACAAAAGGATTGAAAACCGTCCTCATCATAGCAACTGGAGGCTGAGCGCCTAACCCCCCCCCTCATGTCTAATGAAGATTCTGTACTGCCTGGACTATCATAGCAGCGGGAGGCTGCCTCCCCATCATTTTATCTCACTAAAAAGTCACTGTTTCTTATTCCTGCATTCTTTATTACTTCATCACACAAATGGGGGGACACTGCCACGGTAGCCCAGGAGGGGTGTGGGAGGAGGGAAGCAATGGGTGGGGTTGTTGCAGGGGCACCCCCTAGAATGACATGCAGCTCATCATTTCTGCGGGATATCTGGGGCTCTGACCCGGAGCGGCTGTGCTCTCTGGTTCTCTAATAGACTTGCCCCATATTCTAGGCAGGACTGACTCTATTTTTAGACAAAACATAAAGAAGGGAATTACCTGGGGAGTCATTCCCATTTTTGTCCATGTGCCCCCGGCCAACCTCAGCGAGGCCAGCCAGGAGCACCCATGACAGCAGCAGACGGTACAAAAGGATTGATAACCGTCATCGCCAATTTCCAATTGCAGACGGTACAAAAGGATTGATAACCATCATCGCCAATTTCCAATTGCAGATAGTGATATAGGGCTGGTAACCGTCTCTGCTACCTTGCAAAGGCGAATGAATGCTGCTATGTAGCACTGCAGTATACCATGTCTGTCAGCAGCAGCCATAACACATGACAGTGACAAAAGGCAAAACAGGCTCCATGGCTGCCATGCTATGGCGTCTGCCAGGGCAATCCAGGGAAAAAGGGCGCGAAATGATTGTCTGCCATTGCTTTCACGGAGGAAGGATTGAGTGACGACATTTACCCAGAATCACCCGCGTCACTGTTTTGGCCCCATCATGCACTGGGATCTCAACCCAGAATTCCAATGGGCAGGGGAGACTGCGGGAACTATGGGATAGCTACGGAATAGCTACCCACAGTGCAACGCTCCAGAAATCGATGCTAGCCTCGGTACATGGATGCACACCGCCGAATTAATGTGCTTAGTGTGGCCGCATGCACTCGACTTTATACAATCTGTTTTAAAAAAACGGTTTCTGTAAAATCGGAATAATCCCATAGTGTGGACATACCCTTAGTGTCCTTATTAGAAGTAACCTAGGCACTTAGGAGCATAAGTGTTATTGAAAGTCAGTGGGACTTAGGTGCCACATTGCCTAAATGTCCATAAAAAATCTGGGCCTAAGTGACTTGCCCAGGTCCCACAGAGAGTCTGTGGCAAAAGCGGCAACTGAACCCAGATCCTTTGTAGCCCGGGATTTACCCCCAGGTCCATCCATCCCCTCTTCTTATGGAGTCCATACGTGAATCCAGTAGAGAACTTCCAAAAGTTTTCAGACTTGGAGAAAGTTTGGACAATGATTATGGCCAATAGTGTGTAAAACAAATGCCTGGACTTCAGCGCCTAAATCCATAATTATTCACTGAGTACTCTGAAGAATCTGGTATTTTACTCGGGTACCTAGATATGGACTTTGGAGCCTGACTTCAGAGCCCCATTTTTAAACTCTTGCCTCGGGTTCAATTTTTATTTCATTTGAACCTTCAGGCCTCTTTGTCGACAAGGGCTAGTGATGCAGAAGGAGCATAGTCTAATGGTTGGAGCAAGCAGCTGGGGGTCAGGGTTCCTCACTTATATCCTCTGCCATTGACTTGGTGAGACCTGGGACAATTCCCCGGATCCAGGTATTCCTTAGGTGGCCTGTCTACCTGTACAGTGCTCTGAAAGGGCTGTTGTGAGGGTCCCTAACATGAAGTGCTTGGAGGTCCTTGGATGAACAGTGCCATGCGAAATATAGAGCTGTTGCTGTCTCTGTAGCTGGGAGCTGCCTCTTCGGAAGCCAGTCTCACAGGGTTGACACTTGTAGCTGGAAACGAGGAGGAGGAGCTGGTACCATGTGACTAGCTGCCTCTCCAGAGACTGCAGAGCACAGCTTGGACATCGCCGCTCTGCAGGGGGAATGTAGGCAGGGCCGGCTCCAGGCACCAGCTAAGGAAGCTTGGGGCGGCCAAGACAAAGGGGCAGATCTCCGTCCGCTATTGGGGCGGCCCGTCCGGCTCTTCGGCGGGAATTTGGCGGCGAGTCCCTCAGTCCCTCTCTTCCTCATTGAGCTGCCACCGAAGTGCTGCCAAAGAGGAAGAGAGGGAGCGAAGGACCCGCCGCCCAAGAATGGAGCGGTGCGATTGAGCTGCCACCGATGTGCCGCCAATCGGCCTTTTTTTTTTCTTCCCCGCCACTTGGGGCGGCAGAAGACCTGGAGCCGGCCCTGAATGTAGGAAGGCAGCATGTGATGACCTGCACTGGGATTAGTGCAGGACACCAGCATTAACAACTTTCCTCTGAAGAGAAAGGCCAGGGGATCTTAACACCACAACGCTCTGCCGGTATTTCCAGCAGAACAGCACATCTCGCTGTCAGTCTTACTGAACTGCAGCCACCGGTTCCTCTGTATCAATACGCCAGCCGTGGGACGTACCTGGCCGCCGTTACCATGGTATCGGAGCATCTCACTGTTCTTAATGTATTTCTCCGGTGAGGGAGGGGAGCATCGGAAAGGGCTCCCAGGGTGTACACGCCCCTTCGCTTACAGCCTCATAGAGTGGCCTAGGTTTACAACTGAGCCCCTTTTATTGGGTTATTTATGGAGACCAGGAAGAGCAGAAGTCTGAATAGCAGCTCCCAGAGACTCTCACTAAATCTCTCCTCCTAAGCCGGACACATCTAGCTCAGGGTTTGCATACACCCATAGTTAGTTCTGCCTTTACTGCCGGTTAGAGACGTTAGGTACTTATAGGAGCCCCATCCAGGGCCGGATTAACGCAAGGGCTTTAGGGGCTTCAGGCCAGGGCCTCGGGCTAAGGGGGGCCCCACAAAAATAAATCAGTGGTCACCAACCCGTCGATCGCGATCTCCCGGCCGCTAAAAGCGGCAGGCTGCTGGCATGTTTCTGGGGCCCCTGGCACGGGGGAGGTGGCTCTGCACACTCCCCCAGCACCAACCCCGCAGCTCCTGTTGGCCGGTTTTTGGCCAACAGGAGCTGCCGGGGTGGCACCGGGAGACACACTGTTCCCCTCCCCGCAGGGGCACGCAGAGACGTGCCAGCAGCCGGCCGCTTCCAGGAGCAGCGTGGGGCCAGGGCATGCAGGCACCCTGCCTGAGCCCTGCTGCGCCGCCAGCCGGGAGTCGCCTGTGGTATACCAGGGCCCCACAAAATCTAATAGCCCTGGGCCCACAGGAGAGTTAATCCGGCCCTGGCCCCATCATCCTAGTGTCTGAGAACCTCACACCCCTTTAATGCACTGATGGGTCTATCCTCACACCACTCATCTAAGTGAGGACAGTGCTATTATTCCCTTCTAAAGAGGAGGAACTGAGAGACTAAGTGAGTTGCCCAAGGTCACATAACTAGTCTGTAGCAGAGCCAGGAACTGCAGCTTTAAAGTCCCAGGACACCCCCCTAACCACTGGGCCATCCTTCCTCTAGGCATGCAGCTCCCTATGCCTTGGTACAAGCATCCCAGGAGGGGTACATCAGCTATGTATTCTAGGCTCCCCTGACTTCTGGGCTTGGTCCCATTGCATATCTACTCCTAGCACTTCCACGTGAGGGGGATTTAACCTGCCACAGTGGCTGGGTTCCAAGAGCAGGACTGGGAGCGCCACAAGCCAGGCTGCAGTACACGTAGCTGAACAGCCTGCAGCAGGCACTGACTGGCACAGTCAGGGTGTTAATCCAGACTAGACTCCCATTGACTTCAGTGAGTCCACCAGGCCCTTATTACTCTCTGTTCTACTGCAGGTTTCTTGGATTTCCCAAGTAGCCTTCGGGCGGCTAACATCCTTTGTATTGCTCAGTCATTCACTTATCTCCTGCTTCTAGCTCTCCCCTCTTACAACATCTCTCAGTATCAGCCTTCAGTACTAATGCTTATCTCTCATCTAGCATGTCCCACCCCATGATCTCAAAGCACTCTATAAAAGAGGCTGTCCCATTATCCCCATTTTGCAGAAGGGAAACTGAGGCAGAGGAGCCCTGCCCAAAATTAGACAGCCAATCAGTGGCAGAGCTGGGACAAGAACCCAGCTCGCCTGCTTCCCGCTCCAATATCCACACCGTCTTCCTTTTGCCTAGAGTCAGAGGCTGCAAAAGGGCATAAGCCTTTCTACAGTGTCCTCCTCTTAATTTATTCCTCCATTAACTTAATTGGGTGTGATAAGGGGAAGGGCCTTGTATCTGAACAATATTTGGGCAGAGTAACATGCAGATTCAGCTTGGGGAAAATAGCCATCCAAGAGCAGCCTCTGTTTAAGGATCTGTGTGCTACAAAGATGAACTGTCAACAAAAACAAGGGTTTTAATACCAACGATGTATTCCGGCACTCCTTTAAGACACACATTACTGGGCATAACCCTCGCCCAAGACCAAACACAGGCAGTGAAATACCGTGACCTTTCCTTTTATTGACTATGTTCATTCGAAGAAGCTGATTTATTTTATCTACAGTCGCTGACTGATGAGTGGATTTAATCCTACCGCGTCGGTTGTCAGCTGATCCGAGTCTCAAGTTCTCCAGTTTTTTGCACCAACGCAATTTCGGAAAGACACGGTGAGGTGAAGATTTTCCTCTTGGGTGCCTGAAATTAGACATCTATAACTAAGGCACCTAAATAATTTTCTGATTTTCATAGATGCTGCGCACAGATATTTCCCAGCAAAGTCAGTATGATTTACCAGATGTATCGTAGGTACTTACATAGGCCCCACTAATGTAGCATCTGGAAGTATATTTTGGCCTCCTAGAAAGATAAGAAGGGTGGTCTTATGGTCTTAGCATGGGACTCAGAATTTCCGAGTGTGGGACCTGGTGATACCATAGATTTCCTCTGTGACTGTAAATAAGTCACTCAGGCCCACATCCTCCCATGGGAGTTAGTTACCTACTTTTGAGGATGTGGGCCTCAGTCTCTCTGTTCCTCAGTTCACCATCTGTAAAATGGGAATAGTGATCCTTCCATTGGCTTGTCTGTTTAGACTGGAAGCTGTTCTGGAGAGGGGCTGTCTCTTAGTGTCTGAATGTACAGCACCTAGCACAATGGGGCCATGATCTCAGCTGGGGCCTCTGCTATACTAAAGATCCGATGAGGCTCATTGTTTAAATCATGCATCCAACTCCATGTAACTGTCACAGCAATAATAATACAGCAATATGTTGCACCTCCAGAGAGTATAAATCTCTGCTGAGTGCCCTGCACAGCCGAATTAGTGAAGGCGTTCAGTATGCCCAGTAAAATGGTTTAAACTTCATTCTAGCTTTGCAGCTTATCTTTGCGGAAGAGCTGTCGTTCAGGAAATCACTCGCCCTTTCAGATTGACTACAGACTTAAAGGCAGACAGAGTGTGTTGGCTCAGTAGATTATTTCCTCTCTCTAGGGTCTAGAATTCAATGAAATTAAACATGAGGACTGTCCTGTTTGGGGAGGTGGCCCGCTACAGAGCTGGCTTGTTCATATGTAGTGCACCGGGTGGTTGGCAATAGGCTGTGGGCCTCTGTCTCCTGTTGCTTATGCTGATGTACAAGAGGAGTGTTACCGTTAAAGTCAAGGGTGGTTCAGTGGTGCAAGGACTAGACTGGGCCTCAGGATATGTGAGTTCACTGCCTGCTTCTGCCATGGATTGACTGTGGACAAGTCAATTAATCTCCTTACTGGTAGTACAACTGCCAAATAGACTTCCCTACCTCTGGGGTGTGTTGGGATGATGAAATCTATTGAAGATAGTGACGTGGGTGGATACAGACGTGATGAGAGCCACATAAATAGCTGCTTAGCGTAAGCCAGAGGATAATCACGCCTTATGTTGTCTCATCATTTCTATTGTTTCTCCTTTAAAGGCGGGAATGAGCTCTGGAACAGTAACATTTCCAGTCAAATACAGCCAGCCACAGCAAAACAATCTGAGATGTCTGGCCCGCTACTGCTGCGGTGTGCAGCCACCTCAGGACAAGCCCCCAGAGCAATTCAATCACGCAGGGCCTGATTCTGCTCTCACGCCAGGGTGAATCTGGAATAATTCCACTGATGTCAATGGACTCCCGGCAGTGTAGACTTAGTGAAAGCGAGAAGAGATTCAGGAACCCAGAGCGCAACAGGAAGAGCAGGGATATAACAGGAGGGCCGTGTGATTGCCAACAAACACTTGGAATGAAAAGATACGTTTCTTTGAAATTTGATAAGGTGTTGACCTTTAAACACATAGGTTTTTCAAGGAAAGCTGACAGCAACAGATCCCCATTGAAAAGTCTCCTGATTATGTCTTCTCACTGAGTCAGAGAGAGGCATCTAATTCAAAATCATATTTTAAGTTATATTGCATGTTTGCTCTGACAGATCCCAACACCCTTGACCAACTATATTCTCTATTTGTAGGTACCATTTCACCCCCCCACTGAAATGCAGCCACCTCTGGGATGGACTGTGGCAGATCTCTAACATTAACCCCTCCCCAGACACACCAGACAATCCCTACAAAATACCTTTTCCAACTGACACTGCAAGGGGATCTTGAGTAGGCAGATTGTAATCATGCACACTGGAGTTAACACCCTTACTCTGACCAAAAGCACCATATGATGCTTTAATAACCACTGTGGTCAAGACGTGTTTTACATCTCACCTGACAAATGGCATCTTCGGCAGTATCATGCTTTCTAATGCCCCAGGTTTTCCTTGTTTGTCTTTCATTCAAATCACTGAGCAGACCCACCCTTGCTTACATTATGAGATTGAATAAGAATCCTGGGGCCATCCCTTCAGATTCCCGATGAAGACTTTGGAAGGGCCAAAGAAATGAAAGCTACACCTGGAGAATCCATCCCAGGTTTTACACTGAGCTCAGTGGATGATGGACAGGAATCTGGAATACTGAAACGGATCTGTAATCAGGGGTGAAAGTAGGCCAGTACGGGCCAGTATGGCGTACCGGTAAGAAGCCGGTACCGGCCTGTACACAGCCGACGTTAAAGCGCTGCCATGGCAGCACTTTAACATTGCTGCCCCTTTTGTCTCCCCCGGACCGCCGTGGCAGGGGGCAAAAGGGGCAGTTGTCCCAGGGCCAGTGATTTAAAAGGGCCTGGGGCTCCCAGCTGCCACTACTAGCAGTGGCCAGAGCTCCGAACCCCTTTAAATCACCACCAGAGCCCCAGGCGGCACTGGCAGGCTGGCTGAGGGATGCTGACCCCCCCAGCCCCTCCCCTTCTGCCAGAGGCCCCGCTCCTTCCACCAGAGGCCCTGCCCCTTCCGGGGGCTCAGAGCTGGCCCCCATACTGGTAAGAGATTAATATTACTTTCACCCCTGTCTGTAATGCTCATAATCACATACCCAACCATGGCATCTCAGTGCCTTGATGCCAGGCACACTCCAGTAATGTGGATGTAGCACTTTAATTACTCACCTGGGCTTCATATACATTTGTTACTATTGTGACGTTACCCAAGATACAATCCAGACTGATGGACAGCTGTGTCCCTTCAGTTCTCCAGCCTGGGGTGCCTTTTACCCTGCTTTGCTGTGAGAGCAACCACTCCTGATCTGCTATCACACAGCCTCCAGCGTGTAAATCACTCCCAGCTATGCTGTATGAGATCTATAGCCAGTGACCTTGAATTACATTGCAGGGCAACACCATTAAATTCCCAGTCCCAGACTTTCCCCCAGAAATGTGTGTCTTGTACTGCCCAACACCCTCCTGGACAATACAAGCTTATATAAAGTCCGTCATTTATTAATAGAAAATGATATCCACAAATCTTGTTTTCCCAAATGGAGTTTCCCCAAACACTTCAATCCCAACTCACTGGTTTAGATAAAACAACAAAACAAATTTGTTAACTACAGAAAGATAGATTTTAAGTGACTACAAGCAATGAGGCATATAAGTCAGAATTGGTTACAAGGAAATAAATGGTAAAATGCAACTAACTTAACAAGCTAAGTGAATACAAAGCAAAGGTCTCTCTCGCCACAAGTTCCAACCATCTTACTGACTGAATCTTTCAGTCTGGATCTCCCCACCCCTGGTCCAATGCTGCTTCTTCAGAGGTTGATGGTGCCGTATGTGGACAGCAAGGGAGAGAGGATTTGGGCATATGTCTCTACTCTTATAGCCCTTTCTCTTGCACAAGAATCATCTCCAGATGTTGTTCAGGAGACAGCAAGTCTTTCTTTGTCAAAATGTAGATTTTTTGCCCACATTCTCTCTCCAGTCAAAGAGAGCCACTTAACCAAGTGGTGGTCCGTTTGATCTCATTGAAATTGGCCGAGGCACTGGCTAGCCTTGTGTCTCTGGGGAACTTGTTTCTGACTTCCCTCCAGAACATGTTGGCACATGTCTTCGTAATATTGTACAGTGGAATCCTGTATCTTTACATACAATGTTGCCATGCAACTTTTACCAGGACAATAATGATCAGTGATTCATGAGTTTTCAAATGATACCACATACAGCCTGCTTTGTACAAAATGTAACATAGTCTGGTAAAAGGGGTGAGCATGAGGGTACAGACTGTCACAACGATGCACCAATGAGATCCTGCCCCGGAATGCAGACTCTAGCAAGAACCCAAGACATTCCGAAATAGCCACAGGGAGCAGAGGAAGCTCCAATGGTAACCCAGTGGATGGGGCAGAGCAAGAGAAGAAAGGTAGGAAGGAGCCCAAGGAAACAGCAACAAGAGCGGAGCTTGACTAGACCGTAGCTGCTTGGCATAGGGTCCCCGGGCTGGAACCCAGAGTACGGGCAGGCCTGGGTTTCCCTGCCAAACACTGGGGAAGTGGCACAATCTGGGCAGTGGGGCACAACACTGCCTGAGACAGGTTGTCCAAAGAGACTTTGTTACCCTGGAAGGGGAGAACTATAGTGAGCTGGCCGGAGGGCCGAGCCACGAAGAGGGATCACCCTGAGTTATGAAGAGGGAGCAATCAAGTCCGGAGGGAAAGACATGGGGCAAGCAACTGAAGGAGGGGGCATCGGATTGGTCGAGAGCGAATCTCCAGATGCGGCCACAAAGAGGTGCCACAATAGCAAGTAACAAACCCAGTGGCACCACCACATGGTCTTGTTCTTGATCTCTGTGGTGAATGCTGCAGAATCTGCTATCCGGGGGCTTCACTCTAATACGAGCACATGGCGAAGAGAGATAACATGGTCACTGAGGCATCTATAGCTCGGGAGTGACAGGACATGTGTGTTATAGGTCCCCCTTTGTGCACAATCCGCAGCAGCTATGAGTGTGTTACAAGAGCTTTAGCTCAAGCTGTAGCAGTTTGTGCTTCTACCTCCAGAGGCCCCCCAGGCCAATCCCCCGGTGGATCAGCCAAGATGGCGGCCATCACACATGTATGAGGAGAGGCGTTTGCTTCCAATGACAATTTCATTGTTTGCTCCTAGTTCAGCAGGGCATGAGAGGGAGACGGCCTGTCTCAGAGTAGGAGAAAGATCGCATTACACAAGAATAATGCATCTTTGTTCCCCTCTTATTGCCTGAATATTTACAGTGGCACCATTAAAATTATGGTTGGAGAGTCTGAATGGATTTTTATGCCACCCTCTACCCCCAGGCATTTTGAAAGTGTCACAAACACTAGCCGGCCTGTTCACTGCCTGCTCTGAGGAAAGTCAAACAACCTCACACCACCTGCCATTTCTTCCTCCTTGCACAATGCAGCAAGGGCGACAACAAAAGGAAAGTGAAGGGGAACTTCTTATGAACCAGCAAGGCCCCTTCTGAGAACCCCCAATGACAAATGAATCTCTAATAAGCCAGAATCCATCATTGCTGTGTGCCATGTGGCACATGCCAACTCTCCAGTCTCTCTAGCATCTGTCTGCCCAATTTGACAACTGGATTAAAAATAATGCACACGCCAGACAAAGAAATTGCAAAAACCTAGAAGGAGAAACACAAGGGCAAGCATACTGCTAACCATGGTGCTACTGTTACCCCCACCGAACCCTTCCGTAAGAATCTCACACCATATTTTATCTAGGGAAAGAAACTATTTAGGGCCTGTAGCCAACTATTTTAGTTTATTATTCCATTATTGTGTGATGTTATGATTAATTAACCTGTTATCTCATATATAATAATTGCATGTTAAATAGAGTAAAATTGTAGGATTATAGAAGTGATCAGTATTTAGAAGGAATAATTATGTATTAGATATCTAAGTAAGGAGGGCTGAGGCCTGTAAGATTTTAACTTAGCTATTTTAGGTCTTGGACGTAAGAAATGCTGACACGAGTGACCGAAGAATGACCTGATGCCATAAGATTATGGGAAGAGAGGCACCAAGGGGTAATATTGCAAAAAATTAGCCGGAAGATTGGTTTTAAATCACAAAAAAATGCTTTAGAGGCACATCTATCTCTAACATGTGTCTTAACAACCAGATCTAGGTCATGCATCAGTTCTAACGAAAATAACAGGAACTATACACAACCTATAGGAATTGGGGTACCTTGAGTTTCCAAGGGACACCAGACCAACAAGGGATAAGAGAGTTGACACTTCCATGTTCATACACAGAATGTAGGTATAGGCAGAATCACATTATAAAAGGGGGTGCCCAGATTGGGAAAACTGAGCCTTCTACAGGAAAACTAAAGGTAATAATTGGAGCTATACCAATCTCCTAGAACTGGAAGGGACCTTGAAAGGTCATCGAGTCCAGCCCCCCGCCTTCACTAGCAGGACCAATTTTTGCCCCAGATCCCTAAGTGGCCCCCTCAAGGATTGAACTCACAACCCTGGGTTTAACAGGCCAATGCTCAAACCACTGAGCTATCCCTCCCCCTAACTCCAGCAGGAACCATCCCTCTACTGATGATCAATCCACGAGGGACCCATCAGACCCTAACACTATCTAGGGGGATGTGAGTATGTCTGTAGTTATGACTGGTGCATGGCTATACCTAGGAGTTATTTATGCTGTGACATACCTAACTTTGTTGGTAACTTGAATAAAATTGATAAAAGATAATGGACCTTGTTCTTGTGATTGTATGAGTTACTGGCTGGTGGTTTCATGAGCTCTGGATCTAAAACAGACAGAGATAACTCTGCTGAACTTGAGATGGTAGCTACCAGAGCTGAACCCTCGCTGGTGTGATATAAGATCACTAAAATTAACTTTCAATAAAAATAAAGGCTACAAGCCTGACCCAAAACCCATTGAAGTCAATGGGCGTCTTTCCATTTATCTCCATGGCAGTTAGATTGGGCTGAATTTACCCACACTGTAAGCCAGTGTAACTCTGTTAAAGTCATTGCAGTTCTGCCTGTTTCCAGAAGGGTGAAATCTCACTCAATATCCAATCTTTGTAGGGACAAGAACACTATCCCCCTCCACCACAGCCTCATTGCTGGATTAACCCTGACAACAGGTGAACCACATCTCAGTAGAGCAAGATGTCCCAGTGCAGTCGGGATGTGTGATTGCAGCGTGTGTAGACATACCTGAGCTAACTTTGATCCAGCTAGAACAAAGCCGGCTCCAGGAACAATAGCAGTGAAGCTGCAGCAGCCAGGGTCCCTGCAAGGGGTAGCCCTATCCGCCCAAGACCCTGGCTATACATCTGAGTGGCCATTCCCTGTGCTACCACAGCTTCAGCTACAGCAGAGCTAGCTTGGGCTTGTCTACATGGGCTGCAGTCAGACTTCCCGACTGCAGAGTAGATACAGCCTTTGTTCTGTATTTGTACACCACCAAGCACAATGCATCGGGGTCCATGTCTGGGGGTCTTATGCACTATTCCTATTGCAATGTAAATAGCAGATAATAATCATCAAAACCTCCTCTCCCCTTTGCAATAGCATGGGGTGTCTCCCCGAATACTCACAATCCCCTGGACCACCACCTCAGAGGACCAAGAGAGCACTGAATATATATTTCGCTTCTTTGAATGCAATTTAGCATCTGGAAACATGAAGCACACAGGGCCCCAGCACCAAGCTTTACACCCTCCCATCAGTTGCTTCCTACAGGATGAGTATTCCAGAATCTCGGTGCAGTAGGAATGGCAGAAGAGAGGAAAACGGGCTATTATGCTACTGTATATCTAGGCTTGGAAGAATTCAGTTTTTACGGGTAAATATTGGTAAGCGTCAATTTCGCCGCGCACACACAAACTGATGGAAAAAATATCTCTCTCAGTAACTGAAATGTCCGGATAGGCAAAATGAGAAAAACGCTGCTTGAGGATGGATCTAGACTGTTCTCAGTGGTAGAAGATGACAGAACAAGGAGTAATGGTCTCAAGTTGCAGAGGGGGAGGTTTAGGTTGGACATTAGGAAAAACTTTTTCACTAGTAGGGTGGTGAAGAACTGGAATGGGTTACCTAGGGAGGTGGTGGAATCTCCTTCCTTAGAGGTTTTTAAGGTCAGGCTTGACAAAGCCCTGGCTGGGATGATTTAGTTGGGTTTGGTCCTGCTTTGAGCAGGGGGTTGGACTAGATGACCTCCTGAGGTCCCTTCCAACCCTGAGATTCTATGATTCTATGATTCTATGAACAGGGCTGACGAGCCCATAGGTGCTCTTTAACCTGTTCCTGACGAACCCCTTTCCACCCTAACAATGGCAGGAGGTTGGTCTGAGTCTGATGGAAACCCTCCCTCTCTCACTCCTGTTTGAACGCGATCTAATCTACCGCCTTGAATTTGTGCTAATAGCACCTCTAGATTCTGCCATTTACCCTGAATACAACATGCAGCCAGAGGCATTGCCATAATGTGCTGGTGGACACAGGCAGCTCTGCCTAAAGGAAAGATTTGTCCTCTGCAAATACAGTCCCATGAAGTTTGCACAGTCCAGTTTATAGCATATCAAGTAAGGTCTGAAGATCACATGCAAGGAAGATGGCTTGATAGGGTTGATTATCACCTCTGTGGAAACTCCAATGTAATGTCTGTCAGTTACTAAAGCTCTTTGGGGTCGGCTCAGTGAGTCTTTCCAACAGAGTTAACTAGTTCATGAACATGGCAAGCTGTGCCTGGTGCTTGGAAGTGACACCATCAGGGGAGCAGAAGGGAGGGTTTTTCATTAATTTAATTACTTTGAAGGGATGTGGGGGCCACTTTTAGTTTCAACTTGGGGCGTCCAGCCAAATACATTTACGTCCTTGTATCACTGGTGCCCTGTATTGTGAGACACCCATTCATTTCCATTTGTGACATTACCCAGGATACAATCTGGACTGTTGAACAGCTGTGTCCCCTCAATTCTCTAGCCTACGATGCCTTTTACACTGCTGTGCTGTAAGAACTTCCACTCCTGGCCTGTTCACACACAGTCTCTAACATGCAAAATCACTCCCAGCGACGTTACATGAATGCCCTGGCAGCCATTCATGAATTACATATAAGGAGACACCAGCAAATTCCCAGTCCCCGCCTTGTGCCCAGAAATGTGCATCTTGTACTGCTCAGTACCCATCTGAACAGTACAAGTTCACAGAAAGTCCATCATTTCATCAAAGGAAGTTGAGATGAATCAGTCTCATTATCTTAAATGGAGTTTCCCCACACACGTTAACCAAACACCCTGGTTAAGCTAGAAAAATACGATAAGTTTATTAACTACCGAAACTTATTTTTAAAGTGATTACAAGTAATGACGCATAAAAGTCAGGACTGGTTACAAAAGAAATAAAAAAGTTAAACAGAAGCTAATATTTAACTTAACAAGCTAAGTGAACTTAAAAGCAAAAAGGGTTTGTCTCATCATATGGACCACCCCTCCCCTACCTCAATGATGTTTCCATTGTCTTTCAAGCGTTGTAGCTGCTATGAGTAGAGATGGGGGAGAGAGAAGTGATTTGGAGGCCAGTGTCTCTCATTCTTATACCACTCTCCCCTCTTTGAGGATTACCCCCAGCTGGGATACAGGCGAAAAGAACTAGATAAACACATGGAGGGTAGGTCCATCAATGACTATTAGCCAGGATGGGCAGGGTTGGTGTCCCTAGCCTCTGTTTGCCAGAAGCTGGGAATGGGCAACAGGGGATGGATCACTTGATGATTACCTGTTCTGTTCATTCCTTCTGGGGCACCTGGCACTGGCCACTGCTGGGAGACAGGATACTGGGCTAGATGGACCTTTGGTCTGACCCAGTATGGCCGTTCTTATGTTCTTATAACAAGTAGTCTCTTGTGGACATGAGGTCTGACCTATCCCTGTGATGGAATGTAAATTTCTTATTCACATCTTCCCCCCTCAGAGACTGGACACTTACGTAGGTGACAGTCTTTTAACACCTGGCTGGTTGCTGGTCTGTCCTTTGTTTCTGAGGCTACGTCTACATTAGAAATGTCAAAGCACTGCTACAGGAGCACTCCCGCGGCAGCCTTTTGAAGTGTGAGTGTGGTAATAATTGGAGATATACCAATCTCCTAGAACTGGAAGGGACCTTGAAAGGTCATCGAGTCCAGCCCCCTGCCTTCACTAGCAGGACCAATTTTTGCCCCAGATCCCTAAGTGGCCTCCTCAAGGATTGAACTCACAATCCTGGGTTTAGCAGGCCAATGCTCAAACCACTGAGCTATCCCTCCCCCCCATGCATGAGCACTGGGAGAGAGCTCTCCCAGCGCTCCTGGTAATCCACCTCCATGAGCAGAATAGCTCCAAGCGCTTGGAGCCTGTCCACACTAGCACTTTAAAGCGCTCAAACTTGCTGCACTCGGGGGGGTGATTTTTCACACTCCTGAGCCAGCAAGTTAGAGCACTATAAAATGTAAGTGTAGACAAGCCCTGAGAAACATGGTTTGGGCCTGCTTTTCTTAAACTTGGAGCATGTTACGGCAATGATACGTAGTAGAATCTTATAACTTCACATACAATGTTGATCCACATATTTTACGAGGACAGTAATGTTCAGCAAATTATGATGTTTCGAAGTATGCCTTACAAGGCATACTTTGCATACAATTTATCATAGTCTTGTAAAAGTGGTGAACATAATAGTATAGACTGTCACACCAGTGCAGGAAGGGCATCTGTCAGAAGTCTTCTAATACCCAGCATGCATTTCAAACTAAACCAATGGCCAAGCTTTTCCGAGGTGACTAATGAATTTTTGGGGACCCATCTTGAGACACTTTAAAGGGGCCGGATATTCAGGGAGTGCTGAGCATTGGCCCTCTGAAAACCAGGCCCTTTTAAGATGCCTCAAGTTGGGCACCCAAAAATGGCGGCGCCAAACAGCATTAGTCATGTTGGAAAACCTTGGCCTACAGTTTGTGTATGTAAGTGATGCATAGACTCTATGCTGGGCCTCTGTGCAGGGATGAATTTTAGCCTCTAGTCTTAGCAGAAGGCAGTTGGGTACCTTTTATGCTCAGCTAGCTGATTTTTGCAGCTAGTGATGTGTCTAGAACTCCAGAGCCTGTCTAATAGACATGCGGCACTGGAAAAAAATGAAGCTGACTGGAGGCTGAATGTTTCACAGCACTCAAGACAGCAACACACCAAATAAGGCAGAGAGAGCAAATGCTCAGACGTTACCCATGGGTGGGTGAAATGGCAAACATTAATCTGAGCAGTTCTCCTGGATGATACTCCCACATGAGAGTTTTGCAGGGATCTTAAATTGAAATCAAATCCCTGCTCAGGTTAATTTCTATTCTTCCTTTTCCTTCCCACCCTCAAGAGTCAATCTTATGTGGCTCCCTCCAAATTCCCCCCTGCACATTTCTCTGAGTTTGGGTGAACTGCTGCAATCTAAGCAAGCGCCCTGAAACCAGCCTGTGCCTGAGGAGTGCAGGGAAATCAGGCAAACATCATGTACTCCAAATACCTGGCTCTAATCAGGGCTTGAATGGAACCAGTGCCACTGGCCAGGGCACACACAAAAATACACAGGGTCACTAACTTAGCACCAGATACAAACAGATCCAAAAATATTGAGCTTGATTGCATATAGAGGGAGCCTCGTCACATTAAATCACTAGGGAGGTTTGAACCTGAGACTTTTTGTTACTTGATCTTGTGGATGGCAATAGTTGTCTCTTATCCACTTCTACAGACTAGCCACTAGAGGGGGACAAAGACTCACACTGTGCTACTGTGGGTTACATGTTCACTAGTGCCAGTCACTATAGGAGATAGGATATTGGACAAGATGGATCACTGCTCTGATCCAGGATGTTCACTCCTCCATTCCTATGGATTTGTATTTCACCAAACCTAGAGGCAAAAGGAAAGATGGTCTTGTGGTTTGTGTGCTAGCCGCAGATGTGGGTGATGGGTTCAAGTTCCTCCTCTACCATGGGCTTCTTGTGTGACCTCTGGCTCGTCTCTCAGTTTCCCTTTTTTAAAAGGGGGTTCATAGCACTTCCCTACCCCAGAGGGGTGTTAGGAAGAGCATTACATTAAAAATGGTGAGGCATTCTGATATTACAGTCACGAGGGCCATATAAATAGCTTAGGTTGGTTGGGCAATGACAATAGAGTGGTCCGTTTCACTTTATTTCTGGCTCTCGTGCACAATTACAATGCTGCAAAAAAAGGCTGGAAAATGGATAATTCCAGGCACAAGAAAGGTTGTCTTTGTTTTTAAATTAATGAAAACATGTTGATTAACATTAGGTTTGGCTAATCTCTAACATGATAAATCCAGACTCCTGAGCGACGTCATTAAACCGGCCCATCACCCCCTGTGTAGACAGCGCTAGGTGGACAGAAGACCTAGTAATACTGCCTCTCAGAGAGGTGAATTAACTACAGCAAAGGGAGAACCTCTCCAGTTGCTGTAGGAAGTGTCTACACTGAAGCGCTACAGCTGCCCCACTGGAGCTGTTTAACTGTAGACACAGCCTAAGGGCTTGAGTCAGCTACCATTTCTGCTGCGCTGATACCATCAACGAGCCTTAAAGTGGCTGAAAGTGTAAATGCAGTTCACACTTACTTCAACAGCCCTTCACAAGGTCAGTGTGGTGTGAAGGGGCCTCTGCGTAACTAGGGCTGTGTCTACACTAGACACCTTACAGCTGCACCACTGTAAGATCTCCTGTGTGGCTGCTCTATACCGGCAGGAGAGAACTCTCTCCTGTCAATATAATTAAACAACCGCTAGCAAACGGCGGTGGCTACATCGGTGGGAGACACTCTCCCACCGACATAACGCTGTGCACACTATCACTTATACCAGCGCAGCTTATGTCACTCCAGGGGGTGTTTGTTTCACACCCCTGAGTGACATAAATTTTGCCGATGTAAGTGGCATTGTTGGCCTGGCCTAACTGAATCAGTCCCTAAAATCTGTTTGGTTTTTACCATAAACCCTACGTTTGGGGCCTGAACTTCCCGACATAATCTTCTGAAAGGGAGCCAGGCTGGAGGTCACGCTACTTTATTCTCTCACACACACGAGGTTCGGATGGTTTGCTTTCTCTGACAAGCCAAGACCACTGGAGCACCTACCCGCCTCCTGTGGCCATAGGTGCCGACTTCCCCTCTTTCATATGGGTGCTTGACCCTCCCACCCTCTGCCCTTGGCCCCACCTTCACTCCACCCCTTCCATGAGGCCCCGCCCCTGCAACGCTTCTTCCCACCCCCATTCCAACCCCTTCCCCAAGGTCCCCGCCCCAACTCCGCCCCCTCCCTGCCAATATTCCAACTCCTTCCCCAAATCCCCGCCCCGGCCCTGCCTCTTCCCCACCTCCTCCCCTGAGTGCGTCGTGTTCCTGCTCCTCCCCCACAACCCAGAGCATGTTAACGCTGCCAAACAGCTGTTTGGCAGCAGCCGGGCGGGAAACACTGGGAGCTTGGCAGAGGAGCGGGTGGGATGAGGAGGTGGGGTAGAGGGGAGGGGAGCTTGGCTGCCAGTGGGTGCAGAGCACCCACTAATTTTTCCCTGCAGGTGCTCCAGCCCCGGAGCACCCACGGAGTCGGCGCCTATGCCTGTGGCCTCTCAGATCTTTTTCCAGTCAACCCAAAGTAAACAGGAACTGGGGAGACAAGGCGAACAGAAGACAAGAGACAGGAGAGGCTTTTCATTAACAAAGGGAATGCAGAATAGTGCACTGAAGCAAGCACTGAAGAGATTAAAGCCACAGCCCCTCCAGATGCATTATCCAGCTCTGCACGTTACCCCACACATCGTGACAAAGCTGTTAAGGAAAGCTGACTGGTCAACAGCTCTCTGGGTGAGTTATTTTCCAAGCTCCAGAGGTGTCTTTCTATGAAGGAAGCATATGCCCCTGCTTCCAGTGATTCCCTGTCTTTGCAGCTGCATGGTGTTTATTATTGCCCACAATGACTTTCTTTTTGTAGTCAAAGACATGGTTTAAACATCAGTTTTCTAAGCAGGAAATATTCTTTTCTGCCATACAATAAGCCAATTATTTCCAAAGCTTGGAACCTGAGAAAGGCTGGCCTTGTGGTTAAAATGGCAGGCTCAGACTCCTGAGATTGGGGCTCGATACCCAGTTTTGCCACAAATTCATTGTCTGAGGCCTGGTCGACACTCCAGAGTGAGGTCGACCCAAGGCAGCTTACGTCAACCTAACCATGGAAGCGTCTACACTTACATTTTGCTCCTGCCGACGTAACGGCCCAGCTACACCAACTTAATAACTCCCCCTCCACGAGCAGCGTAGAGCCATGGTCGCTGTAGTTAGGTTGACATGGTGTCAAGGCAGACACTGCGTTGCTTACGTTGACCGTTGCTGGCTTTCAGGAGCTGTCCCACAATGCCCTGCACAGACAGTACAATCGATACAAGAGCTCCCAATGAGGACGCCCACCGCCAACACAAGGAGCGTAGCGTGGACAGGCACAAGTGATGTAATTACTGCAGTAGCTGTATGCCGACATAAGTTAGGTTGACTTAATTTTGTAGAGTAGACCTGGGCTGAGTCACTAGTCTCTGTATTCCTCGACTCTCCCTCTGTAAAATGGGGCTTAGGATATTACCTGGGTCTGTTTATCTATTTAGATGGTAAGTTCTTTGGGGCCCGGGTTCTTTTTCACTATGAGTTTGTGCATGCACCATGGGGCCTTTAGATGTTATAACAATAAATCAGAATAAGAATGGTCTCTGGGGCTCCTGCTGCCTCTCCCCTCCCCTGTACAGACCACATCTCATCTCCCCCAAGCCACCAACATAACAACAGTCAGAACTTGTCCCCTTATGAAGTGTAGAGTCACACACCCTTACCGCACACACCTCATCCCACCCCAGCCCTTTGCTGTCTCTTCTAGACTAAGCGTGACAGACGCTCCTCTTCACAGGCAACATGCCAGGGATCGAACAGGGGAACGCCGACACTAAACCATGAACGGCTGCAGCTTGAGCGAAAGCAGAAGTCGCTGGAAGGCCTCCCTTTGCCTTCGGTGGGCTTTGGATCAAGCACTGAAGGGAGCCCACGCGGCAGGAGACATCTCTCTCTGGCCCATCAGCCGGGCACTCTGGGTAAACTGCATAGGCACCAAAGCCCCTCTCCTTGGCATTTCATTCCTGGCTAGCCCCTGCTCAGCTGGCCAGCTTCTGAAAATCCCTTCCCTAGGTGCCTAGCTCTCCCCGTCCATTGTATAGGGAGCTTGGACACCTTCCTTGGGGCTGAACATTCCTCCGGGTGGGGGGTACTTCTACACAGCGAGTGGCAGCAGGTCTCAGAGCCAGGGTGGCGCTCACCCCTCCTCCCTTGGCTTCACAGCCAGAGCCATCACATCTACACTGCTGGTTTTAGTTCCGCAGCACACGCCCTTCGAGCCTGAATCCGTCGCCCCGGACTCAGAGGCTGGCCACCATTGGCTGTGTTGACTTACCCAGAGGGGTTAGGCATTGCAATGCTGATGGAGCAAAACCAAAGTACCTTTAAAGATCTGGGCTAAGTCCTGGAAGGCACCTAGCACACCCCTGCATGCTGGCGGACTCACAATAATGATAACGACCTACCCCTCGAAACCAAACCAAATCCAGAGTTAATTAGGACTTGTCCGGTTTATTTGATCATCACCCAGCTGAAGCCCTTCGAGCAGATTCTGCGGATGAATCACTCACCCCGATAACTTTTCCATTACTTTGATGGCTTGGTATTTCAGTGCTGGCATTGCCAATGCATAAATGAGTCCCGTGTGATCCACTGACTCACAACTGCTTAGGCCAGCAATAATGTCTCCTTTTTTAATTACAACGGCACTCATTTTAGAACTGGCTGATGTGCCAAGTTTCTAAGGAAGATGTTCAAGGGTGCGTGTGCAACTCATATTTCATAGTCTGTGTGAGCACCAGGGGGAGAAAAAGCCTAGGGCCGTTCTCTAATGGGGGAGACCCTAGGGCAGTGGCACCCCACCTTTCCAGACCACTGTATCTCTTTCAGGAGTCTGATTCGTCTTGCGTACCCCCCAGTTTCACCTCATTTAAAAACTACTTGCTTACAAAATCAGACATAGAAACACAAATGTCAGCACTGAAAAATTGCTGACTGTCTCTTTTTTACCATGTAATTATAAAATAAATCAATTGGAATGTAAATATTGTACTTACGGTTCAGTGCATAGTATATAGAGAGCAATATAAACAAGTCATTGTCTGTATGACATTTTAGTTTGTCCAGACTTAGCTAGTGCTTTTTATGTAGCTGTTGTAAAACTAGGCAAATATCTTGATGAGTTGAAGAACCGCCCAGAAGACCCCTGGGTATCCCTGGTTGAGAAGCCCTGCCCTAAGGTTTACCTGCTGACGTGTTAAAACTACAACCGCCTCGTCTTCACTGGGCTTTTATCTGGTGTTAGTGACCACGTGCTAGCGAACACATGGTAAGAGCACATTGTTTTTCCTAGTGAAGACAAGCTCCAAGTGCAGGTCCGTGGCACTGATTAATCCTCACTGCGATCCCACGGAAGCCCAGGCAAGGAGTCCAACTGGCTAACTGCACCATGACAGCACCTCTGTGTTGGCGAGACAGGATGGAGAGTAGGGCTGTGTTCAGAGCATCTAGTGACTTCAATGGATGTTTGGAGCCTAAATACCTTTGTCAAACTGCACCTAGAAGCCCAGAGGAGAGTTGGAAAGTCCACAACTTAATTTATTGTAACAAGATTTGGACTGAACTGCATGAGCCGAAGGGAAGACACTGATTTCCCACAGAATGTGAGTCACAGACTGCCCCCACAAGACACCATAAAGTAGCCAGGGAGTTACCATGGGCCTGATCCAAAGTCCACTGAAGTCACTGTGAGCGCTAGCGTGGCCTTCAGTGGACTTTGGGTCAGTTCCTAGGTGGATGCCTGGGGTGGTGAGATGGTCCTATGCTCTTTTAGGGTTCGATTAGGTTTGTTAGGGTGTCACCTTGGTGGATGGAGCCCAGAGAACATAGGATCAGAGGACTGGAAGGGACCTCGAGAGGTCTTCTAGTCTAGTCCCCTGCACTCAAGGCAGGGCTAAGTATTATCTAGACCATCCCTGACAGGTGTTTGTCCAACCTGCTCTTAAAAATCTCCAGTGACAGAGATTCCATAACCTCCCGAGGCAATTTATTCCAGTGCTTAACCACCCTGACAGTTAGGAAGTTTTTCCTAATGTCCAACCTAAATCTCCCTTGCTGCAATTTAAGCCCATTGCTTCTTGTCCTATCCTCAGAAGTTAACAAGAACAATATTTCTCTCTCTTCCTTGTAACAAATATTTATGTACTTGAAAACTGTTCAAAACTTCTTTTACAATTAAAAACTGTTAAAAACATGAATTGATTCTGAAGAAGGAAATGAATTGATTGCAATTAAAAATAAAATAGGGCTTGTAATGCTCTTATTTGCTGCATCCCTTGTATGGATTTTTGGCATGATATTATCAGCCAGTCGAATTTCTGTAGATAAACAGACATTCCAGACGTACAGTTGCTGGTTTTACATGTGATAGTAATGCATCTTTCTGGACATTTAGCCTATGGTGGGGGGGAGCGTTCTTGGTGTGTTACTCCCAAAATGGAGGCTTTTTAATGATGGCTATTTCTCAGTAGTGAAGGGTATATTTTAAAAATACATATATTTCGGTCCAGCTTTCCTCCTGCACCAAGATCTACTCAGCACAGGACAGGAGAGGGTCAGACCTGGGTTCTCAAGCTGCCCCAGCCTCAAGAAAAGTTAGAGCAGCCTAGGCACTACTCTAACTTACAACAGCTAGCTATGTTCTGTAGGAGACCATATGCCAATGGCAAATTGGCTTAGAATAGCAGAGTTCTGCCCCCTACAGGCCCTGGCACACCCCTCTCATTCCCAAAATACCCCCTACACCCGGTGACAGACAGGCAATGGCACAAAAATCAGTGCTGCCAGCTAAATGCCAGTGGAGAATTCCCCTCCACTAGGGAGATTTATCAGTTTGACAACTGGACCTAGAACAGAGGCAAAGAATCCAGCTCTGAAAATCCAGAAGATACCTACAGATCCTATTCGGGATGGGACTAACTTTCTATGGGGCAGCGTGATTCTCTTCTTGTTACAAGGAGGAGGGTGAAAAATTGTTCTCGTTAACCTCGGAGGCTAGGACAAGAAGCAATGGGCTTAAATTGCAGCATGGGAGGTTTAGGATGGATGTTAGGACAAACTTCCTGTCAGGGTGGTCACGCACTAGAACAAATTGCATAGGGAGGCTGTAGAACAGTGTTTCTCAAACTGGGGTCGCCGCTTGTGCAGGGAAAGCCCCTGGCGGGCCGGGCCGGTTTGTTTACCTGCCCTGTCCGCAGGTCCAGCCGATCGCGGGTCCCACTGGCCGCAGTTCGCCCCTTCAGGCCAATGGGGGCTGCTGGAAGCAGCAGCCACTAAGTCCCTTGGCCTGCGCCACTTCCAGCAGCCCCCCGTTTGAGAAACACTGCTGGAGAATCTCCATCATTGGAGGTTTTTAAGAAGAGTTAGACGAGCACCTGGGAGGAATGGTGTAGTATTACGTTGCCCTGCCTTGAGTGCAGGGGACTGGACAAGGAGACCTACTGAGGTTCCTTCCAGTCCTACACTTCTGTGATTCTCACTTACACTGATGTCAATCAGGAGTAACCCCAGTGGAGCCAGGGGAGGTGCACTGGTGGAAGGGGAGCAGCATGAGGTCCTTAGAATGTGGGCTGCCGGGACACGTGTCTCCTTCTGCTGGGCCATGCTGGATCTAGCCACCCCCTGAAAAGCAGCAGCCCCCTCGAGAGGGTCACTGGATTCCTCAGCGTGTTGCTATCTCAAGCAGAATAGCAGAGTGGTTTTTTCCTGCAATCAGCTCCCCAGGGACCTGATTGCAGGATCTGGGCTGTAGCACCTAATCCAAAGCCTACTGAAGTCAGGGGAATTTGGATGAGTTCTTTAGGGAATGTCCACTCTGCAATTAGACCCCCATGACTGGGCCTGTGTCAGCTGATGTGGTTTAACCGTGGTGTAAACATTTGGGCTTGGGCTGCAGCCCCTGTTCCAGGACGGGTCCTAGAGCCAGGCTCCAACCCAAACCTGAACGTCTACACCGCAATTAAACAGCATCTCAGCCCCCGCCCCGCACGCCCGGCACAGGCCAGCGGCAGGTTTATAACTGCAGCATAGACACACCCTTAGCATGCAAAGCCATTGATGGTGAACGGGATCTTTCTGAGCCCACTTTCGAGTTTGGAGTCCCAAGAGCATTTAACACAGTAATAGACAATTTTAGGTGGAAGAACCACGTTTTCCACAGTATAAGAACAGGAGTTTCGAGGCCCGCTGAATGCTGGGTCTTCAGAAACAACTGGATGTGGCGGAAAGACACACTCATTCATTTAAAAAGTAGGGAGGAAAATATATAGAAATCTCCATAAAAGCCTAATATTTTTGGAGAAAGACAAAGAGTCCTTGCTCCTGAGCCTCACAAGAACATTAGCAGCAGGTGGAGAGGATCCAAGAGCTGGAAGGCAGCCAAACCGTGTTGCATTGCCAAGCCCTGTAGTTCTCTCTAAAACACCCAGCATTATATACAGGTCTCCGCTAAAGGGCTGGGGCTCTTGCTCTGTCTCTGAAGATGGAAGGATCCGTTTAGCCCATCCAAGAGGCAAATGGATTTTCTCACCTTGTATTTTTGCTCTGCTGGAGTGAGTTCCTACCTCACGATCGATCGGGGAGACTGCGTGTGTGGCTGGTCTGTCTCCCTTCTACATCAATGGGAGTTTTGCCGTTATCTTCAGTGGCAGAAGGATTGGGCTATAAACCCCTGAAAATTGACTTCTTATCTAACTCTCACATTAGCTTTATTTGTAATCATTTGCAAGTTTATTGGGTGACATCCTGGGCCCATTCAAATCAAAGGCAAAATTCCCACTGACTTCAGAGGGCCAGGATTTCACTCCTGCTGCCTTTCTCCTGAGTATCCCAAGTCTCTACAAACAGCTAAGCTAGTACCTCATACAGACTGATAAATAGGAATAGTAATGAACTAATAACACCACCTTGTTCTTATATAGCACTTTCCAGCTGTAGATCTCAAAGCACTTTCCACAGCTAGACAAGTGTCATTATCCCCATTTTATAGATGGGGAAACTAAGCCACAGAGCAATGACATGACTGAGGTCGCTGAGCAAGCCAGTGCCAGGAATAGAACCCACAGCTGTTGAGTCCCAGGGCAGGGCAGTGCTCTACCCACTAGGCCACACAGCATCCCCTCTAAGGCAAGTAAATATTATTCCTATGTTACTTGTAAGGCATTTAAGTATTACCACATAATCAGCTTGTGCATGGAAGAATATGTTATCATTAGCTCATCCTCATAATACCCCTGTCAGTTCCCCAAATGGGGAACTGAGGCACAGAATAGTATTTGCCCAAGGTATCAAGGTCACACAAGAAGCCTGAGGCCAAGTCAGGAATTAAACCCAGGTTTCCTGAGTCCAAGTGGAGTGCGCTAACCGCTAGGCTACAAAGTGACTTACTTGTCCTGGCTAGGAAAGCATGTTGCCTTCAGGTTAACCAAAATCAAAGGTACAGGCACTGATTTTGCCCTTGAACCAAAACATAAATACTGTCGTTTTCCTTTTTGCTTTGCTTAAATTTTCAAACACTGGTTAACTTTTTTTTAAGGCATATGTTTTGCACCTCGATATTTATACCCCCTTACTGGAGTGGTTTCTCGAGCACAATCAATTTCCTTCCTGAGTCCTTAGAGCTCAGCTAGAAAGCCCCAATCATCAGGAACCAGAGGGTTAATATTTAGCACAACCATTCATCAAAGAACCCAAAACGGGAAAGGACAAAAAGAGGCTGCAATTTTTTTAGGTCTGACAAATTGCCTCAATGCAGTTAGGTAAGTGGACTTGTCTTACTGGAGTGTTCCCCTTAATGTGGCTGAAGTGCTTTATATTTTGTAAACTCCAAAACAAAATCTATCTGGGAAATCGTATGCTTCATATAAGCAGGTTTTGGGTTGTTGTTTTTTTAAAGACCCACTGATAATTCTCCATCTGTCCGATTCCCCAGTGGCTTGAGAAATGCAGCATTAGCTTGTACGCTGACGCCTCTTAGTGGTTAGAACAGCGATTGGCACTTAAAAAAGCCTGAAATGTAACTAGAGCTATCTTCAAAACACATTTCACTTTGGCCACATCTACGCTAGGAAAAGGTGTTTTACACAGGTGTTAAAATCCTAGCCTAGACAAGGTAAGACATAATGTTAACATGGGTTAGTTAACGTTTTAAAATGCACCCCGTTTCCTAGTGAAACCGTCTCTGTACCCAAGGAGTGAAATACAATGGAACCAGCTAATAGTGATCTAAGGTGACCCTGCTTCTAATGAAGTCAATGGAAACCTCACTAATGAACCAAAAGGAGCAGGAGTAAGCCTTATTAGCAATAAGCGTGTGTGTGTGTGTGTTTATAGCATTTGTTCTCCTTAAGGAAGAAGATAGATGTACATGAAACGTTCATTAGAAAATGAGGCAATGTAAGGAATAATTCAGCTACCTCAGTGCTTTAGAACTCCTATACTAGAGCTGGAATGAGGGAGAAAATACCAAAACGCACCTAAGTGACTTAGGAACCAAAGTCCAATTTTCAAAAGTGACAGATAGGAGCCTATAAGACCTGATGACTTCCAGGGAGCTTCCGCACCTCAGGGCCAGATTTTCGAAAGTAGCTTCAGGTGCCTAAAGCTGCAGAGAGGCACTCACTGGGAGTTTTCAAAAGTGCGAGTAGGTAAGGTGTCGACTCCCTGCTCTTGGAAAGCCCACCAGGTGCTTACCTACAGCTTTAGGCACCCAAAAATACTTCTGAAAAGCTGGCCATAGGGCCAAGATCCTCAAAGGTATTCAAGTGCCTACTTGCCACTGAAATCATTAGAAGTTAGACACCCATGTACCTTTGTGGATCTGAGCCTAAGTCACTTCTGAAAATGTGACAAGTTTCCAAGACACTGGCACTTTTGAAAATTTTGGCCCCACTCTTCAGTTGCGCTTTGTCTCAAATTTCAAATTTCAAATTAAATAGGGTATTTTTTCTTCCCTTCCTGTCAGACCTGTGTGCAGCATCCCACTGCGCCATCACACAGATGCAATGTCCTACAGGAGGTTAAGGAGATGGACAATAAACTAAAGGAAATACTGTAGGAATTCCTACAAATCTGAGATGAAGGCTTTATCTGCACTGCCTGGCAGATGCCTGCCTGAATCACTGCATCACACAATGCAGTTTGTGTCCTTGACTTCAGTTATTAGCAGAAAGGTGCCCTGGAAGTTGGCCCTCTAATGAGCCCAATCCCCACCGCACAATTTATGGCACTGATGCAGGAATGAGTTCCATGCAGGAGAGCCCCTCTGTGGAAACCACTGACATCACGGGCCCCATGTGAGTGCAAAGGCTTGGTTATGCAGATCAGGGCATAAGACTGTGTAGAGAGCTAATAAGAAATAGAACTTTAAATGCTGCAAGACCGGCTGGAATAAATAAGGCGCCCAGGTCTAACAGCTTGCTGGATTAGGGAGACAAGGTGGGTGAGGTCATATCTTTAACTGGACAGTAAGCTTGTCTCTCTCACACACAGAAGTTGGTCCAATTAAAGATATGACCTCACCCACCTTGTCTAATATCTTGGGAACAACCAACAACACTGCATACAGCGTGATGGACTCAGTTCTGCACTAGCAAGTCACTGAGAGATCACATGGAATGGGCATCATATCATTTGTCAGACACTGACTGTTCTGCCCAACCCAGGTTATAGAGGAAACCGTGGTCCTGACCTCCAAGGGCCAAAGACAAAGAATACACTGCACCGGGGGATGGGAAGGCACAATTGGAAGTTGGATCGTCATAAAGCAGCACAGAATTTAGTAAATAAATTAATATTGCAATACTATGAATGAGGGATTCCACCTCTGGAAGGGAATTCCATGCTGTTAAGACACAAACTTCTCAGACCAAAATCTCTCTCACAGAGTGGCCTAATATTACTGGGAATATTTACTTTTTCCTCCTTCGCAGATTTAAGCTCTGCAGAGTCTGCCTCAATATTTCTACAATACCTAGCACCATGGGACTGCAGATTTTACTAGGGACTCTGGATGTTACCATAACATAAACGTAGGTGCTCAGAGCTGGTGATAAGAGCCATAGAAGTACCCGGATGGATATTACATGAATAATGGTTATATACCTTTAAGAGATGGCTGAACATGTAAAACAGATGCTTATTTAGGATACATAGGGTCCACTCTGCTAAGACCTCCCAGCTTCCATCTGCGATTGGAATCAATGGGAATTCCACACCCAGAGGGTATGCCCATCCCAGCAACCGTGTGTCTTGAGTGCTGGAAGCAATGGGGAATGGCAGGTCACACATCCTGCACTCCCACATCTGAATGGGCTGCATGAACTGAAAGACTTTTTTGGCCTTCGCCATCAGGCAAGTGTAGATTGTTCAGGTCTGATCCTGCCTGGGACTCAGCACACCCAACTTTCAGTCAAGTCAGTGGGAGTTGATGGAGTTCAGCACCGCACAGGACAGGGCTCTTTGATTGGCTGGCCTAATACATATTTATGTGCGCTAATATATTCCATAGCTGAACTTTTTGCATAATTGCTTTTTTTTTTTTAACTGTTCCACACCGGAGCCCTTGAAAGAAAGGATTTTGTATGTTAATATATTTCATTGTGTAATGAAATAATGAATCTCAGCCGCTCTCTCTAAACTTGTGCCGTGCTATGCTGACTACTGCTTTACATTTTAATAGCCATTATTTCAGTCCCTCTATCTTCTCTGCTCCTTCTCACCTCCTCTGATATAGAATGACTTTTATTCTACCAAATGTAATTAGGCATGGTCCTGTGTTTTGATTACTTTTTATTCTTAGTAGTAACAGAAATCAGAGTTTTCACCATTTAATTATTCAAAATTGTCTGTTTCAAGTATCCAAAACTAGTGTTCCTCTTTACCTGAAAAGCAAATGTAAAAAAGACATTCTAAAAAAAACACACAGTGAAAATTAAAAGTGCAGCTTTTGGGTCTAAGAATCAGATATGAAAAACCTAAGCATGAAAACTGGTCTGCAAATCCCAAAATTCAGTTTTTCAAATATGAAAAAGTCATCCCAATTTTTACAAGTCGTGTGTCTGCAGTCCCACCACCACCCCTCCCCGGGCTGGATAGTTGGTTGTCAGTTTTCAAATTCGTAATAAAATACTTGACAATGGAAAATATTATATACATGTCCATCCATTGTTTCATGATTTCTACCAGTTGACGATCTGGTCAAAACATTTCAAGTTTGAAGATTCTGACACAAAATTCGAAATGCAAAATGCTAGTGCAACCACATTCCAGTCACTTTTCCTCTTTCATATTAACCAATTTTCCCAGCAATCGTGCTGTTTTCATTTCTGACATAGATTAAAAGGCATCTTCTGAGATACTGTAAACAGTAGCCACCATGGAAAACTCATTGGCTATTCTACAGGGAGCGTAATAACTTCTCTGCTCTGCCAGCCCCAGGCACATACTGTGGATACCGCAGGTCTATGGCATAGTGACTGATGAGTTCTTAAGACGGTATCCACTGCTGCTTGCCCTTAAGGGAAACAAATTTGGGGGCCTAAACAGGCTGTGTGCCACCATGTTTGTGATCCATTTAAGGACCAACGGCTGTTATAATGGCAGGATTCTTTCACTTTTAACCAGGACACTCATCAAACCTGCCTCAGGAACAAATGATGCATTCCAAGCTGATCTTTCCCTAGTGACCATTACTGCTCCAAACGTAGCTCTAGATGTAACTGGTCACATTCAAAGGAAAGCATCAGCACAGAAGTTGAGTTGCCAAACGCCCAGGGTAAGGCATAGATGTGCAGGCTTTATCACG
Organism: Mauremys mutica; assembly: GCF_020497125.1. Lineage (NCBI taxonomy): Eukaryota > Metazoa > Chordata > Testudines > Geoemydidae > Mauremys > Mauremys mutica. The sequence goes on from NC_059073.1 coordinate 287,422,894, forward strand.
AAATTGCACTTTCGTCACCAGAGGAATTGTTCCTCCTTTGGCATGACGCTCCTCTCATCCTCCTGCCTCCTCTTCTCAGAATCTTCATTATGCAATTGCTTTCTCCCATAACACTGAGGGAAAAGAAAAAAGGGCAAAGCAGCTGCTCTTTTCCATTTGGCATCCCAAGAAGAAACGTGCTTTGAGCAGTCCTTTATTTACCAGAAAAATAGAATCTAAGGGTGGAGCAGTTCAGAAGAATAAGACTCTCTTGTTACCGGCTACGTTTTACCACATTGTACCTCATTACAGCAGAAACACTTCCATTAAGCTTCAGGTTGGAAATATCTATACACTCCAGCACCGCTAGTTAGCATCTCAGCAAGGCTGACTCAGCCCTTCAACTTTTGAAGATAAATAAGAACATAAGAACCTAAGAACGGCTGTACTGGGTCAGACCAAAGGTCCATCTAGCCCAGTATCCTGTATTCCGACAGTGGCCAGTGCCAGGTGCCCCAGAGGGAGTGAACCTAACGGGTAATGATCAAGTGATCTCTCTCCTGCCATCTAGCTCCACCCTCTGACAAACAATCAGTCTATGGACACCATTCCTTACTACACTAGGGTACATTCAAAAGTGAAGCTAGAGTTGAAATTGCAGTAACCTGGCTCTTTCAGTGCATTTATGGGTATAAGAACATAAGAATAGCTCTACTGGATCAGACCAAAGGCCCATCTAGCCCAGTATCCTGTCTTCCGACAGTAGTCAATGCCAGGCGCTTCACAGGGAATGAACAGGTAATCATCAAATCATCCATTGCCTGATGCCCATTCCCAGCTTCTGACAGAGGCTAGGGACACCATCCCTGCCCATCGCCATTGATGGACTTATCCTCCTTGAATTTACCTAGTTCTTTTTTGAACCCTGGTACAGTCTTGGCCTTCACAACATCCTCTAGCAAAGAGTTCCACAGGTTGACACTGTGTTGTGTGAAAAAATACTTCCATTTGTTTTAAATCTGCCTATTAATTTCATTTGGTGCCCCCTAGTTCTTGTGTTATGTGAGTAAACACTTCCTTGTTTACTGTCTCCACACCAGTCATGATTTTATAGACCCCTATCGTATACCCCCAAAGTTGTCTCTTTTCCAAGCTGAAGAGTCCCAGTCTTATTAATTTCTCTTCCTACGGAAGCTGTCCCATACCCCTAAACATGTTTGTTGCTCTTTTCTGTACCTTTTCCTATTCCAATTTCTTTTGAGATGGGCAAGACCAGATCTGCACTCAATATTCAAGATGTGGGAGTACCATGGATTTATATAGAGGCAATATAATATTTTCTGTCTTTTCTATCCCTTGCCTAATGATTCCCAACCTTGTTTTTTTTTTTTTTTTAATTGTTGCTGCGTACTGAGTGGATATTTTCAGTGAACTATCGACAATGACTCCAAAATCTCTCTCGAGTGGTAACAGCTAATTTAGACCCCATCATTTTATATGTATAGTTGGGATTATGTTTTCCAACATGTATTACTTTGTATTTATCCACACTGAATTTCATCTGCCATTTTGTTGCCCAGTCACCCACATGGTTTCCCACATCAACTTGGGTCATGTTTACACTAGGAAAAGGGCCGATTTTTAACATGCATTAACAACCTAGAGTAGAAAAGGCAGTTGTATTTTAACAAAAATTGTTAGCTGACCACAAAAAAACGCTATCAGGGAGCCTAGGGTTTACCTTGACCAGCTAAGAGTTGTTAAAACTACAACTTTCCTTGTCTACACTAGGTTTTTAAAGGGTTAAACACACCTTTTCTCCTAGCGAAGGCAAGGCCTTGAATTTAGAAAACACCTTATATTTACACATTGGAAAATGGGCACAGGACTCAGTAACTTAGACCTATCACCTTTGGATCACTGCTTCTAAGGAAACCTAGGTTGATATAAGGTTCTTGCTAAGGGGATGGAAGAGAGGAGTGTAGGATAAAAAGCTAACAGGAGAGTGTAAGAAAATTCAAGTTACACTTATGGCTCAAATTAAATCACCCCAACTCCCTTACACAGTCACCAAGTGATCTAAAAGGAGTCTGACTTGTCTTAAAAAATGAAATTCAGTGTACTAAATTATGGGCACATCTTTCTAATGAGACAAAAAAAGGTCTCCTTTGTGCGGAATTTAACAATTCCATTGTCTTTAAAAAACAAAAACAAAAAAAACTTATTTTGATGTGACCTTAGCTAAAGATTGGCTGCTGCTCTGCACCACAGATGCAGTTCCAATTAGTTGCTTTGGGTCCTAAATAACAGAATAGGTCGCAAGATCAGATAGATCTTGTTAGTGCTTTGTGCAGTCCAATTTTAAACAGCCCCAGGGATGAGCATCCATCACTCTGAAGGGCAGCTTTTAGAGGGTGTAACATATCACTGAAGCAGCCCATCATGACTACATGCAGACATTTCTCTCTCTGAAAAACAGAGCCCACACAGATTGCCCAGCAAGTGTCAGGGCAACATTTGAACCAGATTGGATTTAAAATGTATTTGTTAAATAAGCTCAACTTCTCTCCAAGTTATTCTCAAGATATATTTTCCAGCCTTCAGTATGTATGTCAAGAGTTTGGTATGTATATTTATATTTTATGATGCAACATTGATGAAAAGCTTGTTTATCCTGTTTGATGTGTTTCACTAATTTCTGAAGATATAAATGAACACAGCCATTATAAAAAGTCATTTATTTTTTACTCTAATCATATTAGATATGTACATATATACACACACGTGCAAAAAATGACTTTACATACATATACACAGGTTCAATTGTTAATGCAGTGCAAAAGTGTTTTTTTTAAAAAAGGTACCAGCCAGCCTTTCAAGAAACCTTAACAGATCTTTGGTTAAAAAAGGCAGGGGAGAATGGGTCAATATTTCATAAATTGGCAAAGCACTCTCAATATTTTAACTGTAAAGAAGGTTTACTCTTGGCCTATTTTCTTGTGTTGTATTTCTAGATGAACAGAGTTTCCAAGGGACTTAAGGTGAAAATTGGAAGTGAGAATTAAGTGGATAAACAAACTATTTTAAATGGTCTAAGGTTCTGACAAAAAAATTGATTCCTTTTAAAAAGATTTGATTCAATACAAGCACAATCCTAGTGTTCTGATCCAGATTTTCTGTTCTCAAACAGTAAAACGCTCATTTTATTAAATCCTGAAGGACTCAAATGTAAACTTATCTCTTTTCCTGTTTTAGCAAAAGAAAGTTTAAACATATTATACACACTCTGTGCACAGAATTAACATACCAAGAAGCCAGTGTAAACATTTACAGGAAAAAAAAAAAGTAGGACAGTCAGTGCTTAACTTGACCTCTCCTTGGTCTCTGAATCACAACCCAAGCTGGAAGAAGTGTTCAGATATTAATGGACGTACATTGCTAAATGTATGTTCCCTAACATGGATTTTCTAGGCAGGTTTACCCACATTATAGAACCAAATCTCTCTGTGAATGGTTCCCTGCCAATCCTGCTTCCTTTGTAACAAATCTCTACCAGGTGTTTGTCCATGCACCAGACATAGGATCCAATGGGACAGGCAGACGTCGTATTGAGAGATTTTGCTGTATTGCTTTCCTAAAGATTCTGGGGTTGGATGATCCTTCCAGTAGGCAAATCCAGTGATTCATTTCGTTATCCTTAAACTCAGCGTCTCGGACGGGATGTACTCAAGGCAGCTAGCCCTCCCATCACTTGTAACACCTGGGCTATGCATGCCAGCTGAATGAGAGCTACTGCGGGTATGTCCTCCCTGCGCTGGAATTCACAGCTCCAGACAGTAATGTTGATGTACCTAAGTGTTCTAGATGCCCAAGTCTATGCAAGACTAGCTTTATTCAAATACGTTTAGTGGAGACAAGTACAACACTACCAGGATCAGGGTGCATGAGAGACATAGAAATCAGATCCTGTCATTAAGGTTACTCCCCACAATGGTTTGTCCATGTACAAAGTAAATCTCCTACCCCTTTGCCTAGCAGAAACAGCCTTCCCTATTTAAGTCAATGCGCTGCCACCTGGTTACGAGTGCCTAGATGACTAGCCAGAGGTATACGCACCATGTCCTATAACCTCAGCAAGGCAGAGCCTAGTATGGAAATTTAGAAAACAGATTATTAAAAAACAAGTTTACTCTTAGTCATCTTTGTGGCTTATTTTCCAATAAGACCTCCGTTCATATGAACAGAATATGTTACAAGTGCTACTGGGCTGAATGTTAAGAATGGTTTCCCTGACAGATCTGGATTTCTGCCCTGATCACCATTAAAAAAAGAAGTGCAAGATGAAACTTAGGTCTGCAGGACCAGACCTTCAGCTGAAGCTCAGCAAAATCTTACCTGACACAAAGCAACCATGATCTGCGAAGCAAGAACACCCTTCTCATTAATGGTACTTTTATATTTTTATCAGAAAATGCAAAACATTTTGATTAGCTCTTATTTTAAATATTGTCAAAATGTAAGTAAAGAACTTTGGCCCACGTTCAACAATAGTCCAGATAAGAATGAGGAGGAACTTTGAATTGATATATTAAAAAGTCAGGCCTTGATATAGCTTAGCGGCAGATAGAGCTACGACAACATGTCACTTGACATTTAATTGTCCCTTGTCATTTGAGTAATACAAAAAAAGACACCAATTGCTGTTTCATTGTGCTTTTTGATTCACTGATAAAAAACTTGAAATGTTTAAAAAGGAGATTATAATTTTAGGCTTCCTTGGGCATTCATGAGTTCAGAAATATTAAAAACCAATTAAATCCTAAAATAAAAAAGGAAAAATTTGAAAGTGGTACTTCAAACATCAAATTTGTAAGCAAATATTATGTTAATGATGAAGTCTGGGAACTGCTGCCTTAGCCTATTCCACACAGTTTAATAGATCTTAGTATCAAGCAGTTTTTATAGAATATCAGGGTTGGAAGGGACCTCAGGAAGTCATCTAGTCCAACCCCCTGCTCAAAGCAGGATCAATTCCCAACTAAATCATCCCAGCCAGGGCTTTGTCAAGCCTGACCTTAAAAACCTCTAAGGAAGGAGATTCCACCACCTCCCTAGGTAACCCATTCCAGTACTTCACCATCCTCCTAGTGAAAAAGCTTTTCCTAATATCCAACTTAAACCTCCCCCACTGCAACTTGAGACCATTACTCCTTGTTCTGTCACCTGCTTCCACTGAGAACAGTCTAGATCCATTCTCTTTGGAACCCCCTTTCAGGTAACTGAAAGCAGCTATCAAATCCCCCCTCATTCTTCTCTTCTGCAGACTAAACAATCCTAGTTCTATCAGCCTCTCCTCATAAGTCATGTGCTCCAGCCCCCTAATCATTTTTGTTGCTCTCTGCTGGACTCTTTCCAATTTTCCCACATCCTTCCTGTAGTGTGGGGCCGAAAATTGGACACAGTACTCCAGATGAGGCTTCACCAATGGCAACTAGAGGGGAATGATCACGTCCCTTGATCTGCTAGCAATGCCCCTACGTATACGACCCAAAATGCCGTTAGCCTTCTTGGCAAGAAGGGCACACTGTTGACTCATATCCAGCTTCTCGTCCACTGTAATCCCTAAGTCCTTTTCTGCAGAACTGCTGCCTAGCCATTCGGTCCCTAGTCTGTAGCAGTGCATGGGATTCTTCCTTCCTAAGTGCAGGACTCTACACTTGTCCTTGTTGAACTTCATCAGATTTCTTTCGGCCCAATCCTCTAGTTTGTCAAGGTCCCTCTGTATCCTATCCCTACCCTCCAGCGTATCTACCACTCCTCCCAGTTTAGTGTCATCTGCAAACTTGCTGAGGGTGCAGTCCACGCCATCCTCCAGATCATTAATGAAGATATTGAACAATACTGGCCCCAGCACTGACCCTTGGGGCACTCCACTTGATACCAGCTGCCAACTAGACATGAAGCCATTGATCACTACCCATTGAGCCCGACGATCTAGCCAGCTTTCTATCCACCTTATAGTCCACTCATTCAGTGGACTATACTTCTTTAACTTGCTGGCAAGAATACTGTGGGAGTCTATATCAAAAGCTTTGCTAAAGTCAACCTAAATGTTCCCTTTCCTCAGTTTCATTCGATTACCCTTAGTTATGCCTCCTTGTGCCCCAACTTCTTTCTCATCTGACCCAATATCTGAAGGACAAACATCAAGAAAGGTCGACCTCTTTCGTTACTATGCTAAGCAGTGACTTTCCCTTTTCTCTTCAAATATCAATACCTGGACAGTCCTCTGTGGACTCCCTTCAGTGTCTGTCTTTGGTACGGATATCTGGAACTGAATGAAATAATTCCATGAATGCTTGCATCCAAGCTGTATGAAGGATTATGATCCTTCCCTGCTCTGAGACATGCCCCATGCAGCCTACAATTATAGGGCCTTTTTGGCTGCCATATCATCTTGCAATTTCACATCCAATTTACTATCTCCCATCAAGTTAAAGTTTCCACTGGTCTCTAGGTTTCTCCCCACCGCTGTTTCTGATGTTTCATTTTATCCCTTTCCTTCTTATCTATTTTTCCCTTTTTAAAGTTTATTTACCCCTGGAATTTCAGCTCAGTTTCCTCTACAACACAGTGCCTTTCCATGTCCCAAAAACACAGCAAATGATTCTTCTATTTCACTGTACAGTAAAGGTACAGTAAAGGCTGTACTATTGAGAACAGCAGACATCAATGCAATATCCAATCACTTAAGTCTTTATGTACGGATTTATGCATTGCCTGCACAGAGTTTCATTACACAAGTTGTCAGAGGAAGATGGAGGTTTCGGCAGCTGGACAGTCAGTTGTTAGGGCTTTTAGCACACAATGTGTGGGAATGTGGTTTAAAATATTAGCCGGATGTTCCTGCTATAATAGTCAGTAGTGAAATAGATAATACTGAGTAACATTTAAGCTGCCTACAGAGCCAGGAAGGAAACTCTCCATCAATTTAATCTCTTTGCAACCATGAAAGGTAGAGACATTAAGTGAAAAAACAATTCCTCAGCGAGGGGATGAAATTCTACATAATACATGGGGCTAGCATAAAATGGTTAAGTGAGAAAAAATTAAGAAGGTACCTCCACAATATTACACCTACAAGCTTCCTGTAATTTCTCAGTTTCATGATTCTCCACTAACCCTCCAAAAGACAGCTGCATCAAAATATTAGACACTCTTATACAGAAACAACTTACCAAAAAAGTATCAAAAAAGGTGTTCATATACATTTTAAATGTCAGTATATACTTCAGCACATTAAATACCAGAATAGACACTGCAGCAGAGGTGGACAAATTCAGCTCCTAATGACTATATTCAAAAGTGCATGCTCATAAATTAACCTTCGCATGAGAGCTTAAATGTAAAATAAAGAGAACCTGCTCTTGCTTTCCAGGATGAGGAATGAATTTCTAATCGCTAATAATGTATCTTTTGAAAGGTGGAAAAAACTTATTGGGTTGTCACAAAATACATCTTCCAAGCTTATTTATCTGTATAAGCCAAACATATTATTACCCTTTCAAACAATGTGATCTTCAACAGGGAAATAAAGGCCACTTGGACTGAAAGGTCAGTTGTGTGTTTTCTTGGTTTGGTTTATGCAGCTTCAAACTTACTGATAATTTCCCAATGAGCTCACACCCTACCAACAATTAAGATGTACAGTTTACTCAAGAGACATTTTACATCCTTTATGGTTTTAAAAGGGACCCTGCCCTTTTCTTTTCTTCAGACCCCTATAATTCTATTTAACCTTAGTAGGATCGTCAGGGTAATCCTACTAAAAGCATTTTTCCCCACCAATTAAGGACTAATTATGGCAAACGCCTCCTTAGCTTACATCTGTCAAGCAACTTGAGATCTATAGATGAAAGTACTAACCACTGATTAAAACTGGGGATAATAATCTTGTTTTTAACGTACAATTTCAATGTTTTCTGTCAAACTCCCAGGGCAACACAGTGAAATAGTGAACTGTTGCAAAGCAAATGAGACAAATGAAGAGAGATTGACTGTTTGGTGTTAGTCAAGGAGTACACTGAAATGATTGAATGCTGAAGAGTCTCAACGGCAGTGAGAACCTCCATTACAAATGCTTGCAAATGGTCTGCAATGCACAGTTGACCTACCACTAATCCCCTGCAGGTCTATTTGACACTAATTATAAGAGCACAGTTTATTTCGAGTTGTTTCGTTTCAAGATCTCTCCCTCGTGATAACCGCTGTTGTGCATTTTTTAAATATTCCCCACAGTATTTTTGGCCAGTGTAAGTAAATACAAGAGTTTTTAAAATATGAGTGATGAATCCCACGTGTGTTTTCATACTCCAAAATCAGGCTGTGTCTCCATCAGTTGCCTTGTCAGTATCTGATATGAAGAAAGAGAAGCCACTCCTATGTGAAAGAGTATTTGCCAGATGTTCCTTAATCCATACAAGTAAATGTTGCATAGACAAATGGAGAAAAACAATACAAACGCCTTCATCTTCCTTGATGAACCGTGGAACAAGTACAAATAACACTGGAATAGCACCAGAGAAACAACATTAGCAACATCAAACTGAATATATACAGACAAGGATCACAGTTTACAATTACTGGCACCTATGATTTAGGGATGCACACAACAAGCTTAAAGCTCTTTTCAAGTCTTGTCTATTATAAGACCATCCATCCAACAGAAGTGAATCGGTGGCCTCAATCCAGATCCTACTGAACAGGTATCGTATCCACAACAAAAGAAACCCGCCAGCACAATTGGCACCCCTGTTGATAGTCTAGAAAGGATTAGCAAGAATTAAACAAGTATGAAAGCTAAACTACGTTCTAAGACTCAGATGTGAGCCTTGTAGGTTAAGGCTGAACTTCAACGGCAGGGAGATACGAGGCAAACCTATACTCACTTCTGCTGTACCTATTCTGGGCATAAATAAAGGGCTAAATTAACAGCGATTTTATCCCAGAATTCACTTTAATATTACAGGATATATAGTTTCTAACAAGAGACTCAGAGCAAGATTTAAACAAAACAAACCAAAAAATTCCCAGTGCAGGTACAGTCCACTGGTTCAGTATATTTTAAGTGTCCTCCTATAGTGGTTGGTCCACATAACAGGGTAAGAGCCTATTACGTGCGCCAGCTAGAGGAGTTACTTGTTTAGCTCAAGCAGTCAAGACTCACGCTTTAGTCTGCTGGAGGTCCTGGGTTCAAACCTTGCTGGTGACAAGTGGGATTGCTAAATACACAGCACTTAGCACCGAGTATGATTATGCAGGGTCACTTCATGGCGCTGTTCTGCCATAATTTAAGAGGGCAAAGAGCCCAAAACACAATGTTTATTAGCATTTTCCACTCTCAGGTGAGAAGTTAGGAAAGTCAAGAAAGAGCTACTCTATGTAAAAAGGTGAAACTGACTGGCATCAAGTTATGGAGCAGATCACGTCTCCACAAAAAATACAAAGTTTCTACTATGAAATACGGCACAAAAAATAGTATAAGCTACATGATTACTTCTCTTATTGTATGTATATATATCACCCTGGGGTGGGTCACCAGCAGTCAGGACCAAGGGTAGGATCTCTGGATCTATAAGCATCAGACTCTACTTCCTGAGTTAAGACACCCAGGCCCTGTTATCTCAAAGCCAGCAGCAGATCCAAACCTCTAAGTGGTCCAGCCGTTAGAGTAGACAGAGAACCACAGTAAAAATGGGTTACACGTGTACCAGAGCGAGGAGTTGTTTCACTTTAACTGCCTCCCACCTTATTTTGGCAGAAAAATCCAATGAATTTAAAGGGCAATAAACTTCAATCACAGTCAGAGAATCAAGCCAAGCTAGAAGCCATGTGGTACAATAAAGGACTAAGCCCAGAATACTAAGTTCCTGAAATTCTGTGATTGGACAAAACACAAATCAGATATTAAAGGTACATTTCATTATCAACCTAGGGTAACCTAACATGGCAAATAGTTTTCTAAATATTTCTAGCATATCAATCACCACACAAATACTGAAAGTGATACTTTACTAATTTACATTTTTGCAAGGTGTTCTTTGAAAGAGGTCTGGAGTTTTATTCACACTTAGAACTTGATCTTTATGCCAATTATAAAAACTTTGAGGTTTTTAAAGGGCAATGATGCATTAGCCTAAATCCAAGACCTCAGCTCCTGGAAGAAATAATACTTCACCCCTCTTGGAAACCAGTCATCTCTGTGCCAAGACTCATTTATCACAGAGCTGCATTTGGCACTTTACAGCAAAGATGCACTGTATCAAGCCTGTAATTACTATTTAACAAGGGTCAAATTCTGCCCTCATATTCGTGCTACTTCACTTAAATCAGTGGAATTGAGTGGCTGTAGTGACAGAACACAACATGGTCTTCCGATTAAACCTTAGATTATGCAGAAACCAACATGGCATTTTATACACAATAAATATATTGGCTCTTTCCGCTGTAGATTTGAGAGCGTGTCCAAAGTAACTCCTCATTTGAAGAAAGGGTGAGCTGGACAAACAGCAAGGTTTTTAAAGCATTTAATAGTTTAAATGTTAATTTGTTATAGTCTAGAATTTCTCTATTTTAGCAAGGAAGGTTAGTTTCCAAAGACGAGACTAAATAGCAATGTTGATTTTTTTCCCCCCCAAAACGGTGGTCCAGCCAAACCAGATGATACAGTTTAAAATTTCAAGACTTATTTTTAAATAAATTGGAGCATGTAGTTTTGCCCATTTTCAATCCATTTTCCCAGTTATGCAAAGTCCAAGTTCCTCAAATAATTGAGCTCAATTCAAGCACCACATGACCCTGAAATCAGGATGACTGCTGTTTCATTTGTACGTTGGCTTGTTTAGACACGAGCATTCATCCATTGTGTCCATGTGAATCAGAAAATCAAGAACGTAATTTAGAAAATGAATATGCCAAAGCTCTAAGGAATGCCACACATGAATGCTTGTTCTTCCACTATACCGCACAAAAGATTACTCAAATTCTTGCAAAGCTCTCAGAGAAGAGAAGGCGGTTTTGGTTACCATTTGAAATAATGCAAGAAGGAATAATTATCTGGTAGCTACCTTAAAAGAATGAGGAGATGAGGGCTGCACATGCTATTAAAGAAGTAGGTTGGATATTGGGCCAAGCTCATGCTAAAACAGCCTGGAAACAGGACCAACTCCCACAGAGATTTGTCTCTAAGCCAAGTTCAGCAGTGATGTGTAGAAAGTAAGTTACAAATCTTTGTGTGAGTTGTGCCTGTTTATGCCAAAATTGGTCCACAGGTAGTATTAAATTGCAGTAACATATTTTTCCACTCCATCAAATGCCAGATCAGTGTAAGTTACATCATTAACATTAGCAATTCCTTTTACCTACTGACTAGGAGTCCGTTGCAATATCCAACATGACTGCAATGCAAAAGGATCTTCATATATGACTTCAGGATTGTTTATTGGCAAAAAGAGAGAGGAGATTCTGAATGCAAGAACAATGGTCAAATACACAGCTGGGTGACATAAAAGCTATTTTGTAAACAGATGTGCACGTGGCAGGGTGTTGGGCAAGAACTGCTGGCTCAGCCCTCTGTCACACCAGCCCCCATTAAGGGAAGTAAACTGGAGCTGGCTAGAGAAAACCTGCAACTAACTGGGAGACAGCTGCCCGCCCAATTATCCCGGGGCTATATAAAAGGCTGGGATGAAGGAAGCCAAGAGGAGGAGCAAGGGAGTGGAAGCAGAGCAATAGCTCTTCCCTCCTGGGTGCAGACACTACAACCCAAGCGGTGTATGGTGAAAAGATGGTGGGAGCACAACCTGTAAATAAACGGCACCAGTGGTTGCTGAAGCCCAGGGTCTCTGAGTGACTGTCAGCACAACAGGGGCAGGAGCCAACAGGGCCCTGCAGCACCCCACTACAGCGCATAATTGTCATTTTACAGATAGGAAGACGAAGGCTGAGAAGTTATGAGATTTATTCAAGGCTGCACTGAGTCAATGGCAGAGTTAGAATAAAACTTAGCAGGCCCTGGATTTGTCTCAGATTCACAAACAATTTTGGTGATTCACTATACATTATGGCAATGAAACAATGGAAAAAACAAGGACTGTGCTATAGTATCTTAAAGATTCTCTTTAGAAAACGTTTAAGTGTGAAAGAGTTTTAAAACTAGTTAATATAATTAAAACTATGGCTCAAGGCTTTTGAAGTTTGTATGGCCTCGCTTTTTCAAGCGGTTTAAAGAAAACGCTACAATGCTGGAATAGCACAAAGCATATCTATTGCTGTTTTGGGGAGTTTTCATTTAATTAGTGGTTTGTGTTGGGGCTACTTTAAACCAGAATAGTTCTTGAGATATCTGTACAATGAAGAGGATAGATAAACCTACAGCTGAGGGGTTGAGAGGAGCGATTTGTCAATAGGTGCATAATGGGTTAGAAGTGTGAAGGCTCCATTTGTAAACTGAATCTACCCAATGGCCAATTTTTGCTCCTGTGTCATGTATGCATCCAAACGCAGAATTTCACTCAGTGAACAGCCAATGTGCTTCTGAGTCTCCTATTCTGCTCATTGATCGTACTCAACAAATGTTTGTTAGATGCAGCGCAGTAGATGAAAAATGCAGGAAGAGTGCCAGAGCACAATAGCTAAATTGATCATACCTGAAAAATGCAGGCTAGAAAAGAAAGGAGAAATGCTATTACATTTCCAATTCCCTCGTAGTCTTCCTGTTTGGGGAAGATAACAAAGAAGAATTTAAGAGTTACTGAGTTTTAGTTGATGCAAAAAGTGCTGCTTGACATTTTATAGAAGTACTTAGTACCACAGTAGAATGAGAATATCATAATTTCAGAATACAAAGTCGGACTGGAGTTAAATCAAACAAAATTTCATTGAACAAAATACCAGAAATTGAGATGTATGGATCAATTTATGCCACAAAATAAAAACTGCGAAACACTAACTGATTTAGACTTTTTTTTAAAAGAGGTACTTTATGCTGATTCCACAATACATTTTCTAAATGGTATAAAAATGCACTATCTGAAGAAACACATGCAATTTATCAAAACAGACATTTTAAAGTGGGACAGTATGTCCACATAAAACCCTTCCAGGATGTCAAAAGTAAGATTCTCCTCCACCTTTCAAATGAACTACATCACTCCACTCCCTCCAGGGAAAAAAGATTTTGCAACATGCCCTGAAGCTCAAAAAATTCAGGCTCTGACAGATCAGAGTGCATGAAGTATATTCATTCATGTGAATAATGCTCTCCGGATAAACAAAGCATAACTTGAAAAGCTATGGTGTGCAATAGCCACTGATGATCTGATACCTGTATAACTCTAATCCTCCCCTCCCTGCCCCCACAGTACAACTCAAAAGTCAATAAAAGGTTACCTGAAAAGAATACTCCGCTAGATGAACTCCTCGAATGAGGTTCAATGCCCCGCACATGATGTTGAGAACAAGGGACAGAATCCCCAAAGGAGTCACAGGTTGCATTCTGTAGATAGGGGCTTCAGATAAAAAAAAAAAAAAAAAGAGAGATACTATTGAAAATTAATTCCAATTACTTCATTCCTTTTTCATAAGGTAACTCAAATTCAGTCGAATTGTGGGTTGTATATTCAAGGCCTTGTGTACTCTCTGGCAAGATGGACTTTAGTTTTGTGCCAAGACGCCCAGAGTTTCTGTTGCACTGCATTGCTGAGTTCTCAGGGCACCTGGAAATTCTATAGCAGCTACCAATAAGCTGAAGTGATTTTTAATGGACTGAATGATAAGATTAGTCCATTAGCATTTGCATTATGCATCTGGATATTGTGTCACTTATTTTATGCCACACCTAAATTTTCAATTGCCAGCATGCTACAGATTTTTGTATTGAAGATCCTGCACTTCCTTGTCAGCAGAAAAGCCGGAGGTTTTGGCATCCAGAATTCATGGCAGGTGGCTTACAGTTCTGGCACCCAAGAAGCAGTTACAGCTTTTGACACTGGAGAGGAGAAGTATCTCCTCTATGCTGCTCCTTGCAGGCAGAGATAACTTTACACATAGGGATGGAAAGGGGCTTTAACTCTTAGGGTGCATCTACACTGCAGGATTCTTTTGGTGGTGTGTAGTATACATACCTGTATAGGCCTTCCAGCACAGGTATCTATAGCAGCATAGATATGTTCTCTACTGGCCCAAGCTGTGCCTCCCATCTACACTGCAGCATCCCGCTGCGGAGCCCTTCCACACTGCAGGGAAAGGCTCCAGCAGAAGAGAAAAGGCTCAGCATTTCCCCACTGCTCCTCCTTTCCAGAGTACTTCCTCCCTGCAGTGAAAGGCTCTGGCAACAGGGAGCAGCTGAAGTCTTTCCACACTGCCTGCCCTCTGCCCGACTTTCACTGCAGTGAAAAGCACACCGTGTCCACTCTGCACTGCACAGCTTCACGAAAAGTGGTGTGATGTGTAGACCTAGCTTTAGTTCCTGATCCCAGCAAACCCTCAACAGCTGCACTGCTGGTACCCACATGCAACATCGATGGTTTAAGCACCTTATCTGCCAACATTAACTTGCCCTTAGGCTTCAGAAGGAACTCCTGCACTGAGATGAGTTGGCTAAGTTCACACCTCAGATATTGGGCTCCAATTCTCTCTAACACCAAGATCCACTAGATGCAAGAAAGAAGAGAAGGGTCATCAAGGAGTCTCCCCCATTCTTACGATGTTCTGGCCTCAGCCCAGATATAGCCAGTAGCTGGCTGTTATCCCCAGACTGTGTAGCATAGAGGAGCTCCACACTGCACCCTCACCAGCCACTCATGCCTGGAGGAGAGGAGGACAGAGGCAGCTGGCACAGGAGGTAGCTCCACTAGCTTTTATGCCATCTGAGAATTCCTCTCTACCAAGTAGGGTCTCAGTTCAGCAGCTGGATTCCAGCATCTTTGCATTGCTAAGGTAGCAAAGAGCCTACAAGCAGGGAAGATAATGTGGAGCACCATTTTATGCTCATTGCAGCTTCAGGAAGACTAAACAAAATAGACAAAGTTTTCCATATCCCCATAAGGGCTAGAAACGTATTTATAAAGCAGCAGAGGACAGAACTGCAATCATGAAAAATACAGAATACCCAAGTCATATTTAAGCATTATATAAATCTATACAAACAATAAGTTTAAATATTAACTTTGTTAATATCAGACTTAAACACACAAGAGCAAGGAGTTAAGAGGCAGCAATTCCTTAATTGGAAGGGCCTCAGAAACAGAAGTAATCTTACTCCACCTCAAAAATACACACTAATAGCAATATAGGGATGCAAAACTATGATGATGTATGTTTTATAGCACCTTTAATCCAGCTGTCTCAAAATGCAGTACAAATATTACACTTCCCCAGGACAGGAGCTCCCCTATAGGATAAATGCGTATCACTGCATTTCACTCTTTAGTGGAATGCAGCAGCTGTTTAATACAGAGATACTGAACAGTTTAACGTAGGAATTTCATCCAAATAAAGTCTTATCCTATAACAGAGGTTTCCTTGACAACATGGGTTTACAACAAGCTTCAATGCTATTTGAATACAGCGGTGTGAATTAGCGCTAATAAATGGCTATGCAATTAACTCATCTGGCTCGCCCCCACACACCTGCTTTTATTTCAGACACTGCTGTGGCAGCAGCCACATTAATTTTGTTATGCAACATGTCAGCATCATGCAACATTATTGTACACAAGCGTCCACTGAAATCAACAGTGCAGGTATCTCAGTCATTTAAATATGACTTTGCATAATAAAAAACCAGCAAGGAAATTTAACATCTAAGTGACTCACTGAACAGTGTTTAGTCTGATAAGCAGCACCAGCATGTTTTATTTTCTCAATGATCTGCGCACACACTTTACTGTACATTACTCTTGATGGATTAAGTTTTACTAAAATAAGCAATAGTGCATATTCCTCCCCCCCACAATTTTCCCAAAAAGAGCATTGATTCTCCCGGCCTCGTCTGGCTATCCCTTGATTGCAAGTCGCCAAGTTTGTTCATGCTGACGACATATGCCTTGGCACTCCGTCACACCCCTTTGACATACCGAAGAGAGTGTTCTAAACACAGATATGGTGGCTATGACCGATTGTCATCAGCTGTGCCTGATACCAAGTGGAAGTAAGACTGTGTTGAGTGTTTTCCACTTACATCACACACAAGTGGGCAGAGAGCTGAATATAGTTCTCAATGGTCAGCGAATAAAGCATGATTCACACCTGGTCCATCTAGGTGTCACATTGGACAGAACTCTCACATATCATGACCATTTTATAAAGACAGCGACTAAGGTCAAAACACCGCAAACCTGCTCAGAAAACTGGCCGGAATGTCATGGGGTACCAAAGCCCAAACATTACGCACTTCAGCCGTGGCACTGTGTTATTCAGTGGCAGAGTACTGCACTCAGGTATGGGCTCACTTGTCTCACACAAAGATGATTGACATACAACTTAATTCCACCATGCGTATTATTTCAGGCACACTTAAATCTACTCCTCTACCATGTCAGTATCAGAGGGGTAGCTATGCTAGTCTGGATCTGTAAAAGCAGCAAAGAGTCCTGTGGCACCTTATAGACCAGGGGTCGGCAACCTTTCAGAAGTGCTGTGCCGAGTCTTCATTTATTCACACTCTGATTTAAGGTTGTGTGTGCCGGTAATACATTTTAATGTTTTCAGAAGGTCACTTACTAGAAGTCTATAATATATAACTAAACTATTGTTGTATGTAAAGTTAATAAGGTTTCAAAATGTTTAAGAAGCTTCATTTAAAATTAGATTAAAATGCAGAGCCCTCTGGACCGGTAGCCAGGATCCGGGCAGTGGGAGTGCCACTGAAAAATCAGCTCGCGTGCCGCCTTCAGCGCCTGTGCATAGGTTGCCTACCCCTGTTATAGACTAACAGACGTATTGGAGCATGAGCTTTTGTGGGTGAATACCCACTTCATCGGATGCATCTACCATGGTTACTGGTTCTCTGCAATATTGCTTCACTCAGTGTTTGCAGAGAGGAAAGCGTAGCAAAGCTCCTGATGACACTGCAGGATATGCCACATCCACTGTTAATTAAAGACTTGTTTAATCCACCACATGATCGTCTGTCCTCACGTTGCCCATTGAGGGATTTACGGTAGAGGACACGTGGTGAGCTCCGTGGGCTTCAGGGAGAGTGACAAATAATTATCTTGTCTCGGACCCCACTCAATGTCATCCCGGGTTTGATTTACCATGAAGGCAATGGAGCCTTCTGAACTGGTTTCGTACTGACATGGAATTTGTGCTGCAGCAAAATTTCAGTGGCATTTTATAGACAGTCCATTATGTCAACGTGGGCAGCCACAAACTAGGACACATATTTTGAGGACTGCAAAATGACTCAACTTCCTGGAGGTCTTCATGCCTTGAACATCATTGATAAGAACGCTGTGGCTTGGCTTGACCGGCCTGCATATGCCAAATAAATAAATAAATAAATAAATACATTGCCAAGATTCACTTCAGAGCCAAACAGGAATTGTCAATAACTAATATAAGAGTAATTCTTCCCTGCTTGAAGTAAGCATGTCATCAGCTTCCAGTCCCCAGTGAGAAACTATGGAAGCCACATACTGAGACTTGAATATGATGAAGAATCTAGATTGGAAAATTTACAAATTCGAAGTTCTATACAGGAGGCAATAAGGGTTAATATCATGGGAGAAAAAGAGTGGAGATTGCTATGCCTGATCATGTGGGGCTGGTTTATTTCTGACTAGGAATTGATCTTTATACCCCAAGACAAAAGTTTTAATTTTATTCCTATATAAAGTCTTAGGCACTCATAAAAGTTGTACCACTTACAGTGGTACGGCTTATTCCCATATTTAAGAGAATAAACCACGCCAGAACTTCACTGGCTATATAAACACCATCAAGACAGAAGTTAAGCTTTCCAGTAAGACAATGACCAAGGGAACAATGCAAGCACCTTGCTAGCAAGAACTGGGTTCAAGCATTGTTCTTTAGCATGGTGCAAAAGGGGTTCCCTCTGGCCAGAGTAAATCAGGAGTAAATCTAGATCATTTGTTCAGGTCTAGCTTGGAAATGTTTACTGGTCTTGAAAGTATCCGTACTAGTTCAGAGCATTTCTAAGCCTAGCAGGTCATAAGATATTGTCCTTTCACATGTGGTTCTGAAAACTGATCACTAATATAACTTGCCAATCAAATCTGCTTGGTTTATAAATAAAACAAATGGGTTTTTTTTGTTAGCCGTACAGATTCACCCTGAAATAGGCAAGTCAAGCTGTGTTCTGAGTTTTTGCATGGAAAGACGATACTTTAAAATGTATCTATTTGTTTTTCAGTGTTTGTTATACAGTGTTATCTGTGTGAAAGCTCTCCATGATATTTATGTAGATGTTTATCATAACTGTAAAATAGCTCTAATTCTGGTTTTTATGTATAGCAACTTTAAATGTAAGCGGTTATCTTGCCTGGCTACTGGGGAATAGGGAAAGGTGAGATGCTGTGAAACAATTCAAGATGGATAATCTTAAGTGAGACATCACCCTGCGGTCTCATATCTATTCTCTGAATCATTTTCTTCCTTAATCTAAAATAAATCTTCTAGACTGGAAATATATTTTGGGTCTTTGTTTATGGAACACATGATATAATGAAGCTCTTTCTCTTAAAGAAAATTAAAGCCTCAACTTGCTTAAATGCAGGGGAATGTGCAATTCGTAATTCCAGTTATAACGAACTTCCATAGAGAAAATGATTTATGGTTAAAGATGAACTACTGTAAGTACTTCATTAGTTTCATTATCTATCTGCTATAACACAAGGGTTTCTGTCCTCTTCATCATGATGAAAAAGCTAGCCTTGAACAGGAACTATTTGTCTGAGGTTTATATATGTTAACATGGATTTCTCATTTCAGAAAAACACAACTGGGATTTTTAACTATTCATCATAGGTTAAAAGGTAGTTATCAGAAGAACTGTTGACACAAAAAAACAACAACTTTGTATGCCAATAACTTACCAGACCCCATGTGCACTTCTGTGTACCCATTAATCATCCCGTTCATCACCTCTATATCCTCTAGTTTCAGAAGCACAGGAGGATGGAACTTCAGCTCTTCCTGAATTTTCTCCAGGCTGTTCTTCATTTGAGAGCAACTTGTGTAGTTGAAATGGTATTTCACTTTCTGAATAATATTATCTATAAGAGGGTATCAAGAAATATTTTTAATTAAACACTGGGATTGTTAATGAGCTAATTGATATCCCGGACTTTACTATCCTGTTTTTTTAACCCTAATTGTAGCATTTCTAAAATGTTATTGTTTACTGTTTGGGTCAAATACTTTGCTTTCTATTTGTTGTGTGGAGCATCTATCAGACTTCTGGATGCTGTAACACACACACTCACCATCCCAGATATGCTTAAAACATGGCTTTACTCTGCACATAGAGATGACCTAACCATGGTTTAGCAGGGTCTATAAATCACAATGAAGCTTTGAACGCTGTAATGTCCCATCTACTCCGCACAACTGAACTGTATTTTAACAGTGCCAGGGATTTTAGTTTTACAGTGCAAGGTGGGACCTACTATTCAAAGTCACAGCAACAACTTCTCAGACCAGGATGCACAGGGATTTTCCTGAGACTTGTGCTACAAATGACTCGGACAAATATTCATAGAATATCAGGGTTGGAAGGGACCTCAGGAGGTCATCTAGTCCAACACCCTCCTCAAAGCAGGACCAATCCCAAGACAGATTTTTGCCCCAGATCCCTAAATGGCCCCCTCAAGGACTGAACTCACAACCCTGGGTCTAGCAGGCCAATGCTCAAACCACTGAGCTATCCCTCCCCCCGTAGTTAGATTTTATAACAGCGTTCTCATATAAAAATATCCCTCTCCACAGGTTTGAGTCAAGTACAGAGCATTAAAACTACAACCTACAGCAGCATCTCAGTAACAATCATCCACATCTCCAGAGTTGGAGCTCCCCATTAAGGATATTGCTAACTGTTCTCTAGCCTAGCTTACTTGCTTATCTCTATACTATGAAGGGTGAAGGTTTTGTTACATTATTTTTTATAATAATCATGAGTAATGAAGCAAATTAAGTGTAGAAGCATATTTATAAAGAAATCTGTTTTTTAAGTGCAGTAAAAAAAAAAACTTAAAAGGCAATACATCCAAACAGTAAGTTACAACATGTCATTTAGGTTGATGGCAGCTCCTACAGAACAGCAAGACTACAGAGTGCTTTATGACCCAGAGTGCACAGCATCAGGCAAAGATAGGGGATTTCAAGCAACAACTACGGGATCATATTAGTGTTGCAATATCCCAAGAGTTAAACAGTTACAAAGATCAATAACTACTAAGGCAATAGTTCAGATCTTGCAATTTATTCAGTGCAACTTAGATCTAGAAGAATGTATAAAAGATCATGCAACAGCATAAGAGGGGAGGGAAACATAATACTGAAAATGAAAAATGCAAGGAACCAAAACTTTTGCATTTTGTTTTCATAGTACATGGCCAATGTGTGATTAAAATAAGCTAGAAATCCCGAGCCAAAATGAAGGAGAGACAACAAAATGCAAATTTCAACATAGATTTATGAAGAAATTAGAACGTGGCTGGCAGACAATTCACTCACAATGCAAGAACTGCTGCATACTGTAGTTTCCCTTTAAGCATCTCTTTCTTCTAAGCAAGATCTGAAATCTCTTGTTCAGAACTGGACATTAGTATATTAACCCATTTCACCACCCTACCCCTCACAGAGTATAGATATCTCACTAATGGAACCAATCCTACAGAGCTAGTCATATTTTTCCAGAGATGTGATGTTTACAAGGGGCCCTAGTTGGTAGGTGAAAAAAAAGCCATTTATTTATGTCAGGAATCACAGGTCAGAGGACACCCTGTATGATCACAAAGTGCTACCTGAACCGAAGCTACGTGGAAAGTGAAACTGTCTACCATGCTGACCTGCGTCATCTCACTGTTTTCTGTGCTGCTCACACGGTCTTTTTCCCAGTCTTGTCTTATACTTAGATTGTAAACATTTTGGGGCAGGGACTGTTTTTGTTCTGTGTTTGTACAGCACCTAGCACAACAGGGCCCAGGTCTACGACTAAGACTCCTAAGAAATATCACAATGTACAGTTTCATATTATTATATAAATATTTTTCGTACACCCTTCTCCTGCCACATAAAGCCACCTTGTATGATCAGGAATTAGCATGGCTCCTTGTCATTACCAACCTGTCACCTCGTTTAATTATTTCAAATATGATGCTCTGTACAAAGGATTCTAACAGTAAGAGAGTAAATCTACAAACCAAATTCAAGAAAAGCATAGGGTCTGGTAGCCAAGCTTATGCTCGTAGAGTCATATGAAGCAGAAAATTTCCATTGGAGCTCCTCCAGGAAACAAAATGCCATGACGGTTGGGCAACTGCTGGTGCAGATCCCCATGCAAGCGATGTCCCCAGAAGAATGAAAACTGAAAAGAAAACATCCATTTTAAAAGTCACAATTAAGAGGTATTAGAGTTATGCTGGACATCAACTGTACGGTCTCTTAAAAATATTTATATCTTGGCTGCATTAGTTGGGAAAGAGTACTGAAAAAAACCATCTGGTTTTCATCCCAGTTGTAGTTCTATTTAAAGAAAATATACCGATCTCTGTATGCAGCAGCAATTTATTTATAGCCTTTATCCCCCATACCTGTTTATGGTCCCTTCCTCTATAAAAGGCACTAGAGCTAAAGTTATCACCGTCACCTGACAATGCTGAAGATTAAACATAACATGAAATTCATGCCTTGTTACACTGGCTTTGAAGAAAAAACAATTACAACTCTAATTTTCCTTTCTCAATTCATTCATTCAATCTAAATTCATAGCCACCCTCCACGCCACAAAAATTATTATACACATACATACAATCACTTATAGTTAGGTCTCCAATAACCAGCCCTTACAATCTCTAACCAGGAGTGCAGTCTCAGATGTGAGCTCTGATCACTTAAGAAATAAAATCCAACCAATTTAGATTATACAAAATTAAACAATTCATTAATAGTCCCTTTTGCAAATATCCAGAACGTGAGATTTATATTTTTCTTACAAATTAAAGCTATGCTTTTTCTAGCAACGGAAGCAGATGTTAGTCTACTCTAGGTTTTAGAAAATAAGCCACTGTGCATGAAACGAGAAAGCATTTTCCTGTAAAACCGGTTCCTCAATTTCTTGTCCATAATTTTTAAGACCCAACAATCTACAATTTAAGTTTTGTGAGGCAACATTTCTTGCTCCTGGCAGGGGAATTTTTGTGGTTCCTCAGGTCTTATTAAACTGCTAGATAACTATTTGCTGCCACTGTGTGTGTCATGGCATATTTATCTGGAGGGGTTATGGGATCCTATTGGCAGGAGTCTCACCAGTTCTTCTGCCACCAGTAGGATTTTCAGACATGCCTATGGAAGTTGTGCGAGACTCCCACTGAAAATCCATTGTTGTAAGTCTGAGCAAAATGGCCCTGTTCACTGGAGTGATTTCTGATCCTAGGAAGCACCCACATTCATGCATAAAACAACTGGCACTATTTAAAAAAAGTGAATTTTCATATCACTCTTGCTGTGTTAGGTAGGAATTGCATGGCTGAGGTGCAAATCAAAATACTGGATAATCACAGGTCCCACCCAGGAACGTTGGTAGCAGTTTAAAATTCAGACACATGGAGTGGGATTTTCATAAGTGCCTAAAGGAGATGGGCACACAAAGATTGGTCCAATGGAGGAAATGTAGTGAAAAAAAAATAAATATTGATCATTATGTAAACTAAGAGAACAACATATGGGCTGCAGAACAGAGAAAAGGAATTTTGTAATATGTGGTCAAGACTAGGATCCTTGAAGTATTATTTCTCAGACATGGGCATTCACCAGTCTGGATGGCTCGCATGGGTCAGACACAATGAAGAGGGCTTTCCCGTCTTCTGAGTTCTGTCCTGTATTGAGACCAAACAACTACCAGAAGCTAACTTTCATTCACGAATGACCTGGGCTGGTTCTCAAGCCTAAGAAAAATGTAGCTTCCCATGATTCAATGGGAAGGGAATTTTGATTATCAACAGCCCTGAATAGTCTTGCAGGTCAAGTTAAGTGAGGAAAAAAACCTGAAGAGCCTATTAAAACCATTTTAAAATCTAATTTAAAAAGTATACTCTGGTAAAAATATTTATAATAAAAATAATCCTGTCTTGACAAGATTACCTTTTTAAATGTACAATTTAAAGGTAATACAACTCACATGACTGCGAATGAGGAATTTGAGATTAGAGAAAACTCGTCTAGATGTTATAGTGATGGCTGTTTTAGAAATGCTTAAGACAGAAAGAGTTTCATTCCCATAAAGAAGTGGGAACACCAACATGAAGGACAGGGAGGGGAGAAGAGCTGCAGGTTGGAAGCAAAAAGATAGCAGGAGGAAATTAGCGGTAACGTTTATATAACAACATGATAATGCAAACACTCATTTTCACATAATACTGAAAGTTCATGTTGTACCTGTAGCACATGTTCAAGTTGCAGTTATATTATAGGATGGAAAAAAAAATGATAGCCAACCCTTGACGTTAAATTAATCCCAGGATAAATAATTCTGTGAAATTAAAACCAAATGAATGTGGTGTCTTACTGTATGCTGAAGCCACGTCCTGTTGCTGTGCCTCGATCAGGATACTGTGCCAAAATTAAGGATAATGCCTTTAGTCTCTTCCTGCATTCCAGAAAGTCCTGGTTGAGATGAAAATCCGTGGAGGCTGAAAGTGGAAGTCCGTCCCTCACTCTCACCACACAAGCAAAGAGGATCATGGACATCCTCCACAAGAGTATTCATGAGGACAACCTGGAAATAAATGTATTAAATTAAGATTGCATCCATTTACATAATAGTCTACTACACAAGGATGTATTGGGGTAAAGCATAGATTTAACTCTTTCATTGCTGCTTCTCAACAATACTTCTTGTACTGCCATCATCTTTTAAAGATGATCTAAAAAGCATGGGTTTTTTTTGTTTTGGGTTTTTGTTTTTTTTTTGCTTTTTTAAATTAGAACTGTCTCTTTTTCTGCTTCTTGCTGATGTATAATAATGACCAGAAAATGTTCTCTCCCTGAAAGAATTCACCAATTTCTTCCTGATAGCTTTTTACTCTAGAAATCTCAGGAACCTTGGAAGAGATATTCAAAGATAAAAATAGCACTTGTACATCTAACTCACACTGACTAGTTCTAATTTCCACAAGCCCTCCTGTCAGTCATCGAATGGTACATTTATACCACAAATGATGGTGTGTTTGCAGTGCAGTTAGACATACCCATGCTAGCTTTAATCTAGCTGGTGTGAGTAACAGTGGTAGTGAGGCCTTGGTGGTGTGAACTTCGACACAGGCTAGCCACCCCAGTACTGGCCTGCCAGGGATTCTAGATACACACTTGGGTTGCTAGCCCTGGCCAGGGTCCATGCTGTCACATTTTCGCTGCTATTACTCACACAAGCTAACTTAAAACCCATGTTGCAATCACCCCTTAAACTGCACTGCAGACGTATTCTTACTGTTGTAGACGAGTCCTAAATTCCTAATGTAAAAAAACAAACAAGAAATAAGTTTTTTGTCCAGAAACTTTCAGTACTTTTTTATATATTATATAAAAAAAATCAAAAGAGGGGACAACCCTAATTCTTCTTATGGAAAGGGATTTGGGGATCATAGTGGACCACAAGCTAAATATGAGTCAATAGTGTAAAAAAAGCAAACATCATTCCGGGATGTATTAGCAGGAGTACTGTAAGCAAGACATGAGAAGCAATTCTTCCGCTCTATTCCGTGCTGATTAGGCTTCAGCTGGCGTATTGTGTCCAGTTCTGGGTACCACATTTTAGGAAAGATGTGGACAAATTGGAGAAAGTCCAGAGAAGAGCAACAAAAATTATTAAAGGTCTAAAAAACATGACCTATGAGGGAAGATTGAAAAAACTGGGGTTGTTTAGTATGGAGAAGAGAAGACTGAGAGGGAACATGATAACAATTTTCAAGTACATAAAAAGTGGTTACAAGGAGGAGAGAGAAAAATTGTTCTTAACCTCTGAGGATAGGACAAGAAGCAATAGGCTTAAATTGCAGCAAGGGCGGTTTAGGTTGGACATTAGGAAAAACTTCCTAACTGTGAGAGTGGTTAAGCACTGGAATGAATTGTCTAGAGCAGTGGTCCTGAATGTGGTGCCCGCAAGTGCCATGGCACCTGCTGAGGCATCTATCTGCGACCGCGTACTGGCCGGCGGACAGGCATCCACTGAAATGCCCCCGAAAAGCAGCAGCGTCAAGAGGCATCACCGCCGAAATGCCGCTGATTTTCAGCGGCGAAGCCTCTTAACGTTGCTGCTTCTCAGCGGCATTTCAGCAGATGCTTGTCCACCGGCCATGGTCCTCGGTGGCTCGTTGTCCAGCGCCCACCAGACAAAAAAGGTTGGGGACCACTGGTCTAGGGAGGTTATGGAATCTCTATCACTGGAGATTTTTAAGAGCAGGTAGGACAAACACCTATCAGGGATCATCTAGATAATGCTTAGTCCTGTCATGAGTGTAGGGACTAGAGTAGATGACCTCTCAAGGTCCCTTCCAGTCCTGTGATTTTACTGTACAAAGAATCTGTCCTGAAGCAAACTAATTTTAGTAGGCAAGCATACCTCTTAGAATATTGGAGTACGCTGATCAGCTCACTGGCAAGCTTTTTCAGATGATCCATTGAGTTCTCTATTTCTGAGATGGTGTGTAAGTTGATACCTTAGTCAGTCTTCTAGCATTTTTGCTTCTGAAGTCTCACAGTACATTTTTGAGGGACATATCTGCTGTGTTTCTTGAATGTACCAGATACAGCTTGACACTTAATTGGCTCCCATGGGATATTAGGTGGCCTGCTAAGGAAGAATCATAGAACTGAAAGAAACTGAAAAGAAAAGAAAGGAAAAGGAAAAGAAACATTGTTCACTCATGTTTAGCTTGTGATCTACTATGACTCCCAGATCCCTTTCTGCAGCACTCCTTCCTAGTCAAAGGATATTAGCGTTCCTAGACGTAAGGATCATCTAGTGTGAAATCAGAATTGTATACTGCATGCTAAATAGACTAGAACTTTGAAATACAAACCTACATTGTTAGATGTTAGAGGTAATATTAATTGTGTGTATCTTAGATGCTACCCGTGTAATCCAGACAGTTCCTGTCTGTCACTATAACTACTGATTCAGAGATCAAAATGGAATATTAACATTTAGATGAATCTTTGGTAAAATAATGTCATTGTCTATATGTCTCTTTGAAGTTTGTGATAGACTGCCTAATGGATAAATTGCCTTATGTTAATTTGTGTAACTAATTACTGGTGGTGTTTAAGCAAAAGGTTACATCAAAAGCCTATTGTTTATTAACCAGGACTACATGGTCAAGTGGATGCTAGAACACTGTATAAAAAGACCCTTTG
Source organism: Mauremys mutica (assembly GCF_020497125.1). Lineage (NCBI taxonomy): Eukaryota > Metazoa > Chordata > Testudines > Geoemydidae > Mauremys > Mauremys mutica. Next base: position 287,449,528 of record NC_059073.1, read on the forward strand.
GTCCTGATTCTGTCATCTCAGATCTGCTTAAGCTTCATCGGGGGAAGTTTGAGTCGCAAGACTGAGGTCCCAGTTATGCTGGTACATCCTGAATATGATATTTAGACATTAGACTATAACCTATGAACTGAATTCTAAAGGAACTCTTTGCAATTACAAAGCTCACCATCTCTGCTATGAATCTGAACCTCAGCGATTGAACTCATGTCTGTTTGTATATTGATCTTTTAATCATATTCTCTTGTTTTTTAATAAATTTTAGTTTAGTTAGTAAAAATTGGCTGTAGCATGTATTTGGGTAAGATCTGGAATATTCAATAACCTGGGAGGTAATGTGTCCGATACTTTGGAATTGGTAGAACCTTTTCTTTTATATGATGAAATAAGATTTTCAGAAATCATTATATTTGACTTAGATACCTGGATGGAGGCCTGAGACTGGATCACTTTAAGGGAACTGCATTGTTTGCACTTTTGCGTAACCAGCAAGGTAATAAAGAAGCTGTTTTATGCTGGCTTGGTGAATCGAAGTATTGGAATATCCACCAGCTTTTTGGGGTTTGTCTGCCCCATTCTTTGCAGTTCACCCTAACTGAGTGAACACAGCTGGTCCCCTCTGGGACCCTGGTGACAGTAAACAAAGAAAGAGCCACATAGGGCTTGCATGCTATTAAAAAGAGAAAAATAGTCATTTGTTAAATTGAACGACACTACAGAAGTGTTACTGTTGAGCTTTTAAGATGGAAAGTAAAAAAAGTTAAAGGAATTAATGTTTCTTGATACTATTTGTTTCACAGCTTGTGTTTAAAATAACTGATTTTGGAAAAAACACAAAAAAAAACAAAAAACCACACCACTAAGCCCCAAAATAATTACACTTCCGTAAGCATCTATTTAACAATTACTCCCATTCCACTGATAAACAAGATATGTGAGAGTGAAACATCACACTGACCTTTCATCTGCTCCTGTAATATCAATGTTTAAAACAAACAGTGCACAAACATCCAGACTTTAACCTACTGAAAAAATTTTGTTGGTTCAGAAGAAGTATAAAGATTAGCATTGCTAACTTTCAACTGAGATCAGCTCCTCAAAACAGCAGAGTTCTCTCACTTACTAGGTGCTTTTGCTAACAGATTAAGATAAATTCATCTATAACTGTTTCAGATCTATATAAAATAATGAATGGTATAGATGAGGTACATCGGACGCTTCTACTTACCCTCTTGTAATAGAAGAGCAAGGGGACATTCAATTAAATGGAAAGGCGGCAATTTTAAAACAAAAAAAAATCCTTTTAACACATCACATACACCGCTACCTATATATAACACCACCCGACAGAACACGAATTTGGCTATAACGCGGGAAAGCCGTGCTCCAGGCGGGGAGGCTGCGCACTCCGGTGGATCAAAGCAAGTTCAATATAACACAGTTTCACCTATAACACGTTAAGATTTTTTGGCTCCCAAGGACAGCATTATATTGAGGTAGAGGTGTAATTAGCCCTTAGAACTCTTTGCCTCAACAAACCAGTGTTGCCAAGATTTTAGGATTCAAAAAGGAATTAGACATTTGTATGGATACTGAGAATACGGATAGCTACGTTACCTAAAATGAACCACTTTTCATCATTTTCTAAGGAATTGTATACAACTTTTAAAAGCATCTACTCATGAGCAGAAGATAGAGACATATATTCTTGATTGATTTGGGGTTTTGTTAGAAATCTGGTAGGGCCTGGATTAGAGGTCAGTACTAATGTCACCCCATAAAATACAGGCCAAACCTTACAAAGATTTAACTCACGAGTTTGTTCCACGCTTCTGTCATACACAGAGAGAGGCCACAGCTTGTCATCAAGACACGAAACACTTAGACCCACCTACATCTCCAAACGAGGCTGAAAACTAGGCATGCTCTCTCCACCTACTCTACCTAAAAGACCAGCCTCAACACCCCAGTCATTTTTCTGCTCTCACTTTTACCTGTGTTCATTCCATGCTGCCCCACAGGCATAGAATGCCTTCCAAAAACCTGTTTCCCAAGCCACCTCCCTTCTGCTTGTTTAAATTATCATGGCATGTATTCACTTGCAGGTGACATGATAAAGTTAGTTCTTAAGAGATATTAACGGACTCATCAGGATGTGTACCTGCCTGAGTAACTGCACGATCTTATTACTCTAGCCCTTGTCTACCTCTCCTCTTCCCTGGTCCCCTTTTCTGTCTATGATCACTTGTCTGAATTTAGGCCCCAATCCAGCCACTGGATCTGTGAAGCAGACACTTGCGCATATGTAGAGCCTCTCTGAAGCCAGCTATATTCAAAGATCCAGTTGCAAAACTGAAGCCTGGTAATACAACATATCTGGGCCAGGGACAATGTCATTACTGTTTTTGTTAAACACCTATCATACATTTTGGTGCTCAAAATAAAGAAAGCAATAACGTGCTCACAGTATTTTCATTTATAGCACCTCACCACACTCTACTGAAACATATGTAATAAAAAAATATTTTGCCAGTCCAGTTATACTACCAGTATAGACGGGACATAACTTCACATAAACTTTTTTTTTAAAGGGACGTTTCAACTAAGTAGGTGGGAACTTACATAAGAACTAAGGTACGTCAAATTTCAACATGAATGAAATACACTCGTACATCTAATAATATTCCAGGGATATGCTTTTTAATCAAAGGCTCAGATAAAGACTAGTCAGTGTATTGTGTATGACTGAATATGACATTTACTGTAGTATTATTGCACCCCCTTCATGGGTAAATTAGAGCTCCCATTTATAAAACAGGCCATACATTTTCCATTAAATTTTTTTCATATTTTGCAACTTAGAAAATGTATTCACCCAAAACGCTCTGAGCACAGATGCAGACAAGCTGCCTGGGTGTCCTTTTAAGCAAAAAATTCCACTATTGTTGAAAAAGTTTGTCTTTGTTTAGTCAAAATGGGAGGTTGGTAGCACTCAGAAAGCTGGAGTGTCCTGACTCGAGTATCTGTTCTCCTTCTCATTTGAGTCACCTTTTACCTATGGAAAAGCTGCATTCAGGCCAATTTCAGCCCCATGATTTACTAACTTCCAGTTACTGGGCCAAGTTCTGCCCTTGGCCAGACCTACACAATCTCATCAAAGACTGTGGGAAACCTGGTAACGTTACATCAGTGCTCAGGAAAGCTTTAGAGGAAGTTGAGGTTTTTTGACTGTGCATTTGATTAAAATTTGTGTTTGGCTACATGTAATACATCTTTGATCTCAGTCTGAGATGGACCAAACACCAACAGCTTCCACTGACTGCAGAGGGAGCTGGGGGTGCTCAAAACCCCTTTAGGTCTATTAGGCACAGAACAGTCTAAACAAACAAAGGCAGCGTACGGCTTCATCGGCATTGAACAGAGCTGCAGATCACAGGCTGATAGTCTGCCTCAGCCAATGAAAGAAATAATTGACTTTAAAGCCAATCTCATGATTTTCGGTGAGAATGACTCATGCGTTTTGCAGATTTGGGGTTGACAGTACAGGCTCCGCTCCCACCCCCACCACCCCACCCCCCAGCCTGCCCCCAATCCCCTCAGCCTCGCCACTAGCCTGCCACACCCAGCCTGCCCCTCACCCTCTTCAGCCTCGCCCCCAGCCTGCCCCCCGCGCTGGCGGCTGAAGGGCTCTTCGGCTCTTACCTTCCCCGCCGCGGGCCCTGTCACAACCACCAGGAGGCGGCCCCACAACCAACAAACCCGCCCCGCCCCTTCCTCCTGCCGAGACGGCGGCTAGAGAGTCCGCCCCACCCCGGAGCATGCCGGGAACGGGGGGGGGGGGGAACAGGTGAGTCCTCCTCTGGAGGCTTGGCTCTTAAAGGGCCAGGCCCCGGAGGGCCTCTGCCAAGAAGCGCTCCCTGGCCCGAGGGCTTCGAGCTCAGCCCGCCCGGCACTCCCGAGCCACCCCGCCGCCGCGGCGGCCCCGGGCCGGATCTCTTCGGGCAGCTGCCTCAGCCCCTGGCCCAGCCCAGTCTCGGCAACGTTCAGCGCCTGAGGCCAGAGCCTCCTGGGATTTAGGCGCCCAACTCCCCCGCCCCGCCCGTTCCCCCGGGGCCGGGCCGAGGCGCCTAATTCCTCCCCCGCCCGTTCCCCGGGGCCGTGCCGAGGCGCCCAACTCCCCCACCCGCCTGTTCCCCTGGAGTCTCCCCCTGACAAAACCCGTGAGCTCAGGGAGCCTCTCTGGCAAGGTCAGCACATTACCGTGGGAGGCCATCCCTGCCCACTCAGCCCTCCTCAACTCCAGGGGTCCCCTCACTCTCTCACTATACCCTGGGGAAGGGAAGAGCCCTGTACAGACCTAGGGCGCTTCCCTATAAATGAACAGCAGGTAGGTAAGCATTTGTTCCAGTCCTGGGGATGCTGATCCATAGAAGTCCTCAGTGTCATTTTCAGGATCCCATTAAATCTGGCCATCAGCTCATTGGTCTGAGGGTGGTGGAGTCAGGTGCCTAAATACCTGTGAGAGCTGAAGCCAGACTTCTGAAGGGGTGACTTTTTCCACGTTCGGTCTCAGGTGAATTATTCAGGAAAGTTTTCAACAAAATCGGTTCAATTATTATTTGAGTTACATATGCCTGAAAATACGGTTCAACATTAGTGGTGTGCTCCATCAGATATTCCGGGCATGGATAAATCAAACATCCTGGAAGGTAGAAACGGCACGTGACTTGGTCCGTAGATCACAATGAGCTCTGAGGAATAAGCATGATTGGAATGAAAGTGAATTTAATTTTTAAAGCTGTGTCTATTTAAAATGGTAAATTTATTTCATACACACAAGATAAAAATTTGCATTCAGGACTATTTGGTGGGGTCAATCTAAAATTCTAGCAATTCTCATGCTTAAATGATATTATTTTACTGTATTACCTTACTGCATAGGAGGCCTAGTTGTGGATCGGGACTGCTGGGTGCTGTACAGATAGTTTTAGGAGACAAAGCTCCCAAAGAAGTCAAGCAGGCTTATTGAGTCAGGCCACAAACCCCAAAATTGTGGCATTTACTATGGTCAGGCCATTTAAAAATCAGAGAAAAATGGCACAGGAAATATCTGCCACCATGTTGAGCAGCTGATGATCCCATATTTTGTAGCTGTGGAAGAAGAATTAACAGAGTGGCTGAACAGCATCATCAGAGTCCATCCAACAGCGAAGATTAAAAGCTGAGCTGTTAGCTTTATCTTATTGCTGACAAGCACATTGTGTTATTGATAGAAAAAGATCAACCCATGGACTATGTCCTTAGTCTTCATAAACTAATCAGAGTAAGATTGGATCAGTGCTTGAAGGAGAGAGATCAAAAGAAATGGTGTTCAAGGAAACCGGTAGGGTTTCGGCAGGTATAGTAGTACTTTCCCCTGTGAGTCAACACTGAACCAGTTGCAGAACATAGTGGTAAGGGCACTCATGGGATGTGTAAACCTCAGTTCTCGATCATTTGTGGTAATTAAAGATTCCAAGGCAATTTTTGCTACAGCTTTGTTGTTTGCCCATGTCAGAGGAACACATTGAATCTTCTAATGCAGACCCAACTTTATCATATTTTAAGCATATCCCTGAATCAGATAAGAACTAGAGCTATGTAAATAATGATTTTTTTGTTTGCTGGCAATTCAAAAAAAATGGTTTGGGTCAACATGAACACAATTTTTTAGGAATTTTTGGCAAATCAACAAAAATTTAAGTTATTTTGGGTCACACATTTTGTTCATTTTGAGTGTGTGTTTTTTTTTTACATTTTTATGGTTTCTAAAAAATAAAATGGAAGGAAAATCCAAAACAAAAAGTGGTTTTGACCCAAAAAATCCAAACATTTTAAAAATGTCAAAATAACATGTTTTGATCTGTAGGGAGGAAAATGAGATGAACAATTCAGTGAAATGGACACAAATTCATGACACATTTCGGTGTTGTCAACCCTCATTTTTTGCACCCCAAAAAGTTTTGGATGAAAAACTTCCCCCAGCTCTAACTAGAACTTTGTGCAGGTCAGAAAGTTTCCCCCAGGGTCTCTTGGACAATGACAGGGATGTGGTGGCCAATGCCACCAACTGGAGCATGTCCTACTTCAATCCTGTATCAGAACCAGGGGGCCAGAGAAGCAGAGGCAGTCATTGAGGTCTTTGATAGAAAATCTGTCATCATCAGAGAAGTGTCCAGACTTGGACTCAAAGGCAAAACATTCTGGCCACATCTTGCTCTTCTTGGGGCAGGAAGTCTGCAAGGCAGTTGGAACTAGCAGACCAAAGTGCTACAGGCTGCATCAGGTAAATTCATGTGGCAATTCTTCATGGGTGTCAAATACAAAAAAATCCCTGAAGATGACAAAACAAGCCCTTTTAGATGGGGCTTTAGTGTCTTTTTGGCTTATGAAAATTGCCTCCTTCCATTCATTGGTGCTGCTTAAATGAGACCATTTAAAGAGCAAATTGAATAACCCCTACAAGTGAACATAATATCGTGAAAAATAATGTGGCTTTATTCCCTGACTGATAATGACAATGTCAAATATTAGAAATAATCTTACTGTCTTAAAGTCAGTGGACAGGATCAAAGTCCCTTCTCAGGTCAATCCTTGCTCAGGCACCAGTGGGCCAAACCCTGAGAACTATTGGGAACCTGTGACTCACTGGGAGTAATGAAAGAGGCAGGTGCTCAGGAGCTCCCTGGATTTGTACCCTGCTGGGAGGTTTACACAAGTCAGGACTGAGTAAAAACTGTAAAATAATATGAACTTGTGTTGTTGAATTTGAGCTAATGTATAATTATTATTGAAGTGTTGACAGACACTGTCTGTGGTTAGAGAAAAATCTGCTGTTGCCAGTTTTAATTGATACCAACTTTGGCAGTCACCGGATGCACCAAGTAATCATTGGTTGACAACCATCCTCCCAGTGATGTTCTGACAACTCCCATTTCCACATCAAACATGTCACCCCCGTGGGCCAACTTCAGCCCTGGTTTACAGTCTGAAAGCAACTAATTTCCACTTTTTTTTCCCCCTCATCCTTTGATTTACAAAAAGACAATACTGACCTTAGAAAAATGTATGCAATAGCTGTCCCTTACAGCAGTGTGTCAACCCTATTCCAAACTTCCAGCTCTTTTATCCAGGTACAACGCAGTTGTATTCCCAGAAGAAGCAACAGGGCATGCAAAGTATTTTGCATATGGTTTTCTAAAATGGTACCACAATGCATTTGTGTATGAGAGAGAAGTACCTCAGTAAGCCAAATCTTTCAATCAGAGTGACACCCACTTCCATCAAGACTGAATTTTGCCCAAAGTGTTTCCAAGTCTGTGTTTACCTATTGCATTGGACATCATCATTAATGTGGATTATTTGCCTGGCTCAGGCAGTCTTCTTCAGTGCACTACATTAGCCTTTAATGTGATTGTTTCCCATCTGCCAACATCAAACAGAAATGAACAGACATTTATAATATGTTGTATATATTTTATTCTATCATAGAGGTTAGTTAGGAATCTGAGAGTACCCCAAAAAGCAAGACTCAACAGCAGATGCATAAGTGCTGATGATATAATAGGTAACAGCATTCCCTGCTCTGAGTCCATACTAAATCAATGCCCCAGGGAGATGTTAGAGGGCGCAGTGCTGCTGGAAATGGCATGTGTTTGGATGAAAACTTAAAACCAATGTCCTGATCACTTCTGGTCATTGAAGATCACACAGCACTTTATTCCAAAAGAGGGATGTTAACACAATGCCCTTGTCATAGTTTAGCGTGGGGTTGCACTCTTCCTAAAAAGTGACTTTCAACTGGCTATAGCATTCTTCAATTTCAATTCTAAGCTATGCATACCTTTTACTGTGCTCCATTACCACTAACTGTATTTCATTAGCTTTTTTGGGGTGTTTTTTTTTTAATATTGCTTACAATTTGGCATCCAAAACAGAAACATGTAAGGAGTAACCCTGCAGTTTTACAAATTCAAAATAACATTGCCCATTTAACTCCATTTTATGCTGTTACTTGACACAACATTATACCAAGCACACATTTGAGATCTTCTTTTTTCTACAGCCTTTTCAACAATTTTATACTTTCGAGCAAGCATACCTTTTACAGTCTAGTTAACCAGTCTATTTAGTATAGTGTGCCTTGATTAGTTTGTATTTTCATATCCCAATCTGTATCATTTCACTTTATTTTCCTCAAATTTGGCAATGTTAATCTAGGGTAAGTCATAAAGGTTTTAGTTATCTGAGGGTGCCATTGATATTGTTCGTACTGGAAATGAGTGATATCTTCACGAGTACATTACATTCCTTAGTCCATAGGCCAGGTTATTTATTACTACATTACCCTTTTTCTTTTGATACCAACATATGTGTTGGTTTATTTTATATAATTCCCACCAACCCTTTTTTTTTAATTGTAAATTTATGGTGATGTTACCTCCTTTTTAATCCAAATTTCAATTTCCTTCTGTGATTAAGGTGCCCTGTTCTTACTGGGCTTCTATTATTTGTTTCTATTTCACGTTGGGTATTCACCCATAATCCATTTCCTTCGGGTACTATTCCACAGTGCCCTGTTTTATTTTCTAGGTGCTGGCATATATTACCTGGTCCACTTATTGTTGTAAGTGAGTCTATGTGAGTTTTGACTGTTTTGCATAAATACTGTGTGGTGCCTTAGTTTTCCTGTGTGTTGCACCAATGCTTAGGTGGTAGGAACAAGGGCATGTGACTCAATAAGACTCTTGAGGGCAGGTAAGGTTACTCCAGTTGCCTGTACGTAAGCTATAGAAGGTGCTCTTCGTAACCTAAAACCTAGGATGGGGGATGCAACCAGGTGCCACTTTGACCAGGAAGTCAGCAAAAGACCAGAAGGAGAAGCAATGGGCGTGCTGGAGGTCGGGTCACTAGAAGCTGGACAGTCTGTAGTTGGGAAAGAGGTGGGGAGTCCAAGATGGATTTGCTAAAAGTTACCGATTGCCGTGCCACCAAGTCCGTTCCACACTGTGTGCCTGTTAATTAATAAACCCTCCGTTTTACAGTGTTGGTTGAGAGTTAGAGCTGACTACAGAGTTGAAGCACAGAGCCCATTGGCTTCCCCAGGAGCCACGCTCAGGCGGACTCACTGCAGGGATGCCAAATGCCCCGAGGTCAGACATGGGAAAGCCAAGACCACTTAGGCTTTTTTGCCCCGGCAACTGTGAGGGGAGGCATGCCTCACCACGGTTTTGACTGGCTTTTTAGAGAGCAATTTTAGAACATTAGCCTGATGACTCTGTGACAGACTGTTGATTATCCACTCCTTAAGGACTAAGATTACTGAAATCTTACATTTAGATTCATTGTGTGTGTGTGTGTGTGTGTATACATATATATACGTACACTATAATTACAATCTGAAATTAACCATTTTATATGTTTAGGAACATTGTAACCAAATCAACACAAAAATATCACATTAACCCATGTTTATGCTTCCATGTATTACATATTGTCTCCATATGAGGTGTGGCATCTTAAAGCACATTTATTTTAGGGTACTTTTGTTTGGACACTTTAAATACAGATTTGTTACCATACCCCATAGAAATGTGTTCTTTGTGCAGCAATTACATTTTTATTGACACATTTTCATATTCTTAGTGATGCTATACAGTTTTACAGTTGATCCTGTATTTATGACTGAAATTTTAGTTTTATTTTTAAACTAAGCCCCTTGAATTATATATTCTTGAGGTGCTTTTTCCTGATGATGTTGGTATGTCTGAGGGGTTTCTTTATGTGGTGTATGTGGGTCCCACAATTCCCCAGTTTTGGTATTCATTGCTTGGGATACATTGTCCACCAATGCATATGCACTATGTGTTACACTTGAGGTTCCTAAACACCTTTTGTTAGTTGGATTATATTCCCTCTTAACTATTAAAGCATGTTTTCCTGAAGTTTCTTGCCACCCTTTTGTTAATATCTTGGATGTTAATCCTTATACTATACAGAAATACATGCCTTATTTGGTACATGAAATGTCCACATTCCCTGAGTGTTTTTTATGGCCTCAAAGGGAATGACAGATTCTGTTACCATAGAGTGCCAGGTTTCCCCATCTTCCACATTTTTCCTTCTTATCGTCCACCTTTACCGGCTTTAGCAACTGGATAGTCCTTTACTGAGTTGTGGAGAGTTTTTATACTGGAAAATCAGTTACCTAAATAGACTTTTTTTTATTCCCTTTTACTTTGCTTTCTTTTAGCCTCTCCCCCCCCTCCCCTTTGGTCCTAGTGAAATAAATGGTGCTTGAGTAAACAGCTCTAACATGACTTTTGTACAGGACATTTTTTCAGAGGTTGACTTCAAGTTGTTCAAGTAAAGTTTACTCTGGCTAGACTTTGATTAAATCTGCACCATTATCTATGCCAATACTGGAATTTAGACTTTCCAAAAGCTTTTTTAAAACTTTCCCCTCCTCAGAGAATTAAGCCTGGAGGCTGCTTTCGGATTTTGAGATTTTTCTATACTGAAAGTATATCAAAAGCAGGAAGCCTACTACACAACTAGTGAGGCCACTGGGTAATTAAGGCTTCCTTAGCACCTTGGAACACCCAAGAAGACTAAAGCCAATATAGAAGAACTAAAGAAATTTGCATTCATCTTTACAGTTAAGAAATTATAGTACAAAATAGTTTATTAGAATTCTTTGAGAGGATTATTGAAGGTTTTTAGGCAAGGTGAGCTGTTATAGGATAAGAGAGAAAGTCCTTTATGTATCAATAACTGCTCAAAAGATAAGACAAAAGGCAAGAATAACTGATTAGTTTTCAGAATGGAGAGAGGTAAACAGTGGCATTTCCAGGGGTCTGTACTGGGAAAAGGCAGTACTGTTAAATGATCTATATATTAAAAAGGCAAACAATGAAGTGGCAAAAATTTGCAGATGATACAAAACTAGGAGAGTCAAATCCAAAACAGACTTTAAAGAGTTGCAAAGGGATCTTACAAAACTAGGTGACTAAGCAGATGAAATTCAGTGCTGACAAATGCAAAATAATGCACGTTGGAAAAACATAATTCAAAGTATACATATAAAAGAATGGGGTCTAAATTAGCTGCTACCATCCAAAAGAAAAAAGGTTCTGTAATCATTGTGTATAGATCCCTAAAAACATTCACTTAATGTGCAACAGCCATAACTGAAAAAAAAAGCACAGAAAAAAAAAGCAACAAAAATAATCGGGTCTGGAACAACTTTATATAAGTAAAGATTAACAAGTCTAGGACTTTCCAACTTGGAAAAGAGATAACTAAAGGGGAAATGAATACAATAGAGGTCTATGAAATCCTGACTGTTGTTGAGAAAGTAAATAAGTGTTATTTACTTCCCTGGTTTCCCTGAGCAAATATAGCACATTTTAAAGGTGCCTCTAGGAGTGCTACTCACGGAGTGCTGAGGAAAAGGAGAGTGAACTACTGATGTTGCAATGGGGGCCATATACACATCTATTGAAATTATTTGGAATGCACGTGTGACAGAGTGGTCTGCCCCTTTACAAGCTAGGTGGATTTGGGTCAGGCAGCCCTGTCCTTGGGTGGAACCCTTTTAAGAACAGGTGTTTAGGTTTAACAGAGGGGATTATCAGACCCAGCTGAGAAGAGTCAGAACTCAGCTGGTGGGGAAGGGAGAGCTACAGTGCAGGTTGGCTCCTGTGACAGACCCTGTAGCAGAGTTTGAGAGAACACTTGGTCTCTCAAGTGGATAGACTGGGGGATGATTAGGGAAGAACTACCAAAAGCAAAGAGACTCTGGCAAGGAAGCTCCAGGGGAAAGTAGCTGTTGGATTTATGTTGAACTGTTGAATTTGGGGATTTCCTGAAGATCATTTGTGCAACCAGTAAATGGTTCCCTGAAGAAAGGGCCTGAACAGACTCTAGGTCTGGTGTTAATGGACTGGGTATTACCTTTTTCTGTAAGGTGGGAAAAGATTGGTCACATGATCCAACAGTTCTGCCTAGAGACAAGAGAGTATATAAGCTCCTCGCAGGCTATAGGGTGCTGTCCATCATGGTGGCAGCCCATGTCTGCGTCAGTCATCAGTTGTCATGAGCAGTCTCCAAAAGGCAACATATCAACTCAACCCTGCTTACCTGAGATTGAGGGATTCTGGTCCAGCAGCCGATTTGATCCGTGTTCCTCCTGTGCACATCACCATCACCAGGCACAGTAGAAGGTCTGAATTGCTCCACTGCACCAGAGCTGAGGCAATCGGTTGGACACGACCTTCCCTCTGTGACTGACGTCTCATCTGTAAAGTATAGATTTCTTGACTGTTAGTCCATAACATCTGTAAGGGCTGGAAGGCCTGGGCTTCGTGCCCTTGATTCCAAACCACCGAGTGTTCTTTACTTACCTGTACCTAATAAACTGTCTTTTAAAGTTTAATCTTGTCCTTCTGTTTCACTGAGACCATAGGTGACAGACCTTAATCAGGGATAATCCAAACTTCCGTCATTAGCAGGGGTCCTTTAATACCCCCCCTTTAATTCCCTTTTTCCCCAACAGTACGATGTCATGATTCGAAAAGGGGGCAACTCATTACAGCACCATTCCACAACGCCCCACACTGACAGTTAAATCAGTGCAAGCACTCCTGGCGAGGACGTGCACCGCCAACACAAGGAGCGTAGTGTAGACATGCAAAAGCAGTTGAATTACTGCGGTAGCTATATGTCGATGTAACTTAGGTCAACTTAATTTTGTAGTGTAGACTTGCCCTGTAAGGGACCATCTATCACAAAGATAGGCTCACCTGTATGGCAAGACAAATCGGAGTACACAAGGGGACTGTCTGTGACTCCATGTTTAGGTTGCTATAGTGCCTGAGGAGTTTACACTTAATTGACTGGTAAAATCTAAGTATAGAGCTCACAACTAATTTGGAGTTTGTGTCCTGGTCCTTAACATTCTGACCTGAGGTTGGTACTTACATTCTTGAATCACTGCAGGACACCTTGACACTAACCACGCTTTTAGACTTGGCTATAATAAAAATAACTGAAGTTTGAATATGAGCCATCGACATAATCTTCATTGAGGACTACTGGTTTTGCTTTGTTTGAAAAACAAATTAATTTTGATTTAACACCATTACAATGCTTAGAAATTGCATGAGGGCAATATCTTCTAAACTCCACAAGCTACGTAGTTCCAGATATTTCCTCTCCTTTTCTCCTCTTTTTTTCCCCTCTCTCTTTCTTTAAAAAATAGATTGTTAATACACTGTTAAATGTATTCAGTTACATTTACTAAAAAAGTCAAGAAATGCAAATGTTATAGTTCTGATAACGTATGCACTGGGCCAGATTCTCTGCAGATGTAAATCAGCATAGTTCCTGGAGCTACACCAATTTATACCAGCATAGAATCTGACCCAGTGTGTGCTATTTATTTCTTCTTCTGTAAGTATAGTTAATACATTATGTCTTATAAACCTAATCCAAAGCCCAGTGAAGTCCTATTGACTCAGTGGATGTTGGGTTAGGCCCTTATGGTACATTATCTCAGTTCCCTCTAAGGTTAGAAGCAAGTGCTGTAGGTGCCATTAAGAAAATGGGAAATCTCCCCTTACAAATGGCATAAAGTCCCCATTTCTAGCCCTACAGAGTAATGAAATATTGAACTTCGAAAGCATGACATTTTGATGTAGGGAACACCTGGCTCTGGCCCAGGACTTATTCTTGCCTATCTTGGTCCTTGAACAGGTGTAATTTTGGGAGGAAATTCTATAGGTGTGAGAAGGAGAGCAAAAGTATAACTGGCTTCAAAAAAGAATTAGATAAATTAATGAAAGATAATCCATCACTGGCTATTAGCAACCCATGCTTGTGGTGACCCTAAACCACTGACTGCCAGAAGCCTGGAATGGAAGACAGGGATGGATCACTCCAAAATTGCCCTGATCTGTCCACTATCTCTGAAGCTCTGGTACTGGCCACTGTCAAAGACAGGATACTGGGTAAGAAGGACCATGGCCTGACCCACTTTGGCAGCTTTTATGTTCTTATTTCTCTAGTAGGTTTTTTTTTTAAAGGGCACCTATTTGAAGCTCCTCATGGGCTTTGAACATTAGATCAGATGGCTGGAAGATGGATTAACTGATAGAGTTCAGGTGAGATGGTCAAAGATGAGTGATAAATACTTTTTATCATATGGATATCACCTCTATATATTAGATAGGTAGCTAAGTAGTAGACATTAATAATTTCCAATATATCAAAGTATGTAAGGCCTCAATCCCACAAAGACTTCCATGCAAGCTTAATGTTATGCATTGAAAATAGTTCTGTTCAAATCACTAAGACTACTCATGGTGTGTAAAGTTAACCCTGAGTGTAGGTCTTTGCAGAATTAGGGCCTAATTCTATGTGTTTTTTGGTAATGACATGATGTTGAAAGTGTGCATTACCGACCCTATCTGATACATTGTGCTGATGTTCTCCTAGTAATGATCGAGGATTCATAAATTCTAAGATCAGAAGGGACCATTGTGATCATCTAGTCTGACCTCCTGGAGGAGGTAGGGTAAATTCAGGATCTAAGTCTTCAACAGGTGTTTCAGCAGCTCCCATCTTTCTTTCCCATGCTGCCACTTGGGACACCCAGAGCTAAGGCTAAAAGTCTGGGAACCTGCACACGTTGGTGCAGGAGACATTTGTTGAGTGCTGTGGTCTGACAAACAAGCACAAACATGGAGACCAGTTCCTGATTGTATTACAATGATCATCATTTCTGGTCCTAGTCCCTTCACCATTGCTTCCCAAAACATCGTTGAAAGCAAACCACAAAATAAAGGAGCTGGATCTGTGTGTTTTCTACATTCTGGGAGTTTGTTAACAAAAAATGGCTATCCAACAGGTTGTTTTTATTATTTTTACAGCAATCAAAAGTTTTCTAGGTGCTCTATGGAACACAAAGGAAGACACAATCCTTGTCCCAAAAGTTTTCAACCTAAGGCCCCAACCCTGCAAACACAAACTTTCTTAACTTTATTTATTTGAGTAGTCCCACTGAGGTCAATGGATCTGTTCACAGACAGAATAAAGTTACTTATGTGTATATGCATTTACAGGCTAATCTTAGACAGGATGCAGAAAGTAGAATTAATAAGTTCTGCAGTTACTCAGCATGCCTCAGTGGATCAATTAAAAGTAATACAATTATTAATATTAAATATAAGCTGGATCTTCTTGCATATGTTTTTTTGTTTTCTGAATTTACCTGGACTCTGTTTCCATGAGCCCGTTCCCAGTGCTTAATTTGTAATGAAAGAGGTGCCGTGGCTCAAGTTATTTTTTTTTATGTTCAGAACTGACACGGCAAGCCCAGAGATGCTGGGACTATGAAGTGCCAAGTCTAGAGGTACCAGGGCTCAGCCCTGGCACAAATTAATCACTACCTGTTCCTCAAACTGTTACAATTTACAAATTATTTA
Organism: Mauremys mutica; assembly: GCF_020497125.1. NCBI lineage: Eukaryota > Metazoa > Chordata > Testudines > Geoemydidae > Mauremys > Mauremys mutica. The sequence goes on from NC_059073.1 coordinate 287,465,049, forward strand.
AACCCTGCTCCTTCCAAGCCTATACAATGTCCGTGTCCGGGATATTTTGTGAATCTCTCTCATCTCTGATTTAATGACAAATGATTTGTTCCATTGATACAGGGTGTTACCTTACAGGCTTATTCCCCCTCTCCTTCCCCATTATACGTGATGGTTGTTTCAACAGAAAGTTAGGGATTCCATATCGCTGATTTAGAAAGTCATACTAATCAATTGACCATGTGAACATGTGTCTTGGACCAATGTAAAGGTATAGTTAGTAGACTGGATCAGATCCATGGTCCATATAGTCCCATATCCTGTCTCCAACAGTGGCCAGTACCAAATGCTTCAGAGGTGATCCACAGTAGGCAGATGTGGGATAACCTCTCCCCCATGAAGGATCCATTCTAATGCCGTTTTCATTCCTGAACAACAGCAAACCCAGACACTCTCTGTGCTCCCTGTTTCTGTCCTTCCATGTCCCATTTCTAGTTTTAAGACTAGATGCACACCACTTACATCAGCTTATTTCTCAGCGCACCCCCTTCTTTTTAACTCTCTGCTGTATCTCATTTACACTCGGCTGCCCAGATGATCATCTGTTTGGAATATTTTAGCAGTTGTGAGCACTGTATGCACTACATTTTAAAAATGCAGATTTATGTGAGCAATGATCCAGCCATCGTTTCTGTTGATATTGATTATGACAGGGATCATCCAATTCAAAAAGTGGGGTTGTGAACACAATGCCATATGGAAGAGAACAGAGGAAACAGCAAAATATAGAAATTGTTGCTTTCCAGCATAGACCCAACTCCTCTCTTCCCCATCTGACAGCGGCAAAGTCCTCTGATTTAGGGGTAAAGGACTAAATCCAGTTCCTCTACTGGTTGGCCCTTGTGGAGGTGTTTGACTCCCAGCCAAAACTCATGTCATTTGTCGTTTATCTTCAGCAGTAAATTACACTGTTCTGTGCCCTTACATTGTAAAAACAAACAGGTTGGCCTGGTAATTTAAGTGAACATAACTTACCTTATGTTTACCAGCTTGGCTAACTGCAGTATAATAAATGAAGCATGCTATGTCAGTTAGCCTTATCAGAGTCAACAAGCATTAATATTGGTTTTATGAGCCTTTGTGGGGGAGTTAGTCTGAATAAATCTTTAGTCACCTGACATCTAGGGATCTCGATGGCTTGTTTGAAGAATGTGTCTCATTCTTTCCCCCTGAAAACCTCAAGATTTTTCCTAGGTGCCTTGAAGCAGAGGTAACACGTCTGGGAGGAATGGCCCAGTCCATACTATGACCTAGACAGTGATGTAGTAACAACCAGGGTGAAAAACAGATGCCTAAAATGGCTCTTGTCCAGTTTTCATGGATGCAAAGCAGCAGCCATTGCTTGGACTTTTTGAAGCTCGGCTTCTTTGTCCACAGTGAACAGGGATTTTTCTTTCCTCTGTTAGCCCAAACCATGCTATACACACTAGGCCTGGCTCCTACCCCAACTGGTAGGTTTGCCTTCTGCTCCAACCACTGGGCATCACTGACCACAGCCTGGTTCATGACGGATGGTACCTTCTGGCCTTAAAAATCTATGGTGCTTGTATTTTTGCTTCTTACACACTTCTCTGACTACGACTGCTTCCTCATTTGGCTTTTTGGAAGGCCTAAAGCATGTACACTTTGTACAATGTCTGGTACTTACTTTGTACCAGCATGAACACTATAATAATTAAAAGCAGGTTGCAATGACCTTGGTTCCCAGGCATCTGAGTGCCCCCGCAGCACTGTTAGATAATGTCTGAATGCATTCATTCAGTAGAGAGGTTATCTGTCTCCTCCACAGCCAAAAAGATCTCTCACTTGGTTTCAGAAAGCAGTCTGTTTCTAATGTTAACTTTCCTCTACCTAGATTCAGGACAATTTGTTCCCACTAATCTCCAGAAAGACTCAAACTGGTGGCCCTAATAGTACAAAAACAGTGTTATGCAGAGCTTTGTATAATAAGAAGAATATAAGATTTTACACTCATTTAACACCTTCCTTCCTAAAAGATCTTAACGCTTAGATCTCCTGGAGAGAAACAACTTTGCCTGCCACTTAAATGCAGTCTTGTTTGTAATACAACAGTGCACAGAAAACAAGAAGTTAGGACTAGAAGTGAAAAAACAAACAAACGTCCAGTTAAAATTGCAGAGGGAATGTCCATAGGCAGAATGTTGTTACCCACATCAGAATCTGGCAAGAACACCAGAGCAAGCAACCCTATCTGTCTGAGGCAGCGGCGTATTATCGCCTAGGCCTACAAGGCCTAGGCCTAGGGCGGCAAATTTGCAGGGGTGGCAAATTTGCTCACGCCCCCTCCCCAACTCTGCCCCTTCCCCAAATCCCCGGCCCACCTTCTCCCCCAGGCGTGCTGCGCCGTGCTTCCCTCCTTCCTTCCAGGTTTGCCATGCGAAAGCGCTGGGAGGGAGAAGCGAGTAGCGACGCGCTCGGAGGAGGCGGAGCAGAGGTGAGCTGGGGCCCGCGGGCCCAGGGAGTAACCCGGGGCGAGGGCCAGGAACCGCTCCTCACCCCAGCTCACCTCCGCTCCACTGCTGCCATCCCCCGAGCGCGCCACAACTCCTCTTCTCCCGCCTCCCTCACAGGCTTGCCGCGAGGGAGCGGAGATGAGCTGGCGCAGGGGGCGGGTTTTGTGGGCCTAGGGGTGGCAAATTTGTTAATGTGCCACTGGTCTGAGGCTATTTGACGAACATAAGTATTCATTAACTTGTGCATCCCCATCTGAAAGATGGCACCTCTGGCAGCTCCCCCTAACACCATGCTGGGGCACTGCTTCAGTTGAAACAATGAGGAGTCCTTGTGGCACCTTAGAGACTAACAAATTTATTTGGGCATAAGCTTTCATGGGCTAAAACTCAGGTGCCACAAGGACTCCTCGTTTTTGCTGATACAGACTAACACGGCTACCGCTCTGAAACCTGCTTCAGTAGAGACTAATTGAGAAGAGCATCCCGCTGCTGAATCACCAACACCACTTTCTGAGTTTCCTTGGAGGTCTTCCTTACAAGCACCATCCTTGTTTAGCTTGTACTAGCTAAAAAAGCCCCTGCCTAAGCTAGAATGTCTCTAAATAATAGAAGAAAGTACAAGCCTTTCATTCAAGTGATTTGATGCAGTGAAAAGACACAAAATCCTCTTATCTATGTTTCACTCAAGAATCAATGTGTGATGCTTTTATCTGAAGCATCGCAGGAAGTAAACACATGCACAGGCTGTCACATACGCGTGGGTCTTTTCAACAGCAGTTCAGCAGACTAAAAGCTCAATCCTGCAATCCTACTCAGCATCCTCAACTCCCAGTGAAGCAGCCCCTTGAAGGAAAAAGCCGTAGTTTAACAATTGCAGTGGCCAATCTGGCTGATCAACTGAATTGCAGTCCAGTTTACATCTACAGTTACCCTTATGGAATAGGTGTGTCATTTTTACAACTTCCAGATAAGGTGTCTGAAGGTTAGACAATCCTCCAGCTGTCAGGGAGAGAGAAGAGTGGGGGTTACATGGCTCATTCCTGGACTTAAGCTTGGAACTTTGAATCCTAAATGCTCAAAAACAGAAATCAAATTAAAAAAATCCCCAGCATTTATTATTGTAAAAGTTTCATGACTTTTAAGCCAATCTCACGATTTTCTGGGGTCTGTCTCATGTAGGGTGACCAGTCAGCAAATGTGAAAAATCAGGACAGGGGGTGAGGAGTAATAGGAGCCTATATAAGACCCAAAAATCGAGACTGGCCCTATAAAATCGGGACATCTGGTCACCCTAGTCTCATGAGTTTTAAACACTTGGGGCTGTCAATACTGCAAGTGTACATTGGGAGAGAGTATGCAGAGTTCAGGTGACTCATCTCTTTGATGCTAATCAGTTTGCCACTTTCTTTGCTGGGGGGAAAGGAACGGCTTTATAGCAGGTTTTACCATCTGCACAAAGTGACACATCTTAAAAAGAAGACGTGAAAGGAACTAGTTCCTAGGAGCTGGACTTTTACACCCTGCGCACGTTGCCCACAAATATTCTAGCAAATGAGTTTCCTGGTGCGAATGCTCAGGGAATCAGCAAACAGAGACGATGCACAGAAAGTGACATTTTCATGGCTCAAGACTCCCCACATCACTTAAGCTTGATGTAAGGGCTGCTTGGGAGATCTGCCTGCTGAGTGCCCACACTGGGGAACCTGGCAGGGGTGAAAGTGAGCCGGTACCGGCCCGTACACAGCTTCAACGTCCCTGCCCCTTTTGCCTCCCCCGTTGGCGACCCTGCTGGTAAGGTCCGTACCGTCAGGGCTGCCAACGGGGTCGGGGAAGGGGCAGCGACGTTAAAGCGCTGCTGCTGCAAAGGACCCTGCCTCAAGCACGGCCGCAGCAGAGCTTTAACGTCGCTGCCCCTTCCCCCACCCGGCCGGTATGGACCCGACCAGCAGGGCCGCCGACAGGGGAAGCAAAAGGGGCAGAGATGTTAAAGCGCTGCCACAGCACTTTAACATTGTTGCCCCTTTTGCCCCCTCCCTCCCTGGGCCCCTGACGGGGGGAACAAAAGGGGCAACTGCCCTGGGGCTGGTGATTTAAAGGGGCCGGGGGCTCCCAGCCACCGCCACCACAGCAATGGCCGCCAGAGCCCTGGGCGGTGGGGGCCAGGCAGCGTGCATGGGCTGGCTGGGGGAGGCTGACCCCCCCAACCCCGCCCCTTCCGCCCAAGGCCCCTGCCCCTTCCGGGGGCCGGAGCTGGTCCCTGTACCAGTAAGAATTTATTCTTACTTTCACCCCTGGAACCTGCACACCCTCTGCATGCTACAGAAGTGTTCTGCATGCCCACACCCAACAGAAGGCCACTTTGTGGGTACTAGGCTGGGATGGGCCAAGGAAATGGCCACAAATCTACACTTACATGGCTCCAGCAGCACATGCAAACATGCAGTTCCTGTGAGCTGGAACAGCAGTGGAGGACTCCTCAGTCTTCCTGCACAGAGCTCAGGTATTTGGGACCTAAGTTCCCTCTAAGCTGCACATCCGCGCAGCAGGCTATGAAGGGCCGCAAAGCCGCACAGCCCCAGGGGCCTGGAGAAGAGAGAGGTGGGGGTGGGAGGGGAGCAAGTTGGGGCATGCAGGACTGTGGCGGGCAGAGGTGCCTCTCCCCCGGCCCCAGCCCCAGAGCTGCCAAGGCGGGGAGAGGCGCCTCTTCCCCGACCTCAGCCCTGGGCTGCTGTGGCTATCGAGGGCTGGGGGGAGTCCTCTCTCCCTGCCACAGCCCCAGGGCAGCCTGCGCCTCAAACTGCTCATGCCCAGCCCCACCCCAGAGCCTACACCCCCAGCTGGAGCCCTCACCACGCCACCCCCCAAGCCTCTGCCCCAGCCCTGAGCCCCCTCCCGCACCCCAAACCCCTCATCCCCATCCCCACCCCAGAGCCTGCACCCCCAGCCAGAGACCTCATTCCCTGCACCCGAAGCCCAACCCTCTGCCCCAGCCCTGAGCCCCCTCCCGCACCCCAAACCCCTCATCCCGGGCCCCACCCCAGAGCCTGCACCCCCAGCCACAGCCCTTCACACCCACCTCTAAGCCTCTAAGCCCCCTCCCACACTCCGAACCCCTCGGCCCCACCACCGCCACACATCACCTCCATATTGGTGCACATAACAAAATTCATTCCACACATGGATGTAAAAAATTAGAGAGAGCATTGTTTGGAACGAATGCAAGTGGAGTCAGTTTCACCCAGAACATGACATCTGAACTCACAAACAGTATTTGTTTCAGAAATATGAGTCTAAGGGTAGGTCCATACTTACCCGCCGGGTCGACGCGGAGAGTTCGACTTCTCGGAGTTCGAACTATCGCGTCTAATCTAGACGCGATAGTTCGAACTCCGAACGTGCTCCTGTCGACTCCGGAACTCCACCACCGCGAACGGCGGTGGCGGAGTCGACGGGGGAGCCGCGGAGTTCGATCCCGCGGCATCTGGACAGGTAGGAAATTCGAACTAAGGTATTCGCGTAGCTGAAGTCACGTCCCCCCCCCGCCACCGTAGTGTAGACCAGGCCTAAGAATCAAGGTAATGCAGTCAAGGTACAGACCCAATACCTCTGACCTGTATGTCCAATCAATTCTAGCCAACCCAGTTCAGTGTTTGGCTATCAAATACCAACAATGAGCTGTTCATGAGCAATATACAGACTGAGACTGATTGGAAGAAAGTTTTCAGAAAATCATTTCAAATAACAAATCAAATGGAAAAAAATCTCAAAACCCCACGAATAGAAAAAGAGGATACATCAACTGAATTCAGCATTTGCTTGGCTTAAACTTTGCCACATGCTGCCCTAATTACCACGTGTCTCACACTAAGTTTTCATATTAGCTCTAGAGTTCTCCCATTTGAGTGTGCTTGTTCAGCACTCTTCCTTTGAGTGGTTTGTTCCCTAAGGATGCTGCAAAGATGCACAATCATTTGTTTAATCCTTTATTTTGCTGTAACTGGGACAAAGAAATGGTGTGCAGAGAGAAGTTTTTAGTGAATCTGTGTCACAACACAGTTCCAGTTCAACAAATGCAAGGAAGCAGAAGATCTTCTCTAATAGTAAGGGGCATCATGCAGATGTTGGGGGACAAATTTCCTATGGAGGGAGCCTTTGAGCAGGGCTGGCTCCAGGGTTTTTGCTGCCCCTAAAAAAAACAAAAAAGCCACGATCGCGATCACCTCTACCGCTGCCGCCTCAGTCTTTGGTGGCAATTCGGCGGCTGGTCCTTCGCTCTAAGAGGAAGTGAGGGACCCACCGCCGAATTGCCGCTGAAGAGCCAGATGTGCCGCCCCTCACCATTGGCTGCCCCAAGCACCTGCTTGCTGGGCTGATGCCTGGAGCCGGCCCTGCCTTTGAGGGTGCAGAATGATTGAGGTAGTACTCTGGCAAAGGAGAGAGTGGGAAGAAACTGGTAAGATAAATCAGAAAGAGAAGATACAAAGTGAGGTATAGGCGGATGTTGTTTTAGCGGCTGAGCAATTGTATTTAGTACATTAGGTGGAGATTACAATACGTATTCTTCTCTCAATTACATTGCAGTTGGAATTTGACCCAATGGTGTGCCACCAGCAGGGAATCTGGTCCCTCATCAACTCCAGGAGGCTGAGTCCTACTTGGAAAACATCTGAACTTGAACAAATGATGAGCCTGATCCAATGACTAATGAAGTTGATGGAAAGACTCCAGTTGACCTCAGTGAGTGTTGATCAAAACTTTGGCCTGGATGTTTAGATCAGACTTAGCCATGTCTACATCTGATTCCGAAAAAATACTTTAAACCTGCTTCTCTTGTACGGAATGCAGTTTGTCCTGATCTACAGATGATGGCCACTGACATTCAAGCTCAGTTTAAAAGAATGTGGGGAAAATAGCAAAGGAACTAAATATTCCTGGCTTCCTCCTACAAATAAATCACTGGCTAGATAATTTAAAGTTAGGCTTTTTTTGCACGTAGGGAAGCTATTTATCTTAGCCTTGGTACAGCAAACATGTCTCCCACTCCTAAACTAAATGTACATAATTTAGAGGTTGGTGAAGTCTCTGCAACAAAAAGATATTGTAACATGCTTAGAATATGTGACTAAGGCTTTGGAACATTGTTCACTTAATCAAATAAACAACAAATGAAACACCGTAGAGCAAAGCCATTGCATTCACCTTTAGGATATGTACAATCTGATATTTGTATTTATTTTTATTGCTGTTCCACCATTATATCATTCAGACACACATCTAGTGACATTAGGTTTTACAGATCTGGCTACATAGTAGGATTCCAGTTGACCCTAATAACTGCATGGCTGAATTTCCACATGGTTTGTTCTTTGATACACTGTTAGCATTTAATTTATTACTGGTAATAGTAAAAAGGTCTATTTATTCATTATTCCTCTCATAAGGACTAGCGGGTACCTCCAGATAAATGTTTTCCAGCATTGAGCAAAATAACCAAAACGGACTGTAGGGGATTATAACACAGCTAATATCCCAATTGATCTATATTCACCTTTACAGAATAGCAGCATGTATCTTTATTTGACTGACAGAGGCACACTACTCAATCGGGATACATTTTCCAAGCTGCATGCAGAAGACACAGGTTACCTTCAGCTAGTGACAGCTCTGTGTTTATACTTGGAGTCACTAGCTCTCTTATTGACGCTACAGAAATAATTATAGCCAAATAAAGGATCCAGGCCATGGGATTTTTTTCACTCATTACTACCTGGATTGTGATAAACCCTTGGGTTAGAACATATAAGAACATAAGAATGGCCATACTGGGTGAGACCAAAGGTCCATCCAGCCCAGTATTCTGTCTACCTACAGTGGCCAATGCCAGGTGCCCCACAGGGAGTGAACCTAACAGGTAATAATTACGTGATCTCTCTCCTGCCATCCATCTCCACCCTCTGACAAACAGAGGCTAGGGACACCATTCCTTACCCATCCTGGCTAATAGCAATTAATGGACTTAACCTCCATGAATTTATCTAGTTCTCTTTTAAACCCTGTTATAGTCCTAGCCTTCACAACCTCCTCAAGCAAGGAGTTCCACAGGTTGACTGTGCGCTGTGTGAAGAAGAACTTCCTTTTATTTGTTTTAAACCTGCTTCCCATTACTTTCATTTGGTGGCCCCTAGTTCTTATATTATGGGAACAAGTAAATAACTTTCCCTTAATCACTTTCTCCACAACACTCATGATTTTATATACCTCTATCATATCCCCCTTAGTCTCCTCTTTTCCAAGCTGAAAAGTCCTAGCTTCTTTAATCTCTCCTCATATGGGACCCGTTCCAAACCCCTAATGATTTTAGTTGCCCTTTTCCGAACTTTTTCTAATGCCAGTATATCTTTTTTGAGATGATGAGTCCACATCTGTACACAGAATTCAAGACGTGGGTGTACCATGGATTTATATAAGGGCAATAAGATATTCTCCATCTCTATCCCTTTTTTTAATGATTCCTAACATCCTGTTTGCTTTTTTGACTGCCGCTGCACCCTGCGTGGACATCTTCAGAGAACTATCCACAATGACTCCAAGATCACTCTCCTGATTAGTTGTAGCTAAATTAGGATATTAACACACGGTTAAGGCTAATATCTGTCCTCAGTTACACCAGTGTATGCCTGGATTTATACCAAGGAAACTGAAAGTCCCTTCTTGCAATATCAAAGGTCCAGTCCTGCTCCCTATGTGGCAAATCCTGATCCCACTGAAGTCAAAGGGAGTTTTGTCATGAACTTCAGTGAGACCAGAATCAGCTCTATGTGCATACTGTAAAAAATAATAATTCATAGTTACAGTTAGAAACCTCATTTCTTTCTTTGAAAATTGCTTCCATACTGTAATATGATTAAAGTGAAAGATGCTGCAGCTCCTGCCATAGACAATGGAATTCTATGTAAAAAGTACATTTGCAACAGATGTTAAGAGCCTAAGCAATTATTGCTCATTTATAACAAATGCAATCTGCTGAAGGAACATGGCAGCACTGATTACAATTTCTTAGGCATTATTAGTATTGCTCTGTGTTGGAACAAACACACAGAAGCCCAGACTACACTTCAGACAATGACTCTTATGTTGGTTGCATATATTTGGGGATCTAGAATTTACAGTGTCAACTAAATACCAGTCATCTTATTTTATTTTCAGCTTCTGCTTAATCATCAAATTGTTCCTATGCAGGGACATAAACAAGGGTTCTCACTAGATCATATTGACAATTTTATGTCTTTCTGCCCCCTATAAGGATCTATTAGTATCAAATTAAGTGAGGTCAAGGCTTCTGAACTCCCTGAATGAGTATTTTGCTATTGCTGCAGAATATAGGAATTGTCATTCCCAAACAGATCAATACAGTATCCTGCCTCTGACAATGGCCAGTGTTGAATGCTTCAGAAGACCCTATAGCAGGGGTTCTCAAACTGGATGTCTATTGAGTAGACTACTGAAGTGTTCAGCCCATCTCTGTACAATTCCTTCCTTGTCTTTGATGAGGGCTGTGTCATCTGCCAACTTCAAGAGGGTTGTGCCAGAGTTAGATGGTCCATAGACTGCTTTGAGAGAGTCAAAGAACATCTTTGCATTGTTTTTGTGTGTGTAATGCTGGACTTCTGCAGCTTTTCTCTCTCACCACTCATACTGCATCCTCCTTAGTTCAGACTAGGTTTTGCACTGTAGGTATTTAAACCTATCTTTCTTTGAGATGGAGGTGAGTTTATTCTGCCATTCAACAAATGCTTTCTTTTTGTCACTTAGGAGTTTGGAGATGTCCTTGTCATTCTCATCAAACCATTCTGGTGTACCCTTTTCTTTGGCCCCAGCTCTGATTTAGCTGTGTCAATAATCACATGTTTCAACTGTTTCCATTTTTCTGTTGGGTTGCCAGTGATTGGCGGGCATGAAAAAAGCTTGTCATCAAGTGACTGCTGAAACTGCACCTGATAGTTGGCGTGCTTGAGCTTCGCTGTTCTGTTAAGTATGGGACGCATGCACTGTGAAGGGACTACATGCAGGGTCAGCATTGCTCTTACCAATCTTTGGTTTGTCCAGCATTCTGTACCAAACATAGCTCTGGTAATTCTGATATCATGGATGTCTCGCTGGCGGGTGATAACATAGTCGATCAAAACGTCTGTTAGTCTATAAGGTGCCACAGGATTCTTTGCTGCTTTTACAGATCCAGACTAACACGGCTACCCCTCTGATAGTCGATCAAGCGCCATTGTTTGGACTGTGGGTGCATCCATGTCACTTTATATTTATCATTTTGCCTAAAGATAGTGTTAGTGATGAACAGACTGTGTTCTACACATTTACCCAAGAGGAGGAGTCCATTGCTGTTTATCTTTCCCACTCCATTTCATCCTATCACACCTCTCCAGTCACTGCTGTCTCTCCCAACCCTAGCGTTAAAGTCTCCCAGCAGGGTGGGCTTGTCATATGCAGGGGTTGATCTGATGATGGAGTCCAGGTCAGAGTAGAATTGCTTCTTGCTTTCCGTTGTGCTGGTCAGTGTAAGTGCACAGGCACTGATGACAGTGACATGCTGTAGAGGATTCAGGGGAACAGGGAGGTGAGGAAGTTGTTTCAGAAGTGACGGTCTTATTGCAAATCCGACTCCATGGATTCTGTCTTCATCCTCTGCTTTTTCTTTCCAAAAGGAAGTGTAATTGCCTCCTAGCTCACTGATGGAACCTTCTCCAGCCAGTCTAATCTCACTCAGTGCTGCAATATCAATATTATAGCGGGTAAGTTCTCTGGAAACAAGAGCTGTTCTTCTCTCAGGCCTTCGTGCATCGCCTCCATCCATAAGGGTGTGGATATTCCATGCTTCTAGAGTGAGTCTTTTCTTCTTTATTGTTTTTCAATCGGTGTAGGATGATCTGCCAGCCATGGTAGTCTGGCCAGATGTTATGGGGCAGACAATGTTTTGGGCACCTTTTCTAGCCCCGCAGTTTTCACCACCCAGTGCCCCCTCCCTCAGTCACAACCCAGTGGCCCCCTCCCTCAGGGGGTCCCATGGGGAGGCAGATCAGCCTTGTATGTTGCTAACAATGGTGCAGGCATTGCAAAGTGTGTCACGAAGGGTCAAAGGTGTGAGTGTGGAGTGAAAGATTCTTTTGCAGGTTGCAAGAGGCCGAAGAGGGAGGGAGAGAGCAGAGAACAGGTTAACTCAACGCTTCAGTTAGCTCACTCTGAAGATAAGACGCTGACTCCAGCCCAAGGCTGCAGCACACATCTGACTCTCAGCTGCCGGCGAAGAAAGGCGAGGGCCTATTCCACCCCGACCAGCCACGAGAAGGGAGGATTCAGCTGAACAGGACTGAAGGGGCTGCAAAAACAAGCGAGACAGTGAAGGCCAGCGGGGGAGGAAACAACCGTTTTCGCGTCCCTGAGGCTGGTGTGTTTTGGGAAAGCTGAGGAGGCCACAGAAAGCCGCTTTGGACTGTTACAAAGAGCACAAGGAACAGAGGTCCCTGAACGAAACACCCCCCAAAAGAACCCAGGACTTAAAAACACTCTTGAGAGCCAAAGCAAGTCTGAGATGAACAGTGGACCCTGGACGACCCGTGCACGGGACAAGAACTCCCGTCCACTCTTCCACCTCTTCTTCTTATGTTACCCCTAGGCTTGGCCAGCCTCGAGTAGTGCGGGTGTGAGTATGAAAGTGGGTTAGGGCTTGGGGCACTAACGCTTTCTTCTTTCCTCTGAGTGACGTGGGGAACCCCCAGCACTCTCCGCTGTTGTTTTATTATTTTATTAATAAAGCTTTAAAACTTAGACACTCAATATGCTCCGTCATCTCCTCCCCTAACGATCCTGCGGCCTCAGCCTGATCATCTGACGCCCTGGGCAGATTGGTAACAGAAATCTGTCACACAGTGCTACCCTAAAAAGGGCTGCTCAGTCGTCTAGGATGCTGCCGAACTTCTCTGCTGCCCTGGGGACAGAGCTGAATGGCCCAAGGCTGCCTACATGCAGGACTGTGGCTACGACTGCCAGTTCATCTCCATCTGTTGCTTTGCCAGGCCCCCATCACCGCAAGACTTGAATTAATGATCGAATTATAATGATGAGGAGTTTTGATAAGATGTTCATGGGATGAGAGTTGCGATAAAACCTGTGCGGGAAATTTCTGTCCGAGAAAACCGTTGCACAGGGGCAGTCCCACTCTCTCGGCTGTGGAAGTCAGATTCCAGCGGCATGAAGAATCGTTATGGCTGGCGACTTCCTTAGCTGCAGTGGAACCAGGACATCTTCCGTGCCTTGTCATGCTCTCCACGTGCCACAGCACATTGCTGAACCACCTTCATGGCCACTGAATCACAAATTGATTTCCCCCAGCAAGTCCACTGGAACAGTCTTTGCATGCTAGAGAAAGGCAGTTTCCCTATCTCGCTGAGGGCAAAAGACCCATCGGCTACCCTCATAGTGTATGAGGTGTATGGGGGATACTAGGGAAGGGTAGCACCTCTGTTGGAGAAACCTGTCATGCTCCTTATGGATTAGTTCATCCGCTTTGGCCCCCACCTACACCCAGCTCTCACCCGTGGCTCCAAGTAGCTGTTTGCATATGACAGCGGCCACACTCTGGTAAACTGCTTCAACGAGCGGGCTAAACCAAGTGAGGGTAGCTGATGTAATTACCTACTACACAAATGGAAAATGAAGGACAGCTGGATATGACAATGTGGAGAAGACATCCAAACCATGGAACATCTAGTGAACTGCTGCTCTCTAAGATCCTTGTCTGGAGAGACAGCCTTGATTCATTCCATGTCAACAGAAACCACAGATTAGATGATAAACCTGGATGTTGACTTTTAACGTTGCTTTTCAAATTGCCATATGAAAGAACCAACCCCAAAGCCATTTAGTTTCGTTTAAAATTCTGAACTCCTAAATCAAGAGCTGGCAAGGATATTTTTAATTAAGTTCCTTTTCATTGTTTGAATTTACTTAATGGGTAACTGCCTGCTGGCTTTTTGCTCCTAACTGCCTGTTTGCTCAGCAGCGAAGATTTGCTAATTAAAGTACTTTTTAAGTTATTCTGCACTGCAATATTATCATTCCAGAAAGAAGAAATTAAAAAACTGTCTTTGCATGACTAAACAATTACAGGCAACACACTGGATTCTGCTTTGATCTTCTTTGTAATGCAAGTTTTCAGATTTAGCTATGAAACTTCTACTCCTATTGTCCAGTGTGTTCTCTCCTTGGTATTCTGTACTTTCACTAGGCCTCACTGAGAGTTCTGGGTCAGTTCCTTACATGGTGCAGATCGACTTAATTCCACTGAAGTCAATGGAGCTATATTGATTGATATCAGATGAGGATCTGGCCCTTTATGTGTAGAGCAGCTGCAGAATATGCAGTTATGAACCAGCCTCATACAAATGGTTTGAGCCCTACACAGATACATTTCAGGTATTGTAAGGCCATGTCTAAACATTTCCTTGTCTGCCCTATGTAGCTAAGCACTCCAAGTGCAAATTCTATATGGATCCTTATGCAGCATCCAAGAAACAGACCACAAGTACAGTAGGCTCAGAGAAGTTTGTGTAATACCACAAATAATTCAGTAAAGTTATCTAACTGCAATGGAAAATTTAAGAGCAAGCACTATTTGACAAGTTGCTGTTCATTTTAAATTTCACACAACACTTTTTTGTACAAAATTTCCAAAAAGATGGAAAAAATTCCAGAAGCTAAAACTGTTTAGCTACCCTCCTGCAGTCATATCTAAACCAATGATCACCAGAACAAAGGCACTTCCTACAATGAGGAATAGCTTCCAAATTTGAACCTTCTAACCCCAGCTGTTTTGGCTGCACAGCTGTTCAATAAATGGTGGCAAGGGAAAAGTCTCAAAAATAGCTGAACCGAGTTTGTTCAACCTCTCAAAAAAATTCACCTTCAAGCAGATTTGCCAGTGGGACTACTCTTGTGCGTGAGTGTTTGCAGGACTGGGGCCGTCCCTATCTTGGAGGCAAATACTGCGGGTGGTTCAGCAGCTTGGCCTTGCAGACACTAGCCCTGATGGATCCCAATAATCACTCAGACACATGGCTGAAGGAAAGGTTTTTACTAGTGGTGGCAGGACAGGGAACGTTGCAGACACCCTAGATACAGAGGTTTAAACAGCTACAGTTCAAAGTGAGCAAGAACAATTCTGGACTGGGCTCAGGCCAGCTCAAGGGAGAGTCAGGGCTCTCCAGACTGGCTCAGACGTGGCGACCCGCTGAATTTAAGCATATTAGTCAGCGGAGGAAAAGAAACTAACCAGAAACTAACAAGGGAGAGTCAGGGCTCTCCAGAGTCAGTCCAGTCTCCATTCAACAAAGAAACATTTGTGGGTTTCCAAGCCAGGCTTTAGTGTCTCTGCTTTGGGTCACTTGCCGCGCCTTCCTGCCCAGCTGCTGCTGCTCCCCCATAAACCCCGCACAGCCCTGAACCTGGCTATGATGGCCGGCAGTCCCACAGCCTGGTCCACATGCAGCTTTGTCCACAGTCCCCAGGGTTTCTCTGCAGCTCCAGGCTGCCCTAGGGCTCTCCTCTCACACCCTACAGAGCCCAGCTGCGCCCGGGTTCAGGACCTTACCTTTCCCTGTACTTGGCCAGGGGAAAGGGACGTGCAATGGGGAAGAGGCTGGTGGGAAACACAGACCCTCCTTAGCTGAGGGGAGTTGCAGTCCCTGCTTTGCTGATCCATCATGCAGTTACTGGCAGTTGGGGGCCACTTCAGGGGGAAGGGGACGGGGGGAGGAGGAAAGGGGGGCTGCCAGATAAGATCACAGCTACGGCCACCCCCACCCAATGGGCGAGGGGAGGATGCCCTGCCAGTTCCCAAAAGGACCCCCAAGTCTCCAGTGCGGGTGACGCACCCTGCCAGCCACCAACGAGGGGGAGGGTGGGACCACACCCTGCACCTTCCCCTAAGGGGGGCAGCAGGGCAGGGTGATCACTCCCCACAAATGGCCATAATGGGTGTGTGGAAGGATCCCGACTCTCCGTCCTAGCTCCCACCGAGGAGGGACAACAGGGATGAAACTCCCCCCCCCATCCACATTTCCCCAAGGGGGGGGGCAGCAGAGAAGCATCATAAGATCATAACCCCCCACCCCCCAATTCGCCCCAAGGGCGGGGGTGGAAAGAAGGGGCTGTGTTTGTACGTGAGGAGAACGAGCCCAGGCCAGGGGAGGACGTGGGGCACGAGGAAGGGCTACGGGCGTGCAGCGGGGCAGGGACACTTGTGTAACCTCCCCCAGGCACCCCCTGTACTGCGCTCGCCCCCTGACCGGAGCGGGAGCGACCGTTGGGCTGAGGCGCGCGCGCCCGCGCGCGAGGGGGGCGGGGCCCAGGGGGCAAAGCGCGAGCTTTCCTCCGGCCCTGGGCGCGTGCGCCGGCAAGGCGCGGTGGCGAGCGCCGCGCCCGTGACGAGGGGAGGTGGCGGGGACGCGCGAGAGAGGGGAGGGGAGTCGAGTCAGCCCGTTATTGACGTTTGGGGCCGGTGGCTCCGGCTGTAGCTCCTCACACGGGGGGAGGAACCGGGGAAGGGAAACAAAGCGAAGGAGCTGCCAGGTAAGGACGCAGCTGCTGCTAATCTCCCGCAGTGGGGAGGGGAGACCGACTCGTTCCCACGGGGTCACCCCCTAATTGCTGGTGGGGCTGAGGAGGCCTGTTAGTTCCCACGGGGTCACCCTTCTAGTCACCACTGAGGGGGGGGTCCTCACCCCCCCCCGCTTGTAAGCGGGAGGCAGCAGGAAAGTGCCTCCCCCCCTTACTAGAGGGGGCGGTGTCTTCTCCGGCTCCACACATGTTCCTACCGGGGGGTGGGCAGCTAGGCAGGGGCTCGCTCCCCCCAGGGGTGTGAGCAGGGGTCCTGGCTCCAGCCGGGCGCCCCCAAAGCGGAGGCAGCAGGAAAGGGTCTGCTTCTGATCCCCCCCCCCCGAGGGAGCAGCAGGGAAAGAGCTTAACCCCCCCCCCCCCACCCAGACTTCCCAAAGCGGGGGGCAGTAGGCCACGAGCAACCCCCCTCTCCCCCCCCCATCCCGAGTTCCCGGGGAAAGCAGCCGGAGCCCTCGCTCGTCCTCCACAATGTCTGCACCAGAGTGGGAGCAGCAGCCCCCAACCTGCCCCCGGCTCCCAGTGATCTGGGGGCAGGAGTCCAGGGTCTTCGCTCCCCCCAGTTCCCATTGGCCGAGCGGTGTCTGCCCCCCCCCCGGCGGGCCGGGGCTCAGCAATGGCCTCCGCCCTCCCCCTACTCGCCAGGGAAAGGGGCTCGTTCTGGTTCACAATAAACCTCGGGAGCCCCTCGGGGTACAGCACTAGCCCTTGCCGGGGGGGAGCCGCTGGGACACTGGTTGCTTCCGTCCCTCCTTGGGGTGGGAGGGGCCCGGCCGGGGGGGGGGCAGGGGGCGCTGCCTTGGAGCCATGTCCGGCCGGGTATTTGTACGGGAGGAGAGCGAGCCCCGGGGGAGGCTCGGGGGCAGAGCGTGTGTGGAGGGGGCGCTGCTCAGGAGAAAGCGACCCCGGCCACCTCCCTTCATTACCCCGGCCCTCCTCCTGCCACATCACGGGCAGGGCGGCAAACGCGAGACGGGCGTCTTCTCGCGGGATTACAGCGTGGAATCCGTTCTCGCGGGGGCGCGCGCCTCACCGGCAGGGCGAGCGCGATGCCTGTGATGATGAGGGGGCGCGCCAGCCAGCCAGCTGGTTCCCACGGGGTCATTCCCTTTTTCCCGGGGGAGGGGCTATTCGTTCACACAGGGTCACCTCCTAGTTCTCAAGGGGGGGGGAAGGCCTATTAGTTCCCATAGGTCCTTCCCTAATTCCTAGTGGGGGTCACCCCTCCAGTCACCACACAGAGGGAGGGTGGGGTTCTCACCCCCACCTTCCTCTATGGAAGAGGTATTAGGAAAAAGACACCACCCCGCCCCCCATTCCCACAGGAGGTAGTGTCTTCCCCTAGCTCCATATGTGTTCCTATAAGGGGAGGGGCAATAAGGCACTCCCTGCTTCCTAAATTCCCCTGAAGGGTGCGGGGAGAGGAGTCCTGACTCTCCGTCCAACTCCCACAATGTAGGGGCAGCTAGAAATTATCTTAACCCCCTTGTGAAGGGGTGGAGTCCCTAGGGTTGAGGAATAGGCCAGAGAGACTTTTGTAGGTCCAGCCCCACCCCCTCTGGCCTTGTCAATCATGCATGAAATGGGGGAAATTGCAGTGGGGGCGGGGAGGAGCAAGATCGCCCTTAAGCATCACACTGCAGGAGCGGTTGCTGGCTGTGCAGAGGGAAGTCTTAGGCAGGAGATCTTATCTGTGACCCTGAGAAGAGTACAGCGCACTCCCAGGGTAAAACAGATAGGCTGAGCTTGCCACAGAGACTGAGCCAGAGCGATTTATGCAAACCCATAACTTAAGGGACTGGGTTGTTGGCAGCACTGTAGACTCACCACCTCCCTTCTTCTGAGACCTCAGGGAGAGAGTATACCCAAAAGTGTGGGGTGTTTGTGACTTCCATTTTGATTCCCCCAGCAGGAGAGAGCATTAAGGAGGCTAACAAAGGGAATCCCCAAACCCCCTTGTGAATAATGGGGAAGTGGGGCTGGTGTGACCACGCCTGTAGATAACTGGGTATGGTCAGGTTTCCTCAGTAAGGAACCGTCAAGGACTCTGCTGCATCCCCCCCTACCACCACCCAAATTGTTCTAAATGAGGAGAGAGGAAGCAGGGGAAGATATTAACTCCCAACATATTTAAATCCCACAAAAGGGGCAGCAAGGAAGAAGCATAACCTTCCCCAGAAACCCAGATCCCTTGCTCCCCCCCCACCCCCAATTCCTAAGGGAGGAGGAGGAGGGGTCGGCAAGCAGAGCCCTCGCTCTTCCTCTACAGTGCCTTTACCAAAGTGGGAGCAGAATCCCCAAACTTGCCTCCTACTGCCACTGATGTGGGGGCAGGAGTCTAGGTTCTTTGTTTTCCCCCAGTTCCCAGTGATCTAAATGGTGTCTGCTCCCCACTTCTAATTCACTGGGGTGGGTTAGAGGGCCCTCCTGCCCCCATCTGCCAGGGAGAGGTGCTCTTTACTGTTCAGAATAGTAAACCTTTCTGATGCTGTGTCTCCTCTGGGTACAACACTAGTCATTGCTGTGGGGCAGAGGAGGGTGTTGCTGTGCCTGGGTTGGCAGTGAGACAGAGTGATTGGTTTTGTCCCTTCTTGGTGTGGGAGAGGTCCAGCCTGCTGGGGGAAGGGTGGGGCTTGTGTAGTCGGGGAGACGCTGACCTTGAATGATAGGTGGGACAGCACGGAAGAGGGGGTGTTTGTACATGAGGAGAATGAACCCATGCCAGGGGGAGCATGCGGGGGCACTAGAGGGGGCAGTGTGTGTGAATGGGGGAGTGTTGATTTGAAACCTGTACCAGCAGTTTCCATTTATTACCCCTGCCCTTTTACTGCCACATCATGGTGAGGGTGGAAAACATGAGGTGTGCGTTCTCACAGGATTACAGTTGGAATCTGCTCTCTCCTCTCCTGGTGTGCTCATGGAGGATGGAGAGGAGGGCCCAGGCACCTCCCTCCTGGGTAGAGGTGCAGGGTGTGGTGGTGAGCACAGTGCCTGTGATGAGAAGAGAGGGGGAGTGGAGTAGTGGGGGGACACAGGAGTCGGAGGTGAAAGGAGGAGAGGGGGGTAAGTCAGCCAGTTAATGATATTTGGGGCTAGTGGCTGGAGCACTAGCTCTTCATAGGGGGGAATGGGAATAAAGTGCAGGAGCTGCCAGGGAAGGATGCAGTGACTGCTAATTCTGCCCAGTTGGGGGAAGAAGGGAGGGACACCTACTAGTTTCTATGGGGTCACCCCAAATTCCCAATGAGGCAATGACACCATTTCAGCCAAAACTGAGGCAGTTGGTGGGGTCCTCACCCCCACCTTCCTGCAGGGGCATGCAGAGAAATTTACCTTTGACCCCTTTCTGTGGACCTGTCTCCAGCAGGAGCTCACTCTTCCCTCCCCTGCTGCCCCCCCACTCCGTAGATAGGAGCTTGCTTTTCTCTCCGCTGTGCCCCCTCGCTCCGGGAGGTGCTTGCTCTCCTCCCAGCAGCCCAGGCTGCCACCGCAGCTGCGGGGCTAGAGAAGTTCTGTGCCGCTGATGATTATTGGGGTGGGGGCCTGCCCCTTCTTCCCTCCCTCCCTTGTGCACATCCCTGCATTCCTGTAAGGGGGAGGCAGCAGGAAAGGACTTCTCCAACTCTTCAATGACACATTCCCAAGTGGGGCAGTGTATTCCCCAAGCCCCACACACGTTCCTATAAGGGGGGGCAGCAAGGCAGGGGGCTCACTCCTCTCAAATTCCCCTAAAAGGTGTGTGTGGAAGGGAGCTAACTCCCCATCCTAGCTCCTACAGAGTGGGGGGCAGCAGGGAAGGATCTTAACCTCCTCACGCATTCACCCCCAAATTGCCCAAAGGGGGGGGCAGCAGGGAATGATCTTAACTCCTTCCCAAATTTCCCCAAAAGGCGGCAGCAGGATCTCTCCCTCCAGAGTTGATCTCTCCCTCCAAATTCACCAAAAAAGTGGGGGGATAGGGAAAGATCTTAACCCCACACACACCCAGTAGGGGAAGCAGCAGGGAAAGACTTAGCATCCCCACGTACCCAGATTCCTTGTTTTCCCCACCCCAAATTCCTGAGGAAGGGGAAGTAAGCAGAATTCTCACCCATCTTTTGTAATATTTGTACCAAAGTGGAGCAGGTTTCCCAAACCTGCCCTCAACTCTGAATGATTGGGGACAGGAGTTGACATTCTTTGCTCCTCCGAATTTTGAGTGATCAGAAAGAAGTCTGATCTTCCATTCCAGTTCCCTGGGGTGGGTAAGGGCAAGGGCCCACTTCGCTCCCTACTTATCAGTGAGAGATTCTCATCATTACGACTAATAATAAATCTTTATTTCATTTTGTCTCATCTCGTTAAAGCATGAGTCATTATTGGCTGCTTTTGGAGGATGGGAGATGTGGGGTGCTGTTGTTTCCAGGATTGGAAATGATACAGTGTCATTGTTTCCATCCCTTCTTGGAATGGGACGGAGCACTGGCTCAGTTTGGGGACTGTAATACAAGGACTTGACTAGAATAGGATAGAATCCCTCACTGGGGCGGGATCTCAAGATGTGCTGCATGTCTCCTGGTTTATTCTGTTCTCTTCTGTGTCAAGGTGGCGAGGAGGAGACGGGCTGGAGCTCCCTGCTGCCATGGGGGCACAGGACCGGCCTCAGTGCTTCTTTGATATAGAAATAAATCGGGAACCAGGTAAGATTTGGGGCTGTGCATGACAACTATTTATTTATTTGTGTTTGCTCAGTTTTCTGCTTTAGATAGTGGATAGGCTCTTACCACTGATTTAGGCAATCAGCATTTTTCTTTTGGGTTTGATCAACTGTACATAAGATACTTAATATTTCTAGTAGTTTAATATTCTTTGCAATTTGATGTTGTGTTTAGAATGTCTTTCATAGTACTGTGGAATTTTTCTTTAACCAGGTTTTTCCCTACAGGGGTTTGGTAGGGTTAATAAATGCTCAGTACTTTGAAGGTGAAAAGGGCTGTATGGTATAAGTTCTAACCAGCTGAAATTAATACAACAAAACACATATGATGCTATATTTGTATCTTCAAGATTGTTTGTACAAACAAAACAAACTATAGAAAATGGATAGAACTGATGATGGGATTCTGCAGGATGATGGAGCTTTATTTGTTACAGTTCTTAAAGGCACTTAACACTTATAAGTAAGTGCCATTAGTGGATGGTCTAAAACAGGGGTAGGTTGTTGTACCAATATAATAAAAAAAAACCAGCAGGATCTTATTAAGAGGGATAAGGCAAAGATGCCACATTTATTGTAAATACCATAACAAAACAAAAGACAATGTTTTCCTACTTGTTTCCATTACTACTTATTCCTTATACACACACACACACATATTCATCCACACAATCATTCATTCAGGTTCTGTATAGATGTTATAGTTACCAGCCTAGATGTTGCTCATGCCAAGTTACTGGCCAGGTACCTTGGTCATGAGGATGGAGCCGAGTCTGTGTCAGATGCATCTGATGCTCTTGGAGGTTGGTATCAGAACCATAGACTCAAAGTCCTTATTCTTTAGAGTCCAGTTTTATAGGGATTTTTCCCTATGTTAGTTGATAGGAGTTGCTTCATTTTGCTGTTGCTAAATCAATCAGCAGATGGCTGGCTCCATGTTAATAGGTGTTTTGTTTTTCCTTCCTTTGAGGTGTGGTGGGTCATCTGGTTGATCCCACTTGACACCTTCTTCAGCCAACACTGAATTCTTCAGACTGGTAACTCCCTAACCATTCAGTCACATACATTCTCTATCTTAATCACATCTATTTCACTGTCTCTTTGCTTTTTGGGGTGTTACCAATTTATGTTAAAACTCCCTGTCTTTTAACAATCAAAGATAAAGTGAGATGAAAACTTACAGAGGGTGGGGGTCTCTATCTATACACTATAACAGCTACTGTTTTGGCTTACTTAGAGTTAATTAATGTTTAACAAGTTTTATACAAAGTATTTCTTTGAGCAGGCTTCACACAGACACAGCTGGTGGCTTGCAGGTTAGAATCACAAATGTACTTTTAACATAAACCTTTAGTTATGAGGCATCAATTAACAATAAGTTATTTTTAACAATAAATCATTTTTCATATAAACCATGTTCATTTTTCATATAAACCATGTTCAATATAAACCTTCTTTAATATCCCTACAAGGTAACCTATGGCACAGGTGCCGAAGGTGGCACGCGAGCTGATTTTCAGTGGCACTCTCACTGCCCAGGTCCTGGCCACTGGTCTGGGGGCTCTGCATTTTAATTTAATTTTAAATGAAGCTTCTTAAACATTTAAAAAACCTTAATTACTTTACATACAACAATAGTTTAGTTATATATTATAGACTTATAGAAAGAGACCTTCTAAAATGTTAAAATGTATTACTGGCAAGCAAAACCTTAAATTAGAGTGAATAAATGGAGACTCGGCACAGCACTTCTGAAAGGTTGCCAACCCCTGGTCTAAAACATCTCTTCCATACCTAGCTCATAGTTCCCTATGGGAAGCAGTATAGTCTGCCAGTATTGGGAGGTCTGAGGGTATGTCTACACTACCCGCCGAATCGGTTTATCGGGGATCAATATATCGCGTCTCATCTAGACGTGGTATATCGATCCCCGAACGCACTCCCGTCGACTCCGAAACTCCACTAGGGCGAGCGGTGGTAGCGGAGTCGACAGAGGGAGCCGCAGCCGTCGATCCCGCGCCATGAGGACGGGAGGTAAGTCGAAATAAGATACTTCGACTTTAGCTACGTTCTTCCCTTAGCTGAAGTTGTGTATCTTACATCGATCCCACCCCCTAGTGTAGACCAGGCCTGAGTTCTAGTCCCTGTTATGCTTTGTGAGTTACTGCATAGTCTTCACTGTCTGTCTCAATTTCCTGATCTGTAAAGTGGTAGTATTTGTGTCTACTTCACTGTTATGAGGATTAATGTTGTAAAGCTCTTTGAACTTTTAAAGTGCTGTTTAAATGTTGTGTTACTACTGTTCACTGCCGCAACACACACCCAAAAATAAACATTTTAAAGGGCGATGGCTCCTTTTACTTTCATTTTCTATCTCACCATTTCCCTGAAAGCCTTTAAGTTTAGAAGTATCACTGAAATAAAAGTTTCTCTGTTTATACTTCCAAATTTCTGCCATTTTCAGGTGTATATTGAAGCCATTTTGCTTGCTTTTACTCTTCTATAAAATCTTCAGGAGCAAAGATTAACTGTTTTCAATAGCTTGTTACAAGAATAAGCTCACTGCAACATAATTCATAGCTGTATTGTTAGAAGTTCACACTACTTTACATTTTCTACACTCTTTTCTGAACAGAAATAAAAAACAGAGCTTCGGCTGTAATACAAAAGTCACAATTCTCCACGACTTTAAATCCACTCTTGTCATAGGATGGGAGCATTCAAAAAATCAAACTCAGAAATAGATTGTGGGGGGAAGGTTACAATTCTGCATCTTTGGTTTCCAGTCTAAATGCGTTAGTTAAATGGATTTGCAATAGAAAGAAACACGATGCAATTTCCACCCAAAAACTTTGCTTATTGATTCTCAGTACTCTTCCCTCTTCATTTCTCCTATCCTGGGATTTTATTTTAGACCTCATCCTAGGTGTTTTGTTTTTGATTCCTTCCCCTAATCTCCCCTACCTTGTTCAGTCTTCTGCTCCCAACTCCACCTGTCTCTTGTTTGCTTTCTGGCCCCTTCCTCAGCCATGTGTTTGCATCCACAAGAGGAGGTAGACTGCCAATGTGTCTTCAGTGGCTGACAAGCTAAGGGAGGCCTAAACTGCTGCCCCTCTCTTAGAGATTACCTTATATTGCTGGTGCAAATAGAGGAAGGTTGGATATTAATCCATTCTCTTTCAACTCAGATGTTTGACACATTCTTTGTGTGGTATGATGTAACTTGTTCCATCTTTAAAGTTGAATGATCCTCACAACAATTTTAAAGCTCTGCTGTATTTATTGCGATTGATTAATGTTTTCCTGTGCAAATGCCAACCATGCTGATTTACAAATTGTGCTAACATTAAGATCAGGAATGATATATAATGTGATTATGCAGCACCATATATTGGTACATAATAATTCTTTTTGAATTTATCACCTAATTGTACTTCAGAATGTTAACCTTATTTTAAAATGAAAGCTAAGCCATAGAACCATAGGGTTAGAAGGGACCAAAAAGGTCATCTAGTCTAACCTCCTGCCAAGATGCAGGATCTGTTGTCTCTCTCAACCATTTAACTATATGCTACACCCTTATAAAAATGAAAAGACTAGTGCTTTCTAGCAGTGAAGATCCAAACATTGCAGTATTGGTTTTGTGAGACTGTTATGGGCTATTATTTGAGATTTGATAAATATTGCATTTATTTGTAATACCTGTCACCCTTAGAAATCCAGTACCTATTTATTCTGTACTCCTTTTGATTACATTCAAAATCTGAATTAAATATAAACTATACAGTGATGTCTGCCTGAATCTGCAGATGGCTTGAAACAATGGCCCTCAGAGATGTGCACTGCCCTGCCTTTCTCATATCAGTGAGGTATTAATTCAGAAATCTGATGACTGCTTAAACGTCAAAATTATCCAGTTAGCTGTGGATTATTTTAGAAAAATATCAGGCTAGTGTGCTTATTCATAATTATTGGATATAGCAGAGAGGTTGGAGCAGGGTGTAGTGACACAACTAATTATTGTCAAAGGTTGCTGTGGTGGAGAGCAAGAAATCACCCCCTACCCACAAACATACATAGACATTTTAAAGTGATCTCTGCCTTCGCTGAAAACAGGGAGGGTAAGATGAGAATCATCCTTTGCGTAGTACCAGAAGTCTTGGTTGTCTTCTGGGTACTAAAACCTATAATAACTTCCCATACTTTCCTGGGTGCCCAAAGCCCCAACCTATCCACACATCCAAAACCTTCAGCTTTCCCCTGACATATACTACAAGGCAGTTACTTATTGTCATGATATCTGCAGCAATTTAAGATATGGGAACAGTATAAAATAAAAATTGAGTTTAATATAAAAATAAAGGATAGTGTATTGATTGGTCTGGAAGGCAGTGTGGTGGAGACAGAATTTGAGTGGAGGGCTCTGCCACACAATTAGATCTCAGAGTGGTAGCCGTGTTTAGTCTGTATCAGCAAAAAGAATGAGTACTTGTGGCACCTTAGACTAACAAATTTATTTGGGCATAAGGTTTCATGTGCTAAAGCCCACTTCATCAGATGCATGCAGTGGAAAATATAGTAGGAACATAAAAAAATGGGTGCTGTCATACCAACTCTAACCAGACTAATCAATTAAGGTGGGGTATTATCAGCAGGGGGAAAAAACTTGTGTAGTGATAATCAGGATGGCCCATTTCAAACAGTTGACAGGAAGGCATGAGTAACAGTAGGGGGGGAATTAGCATGGGGAAATAGTTTTTATTTTATGTAATGACCCATCCAATCCCTGTCCTTATTTAAGACTAATTTAATGGTGTCCAGTTTGCAAATTAATTCCAAGTTCTGCAGTTTCTCGTTGGAGTCTGTTTTTGAAAAAAAATTGTTGAAGAATTGCGACTTTTAGGTCTGTAATTGAGTGACCAGGGAGGCTGAAATGTTCTCTGACTGGTTTTTGAATGTTATAATTCTTGACGTCTGATTTGTGTCCATTTATTCTTTTACATAGAGACTGTCCGGTTTGGCCAATGTACATGGCAGAGGGGCATTGCTGGCACATGGTGGCATATATCATATTGGTATATGTGCAGGTGAACGAGCCTCTGATGGTGTGGCTGATATGACTAGGTCCTATGATGGTGTCCCTTGAATAGATATGTGGACAGAGTTGGCAACGGGCTTTGTTGCAAGGATAGGTTCCTGAGTTAGTGTTTTTGTTGTGTGGTTGCTGGTGAGTATTTGCTTCAGGTTGGGGGGCTATCTGTAAGCAAGGACTGGCCTGTCTCCCAAGATCTGTGAGAGTGAGGGATCGTCCTTCAGGATAGGTTATAGATCCATGATGATGTGCTGGAGAGGTTTTAGTTGGGGGATGAAGGTGATGGCTAGTGGCATTCTTCTGGCTCTTTCAGTCTGTTTGTTCACTTCAGCAGGTGGGTATTGTAGTTTTAAGAATGCTTGATAGAGATCTTGTAGGTGTTTGTCTCTGTCTGAGGGATTGGAGCAAATGCGGTTTTATCTTAGAGCTTGGCTGCGGACAATGGATCATGTGATGTGATCTGGATGAAAGCTTGGAGGCATGTAGGTAAGTACAGCGGTCAGTAGGTTTCCGGTATAGGGTGATGTTTATGTGACCATTGCTTGTTAGCACTGTAGTGTCCCGGAAGTGGATCTCTTGTGTGGACTGATCCAGGCTGAAGTTGATGGTGGGATCAAAATTGTTGGTGAAATTCCTCAACGGCTTCTTTTGCATGGGTCCAGATGATGAAGATATCATCAATGTAGCGCAAATGTAGCTTATGCCCAAATAAATTTGTTAGTCTCTAAGGTGCCACAAGTACTCCTCATTCTTTTTACAATTAGATCTATTATAATACACAGTACATTGGGGGGAGGGTCTTGATCTCATAGATAGATAGATAGTATGGCTCTTTACAAATAGGTATGTCCTATTTTTCTCTGGTATGTATTTCTTTTTATTTATGGTTGGTGTGGTTTGTTTTTTTCCAGCACTAATTG
The DNA here is from genome assembly GCF_020497125.1 of Mauremys mutica. NCBI lineage: Eukaryota > Metazoa > Chordata > Testudines > Geoemydidae > Mauremys > Mauremys mutica. The sequence continues at coordinate 287,491,953 of NC_059073.1, forward strand.
CAAAATAAATTGGAAATATAAGCAAGTGTGAGAACTTTGCATATGACAGTAGTGCAGAGAGCTATTAATAATGTAGTGTATTTGTTCTTGGTATGCTTTTTACCTTTTTTGCAAATGTCATGGAAAAACACTTCTTAAATAATGCAAAATATGTATTTATAGGGACAGACTAGTTGCAGTACCTGTTTTCCCAAATAGTCTGGTATACCAGCACATGCATAGTTGAATAACTCCATTTAACATTGTGGTGTTCTGGATTGTATTTTAAACATGTCAAAGGTTTGTAAAGCTCTGGATAGGAGTGTGTGTGTGTGTGTGTTGTTTTTTGTTTTATTCACTCACAGGTTTCAGTAACTTATATGGCAGGGCAGAGCAATGTTTCCTCTGATTTATTTTTCCTCTTGAGTGGTGAATTTAAAGCTGAATAAGCCCAGACTTAATACTTATGACCACCATCCCTTCATCCTCCAGAAAACATACTGTATTTGCTAGTCTTATTTGCCCTCTCCCTTAAATTCTACTGAACTTTCCTTATTAATGCTCTCTCTCCTCTCAGTCTCTCTCCCATGTTTTTTCTTTTCATTTATTCCCTCACTCATAGTATAGTATGAAAGGGATGGGATGGGGCGGTCTCCTTTGTGAGCCGACTTGATAAATCTTTGGGGCAAGCACAATATCTTTCACTGTTTTATATAGAGCTATGCTTACTGTTAGTGTTTAGTGAAAGACCATAGAGATTTGAAATGAAGCCTAAAGCAAATTGTATTTAGGAACACAGCAAACTGAAGGCTGTAACCTGATTTGGGGTATGTTAGTAGTGTTGATGTAATTTATCCACTTAATACAATTTTATTAATTAATTTTTAATCAATAATATTAATAATAATTATTGGATATTAATGAGTATGGGTTTGGCTCGCCAATATGTTTGATCAGAAGATAAAGTTTGTCCTGAATTAGGCTTCACAGAGTTTATAAAAGGAACTTTGGGGTTATGACAGGAGCTTACACTGAGACAAATATAGTTATAAAGACCTTTTTATTAAAATTAATGAAATGGTAAGCAAATGGTAAAACAGTTCAGGATTACAAAGTTACAAATATCACAGTTCTTTAACAGTGTATTATCATAAATATATCTCTTATAAGCTGCAGACTTAATTGATACTCACACTCTGTGGTGCAGCAGCAGCTTGGGCATTTTTCACACCTTTGGCAGAGGAAGTTACTTTAAGATTGTTTGCGTTCTAATTTAACTTTATATATGCTATATGCTTTAACTAAAATGAAATATAAGAGAGATTGAATCCCTTTTCACTTACAGTTTTGAAAAGAAATAATACTACGGCCTATTAATAGTTAATAGCCTTCGTAGATGGGTAGCATCGATACGTAGATGAGGGTGGAGGCGATGAAGAGTAGACAGGAGCAGATAGATGGGTGTATCGCCTGTTTAATGGTGAATTGTCTCACCTTTTTATAGAGCATTAGTCGGAAATCCTTCCTCCTATGCCCAAATTTCATCTTTCCCCCACGGAAATGTTAGGGTACATTTGCCTCATAGGCTAACATGTATGTGCGTATGAATGACAGGTATGTATGCATTTGTACTGTACTTGTTAGATTTGTGGGCAAAAATCCCCTTTTTCCACCCTTTACTGTTATTGGTTCAGTTAAAGGTCTCCAGACATCTGCGTAGGTATTTTGTCTTATTATCACTTTTCTGAATAAGGGTCCCAAAATGTGCTGAAGTTGCCTTAGTGTCATACAGGATGTATGTTTCTTGCATTTCAGCCAAACTTATTCTTAATATAAATCTGTAAGCTTATTACATCAAATACTTAAATTCATAAGAGAGACATTTATACAGACCAACAGATTAATCCTCAGGGCTACAAGGCACCAAATTAATCAGAGGTTTAAGCAGAAACTAGGGCTTGGAGAAGATTGATTACTGTAGTCTCCCACCTAATTTATTCAGTTATTCAGAAAAAGAGTAATTTTTTATAGTCCTAATCACCTTCAGGTAGTATTCAAATAAATTTATATTTATGGCAGCATAGAAGACAGACACATTTATTGGGACGGGGTTAGTGCTGTGGAAGGAAGAAGTTTTTGTGGGGCTTTAGGTTGCTTCAGAGACTGCAGGGCAAGAAAGGGGGAAAAGAATAATTATTCAAGTGTTGCTTTGATAAGACTCTTTTCCCTTGAATGCCTGACCAGAGGGAGACACAAGTTTTTTTAACAAATAATTTAAATAACAAACCTATTCATTTCTCTTAATAGAATTTCTTATTGTGTAAAAAGAAAAGTAGCCTCCCTTTCACTTGTATTGCAATTTAAAATTTTTGTTTTGGTTAAACTTTTATTCCCATGAATTTCAAACTCTGAGAGAGATGTGATCATGCATCTGTTTTTATTAAATAATTTAAACTTGGGTTCAAATTGTGTGTGGTCGTCAGGCTTCTGGCAGGCTGCCATTATTACACACTCAATGCTGCAGAGGTTGTATGTCACTGTCTGGACATTAGGAACCTATACTTCATTATGAGCCTCCTATTAATGGTAGTATGAGTGTGCTGTAATTTTCCCAGTACTCTTGTTTGGTCCAAGAAGGTTTTGAAAGGTGGGTAACAGGGAGATTTGCAGCTCAGATTGGATGAGGGAGTTCACCAGGAGAAAAAAGCAGCTACATCCTCAACATTCTTTCTTACGTATTTGTATCACTATAGCACCTAAGAGCCCTAGTGATGGAAACCGACCCTCAGTGTGCTGTAGGTATCCTGTGAAAGTGAAAGCTCTGAAGGACCACTTAACTAAAGCTGGCTGAAATATTCATTGCAGATTTATTTGTAAACAGTTCATATTTAGCTAACTTATTTTTACTTGTTCAGATAGGTTTTATATGTTGTTCATAAACTGTTCATAGTAAATAATCTTTCAATATCCAGAATTTGCTCTTCAAGCTCAGTGGTTAGTCACCAAAGTCATATGGTATGTTTTTTCTTCTCTAATTGGATGATCTAATCTTTATAACAGGAAGAGAAGTTAAATACATTTTTGGGGTGTCAATTCAGTGAGAAAGGAGGAGGGAGCACTTGAGAAAGTTGATAGGCCTAGGAAAATTGAGGGCACTAAATTTTTTCTTACCTACTTTGCGAGAGAGAGCGCCTTGTATATGGCTGTGGACTCTAGGTTTAAAATGGGTTCCTTCCTGTCTCAGGGCTTGGCTACACTTGCAAGTTGCAGCGCTGGTAGAGGCTTTCCAGCGCTGCAATTAGTAACTGTCCACACCTGCAAGGCACATCCAGCGCTGCAACTCCCTGGCTGCAGCGCTGGCTGTACACCTGGCCAGGTTGGGGTGTAGCGATTGCAGCGCTGGTGATCCAGCGCTGCTCATCAAGTGTGGACACACACCAGCGCTTTTATTGGCCTCCAGGGAATAAGGAGATATCCCAGAATGCTTTAAACTAAATTACTCCCTTTGTTTTGTTATGCAGCCTCTCTTTGTTTTGTTGTGAACCTCCGGAGGAGCTCCGTTTCGCTCCTTTCTACCGGAGCTGCTTATCAGCTCCTGTTTGCTGTGATCAATCTGTGAACAATCAAATGAGATCCTCCTCCCTGTTGTGAACGAGCTCTGTGGAGCTCCTCCGTTGCTGCTGCTATCTAAAAAACAAACACAGCTCCTGTTTGCTGTGATCATCTGTACTTGGCTGTAAACAGGCAGGCAGGGAAACAGCGGGGAGTCGTGTTGCCTACATGCTGTTTGCAATTAAGAGTTAAGACTAAGGGGTCGGAAAAATGTTCTGATTTTTCAAGTCAGGAAGCTAACACACAGTGTTGGCTCCAAAAATCCACTCTCTCTTTCCCCCCGCTCCCTGTCACACTAGACCCCACTCCACCCCCCTCTTTTGAAAAGCACGTTGCGGCCACTTGAATGCTGGGATAGCTGCCCATAATGCATCACTCCCAACAGCGCTGGAAATGCTGCAAATGTGGCCACACACCAGCGCTGGTAGCTGTGAGTGTGGCCACACACCAGCGCTGCTCCTACACAGCTGGATGACCAGCGCTGCAAACTACCAGCGCTGCAAACTGTAAGTGTAGCCAAGCCCTCAGGGAGAGAGAAAGATAAAACCTATGGTTATTGGCTTTCAAACAGATTTCACATACAATTTTCGCATGTTAAATTCATACCAATAATTGTATGTGCATTTATGTGTATTGTCCTAGCTGTGAAGGTTGCTGTAAGATCCTTGTCTGACTCACTTACTTGCCTGCATTGGTGAGGACTCTTTTTTTCCAATTGACAAGTGATAAAACCCGTGCAACTTGATACATTATCAGACAGATAAGTGTGAGGACCCCCATCCGCCCCCTGATGAATACCTAGATGTATGCCAAACCGCATGATGCACAATCAAAGTAAGGTATATATTCATCCTGCCTTATCTAAATAGGAGCATAGCTTATGTGAAGGAGAGCCTTTTTCATTGTCAACTGTACATTGTGTTAGGTCAAGCTTATCCTTTGACATAGAAAAGATGTATTATGAGCACACTCACCTATGTCTGTATGACTCCCAGGGCTCCCTTCACAAAAGGAGTTAGGTGTCTAAATCCCACACTCAGGCTCCTTTGGGATTCACAAAACCCCTGCTCAGCTGCTGCCAAACCGTGTAGGTACCTAAAATTGCTCAGCGTATACATTTTTGCAGTAGACTTTCCCTAGTCGCCTATGTTTCTGCCTCTGGATATGTACACTGCAGCTTCATTCTAGGCATCCAGACACCTAAGCCCCAGCATGATGCAAGAACTAGGGGAAGATAGGTGGTGGAATGCCTAACTCACTCAGAGTACGCTTACCAGATCACACCCTCATAGGTGAATTTCTACAAAGCATACAGAGGGAGTGGGGAGAACTTTTAGTCCAGTGGTTAGGGTACACACTTGGGATGTGGGAGACTCCTGGTTCAATTTCCCCTCTGTCTGAGGTGGAGAAGGGATTTGAACTGGGATCTGTCACCTGTCAGGTGAGTGGTCTAGCCACTAGATATGGAATATTTTGTTGTGGGTGATCCCTCAGTCTCTCTTGTTGAAGCTGTTCTGCTGTGGATAAATTAAAAAGCCAGTGGATCAGGAGGACTTGATCCTGGGTGTCCCACTTCCCAGGTGAGTCTCAAGCCACCAGACTACAGAGTCATTCTCATGTTTGTGCTTGCTCACACTCTCTTTGGCCCAATGATTTTTTAAATTATTTATCCACTGTGGTGAAGGTGTGTCTCAGCTGAAGGGGGCTTAAACCAGGGATGTCCCACATCCCAAGTGAGTACCCTAACCACTGGGATAAGAGTTATGAAGGAGCTCCTCCTTCTCAGAACTGCACAGGCACCTAACTCCAAGACAGATTTTGCAGCTGACAATCCCCAGCAGAGGGAGGCATTTCCCTGCAGCCTGGATTTAGGAGCCAAACTCCTTGAGAAGGGTGGGGCTTAAGACACACACCTTGCCTTTGCTTATTCATTAACACATATTCCAGTGGTACTATGAGGATGAGTAGTCTCTTCTGTTATAAATTCTCAATTTTGAGTTCTAATATTCATAGAATTCCCACACCACATCAGACCGATGGTCCATCTAGTCCAGTATCTTGTTTCTAACAGTGGTCAGTACCAGATAATTCAAGATGGAAAAAATGCTGTTGTGGACAATTATGGAATAATTTACCTCCATAGGAAGTATTTGTCATAACATTTATCTCTTCTATCAATATTTTATTATACTATCAAATGTAACTATTGGACATTGATTTTTTTTGTTCAAATCCATTTAAACTCTTGACCTCAGTGGTGTCCTGTGATAATGAGTTCCACAGTTTAATGTGTTAAACAAATTATTTTACACATCTCCTTAGTCTTTGTCATGATGGGGAAAGGGAGACAGTTCTCATGAAGGATGTGGAATTAAAAATAAGAACTGCATAATGATGGTTAAGATTAAACTAACCAGTAAATGTTACATATAAGACTTTTACAGTGTTCTTAACTAAGCAAAATGGTTTATTAACTAATGTTAATAAAAATTGCTAGATACATTCTAGCTAGGGTTAATACTAAAAAGGCGCTTAATGAGGTTTAGGAGCAGCTTCTGGTCCTGTGGAGGGAACTTCAAGCAAATGGGGGGAAAATTCTGCTGAAGTATGAGCTCATCCTTTTCCCACCCCCCTCCTCTCTTCCTTGACTGCTGGTGGGAGAAGGGAGGGAGGTGAGGCCTGCCAGTCTGTCCTGGATGAACCTTTGTGCCCACACTAAGGTAGAGAATCTCCTGACTTTCCAAACCAGTAAATTATTGGGAAGACATTCTGACAATTACATATATTTTTAGAGAATCAGAATTAAAACTTGCTGAATTTCTTAGAAAGGAAGTTATCTGAAAATATTCCTAGATGCCACAACATAGAATAATTTCAGTCTCAATTTCAAGAGACTTTTTTCATGGCAGGACAGTAGAACTAATTCCATAGTAGCTTTTCAGCAAACTTGGAGCAATACAATCTTTTGCTGCTTTTATGGTCAGTGTTGATGTTTTATACCACTAGAGGGTACTCTTTAATAGGTTATCACAAAGATCTGTATAATATTTGACAGTGATTTAGTTTTTGTGGTTTTTATTTCACAAGCTATAAGAAGTCTATCAAGCAAATTTTGTTTTGCAAATTGTACGTTTCACTACACTGTTCTACAAACATTATTTATGCTCTTTGGTTTATAAAATGCAGTTTCAGGTAGCTTGGAATATACAAAACGAAATATGAAAACTTCTTTTAAAAAACTTTTTGTGCCTTTGAACATATTAATGTGTGCCTAGATAAAGTAATGTTATAAAGCACCATAAGTTACCACTTCTTCTGAGCCCTAATTCTAAGAATACGTGTGACTGTCCTTTGCCTGAACAAGGGGATGGACTAGATTGGTGTTTCTCAACCTTTTTGATACCAGAAACCAGCTTGCTGCCTTCCTAAACTGTGTTGGAGAAATCTGAGACTGGCAAGGAGGCTTCCATGTACCGGTGCTGCTCCACAGACCGGTTGTTGAGAAACTCTGGACTACATAACCTCTCGAGGTCTCTTCCAGCCCTACTGTTTCCATGATTCTTCCATTATTGTTAATGGAAGTTGTGCAGCTCTCTTTGCATAAAGAGAAAAGCTGTCTCAAAGCAGCTAGACAGGTGTTGCACTCAGTTTTTTGGGCCAGAGATTGTGATTTATAGCTGTACAACAGTTCATGCAGTGGGGCCCCGATCTAGCTGAGGCCTCTAGGTGATAATGAAATATATATATATATAACTTTTACAGCTTCAAATGTCTCTATCCTTGTACAAAGGATGCTACCTTAAAAAAAAATTCCCATTGCTCCTGTGATACTCAAAATATTTATCTAAGGCATAAAGCAATTTAAGTGACTTGTTTCAAAACAGTTGTTATAGACAAGATAAAATATTTATTGTAGGTATAATTTGACCTTTATTTTTTAATTTCAAGCCACTATTAAGTGATTAGGATGTTTCATAAATTAGATATGGTGAAGTTATTTAATTTTAATTTCAGGTAAATTGTTCCTGTCACTGTTCTCTTTCCAACCACTTATTTTAATACTACATTTTCAGAACTTGCTCAGTTCTCAGTCTACTTCTTAAAATACATTTTCAGTGAAATGGTAAATAAAAATCATGCTTGCTTGTTTATAATGACAAAAAATTGGCAAAGTGAACACCATATACTTTGTAACAGCATATACTTATATTTTCTTCCAGTTGGTCGAATTATGTTTCAGCTGTTCTCAGATGTATGTCCAAAGACTTGCAAAAACTTTCTTTGCTTATGTTCAGGTAAGTAATTTTTTCCCATTATTATCAATCATTTATTGTTAATTATCATTACAGATTTTTCTTAGTATTAGCAACAGCACCATAATTGGTTTGGTAGTGTGTAATGTGCAGAATACCATGAACAAAGAGCACAATTCCAGCCCCCAAAATTTAAGAATCTAAATGCATACCATACAGAGAACAAACAGGGGTGAGTGGATATTATAGCTGGTAGGTTTTGTGGAACAAGTATGTTTTTAGAAATTTCAAGGACATTCAGAATACTAGGATGGTAAGGGGGGATTGCAGGGGGGTTATTGCCTGGTGCTCGTTAGGGGAATAAAAGATTGTGAGGGTTTGGTACCAGAGAATGGATTGGGCACTATAGAAAGTTATGCATGGGTTTGACAGCTGAAAATGGAGATCAGAGCACTCGCAATGTAGCAATTACCCACATTTATGTTATGGTGGGGGTGGCAGCATAGATGAATTACTCATTTTCAGTAACTCATTGTTTAGTTGAGACTGCATATATTCCTGCTCCAGCTTTTAAGGGTTTAAAAGCTAACTTGAGTGGAGCAATTGACATAAGGCGTATTCTAAAATCTTATCCAACTGTGTGAAATAGAGATATTTTTTCACATACACTGCTATCTCGATATAACGCCACTCTATATAACACGAATTTGGATATAACGCGGTAAAGCAGTGCTCCTGGGGGGCGGGGCTGCACACTCCGGTGGATCAAAGCAAGTTCAATATAACACGGTTTCACCTATAATGCGGTAAGATTTTTTGGCTCCCAAGGACAGCATTATATTGAGGTAGAGGTGTATTTAAATACATAAACCTACTAAGAAGATTTTAAGACAGTGTTTTATCATTAACTATCAGGTATTTTCCTTGCTAACAGTATGCTTATCTATACGGCCTATTGGCTAAGTAAAGTGAGACCCTGGACTCAGCTCTGGGGCATGTTCTTCTGTGTATATGATGTGATGACTTTTGAACACCGCATCCAATCGATTCTAAAATTTCAGTGAATGTTGTAGGCATTAATGGGCAGAACTCTTGAGTTTGGTGAAAAGTGGAAAAGCCTGATTTCCACTAGTCAGGCCCACAGAATGCCCATATGGTGCTGCAGACAGAAATCTCTTTCACTCCCTGCTTCTTTTGTACACACATCACTGGCAGCAGCTTAATAGGCTGCTCTTTCTTGTTGGGTATACAGCTTGGCCTACATAAGCAGAACTGTCAGGATTTGTTGGGATTGTGTTTGTGATGGAGAACAAAGATTATTCAGTGGCAGCCAGGATGTTTGGGGTGGGAATGTATGTGAGAGTAAAAGGCAACATGGAGGTTACAAGTCTGGGTAGTGGGGACATGGGGGAGCATGAGGGGGTGAAAGTGTCAGGAACTGACTGTAATGACACTTAATTTCCTTTCTCTCCTCTTGGCCTAAGGGCGCAGGAAGGTGAATTTCCTCAGCCCTATAAAGTGCTTTGAGGTTCTCATGGGGTGGAGATCTACAAGGTTAAGGGTAGGGCATTGGGGTTCAGGGATAGAGACTGTGTTCCTGCCCCTCCCACCACCTGCCTGTTGCATACAGTTCTGCTGACTCCTTAGCAATGACATGGCCTGAAGGGTTGTGGTGCTGCACAGCAGATCAATTTTGAAATATTAGGGAATGTTCTAGGCATCAGTGGGCATAACCCTGTTGATTTTGACCAAAGTCAATGAAAGCCCAATTTCAACTGCTGTGAAAAGAAAATCAGGCCCAGTGTATCCATTTGGTGCTGCAGACAGAGGAATCTCTCTGGTGCCCCCTCCCAATGCATATACATATCACAGGAAAGCAGTGTCATATGCTGCTGTCTAATTGGGTGTGCAGCTTGTCCTACGTAAGCAGTAAAGTGTGCAATCCTCTAGCATTTTATCATCTCTTCTTCTGCTTTTCTGATTACTGTGCACTTAACTGCCCTTTTTTTTTAAACCAAGAAAAGTATTCATTTGGCCAACAGTGTAGAACTTTTCATTAACACAATTGGATTCAGTTGCCTTTCTTTTTTGTTTTGGATTTAAATAGACAGCTGATTAGTTAACTAGAGACATAGTGTCTTTTTGAAGACTTACTTGCTTCCATTAGGTAAATTCATTTCAGAGCATGGAGTTGACCCCTAACCATGCACACCTACTCTGTTGACCAGGTTTTTTCCCTCAGTGGGACATCTTTGCACACTAGGGAACACTTTGCTCAATAGGGAAACTCCAGCATTGTTGTTAATATTCGAGGTTAGCACTTCCTCCAGAAATGCCAGTTACCTAGAAGTGTTAAATGCCTTAGAGGAGGACCAAAATCACCTATCCAAAGGTGGTGGGGAAATTGGAACACGGCCTTTAATTTTAATATTTGTCCATTACTTTTCACACTTTTTTTTGCCTTTGGTAGGGCATGATTATACTCTAATCTTTTACAATAAACCATGGATTAGAATAGTTTTCCTCTGAGAAAATTGTTTTCTTCAAAAATACCCATCGCTGTTCCTGTTGGGTTCATTCTTCCAGCCTATGGCCCGGTGGGGAACCGATAACAGCTTTAAAACTTTAATTTTTTGAGCCATCCATAGTGATGCCCCATATATTTCTCCCTCCAGTTCCTGTTGTTGTTATTATTTTATTTATTTAAATCATCATCATCATCATGTTTACTATGGTAGTGCATTGGGGCTAACTGAGAATAGGGACCCATTATGCTAGACACTGTACAAAGAGAATAAGGGGCAGTCCCTCCCTCGAATATCTTATAGTGAGACCAAACAAGACAGACAAAGAGTAAGTGAAAACAGATAAAATATACAAGGAGAGTGAGCAATACAATGGCTACTATCATCATATTTGTCTGCAATTTTTTTGTTTGGTGTTTAAATTCTTTGGGATTATGTTAGGAGATTAGGGGGTTGGAGACCATGAGGAAGGCAGTTGGGAGGGAACTGGAGCAAACAGGGAATCTGCACATGAAGAGAATGTTCAGAAAGAACCGCAGAAAGCAGTTTGACATCAGTGTCCATGGGTCCCTGCTTTCTGAAGCTGCTGTTCAGGCTTCAGACTATAGCTGGATTCATCCTACAATTTCTTTCCCATGGGTCCTTGAGCCCCAAGAGGAGAGTTTTCCCTGCCCTGTTGTGGTTTTGCAGGGTGCTGGCAGGAGGCAGCATTTTACAGCAGGGGCCCAATGCAGCAGTACTTGCTTGAACTGCCTTCTGTAGCTGCTTTGCCTATCCTGCCTTTCTTCATTACAAAGGCAGTTCTGACCTCTCTGGAGATAGTTCCTGTCTGCAGCAGTGCTCATTGCTGCTGTCCTCCTGGGTCAGCCTCCTTAAAATACTCTTTTTGGTGCACTGTCTTTGCTGTGACCAGATGCTGTCTGCATTGTCATAGTATCTGGGGCTTCATCCCTTTTTCCTTATCTGTATGAGGCTGTCTTACATTTCCCGTTTTGATGGCTTCTCTTAAACTCCGAGTTTCCCAGAAAAAATATATCCCTGCTTAGGGGTTTGGGCAGTAATTTAACTTTTTTATTTTTTATGTTTCCTTTTACCAGGTGAAAAAGGAATTGGAAAAACAACTAGAAAAAAGCTGTGTTACAAAGGCTCTACTTTCCATCGTGTGGTTAAAAACTTCATGATTCAGGGTGGAGACTTCAGTGAAGGTAAAACAGAAATTTTTTTCTCTGTGCTAAGAGATTTAATTGCAGTTCTAATTTACAAAGTTAAAATTACTGCCAGAAAATTCCTTAAATGTGCTTATACTTTGTAGATATTAAAGCCAAATATTACATTATTTTTCATTCTTGTATATTATAATTAAGATTGCATTTAGAATTGCATTGCGGAGTCTTTGGAATACCATAAGAATCCCCTTAGGTATTTTTTGATACTGAGGTTCTAAAATGTTCTTGTTAGATGTTAAAAATATATAGTTTTAAAACACAGATTTCCTTGCCTGAGTTGCTAACACTATCTTTTGTTGTTTGAAGAAAACACCTTAAGTCTAATTTACTTTAAATCTTTTCCTTGTTGCATTTTACACAGTGTGGGCAATGCTAGTAATATTAACTCTGATTCTTTTGTGCTGGTACAATACTGCATTAAAGGGATGTAACTATGTGAATAAGTACAATGGTGATGAGTGCATTGAAAATACTTATTGGATGAGCCTCCAAATGCAAATTCAAAGCGTCAAGGACTTGTTCTGCTTCTTTTCCCCCAATATACACAGAACTTAGTGTCCCTCCCTCAGCCCTTCCCTAAAATGTTTGCCCTCCCCAAAGTGGATTTTTCTTTACCGCTGCACTCTTACTGGCCTTGCAGATTGAACTCTCTCAACTGGTAAAAGGCTGCCTCTGCAGGTACGTTGTACCAACAAAGAAGCTAGGGGACAGATATAGGGTGGGGTTGCTTTGAAAGAACTGGTAGCAACTTTTTCACTTCTATGGCATCTGAGCCACAGCTGGATTTCTGTGGGCATGGAAAGCTGTCAACCTTGTTTGTTAGCTCTCTTCTCTGATACCTGCTGCTACTTTTTCCTGTTTCCTCCTGATTGCAGATCAATATGTGCTAAGGGAGAGGAGTAGCCTTTGGAGCAGTGGTGTGCAACCTGCGGCCCACGGGCCGCACGCGGCCCAGCAGGGTAATCCGCTGGCGGGCCGCGAGACAGTTTTACATTGACCATCCGCAGGCATGGCCACTGGGAGCTGCAGGCGGCCATGTCCGTGGTGGTCAGTGTAAACAAACTGTCTCGCAGCCCACCAGCGGATAACCCTGACAGGCCACACGTTGCCCACCACTGCTTTGGAGCTTCACTTGAGTTTTTCCAGTTCCCTCCTTCCCCAGGGCAAGCTTTACTGGACTGTGAACTACATCACTGCTGCAAAGGTCTGAGCTGCAGACTCCATAGGGGCATATTTAAAGCCAAACAAAAATATTTCATGAAATTAAAAGAAACTTTTCATGTTAGACTTTAGAAAACTTTTGTACAAAATCTAAATGTTGGATATTTGATACTTGAGTGTATCCCTTTAGTTCATATTATTTACAAATAGTACCTTTTGAAAATAATTTGTCACTTACTATTCTAAAATTGTTTGTTTATAAAGCAAACTTAAAATCTTCTGATAAGGTTTAATGCATGCTTTTACTACATAGGTAATGGAAAAGGAGGTGAATCTATTTATGGTGGATATTTTAAAGGTAAGGGCTAATATGTCTTTATGGTCTTTTGCTTCATTTCTGAGATAAAAGAAGTTTTGATTCCCAAGATATTTAATGTGGAAAGGTCTACTTATAGGTCACCTTTTGCATGAAACTAATGTTGCATGACAGTTATTTTTATATGCATGGATTTCAGATACATTTATTGAGATATTTAATGTTAACTGACAAAATTAATTAAGGCTAACTTTACTGGTTAAACATGACTTTCAGCATGGAGGTTAGGCAACTTTATTCATGAAAACTCCTATCTTCCTGCCTAAAACTGTCAACATATTCTTTTGTTTATAGAGAATGTGGTCTTTTGCAAAATGAAAAGGTAAGAGACACAAGCTCAGTAACACAAATTCAAACTCTGTTCCCTTGCACCCTCCCTAGTAAATATGTGGACAACTGATAATGTATCAGTTTGTGGATGGATATCTGTATTGCTTGGAGACATGGAGAATTCTGTATCTAACTTTTTTGAGGGAAAATTAATTATTTGGAGAATAAATACTTGGAATTATTCCCAGTTCAAAATAGTTCTTGTTTCTTTAAAAATACTGTCCATTTTTTCCCTCTGAGGTTTGTATATTTACTGTTGGTTTCTAAAAATATGTGGCTGTATTTATACTCCGTGCAAGTTATTTATTTGCTTGCATAGAGTAGATAAATGTACACCATTCACCTTCTTTCTAAAGCTTTTTTGGAAAGAGAGAGGTCTGAGAGTTTGTAATGGTAATCAGTGCTTTTAGGAGGCAAGGTACAGTATAATTTTTAAATGTAAAAAATGGGAAATTATTGTGCTATTCCAGTCTTGACACAAGCCTGTACATAAGCTGTTGGGTGTTTCATGTATTGTGTGCTGTGAGCAATTCTTTGTAGTTAGGTGCATGCTGTGAAGTTTCTTTACTATGTTATAAGGAAGCATAGTTAGATGTCAGAATATTACAGCTGTAAATCATAAGCAGCTATATGAACAGATCCCTACTTTAAAAATTCAGCTCTTGTTTCTAAAGAATACACTTGGATTGGTAAGTGCTAAAAATCTGGTACTGTATATTTGTCTGCACTTTTAAACATTAATGATACAGCCTTTAGTCTAATATGATTTTGTCTGTGGTAAATTAGTTGTGTACTTATTTCATTTTGCTGATTGAAAATATTTTAACTGCACAACTATGGATCCCTCTTTACTTAGTTCATAGGATTAAATAATACATTCTTATTTTTCAACCTCTAATCTGTCTTTTACAGTTGGGTTGAAGAGGAGGACGTGTTTTACTCCTCTCATGCAAGTGTCACTATTAAATTAATTTCCTTTTGGATTTTGAAACTTCAAGTTTGGGTTCCGTAGATTGATGTAGTGCACTAGTTAACACCCTGGCAGGGAAAAAGTTGTTTACTGTGTCTTCCTACCTAAGTTATACTCAACATGATGTGTAAATGATAGCATTGACTATGTTCAGCCATGTTTTAGGATGGGAGAGGGAGAGTCTGTTATTAAAGTGGCTTGCTTTCAGGCGACATTGTTGGGTTTAAGTTGTTGGAAGCGTATGATGAATTCAAGTTGTTTTGAAGATAATAACAAAACATTTTAAAGACATTTATTCTTAACAATATGTTTCAGATTGTTTCTAAAGCAGTTGTGACTTTATTTAAAAAAAAAGAAAAGAAAAAAGAAAATTCCTGTGTTCTTTACTTGGTATTTGACTTAACAAATATAAATCTGTCTCCGCCCTTAATTTTTGAGAGATTTTGCATAGATTTCTTTTTTTTTTTAAGTGTTCAAGTTTCCTTAGTGAGCAGAAGAAGAATTTCTGGTTGTACTGTCCATGTGCTGCTAAGAAAATTATACTTGTATTCATTTATGGGGGAAACTAACATGTTGTTTTTTTTCTTCAAACAGATGAAAACTTTGTTCTCAAACATGACAGAGCATTCCTTTTGTCAATGGCAAATCGAGGCAAACATACCAATGGTTCCCAATTTTTCATGTGAGTAGATGTAATTTGAGAGCTGAGCTTTTCTTAAACAGAGAAGCGCTGTTCATGAGAAAGATGGTATTGCTAAATTAAATATATATGGATGTTTGACTAGAATCCAGTGGGTACCTGCTGTCTCTGAGCTATTGTAATTAGGAACATTAAATACAATAGTCTCAATTTATTTGTGTTTTCCTGGAGCACAAGAATTGATCATATATGAATGTTACTTGTTTATCGCTTCTTTTTTCTAAAATAACATTGGCCTAGGCTTTTGTGTTCATTGGTGTCCCTGGGGTAGATTGTTTTTTGCTTTGTGTTCTTCAATATCAGGCACATGAAATAAATTATAATTGAGCATCTGTAGACTCCAAACTTCAAAATTTTATGTGGAAAAGGACAAGATGTCTAATATATAGACAGTTTAAGTGTCAACAGTTGCACGTGTTTTCAAAATGTGGTCTGTTTTTGTGGGGTATTCTTACTTACTATTCAAGTCTATCCCTGAAGTGCCTTCCTTCTCTGTTGCTGCATAGTACTGTACATATCTGTGTACAAATGGCTTTTCTGCCAACACTGGTTAAACTGGATTTAAATTAAGGGTGTTTGTTGAAGGAACTGTAGAAGAGCCCTTCTCATACAGTTCTTATTTCTGTTATAAAACACTCCAGTTTATAAGCATATTTCTGTTACAATATGCAAGTTACTTGACTAAAGTACAGCTCTAACAGGAATAACTGTTCTGTACTGAAAGAAATAACTCACGTTTTGGCTGACATCAAATTTTAGGCTCACTAATGTCTCTCTTTAAAATTTACTAATGTTTGACTATGCATCTACTTCACTATCTTTTAAAAATTGTCCTCTGTTCTAACATTTCACAGTGCATATCTGAAAAAGATCTGGTTTCTAACTTTTGGGTTTATGTTGGGGAGAAGGCTTTCATTGTGAAGTATCTTTCCATTGTTATTCTTCAGAAATTAAATAATAATATAGTTTGTTACATTAAAACTTTGTTTACTTTGCCATCTTTCTTGATGGATAAGAATGAATGGCGCTTCACTGTCTGCAATAAAGGGAGTAAATTGTCCAAAAGGATGCTCATTTTCTTTGCCTGAAAAGAGGTCTTCAGCGTAATCCAATAAGGTTCAGATAAGAGACATTTTTAGGTCACTTCCTAAAGAATGTCCTAAAAATGGAAAACAAATAGAAGCACAAGAGGCAATCTTTGGAAATTGATTTACTTCTGATTTGACACTCAGAAACCCTCTGCTCCCCAAAAAGCTGAAGGTTTGTGGTGCCACCTGCTGTTATCTCTGTCAGTTTGGCTGGAAGACGGCTGTGTATTACTGAGTACAGTACACTTTATACGTTAAGCTGTGTGTATATATAACACATGTTACATATATATAAAATTACATAACTTATAAATAAGTATTTAAAACAGATTAGTTCACTATGATCTTTTAAGTGTAATATATAGTGACTTGCTTTTTGATTCTCAAGTCATAATTTTCCATTTTTGAGTTTATCTGAACTGTAAACTTGAAAATTTAATGAGCTACATCAATCAAGAAGCTACCATCTGAGGGCTCTAAAGTTTCTTTTATCTTTCCCATATTATATTTAGATATGTGTATCCAAATTTTTTAAATAGACAAGCTGAGTGTGTGGTGTGTTTAGGTTAATTTTTTTTAAATAAAAAAGAACATTAAGGTAACATTAAATACAAAATTTAAATTATTTGATTTAATCACGGAAAGATAAATATTGAAATAAACATTTCTATTATACTTTTCAAACATGAAATGTTTTTAAAAGCACGTGTATTTTAAAAACTGCATTAATTGATACCACTTCTGTTTATCTCTCAAAGAAAAAGTTTTACAAGTTAAGCATGAATCCCGCAACTGATAGCTCACAGGGCGGGACTGCTGCAACCATACAAGTTACATTGAAATGCTGCAGAGGTGCAGCAGTATGGCTATGCATGATCAGTTCCAGAGGTGGGGTCTTCTTTAGTAATTTGATTTGTGGTTGGGCAAGGATGGGTCATGAGAGACCACAAAATACAACCATGGCTTTCTTTTCATGCAGACTTTCCTTTATGGGTATAAATTCACAAATCATAGCAACTGCTCATAAGAGAGCTTCTAATATGCACAGTTTCAGGTTTAGATTGCTCTTAAAAATAATTGTTTCCAGATTTCACTCCCAATGATTTCATCGTTTAAAAGGTAAAAATGTAATATATGAAAGTAGTAGTTCTTACTCAACGAAGTTACCTCTACTTACAATATTCCTCCAAGCTGAATGCCATTAAGTTTGTATAACCTGATTTACCCTCATTAAAGTATACAGTTCTTGAAACCCAAAATAGTCCTTTCCTGGCCCTCATCCTTTAAGCTGTTTGAGAGGCAAAATTAATATAATCTTAATATTTCATATTAAATAGAATGTTCATTTAAAAATATATAATTCTATTTATATAGCTAAAAAGATTATTGGGTAGGTTTTAAAGGACATTTTCAGACTTGAAATAAAACACAGTCATAGCTTTTTGAAATGGTACATCCAATTTGTTGGATTTATAGAAGGAGTTATGTCAACTCTTCCTTAATTTTGTTTTCAGTCCTGCACATACAGGATTTGTGCATGATTGGATAGCATATTCTGATATTGCACATATTTGTATTGGTGTCAAGAGCTTTATATTTGTCCACAGGGTGGATTTGATTTATTTAAATCATAATTTAAATCACTAGTCAGGAAGACTCGATTTAATCATGGTTTTCTACATAAAAGTGCACTCTTGTTGGTTGTTATAACCTTAATACATAGTCTTCACAACTCAGCGATAGAAGCAGGTTTCATTTTTAGAAGGTACACACTATACCAGTGGTTCTCAAACTTTTGTACTGGTGACCCCTTTCACATAGCAAGCCTCTGAGTGTGGACCCCCTCCCCCCCGTATAAATTAAAAACATGTTTTTATATATTTAATACCATTATAAATGCTAGAGGCAAAGCGGGGCTTGAGGTGGAATCTGACAGCTCGTGACCCCCCCACCCCAATGTAATAACCTCGCGACCCCCTGAGGGGTCCTGACCCCCCAGTTCGAGAACCCCTGCACTATAAATTTTTAAACAGTGATTTATTTTGAAAACTTTTCAGATTAGTTTTACAGCTATATCAGAAAATGAATGATTGGTTATTTCATTTACCAAGCAGATATTTATGAAGTCATTGGGAGGTGAACTATCTCCAATTCAACAGGTTAATCATTAATATTTGGAGGATTTTCTTGTCATGCTGTATTAGGAGGAGAACATCACCAGACAGACACTTGAATTGTTTTATTTAACTAAAACAACAACGTTAAGTATTCTGGACTTTTTTCTTCAACAGCAAACATATAATATTTTAACAAAACAAGTATATGTCCCTCGCTTCTCACATTTATCTCCAGACCTTTTTTCCTTGTACCGATCTATTCTGCTCCCAACAATCTTCTATTCATTTAACTTTTTGAAACTTTGCACTTTTAGAGAGAGGTAAGGGATTGACTCTATGTACACAAATTTGCAGAGTTGAGGTCTGTTATTTCTCACCTCTATATATTATTTATTTATTTTAAAACATTTTTACTGTTAACAAGCATGTTACCTCTGGAGACACAAATAGACAGTTTGAGAACTGCAAAACTAAGCATCTCTGACGGTATCTTCTAGACTCAGCACTGAGTCCCATTGGGTAAATAGAAAGATTAACCTAAATAATCTATGCAGAAGCCTGTGGAGCCACATAATATTGGGTTCCTAATCCATGAACTGTTGGAACTCATTTACAAAACTCTTCTTAAACATTACATGAATATATTGTCTCATACTATAGAATTAGAATTTATAATCCCTATTCCATGAGGAGATATCTTTGAGCTATAATGTATCTTAATTAAAACTAGCTTTAGATAGGTTTTTTCCTCAAAAAGTATTTTATAAAAAAAATTCCGATTTAAATTTAAAAAAATTATTTTTATTTTTAATTTTTATCCACCCTGTTTCTCCATACAAACTGAGGCCCAGTCTGGCAAGTGTTTATGCATTTGCTGAACTCTAAAACCATGGATTAGTTCTTGGAATTAAGCATAAGTGTTTGCAGGACTGAAGCCTAAGTAGAAATAAAGGATTGCACAACTTTAAAGACATGGTTGTTCAAAATGACTTATTTGTTGGCCTCATTTTAAGAGGGCCTTTCCTCTTATCAGGCATTAGTGCTGTTTGGTATAACTGTGGACTTTTCAATATCCTATTAGGCTGTGAATATTCTCTTGGCTTGTAGACTGGATTAATGCACAGTTGCTACTGTCTAGCATGATGCTCCATCAAATGCCCAATGAAAAACAAATTAAGTTTAAATTATTACATTGTGAGTTACTTGAAATTGATTATACTGGACACCAATGCTCTGATGTTATAAGCAGAGAATTTTACTTATTTCAGACCACTTCAGTTGCAGTTCATTGATAGGAATGTCATGGGTGTGAATGAGTAGGGCAGAGGAACTGGTCTTTTATCAAGCACTGGTAGAGAAGTTTAAATGGAAAAGACTGAAGAAATAGGTTAGGGGGAAAAATTAAGGATCAATTTGAGAGAAGAACAAACAAGGCAAAAAAAAAACCTTTAGTAGAGAATAAGACATGGTCACAGAAACGTAATGAAGTGTGCTCTGTGTCACAAGTGGTACATAAAAGGTTTTTATTGTTAGACTATTTTCTGCCATTTAACTTTTGTAGGAGTTATTCTGTTCACCAGTGTTATTGAAGCACATTATTGATTAATTAAGTAGATGTTCAAGAAGTCTACTTTCTATACCATTTGATTTTAAATATTCAAGGTTTTACTCCTAATATTTCATGAGAATATGCTTCAGGTTCTTAGATTTGGCTGTTACATGTTGAAAACAAATTATAAAGCAATAGTGTAAAGCTAAAAATTACCCATTGATATTTTTCTCATAAAGGACCACTTCAATTTTTTATATTAACCACTTTCAGATAATTCAAAGTTCTCGGAGAACACCCTTTAAATATAGTGTATATACTCTATCATAAGCCGGTTCATTTATAAGCCGACCCCCCAAGATGGATAAGTAAAAATGGAAAATTTTTATGACCTGTTCATTAGCTGACCCTGTAATTCAGGGGTCAGCAAACTTTGGCTTCTGGGCCATGAGGATAAGCCGCTGGCGGGCCGAGATGGTTTGTTTACCTCGAGCGTCCGCAGGCACAAAGGTGAACCTAAGTAAACAAAGTGTCCCAGTGTGCCAGCTGCTTACCCTGATGGGCCAGGACAGCAACTGGCGGGGAAATTTTTTGGGAGGGGAGAAGATGGTGGTCAGGGAAGTATCCCCTGTGACCACCACCATATGACCCCACCCCTAGCCTGGGACCCCCACACTCTCCCCATCCCATCCCTTCCCACCTTATCTGGGGAAGGCCAGGGGAGGAGGTCTCTGGCCTGGTTGGAGCTGCTCCGGCAAGCTGTGCAGCTGTGCTCCGGTGGGCCAGGCTGGGCAGCACGGCCGCAGCGTGTTCCAGTGGGCTGGGCCGGGTGGCATGGCTGCAGCGTGCTTCAGCGCCCGGGCAGCGCGGCCACAGCCTGCTCTTGGGGGGCAGGGCCAAGCGGCATGGCTGCAGTCTGCCAGCCCCAGGGCTGCAGCTGCTTCGGAGGCTCGGGGGAGAGCAGCGTGGCCAGAAGCGGAGAGACTCTGGCCCTGCTTCTTCCCTTCTGGCTGTGCTGCCTCTCCTTGCTCCCTCTCTTGGGGGGAGGGGCTGTGTCCCACCTCTCCCTCTCTATACCCGTTCATAAGCCCGACCCCCTTCTCCAGTGCTTCCCTTTTTTACTAAAAAAATTTGGCTTATGAAAAAAAAAGTCAGTATGTCCTGACTTTTTTAAAACCTTGAAAAATGAACAAAAACCATTTTCCTGATCCCATGCTGATATTCAGAAGTGTTTTTTGGATGGGACAGAAATCAATACTGGATATACTAGGTTTACCTTTCTTTCTCCTCACTGCCCAGTGCCTGCTCAGTTTTAGCTTTGCTGTTACTGTTACTCGTAAATATCTTCTTGCAACGTCTGGGGAAGAACATGTGTGAGTCATCCTAGAGTGGTGCATGAGCATAATATGATAATAATTATACTAGTAATACATGAGACTACAAGTGTAACTGACCATCAACAAAACAGTGAAACCGAGTAAATACAAAATGTTATGACATTCACAACGGCTCTGATCCTGCAAACACTTGTTGGCAGCATTACTTTTCACACACACACACTGTTAGGAGGAGAGGCGGGAGTTCAAGAATCCAAAGACAGACCTCATTGATTTCAGTGGGACTACTTGTAATAGTAAGATAAGCACATGTATTTGATTGCAGGATCAGGCCCAAAGTAAAAAAACAACAACCCCAAACTGAAAAGCTAGAAACCACATTTTCTCTTCAATAATAGGTACACCTTTTTCATATTGTGATCTTGTCAGTATTTCTTTAAACTAACTAGTTAGCCTGCGGAGAATTCAAGTGATTTTTTTTTCCAAAGCTCCTTGAAGATGTGTGAAAAGTCCTAAATATTTTTCCCCATTATTTTGAGTGTTTGGAATTTTTGCATTTATATCTTAAGAGCTAGTTTATGAAGTTTTGAAGCCATTCATTTCTGCACTAAACAGCATTTGAGGAAAAAAATCTTACTTAGTATCGGTTTAATGCTGTGCTCCACAGGAATTACATGTCTACTTTTTCATGCTGATAAATTAATTCCTGGTAGAATTTTGACATTTCAGAAAGTAACATTTCTGAAGCGCAGTGCCATGTTTTGTGACAAAAATAGAGTAAACATCTTTGAACTCCTGAGTGAAGAAGAAAACTCATTTTGAGGGTTGAACTATCTGATGACTGTTACAGCCACTTCTGTATATTACCAATGACTAATATACAGTCATATACGCTTTTCGATTAAGGTCTTAGAATGTGAGTATCCCAAATAACATTCAGAATTTTTCCATTATTACTACTTTGAAGTAAAATTTTCTATTTAATTTTATTTGTACTATTTACAGTAATATATTAAACTACTAAATAGATCAAAAGGGATTCAGTATTTCAGTGTTTTTCACCACAGTGCTTCAAAATGCTTATATGTGCTTTATTTTAACACATGAATAATCCCATTGACTTGCATGACTCACATGAGTAAAGTTAAGCACATATTTAAGCACTGCAGGATCATAGCCTTTGTGTGTAAAGGCAGAGTAAAAAAAAAAAACCCTGCTCTTTGTTTAGTTGTTAATTTGGAGATTAATTTAACTAAGCAATATTTAGCTGTTCAATATATCTTCTTTATTTCAAATAGGTTAATTATATTACTGAAATAATGCTGCAGTTTTAGAAGTATGTCAAAACAAAAATGTAAAGTCATACGGTAAAAATACTTCCTCTGTTTGCTTGATCTCCTTGTTAGATTTCTAGTTAAATGATTGCGCTCCCATGCTTTTTAGTGATAGTGTCTATTTTCCCATTTTAAAGGAAACTTATTAACATGAGAGAAGTCTTAGCCAGTTGCTGGAACTTGTAAAAGTGTGGATTTACAGATTTCTAACATTTTACTGGTAAATCGGTTGTTTTCAGTATCTTATTTATATAAGAAATGTAGTAGTATGGCATCTTATAAAGTATAGAATTAGGACTTGCTTCAGTAAACCACTTAAACACCTGTGTAACTAAGCATCTGAGTAGTCCCATTGAAATCACTTACTCATTTGCTAAATTATGCTTGTTTTCAAGTGCTTTGCTGGACTGAGGATTTAATAAGTGTATGAGTGGATTCCATTTTCACAGCGGTTTGTCTTTGTAATTCAGTGCTCAAGCAGGGCATTTCTTTAGTGTTTAAAAACAAAACTTGTTCTAGCTTTCCAAATACCTGTTTGTTCTATAGAAAATTTAGAGCCCTCTATTTTTAAAGCATCCTTGTTTTGCATACACTCTGAAAATATTAATTTTAAATTTGTATTTTAATAAAACAGACTCCATTTTGTTTGAAAATGTATTACAATTTATTTCTTGCCATTTTTGTGTAAAATTTACAGAAACAGTGTTACATCGTGCGCTCCAAAGGTAATGTCTCATTCCTCTAAGGCTCTGTCCTTTTTTTCTTTTCTTCTCTTCTTGTTTTTCTCGTTCTTTCTTGTCTTTTTCTGATCATGTTATTATGTGCATTGAATCCTGTGTTAGTGCTGAAGTCCTTTTAAGAATACAAATAAACTTGCTTTATCAGAAGGATTCTCTTCTGTGCGGCAATAATATTTTTAATCAATTTACTAGTTATCTTCACTGACTATGGTTACTTTTTTTCTGTAAATATTAACTTGGATAACACTGTCTCTTATATGGCAGTTTTTGAAGTTTGTTTAATTGTTAGTAAAAATGAAGTTAAGTAGAAATACAGTTCTCTATGTGAAATTAAATGTTTCTTGAGAAATGAATTCTGTTCACAGCTGTGGATAGACAGAGCCTACTGCTTGTCTTGAAAAGTGATAGTGCAAGAAATTAGACAGATGAAATTTCAGAGTATTCTTCCTATGGAAATATTAGATGACTTAAAAAAATTAACTGAAATATAATAAATCTAATTTTAAGTAGTCTTGTGAGGAGATATTCAACAGCACAATGAACAGTTAGGCACCCAGATTCCATTAAAGGGCCTATGTGGTGTTCACCTAACTTCCATTTGTGCATTTGAAAATCTCCCCCTTGACTTTTTCTTGTTTTCATTTCATGAGCAAGCAAATGAGGAAAACCATTTATCCATTTTGGCAGACTCAAACTGCCAGTGAAATAAGGGAGGGAAACCTAGATGGGTTTTGCCACAATGGCGCCCCTTTTCTTTAATCCAAGCCCCAGTTCAACAAAGTACCTGAGCCCATCTTAGTGCTTTGCCAAATCGGGATTGAAGTCTTTCTTGTCACTTGCATATTATTTTCTTGATTTCTAAAAACTAAAAGTATACATTTCAGTGCTGATTTCACTAAAGTAACCGCTTGTTTCAATTTCAATCTTTTAGAACAGTTTTATAATTAGACCTGGTTAAAATAAAATATTTACTTGGATATAGATTGTTAATATAATTAATTTTTTTTTGTTTATCAAACTACAATGGCCATAAGAAATTGCTTATCCGTAGTAATATATTTCATCAAGAAAGTAAGATAGATTTATTTTATGAACGAACAGAAGGGACATGCAACACGGTAAAAGAAATTAAATGTCTTCCATGTAAGCAGCTCTTGTCTTGGAGTCGCACTAGAATGGTTTCCTGCACTATGTAATGTGGGGAAGGAGGGGAGTGGTGGTGTTTGGACATGAATAAAGATGAAGCATGAATGTTTTGTAGTTCCATCTTTTAGTAGATGTGATCCAGAGCTGCAACACCCCATTGATTTTTATTGGACAGAATCATGGCCGCCAATTTAGTTTTGAATGGTCTGATTAAAAAGTAACTTTTCAATGATAGTTTAAGTACTGAATACTTGATACCAAGTCTGCTTTAATGAAACCTCAAATGGAACATCTACTCTGGACCCCCCATGATTTGAAAAGAATTGGTGGAAGGGGCATAGAAAGGGAAAATCATGATTTCTGCAGGTTCAGGGAATAATTTGAGAAAAATAAATTCAAGTACAGATCATGTTGATATTCTAATGAGTAAAATTAATGTGATAGTGGGTTGTTTTTTGTTTTTTTTAAATGATGTCCCTTGTTGAATTTCTGTGTCTAAATAGCACAGTTCCGCTTGCATCTTTTAATGCAGCCTGGCTTTGAACAGCGTGAATTTGAATGCAAGTATTATGTCATGATAGTGTTTCTGAAATTAGAAGTAATTTCCTTTCCTCACTGGGAGAGAATTTAAAGAGTGATTCGTATCCTTTATGATAAAATTAAATGTCTTTTACAAAATTGTTTGAGTCACATCTTTTTAAATTAATATTCTGATCTTGAAGGGAAATAAGAAATGTGACAGATGTAGCTCTGTTGTACTGGATGTAGTGCAGTGACTATTTCTCTGTTGGCTCCTACACACCCAGATATTTCTAACCTAAATGAATGGAGGTATCTATATGAGGCATTAATCATGGATAATGTCAGCATCTGTAACTATACAGCTGATTCCCTACCCAGCAGAGTAATCTGCTGCTGTAGGAAGGACTGCAAACTTTAATATGTGAGAGGCAGTATTGTAGTCTTGATGTTGTATGTAGATGTATTGTTTTGGAAGCTGATTCATGAAGCCAGCAAAATAGAAGGAGAATGAGAAAGTAGGAAAAAAGTGCTTTCCTGTATTGTAACTCCTGTTCTGTTCTGGGGTTGTTGTTTTTTTTGGGGGGGGGGGGGGAAGGAGTTGGTGTTTGTGTGTTGCTTAATAGAATTCACTTCAAAATAATAGTTACATTCTTGTACTGTAATAATTTCAGAAGTACTTCACCCACTTTTTTTTATTGCCAAATAGTATAGTTTTTATCTTTAAAAATATTACGGTGAGATGTCTTGCAGTATATATTTATATAGACATTAATACATGGAAAAAATTGTTTATTGCATATCTATGAATATTGCATGCATTTAATGAGATTTTTTTAAATAGGACTTGTAAATTTTGTACTTGTTAACGTAATTTTTTTTATATTAATGTTCACAATTCCCTGTACTTAGTATGATTTTAATCTTTATTTAGACTTTTATCAAATTTTTAATGGCTTTTTTCACTGTTTTTTGTCTTTTACCTTCACTTTTTTGTTTACTCTGTCATTCTGCTTTTTACCTCTTCATCTGAATCCCTGATTTTTACCATCATATCCATGTTGATGTATGTCAAATTAGAACAACAAAGCCTGCTCCTCATCTTGATGGGTAAGACTTGGAATTTTATTAACTGTACAAGTTAAAAATATAATATTCAGGAATAAGTACTTCACATCTCAATTGAAGGGTGGACAGAACTTAGAAACAAAAAATAATTGGCTGGTAGAAAAATGGCAGAGGGTTGCCTTTTCAACTTTTTTGACTATCTTTTTACAATAACCTACGTAGTAATGAATATCTTGTTGTCATGTAGTCATGAATTTTGTTGTCGTCAACCCTTGGATCTCTGGGTTTAAAAATATAAAAATAAAATTATTTTCAGAAGTGTCTTCCATATAGATAGTATCCACAAATACTTTAGAGTCACTGCAAATATTAATTATGGGACTAGAAAATGGGAGGAAGAATTTAGAAGTCATTGTGCTCTAATGAATAGAGAGAGTAAAGAATAATCCCAGCTATATTGCTGATTTACCATGTGTCTTTGGGCAAGCCCTTTAACTTCTGTTTTAGTTTCCTGTCTAAAAAGTTGATGATTTCTCACTGCATATCCGTAAGGTAGGGAATAAGTTTGTCAATGCCTTGAGATATCAAATACCTAAATTGAGTAGTTCTCTCAATAAAGGCAATTTAGAGCCCTACGAACACTCCACATGGTGCCTCCATGATCCCACTCTTCCTTGGCTTGTCGGTGCCAAGGGCAACCCACACAGCTGTCTGCTGGGTTTTCATTGTGCTCCTCTTTCAGCAGGCTGTGCCTTCCCTACCTTCCTGAGCCATTATACCAGTGGTTCCCAAACTGGGATTTGTGAACCCCTGGAGGTTCACTAAATGTTACAGGGGGTTCTCGGGGAAAAAATTCCCTAATGGTGAACAGAGCTGTCTCTAGGGACACTGGGCAACACGGGGCCAGCAGCTTGGAGCCCCTGGACTTCCAAGAGCTAAGCAGATCAAAGCAAGCATATCTATCACACTGAGGAGATATAAACTTCAAGAAACCTTATAAGAAATGGAAAGGGAGATGGATATTTTTTGCTGTTTTAAAAAATTAAATAGGCAGCTAGTATTGTTTTTTAAATTATTATGAAGAACAAGTTTAAGCTTTGTTGTAACGTGCATTGTTTGCCTGGACTGCTCAAGACCGAAATGCTTGTGTAGGAGGAACTGTTTGAGTTGGCTTCTTAAATACTTTTGTGCTGTTTCACCACTGATACTCCTTGATGAAACATAGAAGCCTTGTCTTATAACAGGCTTATTCAAAGTGATACAAGCTACAAAAGTCAGATCTTGGAAGAGTGTTTTCATTTTCATAATGTAATAAAAATACTGTAATGATAAATAATAGTAATAAATAGTGTGTAATAAGCATGTCATAAAAACAAATTTTATATTTCCAGGATCACTGCTTTTATAATTTATACTCAGGTAAAGGAGAAAATCCCTGGAAATACTCATTTTTAGAAGGGGATCATGAGACTTGACATTTTAGTGACAGGGGTTCACAGGTGGTTAAAGTTTGGGAACCACTGTATTATACCCTTTTGCCAGGCAGGCTGGGATCTGATAAGGGACTCTTTTAAACACTCAACGTGTGACACGCAATTTTTGGGGGTCTATGTAAAATATTTCACTGAATCATGTCTCTTTTAGCACCTCAGTATGTTATACCAGATAGAGAAGAGCTGCTGTTTCTAGGCATTGGGATGCCCTGTGTCTTTAATGACACAGCCCTGGGAAGTGGGTGCTTAGACATATGATCCTATGAGAGGGGAAATAAAAAAGGCCCTCTGCCACCCACTCTATTTTTGCAAACACAGCAGGAGGCTCACTCCATCGGGATAACTATTCTCCCCCCACCCCTCCTTGTGCCAAGGATTTGCCCTCTGCCATAGTCTGGCAGCGCCTCAACTCTGGACTTAACCCAGACTCATCCCCACCCCATCAAAGGACGATGGGGAGCTGAGGAGCAGCTTCAGCCCCAGGGCCCTGAGCAGCAGGAGGAGATGGGGGAGTGCCATAGTCTCCTGCCTTATGGCAGCAGCTGCCTAGCTCTGGCTTCTGGCCTCTGACCTGGCCAGAGGCAAGACCTTGCAGGGGGGTGGAGGAGGAGGTAATGCCAGCACTTAATTGAGGAGGAGTAGGGAGGCGATTCACAAGAGGGGCAAAATCTCGTGGCGAGGGAGGGTGCATTCCTCTCTCCCTGCCCCCTTCTCCAATTTTCTGTCTAGCCCACCTCAGCCCCTCCAGTGAGAAGAGGCTGGCGCTGCCCCTGATTGTGATTAGGAGCCAAATTCTGGCCTAATAAAGTGCACATGCAAAGGTGGATTTGTTTTCCAAAGCTGCTGTTGACTTCCAGAAGAAGCTATGCACGGCATGACCCTTTTTTTTTTTTTTTTTTATAGTGCATGAAATCCTTACATTTTTGATAACATGATGTTGGGGTTTTTTTGTTTTGTTTTTTGTTTTTTGAAAGATGGTTTTACTGACCCTAAATTTTGGACATAAAAAGTCTGGTAATACAGATGGAACTGAATTCTTCCATGTAAGAATATGACTTTCAGTCTATGAAGCAGTTAATGGAGAAGAATCTCAGCTATACCTAAACAGCTGTACTTTCTGAATCTTGTATTTCTGCAGTGTACATGTTGTCTTTGGACTGGTTATTTCTGGTTTTGAAGTAATAGAACAAATAGAAAATCTGAAAACTGATACTGCAAGTAGGCCATATGCAGACGTGCGAGTTATTGACTGTGGGGTGCTTGTTACAAAATCAGCAAAAAATGGTAAGCAAACCTGTTGTTGCTTGAAACACATTGAAAGTTGTCGTGTGCAAAGAATACAAAACTTATATTTATTTCTAAAAACTTACAATGGTTCTCTGGCATTTTAATTTGGATTTAAAGATGTCTGAGAATTAGATTTTTTTCCCCCCTAAACTGAAGATTCTCTCACTTGAAAAAGGGCACACCCATTTCCTGTTAACATTGCTTACATTTATTTTTGTGAACTGCCATATTGAACTTGAACACTAATTTCTTTCCCAGTATTTGAGAGGTAGAGCTTTAAATATAGTCCTTGGTACTGCACAAACTCTAGACCTTTCAGGATACCTGAGCTGTTAACATTAATTTCATGACTAGATTTATGTTAACAGAATTTTTTTCCCCTTAAATCATCAGAGGAAACTGTATGAGGACCAAAGTTTACTGGGTATCCCATCATTTCTAAAAATTATATCCAAAGCATCACTGGACATTTGTACAGGCCAAGATTTGACCTTTTTCAAAATTGTTAAAAGATGAGGTAGGCCTACAGATTCTAAATATTTTCCTATCCATCCATCCCCTTCCTCACCCACAACCAATTCTCCACAACTTAATTGAACTTAACCAAAACCACTTGCCATTTTAGTGACAGTACACCAAAATAAGATATGCAGGCTTCCTCAATGCTCTGCAAAACACTTGTGCAAAGTACATTCTTGCTGGTGTCAATGAAATTGTTTTTACATGCCAAATAAACTAAAGACAGTCAGCATAGGTTTCTGAATTACCCACAATAAACTACAATAATAAGCTTGCCAAATTGAAAAAGGACAAAATTGATTTTGTGAATTTAAACTGAGTCCCTTTAAATTTTGAGTGAAATACAAGATTTCATTTTTTTTAAATGGTGCAAACGTTTAAAATGTTGAAGAATTATTGATTGAGAGAATACAGATGGGCAGACAATATAGCAAAAAATATTTCACATGCTACTGACCCCAGGAAGAAAGATGGAGGGATTTTTGATTTGGAGGGAAAGTCTTTCTTAGCTGTCTGCTGGTTCAGCGACTTCCTTCTGTCTTCTTGTGAAGATTAGCAGAGATTTGTTGAGTCTTCCTGGCTTGGTTGGGAAAGTGAACACCGAGTCTGAGAGAGAGGAGAAACACTCTCTCTTGAAGCTTCACTTTCAAAGGGTTAGAACAAAGAGACTTTGGTCTTGTTGCCTGAGGGACAGCTTACAGTATTCCTGCAGGAGGAGAGGAGAGGAGGGTGACATTCCCTTTGGTGAAGGTTTCCCTCTAGTTAGTTAGGTGTTGTCCTATAAGATAGTGGACAAATTCTCTACAAGTATGAAGATGAATGATAGAGCAGACTGCTGTGGCTTCTACGAGAAGAGGTGGACATTGGGACTGAGTCTGAGAGTCTTGATATTGATTTTAACATGTAACTTCTGGGTTGCCCATCTAAGATGTTTTAGTCAAAAAAAAAAAAATCAGATGACTGTAAACAATCCTTATTCATCTTTCTCTTTGTCCTAGGAAGAACCAATGACATGAAGTCACAATATTGCAAGCTAAAATTTATTTTAAAGTAGGGCTGTCAAGTGAACAAAAAATTAATCACAATTAACCATGCAATTAAACAACAATGGAATGCCATTTATTTTAAATAATTTTGGATGTTTGCTACATTTTCAAATATATTAATTTCAGTTACAACACAGAATACAAAGTGTACCGTGCTCACTTTATATTTATTTTTTATTACAAATATTTGTGCTGTAAAAAACAAAACAAAAAATTTTCAATTCACCTCATACAAGTACTGTAGTGCAATCTCTTTATCATGAAAGTTGAACTTATAAATGTAGAATTATGTAAAAAAAAAAAAGTTTGAATGTAGTGTGAAACTTTAGAGCTTACAAGTCCACTCAGTCCTACTTCTTGGTCAGCCAATCACTCAGACAAACAAGATTGATTACAATTTGCGGGAGATAATGCTGCCTGCTTCATGTTTACAATGTCACCTGAAAGTGAGAACAGGCGTTCGCATAGCACTGTTGTAGCTGGTGTTGCAAGATATTTACGTGCTAGATGCGCTAAAGATTCATATGTCCCTTCATGCTTCAACCACCATTCCAGAGGACATGCGTCCATGCTGATGATGGGTTTTGCTTAATAACGGTCCAAAGCAGTGCAGACTGATGCATGCTCATTTTCATCATCTGAGTCAGATGCCAACAGCAGAAGGTTGATGTTTTGGTGGTGGTGGTTTGGGTTCTGTAGTTTCCACATCAGAGTGTTGCTCTTTTAAGACATCTGAAAGCATGCTGCACACTTTCATGATAAAGAGATTGCACTTCAGTACTTGTTTGAGGTGAATTGAAAAATACTATTTCTTTTGTTTATCATTTTTACAGTGCATATAGTTGTAATAAAAAATAATATAAAGTGAGAACTGTGCACTTTGTATTCTGTGTTGTAATTGAAATCAATATTGAAAATGTAGAAAAACATCCAAAAATATTTAATACATTTCAATTGGTATTCTATTGTTATAAGTGCTATTAATCACAATTAATTTTTGAGTTAATTGCGTGAGTTCACTGCGGTTGACAGCCCTATTTTAAAGTAACTACAAAAACATGGTTTAATTTGTGTAACAGTTCTGTTCATATGACCAAATATCCACACATTTACTTATTAAAATTTCTTTATAAAACACTTTTGTTCGTATGGCAAGCTTTTCATCCTGTTCATGTACTATCATTTGTTTACTGAAATATTAAAAAATCCTCCTGTATTATGTATAATTGAAATGTTGGTTATAAAGTGGTACACTCTCTGTTTTTTAGGGCAGAGAGATGTAAATTGGAGAGCTGCATAGTTCACTTAGTAGAAACTGAAGAATTTTACCACACCCATCCTTACTCTGATTAAAAAAATTATTATACTTCAGGTTAATCATTTCATTGATATTTCACTCATTCAATATGTATGGTCTGAACACTTACTTAATGCAATTGCACTTTTAAGTGTCCTGTTTCTTTTCAGTTGTTGCTAATCAGAAAATAAGGGAGCTGATGATGATTTTTATTTTACACTCTGCTCTTTTGGAGAATAAGGTTTCTATAATAGTCTTGTCTTAAGTTTTAGAGAAAAAGAGGAAAGCGTCTACTCACTCAGAAGCTTCAGATTCCTCCTCTAGCTCATCAACCTCTTCAGAATCTTCATCGGAAAGTGAAGTTGAAAATGAGAAAAGTAGAAGAAGAAAGCGCAAGAGAAGAACTAAAATTAAACAATCAAGAAAGCGAAGAAGGGAAGAGAGAAAGAAAGAGGAGCCAAGGTGCAAACGGATATCAAACCAAAGAGGGTGACTAATCTGTTAAGAATCCCAAAGAAATCATGTCTGAAATGACCATGTTAATTATATAGGTGCTTTATGGAAAACATTATTAAGATGTATTTAATTCTGGAAGTTTGATTTTGTTCATCCTTTAAAATTAAAGTCAAGTTTTCTGTAGATTTAATTAAAGATTCTTTACTAAATAATTATAGAGAAGCTATTAATAGCTTAGGTAGTAAACTGCATCTCTGCACACTGAAAAGCCATTTGGGACATAATATGTTTACATACTTTGGGAAGGAGAAACTAATGCATGGAGACAAGATTTAATTATTTGGGATAATTTTTAAAGTAGAGGAAAATTTCCTGTACTGTTAAAGATACTCATATTAAACTGTGATATTTATTTTTAATTATGGTTTCCTATATTTTAGAATATTAAGATACCTGTTGACACTGTAATAAGTTAACTGATGATCCAAGAAGGAAATATAACTTTTGTCTGTTAAATGTGAAAGGAGCCTTGTTTCTCTAGTTCTTTGATAGCTTGACTTGTAGATGTTGGCATAAAATTAAATGAGTTAACAATGTGATGATGTTATATATGTCACTTATTTTTTTTAAATCAGTTTTGATAATTTGTGCCTCTTTCAGCCTAGGTTTAGATAATAGATTTGCTTTGTAAATTGCTTTCTCCCTCCCCCCCTCCAGCAGCCATTCTGACAAGAGTGATGTAAATGAGAGAAAATCAGTTGACTTGAGCACAAAAAGGGACAAACCTGTGGTTCGCCCTGAAGAAATTCCACCAGTGCCTGAAAATAGATTTTTGCTGAGAAGAGATGTGCCTGTTGTCAAAGTAGAATCTGAGCCGTAAGCAGCAGATTTAACCTTTTTTGTTACATTATAGTATTAACTTAGTGGGGATGTTCTTTCCATTAATAAAGGATTTTCTGTTCTGACTCTTGGAGAGCCACCCAGTGGTGAAAGTAAGGTTCTTAACATTAAGTAACTTAGCTGCTTGTAACATTCTCCACTGGAATTTCCACTTCAGCCTGTGTCTCTAATCTCATCAGATCGAATCTTATGTAATAACTAGGGCAGTCGATTAATCGCAGTTAACTCACGCGATTAACTCAAAAAAATTAATTCTGATTAAAAAAATTAATCGCAATTAATTGCAATACCAATTGAAATGTATTAAATATTTTTGGATGTTTTTCTACATTTTCAAATATATTGATTTCTGTTACAACACAGAATACAAATTGTACAGTGATCACTTTATATTATTATTTTTTATTACAAATATTTGCACTGTAAAAATGATTTAAAAAAAAGTATTTTTCAATTCTCCTCATACAAGTATTGTAGTGCAATCTCTTTATCGTGAAAGTGCAACTTACAAATGTAGATTTTGTTTGTTATATAACTACACTCAAAAACAAAACAATGTAAAACTTTAGAGCCTACAAGTCGACTCAGTCCTACTTTTTGTTTAGCCAATCGCTAAGACAAACATGTTTGTTTACATTTACAGGCGGTACTGCTGCCTGCTTCTTATTTACAATGTCACCTGAAAGTGAGAATAGGCGTTCACATGGCACTTTTGTAGCTGGTGTTGCAAGGTATTTACGTGCCAGATATGGTAAACATTCATATGCCCCTTCATGCTTCAGCCACCATTCCAGAGGACATGCTTCCATGCTGATGATGCTTGTTAAAAAAAAATGCGCTAATTAAATTTGTGACTGAACTCCTTGGGGGAGAATTGTATGTCTCCTGTTCTGTTTTACCCGCATTCTGCCATATATTTCATATTATAGCAGTCTCGGATAATGACCCAGCACATGTTTGTTTTAAGAACACTTTCAGAGCAGATTTGACAAAACGCAAAGAAGGTACCAATGTGAGATTTCTAAACATAGCTACATCACACAACCCAAGGTTTAAGAATCTGAAGTGCGATCCAAAATCTGAGAGGGACAAAGTGTGGAGCATGCTTTCAGAAGTCTTAAAAGAGCAATGCTCAGATGTGGAAACTACAGAACTTGAAACAGCAAAAAGGAAAATCAACCTTCTGCTGGTGGCATGTGTCTCAGCTGATGAAAATGAACATACATCGGTCTGCACTGCTTTGGATTATTATCGAGTAGAACCCATCATCAGCATGGACACATGTCCTCTGGAATCGTGGTTGAAGCATGAAGGGACATGTAAATCTTTAGCGCATCGCCGGCTACAACAGTGCCATGCGAATGCCTGTTTTTACTTTCAGGTGACGTAAACAAGAAGCAGGCAGCATTATCTCCTGCAAATTGTAAACAAACTTGTTTGTCTGAGCGATTGGCTGAAGTGGGACTGAGTGTACTTGTAGGCTCTAAAGTTTTATACTGTTTTATTTTTGAATGCAGTTTTTTTGGGAAACAATTCTACATTTGTAAATTCAACTTTCATGATGGAGATTGCACTACAGAGCTTGTACTAGGTAAATTGAAAAATGCAATTTCTTTTGTTTTTTACAGTGTAAATATTTGTAATAAAAATATAAAGTGAGCACTGTACACCTCGTATTCTGTGTTGTAATTGAAATAAATATATTTGAAAATGTAGAAAACATCCAAATTATTTAAATAAATGATATTCTATTATTGTCTAACAGCACAATTAATCACGTGATTAATCTAGATTAATTTTTTGAATTGCTTGACAGCCCTAGTAATAACTTTACATTGTGCCACTCATCTTAAAGGATCCTAAATGTGTTACAAACCTAAATTGAAATATAAACAGTACAAATAGATTACTTCATCCATTGCTTCTGTATGAAACCCCAGGATAAAATGCAGTAATTGTTTAGCAGTGCATAGCAATATAACAGAGTAGTTTAAGAGGGAAAATGAAGTATTGCCTTTCCAATTTAAACTGTAAGAGCAATTTGATTTCACTCTTGTGATCAGTTGGAATTTGGTCAAGACCCTGATGTTAATATGCTTCTCCCTATTTTCCAAAAAAGCTATCTTTCTAGAGAAACCAAACAATTATGAGTTTGTAAAACAGTTTCAAATTAAATATAATAGAAATATTATGCAGAGTTTGAATGCTCTTTCCTATAGCATACTTTGTGTAATGGGCTGAATGGCTTAATATGCAATACTGGTCAATCATCTACAGAGCCTGTTTACATTCAAACAATATTAATGAATGTAATAAAGTTGACAGTATCAGATAAATCACTGCTTGAAATGATAAATCATTTCTTCAGGCTTTGACAACTACTCATTTCTACTGAGCATACTAAAGTGTATTTACAGGAATGTTGAGTTGCCTTTCATTGCTAAAAAACATTAGAACTGGTCAATTATCCATAGGTGGCAATCTAGTGATGCCCCTTAGGGCTTGTGTACATGAATGTTTAGTTTGTGGCAAGCTGGGATGTAATTCTATCCCATGCTAGCTTGCTACATGGTAAGGGTCTAACGTGGGTTAGATTTACACCCCAGTTTGCTGTGAACTAAACGTCTGTGTAGACAAGCCCTTAAAGTAATATATTTGTGGATGCGGAGATCCGGGCATTACTCAGTGCACATATGGTTAGCAGACAGGTGATAAAAATCACTTTGTCCTAGAAAAAGGGTTCACTGTTCTAACAGATCATTTTGCAAGTTCATTAATAAGTCATTATTTACTGTAGATAGTCTAATCTTGTTAGCTGGGTGAAAATTACTATGGTAGTGATCCACCTTTCATGGGGAAGCTATCTGTTCACTTATTTTTTCTTTTTCTCATAATCAGGGGCGGCTCCAGGCACCAGCATGCCAAGCGGGTGCTTGGGGCGGCAAGCCACAGGGGGCGCTCTGCCGGTCGCCGTGAGGGCTGCAGGCAGGTTGCCTTCGGCGACATGCCTGCGGAGGGTCCGCTGGTCCCGCGGCTTCGGTGGACCTCCCGCAGGCTGCCACCGAATTCACAGGACCGGGGACCTCCCGAAGGCAAGCCGCCGAAGGCAGCCTGCCTGCCGTGTTTGGGGCGGCAAAATGCCTAGAGCCGCCCCTGCTCATAATATCATCGCTTTCTCAGTACACTGACTTTCAGTGTTTCTATTTGTTTAATTGGACCTCTTGGTAAATATTTTTTACATTATTAGCTTAATGATGTATGAGGAACAAATTCATATTTTCATTACTGTGTTACATTTAACCCCATTTTTTCTTCTTATTTTAGGAAACTTCTTGATGTTGCACCAGTTTTGACTGACCAGAAGCCGTCAGTCTCTAAATCTGGAAGAAAAATTAAAGGAAGAGGAACAATAGTATGTATATATTTCTCTCACCCCTTCCCCTACCCACCCCCTCTTCCCAGAGTTTTAAATTACTCATATAGTTTGCATGTGATTTTATTGTAACTGAGGTTGAAAGACCATAGCTTACTTGGTTGGTGTGTCAAAATGTTGCAGCAAAATTAAAACTGTATTTGTTAAATCATCACATTTTTCTACCCCTCACATTAAAAACAGGCTTACCTATTAGATTGATGGGGAAAGCAGGATGTTTGCCCCTTAGTCATGAGTGGGTATTAAAATTACTTAAGGATGAAATACTTGGTAAATAATACCCGCTAAATTCATCTCCCATCGATGCAGCATGATGTAGACACTGCAGTAAGTCGACCTAGGCTACGTCGACTCCAGCTACTTTATTCATGTAGCTGGAGTAGCATAACTTAGGTTGACTTACTGCAGTAGTGTAGACGAGGCCTAAATGATTACTATGGTCTCTTGTGGCCTTAAAATCTATGAATTTAAGGATGAGAGTCCCGACTTTGCTTGTGTTATTGAGACCAGCTGAATGATACTTTTGCCTCAGTTCTCTCCTATTGGGTACTTGGTTTCCTTTTTGCCCTTTGTTTAAGCCGGCTTTTGTACTCTTCCAGCGATACCACACACCACCTCGATCACGATCCTGTTCTGAATCTGATGATGATGAGAGCAGTGAAACCCCTCCTCATTGGAAAGAGGAGATGCAGAGGTTAAGAACATACAGACCACCCAGTGGGGAGAAGTGGAGTAAAGGAGATAAGTAAGATCTTTTCTACACATTTTAAACGGTTATATATGTTACTTGTCTTCGCATTCAGAATAATAAAAATAGAAAAGACTTGTTCCATAACCTTTCCCTATTGTTACGGTCTCTCTTGGAAGCACAGTGAAAATGAAATATATCAATCTTGTAAACAGTCCTTATACAGTTATAAATGTTTCAACAGAAGCAGCTCTATCAAGAAATTCTAATGACTTGGTAACTGTGATGTGAATCTTGTTATACCATCTGAGTATATGTATAGTCTTGTTCAGTTTTCTGCGTTTATGTTTCTGATGGTTCTTCTGCAAGTGCTTGCTCATATCGATTCCAATTAGGTGAGCGTGCGCTGCATGCACGATCATCGGAAGATTTTTACCCTAGCAACACTCGGTGGGAGTGGAGTGGTGCCTTTATGGCACCAGATATATGCCCCGGCTGACCCAGCGCCCCATCAGTTCCTTCTTACCGCCCGTGACGGTTGTTGGAACTGTGAAGCGCAGCTTAGCTGATCTCCACTCTCCCTAGCATTCACTTTAGTACATGTTAATAGTTTTTGATTAGTTGGTTATAGTTGTTAATAGCTGTGAATTACTTAGTATAGTTAGAGTTAGTTTAATTAGTGGGGGGGAAAGGGGTCTTCTCCCCTTTCCCCTATCCCAGTACCCAGGCCCATGCCTGGGTCTCTGGGCTTCAAACCCTGCTCGGTTTGCCAGAGGCCGATGCCAACAGGAGACCACCACGACTCTTGCCTAAGGTGTCTGGGGGAATCCCACCAAGCAGACAAATGCTGCATTTGCAAAGCCTTCAAGCCGAGGACCAGGAAGGAGCGGGACTTTAAACTGAAGCAGCTCCTTATGGAGCCGGCGCTTAGCCCGGTCCCTTCCTCCACGCGCCAAGACTCGGCACCGTAGTCCTTGGTGCGGAGTACCCCAGAGGCACCGACTGGTCTGGCACCGCGTTCTGACTCTACCAAAGACTTGTGGTGCCAGATCTCCCCGGCACCTCCACCACCATGGCGCAGGTCTCTTATCTCCAAGCCAGAAGAAGCAGCCCAAGCAGGTGCAGGTCACTTCTGGTTTGTTGGTGCGACAGCCGCCGACGCTTCCCGCACCGCAGTTGGAACCACGTCCATTGCCAGAGCGCATAGGACAAATATTGGCTCCTGCACCGCTGCAAGGGCCGTCGAATCCAGTGCACGTAAGCTCCCCGGGGCACACTGTGATCGAGCTGAGACTACTCTCCACACCGGAGACCTTTTCAACAGCGCGGGACTTGATCGCGCTCACAGAGCCGACTCCTCTGCAGCCGGCAGCACCTCCAGCATGGACGGTGATGTCGAAGGGAAAGCCATCCCTCGTGTGACCACTGTCGCCGAGTGAAGAAGGACGACACCAGTCCAGGTCCTGATCTTCTTCCTGGCACCCATTACAGCGTTGCTAGCAGTCCCAGCACCGTTCTCGGTGCCGGTTGTACTCGCGACGCCGCTACGGTTCGCGGAGATCCGAATCGCACTCCGGCCGGTACCGATTGGACTCCTGGTGCCGGTCAGAGTGGCACTCGACCTGGAGCCAATCGCGACGCTGATCTCACCAGAGGTCGCCATCGAAATCCAGATCAGGCTCCCGGTACTGATATGACCGCAGGCACCAATCGATGCCTCACGGCACCAGTCCCCAGCACCGTACAGTACCGGGGTACTCGACACTGGTGTGTACAGCACCGCCTTGGCCATCTCGCTCTGCCTCTGCATCGTCGCGCTCGCAAGGTGGCTACCAGGACCAGGGCGGTACAGGCCAGTGGCTAGAAGAAGGCCAGGACCTGGATCATGAACCCCCACAGTGGTCCTTTTGGACCCCCTGGGCATACCATCAGGCACAGGGGGCTCCTTCGGGGACTTCCCATTCCGCCCCTTCAGAGCCCCGAGTACCGGAGGCCACTGTGTCTTGCCCTCCCCTCCCCCGGGAGGCTCTGAGACGACTGCTCCAGCGCCAATGCAGGCCCACACTCCTAGCATGATGGACCTTGAGCAACAAGATCCTCCACAAGAGGACTTCGCGCAGGATCCCTTAGTCCCGGGGGTATCTTCCTCGTCCTCGCCTGATGAGGCAGTGGCGGGGACTATGGTTTCAGGCCCTCCTCCTATGAACCTCCACGGCCACCAGGAACTGCTCTGCAGAGTGGCACGCAATATGAACCTCCAGGTAGAGGAGGTGGTGGAGGTAGAGGACCCTGTAGTAGATATTCTGTCCGCGGAGGCACCGTCCAGAGTTGCCCTCCCCGTCATATGAACCATACAGGCCACTGCTAAGACAATCTGGCAGTCGCCAGCCTCTATTCCACCTACGGCCAAGGGGGTGGAAAGGAAGTATTTTGTCCCTTCAAAGGACTACAAGTACCTCTGTACGCACCCCCAACCGTGCTCCCTTGTCGTGGCTTCGGTCAACGAGAAGGAGAGGCACGGTCAGCAGGCCCCAGCGCCTAAATCAAAGGATGCTAGACACCTAGACTTGTTTGGGCACAAGATGTACTCAGACGGAGGCTTGCAGCTCAGGGTGGCCAACCAACAGGCACTCCTGAGCCGATATGACTATAATTTGTGACACTCTATGGAGAAATTCAAGGAGTTGGTTCCACAGGAGTCCAGAGAGGAATTTGGGGCTATAGTAGAGGAGGGCAAGAAGGTGGCCAGAACCTCCCTACAAGCCTCTCTGGATGCGGCAGACTCATCAGCTAGAACCCTGGCCTCGGGCATAGCCATGCGCCGCATCTCATGGCTGCAGGTCTCTGGCTTACCACCAGAGTTACAGCAGACCCTCCAGGACCTGCCCTTTGATGGCCAGGGCCTATTCTCCGAGAAGACAGACTCAAGGCTGCAGAGTCTGAAGGACTCAACAGTTATCATGCGCTCTCTGGGAATGCATACCCCAGTAACGCAGAGAAGGCCCTTCAGACCACAACCTCAGAGGTCATACCCTCCCCCGTGGCCGAGACAGGACTTCTTTAAAAGACGCGGCCAAGGTGGTAAAAGGAAACAAACTGGACACCAAGCCAGCCAAGGCCAGGGCCCTCCCAAGCCATCGGCAGGGCCTAAGCAGAACTTTTGAAGGTGCGCCCGAGGACAGAACACCAGTCTCCATTCAGGATCCCTCCCCGCCTTTCCAAAATCATCTCTCCCATTTCCTCCGTGCGTGGTCCTACATAACATGAGACCATTGGGTCCTACACATGGTGGAAAGGGGATACTCCCTCCAATTTTCTCCCCCCATCCCTGCCCTTCCCCGTCACAAACGTCACAGCTGTTTGTTGCTGTAGCAGACCAGATGAAGAGCCTTCCAGTCTCCTCCCAGCGCATCTTGTCCTGGATCACTTCATGCATCCGTGCATGCTATGACTTGGCTGGTATCCCATCTACGCACCTTACCGCCCACTCCACAGGGGCTCAGGCTTCATCCTCTGCTTTCCTGGCGCATGTGCCCATTCAGGAGATATGTAGGGCAGTGACTTGGTCATTGATGCATACCTTCGCCGCCCACTATGTGATAGTGCAGCAGTCCAGGGGTGATGGTGCATTCGGTTCGGCGGTCCTTCACTCTGCGACATCTCACTCTGGCCCCACCGCCTAGGTAAGGCTTGAGTGTCACCTAATTAGAATCGATATGAGCAAGCACTCGAAGAAGAAAAGACAGTTACTCACCTTTGTGACTGTTGTTCTTCGAGATGTTGCTCATATCCATTCCAAACCCGCCCTCCTTCCCCTCTGTCGGAGTAGCCAGCAAGAAGGAACTGAGGGGGCGCTGGGTTGACCCGGGCATATATCCGGCGCCATAAAGGCGCCACTCCAGGGGGTGCCTCAGCCGACCCACCGAGTGTTGCTAGGGTAAAAATCTTCTGACAGTGGTGCACGCAGCGAGCGCACACCTAATTGGAATGGATATGAGCAACACATCTCGAAGAACAACAGTTACAAAGGTGAGTAACCGTCTTTTATTGAATATAAGTCCTCAATAAAACATCCCAATTGCTATGAACTCCTTCTGTCTGTTCATGTATTGTAAGATTGTTTGGTAGAGAAGCACAAAAAAAGTATGAGAAAATGGTTAAGCTTGGATTTCAACATAACTTATGAATCTATAGTTCTCCTTCGAATAATCGTGCGCACATACATTCCAATGCAGGTGTTTGTGCACCCAGTGTACTTGAGTCAGAGACTTTTGCCAGCAGTACCACTATGCAGTGCATGTGTCCCAGCTCTCCTTGTTCTCTCAGGCAAAGACATAAAAGGGGCCTGGCCACCTCCTCCCTTTCAGTTCCTTGAGCATTGGAACTCCCAGTAGCATTTGCTTCAGTTAGCCAGCATCGAGATATATAGATATAGATATAATGCGTGTGTAATATAGTTAGTAGTAGTCTAGCTAGCTGGCTAATTATAATTTTTAGTTCATTATCCTAGAGGATTTTAATATGGAAAAAATCCCCAGGTTTTTAGCAGTGTGCCACCTGCGGGGCCATTATCCCGGTCACAGATGGGCTGGTTTAGATGAGGGACAAATGCTCTAGTTGTACCTCCTTCCTCACCAGGACCAAAAATGGAGGAACTTTTGACTTAAGGTCCACCTCGTGAAAGAGGCGCTGCATCTTGCATCATAGTTGAACCCTGACCGTGAGGCAGGGGACTCAGATTCAAGCAGAAGTGCCCCTCCAGCTCCTCCTGTTTTTAAAACGCAAGTCCATTGACAAACATCATGCTTTGTCTTCCCTGTCAGCTTCAACAAAGTGACCTGGGCATTCCAATGCTAACAAAACCTCAAAGTTTTGGTCTTTCCCCAGAAAATCTTACGGTAAGTCCTCTGGTACCCGTTTGAGGCTTCACAAATGTAAGTGCTCACCAGTTCCATATGAGGGAGCACCGTCAAGTCCAGTGTCTTCACCCATGATGGGTCTTTTGTCCTTGCTGACTAATATATATTGGCTAGCATGTAAATATTGTGTGTGTGTGGTATGAATTAAGCACAAATACTGTAACAGTGATATAACCTAAACTGTCCTTTACCATACTCTTGTTCACTTCGTATGCTAAATGTCCCACAACACCTTGCATTTGCTGAAATCAGCATTTGTCACAAGCAGATAGGGAACTTGTCAAAATCAAGATATATTGGTTCTGTCTCTCAATACAAGCTACAGAAGTATCTTCACAGATCAGTGCCTGGAATGCTAGTATCCAAAACCAAAATAAGGAGGGCACAGAATAACAAGTTAGGAATGTGGAAGAAAGTTATGGGTTGGATTTTGGTGACGTGTAGTAAGAATGTGTAACTTGTAAAATCATATAAATAATACCAGCTGAAATGTGTAACTTTGGGAGCACAGCTTCTGCATAAGGTGAATATAACATTGTTTCATGGGACTGTTCTTCAGAGACTGGTATCATATAGGACCTTTTTCCTGTACTGTGTTGTTAAACCTGACTGACATTGGTTATTTGGTCTTTTGAGTATATTTCATAATGAACTAAAGTGTGGTCATGCAATTGACTATACAATTTATCAGCTCTTTTCAGCTGTTTCAGTCTGCCTGTGCTCCACTGGCACTATTGACACACTTACCTGAGGTACCTTCCACCATGCGGGCCTTGTTGTCCTCAGGGGATCTCCTTTGTTTTTCCCTGCCCGACTCTCCTCTGCTACAACCAGTGACAGTGTCTTCAGAGCTATCAACGTACCTGGCACCGTGGGCACTATCTCTGTTACAGTCATCTCTCTGATGACTGTATGCAAAACTGTACTCTGAAATGTCCCTAGCCTCTGTTTGCCAGAAGCTGGGAATGGGAAACAGGGGATGGATCACTTGATGATTACCTGTTCTGTTCATTCCCTCTAGGGCACCTAGCATTGGTCACTGTCGAAAGACAGGATACTGGGCTAGATGGACTATTGGTCTGACGCAGTGTGGCCATTCTTATGCTCTTATGAGTTATGCTGACATCATTGGCATGGATCACTTCATCTGCATTCTCCCAACCCTTGCTTTGTTTGGAGCCTAAAGTCTCTTATATCCAGGCCACCTAGAACACCAATGGGAACTGCTCCTCCATATTCTGAGAAGGCTTACATTTCTTCTAACTCCAAAAAAAAAAAAGAATCTGTCTCACCTTTGACACTGTTTATATCGCCTTACAGGTCTTCCAAAACTACCAGACCTAAAGGTCAGGATTGGTCTTCCTATAAGGAAATCCCAGCCTGGGGTCCCCTTTACTGGTCTTGGGCTGCTCCAAGAGAATCTAGAACTCCCTCACTCTAGAAGGAATTCTCCTCCTCCCCTGCTGCCAATAATCTCTACTCATCATCCTGCTACTATCCCTTAACCTGCTGTGCTGGATCTTATGGAAGAAGACGAGGAAGTAATGGAAGAACCCTTAGATCTTCCTTCTCCTATTTCTTCATCTTCACCAGATAAGGCAGTCACACCAGAGACTTCATCTCCCCCTCCAAGGACTTCTGAGTTTTTCAGGACCTGATTAGGAGGGTTGACACTTCTCTAGTGGGGGGTGCAGTAGAAACTTGTACAAGACAATCCACCACACTGTCCTAGTTATTTTACAGCCCTCTTCCCCAGGAAGAGTTGCACTTCCCATCAATGAAGCATTACTGTAGGTAGCGAAAACTCCAGCCTCTATACCACCTATGGCCAAGCTAGTGGACAGACAATATCAAATCCCTCACAAGATTTTGACTATTCAGTTCCTGGTTCTTTGGTGTTCACAGGTGCTAATGGATGATCCGATCGGTCTCATCCTTAGGCTACTCCCAGGGATAAAGAATATGAGAGGCTGGATTTATACAGCCCAAAGATTTCTTCCACTACCACACTTCGAATAAGAGTTGTTAATTATCAGGCTGTTTTGTCAAAATATAACTTTATTAATTTCTTTGCAATTTCTAAAATTGCTGACAAGTTGCCAGAGGAATATAAGAAATGTATTTTAGTGCTTGTTTCAGGGGTATCTTACAGCTTGCATGTCTCTTCAGGCAGCAGTAGATGCTGCTAATACAGCTTTCTGTTCCAAAGGTATTGCAGTATCCATGCCATGTTCTTTCTGGCTACAGGTTTCTGGCATTTCAAGGTTGCTGCAGAACACAATAGCGGAATTACCTTTTGAGAGTTCCAAACTGTGTGATGCTAAAACAGATGACACTATGCACACACTGAGGGATTATCATGCAACACTTGGTTTGTTAAACATTTATACTCTGGTTACCAAGAGGAAACTGTTTAGGCCCCAATCTTACTCCAGATCCTCTTTCCAACAGAGGTCATAATATGCGTTCAAGATAAGGTCAAGTCCTTCCCAACATAACTAGCCATCTTAATCGGTGGGAGGTTCTTCTCACCAGGCATCTTCATCCTCCAAGCAATCATTTTGACTTCTTAGTCGAGGACAGCACACCAACTACATCTCTTCCCTGGATCGCACCTGTCCCACTTTCAGTGTGTTTGGGAAAGCATCACTTCAGACAAGTGGATGCTCAGCACAGTGAAGGAGAGATATGTTCTCCAATTTACCTCCCTTCCTTTTCCCAACCCACCTTCCCCGTACCTTTTCAGAGACCCTTCGCACAAGACTGTTACTTCAAGAACGCCATCTCGTCTATAATTGAGAGT
This sequence comes from Mauremys mutica, assembly GCF_020497125.1. Classification (NCBI taxonomy): domain Eukaryota; kingdom Metazoa; phylum Chordata; order Testudines; family Geoemydidae; genus Mauremys; species Mauremys mutica. The sequence goes on from NC_059073.1 coordinate 287,536,824, forward strand.
GACAGAAGTTCTTTACCAACTCAGAAGAAAGAGTTTCTATTCCTGGTACTTCCTGGTCCCAAAGAAATCTGGTGGCCTTCACCCCATTCTAGATCTAAGAAAGCTGAACCATTTCATCAAAAAAAAAAAAAAATCAAGAGGCTGGTTACCCTCACTGCATTTATCCCTTCCCTGGAGATTGGTATGCAGCACTCAGTTTACAAGACACTTACTTCCATGTGGCGATAAATTCCTCTGACAAGGAAGTACCTTCAGTTCTTAGCAGACACCAATCATTACCAGTATGCAGTGCTTCCCTTCGAACTGTCATAATCTCCAAGGGACTTCAAGTGCATGGAAATTGTAGCAGCCCACCTCTGCTGCTGGGGTGTTCAGATATTTTCTTACCTTGATGATTGACTAGTTTGTGGAGCATCGAGCAGCCAGGTCCAAAACAGCATTCTAATCAGGCAGTGGTTCTCCCATCTGGGTCTGAAACTAAATGTGAACAAATCACAATTATGATCAGTGCATATCCTTCATAGGAGCAGACCTTAATGCCAGGACAGACAAGTCTTATCTTCTAAATGAAAGATATCAATCTTTAGCCTTCCTTTCCAAAATCCTGAATTCCTACCCAATGACAGCAGTGTATGCCTGCTTTCAGCTCTGGGCCACATCGCCTCATGCATATTCGTAACTCTGCATTCCAGACTTCATCTTACCTATCTGCAGGCCTGGCTCCATTCAATATATAGTCCTTCCCAGAACCCTCTGGCCATACGGATTTGCGTACCTGCCGTGAGTGCTTCAGTCTGTTGTTTGGTGGTTGGATCCCCACAATGAGTGGAAGATTATTCCATTCTTGTCCCCAGAACTGACTATGACTCTGATAACAGATGCATCTACCAAAGGTTGGAGAGCCCATCTGGATCAACTCTGGACACAAGCTCTTTGGTCACCCCAGGAAGTTTCGCTCCACATAAATGTGTAGAGCTCTGAGCTATTAGTTTGCCTGAAAGATGTTTATGTCCACCATTGAGAATCTGCTGGTACAAGTTCTTACATACAGCACCACTGCCATATTTTATCTGAAGAAGCAGGGAGGTGCAAGATCATCCCAACTGTGCCAGAAGGCTATCCTATGGAATTTATGCATTCATCATGTTTCCCGGGAGGACTTTCACCATCCAGGATTAAGAAACACACTTGCAGATTCCTTCAGCAGGGTTTTCATAGACCAACACAAATGGTCAATGAGGAAGGACCTTCTCCAGATTTTTCACCAGTAACACGTTTGTTTGGAACCAACCAGAACAACAAGTGCACGAGATTTTGCTCCAGGATGGGCTGCAACCCAGATTCCATCACAGATTCAGTTCTTTTTCTGTGGTCCAGTTGTCTTCTATGTGCAATCCCTTCAATTTCTCTCATTCCGAGAGTATTCAAAAAACTGAAAAGTAACTTCAGTCTTGATGCACCAAGATAGTATTGGTTCACAGTCCTTCATCTGCTCTCTGTTCGACCTCCGTTAACTTTGCCTTTGTTTGAGGATCTGTTGTCTCAGAACCAAGGTAAGTCTCTACATCCAAACTTCCAATCTCTCGATCTCATGACATGGATGATCTCTGGTTGAATTCTCATGAGAAATTGTGCTCTCAAGAGGTTCAGACCATCTTTGAACAGCAAAAAGGAACCCACTAGAGCCACGTATGCAGGAAAGTGGACGAGGTTTTTGATTTGGGCACAATCTTAACATTTATTGCCTCTTCACACAGAGGCTACATATGTACTGGAGTATCTGTTGCCCCAAAATGGTCAGGCTTTCAGTTAGTTCTGTGAGAGTTCACCTGCTTCTATTTCTGCGCTACATCCACCAGTTGATGGGTTTTCCATTTTCTCTCACCCTCTCGTTTCTTGATTTTTGAAAGATCTACTCAATGTTTACCCTCCTACGTCTGATCCTGTACCTATATGAGATCTCAGTCCAGTCCTCTCCAAATTCAGTACACACACACACACACACACACACACGGCTCTGGCTACAACGGCATTAATGTTACTGTGTATGAAAGTAGCCTTTCTGGTGGCAGTCACATCTGCTAAGAGGGTTGCAGAACATCACAATTTTCTTGTCGATCCTCCTTTCGTGGACTTCCATTTAGGCAGTTTCCTTTAGATCACACCATAAGGTAGTGCCAGCTTTCCATCTGAATCAATCTATTCATTTGCCTGTGTTTTTCCTGAAACCTTTCCTCTAAAGCTGAGAAAACACTTCATACATTGGATGTTCATAGAGGTTTGGTGTTCTATTTGGACTTCACTAGAGTTCTCCCAAGCTTTTCGTAGTTTATGCTGAGCAAGTTAAGGGTCAGTCAGTGTCAACTGAGTGAATCTCTCATTGGATTTTTGACTGCATTAAGCTCTATTGCAATCTTGCTGAAGTCTCTCCTCCACCAAGAGTAACTTCACTCCATGTCCACTTCATCAACATTGATGAGCAATGTTACATTTGCTGATGTCTTCAAGGCAGTAATGTGGTTGTCTGTACATACATTTTGCGCTCATTACACCATCTCTCAAGTGTGTCGTGACAATGCCAACTTTGGCAAGTCAGTGTTACAATCTCTGTTCAGATGATCTGAAGTCCCTCCGCCTGTAAGGGAATTGCTTATGCATCACCAGTAGTGGAATGTATATGTGCACAACCACACAAAAGAGAAAAAACAGTTGTTCTTTGAGATGTGTTGTGCACGTATACATTCCAGGACCCTCCCACTTTCTCTGCTACTTTGGACATTATATACAACAATGTGAAGGAATAGAGAGGGAGGCAGCAGCCATACCTGCTTTATGCCCTCACCTTAGAGCACATGCTCCATCTGGTGGTACTCCTTGCAAAAGTCTGACTCGAGTGCACTGGGTGCACAAACACCTGCAGTGTATATGGGCACAATACATTTCAAAGAACAACAGTTACTGTACTGGTAAGCTACCAGTTTTTTTGTTTGTTTTTTTTTGGATGGCGAGATTGTGCAGTATATAAGCCGATCACATCATTTAGTTTATCTGCTTGCCGTAAAACTAATGATTTTAACTGATATTTGATAGCTATTATCTCCCAGTTGAGAAGTAGCTGTCTAATAACTTCATAATTAATAAAAGCCATTTCACATCTGAAAGGGAATATTTTTTATAGTATAATAGGCTTTTTTTAAGATGTATATTTACCCTTGTGACACAAGGCCTTATTTATTAGCAAATATAATGTTTTCCTGTACCTAGTTTCATTCAGCTCTCTGGAGAACCAATTGTATTGATATTCTATATTGGATGGAGAAAATAAGCAAACTAATTTTAGGCAATTTCCTTTAATGTTGTGTACTTTCTTTTAAGGTTGAGTGACCCATGTTCAAGCAGATGGGATGAAAGAAGTTTGTCCCAGCGATCAAGATCTTGGTCACATAATGGCTATTCTGACCTCAGTACCCTGAGGTACACCAGCCACCACAAAAAGCACCGAAAAGAGAAAAAGAAGACAAAACACAAAAAGAAAGCCAAAAAGCAAAAGCATTTCAAGAAACATAAACAAACTAAAAAAAAGCGAACCTCACCCTCATCAGAGGTAGAATCCTCTCGTTCTTCTATCAGGAGGACAAAGTCATCTCGGGATCGTGAGAGGAAGTCTCCTTCTTCCTCATTATCTTCTAGACGCTCATCCAGAAGAGACTGGTCTAAATCTGACAAAGATGACCAGAGTTCATCAACTCTATCAAGCAGAGATTCTCGATCATATTACAGGTCCAGGTGTAGATCCAGATCTAGATCTAGATCAAGATCTTATTCCAGAAGAAGTTCTAGATCAAGAACAGCATCTAAATTGTCTCATTCTCGAAGCAGATCAAGATCTAGCACTAACTCCAGGCACCACAGGACAGTTTCAAATTCACCACGAAATGCTAAAGCAGAATTGAATGAAAATAAGCCAAATAAGACTGAACCTGTAAGAGCAGCAATACCACAGAGTGATAAAGTTGTAATACAACCTGTTGTAGCTGAAAATATTCCGGTTATACCTTTAAGTGACAGTCCTCCACCTTCCAGGTGGAAACCTGGACAAAAGCCCTGGAAACCATCCTATGAGCGAATTCAGGAAATGAAAGCTAAAACAACCCATTTAATGCCTACCCAAAGTAACTACAATTTAGCAAATATTAAAGAGGTTAATACTTCCTCCTCCTCCCATAAGCGACAAAAGAGTTCAGATAGTGATCGAAGTGGTTATTCAAGGTCTCATAGTGAGAGAAGTTCAGATAGTTGGCTAAGATCAAGGAGCAGGTCTTCTCGAAGCAGATCCTACTCTAGATCTTACACAAGATCAAGGAGTCCATCTAGTTCAAGATCAAGATCTCGGTCAACTGGCAGATCTCAGTCACCAAATAGATACCGCAGTGACCAGTCAAGTTATAGCGGGTCATCATCTTATTACTCTCTTAGTGATGACGATAGACATGGAAGCAAAAGGAAATCTGAATCCAGTGAGCAAAATTTCCAATCATTGAAGAAAAGGCAAGAGAGTAGCTCTGAAAGTAGCACAGTTGTCAGGAAGAGTAAAACCTATGATGAATCTTCTCAAGAACGAAAAGAGAGTGAGAGAAGATCATCTTTAGACTTTTCTACAGATAGTGAGCATTCTGTTAAAATACAGCCAGTCCAGGAGAAAGAAGGACATTCTCAACCAGAAGGAGACAACCAGAAAGAGAATAAAAACAATTTGACTGCTGACAGAAGTGAGGAGAAATCCAAGTCTGAATGCGACAGTGACCATTCAAAAAAGAAATCTTTGAGGGAGAGAACTTCTGAACAGCATAAAAGTGGTGCAAAGACAAAAAGAAAGACATATTCAGGCAGTAAATGGGACTCGGAATCAAATTCAGAAAGAGGAGAGACTAGAAATAGTAGAGAAGATTCTAGGCCCTCATCCAGTAAAGAGGAAGGTGAGGCCACATCAGGATCTGATACAGAGCTCAGTCTTACCAAAAGCAGGGTGAAAACTAAATCAAATTCTTCAGAAGCTTTTCTAGATTCTTCTGATCATACTTGGAAAACAAGCAAGCAACAGTCCTCTTCTGCATCTGAGAATTCCCACTCCAGTTTGGCAAATATTAAAGGAAAGTCAAAAAAACACAAACATGGGTCCAAAAAGAACCTCAAAAAGTCACATTCCAAAAAAGCCAAAGAGAAATCAAAGGAGAAAAAAGAGAAGAAGCATAAGGTTCAGAAACAAAAAGAGCTTTTTCACTGGCAGCCTCCACTGGAGTTTGGGGAGGAGGAAGATGAGGACATGAATGAAAAGCCTGTTACCAGAAATGATAAAAAACAAAAGCAACTTACCAGGGACAGTAAAGGTAAAAACCAACAAGCTAATGAAAACAACAAAATGTGCAAAGATAAAACTGGAAATGGTGAAAAGTATTGTGAAGATGAGAACCTCTCGAGTAGGAACACTACGTGCAATGCATCACCAGATCATAGTCACCTTAATAAAGACAACAGTGAGCACAACTATTCAGCCAGTACATTAAATCCAGAAATAAATGTGGCTACTTCAAAGAAAGGTGTTAAACATATTGAAGAAAGTAAACAAAATGGATCAGAGGATGTTATGCAGACAGATGATAACATGGAGATTTGTACTCCAGATCGTAACTCTCCTGGAAAGGTGGTTGTGGACATTTTGTCTCCTGTCATCCTGAGTGCTAAATCTCAGACTGTAAATATTAATGCAAACAAAGATTTACAGAATGAGAACCCTGGACCAGACACAGCCAAACAAGGAAACTGTATTAAACAATTGATCAATGTTAAAGAAGTCAAAAAAATAGAAATACAAGACAGTAGCTCCGTCACCATGGTCACTACTGTGGAAAACACTTTGAAAACTGAAATAACTGAAAATATACAAAGCAGTATGATAGATAATAAATGGAAACCTTTACAGGGTGTAGGTAATCTACAATCTGCTACTACTAGTAGTGCTGCAGAAGTTACAAACAGTACGTCAGCACCTGACTCTAAGCCACAAGGTTTAAGAATAGAAATAAAAAGTAAAAATAAAGTCAGGCCAGGATCTCTGTTTGATGAAGTTAGAAAGACTGCACGGTTAAATCGGAGACCAAGGAACCAAGAGAGTTCAAGTGATGAACAGTCTCCTCCAAGTAGAGATGACAACAGCCAATCCAGGAGTCTAAGTAGGTCACGAAGTAAATCTGAATCTAAATCCAGACATAGAACAAGATCTCTATCCTACAGTCACTCAAGAAGTCGATCACGAAGTTCCACTTACTCATATAGGTTAGTAATTTGTTATGTAATCTCTGTTTTAGTAATCTGCAGTTTTACTTAAACCGTAAGCAAATGAATTTGAGATAGAAGTGCAAGTTCTGTGTTGCCAGGATCTCTCATTTTCCAGCAGTAACGTGCTAACTAGAAACTAGCAATATATCTCTTCACTAACTAGTTTGCAATAAAGCACTTTATTTTTCAAGTTTATCTTGAAGTGTTAATTCGGTTTCCATCACTGTTAATTTTAATTATATTTCAGTACAGTAACTCCTCACTTAACGTTGTAGTTATTTTCCTGAAAAATGCAACTTTAAGTGAAACAATGTTAAACGAATCCAATTGTCCCATAAGATTTAATGTAAATTCAGGGGGTTAGGTTCCAAGGAAGTTTTTGGGGGCAGACAAAGGGCATTATATTGTACAGTGTTGTACTGTACTGTGGTTGGGAAGTGCCCCTGGCTTACGCCACACAGGCACAGCCCGCTGCAGGCAAGGATGCTAGGAAGCACCTTTGCAGGAGCAGCTTCCCCAGAGAACAGGATCGGATTTTGCCGGGAATGCTCCAGGCCCACCTCTTCCTGTCCCCGCTCTACTCCAGGCCCACCTCTTCCCACCCCACTCTGCCTCCTCTCCGGAGCACGCCACATCCCTCCCTCCCCACCGCCCCCAAGTCCTAAGCACTGCCAAACAGCTGTTTAGCAGCACTTAGGATTTTCTGGGAGGGAGGAGGAGGAGTGGAGATGTGGGGCTTTCTTACTCCTCCCCCTCCTTCCCAGCACTTCGCGCTTAGGACTTTCTGGGAGGGAGGCACAGGAGCGGGGAAGCGCTGTCTCCCCACTCCTCCCCCTCCCTCTCAGAAAGTCCTAAGCGCCGCTAAACAGCTGTTTGGCGGTGGGGGAAGCACTGAGAGGGAGGGGGAGGAGGCGGAGAACCGGGACTTGTGCAATGCTCCCTTGTAAAGTCGCTGCTCTTCAACTGAATCTTACAAGCAGGCAGCCAAACGACGTTATAAGGGAGCATTGCACAACTTTAAACAAGCATGTTCCCTAATTGAGCAGGGACGTAACATTGAAACAATGTTAAGTGAGACAACGTTAAATGAGGAGTTACTGTATATGCTTTTCAAACTTGTTTTATCAATTATAGATCAAGAAGCTATACAAGAAGCCGAAGCAGAGGATGGTACAGTAGAGATCGGTCAAGAAGTCGAAGTAGATCTTACCACAGTTACAAGAGTCATAGGTAAGGATACGATTTTGTCAGGGAGGTCACAGAAGTCGTGGATTCTGTGACTTCCTCAGCTTCAGCTGGAGCGTTTCTCAGGGCCCTCCCACCCCCTCACCCCCAGGGTCTGGAGTAGCATGGCTGGAGTGGCTCTCAGCCCCTCCCCTCCACCCCCTGCAGTGGGGCTTGGACTGTCAGTCCCCCACCCACCGACAGATCACAGCTTCTGTGAATTTTTGTTTATTGCCCATGACTTTGAAAAATTCCCATGACAAAATCTTAACCTTAATCACAGGTAAGTTTCTGTGATCGAGATAAGAACACCCTGAGTATGTGTTTATCACAAACTACAAATCAGACACATCCTAGTAAGTTAAATTAATTTTTTTGATGTTGAGTTGTAGCTATGCAGGTGCATCCTGGAAGCAATCTACTCTGAAATATGTATGCTTTTTAAGAATAGAAACTGACTTTTGTAACTGCTTATTTTTGAAGAATAATTATGTTAAATGCCATGCAGTGTGGACAAGGAATATCAAGAAAGTCACTTAGAATTTTTTTCTAATTCAGTCCTTGGTTCGAATTTAATGATTAAAATGTATTTCTTCGATTGTGTCACAGTCGAACCTATAGTAGAAGTCGATCCAGAAGCAGTTCATATGATCATCACAGTCGATCCAGGTATGGATTATGATACTACACGAACACTGGGAACAAAGTAATTTTTATAATGAACAAATATATTAAGACAGTGATATTGTTCAAAGTACAGCTTTATAGTAAGCCAAAATATTGCAAACTTACCTTCCTGAAATTAAATCAGATTGCTCTTTTCCTCTTTTAAAACAATCAGAGTATCCAGATATCGGTCATGGGCATGGTATTAGGCCCTGAAGAGAATTGAATTGATTGGTGCCCTTTACTGCTGCTTTCTACTCTTTTGTCCTCCGTTTTAAATCCCCCCAAATTTTTCTGCTGTTTATTTTACAAGAGTATGGTCAAGGAGGGAAGTTAAGGCTTGATATTCTTTATACTTTGTGCAAAATTTGTCGACAGATTTGTACATTTTTTTTATTTTATTTAAAAATACATTATTTTTAAAAGTAAACCACTTATTTGGGTAAACCGCTGCTTTGTGAAGAAACTTTATACTCTTCCTGATAAACATTTTATTACATTTGCAATCGTTTTGGCTTATTTGCTAAATCCGTCAAGTAGTAATAGGAATATAGCAACAAAAATATTTCCTTATATAAATCTCTTTACAAGAAACATCCAAAATTCTAATTTTGATCATTTTAGAAAAGAACTTTCCAAAGTCTTCAATTATTTTTTTCCCTGTTAAAGTAGGTCATATACTTATGATAGTTACTATAGCAGAAGTCGTAGTCGAAGTAGAAGTCAGAGGAGTGACAGCTACCACAGGTCTCGAAGTTACGACAGACGATCCAGGTATGTAATTTTTCAGTGCCACAATTTCAGAAACTTAACTGTACACAATTAATTTCCTTAGGTGCTTTACTGGAAGTTTATAAGGAACAACATTTCAATAGATGCAGTCTTTTTTCAAGTATAAAATGTACTGTTACTAGCAAATTTGTTTAATGATAAATTAAGTACCAGAAATATAAAGAGATAACACAAACACACGCAATCCCTACTTCCAAGAATTCTAAGGAAAGAGGAGGGCAGAGGGATTTGAGAGGAGAGAGAAATCATTGTATTATATGTAATCCATTGTGTGTATGTGTACATATGTTCATCTCTACACATGCATATACACATTTTTTTAAAATCTGTCATTTAATTCCCATTGGCTAAATCAGGAAAAGTAATTGCAGAATTTAAAATTGACCATGCTTGTGCTTAAATGCCATGGGTATAAAGGACTGAAAATTACCCCAAGTGTCAAGATTCTACTGGATGGTAGATCCTTTTTAGCTAGACCTCAATGTCTAATACAAAAAACTTGTGAAAAGGAGATGAAAAATAACTATGCTAACAGGAATGACAATCAAAATGATGCTTCCTACAGTGTAATTACAGCTACAATTAAAGGTTTCAGAGTAGCAGCCGTGTTAGTCTGTATCCACAAAAAGAACAGGAGTACTTGTGGCACCTTAGCGACTAACAAATTAATTGTAGCATAAGCTTTCGTGGGCTACAGCTCACTTCATCTCTAAGGTGCCACAAGTACTCCTGTTCTTTTTGCAGCTACAATTAAAGTAACTCTAAGTGTAATTACATTTACACTTCTATAGACTTTGGCTACATTCTTCACAGTCCAATTGCTGTTAAAGGTGTCGTTCCTAGCACATGTTTAAAAAAGAATCGTCTACTAGCCTAGTGCATTGCTGGTATTGCTGTCTGTACAGTGTGGTCCATGGTATAAATTTGGGACTATATATCACCCTCAATCCACAATGGAATTCCTTCAGATGTCTGTGGGAGGTTTGCACAAAGATCAAGGATGGAATATGATCTTTCGGTAGTAAGTTAAGTTAAATTTTAGTTGTTCTCTCAACCAGCATCACTTGGGTGGGAAAATGTACCAGTGTTTAGCCACATCACTGTTTCTGCCCTTTTTTCCTTCTCCATTCTCCTTTCTTTTTCATTCCCCAATTTTCTTGTTTCCTCTCTTTCTCTCCTTGTAACAATTCCATTTCTAGCCTGTGGAAATCACTCCCACCCCTTCCCATCCCATCCACTGGTGACATAGGACTTGTCTGCACAGTGCAGTAACACACATCAGTGAGGTGTGAATTCTAACTTTTACCAATGTGTTGCATGCTAACTGGCCTGTGTAGACCCTTCTGGTGTGCACTCAAAGTTTCCTACTGTGCACTAGAGAACTTTTAGTGCTCACCAACAGGGTCTGTCAGTCATTTAGTGCACAACACTAGAATTGACACCCCCACACTGGTGTGCATTACCACACTGTGTAGACATGCCCATAAAGTTGTTTCATTCTGCATTAATGTTGACATCTTCATGAGGATAATGGAGAGTGGGAAGTAGACCCCTCTGAATAGTTGTTTCAGGCTTCCTGCAAACATCAGGAAGACAACATTGGATATGGGTACACTTATTTGCATTTGGAAGGTTTTCTTCACAACCGAAAGGACCAAAAAAGAACATAAAGCAAGCTGCATCCTGGCCATTGGCCAAGTATTCAACACTTCTGGTTTATATAGCCAGGAAGTGCCTATGCTCATTTTGATACGCTGGTATTTCCAAAACCTAGTTTTATCATTTCAAGGGGCCCAGTCTTGCAAACCCCTTCTCACGTGTTGATTTGATACTACTCACATGAGGTAAGGGTTTTGCAGGATTAGGCCCTTGGAGAAAACACAAGTAAAACAGCTCTAAGGATCCATTCAAAAAGACACTGCTTGTTCAGCCTGTGCTAGCTCACTGAACTCAAGCAAAACGAAATATATCTTTTGGTTCTGCTTCCAAAATTTAGTTACTGTGGGTGATATCCTGGCCACACTGAAGTTAATGGCAAATGCCCTGTTGACCTCACTGCAAACTCTGGAAATTTAGCAACATTTTGGATGTAACAAATAGACTTTGAAATGACGAAGCTCTATCAAAATGATTCCATTTTCAATGGAATCATAGAAGATTAGGGTTATAATAGAATCATAGAATATCAGGGTTGGAAGGGACCTCAGGAGGTCATCTAGTCCAACCCTCTGCTCAAAGCAGGACCAATTCCCATCTAAATTATCCCAGCCAGGGCTTTGTCAACCCTGACCTTAAAAACCTCTAAGGAAGGAGATTCCACCACCTCCCTGGATAACCCATTCCAGTGCTTCACCACGCTCCTAGTGAAAAAGTCTTTCCTAATATCCAACCTAAACCACCCCCACTGCAACTTGAGACCATTACTCCTTGTTCTGTCACCTGGTACCACTGAGAACAGTCTAGATCCATCCTCTTTGGAACCCCCTTTCAGATAGTTGAAGGCTGCTATCAAATCCCCCTTCACTCTTTTCTTCTGCAGACTAAACAAGCCCAGTTCCCTCAGCCTCTCCTCAGAAGTCATGTGCCCCAGTCCCTTAATCATTTTTGTTGCCCTCTGCTGGACTCTCTCCAATTTGTCCACATCCTTTCTGTAGTGGGGTCCGAAAACTGGATGCAATACTCCAGATGGGGCCTCACGAGTGCTGAATAGAGGGGAATGATCATGTCCCCCTCTATCTGCTGGCAGTGCCCCTACTTATACAGCCCAAAATACCATTACCCTTCTTGACAACAAGGGCACACTGTTGACTCTCATCCAGCTTCTCGTCCACTATAATCCCCAGGTCCTTTTCTGCAGAACTGCCGCTTTAGCCAGTCAGTCCCCAGCCTGTAGCTGTGCATGGGATTCTTCCATCCTAATCCCTACCCTCCAGCATATCTACCTCTCCTCCCAGTTTAGTGTCATCAGCAAACTTCCTGAGGGTGTAATCCATCCCATCATCCAGATCATTAATGAAGAAGTTGAACAAAACTGGCCCCAGGATCGACCCCTGGGGTACTCCACTTGACACTGGCTGCCAACTAAACATCGAGCTGTTGATCACTACCTGTTGAGCCCAATGATCTAGCCAGGTTTCTGTCCACTTTATACTCCATTCATCCAATCCATACTTTTTTAACTTGCTGGCAAGAATACTGTGGGAGACCTATCAAAAACTTTGCTAAAGTCAAGATATATCACGTTCACTGCTTTCCCCATATCCACAGAGCCAGTTATCTCATCATAGAAGGCAATCAGGTTGTTCAGGCATGACTTGCCCTTAGTGAATCCATGTTGACTGTTCCTGATCACCTTCCTCTCCTCCAAGTGCTTCAAAATGGATATACATTGAAGTTTCCACAGATTTTTTTTTTCTTTTCACCTACACTCATCTCCTAAGATTTGGATCACCGCAGTTTTGAACTTGAAACAAAAAGATAGAAATCTGATTTGTAAGGAGTTTTAATTTTTTTCTTTTTTTTTTTTTAAATTGTAGGTCTTATGGCTCTGACAGTGAAAGTGATCGCAGTTACTCTAACAAGCGAAGCCCCAGTGAAAGCAGCAGATCTAGCTGAAAATGTCTCCTCAGCAATGTAGATTGTATTTAGTAATTCTACGTAAATGTTGTAATACCTTTGTTCTGTCAGTGTCACAAGTGAAGGTGAAGGATGTTTACTGAGTGAGGTGAAACTTGCTTATTAGCAGCGGATTCATTTGACTGGCTGCATTGATGAATGGACATTTTGAGCACAACTCAGCTAAGGTTTTGGGTTTTTTCCCTTATGCCAAATGCTACTGTAACAAACTATGAAGATAAAATTTATTTGACTGAATCACATTTTCCAAGCCATGAAATTACATTTATGTACATTTGCTGGTATTCCTTTTCTGGGTGCAGCAATCTGTACTGTCTCAAAGTATCCATATAAATACCGGAGGGCGCTCAGCCTACTATTTTGAAATAAATGCTGATAACTATAAAACTTTGAAGAAAAATATTTGTAAAGGCTGCCATCTGTATATTTTATTAAAATGCTTATTTTTAAATGCTGGCCATCAGTTCAGTGGTGTCTTGTACATACTACTTATAAACATAGATTTGATTAACAGTAGCAAGGTGATGAAAACCAACTGCCACACTGTCTTAACACTCAACCCCTTTGTACCTTGATATTGAAGAGGTATAAGGAAAAGGGTGAGATACTGTATACCAAGCAGATTGTAATAATTAGGCACAATGTGCAAAGAAAAGGGTGATGAATCAGAGTTGATTCTTAATATCCGACTTGTTGTCTAAGAACTTAAATGTTTTTAAGTGATTTTCTTTGTGATAATTAGCCCAATGTTTAAGACCCCAGAAAAAAAAATTGCTTCTAGGCAATCCTATTTCAATTCATGCCGCTGTGCGTGGAGCACATCAGTTTGTCTTTAAAGCTGAACATTATAAATCTTTGAGTCACATTATAAGTCCATGAAAATAGACATACAAAGTAGTTTTGACAGAATAAATCATAATGGCCCATTCCAAAATGTTTGTAGGTAAAACATTGTCTTCTAAGTTAGGATGTATCCCTTCTGTCTTAGGGAGATGTCATTGTGCAGTTATTGGACTATTTATTAATCTGTAATAGACATTGCTATAAAAGTGATACGCTTAATAAAAAGTATCCACAGTACTTTTGAAGTTTAATACCAAAAGTGAGTCCACATTATGGACAAATGGTTTGCAAAAGTTGTGTTGAATAATTTTTTGCAAAACTCTGGTTCAACTGATTTAAAATTACTTGTAAATAAATACATTTTTCATTGTTTAAGAATTTGTATACTAAGAAATGATTTTTTTATTTAAATGGCAGTAATAAACTCCTGAAATCTGGGTTTATAATGGAAAAGCTGACTAATGTAGCTTTAGCGGTGCTAATGAGTACTGCAATGTACTATAATAGCTTGCTTTACTAACTTTCTGTAATACTTTGAGATTGTTTACTTTTCTCAAATGTTTTGCAACAGTGAATTTTTTTTTGTATCAGGAGCTTTGAAGTGTAAAAAGTTGTCAATTTTTTTCTTAGTTAATTCAATAATTTTGATAGCATTAAATTGCTAAAAATTAGTCTTTAGGTGCTCAGCTGAAACATGCAAAGGAAATTCAAAAAGAAGGTTGAAAATGTAATGTCATACTCCACTTATCTTCTGTGCACAGAGAAGAGAGGGCAATTAGTTTGCAAGGTCCTGGGATACCTAGAACTGAACTAATTGAGATATGAATAGCCAGCTTTCAAACATAGGTCCAAATCAGGTTCTTAATTCCAAAAGTTACGATGAAACCCTTCTAATACTTTTGGTAGCTTTAACAGAAAAAGCACATCCACAATCTTTTTTAAATCCATATTTTGTAAGTTCTTGAAATATACATTCAAAAGAAGCTATAAATAGTTGAGTTCTAGCAGGTCATGCAGGTTTACAGAAATTTTTCTAATAAAGTTGCAACCTGCTAATCAATGAATGAATATGTCATTGCTAACTCAAAACAACTACAGTGTTAGTTGGAGCAGATCCATAATTTTAAATGCAAAAGTAAGTGAATATTTCACCTTGTTTGCAAGGGATTAATTCATATTAAAGTTTTACTATTTTAAGTGCTAAACATGAAATAAGGCATCCAAAATCTTAAACACTGCCATATCACATGGGGTAAAAACAAAGTGTTCCCAGGCTATAACTTTGTCATGTTTCAGGCTAGAGTTGACTTTTCAAGCTAGAGAAACGGTGCAATAGAAATACTGTCAAGTAATACAGTAATTATACCAGTCCAAAGCATACTGCTAGAATGTTATATTTTTATGGTTCACATCAGCAATTGTCGATTTATAAAGGGATTCACTCTGTATTTAGGACTCTGTATTACGTCGAATTGTCCTAATAGAAAATGCACTATTGAGCGTTTTTATAATGTTCTGTTTATTTACTGCAAATTTGTTATTCAGAAGCAGGTGGTGGTTAAAAATGTCAATGGAATTTTTGTACATATATGCAAACATTGATTTCTTTACATTTGAAAAAATTCCTCTAGTACTTATGAGGGGAACTTAAAGAAATTAAAAGTATACTTCAAGTTCTGTATCCATCTGTGTGGTTTTTTTCTCTCTAAAAGACTAGAAGTTGTCTTTTCTCTTCCTGACCAATATAGGAAAGGATTCCTACATCTATATAGTGAATTTACATAATAGCTGCGTGAGGAACAAATATTTTGAAAAGTTTTGAAGCAAGGAAGTGGTCAGACACCAAATCAAGATATGTAAAAGGTGCATATTCTTTGTGAAAGAATACACTGAACAGATCTTGGCTGAAATTCTCACTTTAAATGCTGAGCTAAATATTATTTCCCAAATACACATTGCCACATCATTTGTGTAACACTCAGAATGTGGGATTAGTTTTAGTCAGCAGATATAATGGCTTAGCAAAATAAGCCATTAGTCTTTTAGAACTTCTGTTCCAGAAAAACTGGATTTCATGGAAAAATCAGCATTGTCTTACTGGAAAGACTAATTGCCACTACATGGTAAAAATGGATTTCCTGCAGGCAGGGGCAAATAATAGCATACATCTGTGTTGTTAGATCTAGTCTCTGGCACAAGCTGGCTGACCTCTATTTTCTACATTGTGGGCCAAAACATGATCTCTATCTTTTGGTGTAAACTGCAAGCAAAAGTCAGTGGAATCCATAGATCCCAAGGCCAGGAGGGATCACGATGATCATCTAATTTCACCTGCTATAACACAGGCCATAGAACTAAACCAAAATAATTCCTAGAGCAGACCTTTTACAAAACCATCCAATCTTGACTTGAAAATTTAATGATTGAAAATCCATCATGACCCTAGGTAAATTGTTCCACCGATTAATTACTCACTGTTAAAGTTTACATTTTGTTTCCACTCTGAAAATTACACTGCTATAAGACCAGAATCCAGCCCTGCATATTTATTTCTCTTTAACCACTGTTTATAAATTTAGAATTGTATGAGGAGATAATCAGTAGATAGAGTAGGTTTTACAGCTAAAAAAATAATGTAGTTGTCATTCAGTTGTTGGGGAGGGATAGCTCAGTGGTTTAAGCATTGGCCTGCTAAACCTAGGGTTGTGAGTTCAATCCTTGAGGGAGCCACTTAGATCTGGGGCAAAATCAGTACTTGGTCCTGCTAGTGAAGGCAGGGGGCTGGACTCCATGACCTTTCAGGGTCCCTTCCAGTTCTATGAAATAGGTATACCTCCATATATTAAGGGATGTATTGTTAGTTCAGGGCATCATTCCATAAAATTGAAATCTAAAATCCTAGAACATAATACCTATGTTTCATTTTAAAGAAACCTAAATTTGGTTGAGTGGGTTATGTCTTCATATTTCTGGCTGGTTTTATTAGCTTATCAACTACATGGCATCCAGAATGCTCTAGCAATGTAGCTCTGTAGAGGAGACTATCTTCAGGAATCTATAATTACAGGTGAGAAATTTCCTTTTTAATATGCCTAAGGGAGGAAAATAACTTTGGGCATAATGGAATCCATCACATGAATAACTAGCTCTTGTGCTCTAAACAGTTTAAAAAGCAGCAACATAAATGCAGTTTTTCTTTTTTAAATAGATTTGCACATGAAGAGGTCTTTAGTTCCTCCAGTATCACCTTTACATGAGGGTTGTTTGTGTCCTTGTCCTGGGGTGGTAAGAAACATTTTAAAATGCTCTAGCTGAGGATCACCCACTGTCTGACAGTGTATTAAATTTCTGTTGATGGCCTTACGTGGTTCATCATGATCATGCTTACTGTTTGGAGCAGAACGCAGCATTTAGATGACCTTGAGCTGCAGTACGCTGGAACTCATCTGGTGTAATTTCCAACATGAATGCTGCCTAGGATTTAAATCACAAGAAGATAAAGCTTCAAATTCTCCTGCAGTCCTACACCAATATAAACAACTTTTTGCATTAATATGGTTGTGAAACACACTTATCCACCTGCATTTTAGTTTTTTGCTATTTATAGGAGGTTAAATCTCTTATTAAAATTTTATAAACTGTTAATTAAAGGGACCAATTTCTGCATTTAAAATTACATCCATTCAACCTGAAGTCAATGGAATTGCATGGGTATAACCAGTTAGGATGTGTTACCAGTGTTTTATAAAGCTGAAACACTGGTACTGGGGTGTGTGTGTGTGTGTATGTATATATAAATAGAAGTCCTTACTATTTTGCAATCTGTCATATTTAAAGCCCTTAAAGGTGATCTGCAAATGATTTTTTTTTAAAGGGAACTTATTTAGCATTGAGAATACCCAGGGGCCAGCCATGTTGTGCCCTCATTATGCTAATTGCTTTGTAAAAAATACAAAAAATGAAAGTCTCTGCCCCAAACTGCTTATGCAGGCAAGTCTTATCTTACGCGGGGGTTCCGTTCTGCGGTTATCGCATAAAGCGAAAACCGCGTATACTCAAAATTATATCCCCAAGCCCTTTAAATCCCGCCCGCAGCTCCGGTGGCCAGACTGGGGCAGCATTTAAAGGGCTCCTCCGGGTTTCCCGCCGTGGTGGGGAGCCCGGAGGAGCCCTTTAAGTCCCGCCCACAGCTTTGGCAGCCAGGCTGGGGCTGGCATTTAAAGGGCCCGGAGCTCCACGGTGGCTAGAGCCTTGGGCCCTTTAGTTCACCACAGGGGCTACCAGCCACCTCTGCAGCTGGTGCCCCAGGACCTTTAAATCTTGAGGCCACGCCCCCCCTGCTTGAGGCCACGCCCCCCGGACTCCAGCCGTACAGTGTAAAGTGGAAATTGCGCGTGTTAAATGCGCGTAAATTGCGACAGACCTGTAATCTAAAAGACAAGACAGAATAGGTGTCTGAGGCAAACAAGCACATGGAGGAGACAGGGCAATGGCCCTTTTTGTGTTTCCCCATGATGTAGAAAGTTCTAGTCAGGGTTTATTAAGGTGTGTCTTGGTTTTTGGTATTGGATTACATACTGGCTCTCAAGAAATGGGGTGTCTCAGTGAGCTCAATCAGAGTACACCTTGAGGAAATCACAGCTTTCCACCTCAAAATGGACGAGTTCTCAATCTTCGTCCACCCTACCACTAAACATTTTCTCCAGGGTCTTTGCAGCCACTACCCTGAAATATAAGCCCCCACTCCATCATGGGACCACAGTCTGGTGCTGTGATACCTTACAGAGTCCCCTTTTGAGCCATAGCGGTATGCTCACTTCTCCACCTCTCCATGCAGGTGGCCTTCCCTGTTGCTATCACATCCGCCTGCCACAGGTGACCCAGTGTCCGTTTTTTGATCGAAACACCCGGTTGAAAAGGGACCCTGGTGGCTCTGGTCAGCACCGCCGACCAGGCCATTAAAAGTCTGGTTGGCGGTGCTGAGGGTCTAAGGTAGGCTAGTCCCTACCTGTCCTGGCTCCGTGCTGCACCCCGGAAGTGGCCAGCAGGTCCGGCTCCTAGGTGGAGGGAGGCCATGGGGCTCCGCATGCTGCCCGAGCACTGGCTCCTCACTCCCATTGGCTGGAAACCATGGCCAATGGGAGCTGCGGGGGCGGTGCCTGCAGGTGAGAGCAGCACACAGAGCTGCCTGCTACGCCTCCGCCTAGGAGCCAGACTTGCTGGCCGTTTCTGGGGTGCAGTGTGGAGTCAGGACAGGCAGGAACCCTGCCTTAGCACCCTCCACTGCGCTGCTGACTGGGAGCTGCTGGAGATAAGCCTGTGCCCCAGCCCTGAGACCCCCCTCAAACCTGGAGTCTCCTCCTGTACCCCAAACCCCTCATCCCTGGCCCACCACAGAATCTGCACCCCCCAGACAGAGCCCTCACCCCCCTGAACCCCAACCCGCTGCCCCAGCCCAGAGCCCTCACACACTGAACCTCTCATTTCTGGCCCTATCTTGGAGCCTGCACCCCCAGTTAGAGCTCCCGCACCTCAACCCCCTGTCCTATCCCAGTGAAAGTGAGTGAGGGTGGAGGAGAGCGAGTGACAGAGAGAGGGGGGCTGGAGTGAATGGGGGCAGGGCCTCGGAAGGGGCGGGGCTAAGGTGTTAAATGGGATGGACCGATGGCTGGATTATTAAAGGAGCCGATGGGGTTTAGGATTCCAACTCGGTGCGTTTGCTCTCGCTTGCTCGAACAGCTGAACTGTGAAAGCCTTGTGTTGGTGATCCTCACTTACTGATGGGTGTCGTTCCATTCCAACCAAGTGCTCGCTAGTAGGAGGTAAGGGCTCCTCGAGCTGTCCCGTGGTGACACTAGGGACCCTATCCTGAATCCAGTCTGTCTTTGCTGCAAAGTAAGATGAAAGCTCCTGATGGCAGGAAACATTAGGCTGAGCCCTTGGGGAACACAGCCCAGCTTAATCAGGTGGCTCACTACTTGTGGCTGCTCTGTTGCTAGGGAATTCACAGATGTTATGTAACAGGAGAGATGAAACCTCTGAGTCCTCACCACAGCCCTGGCCTTCGATTGTAAAATCTCTCAGCTCTGCAATCAATGCTCCCCGCCACTGTTCCTGTCCCCTTCCCTCTCTCGATCAATATGGCCTCCATTGGTGTAGTATCTACACAATCTTTAATGTATTCGCCTTCACAACACCCCTGCGAGGCAGAGAAGTGCTGTTTATTGTCCCCTTTTTACAGAGGAGATACTGAGGCACAGAGACATTGCGTCACATACCCCATGTTCACGCAGTCTGTGGCAGAGCCAGGAATTGAAACCAGGTTGTCCGAGCCCCAGGCAAAGGCACTAGACCCTGCTTCCTCTTGTGCCGGATCTGTCTCGGCATCCATAAATCATGGTGTCTTGTGAAGACAACATCAAGGAAGGGGACATCTGAGAGCTAATGCTTTGATGATTGTAGACAACTGATGTTTCTAACGCCCTTCCGGCCCATTGATTCACTGGTCCAGTGGCTGGAGAACATTCTGCCCTAGAGAATTCGGGAGTCCAGCAAGATCTATAAGTCTCCAAAGGCAGAGGGGCGGTTGAAAGGCCTGTGCCACTACCCGGTGGAAGTGATAATTAACGCTACCACTTAGTCACAGCAGTCCCAGATTCCATGACTTTCTGGACCTCCGTAACTTCTTACGCTTCAGCTTTCAGCAGCTGAGGCCGGGGCTGGAGGTGGGACTGTGCGCCCCTGCCCTGCTGTAACTGGGGCTGGATGGCTGGAAGCAGGGACCCTGCAGCCCCTTCCCTGTGGCTTGCAGGCAGGGGGGCTGCAGCCAGGCTGTGCACCCCTGTTCTGCAGCTGCGGCCAGCTCTGGAGCGGGGGCTGTGTCCCCCGTGGATGTGCCCCCCGCTGCACCCCAACCCCACAGCTTCCACTGGGGCCATGCGCCCCCCTTGCGGCATCCCTGGGCCGTGCACTGCACCCCTCTCCCACAGCTGCGGCCAGCTCCAGAGCGGGGGCTGCACCCGCCACTGTGCCCCCCCACTGCGCCCCAGCCCTGCAGCTTTGGCTGTGGGCTGCAGCTGGGGCTGTGTGCCCCTAGCCAGTGGGTGCCATGTGCCCCATTCGCGGCTTCCCAGAGCCCTGTGCCTCCCCACCGTGGCTGCCGCCTGAGCTTGGCAAGGGCTATGGCTGGGCTGTGCACCCCTGTCCTGCAGCTCTGGACCAGGGGCAGTGCACCCCCCATTGTTGTGCCCCCAGCTGGAGCTGCTACTGGTTGTGCCACCCACCATGGCAGGGATCTCGGCCTGTCAGTCGCCCCCCGGGACTCCATTCCTCTCCCCCTACTGAGTCCTGCCCCCGGTTATTTTTAGTAAAGTCACGGGCAGGTCACGGCCTCCCTGAATTTTTGTTTATTGCCCATGACCTGACTGTGACTTTTACTGAAAATAACCATGACCAAGTCTTAACCTTAGTGATAATTAGACCAGAACAAGGTGCTGCTCCCTACACTCCCAATATGCACATCTATAACAACAGTAAGATTCAAGTATCGGGGGGTAGCCGTGTTAGTCTGTATCCACGAAAACAAGGAGTCCTGTGGCACCTTAAAGACTAACAGATTTATCTGGGCAAAGTTACAGATGCGGGTGTTGTATAAGGACACATGAAGAGAAGGGAATTACCTCACTAGTAGAGAGCCAGTGTTGACAGGGCCAATTCGATCAGGGTGGATGTGGTCCACTCCTAATAATAGATGAGGAGGTGTCAATTCCAAGAGAGGCAAAGCTGCTTTTGTAATGAGCCTTGCACTCCCAGTCCCTATTCAAGCCCAAATTAATGGTGCTAAATTTGCAAATGAATGTTAATTCTGCTGTTTCTCTTTGAAGTCTGTTTCTGAATTTTTTTTTGTTCAAGAACAGTTACTTTTAAATCTGTTATAGAATGTCCAGGGAGGTTGAAGTGTTCTCCTACTGGCTTTTGTATGTTACCATTCCTGATGTCTGATTTGTGTCCATTTATTCTTTTACGTAGGGACTGTCCGGTTTGGCCAATGTACATGGCAGAGGGGCATTGCTGGCACATGATGGCATATATCACATTAGTAGACATGCAGGTGAATGAGCCCTTAGTGGTATGGTTGATGTGGTTGGATCCTCTGATTGATGGTGCTGCTAGAGTAGATATGGGGACAGAGTAGGCAACAGGGTTTGTTACAGGGATTGGTTCCTGGGTTAGTGTTTCTGTGGTGTGGTGTGTAGTTGCTGGTGAGTATTTGCTTCAGGTTGGGGGGCTGTCTGTAAGCGAGGACTGGCCTGTCTCCCAAGATCTGTGAGAGTGAGGGATTGTTTTCCAGAATAGGTTGTAGATCATTGATAATGCGCTGGAGAGGTTTTAGCTGGGGGCTGTATGTGATGGCCAGTGGTGTTGTGTTATTTTCCTTGCTGGGCCTGTCCTGTAGTAGGTAAGATTCAATGTCTGTGTGCAAATGGGTTCAGAGACATGTTGAATCAGACCCTGATCCAACTAGTCCAATATCCAATCTGACAGCTTCCAACACCAGATGCTTCAGGGGATGGTGCCCAAAGCCCAGATATAGGCAGTTGTCATAAACAGATAGTTAAGGGTTAATGTCTCTTTTACCTGTAAAGGGTTAACAAGCTCAGTAGACCTGGCTGACACCTGACCAGAGAACCAATAAGAGGACAAGATACTTTCAAATCTCGGTGGAGGGAAGTCTTTGTTTTGTGTTCTTTGTTTTGGGGGCTGTTCTCTCTTGGGATTAAGAGGCCAGACGTACATCCAGGCTCTCCAAGCTTCCTGAAATATTCCCTTCTATTCAATATAGTGAGTATTAGAAAAGGCGGATTAGTCTTTTGATTGATTTCTGTATTTGCAAATGTGTGTTTGCTGGAACAATATTTTACCTCTTTGCTGTACTTTGTACTTATGCTAAGGGGGAGGGAGTCCCTCTAGTTTTTATAAGCTGTATACCCTGTAAGCATTTCCATCCTGATTTTACAGAGATAGTTTTTTACTTTTTCTTTCTTTAATTAAAAGCTTTTCTTTTTAAGAACCTGTTTGATTTTTCCCTCGTTTGAGACCCCAGGGGATTAGTCTGACTCACCAGGGATAGGTGGGGGGAAAAGAGGAGGGGGGGAAGGTGAATCCCTCTTTGTTTTAGATTCAAGGAGTTTGAATCAGTGTGGAGCCTCTGAAGGCAACCCAGGGAGGGGAAAGGAGGGGGGAATGGTTAATTTCTCCTTGTGTTAAGATCCAAGGAGTTTGGATCTGTGTTCCCCAAGGAAAGTTTGGGGGAACAGAAAGTGTACCAAAACACGATATTTTTTGGTTGGTGGCAGCAGTACCAGATCTAAACTAGGATTTAAGTTTAGAAGGATCCATGCAGGTCCCCATCTTTTGGACGCTAAAGTTCAAAGTGGGGAACAAACCTATGACAGCAGTTATGAGATAATCTGCTCCTGGAGAAGTCTAACCTGCTATAGTTGATGCATGTGGGTTTATATCTTTTAGAATCACTGTCGATAATCTGAGATAAGAGATTCCAAGGAAACACACAGAGATGTCATCCTTGTGGCTACTGCAGGATGTCCTCCAGACCTCTCTGATGACTCCAGCCCCAAGGTTGACAGCAGATCAGGATTACAGTTTGTAAATGTGAAAGTGTAAAAAGAAGTGAAGATTGCTTACCTGTAATCCTATTTGTCATCATAGCACTTGTCTCTCATTTTACCCAGCAACTGGACTATGGCCAATGCACTGAGGTGAACACCTGTGCTTTTACAAACATTGCAATGGGATCTTTAATGACCTGGCTTGGAATTTAGTGTTAGCTGTACCCCTAAAGCAGTCTACTTTTAGTAACAATTACCAAGCGAGTTCCTGCCCCATCTCTCTTGTTTTGCATTTTGGTGAAGTAATAGACACTGTCACTTAGCGCATAGATTCTAAGGGCTTTTCGTCTATGTTCTGAATTTTTTATTTGCAGGCAAACACTGCTAGCAGTGTTGGAGCCCATGTGAATACAGACCCGGATACTAAAAACTCACTGTGTTCATTAGGTACATTTCAACTCTTCTCTTTTTACAATCTTATACCGTCCATCAGGATGAGTAGAGACAATTAAATAGCAAAAAATCGAATGGTCAAAAGAGAACCAGTAAGTGTCGTTTAATGATTTAGGATCATATATTCACCGATGTGCAGAAGAACAAGTATTAGGAGGCAGGAAATCCAACTCAGATCATTCTAGTGGAGGATGTCAGGGTTTGTCACCACTGCAGGAAATACTTTGTGCTAAAATTGTCCTCCACTTAAAACAGTGATGAGAATATGCATCTAACCTTGGGTTCTCCAGATGGAACCTATACCAGCATAATACTAGGCCCCTGCTTTGATACTGTGGTCGTGCCTAGGGACCAGCCAAGAACGGGGGCCAGTTGTCCTAGGCTCTGTACAGGCACAGAATGAGACAGCAGCATAGAACTCAATGAATTTAGTGAACTGCTGCAAAGCCACTGTAGGTCCTAGATAAACCCTATTATTTTCCTGTGGTTAAGTAGTGGCTTTATTTTAATTTATTTACAACTGATAGGACATTTCCCTGAACAAATTATAACATTATTTAAATATCAGGTTTGGGGGCTTGTGTCCCTAAAGATTTGTTTTCTAACTAAGGCTCCCAATAAGGAACAAAACCATATTTACCCCTCTTTTTCTTCTCCCCGCTGAAGGGACTACTTTCCGTTCATCTTGAAAGTGGAAGAACGCCCCCGAAAAATTGAAGTGTTTTGGGTGAAAAGTCATAGGATGGAGCAGCAACGGTGAGAGGGTGTAACTGTCCCAAAAGGAATGTGGTACTATGAAAAGGGCATTTTTCAGCAACCAACACAAGAGAAACCGGTATTTCTGAGCATACGCTAGCAGCTTTGCTTTGTTTTGCTACTTAATTTCAGTCATGTACTTAAATATTTGCTTTAAGTTAAATGCCATGTCCCTGGGTGGATTGCCAGCAGCAGGGATCGCATTGGTATCCCTGGTTCTCTATTGCATGAGCCAAAAGACTCAGCTCT
This sequence comes from Mauremys mutica, assembly GCF_020497125.1. Lineage (NCBI taxonomy): Eukaryota > Metazoa > Chordata > Testudines > Geoemydidae > Mauremys > Mauremys mutica. The sequence continues at coordinate 287,561,408 of NC_059073.1, forward strand.
CTCTTATCCAAGGTTGTAGCTGGCTCATCAACCTCTATATGTGGCCTAGCCACCACTAGAGGGGGACAGAGCACCACACTGAGTGGGTACGGGTAACGAGCGCATACTTAAGCATAGCAAAAAAGCCCATTACAAAATGCATTGCATGTACACACACTGCAGATTCTGCCAGCTCATCGCTCATTGAAATCTAAACAATTTTCATCACAGCACTGAAAGACACTTCGCAATGGGAGCTGTTTCCCTGCTATGGTGCCCATCCTGCAATGAGATTATTTCCCAGCACCTCTACGTGAGTGGAAAGGTATGACTGAAATCATCTCGTGGCAGGGTCAGGGCCTAAATTTTGGATTTTTATTCCTATCCCACTTCAGCTGCAAAGCTGTTCAAAAAGAATATGCAGGAATTATTTAAAAATGAAGAGTGTGTATGTGTCTAATGTATATAATTTCCCCCACTCCCTTGTTTCAAAATGGCTGAAGAATTTTTGTTCTAACTTTCCAAAAAACAACCCACAAAAATTTAAGTGTGCCCATGACCCAGAAAAATTTCAGCCTGATGGGGGAACATTTCAATAAGTCCTAAGAGACTAAAGACAGGAGCTTAGAATGGCAACTACCACGCAACCTTAACTATAGTGGTCACTACATCACAGCAGTGCTCTGGAAATGAGATGTGTATATGTAAATAGTTAACAGATAAAATGCCAGTAGGTGCCACTTAAGAATATATAGCTAAGTTCCTGAGTTCAGGGCCAGATTAGCCTTTTATAGGCCGGGCGCCAAACATACTTGTGGGCCCCCATGTAGGCAATGGAGCAAGGTGCAGGGAGGTTAGTCCCCAGAGCGAGGGGCCAGCCAGAGCCAATGGGACGTGTCATGGCAGGGGCAGCCCCACGCTGCCCAGCGCAAGGGCACTATTTACAAACCAGCAGTTGCCAGACACACACGCAGCCCTGTGCTGCCAGCATGACCCTTCCCCTTGGGGGCGGGCCCATGACATGCCCTCCAACCTTCCCCCCCGACTCCCTATGGCCAGAGCCCCCCTCGACCCCCAGCACCCCCCAACCCTCCCCACAAATGCCCAGCACCCTACGCAACATCACTTCTGCCCACAGCCCCACCACAACTGCCCAGCACCCCCCACAGAGCCCCCACTCCCTATTGCCCCAATACACACAGATCCTCCCTGCCCCTTCACAGCCCAGCACCTCCCCCACCCCCAACCCCTCAGAGACCCGCTCCCTCATGCTCTACCTCTCAGCCGCACTCACCGGCCCTGGTGGAAGGCAACTGTGTCTGCCGAGCTGAGCCAGCAGCACAGCCAGGGCTGGTCCGGGACAGGGAATCGCTCCGGCTGGGCTCCCTCAAGACGCACTTGTCTGGAGAGGCCCAGCCAAGCTCCCTGTAGTAAGATGAGGCCCTGAAACATAAACTCTTATGTCAGAGGCCAAGTCTGAGGCCTGAAGCCTGAACCAAAGTACTTCCAGGCATTGCTAAGCCAAAGCTGGGCTGTGAGCCAGAGGCAGGCCTCACTCCCAGAAGTTGGCGAGAAGAGGGCTGCTAGAAGCAGGTGGATCCACACATAAATGCTAATAAGAGGAACTTGTGCCAAGATGGCATCAGAACACTCCACCGAGATAACGAGGAACAGGCAGGAGCATCTTAAAGACAGGGTCAAAAGGACAACATGATGGCTAGATTTATTTGAACTGACACGATCAAAGGGGAGACAGCACCCTAATGAGCCAAGGAACTGCACCTCAATATGTCAGTAGGGATAAGTAATCTGTCCTGTAACTGTATAAAAGTAGGTCCCGGAGTGCATATCTTTGTCCAGTTTAGGGGGCAGTGGAAAGTCCCGCCACTGACTGAGCTGGTCCATTGCCAGGGAGCACAAATTCGTAGTATGCCCTGTAGAGTCTATAGGAAACTATTACTGTGCTTCGTTTGATAATAAACCTGGCTCGGGTTCCTTCGTACCTTACTAGAGTCTGTGGTCTTTGGGGGTTCTCTCAGGGTCTGCGGTGGGATTTTAGCATGTGCTTAACTGCTTTGCTGAATAAGGATGGACTTGAGCACACGCTTAAGTGCTTTGCTGCACTGAGGCATAAAAGAAGGGAATGACAAAGATCAAACCTCTTCATGACAGCAAGTAAGTGGCTGTTCATTTTAAACAGCAGGAGGGCGGAATATCAAGGACACTTAATCTAATAATCTGTGTGGGGCTAGGATTTAAGAATCCAGGTTCATTTCCCAGCTGTGCCACAGACTTCCTGTGGAACCTTGGGCAAGTCATTTAATCTACCTTATGCCCCAGTTCCCCATCTGTAAAATGGGGATAAAACATCCCCAACTCACAGGGATGCTGCAAGGATAAAATCCCTTGATGATTGTGAGGTGCTTGGATACTATACAGGTGAGGGTATAGAACAGAAGCAGAGAAAGAAGGTCCTTTCTGTTGGTCAACAATTGTGAATGTGGGGACATGAACTGGTGAGACGCTACATAAAATACAAGCTGCTTTGTAGTGGCTTCCCCCCCCGGCATGGCGCAGTCTCTGCTTTGCTCTGTGCTGGAAGGAGCGGTATTGTACACAGATGTCTCCTTTGTAGTTAAACTAGTGGGAAGCAGAAGACAGTAAAAGCTCAGCAAATAAAAAGCTTTGTCAAAACAGCTATAAATGTGAACAAAAATATTTTTAAAATGTCTTAATGTTCACACAGGCACTCCTCCAAGCCTGGAGCTTAATTCCAGCTCATGTTGTTTCTGCTCTGGAGAGGCCTTTTTCATAGATTTCTAGATTTTAGGGCCAGAAGGGATCATTGTGATTGGCTAGTCTGACCTAATGCAGAACACAGGCCACAAGCCTTCTGTGAATTAACTCCTGCTTCAAGTCCAGCAGCAGTGATTGAACTAGAGCAGAGCTTTCAAAAAACAGCCAATCCTGATTTTCAAATCCCCGGTGAAGAAGAATCCATCACAACCCTTGATAAGTTGTTCTAATGATTAATTACTCTCACTTAAAAATGTACACCTTCTTTCCCGTCTGAATGTGCCTAGCTTCAACTTCCAGCCGCTGCGTCTTTGTTTGGCTCCTCAGAGTCTGGACTTACCGATGGCTGAAAAATTTCCAATGCAGAAGTTTTTCAATGGAGAAAAAAAGAAGAGCCAAAATGTTGGCAAGAAATTTTCCCGTTTTTCAACTAATTCGGCTTGTCCCCTTGCTGTGACCTGTAGATTTGAATGCCCAAAGGCAGACCTGTGCTTCCTGAACTTGGCACATCAGGGTAAAAAACAATCATTAAAATCTCTTCGACTAGAAAAGAGAACCTGCAATCCTAAAAAGCCTTCAATAAATCCAACCCGTTATTGGATACATCCACCCCAGTCTCTGGCCACCAGCTGGCAGGCACGATGACGTAGACATGACAGCTGCTTCCAACTAAATCAGAGCTCCTGAGCACCTCCAGCTCCAATGGGCATTGAGTGTAGTCATGGGTGCTCAGTGCGTCTGAGAATCAGGCTGTTCCACCAATGACTCTCCCCTTCCAAAAATAAAACCTCTCCCCTAGCAGTTTTCACCCCAGAAAGGGAGAAATGTCTGAGACTCCATGTATCAGAGGGGTAGCCGTGTTAGTCTGGATCTGTAAAAGCAGCAAAGAGTCCTGTGGCACCTTATAGACTAACAGAAGTTTTGGAGCATGAGCTTTCGTGGGTGAATACCCACTTCGTGGGATGCATGTAGTCATTTGAGACTCCATGGAATCCACTGGGGACATCACTCAATTTTATGTGCAAGGCGCTCAGATCCTACATTGATGGATGCAGGATAAACCCCTACAATAAAGATATGACTCCTGCAGGGTTGGGAGGTCACTGCTACCCATTCAAACAGCAAGAGTCTGGGCCAGCCTGAGCTGTGATTAGCAGCAGGGGGAGGACAGACTTGACATTCATGGCAGCCTTTCAGATTGCAATGACATCTTCTTCCCGGGCTCGGGCCATAATCTTTCAGTTTGTACAAACATTGGCGATAACTCCCCCTGGCCTGCGTGCTCAGGAGGGGGAGAACAGCACCAGCCGCTTGCAGGCCTGTCTGCCCAGGGAACGAGGCTGTGGCTTGAAACAGCTTTCCAGAGCCTGATTCTGAAAACAGATTCAGGTAACCCAGCTGTGTCAGACGGTGTCACCGGGAATCACCAGGTCCGTGGACACCTTTCCAGGACGTGGGCGTGTTCTCTGTGCAGATGGGGCATCAGACCCCTGGAAACCAGCCTTGGCAATGGCCTCGGAGGCAGCTGCTTTCCGTACCCCTGGGTAGGAAGCTGGGGAAGGGAGGAAGAGGCCATTATAAACGTAGGCCTTAGACTATAGAGGTGGACTTCTCCTGAGTCTATCTCAGCAACATCCTACAGGACTTTGAATAACTCAGCAAGGCACCATCATTTATCCCAGTGCTTTGCCCTTCTCCCCTGAGGATCCCCATGAGCTGTAGGGACTGTAACGAATTAAGCCATCATTTCAGAGAGAGGGAAGTGCGCATTTGCCGGTGACTTGGGCCAGAGTATCAGCCCGCCAGGAACAGAACAAAGCTCTCTTGATTCTCCATGCTGGGCTGCGACTCCCCTTTCTCAGAGCCTCACCAGACTGAGCACAGGGCTCGCTTATGAGCTCTGCACAGGCCACATCCATGCATGGAAAACCTGAAGGGACTCAACCAGTGGCACAAGGGCGTAAGGCAAAATAAGCCCATGGCCCAGCCAGTGCATCAGACCCCGGCAGAACGCATGTTCTGATGGTCCCATTGCTCAGAAAAAGATGGTGGCAGGCAGGGCCGTAACCTGGTGGTGGTCTTCTAATATGCCTAACGCCAGTGGATCAAAGCAGACGGGTTGCATCATTGTAAAGTGTGAATACCTGATAATTTTATGCTTAAAGAATGAAAACTCTTCAGGGCAGGAACTGCATCTTCCTTTGTATTTGCTGTAGCCACCTGCTTTCCAATCAAAGAGAATTATTTTGTTGGATTCCACTCTCCCCTGGACTGGCTGTGTAGTGTAGCCTATAGAGCTCATATAGCCATGGCAGAATGAACTGGATTCCCTTGTGGCTCATGCACCATTCACACTTTCCCTCACCATCACTTGTGCCACTTGGCTGCCACCTTACACCCCAGAGGTGGCTGCATTTCAGTGATGTGTCTGTATGTAGCTTTACAAAGCACTCTGGATTTTTTTTTCCCCACAGTGAAAGCTGCTGCATGTGTTCAAACTATTTCTCATTGGAGGACTCGATAAAGTTTTCTAAATGGTGAAAGCCAACGGGGATATATTTTTTTCCCCACTGGAGCAGAGTTAAAAACCCAAAGGGACATCATAAATTAAATCAGGAAACAATAAGTACGGGCCGTGGCGCGAATGATATTATGTAAAGAGTAACACATCTGGAAGAAGTTACTGCCCAGGACAAGCAAAGCAGAATCTAAACAAGTGCAAGACGTAAGCGTGTTTGTGTCAGGAGAAGGGTGTGGTTCAAACAAGACAGGAAGGTGGGACTGTGATAAAGCAAATAGCGGGTAAGGATGTTAGCCTAGACAGCCTCTTCCAGTTCCTGCTGCCTGTGTTATTAACAACGTCCTATTGAGTTGCAGCAATTTCTTTAACTCTCTGTTCTAGATCTACTGGGTGTTGTAGCTATGGGAAGACCAGGCTGTAACTGTGAGCAGTTGGGGGGCGGGGTTAAGTGAACTCCTTTGCCCTTGCTCAGATGATCAAGCAGATTTGCCTGCAGTTTGTTTTGTACCCACGCACATGACCCTTCGCAGCCTGCAATCCCCTTTGGTGAATGTGATGTTGGTTTGGATTCTTCCCTGAGCTTGCTCCCAAGAGGCCCCGAACTGCAGACCGTACACCAGGCAAGATCCCACTGAAGAAATGGGAATTTTGCCAGCATGAGGATGGCAGAGCAGAGCTTCTAGGAGAGCAGGGAACTAAGATACAGGTGGAAAGACATAGTGTAATCAAGAATCAGGCCCTAACAACGCTTTATATTGCTCCCAGCACCTGTAACAGCCGTGCTCACAGACCTGTTGGAGGTATGGCTGGCATGCAGTGCATTACAGCTGTCCCCTGGGACGTATAGCATAAATTAGAGCAGCCCTGAGGTTGCTCTAATGTGCACCAGTGGCCAGGCAGGCTTCTTCATGGCAGAATGCAGGGGGTGCACGAGTGGTTCACTAAGAGCCAAATTCAGCCTTAGGTTATGTGCTGAGATCAATGAGTGCATGTGACCAAGGGGCAGAGTTGGGCCCCATGTCATTTCAGTGCTGTTCATTTCCTCAGTCTTTGGATGCAGGATCTCTGCATATGAATATTTACAACCCGCTTTCCAGAGAAAGCAGGATAAAATCTGCTTTCATAACGCGTTCCCTTTGAAAGATGACAATAATAAAAAGAAAAAAATTCCCACCACCCACTCAGTCTCATGCAAATTAGAGCAGAACAAGAGATACAAAATAAATAAAAAAATCCACCTCCGACTTTGGGAATGAGATGAGGGGGGAAGTGAGTGAGCGTATCCTCGGAGACGTGCTCTAAATCTTGTTACACAAAGTCACTGCTGGCCTTTTGTAATTAGCAGGTGCAGTCAAAGCTGCATTTGCAGGGATACCGACAGCCAATATAACAAGCAAGAAGTGACTGAAAGCCCACATGCCTCTGCCCCATGACTGCCAGTAAAAAAGGCACTCCCTCTGCAAGCCTTGTTAGCAATGCAGAGTGACCAGAGCGCTTCCTGTTACAATATTTGGTGTATCTACAGCATTCCCCCTCTGAGGATCTCAAAGCCCTTTATACATGTTTACTAATTAAGAGCAGCAATAGCCTCATGAGGGAAGTCAGGGATTGGTCTAGCAGCTTGGGTACCGGAGCAGGACCCAGTACCGGAGCAGGTGTATGATCTTGGCAAATCACTTCATCTGTATGTGTCCCCATTTCCCCTCTTACCCTCAGTCTGTTTAGATTGTAAACTCTTCAGGGTAGGGACTGTCTCCCACTCTGTTTGTACAGCACCTAGCACACTGGGGCTATGGTAATAAAAATGATAATAATAGAAAGATTGTTTCAACCACCCTGGATATGCAGCTGCAGTGTAATCAAGAAGTGAGGAAGTCAAGGAAATGGCGTCCAGTGGAAGAGCAGGGAAAATGTTAGGTGGGCAGGATGTAATTTGGCCAGGACGTTCGTGTCCGTTCCCCCTACACCTTGTGCAGTCATTTCAGCCAATGGAAGGTGCACACACAATGCTCAGATCAGAATGGTGGCACTTTACACTCGTTCTGCACTGGTGTGAATAGCGACACACGGCAGTGAAGAATCAAGTCCCAGGACTCTCATTCTCTCGCAGGAGATGCAGTCAGATCTTTTACCAATACAAAGAGGTCAAACCCTGTGCCTTACTTTTCATCCAGGAAATGGGTTCCACAGTATTGCTCAGATTAAAGCCTGCTTGTGCTAACCCTCTGAAGGTCTGAGCTGAATCACAGAATATCAGGGTTGGAAAGGACCTCAGGAGGTCATCTAGTCCAACCCCCTGCTCAAAGCAGGACCAAGCCCCAACTGAATCATCCCAGCCAGGGCTTTGTTAAGCCTGACCTTAAAACCGCTAAGGACGGAGATTCTACCACCTCTCTAGGTAACCCATTCCAGTGCTTCACCGCCCTCCTAGTGGAAATTTAATTTTAATTTCATCTGTGAAATGGGGATAACAGCCCTGGCCTGCCTCACAGGGATGGTATGAGGATGCACACAGTAAAATCTGAGGTGCTCATCTACTGTGGTGTAAGTACCAGAGACAGCGAGCTGTGCACAGGAAGTTAAAGCCAAGTCAAAGCATCACCCATTCCAGTATCTCCTCACTAATCTCCCAGCCCATGGAGCAAACAACCTCAGTGAAAGAAACTGGAAACTGCTCAAGAGATGAGAGCAGCTAGCACAGAACAAATGGAAGCCAAGAAGCTGGGCTGTGGCAGAGCCCTGCGGCGAAGTCTATCACAGCAGCAGACCCACATCCCTGCAGCAATATTCAAAGCCAGGTCAGACTCATGCCAACTACGGCCTCGGTGACTGGAACCTAGAAGTGGACAGTGGGAGGCACAAAGTCCACTCAGAACCCTGAGGGGAATGGTGGTGCAATCAGTGGGCCCAAGGAGAGCTGGAGACCAAGAGACATACATGGGTGAGAAAGAGGTTTTCTCAATCTTAAGGCCTCTTATCACCAGGCAATGGGCCTGGCCTTGGGAGAGGGAGAGAGATGGCCGAGGTGGCCTGGGGATCTGGAGCAGTACTGCCAGATGGGCTTAGGGCCTCAAGCCCCAAAGACTGCGTGTCCTCTCTTCTGAGGGGCCTCAAGCCCCAAAGACTGCTTGTCCTCTCTTCTGAGGGGTCGGACATTTTCTTATATTTTGGCAGCAGACGTAGAGTTTGTCGTGCCATTAGAGTCTCATTGGATTGAACTGTCTGCCTCCTGTATGTGTGTGTGTATCAGATGCATGTATGTGAGGTGTGTCAGATGTATGTGTGTGTGAGCTGTGTTCAGAGGGGTACCTGTGTCAGATGTGTGTGTGTGTGTGTGTGTCTGTGTTCAGAGGGGTACCTGTGTCAGATGCGTGTGTGAGCTATGTTCAGAGGGTACCTGTGTCAGATGTGTGTGTGTGTGTGTGTCTGTGTTCAGAGGAGTACCTGTGTCAGATGTGTATGTGTGTGTGTCAGCTGTGTTCAGAGGAGTACCTGTGTCAGATGCATGTGTGTGTCAGCTGTGTTCAGAGGAGTAGCTATGTCAGATGTGTATGTGTGTGTGTGAGTGAGCTGTGTTCAGAGGAGTTCCTGTGTCAGATGTGTGTGCGTGTCAGCTGTATTCAGAGGGGTACCTGTGTCAGATGTGTATGTGTATCAACTGTGTTCAGAGGAGTACCTGTGTCAGATGTGTGTGCGTGTCAGCTGTATTCAGAGAGGTACCTGTGTCAGATATGTATGTGTGTGTGTGAGCTGTGTTCAGAGGAGTACCTGTGTCAGATGTGTGTGTGTGTGTGTTGTGTTCATGGGGGTACCTGTGTCAGATCCGTGTGTGTGTCAGCTGTGCTCACAGGGGTTTGTGAGCTGACAGATGTGTGCGAGTGTGCATTGGTGTCAAAAGCCGATGTGTGCAGTGAGGGCAGGTCAGAGAGGTGTGTGTGTGTCAGAGGCATAAGTGCCAGGTACAGGAGAAAGAGAAGTGTTTGGGGGGGTGGGGGTGGTGAGTGTGACAGAGCCAGCAGAATAAGTGCCCTGTCTCTTTAAAGGCCCAGACACAGCCCCATCTGATGCGGCGGCTCCAATCAGCAGCCCCTGGGCTCTGGCAGCAGCAGGAGCCTCTGCTCTGCATTCCTCCCTCTTCCTAAAGGGCTAACATGGCGATGGCAGGATGAGGATGAGGTGAAGAAGCAGGGGGATGTGAGAGCTGCAGCTGCACAGACACACAAGCGGGGCAGAGAGCACAGCAGGGGGGATTGCAGCAGAGGAAAGGAGAAGGGGGAAAAAATTAAAAACACCCAACCCAACATTTTCATGGAGAGCAAAAATCCCATGCAAGCTGGGGAGGATCAGGACTCCTTTGAGCTGAGACCCTTGCATCAAAATGGTAGAGCTGCAAACCTTTCATTTCTTCCTCTTGTTGATTTCTCCCAGGGCTTTGCAGACTTTGCAAAGGCCTCTGAAACTTGCCTAAATAATTGCAACCACGCTGGGGGGGGGGGAAGGGGGTTGGGGAGGTCTAAAAAGAGGTGCATGGTTTATTTTATGTGCATGCTGCATCCACAGATTGTGTGAGGGGCAAGACAGCTCTATGCACACTATAAAGAGGCAGGGCTGGAGGGGAGTGAGCTATTTCTGGGCGGTTTGGAAAAACGATGCGAAGAGCGGTGCATCTCTGCATTTTGAAAGTGGATTTGCAAAGTGGGAATGCCGCTGGAGCAACAATAGCTGCCTTGCTGCATGCAAAGAGTTAAAATTCCTTCATAGCAGGCTGATGCCTTTGCAAAGGATTAGGTCACAATCCAAGCATTTTAATTACCAAGTTGATTTTTTGTATGCCACGCTGCTCTGTACCCTCCCCCCGCAGCGCTGAGAATTTTGCTTGTAGGTGGGTGCAATAAAAATAAGGACACCCTTCCCCCCCACCCCTTAGGATCTTCAATTAGAAAGGGCAGCTGTTTGGGAGTGAGACTTGGGCTGGGTTGTTATTTTTCCGCTGGATTTATTTGTAAGAAGGAGCAAGTTTGTACTGGGTTCTCCCCACTCCCCTGCAGGAGAGGGGAGGTGGTGGAACTTGCATTGCAGATGTGAGCAAATGAGGGGAAGGGGTTGGGCCTGGGGGAAAGGGGCCAGGTTTCTGCTCAAGGGCAGGAATCGAAGCGGGGGCGGGGGACTGGTTTAGACACCATTGGAGGTGGCTGCCAACAGTTGCTGTCCCTGGCTAAGGGGGGGTCTTAGCTGCAGGTGTCAGAGCTCGTTCTCTGGAATGTGGAAAATATTGAAGTTGGATTTATTTTTTCCCTTTGTGCTTAACGCTCCAATGGAGAAACTCATTCATCAGCAGCTCCCCCTGCGCCTCCACCCCTTCCAGACGGTGCCCTCCTTTAGACAACTTTCTTCCCTGCTCCATCCCCTTCATATGTGGTTAGCATTTTCCCAGCCAAGTCCTAAGTGCTGGGGAAAGTTCTCTTATCTTTCCTCACAGTGCATCTGCCAAGGTGTTTGAGATTTAAAGCCCTGAGGGCCACCGGCTTGCTGCCCTGATCTGGATAGCAAGAGGGGCGTGAATACTGTGCCAGGGGTGGAATGTATGGAGTTGAATTGGGGTTTACATATATCCCAGTGTCATGCAGTGCATTTCACTTTCCATTCGTGTCTGTTTTTGCAAGTTGATGTGAGGTTCAAATCTAATATGTTATTCCATAATGGCTGACTTGAGGGCTTCGTTCTGCCTTCACGCCGGTGCAAATCAGCACAGGGAAGTTGGTGGGAGCACGGTGGTGGCAGTGAAATCGGAATCAAATCGCGGATGTATATGAATATGTATAGGCATTTATCCCATGAGTGGTGCTGTACGGATCTGTGTCGATAGCTGCGGAGACTTAGGCTGGGCCGTTTTGATTGGGGTTGCTGGGATTGTGGATTTGGGCCCAGTCTGAGCAGCAACAAACTTCCTTTGAGGTTGGTGGGAGTTCAGGGTTTGCGAGGGGCTTAGGTGCCGGCCCCATAGTGGTGACATGCTTGAGGTGCAGACTTTTGCAGCCGGGTGGTTTATCCTTGCAGAATGCAGGCCTTCAACTAAATACTGAGACATGTAAACAGAAATCCAGTTCCCCTCATCTAAAGAGGGCTCAGCAGCGTATTCTCCGGGAAATCTGCTACGAATGAGGACAATAATCCATGGATCTCACCAAACAAATACTCTCTGGCTCCTTTTCCCCCCTCTCTTTCAGTAAAAGTCTACTCTTGTGTTATTGCCAGAGCGATGGCACCATGCCCATAATAACACAGCCGGCAATTTGAGTAGCTTTTAGGAAATAGCAATAAAGTGCTTGGTTTGCCCAGGTTGTTGTTATTTTCATATTAGTGGGGCCCTGCTCTGGGGGGTGTGAGATAATTACTGGGATGTGCCAAGTGCTTCCCTTAACACGCCTGCCGTTGAACCTGCTCGGCAGCGCACTGACCCACACCACGGCCCTGATCTTGCATACAGAGGGGCTGTGTGGTCAGTGATGGGCTCCGTTGAAGTTGGTGGGTAGGAGGGTTGGTTCATTATTAGTATTACAGTAGCACCGAGCAGCCAGCCAAGAACGGGGCCCTATTGCGCTCGGCACTGCACAGAGTAAGAGACAGTCCCTGAAGACACTGTACTCCGTGTGGACAGGAGAAGCCTAATCGGAGTGCCTGATTCCTTGCTTACTGAAAATTACCACTGACAGTGGAGTGCAGTAGTGATAGTAGGGTGACCAGGCAGCAAGTGTGAAAAATTGGGACAGGAGGTGGGAGGTAGTAGGAGCCTATATAAGAAAAAGACCCAAACATCGGGACTGTCCCTATAAAATCGGGACATCTGGTCACCCTAAGCAGTGGCCTGGTGAGATTCAGTAGCCTCTTTAGGATCAGCAGTTAGAGGAACACTGCTGGGTGACTTTGTGCCCATGAAGTTTTACACTACAAATATGAATAATATTTGACTTATTTATTTATTTATTTTAATAAACTGAAATGAGAGAAGCTGTTTTGGACTCTCATGCTGCAGTCTTGGCTTGAATGGGAGTCTTTGTGGTCTTAGGCCCCGCCACACGGATCAGATCACGGGCTTGGTTTGGATTGAAGCATTCCCTCTGCAGAGTTTGCCATCCAAACAGGGCAGATCCCGCTAAGTGCTTGAGAACTGGGAAGTGAAACTGACCAGTTGAGTTTCACTGTCCGACCAACCGGTCTCAAGATTATTAAGTAACATAGGAAAGCTGATTTATGGGAAGGATTTTTTATTTTAATCTTAACGTCCTTTTAATGTAATGTTTCTGGACCTGAAATAAAACTTTCTGCAATGCAAATGATTCAGCTGGTAGCACTCCCACTATTGCAGTTGATCAAGTCAGATGGATCTGGTTTTGAGGTATAGTAAATGCAGTGAAACACGCTTTTGTTGATGTGTTCCCAAAAGGTAACCTAACAGATTTGTACAATCTTTTGCTTCCTTAGAGATGCAGCTTATCTTTGTTTTCTTTGCAAGAAGTTTATCACATAGTCAAATGTTGTAAGGCAAATGCTGGAATGATAAAAGTCAAACAGCCCAATATTTCCATTCCTCTGCATATAGGAAAGCCATGTAATGTAGTTTACGAAAATAACGTGGTGCTGTCTTTGAAATTTCTAGTGCATGAGAGATGGAGGAGATTGTCGCTTGTGAGTAAATTAAATATTGGTTATTTTTAAGATACAGAATTAAGGTACAGAAAATCTGCTTAAGGAAAATGAGAATAAACCTTTTTGCATATGAACTGAATGTGTCAAAACATCAGCCGTTCTTTGAACATCTCGCATGAAATGCGTGTACGTGATCCACCGTATCTCACTAGACGATAAAACTAATCCGTCTTTGGAGCTGTTGCATTTCAGTTTGTCAGTTTAGAAGGGCACATGGGAAGGGTTCATCGCTTGGTCTCTCTCCTCTTTATGTATAAACTTTTTTCTTGGTTTTTTTTGTTTTTTGTTTTAAATGCAGCCGTGCCTTATACGCCAAGAGTAAATGGGGAAACTCCCGCGTCTCTCTGTTACTTGTATCACAAATTGCCTGTGCACGTGCTGTAGCCTTCTACCCTCGAGTAGTCCCACTGACAGCATGAGTTAAGCTGAAGGATGAACATGACAGCATAATGTTGTGGCGTTTAGGGTCTGATCCTTCATCTGTCTGTCTATGATAAAGTTCCTATTGACTTCCTTTGATGCTTGGAGCTGAAATACTGTATGTGTGGGGAGAACGGGTGCTGGGGAAAACAGGGATTGTCTGTAGGGATCCCCCCCCCCCCGGTGATCTATAGATTCTTTTCTCCCCTCCCCCTCCTCCTGCCTGAACAACTTCAGCCTTGATGAGGCATCTTCTGATGCCCATTTATATCCAGCAGTTAAGGATCCAGGAAGATGTGACCCCTGGAAAGGGTGATGCATGTGAGTTGTTGGTGGAGCAAGAAAGATGTGAAAAGCCCAAAGCTCTGAGGCCTTGCGTTTACACTATTGAAATCAGAGAGAGTATTGCCCCTGGCTTCCATGGGAACAGGATTGGGTCCTGGGAGAAGCTGGCCCCAGCCCTGCAAGCTCTCAGCATGTGAAACCGCCTTTGGAAAGAAAAGGTTTCGCTGCCATAGCTGGGTACCACTCACTGTACTCAGGTGTGAAATTTTCTTGTAGCAAAAATGACCAGGATCTGGTCTGAGCAGGGGGCAGCGGGAGTCAGGGACTCCCGAGATCAGATCCTGCCTTTAACTACTTCAAGTCAGTAAGGTCTTTATCCAGCAAAATTCTTGCGGGAGTCAGTGGCTCTGCTCACAGACTTATAGCTAAGCCAGAGGTCCCCAAACTGGGGGTGTGCCCCCCTTGAGGGGGCATGGAGGGACGTTTGGCGGGACACGGCTGGGGCATGGGCCAGCCCCCATGGGCGTAGGGAGGGAGCTCTGCTCTGCTCTACTCCGGGCCCCAGCGGCCACCCCGGGACTCCAACTGCCAGCCTAGGCCTCGGCTCTGCCCCCGCCTCCAGCCATGGCGCCAGCCTTAGCCTCCTTACTCCTGTCCGTGGCCCCCCCCCAGCTGCGGCCACGCAGGTAAGGTGCTGGGTGTGAGGTAAAAAGTTCGGGGACCACTGAGCTAAGCACATGCTTGAGTTCTTTGCAGGAGTGGAACCCTAGCTGCTCTGTGCCTCCATTCCCCCAGTTGTACAATGGGAGAGAGGGTTTGTATTTGACTTGCAAAGGGACTCGGAAGGTTAGTTCACGTCTCATAATGGAAGTACATAGCGCCTGGAAAGCGTCACCATTTATTATGCATATGCCCTGTACAACATGCAGCAGAAAACCCAGACGCTGAGGGATATGTAAAGGAGTGAACAGCAGCTGGCTTACAGCCACAGTGGCTGGAATAGAGAAGTGACACCGAACCTTGGGGTAAGGGCGTGGCACATTGGGGAGGGACCTCCTTTGCAGAACTGCGGTTTGGCAGGAGCTTACAGGAGGTCAGGGGAATGATGCCCTGGGGCAAATGCTGTTAGCCAGATGTGCAGAGTGCTTAATTGCAATCAGTAAGAGGCTTTTTTAAATTGTCTTTTCCAGTACCATGCAGCAGTCTGTCCTTCCCTATGGAGCGAAGATTAATAACCAGTCTGATTAAAGCCTCTCTTTCAAAGTTGCTGAATTTGCTGGACAGTGGCAATAAAAAATAAGTTACTCGATTTTTATGTGCCTTCCTAAAATTGTTAAACCCGTTGACTGGCAGGGGCTGGAGAGAGGACTGGCTCATCTTCCAGATAATTCTGCAAAGTGAAGGGAAATCTGATTTGCATACTTTGGTAGAAAGTCAAGTTGGGAAGCTGGATTTTGGATCCCGGCAGCTAGAGGTGGAAAGTACCTATTAGGTTAACTCGGTTCCACTCCAGGGGCACATGCAGTCCCCACATAAAGACGTATCCAATGTTAAATTAATACTCTGGTTGATCTTCGCAAACGGATGAGTCAGTCCTCTGAGCAGCATCAGCCAAGGTGAAATTAAAATGATGATAAATGGTGTCAGTGGCTGAGACAGATTCCCGTTCTGGGATAGAAAGTTCTGAAGGAGACAAAAGGCTGTATGGAAACTGTGCAGGCAAGATACTTTTACCTGACGAATTCTGTGCGGTAGCTGTGTGTCTGGGAAGTTCTGCGCTCAGTCTTTCACCACTGTAGCAATTTTGTGGCTCTGGAATAGTATATTTTAGACACCAGATAAGAGAGCTCGGCATTAACGGGCATCTAGCCCTAATCAGAGCCCTAATTAGGTTTGTCCAAACCTTTGATGCATGGAGACAAAATAAGAACGGCCATATTGGGTCAGACCAAAGGTCCATCCAGCCCAGTATCCTGTCTTCCGACAGTGGCCAATGCCAGGTGCCCCAGAGGGAATGAACAGAACAGGGAATCATCAAGTGAGCCATCCCCTGTCACCCATTCCCAGCTTCTGGCAAACAGGCTAAGGACATCACCCCTGCCCATCCTGGCTAATAGCCATCGATGGACCTAGCCTCCATGAATGTATCTAGTTTTTTTTTAAATCTGTGGTTTAAACATTTGTTTTAAAAGACTGAATAATGTGATGATGATAAACAGCAATTTAAAACCAACCAACAGTTGCGTCTCTGTACCCTGGGAGCGAAGGGACGGGAGAGCCGTGTGCGTTAAAGAAACGTCTTTGTCTTGTTAAGGTTCTTGGATACCAGAATGACAAGCCCAGCATAACTCCTTAGCGAGAGGGGTGGTTAAGCCTCATTGCTGGTGGGGGTTAGGAAGGAATTTCCTCTCCTTTGCCCTGCAGCTCTGTGAATAGCAGCACGGCCTAGTGGGTAGGGCGTCTGGCTGGGAGTCAAAAGATCCATAGTCTAGTCCCAGCAATGCCGTGATCTGCTGTGACATTGGGCAAGTTACACCTTCTCTTTGCCTGTCCTGTCTGTTTAGCTTGGAAGTCCTTGGTGGGTAAGGACTGTCTCTTGTTATATGTCTGTACGACTCCTATCTGTGGAGCCCTGGTCTTATATAGGCAATATCATAATACAGATTGACGTGGATCATTACACAGCAGGATGGGGTTTCCTTCCTACAGTGGCTCGCCGATGCCGCTTCCTGCTTCATGTCTCATTCCTGTACCAAACAGGCTCAACCCTGCTCCGCTTGAGACAGCCGGGCTGCTGTGCTGCCAGAATTGGCACCTTCGTTCAGTTCACTGGTGGTCAGCAGCTCTGTAAGAAGACAGTGAGCACTGAGTCTTACCATGGCCTCTACTTCTCTCCTTTACCTCCCGTCCCTGGCCTAAATTGCACCATAAGCCACTGTAACGCCTTAGGCTGGTAACTAGAGGGGCTGGCATTTCTTTTTTCAGATTTCAGACCCTGGCTAGCCAGTGGCTGATATGAAAAATGAAGCCCTGGACTGGGCACCCCAGGACATCACTGTCGTCCTTCCCAGCCGGGAGAATTGTAAAATGAAGGCAGAGAGGGGATAGGATTGGGCTCTCTAAACATCGCAGGGCAGGGCAGGGGAGCACATGGGAGGGAGAAGAGCTGTGTACGCTAAAGGACAGTGCTGGCACAACAACGAATGGGGATAAACTGGTTATGAGTTTGCTGAGTCTGGCAGTCGGAAGAAGGTTTCTAACCATCAGAGGAGCGAGGTTCCATGAACAGCTTCCCTGTGGGAGCAGTGGGGATAAGAAACCTCACTGGTTTTAAGATGGAGCTGGATCAGTTGCATGAACATGATGACATGACGGAGCTGCCTGTCAACCTGTGGAACTCATTGCCAGGGGATGTTGTGATGGCCAAAACTATAATGGGGCTGAACAAAGAATTAGATAAGTACATGGGGGATAGTTCCATCAATGGCTATTAGTCGAGATGGTCACAGCCCTGTGCTCCAGGTGTCCCTAGCCTCTGACTGCCAGAAGCTGGGCGTGGACAGCAGGGGATGGATCCCTCTATGATGACCTGCTCTGTTCATTCCATCCGAAGCACCTGGCATTAGCCACTGTCAGAAGACCGGATTCTGGGATTGGTGGACCATTGGTCTGACCCAGTGTGGCCATTCTGATGATTGCAGGGGACCGGATTCAGTGAGTCCCTTCCTGCCTAGGTAGCTTTCAGCAAACCTAATCTAGGCTCAGAATTCATCGGCTAACGTATGCAGCAAACACCGTTGTGCAACATTCGTCCAGCTTGATAGCGTGGCGGGCCCACTAAGGGTATGTTTACACTGCCAGTGACTGTCTTACTGGAGCACAGGTAGGTTTTGATGTAGCTAGCACATGGACCAATTATAATGTAGACATGGCAGCATGGGCCAGCAACCAGAGTATGTACCCAGTTTGAGTACAAATTGCTAGCCCATGCTGAATCCTACGCCACCGCGTCTACGCTACATTTGTTACCCTGCTTGTTAGACACAACTGTGCTAGCTTTAATCTATCTGTACTACAATCACCCCTTCACTTGCAGTGTGAATATATGCTTAGAAACACCAGTGATATTCGGCACATATTTTCAACAAATCCCCTTTCCTGCTTGTTGATGGTGGCTGGCCAGAAAAAAGGAATCCTTAAAAATTTTCCCCCCAAATGTGTATCTTTTTCCATTTTCTTTTAGTTGAATTTTTTGTTTTCATGGGTGTTTTCTAGTCAGCCCTGTCAAGAAGTTCCTCTTGATAAAAATGAAATAGAAAGTTTGATGCTAGCGTGTCATAATTAAGGCAAAGAACTTGGTTGAGTTTACAAAAGTGCCTAAGTGAGTTAGATGCACAAGTCACATTGGCTTTCAATAGGGTTTATGTGCCCAAATCACTTGGGTGCTCTTGGAAAACCTCACCCGTATGCGTTTGCTTAAGTGCATTGCTGAATCAGGGCTTCGTGGCAAGACTCGATGATTTAATTCCTTTATGTGGGAG
Source organism: Mauremys mutica (assembly GCF_020497125.1). Classification (NCBI taxonomy): domain Eukaryota; kingdom Metazoa; phylum Chordata; order Testudines; family Geoemydidae; genus Mauremys; species Mauremys mutica. Next base: position 287,579,657 of record NC_059073.1, read on the forward strand.
GGTGTGGTGCTCTGGGAGTAGGGGTGTCAGCTCAGTTTTCTGTAACCCCCCCCGCCCCCGCTAGTAATCTTAGTCCCTAGGCTAGTAGGCATCGGTGACCTTTGTCAACCTCTGTTTGCAACCATAATACTGAAAACCGTTTTTTAAATGGAAGCTTAAATTCCGTCAAAGCTGATGACTGAGGTTTCTCCATTCATCAGGAAGAACCTCAGCCTCCCAGCAGGGCTTATCTAGCCCGGTTATCCCCAGCGATAACCATTCTGCAGCCGGAAAGTAGCTGGTGGCGTTATAGCTGCATGAATAGAACAGACCGTGGCTTGCTGTCTTGCAGCTCTGTGATGGTTCTGCGGAGCCAACCGGAGTGAAACCTAGTGTAACTTAGGTTAGTCTAGAGTGTCTAGACTCTGGGAAGGAATTCGGTGTCACCTCACCTCGTCCTAATCTTGACAGATCCTTACTAACACGCGCTGCAGGGAGCAGGTGTAGTGACGTTACCTTCACATCAACCTTCTCTGAGTACAGTTGTCCCACAGGGGAAAGTTGGCTCTTCTGTTGGTTTAAAGCCCCCTGGGCTGCTGGAGAGGATGTTTTGTCTTAATCCCCTTCCTCTCACACATCCCAGCCTTGGGGGAAAAGAGCCATTTCCCTGCTGACAGGTAGTGAGCTTATGAACTCTTCCCCCCCTGCTGAGGTGCCTGTGTGTGTGCACGGGGCTCTGGTTTCCCTCAGGAGGGGCCAGTGCTTCACACACACACGCACACGGTACGTCTACACTGCAGTGTGGTGCCAGGTCTCAGAGCCTGGGGCAGCTGACTCGGGCGGGGGCTGCAGGGGTTACAGATAGCAGTGTAGCTATCTGAGCCGGAGCCCGGGCACCAAGAGCCTCCCCCATTCTCGCTTTTCAGAGCCCAGGCTCCAGCCCAAGCCCAAATTCTCCCCATCGGGGCGGGGCTGCACGCACATGGCCCTCATCCTCCCCAGCAGGGGCCAGTCCTGCTCACCTCGTTCCTGGCCCACTGACTGCAGGGAGGGTTTGATTTACCAAGGGCAAGTCTACACTTAAGCAGTGTTTAGTTAGAGGTGCATGAGGCTTTTCACTGACACAGCTATGCTGTCAAAACCCTCCAGTGTAGACACGGTTATATCAAGATAGCTTAGGCCAGTTCACCATAAGCTGCATTGGTGTAACTGCGTCCACACTAGAGGGCTGGCACAGCAATACTGGCACAGCAATACTGCTGGCACAGCAATACTGGTAACAACCACATAGGTCAAGCCCTCCTTGTGTAGTCAGGATCTGGGGGTCTGCAGGGCTGCTCCCTCCAGCTACAGCTGCAGTACATCTCATGGTCCAGCCTGCTTTGCCCGGCTGACTGGGCTGAGACCTGCACCGCGGTCTCTTCACTGGTGTCCTGGTTCAATCTCTGGCTCGATTCACTGCGTGGTTGGAGTCCGCTCCTGTTCGCACTGAGACCAGCGGCACGACTGCCTCTGACTGCAACGGGCCTGGGAGTAAATCCGATGTGCTCCCTGCATGCATTGCCTTTGCTGTACATGCATAGTCGCTCACTTGGCCTGTCTGGGCTGGGGGTTTCGGGGGGCTGCTGGCCACGGGGATTTTCCCTGTCGTCCTGAACTCCAGCCCCAGCTCCACTGACGTGAGGGAGCCGCTGGTGCAGCACAGGAGAGATTTGCTCATTACTGCCTGCGGAGCCTACCGAGGAGAGGGTAAAAAGACTGGGGCTGTTCAGCTGGGAAAAGAGACGACTAAGGGGGGATATGATACAGGCCTGTACAATCCTGCCTGGTGTGGAGAAGGTGAATAAGGAAGTGTTATTTATTCCTTTTCCTAACACAAGAACCAGGGTCATCCACTGACATTCATAGGCAGCAGGTTGAAAACAAACAAAAGGCTTCTGTATTTCTTTACACCACGCCCTGCCAACCTGTGGAACCCGATGCCAGGGGATGTTGTTAAGACCAAAAGTACAACTGGGTTCAAAAAAGAATTTGATAAATTCATGGGGGAAAGGTCCATCAATGGCTATTAGCCAACATGGTCACGGATGCATCCCCATGCTCTTGGTGTCCCTAAACATTTGACTGCCAGAAGCTGGGACTGGATGATGGGATGGATGCAGGGGCGCTGGAACAGAGCCGGCTAAGGGACCGGGCTGGGGGTGGGGGATAGAAGCCTCAGGGGAAGGGGTGGTATGGGGGTGGGGCCTTGAGAGGAATGTCCAGTGCAAGGGCGGAGACTCGCGGGCAAAGGGGGTCGGTCCCACGGTTTGGGCACCGGTGGGTCTCCCACTTTTAGGGAGCTTCCGTCACTCCTGGATGGATCACTTGATAACTGCCCTGTTCTGTTCATTCCCTGTGGGGCACCTGGCACTGGCCACTGTCGGAAGACAGGATACTGGGCTAGACGGACCTTTGGCCTGATCCGGTATGGCTATTATGTTCTGATCCTTTTGATGCTTTCATGTCCACTGTCTTGCTCTGCTGCCTCAGAGGCTACTTTGGTGCCTAATGGACCCTGCCGGGAGATTGTCATGGTTTGGGAAGCTGTGGGACTGCCGTGAAAAGGTCTGTCCCCTGTGGCATAAAGAGGGAAAATGCTTGACTAGAAATAGAGAAGCTAAAAACTGCAGCTAGGAGAAAGGGGGAGGGAGGATCGCCAGCCGCTGAGCAGCCCTGCATGGTTTTGATTACAGCCCAGCCAACGAGTGCTGCTCCCCTGTTCTCCACAAGCTCTTAGTGTAAGCTGGATGCAGCTTTTAAGCCACTGCAATAAATGGACCCCTCTCCAACACTGGGCAGAGGGCCCAGGATCTTCCTTTGCCTGCCAGCAGCTCTGTAGATTAGACGATGCTTATCTCTGTGTGTGCTGTTAGTGCCATCTTTAATGTGACTTATTCGGTGAGGGAGAACATCGCACGCTGCCCCTTGCCTCGCTCTCAGACGCATCTGGGCTTAATAATGCTGCACTGATCTGCCGGGAGAGCCGAGCTCTCGATGCAGCCGTCGCAATCTTCCTGTCGCGAAATGAACGTGTTGGAATTCATCCCGGCACTAGGTTAAAGGCAGAGCCATGTGGACCTCATTGACTGAGGACTTTGTTGATTGTACGACGTGACAGATGCTACTTAGGCGCCTTCCAGGAATCCATTACATTCTTCGGTGGTGGGCGCAGTAGAAGAACCATAAATCTGTAAAAGCCACTGCCTTATCCTCCTTTTAAATCCGTCCTTAAAACCTTCCTCGGCTCTGATGCCTACGAATCGCATCTGTTCGGCCACTGGTCAGGCAAGTGGTGAGTTGGGACTTACTTTGTTTCATTAGCTCAGCCACTTGTCTGTCTCTGCCCCCTTTGCCGGTCTTGTCCCCCTGTCATGTGCTGTTTGACCTAGGGTGACCAGATGTCCCAATTTTTTATTGTCCCAATAGTCAGGGCTTTTTCTCATACAGGTGCCTATTACCACCCCGCCCCCAGCCCCATCTCAGTTTTTCACATATACTATCTGGTCACCCTAGTCTGACTCCTCCATGCTGAATATTGTGGGGTGGGGACTGGCATCTTCATTACATGTCTGTACAGCGCCTGGCACAAGCAGGCCCTTGTTGGGGAGTCCTAGGTGCTACCATACTACAAATAATAAGACCCTGAATAGAACAGGGGTTTGCAAGAATGGGCCTTGGGTTTCGCTCCACAAGTGTTTGCAGCCTCTAGCCTCACATCCTCTTCCCCTGACTGAATTCACAGATCTCGCAGTAAAATTCAGTCTGGCTCTCAGAGTTCCCATCTGATTCTTGAGCTGAAACTCTGTGGACACAAGTATTGTTTTGCTGCAAAACCCCATCCCTTGGCTTCAGGGTCAAGAGCCTTTTGCTTGAAGCTGGCCTGTGGTTCATGTGTCTAATGAAAGCAGGCAGGCTCTGTGTGATCTTTGCTTTAGAATCGTAGATTAGGAGGGTTAGAAGTGACTTCAGGAGGTCATCTAGTTCAACCCCCTGACACATTTTTGCCCAGATCCCTATAATGGCCCCCTCAAGGATTGAACTCGTAAACCCTGGGTTTAGCAGGCCAATGCTCAAACCACCGAGCTGTCCCTCTCTTGGAGAGACGGGAGCGCAGCTCTAGGTAACGTCCCTAGCAGGACAAGAAGTCTCCAGGGTTCTCAGTTGGGCACCGTCCAGCAGTGCTGCGTTTGCTCGCTAACAGCTGATCAGCACAGGGGTCGTTCATAGGGTGATGGGCTGGGGATGGCGGTGAGCATCGGGCCTGGACATCACCTCAGCGTGGTGCTAACTGGGCCCCCGTTACAAGGGACCCAGCAAGAGCGTGGGAAGGATTCTCCTCTGCTGGGGTGCACGGGCTCTGTAAAAACCCTGCGGGGGAGTCCTCCAGGGCTGCTTGTGCTGTGGCTGGGGCCAGCACACCCAGAATCTCAGCCTCTGTATGAGGAGCGGGGTTGTTTTCAAACCAGCTGTGTGACTTTTGGAGTCTTCCCTGACTCTGCCCAGGCTGCGAGAGAGCTGCAGGCGGCCTGACCCCGTGTCCTTTCCTGGCCCATTGCTTTCCAGCACGGCTGGTGCCAGGAGGGAGGGGCTGGCCTCCAGCCGCCTCTCCCCCGCTGGCCTTGGCCCGCCTGCTGTCAGGGATGGTTGGTGAGCCGGCCTCTCGCTCAGACACCTGGCCCGCGGCCCGGGCGTGGGAAGTGAGTGTTGGGTTTTGTCCTCGTTTCCCCCCTTGATCTCCCTCCGCTGCTTTTTCTCAGTCCGTTAGAGACTGGCCCTTCTGCCATGGAAGGCAAAACTCCCACTGCCCGCTGTGGGGGCAGGATCCGGGCCTCGAATGCAACAGAGCCGAGGGGGTTACCTGGGGAAAGGGAGCGCTGAATACCAGGAAGCCCGTGGTTCTTAAGCCTCTCCCAGCTAGCAGTAGGGGAGAGCAGGGTGATCATGACCCCTCTGGACTGAGAGCCCCTGAATGAGTGGGGAATCGCTGCACCTTTAGGGCTCTGGCTATACTGGCCTCCTCCCTTAAAATGTCCCCCGTATGGTAACAGTGGGGGCAGCTCCCGTGTAGACAGTGGGGGCAGCTCCCGTGTTCATCCCGTGTCACTGAGCTTCCTTCAGCACCGAACTCCGCTCCAGCGGCCGGATCCAAAGCCCACGGAAGCCAACCAGGTTCCTCTGACAGCCTAGAAGCAAACGCAGCTTCTTAATAGCAGCCGTATTTAGCGCTCCCATAACTGAGTGCGTTCAGGGCCCTTCCCTGCTCCTCCCTCATTTGGCTCTTTACATCCTGGGGAACGAAAGCGCTGGCTGTTGAGGTCTGACCGCTGTGTGCGACCCCCTTAAATCTGAGTGACAGCTCCCGGGGCCCTTTGTGTCCAAGGGGTGTATACGGGAGCCCTCGTTAATGGGAGCGCTGCCGCGGATTCCAGTGGCAGCTGGGTCTGACCCATGGTGGCGACTGCTCCCAAAACGGGGAATCTCTGCTCCCAGCCGAGCTTACTGCACTGGGCACAGGATCATTCCCTGGCTTCCTCCCCAAGGATACAGAGACCAGCGGCAGTTGGCATCCAACCTGCTGATGGGTTGTGAGCCCCAGATGGAAAGCTGCTCTGGTGCACACGGGACGGGAGGCGTCGATTTGGTACTGACTCTCGAGATGTGCAAGAGCCTGTTTGAATGCCCTCAGGTAGAGCTGTGAAGCTCTCCTGTCTGAAGAGGAAGGGTAGCTCACTGGTTAGGGTGCTCACCTAGCACTGGGGAGACTGGCTGCAAGCCCCTGCTCTGCCAAAGGCTTCCTGTGTGACCTTGGGCAAGTTACTTAGCCTCTCTGTGCCTTAGTTCCCCATCTGCACAGTGGGGACAGTAACACTGCCCTGCTTCACAGGGGTGTGGTGAGGATGAACGCATTAGAGAGTGTGAGGGGCTCAGTGCCGTGCTTATGGGGGTCCGATACGTACCAGCGATGTTTGTGTGTGTGAGAAATGGCGAAGCTGCCTCTGCTCAGGCCTGGAGAAATCCCTTGGGATGCCAAATGGGGTTTGGGTTGCCTGTTTCAGCACCAAACGAACTCTTAGTTCTTGTACGTTCCCCGTGACAAGCAAGGAGTCCCAGCTAGAGCCAGCTAGAGGCCCGGTCCAGAGCCCAGCCAGGTGCCTGGAGGGGGGCAGAAATGTGTAGCCCTTGACACGAGGAGCAGTCTCTTGTGTGGGGAGCAACTCTGTCAGATGGGGTGTTTCTGGGCAGCCTTTTGTACTGAAGAGGTGGCTGGTGAGTGAACTCCGGCTGCTGTGGCTTAAGGTTAATGGTCACTTTGGCTATCTTTACAAAATACATTGCAGGCACCTGTAGCTTAGTGCTGATGTCGGACGCCCCGGGGCCTGGATTTCCCCTTTCTTGGGGCTTGGGAAACTCTTCCTGCTGGCTCAGTCCTGGGCAGACCCTGCCAGTCAGGTACATTTCACTGCTCCTTGTAGGGCTTGTTTTGGGATCTGTGCTGCATGAGCTGCAGTTGTGGCAAGAGCTAGAACATCTCACGGCCCTGCTCTTTGCATTGATCGTACTCCTAGCCCTCCCTCGAGTGGGTTCATCACAGCACCCTGGAGGAAAGTCCCCAGCACTGACCCATCCTCCTGCTCCTGTATGTGGTTCCCTGCCACGACAGGGCTTTAGCTGGGCACTACACCGGCTCTGCCCTGCTAGGATGGGATGGGTGTGTAGCCAGCGTGTGCATGGTACTGTGAATTCATTGCTTACAAACCCCTGTGTCTGGGGGGCAAAGGGGTCACAGCACCGATTCCAGCAGGAGGCCCAGAGGGGCGACACGAGACGGGCTGCAGAGCATTGCTGTGTATGGGCTGCGGCCCCCTCTTCCAGCTTGTGCAGGCCTGGAGCAGAGGGAGGGTCCTTTGCCCCTCCACATTCCTATAGGAGAATTAAAAGAGCTGCACCAGCAAGTATTGTCTTTACTGCTCGCCGGGAGCCGGCGTCGTCCCCCCACCCAAGATGTCTCTGGCCTCTCGCCTTTCTGCTCTGGCTGCATGGGGGCTGCCATCTGAGCTCAGTCTCCCCTGCCCAGCCCAGCTGCTGCTCCCACCTTCTCAGTCTCTCTTTACCGCTGGCCTCTCCAAGAGGGGGACCTGCTGGATCAGTTATGAGAAGGCTTGGGGAGCCGTGCAGCTTCCATGGGCAGAGGGCGGGAAATGCCCTCTCCGCTTAACACCTAAAAAGCCTGGAGGGAAAACGTGGCTCGTTCCCTTCCCAGGACTTTCAGCTCCCGGTAACATAGTCAAGTGCTGCCCACCCACAGCCACCTTGTTAGTGTTGTTGGATCATACTGGAAAAGCCTCCCAGGACAGTACGACCAGATGTCTCCCCCCTGGGATGAACCATGCCCGGCCCCGCCCTGCATTTACAGCCTGAGAAATAACTTGAGGGCTTAACCCCTGTGTGTCCCCAGCCTTCAGAAATCCTGTGGTGTTGGCCGCTAGAGGGACGTTTATCCAGCTTTACGTGGCCTGGGCAACAAAACAGGAGCTCCCAAACTATTCCGTGGAGGGAGCGAATGTTCTTCCAGCAGCACCTTAAGGCCCCCATTGTGCCGGGTGTTGTACACATGCAGAGCAAGTGACAGGCCCTTGTTTTTCATTCCTGCAGTATCTAGGAGCCTAGACCTTGTGCTCAGCACTGTACAAATGCAGGACTAAAAGAGGGTCCTTGCCCCAAGGAGCTGACAACTCAAGGTAGATGATGGATAGGAGACGGGAAGTATTAGCTCTGTTTACAGATGGGGAAACTGAGGCCTAGATTGCTGGACTGGTGACCCGTCCCCACCTGCAGAGCGTCTGAGGGAGTCTCATTCAGTCTGCAGACCCCAAACTGGTCTGTCCTCCTGTAACTGCAGCCCCTCAGTATTGTGCAGCCCTGGCTGGCTGTGTTCTGAATAACATACCCAGACGGATAATTGTGGCTTCGTTGGCAGCGGCCTCTGTTCTAGAACTTTCCTGTGGTAGGAGGAAGGGAGCGGCATGGTTTAGATGCTTTCCTGCATCTGGGAGCTTTGAGACCAGGGATCCCGTGAGCAGAGATGGGCTTGTATGTGCCAGTCCGTTCCTACTTGTGGCCCACTGGTCCATCGTCCCTTTTGAAAGCAGAATTTAAACAAACCGACTCTGTGGGTTGAGGTGTTTTTTCCCCCCGCCCCCATCCCTGCGCCCACACCAGACACAGCCACCTCCACCCCTCACTTCCCCCAGCTACTTGTGTGCCTCACACACCATTACAACAACACCCGTCCTGTTCACCTGGCAGCATCCAGAACCTGGGCTCAACAGCACGTTAGCTATCCTCACTGAGGAGCCTCATAATTCTCCACAGGGCAGAAATGTGTGTGGTAGTTAGTGTAGTGGGTGTGGTATGGCGGATTCCTCATGAGGCTGGGATTGCTGCATCCTTGAATGAGTTACGCAGGTCGCCCCCAGTCGAGGGTGAATAACACCTTTCAGACCATACCGCGCTGCCATGGGGAGAGGTGGCAAACTGATAGTGCTGGAGACGGAAATCTCCTCTTCACAAAACAAGTGTGTTTCAGCACTGATCTGGAGGGACCACGTCTGTGGCTAAGCGGGATCAGATTTCGTGGCTCATTGAGTCTTTGGCCTCTGCTCCATAGACGTAGCCTCTTGTACAGTAACCCAAACAGGGCATATTTGTTCAGCCCAGAACGGAGGGTTAGAAGGCTGGACATTTCTGGATATAGGGAGGAAGGTATATTTGGGTAGGGAGTGGCTGTTACAATGGTGGTGGATAAATATTGGGACAGGAGTCTTTATTGTCAGATTTCAGTGCTGAAAGTACCTGCTTTCCCAACTATACATAGAAAATGATGGGGTCTAAATTAGCTGTTACCGCTCAAGAAAGAGCTCTTGGAGTCACCGTGGATAATTCTCTGAAAACATCCACTCAATGTGCAGCGGCAGTCAAAAAAGTGAACAGAATGTTGGGACTCATTACGAAAGGGATAGATAAGAAGACAGAAAATACCATATTGCCTCTGTATAAATCCATGGTACGCCCACATCTTGAATACTGCGTGCAGATGTGGTCTCCCCATCTCAAAAAAGATATATTGGAAAAGGTTCAGAAAAGGGCAACAAAAATGATTAGGGGTATGGAACAGCTTCCATATGAGGAGAGATTAATAAGACTACAAGGAGTCTGGTGGCACCTTAAAGACTAACAGATTTATTTGGGCATAAGCTTTCGTGGGTAAAAACCCCCACTTCTTCATAAGACTGGGACTTTTCAGCTTGGAAAAGAGACGACTAAGGGGGGATATGAACGAGGTCTATAAAATCATGACTGGTGTGAAGAAAGTAAATAAGGAAGTGTTTACTCCTTCTCATAACACAAGAACTAGGGGCCACCAAATGAATGAATAGGCATCAGGTTTAAAAGAAACAAAAGGAAGTATTTTTTTCACACAACACACAGTCAATCTGTGGAACTCCTGACCAGAGGATGTTGTGAAGACCAAGACTATAATGAGGTTAAAAAAAGAACTAGATAAGTTCGTGGAGGATGGGTCGATCAATGGCTATTAGCCAGGATGGGCAGGGGTGATGTCCTTGTCCTCTGTTTGCCAGAATGGGCGACAGGGATGGATCACTTGATGGTTACCTGTTCTGTTCAGTCTCTGTGGGGCACCTGGCATTGGCCACTGTCGGAAGACAGGATACTGGACTGGATGGACCTTTGGTCTGACCCAGTAGGGCTGTTCTTATGTTTTCCATATGTACCTGGGGTGCTAGAAAGGAGACTAATATAAAGAAGCAAATCTGCCAACATCTATTTACACTGTGAAGCCACCCAGGATGACAAGCATTGAATCGACTGTTGTAAGCTCTTTGGGACAGGGAACGTCTTTTTGTTCTGTGTCTGTTCGGCACCTAACGTCATGGGCCCCTGGCCAGGACTGGGGCTCCCAGGCGCTGTGGAAATACGAATAACTATGTAGAGGTGCCGTCCTGCATTCTGCATCCTGCATCCTGCAGTCTTGGGTGCAGGATTGGGCCCCGCTGCTGGCCGGTGTTCGCTCTGGCTCCCCAGAGGAATGGCTGGGGCAGTTAGATTTGGGGAGAGGAACTTTATCGGGTCTCTAAGCTCTGGCTTGGCTTGAGCGGAGAAGTCTCAGTTAAATGCTGTCCCTGCCATCCCGGATTGTTTCTCTGGCTCCTACTGCAACAAAGCTTTATTGTGGCTCAGCTGCCCTGGGTTGTCCATGCAGAACAAAAGGAGAAAGATACACAGAAGAGCTGGCAAGGAAACAGGGCTTTAAAAAAAAATGTAACCGACCCTATTTAACCCTGTGCAGCTCACGCTGCCGCGAGATCTCAGCATTGCTGCAGGCGCTCCCAGCCGGAGTGAAGGGGTAAAGTTCCTGCCTCTAAACCCCTTCACCCCCCAGCTGTGCGCAGTTCTAGGGACGGAGAAGCTGGCTTAGCTAAACTAGCCCCACCGCAACTCCAGCTGTGCGTGAACCTTTCCCCATTTGGATCAGCAGCTCTCCCAGCCCCCGAACAGGCCTCCTTGCTTTGCTGAGACGCCAAGAGAGAGTGCAGCAGGGCTGTCAGTCTCTGCTGGGCTGGCAGATCTTGTGTGTCCTGGGGCTGTATGGCTCAGAGTGCGTGGCAGGAGCTCTCTGACTCACTGCGCAGGCTGGGAGGAGGGTGAGCCTGTGTCCTAGAAAGGCCTCTCTTCTCAGGGCCTGCCCCGTGTCCCTGTCAAGAGGGGAGGGGGCTTCTCCTGGAGGGTCAGACCTGAAGAGCCGGTGGAGCCGAGCCCACCAGAGCGCAGCATTCTCCTGCCGTTCCCCTCATGTCGCCGGTGCCCTCGTGCACGTGCTGGCGGGGTGGCACTTTGCACTCCCACCTTGCACGGGGTAAGCGACCGTGGCAGGTGAACAGCAGCAGAGGATTGGCCCCGCCACGCCACTGTCCTGTCCTGCCTCACACAGCTGCGGGAGCTGGTTGATGCTGCATGAAAACGGCTTGTTTGGGGGTTCGAATTTCAACCCAGTTCCCCTCCATCTCTTTCCTGCTCCAGAGCTGCTCCAAGCCTCGCCAGGTTGCTTTGGAGAGGGGAGCTCGGCCACCCAGCTCCCCCTTCTGCACCCATCCCACTGTCCCTGCCACGCACCTGCTCACCCTCGGTGGCAGGGAAAATCGGCGGCTGTGCCTTGACTAGCACCCCCCCAAGCCATGTGGGGAGGAGAATGGGGACCTGTCTAGGTTTTGGGGGAGACGGAGCTGGATGGGCTGAGGCCAAGGGCAGAAGGATGGGATACGGCTCAGAGAGGGAAGATGGGGATCTGCTGTAACTGACCAGTGATGAGTGACCCTCTTCCAGGAGCCGGATGGGCATGTTGAGGTTTTGGGGGTGGTGAGAGGATCAATCAGCCAAAATCCTTTTGAAGTTGGAGAACAGACTTGTCATGGCCACACCCCAGCAGCCTGTCTCACCCTCCAGTCATAGAGAGGAGGAGAGTCCCCAGGCAAGGTGATCTCTGCCGTCCCATCATGGCTGCCCTGCGGCTGATCTCTTGGTGAAGAGAGCTCAGTGGAGGCAAAGTCCGTTCCAGCGAATGTGGTGGGGAAGATCAGGGCTTCCAGCCTTTCGCAGTCCCCCCTCCAGAGGCTGGGCAAGCCCCAAAGACGCTTCAGTCTTTCTTGACCGCTGCGTGCGGTTCCCAGTGGCACCTGCAGCCTTGGCACTCCCTAGCCACAGGGATCTGAACCCCTTCCTCAAGCATACCTTGAGCAGTGGCTCTCCCCCTTTCCAGATTACTGGGCCCCTTTCAGGAGTCTGATTTGTCTCACGGACCCCCAAGTTGCACCTCATTAAAAACTACTTGCTTACAAAATCGGACACAGAAATACAAAATTGTGACAGCGCGCTAGTACTGAGCAATTGCTGACTTTCTCGTTTTTCTCATGGAATTGTAAATCAATTGGAATGTCAATACTGTACTTACATTTCAGTGTATAGTATATAAAACAGCATAAACAAGTCATTGTCTGTCTGAAATTTTAGTTTGCACTGACTTTGTTAGTGCTTTTTACGTAGCCTGTTGGGAAACTAGGCGAATATCTAGATGAGTTGATGTACCCCCCGAAAGACCTCTGTGTACTCCCAGGGATACGCGTATCTAGAGTACTCAAATGGCACTGATCAAATCACTTTACCTGTTCCTATAGAACTGATATGGGGAGAGAGGGGTGTTCTCCGAGTAGTTTGCACAATTAGCGGTGCTGATACCCGGCACTGATAAATGCAGGCTCAGCTTTTCAAGGATGCACGCCTATGCACCCGGTCAGCGTGCACATGAGATCTGTGCATTGGGCCTTGCACAAGTGCAAAAGCGCAAGCAGGCCGTGAAATGTGCCTTGTCCCACAGTGCTCCGCCATGCCAAGCAGCCTGGCGTGTGTCAGGTGTGCTTACTCGCTCCCATTGACTGCTGTGGCTCTGTGCTGGTAGGTTGAGACCACCTGGGGTGAGCAGAGGTTGCAGGATTGTTCCCGTAACTTTCACAGCAGGGACTCAATGCAGCCAGGTTCGATGCAGAGCAGGCAGCGGCTTAGCAGCCCAGAGCAAGGCTGCACAGCTTGAGAGGACCGAGAAGCACCTGAAACTGCAGTGGGGGATTTTGGGAAGCAAAGTGTAGTTCCCCGAGTTGGGCTCAGGATCCCAAAGCAGCTAACCCCCTTTGCCCAACCAGCCCCATCCATAAAGGGATTTTCCAAGCGTCACCTCCAGCTCCATGTTCCCAACCTGGAATGTCCTTAAAGAAACACTCCAAGCTCAGTTCTCACGCAGTGTCTAGCACCGTGATCCCCGAGCGTCAGGAGCTGCTGTGGGAGCATCACTAGACCTGGAGAGCGATCCTGTGCTTTGCTGACTCATCCATGCTCTCCTGTGGCGAAGGTCTGGGAGAGCCTTTGCTGGCCCCCTCCAGGGGACGGATGGACAGACAGACAGACAGCTGCTGCCATGCAGGGTCTCTGCTACGCTGGGGAGGGAGTTCTCCCCTTTCTTCCTCCAAGCTGTACGTGGAGGGAGTGGCTGGACCACTCAACCCTAGCCCAGCTTGGGTGGGGGAGGAGGAAGGGACCAGCTCGCCAGAGGACGGTGCCTCTGTCACAGGAGATGCTCAGGCAGTCATACCACTCTGCTCTACACAGGGCGAGGGCTGGTGCCCAGCTTCTCCGGCCATAGCGGGGCACCGGCTCCCACTTTACGACCTAAAGTAGCTTGACAATTGTGCCCCAGCAGAGCTGTGTTTGCTGCGCGGGGGGAGTAGCCAAGAGCCGCTCTCACCCCTTTCCATGCCATGTCCCCCTCGAAGAGGCCGGCAGGCTCCTCTCCTGGCCAGGGAACGCTGGACCCCGCTCCCTCTGGAGCCCAGGGGCTTCCCTGTGTGGCCTGGCCCCAGGGAACAGGGCTGCTGAGAGGCCAAGCTGAGGCGTTTGCCCTGCCCCGAGAGCCTAGGGCGAAGTCTGACCCCAGCTCTCTCCCTCCCTCTTGCTTCCTTCACTAGACGCGAGGGTCTGGAGCAGCCGAGGTGCTGAACCCAGGCGTCTGGCTGCAGCCCCGTGCGCAGGCTTGGGGCGAAGGAACAGGCCGCGGGTGATGCAGGCCCCCTGGTCTGTTCCCCTTAGCGTTGTGCGCTTGGGTGGGAGGAGGGAGCTGGCTGACCTGGATCAGACGTCTTCACCCTGGGAATACTTCACAGCTTTCTCTGTCACCGGAGCGAGCAGAGCTGGAAGCACTAGCTTAGGGCCGGCCATCGTGTCATCCGGGCATGTCACCTGTACCTCAGTATCCCCATCCGCAATACACCCCCTCCCCCCCGCCCCAGGGGAGTCGTGATTCATTGACGCTTGCTGAGCGCTTGGAGAGCTGCAGCTGGCAGGTGCTCGTAGGAGGGCACAGAGTGTCACAGGGGAGGCCGTCCTGCCCCGGCCAAGTCACCCTCGCCGCTCGGCCAGATGAATTTTGTGCAGCACAAGAGGGAGAATGCCTCCGATCTGCCGCCAGCCTTGGCTGAGGCGGGCTGACTGAGCAGGCCGCTTGGACCTCTCTCCCACTCCAGAGCCAGCCCTACTCTCCAAAGGCTCTTTAATTTCACACCCGTGACCTGCCGCGCGATAGCTGCCCGGGTCGAGTAAACAGCAAACCTGCTGGACTGGGCTTTTGCCCGGGGGTGGAGGGGAGGAGGAGGTTTCTCTTGGAGTGAGAGCAAGCGTCTGTTTCCAATCTGCTTACTGGAAAGACATGTCTTCAGATGAGCCCAGGGCTCTATAAATATTGAATTCTGGGAAGTAGCGTCCAGTTCTCTGTAAAGCAAGGATAAGAGGTTGAGAATGGTTTCTTGTCATTGTGCTATTCATGGTCGGCAGGCCCTCAATAGCCTTTCCTTCTCCTGCCTCTTATCCCCTTTAGCCTTCCATGGCCAAAGGCAGGTTGGCTGAGACCTGCCTTCTGAGCCACTTGGCTTGGTCACAGCAGAGCCTCCCAAAGGGTTTCCTTCTCCCAGCTCACCTGGGAGTGGAGCGAGAGAGGCCTGGGGAGTGACATAGCTCCAGGGTCTCCCACGCTCTCCAGAGAGCCAGCAGCTCTGCTCGGCTCTTCCATGGAACCTGGCCCCAAAAGCTCCCTCTGAGTGCTCGTAACGTTGTACTGCCCGTAATGCTCGCTGGCTTCGTTGTACCGGTCTGAGGCAGCCGATGGCCTCCTCTCCAGACGCAGAACCTTGTAGGCACGAAAGGGGGGTGGGAAAGCACACAATGGGTTGCGCATTCCCAGCACAATCTCTCATTCTGAGCCGTTGCCCCCCCCACCCCCATATCCACCTGTGCTGTTCCCCATAACTTCCCACCGCCAACCTGCCTTTGAACGCCCCAGGTGTAAGCCTGGACCTCCCTGGGCAGCAGTGTCTGCAGGCGAGACCTGTGAACGTGGAATGTCCTGCACTAGATGCTCAGTGCTCTCCACTCCCCTTGATTTCTTTGGGACTCTGCAGGTGCTCAACACCCTGCAGGATTGGGTCCCAGGTGGGTGCAAGTTAGGGGTGAAGAGCAGCGTGTTATGTGGCTCAACGGACTCATCGGTTTCCAGCTCTCAGATGCGAGCAGACCCCATTAACGGGGCTGAGAGGAATGGGGCATAAGGCAGTTAGGAAAGTTAAGGCTGAGCTGCCTTCTGCATATCCCCCTTTTAAATCCAATTTTTCTGGAAGGCCTCCATTGGTTTGTCTCCCCCCCGCATTCCCGTGTCCTCCTGTTCCCATCAATTCCGTCCCTTCCCTTCTATCCTCTGCAGAGGAACCCCGGCACCCCGTGTGCACACGCCGACCCACACGAGATATAGGGTCTCAAACGTGCTGAGTGCGCTCAGCTCCCACTGTCTGCGTGGGCTGAGCGCGGCTGAAAATCCAGCCCGTCGCTTGTAGCTCCGATACCTGTCCAGAGACGCCCCCAGCAAAACCCATATCCAGCCACAGCTAGTCAGTAACACGCTCCACTGAGTATCCGCTGGCTCTTCTGCTACCCCCAAAAGCGGCTGACCTTGGAGTGACTGCAGAAGCGCTGAGCTGTCCCGTTTTAACGAGCACCCTTTGGTATTCAATCAAACTCTAGTGCTAGCTGCTTTAACGCCTTTCCCAATCACCATATATGTGATTTACCCGTGGACCCATCAATCAACTCCTTAAACGTCCTGATTTTGATTTTCACGTTCAGCCCAGCTAGGATCTGATTCCAGCACCCTCCATAGCAGCTCTCTATGGCGTAAGGAATTCCCTTCAGCTTCCTATGAGGTGGTTGAGGGACATTTCCCATTGAATGTTTTGCTGGTTCTGCATACTCCGTGGGGATGTGACGGGTGGCAGCTGGGTTCCTTGCCTTGAACCCATGCCATAGGCAGCTGGGAGGTGGGTAGTCGCTGCTCAGAGGAGTTTTGATCACCTCGTGTCTAGAGAACAGCTTCATCTAGTCGTTTAAGCCTCAGGCCTCCAGCACTTTGATTTCTTTGATCGGTGAATCTAATCTAAGAAATTAGGGGTGGCAAAGGCCTATTCTGGGGAGGCGTCCACATGAGGCGAGTGCAGGATTGTTACCTGCAGTCTGTACCGAGTGGTAGCAGAATTGTCCCCTGTGTGTATTCCCCAGGCTCTGCACCCCAGCAGGTGATGGGGACAAGGCAGGAGTTTCTCCTGCGTTGGATTGTCCAGTGTTTTGTCCATTTTGGTTTTCAAGTGCTCTATACTCAGGAAAGTGACTGTCAGAGCCCCCTGGGCTCCATGCTTAGTGTCTCTCCGCGACTCCAGAGCCGGGGATGTTCAGCTCTCATGTTTAATCAAACCAACCAGACGTCCCCCTCCTCCTGCTGAGCGCAGCCCTGTCCATCGCCCATGGGTAATGGAGGGCAGCTTCTTCCGCAGGCTTCACTAACACGGGGCTGGAGCCGTCGGAGTCTTGTCTACACTAGAGCTCTCACCGCTGCTGCTGTTGATTGATTGGATGCAGGCCCGACGGGGAAATAACGCTCCACTCCCTTTTTGCCTAAATCCTTCCGTGATGAATGTGTGCGGCCCTCCGTATTGCACCAGCATTCTTTGAGGCGGTGTCTCATTGAAAGCCCTGGCTGGGTGTCTCTAATGCACCCATCACCCGGCTGTCAGGATTGAAAAATGAAAATCTTGTGGTTAAGACACTGGACTGAGTTTACGTTGTCGCTCTGTGCCTCAGTTTTCCCAGCTGTGAAATGGGGATCATTTCCCTGTCTTCGGGAGTGTTGTGAGGATAAGTCCATATGTATTTGGCAGGTGTTTGGATCTTACAGTGATGAAGGGGCCTGGGCGGGGAGTACATAGAACGATATAAAATTAGGGCTTACTCCTGTCCACAAAGAATCCAAGTTTGCACGTAGTGCATGGAGCCTTCCTAAATTACACTGGGCTGGTCTCCAGCCCTTGTCCCTCAGGGAGGGGGCTTGTGGGAATCTACTGCATGTCACAAGCTACAGTGGCCTCTTCTGATCCTTCGCGGTCAGAGGCCCCTCTCCCTGCATCCCAGCGGTTTCACCTGTGGCTCAGTCACCCTCGGTGTCCCCGCTGAGGGCCACGTCGCGATGGTCTCACAGATGATGCACACGACGCGTGAGGCATGTTGCCCCTGTGTCCTTAGACACTAGGCACCAGAGACTCCAGCTGAGAGCAGGGTCCCATTGTGCGAGGCTAAACAGACTAGACGGAGAGTAAGGAGAAAGGGGAGCTGAGATACAGGATAAGTGACGTGCCCATGGTCCGACGCGAAGCGTGTAGCAGAGCTAGAAATCAAACCCAGCACTCCCAAGTCCCCTTGCCATGATGTAACCCCAAGACGACCCTTCCCCTCGGAATGGGGCTCGTGCCCCATGTACTGTTCCTACCCCCTTGGATAGCACAAGCTGGTTCAAGTCTGAAGACACGGTTGCTGCATTTGTGAGACTGAGACTAGACCAACCTGGGCAGACTTTAAAATGGCTGCAAATTTGGCCTCTTGTCTTTGTGGACGTCCCTAATGTGAGCTCCAGCTCTTCCCTGAAAAGCAAAGGGCAGAAGAGGCCAGCAGCAGCCGCGTCAGCTAGACTGGGGGAGGGATGGAGAGTTACTTACTGTGAGCCACCTGCGTGCGGGGTGGATGGGAGCAGTTTACATCCTAGCAATAGAGACCACAGTAATTAGCAGACTTTCCACAGCTCTTCACGCTGGGCCTCTGTTCAGTCATGACAATAGCGTTCTCCTGGGTGCAGGGCAGGAGGGAGGGCTGGGGTGGAAGTGACCTTGAATGCCACCCGGGGCTTGGCTGGAGCCTACTTTCAGCAGCCATCACCCCATTGCTGCCGTGACTCAGGGCTCTGAGGGATGGAAGAAAGGCCTCAGAATCACTGAGACGCTTTGCAGAATTTTACCCCCAGGGCTCTGTGGCTGGCACCTCCCACTTCAGCATCCGGAAGCGCTTTGCCACTCTTCATCAGTGATCCTCACCCTGTTCGTGGAAGAGGAGGGCAGGAATCGTTATCCTTGTGTGACAGATGAGGGAAACTGAGGCCCAGCGAGGGGAAGTGACTTGCTGGAGATCACACAGCAGTTCTGTGGTAGCGTGGAACCCAGGAGTCCTGACTCCTCTGTCCAGGAGACCTGCTGTGGTCTCCTTTTAGAATTGTTGTTTCTCTGTGTACTCAGTACCTGGTGTAGCTGTTGCTGCTAAGCCAGTGGACTTAACCCCTCTGTCCATCACCTGGAGATCAATCAAACCTTTGAGGCCCAGTGGCTTTCTCAGTGCCTGCGTTGGGTTGAGTTCATTCTGTTTCTTCCAGCCGTTTTGGATGCCTGGGTTTAATGTTTGCTAACTTTGTTCTTTAGTCATTGGGGGAATTTGGGCTGGGGCGGCAGAACAGCCAGGGGCTGCCGGGAGTTGCGAAGGTGGCAGCATGGGTCGGCGTTGGCTTGGACGGTGGGAGAGCTGGGTTCTAACTGCAGCTCTGCCACTGGCCTTGAGCAAGTTGCTTTGCAGCTCTGTGCCTCAGTTTCCCCATCTGATGATGATGCCGAGCTCCTTTTGTAAAGCACTTTGAGATCTATTGATGAAAAGTGCTGCTTAAGAGCTAGTATGATAATCTGTGCCAGGGGGTGGGGGGCTGCCTCTTGCTGTATATCTGTACAGCACCCAGAACAATGGGGCCTTGATCTCGGTTGGAGCCTCTAGGCACAGAGTCCAGAGGCAGGCGGTGTGCCTGACTGAGCAGTGTTGACTTGGCTGGAGCGGTGGCCTGGCCCTGTGCTCGTGCTGAAGGAATCCAGGCGCTCGGCGATGACCCCATCAGGGTGAGGAGGCTGGTTCCAAGCCACCGATTGAAATTTCCAACCCCACGTAGCTTGGTGTGTGAGCGGATCTGATTTTGTTCTGGCATCCTTGGGTGACCTTGGCCTTGGCCTTCCCTGGCTGGCGCGGGGCAGCCCTGAGACTTGAACTGGGGGCGTGGAGAAGCACTTGATGTAGGGAGCAGACAGGCAGCCCCTCAGCTGGGGCTTCCTTCCCTTGGATGACATCCTGCCACGGTCCCCTTTGCTAACCCCCATGCTCCCTGCTAGCCCAGGGATGCCTTTGTATTAACCAGGGGCGGGGCAAAGGTGGGATTCTAGCTCACACCTTGTCCTGGTGATTAACCCTGCACAGCTAATTGAGCGCAGGTAAAACCACCCGCTGCTGTGTTGTGCTACGTGTCTTCCTTCAGGTTTCAGGCCTGCCGCTGTGGCTGCGCAGGCCCTGGCTTTCGTTGTAGACACAGAGCCCTGGCCTGCTCTCAGGTTCCCTTCAGACAATATTGGAAGGGCTCGGATGTAAATCCCCTTGTATTTTTTTTTTTCCCAGCCAACTTTTCTTCCTTTCTCTTTAAGTGCTCGGCCGCTCTGAGTGTTGTTGGTAAACATTTACCTGAGCGAGATCTGAAGCGAAGCAGCAACAGGCGTGAGAATTGGGCGCACGGTTGAACGGGGATGCCCTTGAAGAAGGTTGCTCTGGAACGCTGCCGAGGAATTCTAGCTGAAGGGAGACCCATTGGTGACGGAAGCCGACCTCTCGCTCCTTAATGAGACCTCTGGCCGTTTCGTAGGGGCACAGACACCCAGTGTGGGATTTCTACCCCATTATCTGCTTCCAAATGAAGCAAACTCACCCCCCACTGTGCCCCTCCACATTCTGCTTTCCAGTTTCCCTTGCACGGATTCGCTTGTGAACTCACGGGGACCATCTGGTGCAAACGTAGCAAGGGAAAGAAAGCCTTCGTGTGTAGGAAAGCTTGGGATGCTGGGAAATCCCAGCAAAGATATTCAGTCAGCTGGGCTCCTGACCTGCAATCCCAGCCCTGAGGCTGGTCTTTATAGTTCCTTAAGAGGAAGGAAAATCCATAGGGGAGCGTAAGCCGGGGGTGGGAACAGGGAATTCCACAACCCTGAGTGCCAAGTGCTGACCTTGGCCAAGTGGCTTTTCTTGGCTGTGCCTCTGTTTCTCCCCCACTCTCCCTGCAGACAATGCTGATGAGACTCGACTTCTTCGCAGGGGGCGGTTCTGAATCACTGTAGTGCTGGGAAGGTGCTTGGAAGAGGGAACGATGCGGAAGGGGTGCAAAGAGACGCTGCTTGAAACAAACCCTGTGACTCTGGAGTGAGCTTTGGGGGCCTTTGACCCTCAGGCCAGGAGATTTTTTATTACCATGGCAGCTAGTTACTTGTGTCCTGCTTAGATGGGCGCTGATTTTGTTTTTGAGGTAGGTCCTAGCTGTGGGGTGTGGGTGGGAGGTGATCCAGGAGTGGGCAGGGGATTTTAACTTCTGAGTAGGATACTTTAGACTGTCTTCTCTTAATACATGCACAAAGCTTTCTGCAGCCTTGGTTGCATGAGTCACGTTTCCTGAGCTTGAAATACTGTGGAGAAAGCAGTAAAGAGCAGCAGGCCTGCAGGGGCCTGAGGTGAATCTGGGCCTAGCAGGACCCTGAGCGAAGGAATTCCAGCGTGGATTTTTGCTGGCTCTCCATTCCCTCTCCGTACCGGCCTTGCTGCACCATCCCCTCTCTTTGTCTTAAGCAGTCAGATTGTTCCTTCCTGTGCTTCAGCAGCCAAGCACAATTCAGGGTCCCCTGTAGCTTCCTCACGTCTCATCTGCTCCTTCTCCCAACGTGGCTTGTCCAAGTGCTACTGAACGCTGAGAAACCTGCCACCTGTGACCGGAACTCCCTGTCCTTTGTACAGCTGTGCAATTTGTGCAAGGAGGCGCGCAGTTTTCTGGTGACAGCCCTGTGCTGGGGCTCAGAAACTCTGGGTTCAGTTCCCAGGTCTGCCACAGACTTCCTGTGTGTTCTGGGGCAAGTCACTTAATTTCTCTGTGCCTCTGTTTTCCAGGTGTCAAATGAGGACAATACTACTTCCTTTGTCTTGTCGAGACTATAGCATGGACCAAATTAATCCCTGACAGCCCATTGCAAGCAGTGGGGTGATACCAGGAATGAATTTGGCCTCCAATCTTGAAAGTCTCTCTCTAACCAAACATCAGCTCCCCACATCCAGAGTTATTTGGCTGAGTGAATGACCAGGTTAACTAGCTGCCTCCTTCTGCTCATGGACTGTCCTATGATCAGATCCTAATGACCTAGTTGCTGCCTCAGTCTGCTTGAACATGTGCTTGACACAACTCTTCCTCCCAGGATGGATCTTAGACAGTTTCCTGCGAGCATTCGGTTCTCTGGGCTCAAAATTTCAGCTGTCCCTGTTAGCTCTGTTTGGTGACATAAGTCACGTGCTATTGTTTCATTTTATTTCGATCTTGAGAGCTGCCAAACTGCAGAATGCTACTAGGTCAGTGTCCATGACCCATTAAATCCTTGCTCTCTTCCCTAAGGGTGCGATGAGAATTTGGTCCCATTTGTGATCGTGACTCTTAATATGTGAGGTTGACATCTGCCCCACCGAGGGTTGGGACTGAGACCACCACGCTGGTTTCATGATGTATCATGGTGGTGAGTGCCTTGGAAAATGTCAGCATGGCCACCAGGTGCTGCTATGTTGTCTTAAATTAATCCTGGTAGTTCACTTAGAAATATTGACTGCAACTGTGCTTGTGTTCCTGTCTCTTAGGTAATTGAATGGCCCCCATTACTTGAGCGCCTCGGTGTTTAATGTAACACCCCTATGAGGCAGGGCAGTGCTGTTACCCCCATTTTACAGGTGGGGAACTAAGTGACTCGCCCAAGGGCACAGGAGAAGTCTGTGGCAGAGGAAGGAACAGAACTCAGGTCTCCAGCTAGCACCCTACCCCTTGGAACATTTTTGCTTTCTCAGCTGCCTCTTAGCCTTTCATATTGTGGAGCTGCAGATCCAAAGGTCAGTAAGAGCTGGGGAAGAGACCTTTGAACTCTGGGGTCTCTGGTTTTCTCCATCACATTGAAACAGCTGGAGCCAAAAGCGTCAGTGTCGCTCTCATTGCTGGCGGCAGGGCAGCAAAACCTGCCCTCGTCATGGACAGCCTCTGTCTAAATGAGCCAGTGGCCTCACCTCTGACTCTCCCCTCTGCTTCCTTTGGTGTGTAGCTTCTGTGTTTTGAGATCCTCTCGTCTTGGAAAGGCTTAAAAAAAAATCATCCCATCCCACTTACTAAGCTCTTAAGTTACCGAAGGCCTAATGCTTTGCTTGTTGAATCCTTGCCTTGCTTGCCGGGTTATCCAGAGCCAGCACTGAAAGCAGCCAGCTGTGGGGGCCCTTCTCCAGGAGCTCTGAGATAACAAGGATGAGCATGTTTCTGAGAGCAGGCAGGGCGGTGCAGCTCTTGTGGTTGCTAGGAGATGGCGGGCCTGAGTGAAATGTGCCTCTGTGTTCCCACCTGTTTAGATTGCACCTGTCTGTAATGTGTAGGGGGAAAACAAACTGCATGATCATCGGGGATTTCAATTTGAGTGACACATGCTGGAGGGCTCCTAGTGTCAGGGCTAAAACATCCTTGGGCTTTCTGAATATTACAGATGACAATTTTCTACCTCAAAAAGTGTTGCAGCCAACATGGAGGCAGAGGTGATGCGTGGGAGGGGCCTAGTGGCTAGAGCCAGAGTCAGACGGAATCGGAGTCCTGGGGCAGTCCGGGGTCAGGAACCAGGGGTCAGAGTCAGGAGTCGAGGCCTAGTCAGGAGCTGGGAATTGTTGCTGGGAGGTAAGGCCAAGGTGAGGAACCAGGGATCAGAAGCAGAAGACAAGACAAGCCAGAAACTGGGTAAGTATCGGAGCCAAGAGGTAGAGCCAAGCTCAGAGGTCAGAAGCAGGACAGGGAAGCAGAGTCTGTAGCAGCAGCTCGCTGGGGTTCTGCCTAGTTGCACAGACAAATTTCCTGTAGCCTCCCTAGACTTATCAGGAATTGAGATTGTCCTGTCAATTGGGCCCTCCTGGGGTGGCAGGTCCTGTGGTACATGAGGGTTCCAGAGGCTCATGCCCGGCTGAGTGTTTCCACTGCCAGAGCGGTGAGGTGGTGGAGACAGTCGCCCCGGGGGGAATCTGCAGACCTAGGGTCTAGATCCACTGCTCCTTACACTGTGCTGCTTACCCAGCACCTGTGGTTCTTCCCTTGGGAATCCGTGACCAGTGGTATCCAGCGATCAGACAGTGTCTCTAAACTGAAGGCTGTTTATTTTGCAATAGGAACAAAGCGAAAAAGGATTTTAAACCACAAAACAGCTACGTAACGTCTGTCTTACCTAATTGCTGATGGTGACATAGGCAGGCCTAACTTCTCCTGACACTCGGGGCCTGGGTGTCAGTCTGGCCCCTCTCCCCCCGGCCCCTCTTCCCCCAACACCTCTTTGAACAACTGCTTCCTCTTGTGAGCATGCCCTTTGTAAATTGCTACCGTCCTTTTGATCTTCTGCTTCCCAGGCCATGTCCTGACACGTCCAAACCGGTTCCCTGTATTGGCTGGAGCCAGGAAGTGGAATCCTAAAGCTAACAGTTTGGGTATCAGAGTAGCAGTCGTGTTCGTCTGTTTCTGCAGAAAGAACAGGAGTGCTTGTGGCACCTTAGAGATTAACACATTTATTTGAGCATAAGCTTTTGTGGGCTACAGCCCACTTCATCGGATGCATAGACTGGAACATATAGTGAGGAGATATATATACGTACAGAACATGAAAAGGTGGAAGTAGCCATATCAACTCTAAGAGGCTAATTAATTAAGATGAGCTATTATCAGCAAGAGAAAAAAACTTTTGTAGTGATAATCAAGATGGCCCATTTCAGACAGTTGACAAGAGGTGTGAGGATACTTAACATGGGGAAATAGATTCAATCTGTGTAATGACTCAGCCATTCCCAGTCTCTGTTGAAGCCTAAGTTAATGGTATCTAGTTTGCATATCAATTCAAGTTCAGCACTTTCTCGTTGGAGTCTGTTTTTGAAGCTTTTCTGTTGCCACCTTTAAGTCTGTTACTGAGTGGCCAGAGAGGTTGAAGTGTTCTCCTACTGGTGTTTGAATGTTATGACTCCTGATGTCAGATTTGTGTCCGTCTATTCTTTTGCAGGCCTGAAGCGCCTTACCAAGGGGCGAGGGTGCTTATCGTAGGCCACTGTTTCCCTTCCTCTTGTTTTTCCTGATGCTTCCCTAATTAACTAAACAAACATATTCCAACAGTAAATATCCCACTAACCAGCTCAATGTGCAACATATAAAGCAGCAGCTCCAGGCCTTTCCTGCAACTCGAAGCGTTTCACAGACCACGGATGGATGGTATTGCATCACCCCTGTGCGGAGGTCAAAAAGCAAACACGATACTGGGCTGCATAAGGAATGTGGGAAAAGTGATAATGTCGTTGTGAAACCAGTGGGACGTCATCGCTTGTTAAACTGGCATTGCTGGTCAGCCCATCTCCAACAAGGGAGAGGCAGGCAATGAGAATGTATAGGGGTACGGAAAAACTCTCCTCTGAAGAGAAAGTGAAAATGTTGTGACTACCTCAGAAAGGGAACAGGATAAAGGTCTATAAAATAATGAATGGTCTAGGCTACTTGTCACCCTCACATAAGATAAGAATGAGGGGAATTCCATCTAGCCCACTATTCGCTGGAATTATGAAAGCAGGGAATTTAGAATGGCTAGAAAGGCAATACTTTCTCACACAACGTGTATTTAACATGTGGAACTCATTGCAACAAGATCCTTCTGAGGGCTGGATTCAGAAAGGGAACCGTCCCCCAGCTAGATGAGACGAACATGCAGGGTTGCATGAGAAAGCATTGAATAATAAACAAAAACCCAATTGTTTTGAAAGGGATCTAACCCTTTCTATTTCAGGGCATAAGCCAAGCTCTCACTAATTTCACTACTCAAGATAGTTAAGTCCAAAGCAGACTGTGAAGAGGGATCTCACAAAACTGGGTGACTGGGCAACAAAATGCCAGATGAAATACAGTGTTGATAAATGCAAACATAATGCACATTGGAAAACATAATCCCAACTATACATATAAAATGATGAGATCTAAATAGCTGTTACCACTCAAGAGAGAGATCTTGGAGACACCGTGGATAGTTCTCTGAAAACATCCACTCAATGTACAGCAGCAGTCAGAAAAGCGAACAGAATGTTGGAAATCGTTAGGAAAGGGATAGATAGGAAGACAGAAAATGTCATATTGCCTCTATATAAATCCATAAATACACCCACATCTTGAATACTGCATGCAGATCTGGTCGCCCCATCTCAAAGAAGATATATTGGAATTGGAAAAAGTACAGAAAAAGCCAACAAAAATGATTAAGGGTATGGAACAGCTTCCATATGAAAAGAGATTAATATTACTGGAACTTTTCAGCTTGGAAAATAGATGACTAAGAGAGGATATGATAGGGGTCTATAAAATCATGGCCGGTGTGGAGAAAGTAAATAAGGAAGTATTATTCACTCCTTCTCCTAACACAAGAACTAGGGGTCACCCAATGAATTGAATAGGTTTAAAACAAACAAAAGGAAGTATTCCTTCTAGCAACGCACAGTCAACCTGTGGAACTCTTTGCCAGAGGAAAGGTCAAGGTGAAGGTCAAGACTATAACAGGGTTCGAAAAAGAACTAGATAAGTTCATGGATAAGAACATGATAGGTCCATCAATGGCTATAAGCTAAAATGGGCAAGAATGCAAAACCATGCTCTGATGTGTCCCAGCTTCTGTTTGCCAGAAGCTGGGAATGGGTGACGGGATGGATCACTTGATGATTCCCTGTTCTTTCATTCCCTCTGAAGCACCTGGCATTGGCCACTGTCGGTGTATGGCCATTCTAATGTTCTAATAGGCATTAGGAAGAAATTTTCCTTGTGGCAGGTTATTCCATAACCACCTTCTTCAGGATTTCTTGCACCTTCCTCAGAGGCATCAGGTACTGGCCACAGTTGGGAATGGACTGCTGGTCTGATCTGGTGGAGCACTTCTTAAGTCCCAGTGATATATATTTCAGATTGGAAAACCCTTAACTTTTATATGCCTCAGTTTCTCCAGGGTCACATGTAAGTCAGTGGCAGATGCAGTGTTTTCAGCTCTCATGATATTTGGTAGGGTTCTTTTAATTTTGTTTTGTTTTTTGAAAGCCCCAACTCCTGGAGCCATGTGAATATGTAAGAATCTCAGCTTTCATTTAAAAAAAAAAGAAAAGTTAGTTGCTTGCCTTCATAGTTGTGGCAAAATGCCTGAAAACATGATCTAAAGGCTTAGAAAGGAGAGGACCCCACGCTGATTTTTTTGTTTTTAAAGGCTTATGGATTTTTTTAAAGCCAGTCTCATTTTTCAGGGCCTGACTCATGATTTTTTAATGCTGGGGGTTGACGGTACTGTAGATGGTGCATGGATTTCCTCGCCTGAGGCGGGCTATGTAGTGGAGTGGATTTTTACGCACATGCATCATACCAGGGGAAAATAAACTGCATAAGGAAATTGTATTTCTATTAATAAAAGCCCTAGTAATAGCACTAACAACTGGAGCCACTTGAAAAATGTTGAGGGAACAGTTTTCTGCTGAAAAATACAGCGTTTGTTGAAATCATAGTGCTTTGCAGGAACATGTTAATTTCTATGCCATTTTAGATGGGGGAAAAATCAAAATGTTTTGTTTAAACTTTTATGCTGTACATATGCATAATATATATAAATACACCTTTACCCTGATATAACGCGACCCGATATAACACAAATTTGGATATAACGTGGTAAAGCAGTGCTCGGGGGGGTGGGGCTGCGCACTCCGGCGGATCAAAGCAAGTTCGATATAACACGGTTTCACCTTTAACGCGGTAAGATTTTTTGGCTCCTGAGAACAGCGTTATATTGGGGTAGAGGTGTATAACATATTCAAGCAATAGTTTCATGTAATATAAAAGTCTAAATGAAGCATTTTGATGTTCCTGAATCAATTTTTTTAGGATTTCTGTTCTGTGGGAAATTCTGAATTTCGGCTTTTCATTCCGATTCCAAATGGATTATTCCCCCCGCCAAGGTAGAACTTCCTGTGGAACAGGAATTCTGGTTCCCGACCATCTCTGCTAGCACTTATATTAAGAACAGAAAGTGAAAATTCATCAGCAGCCTACCTGATCTTTGGCACTGTGTTAAAGCCAGAGCTGCACTAATTTTGCCAGGAGAGGCAAATTAATGTTACTGTTGGATCCTAACTATTGTATCCCCTTATTTTAACGTTTAATCCAATCATTTCATGTAGCTAGTGGGTATAATCTGGGCACCCCCTTCACAGATGGAGTTGAAGCTTGTTCCCCATTTAATAACTTCTGATGTGACTCATTAACTCCGTGTCAAGAGGTATTAATGATCTCAGCTGCCATGGTGATGAGTGCAATAGTCTCAGCTATAAATAAATAAATATGCAAGTAATGGAGATGCAAACTAATTTCGGAGTTGTTGTTTCATGGAGTTGCTGGCACTACATGTATTAGTGTGCAGTTTTTCAAAAGTGCCCACAATTGGCCTGCCTCACTTGACTCCCGTCGGATTCCCTGGGATTTTTACTACCGTGGCAGAAGTTTGAAGCTGGGGCTGAGTGGTTTTGAAAATCCTGAAGTGTGAGCAGCGTTAATGTTTGCAAACCACTTTGCAAAGATACTTGTAGCACCCCTGTGAAATAGGTATCAGTATATCCATTTGACAGATGGAGAAAGTGAGGCACAGAGAGGGTGAGTGACATTTTCCAAGGGCGGAGAGGAAGCTGGCATTAGAGCTGGGACTATAACTCAAGAGGTCCTAGTTCCCAGCCCTGTGCTCAGACCACTAAACCAGGCCTGTCTCTTTTAGGAGAATGTATCAGTTTATGTTTAAATTTCAACTCTTCTCAGTGCTCTAAAATCTGCAGGGTTGCTTGGATTGCCTTGAAATTTGGTGTGAATCATAGAGCTGCAGGATTCTGTTAGTGATCCAGCTGTGGGGCCATTTGTCTAAGGGGTTCCTGAGATACAACCCTCTGAAAAAAAACCAGCGTTTCTTAAAATGCATATAATGTGCCAGGCGGGTCACACCTGGGCTTTGCTTTCTCTGCACAGCTAGCAGGGGTAGCTTAGGTCTGTCAGTGCTGGAGGGGCACCCCTGCCCGGGGCAGGCTCCGATCACTAGAGCTCGGCAGTGATTTCAGAGCTCGCCTGTCCCCGTGGCAAAGCGTTGCCTAGTGCATCCCCTGCGGCCACTGCAAGAGTGTTCCCTGCAGTGCATTGCCCACTGGCCTAACAGGATGGAAGTGCCGGGGTGACTTCTGCTTCCCCGGGAGAGACTCTCCCAGGATCAAATAGGTGTCTCTGGTAGGAAACATTTCCCGAGATTTAACTTTCGCTTTTCATCCTGTCGCTCCTGGGCTTTTCTCCCCGTAAGATTAAGAGGAGCCGGCTTCCTCGGGCCTCCATGAGAAGGAAGGAAATCTGGGACTGTCTGTACATAAAAAAAAAATACAGGGCAAGAGAAAGATGAGTCAGAGCCTGCTCAGCAGTCTGTCCGTAAGTTCACAGGGAGGGTACGACCTTAGCTAACCCCTGGTTGGCGCCCCTCTCACCCGAATGCCCTGAAGTTATCCCGAATATGCACCGATATTTGGCTTGGCGTACTCGTTCCCTCCACCCCCTGTGTGTTTCCCGTCTCTCGCTCACCCTGCCACGCTCACATAACCACGCATGCAGCGTGGAGCTGTGGATTGTTCCTCGGCTAGCGTGCGCGTGGAAGGATGGTTATTGCTGGCTCTGAGCCGGGTCCCCCCTCCCCAAGGCCCTGCTGCAGCTTGGGACTCGGAAAGCAAAATGCAAGCAGCTGGACTGATCCAAGGGCTGCAGGCTCCCTTCCCATCAGTGGGCTTTGTCCACGCTTCCTCTGGGTCCTAGAGGCTGCCGTGTTTCCGGGCCTGACCTGCTGGGAGTTCTCCGGGTCTTCGCTTCCATGTGGTAAGGAGAGGAAGAGTCGGAGATGGTCTGGGACAGACAGTCAGAGAAGGTTGCACAGATTTGAGCGGGGGGATGGCTTGGAAATGCTCTCACAGGTAAAAACGAGAGCTGCAAAGCAGAGGTGAGTGGATCTTGAGGAAGAGCCTTGAGGGTCACCAGGTCTGTGCCCTTGCCCTCCGCCCTTCCCTTTGGATCCAGGCTTTTCTAGTTCGTTTCTTATTGGCCGTCCCGGGGCATGGCACTGCTTTTCAGTCCCTTTGGAGATGGAAGCTGGGAGTACTTGAACCTTTGACAATCCGCCCTCCAGTTTTGCTGAATTGGGGTTAAACTCCCACTGATTCCAGTAGTGCAGGGTTGGGCCCTGAACTCACTGCTAGTGTGTGGGAGGGGGAGTGGTGGTGGTGGGGGAGTTGGAGGGGAGAGTAGGATTTAACCGAACAGTTCTGGCTGCCCATTTCAGCCTGGCTGGTGGAGGAGCACTGGGTCTGTGGGTGCAGATCAGGGACTCTGGAATGTATGCCAAGCTGCCGGCGTTTTCAGAGCGTTTGTTTGGTTCATGCTAGTGTGATGGACTGGGAGCAGCTCTGTAATAACGTCTGGGTTTGACATGTTCTGTCTGTTACTGCAGTGTTTACTCTACGGGCATAGAGCTAGTGAATAGCAGGTTCGGCAGGAAATGCAGGCAGGTAGCCC
This sequence comes from Mauremys mutica, assembly GCF_020497125.1. Lineage (NCBI taxonomy): Eukaryota > Metazoa > Chordata > Testudines > Geoemydidae > Mauremys > Mauremys mutica. The sequence continues at coordinate 287,609,421 of NC_059073.1, forward strand.
AGATAACATCATCTTTGCAGACACCCGTGTCCTCCTTCTTGATGGCCTGGTGCGACCATGTGGGGAGCTCGCCAAACTGGTTTTGGGTCCCCAGGCCAAGCGTGGGACCTCTGGCTGGATTTGAAGAGGCCACAAGGATTAGCGCTGAGGGAGGGGGGTACAGGGAGACAGGTTGTTGGGGAACAGACTGATGCCCGGTGGTCAGGGCCTGACGTAGGATATCCCTGCGCAGGCCTTTAGGTGAGATAGACATATGTGGAGGCCTTCTGTTGCTTTACAGACCTTTGCTCTTATGACTTGCTTTGTTCCTGTTGTTGAGATTCAACGATACTTGGGTTTCAGGAGGTTGTCTCGGGGTCACGGTATTTACCACTGGTCACAGACTCCTGAAGGAACCAACCACAGGTGTGCAATCCTGCTGGGTGAGCATGGTGGATCTACAGGGCGTGATAACCTGCAACATGGTCTCAGAGTGGGAGAAGCAGGACTCCACGGAAGGGCACAGAGGCACAAGGTCTCTGACTGTGTGTGTGTGTGGGGGTGCACTCAGAGAGACCCGGGAAGGCATCAGAGATGCAGCTAGCCCTGTAGTCATGATGCCAACAGTAGGCCTGGCACCACACAAGCACAGTATTAAGAGACAGCCCCTGGCAGCAAGAGCTTGCCACTGAGGCAGGTGTGACGTTATCTGATTAAAATAAGACGATGCAAATCAGCCTGTAACGATCCACCCCCACTCTGAGCCGGGGCCCCTTGTGACTTGCCATTTCTAGAGCTCACAAGAAAATAAGACCCAAGAGTCTCCCAAGTGCCTAGTGATTTGTGGGTGCCCCATTTGAGATGCCTTTAAAGAGGACTGGTTATCAGAGAGGGGTGCAAAGCACTATCTGGAAATCAGGCTCCTTTAAGATGTCTCATGTTGGGCCGAAATGATTAGTCCCTTGAGAAAATCTTATACGCATGGGCATGGTGAATTTACTTGTCTTGCTGTGTATTTCCTAGTTGCTACCATGCACTGATACCAGACAGCTCCACTCTGTGCTCTGCATTCAAGAAAAACTCCCACTGGTTCAGTGTGTGGTCTTGAATGTGGCTTTGCCTTTGATTCTTTAGCGAATGTATTTTTCCATTCTGCAGGTTTCCAGTAGTAAACGGACTTTGGCCCCATGTCAGGCTGATATTCAGTAACTGGGCCTTTGCACACTTTTTGTGCATCTGCTTTCATGCATGCTGCTATACGTGCATTTGCAAATTGGGAATTTGGGGAGGCCAGCTAGGCATCAGTCCAGCCTTCTGCATACCCATTTCCTTTGCAGGCTTGGGAGCGTTGGTGTGCAATCCACACAAGCAAAGCATCTTTCTCCCTCTCTAATGACTGGTCTGCGTAAGTCCTTTTGCTCAAACAGCAGAGGCTGATCTGAATAGGGCGACCAGATAGCAAGTGTGAAAAATCGGGACAGAGGGTTGGGGGTAATAGCAGCCTATATAAGAAAAAGACCCAAAAATCCGGACTGCCCCTATAAAATTGGGACATCTGGTCACCCTAGCTCTGAAGGCTCTGGGTTCAAATCCTGTTGTCAGGCCAAGCATGGTCAATTACACATGCAACTTCAGGGGAAAGCCAAATCAAATAGAAATATTTTCATTTTATTAAATTTTTTAGTTAAATAGTTTAAACCTTCGCCCCGCAGCACTGGCAGCCTAGTACAGGACATGGCTACAAACAAAACGAAACTGCTCAGTCTTGTTTCACTGTCCAGTGCACAAAGAAAATTGCCCCACTGATAAGTAAATTTTCCAGTGCGGTTCCACTCTGAAAAGTGACCTTGTGAAAAAGGTATCAGGGGGAATCAACATTGATTGGACCAGATTGTCAGCTCCTGTCAGTTGGCACAGTGCAATGGGAATCACTGGAACTACCCTGATTTTTTGCACCAGCTGAAAATCTGGCTCATTATGTCTCTGTGACTCCAGATCAAACGTGTTTAGTTTACAAGTGAAAAAATGCTTTGTGAATAGGTTTTAAATTGCCAGGCCTGCAAGATGTGAAAGTCAAGCTGTGCTCTCTCTAGCACGTGCAGCCCCGTAGGTAGCAAAGATTCTGCAAGCCAAATGCTCTGTCACACCTGTGCTGACCTGTTATTTATCTTCCAGCCGCACAGAAAACGTGCTAGGCGCCTCACCGGGACAAGTGCTGTCACGGGCCCTACCCGAAAAAGTGTGCTAACTAAATTAAACACTGCAGATAAGGATCAAAGACAGGCACATGAGTGCCAAAGTGAGACGGAGGTGGCACTGCCTAGTGGATAGGACATTGGGTCAGGACTTGGAAGACCTAGATTCTGTTTCCAGCTCTGCCGCCGATTTGATGTTTAGCCTTGGGCATGGCATTTTACCTCTCTGTGCCTCTATTTCTTTGGTGCAGGGCCTGGCTCTTACTGAGTGCATGTACCGTGCCTAGCACAATGGGGCCTGGTTTCTGACTGGAGCCAGCCTCTAGTTGTTACCATCATACCAATGTTATATAATACCAAAGATACGCTGGCAGTCAGCCCACATGGTTACTGAGTCAGACCTGTGCCCAGGGTGACAATTCAGTTCTTTGTTCCCTGTCTTCCCCTTCTCATAGGCTTAGCCACAGATGTGAGTTTTCAGCAGGGATCTGACTGACACAAAGGAGGTGGCTTGACCTGAAGACTTGGTTGAAAGCCTTCCAGTCATAGAAGCATAGATTATTAGGGTTGGAAGGGACCTCAAGAGATAATCTAGTCTAACTCCCTGCTCAAAGCAGGACCAATCCCCAAATGGCCCCTTCAAGGATTGAACTCACAACCCTAGGTTTAGCAGGCCAACGCTCAAACCACTGAGCTATCCTTCCCTCCCGAGGAAGTCATAAGGGGGCGGTGTGGAAGCGGGTATGGCAAGCCCTGTATGAGTCTGAGATGAAGGGTATTGAGGCTGGTTTGGCTGGGGAAGGGAGGGAAGACTCCATGGAAGACCAGGTGGGAGCTGGAGGCAGGGGCCATGTGACATAGGGCAAAGACAGGAAGAGTGAAGCTGAGTGCCGTGCAACGGGGAGCCAATGCAGTGACTCCATGTTGTTGGGAGGTAGGCCATGGTCTCAGTGATGCTCAAGGAAGCAGCAGCAGTATGGATTGTCTGGAGAGGCGGTCAGCCAAGTATCAATGACCTGAGAGAAGGAGATGTAGCTGAGCGATTTGGCCATCAGGACAGGGAGGAAGAGGCAGAGTTTAGAAGTGTGGAAATCAGTGACCTGATTTGTGAGGGGGCCGGGAGAGGAAGGAGTTGACGACAACGCTGAGGTCCTGAGCCTGGGTGGCAGGTAGGACACCGGCACGTTCAGCTGGTGGGGAGGCTGGAGGAAGTGGAGCAGGCATGGGAGGAAAGCTGATGAGCTTGGTTTGAGCCATGTTGAACTTGAGATGATGATGAGCTAGGTGAGGAGTGGAGGTGAGACGTAGATTTGAGGGTCAGCACAAAAGTGCAAGCAGGTGAGGTCACCCACGGTAGGAAGCAGGTGGGGGCTGAGAACCAAGACCTCTGGGATTAGTGCAGCATGGGGGAAGAGGAGGAGGAGGAGCCGCTGAAAGGATGAAGGGCATAACACACAGGAGCCTCCCATCCACCCCCACTGTGCCCTCTAAAGCCCCCTGGAGCAGATCTTCAGCTGCTCTTCATGACTTCAGTGGCGCTGGGGCCAGTTTGCACTAGCTGAGGCTCTGGCCCTCTGGGTTTAGAAATGTTCCTTTGTAACAGTCTCCTCTTGAATCTCTCCCATCACTCTCCCCTGGATCCAGCTCGATGCAAACTGCTGCCTCTCCCCTTCCAAGCCGGCACAGTCTGGCTCCCTGTGCTCCAGGAGAGAGAGTGCTAGCGTTGTCCTCTTTCACCCCTCTTGGTTTCAGTGCTGACGTGCCTGTTACTTCAGCTGTGCGAGGCTGTTTTCATATCATTGCCTGCCACAGTAAAGCTACCTGTGCAGTGGTCAGTAGTAAGTCTGCTTAGCGCTTGTATTGTTCATCTCCAAATGCTGTAGGAAGATAGGGTGACCAGATGTCCCGATTTTTATAGGGACAGTCCCAGTATTTGGGGCTTTGTCTTATATAGGTGCCTATTACCCCCGACCCCCTGTCCCGATTTTTCACAAGTTGCTATCTGGTCACCCTATATGAAGATTAATGTTCCCCAGGGGTAGGTAAGGAAGCAGCATGCTGGATATTTTACAGATAAGGGATCTGAGGAAGGCACGCTTACAGAGGCTCCAGCGGCAGGCTGTATGGGAGCTGGGGCTGGGAGTTCCTGGATCCCCGTTTCCTGTGCTTGGATCACATCGGATCCTCTGAGGGGAGGGAAGAAGAGCGGGGAACCCCTCAAAACCAAGGTGTAGTAATAATGCGGGGCTGCCATGAGCATGTCTGTTGGCCAAAGCCGTCGCAGCCCATCAGCCCGCCTGTGGCCCAGCCACCGCTGGAGGGTGACGGCGCTACACCCAGCGGGTTTCGCTCACTGATCAGAGAGGCAGCGTGGGTGATAGCTAGGGCTGCTGATTTGGCAGAAATCACAGCGCCCTCATGGAAAATTCAGTCAGAGTCACCGGGTCTGTGACTGCTCTGCGAGTTCTGATAAAAATACCCTGACAGAGGAGGAGGGACCGACTGCTTCAGCAGCGCCCCCTGCCCCGGCAACCTTAATCCCAGCCCCGTGCTGAGGGGAGAGGTGGCCCGGGGCGGGGAGGGCTGGGGAGTGAGCCTGTCCCACACTCACTCAAGGCATGTACAGCAGCAGCTCCTGTGTCCCCCTGGCTTGGGCCCAGCTCCCCACTCCGGGTGTTGTGACTCATAGACTTTAAGGTCAGAAGGGACCCTTCATGGCAGAGGGGCAGCTGGGCCAAACCTGAGTGGGGCTGCGATCCTGAGTGCCAGGTCACAGCACCTGGAGTGGGGAGCCGGCCCAGGCTTGCCAGACAGGAGCCACAGGAGCCACCGCTGCGGGGTGAGTCACGGACACATGCCAGATTGAAAAATCTCACTATTTGTGACTCTCTTCCCCACCGTAACATACTTGCAGACCTAACGATAGCTCTGGGGTCCCTCAGCACCAGACATGCAGGTCTCTAATCCACTGGGTTTACAGAGCCTCTCGTCCTACTTGTCGCGGTGATACCATCACAGAAGTTGGGCTGAAGTTTTATTGAGCCGTGGTACATATGAAATACCAGGCTGCACCTAACTGTTGATTTCAGTGGGAGCTAAGCACCTAAATACCTTTGAGGATCTGGGACGACTTCTCCACCTGAGACATCTTAATAACTTTCCCAACCACGCAGAAGGAGTTAAAGACAGGGTTAGAACTTGGGATGCTCCCAGTACCTAAGAGCTGTTTCCAGGTACATTAGTGAAATCTGGTGTTTCCAGTGTGGGAGTCTGGGTGCCTAGACTGGATGATTGGTTACAGATTCTGTTCATGCCCATGCAAATGTATCATGTTTCCAGGATTTTCATTATCCTTTCAAGGTTAGATCGAATTGGCATCAGGAAAGGCCTGCTCAGCAAGTTTGACATAATCCAGGAGCGGAGGGTGAATTTACAGATCAAGAGTTAAGAACAAAAATAATACGGTATCTTTTCTTTTCATAAGGCATAGTATGAAAAAAACATTAACTTTCTCTAACCACAAACGTTCATTGGACATGCCATCATTGCAGACAGAGTCACATAGGCTGCTTCTGGAACAAATTTCTTGTGGGAGGAGAAAGTAATTTATTGTCAGAGGTGATTCCTTGGTTGAATCCCTCAATCCTGACTGTTCGTTGGTACATATTCATAGGGAACCAGTTGCCATGCTGTCTATTTGCTAATGAGGCACTCATTGTTTTCTACTGAGTACAGTGAGTGATGATTTGATCTGATTATGTTTTTAATAATTTTCCCCCTTTTAATATTGTTCTGGCAAAACCTGATTGCAATTTTTTTGTTGTTGTATCCAGCACTCCTTGAGGCAAACTGGCCATAGAACCTGCTGTTCTGTTCTTGTTTGGAAAAACAGAGTAAAAAATTCTTCTTAATCTAAAAAGAAAAAGAGGAATAGATTTGTGGGGTTGTCGTTAGATGCTATTGGCCAATTGATCTGTTAGAATCCATGTGATTGCTTACCAGATAAATAATTATAGTTCCTTTATATAAATAAAAATATTTTCTAAAGAAATGTTCTGTAGTTACATTGAAGTGGTCAAACTCAGTGTGAGCTTATGTTTTAACTAGAGCTAGTTGGAAAATTGTTTGGGGTGTTTTTCAGTGAAAATTTGAAAGCTGAAAAATTTCAATTTGGAAATGCTTCTGCAATACCTAGTGGTTTCCTTCCCCTAGCTAGGCTGAGCTGTATGGTCTGACTGCATTTCCCAGGATGTAATCCAGTCCTTTTAGAGAGAAGAGGTGGTGTATCATGGGAGTCCCTGGTTGTGGTGTATCATGGGAGATGTAGTCCAGCTGGGAAGCCTGGCAAATGGAGGAAAATGGGGACATGAGGCAAACAAACTACAACACCCATGAGTCACTAGCAACATAACCAAATTCAAATATTTTGGATTTTGGCTGCATTATTTAGGTTTTCAGGCTTCAATTTATTTCAAATGTATTTTTCTGGTGGAAAGCAGACACTCTGCACATTTAGTTTAGTCGAAAACCCTATTTTCCATCCACAAATTTTCAACCAGCTCTAGCTTTAACTTAAAAATAGCAGAGGGCGTCCTTGGAGGTGGGTGAAACAGTAAAGCAAGGTATTGCTGAGACCAGATCTCAACGCGCTCAAGTGTCTTTACGGGCAGCACAGAAATGTTGGAAAAGCCGCTCCGGTTTTCATCCTTTGCCAGAACACCTGTGGATGGTCCCTTGTCACTAGACTTACTGGAGATGTTGTGAGGCTTCCATGCAAACAAAGGCAGGGTCTGAACCTGAGTTTCTGAGCACCCGCAGCTACCCCAGAAGCTGATGAGAGCTCCGAGGGCTCTAACCTTCCCGTGATCAGGACCACTTCTGCATTTCAGCACTTGGAACTATGCCCTGTGGCGATAATAAACACAAATATCCCTTGGCTGAAGGATGTCCAGAGGGGCACATACCCTGTGATGCAATAGGACTGGCCAGGAGGAGTGAGGGCCTGTGGCTGTGATCTTATCTCCTCCGTTTCCATGTGCTGGCGAGCTGCAGTTATGCGTCTGCTCTTTCTTGTGGCTCGTTTCATAATACATGCTGGCGGCTGCTCTTGCTTTCTGCAGGTGGCTTTAATAACTCCCTCCCCAGAAGCTGATGAGAGCTCCGAGGGCTCTAACCTTCCCGTGATCAGGACCACTTCTGCATTTCAGCACTTGGAACTATGCCCTGTGGCGATAATAAACACAAATATCCCTTGGCTGAAGGATGTCCAGAGGGGCACATACCCTGTGATGCAATAGGACTGGCCAGGAGGAGTGAGGGCCTGTGGCTGTGATCTTATCTCCTCCGTTTCCATGTGCTGGCGAGCTGCAGTTATGCGTCTGCTCTTTCTTGTGGCTCGTTTCATAATACATGCTGGCGGCTGCTCTTGCTTTCTGCAGGTGGCTTTAATAACTCTCTCCCGCCCCTCCGGGTTGAATGTATTAAACCCTTCCCTCCTGCCCAAATATTTAAAGTCTAACATTGGTCCCCAACAGAACAGAGTTATTAGGGTTCCTGGGAATAGCATTGCAGATCCGGGGAAGCCATAAAGTTTTGACGGTGGTGTCAAGTCGGGACAAGGGGTGGGTGGGTGGGAAACTGGCCCAGCTCCCTCCAAACAAATTGCCAGCAAAGCTATTAGCTCCAATGCAGGAGGCATGGTGATCTCAGAGGTCACTAACTGCCAGTGAGAGATGCCCAAAAAACGCTTGCCCTGGTTCTTCCTTGCCTTGCCTTTTATTCATAGACTCAAGCCAATGCCAAGCACTGGGTTCAGACCCTGATTTAGTTTTGTCTGTCCTGCAAGGTTCCTGTTTCAGTTCGTTTGCAGCTAGTTGGGCTTGAGTTGGTGGCACTGGATTGGGAGTGCCCCAGGACAAGGGAGGGTGAGTCGACAAAGTCGCGGCACTGGTATTTTGGGATGAATTAAGCTGAGCTGCACCGGCTGTATCTCCTAACAATAAATAAGTTAAAAGTAGCTTCTCTCCTCCCATTGTTTCCATGACCTGTATGGGTTTTGGAGATTGGAATCAGTGTCTCTCCAGGTCATGGTGTGGTGAGGATTTGTGGATTGATGTTAACACTGCTCCGGTCCATGCTGTACTTGCTCTGTGGCTAGAGAGCTCTTTGGTCTCTGGGGCTGTCAATCCAGGCACTGATTTTGTGTTTGCGTTGCCAGAGGCTGGTGAAGTCCATTGCATAGAACACAGCTATATTCTCTCACTTGTGAACATGACGGGAGGGTGCTCCAGCCAGCTTCCACTGCTTCCCCAGGGTTGTTGCTTCTCTTGAGTCAGACGTTTGGTTTATGGACCGGATGGAGGTTCCCTCGTGCCAGGGTCGCCGTGTTCCTGCCAAACTGAAAGACGAATCAAAAGCAGGAGACGGAGGCATAACAAGATCAGTGGCCAGAAAACGAAGTCAGTAAATTCCAAACTAGAAACAGGACCCATTATTTTTTTTTAACAGTGAGTTGCATTGCCCGTTGGAACAGGTTATCGGATTATCCCTCTCATGGATGTATTCCAAATGGAGTGCAACGTCACAGAGAGCATGAAAGCATCTGATACCAATAACGAGCAAATCTGCTGCTGAAAAGCAAAGCTTAGGTCATTGGCAGGACGCAGCTAAGACGCATGTTGTCATCACTGATTCTGGGATTGATTAGAGCTGCCTGGTGGGGTAAAATACGCACATGGGGTTACGGATTTCACGTATGCAGAATGAATTTGTTAAACTTAAAACACAGCCTCCACTTTGGGGGGACGCTTGGTCTGCGGAGCTGGCCTATCGTCCCTGGCTAGCACTTCCACCAGTGATGCTTCTCTGGTGAGTGCATCCATGAGAACTGGGAATAAAACCAACTGGATGCCTAGCAAAAAGGGAGGAGGTTGACAGCATGTGGGTGTGTCAGAAAAGGAGGGAAAGCAACTGGGGAAACGGTTAGGTGAAATCCCTGTGTTGAGCAAGAGTTAGTCACGGTCAAGGAATAAGCTTGGCTTGTCCTGGATCATTGACAGTAGAAGTCGTTGAGAAGCGAAGGCCTTTTCCAGCGAGAACTGAAGTGTGAGGTTAAGCAAACGATGGTGCAGCATCACGCTAAGAATGGTGGTTCTAGCATGGGACTGGAAATCAGGACTCCTGGGTTCTCTCCATAGATTTCCTACTGACTTGCTAAGGGTCATCACCTTAGGCAGGTCACCTAACCTCTTGGAGTCAGTTTTTTTTTTCATCCGAAAGGAAAAAGAGATTACTACAGACTTGGGCCTTTCCAGTGTGTTTGGGGTCTCTCTGTTTTAAACAGGGACTCAGTGTTGTTCAGTGGTATTGACCCTGCACACAGCAGGGAAATCTGCATATCAGATGGGATTTTCAAGGGTCTAGAGAACATCTGAGGGGTGTTTTGTGCCTATGGGGGAAGTGTGATAGAAGTGCAGAAGTCTTTCATTATCATTGCTGCTTTTTCTGTTCACCCATCCAACCCTGATCTCCATTCAGTCACTTCCTGCTCCCAGCCAGACCCTGATCACTAACTGATTACAGTGGTCCCCGAAAATCCCTGCCCAAATTAGACTGTAACTCCCTCCGGTGCTGGGCCTCGTAGTTTCCACAGCACCATGAACACCGACAGCACTGTACAAATAGTAACAGTGCAACTGTTCCTAGACCCAGCATTGCCAACCCCACACATTCAAAAATTGCCAGCTGGACTTCCAGTAATCTTGAGGTTGACTTTAAAAACCATGAGATTTTTTTAAAAAAGTAAATGTTTAGGGGTTTTACATTTTTCTTCTGGTGTTTGAACCTTTAGGGTTCATGTTTTCACACTTCTCTTTGCAACCAGAAGGCCTAGAGACCTGTCTTTGTTTTTAGATGAAAGCTGAGGTTCTTGGGTATTAACATGAGTCCAGGATCTGGGAACTTTAAGAGACTATTGTGAAACTTGCAAAAAAAATTTCAAGAGTTGGCAGCACTGTGGGCATCAGAAAGAATCTTTTGTTGGCCATTGATCAAGAAGAGAGAAAGAAGTATTTATTTCTAACACACGGAGCATGAAGTGAATCATCCCATCTCCCCTGAGTAAATGAAGCACAGTGGCACCGGAGTGAAATGTAACACTTGGAGAGCTGCTCTTTGCATAGCTCTGCTGTGTTTCCCTTTGCAGAGCACAGCAAGGAGCATGCTGGGGCCAATCTGAAGCTTACAGATGAGTTACCGTGATGCTCGGTGATTAAGTGCTGGGGTGCTGTAGAAATACAGGAAGTCCCTGAGCCTTCTCTGTCCTCTGAAATATTGCCCCGCTGCAAATTGCAGAGCAGGTGCGCTGGGAGAAAGTGCATCCAAACTCTTCGCAGCTGGAGGCTTGTTTGAGGATGTAAGGGCAAGATCCTCAGCTGGTTTAGCTCCATTGGCTGTGCTGACTTGCACCAGCTGAGGATCTGGCCTTTATGCCCTCAGCTGGGTGGTGGGGGCTGATATGTGAGTGAATTACGGTAACCCAGAGTTGAGTAAGAGGAATGGAGGTGTGTGGTAAGCTTAGGGTCAAGTCTTGCCAGGCCAGGAGATCTCTGGGGAGGCTGGAGAGAAGGTCACGAGGAGCAAGGCAGTACTGAGATGGCTGCAACTGTGGAGGTCGACTTATATTGGCATCACTTGCTTGTTAGTTTCATCCTCATTCAACTGGAGGTTGGCTTATACGTGGGGTGACACAGGTCCCTTCAGTAAGGTAGGGTCCCCCCCACATAGCATTTCAAGTGTTTCCCTGGCAAGCAGTCTGCACTCTAGATTCTAGTGAATTCCTGTTTTAGTAATGACACCGTGCCACGCACAGCGCGGTCCAAGTAACGATCCTTTTAAAAAAAATACAGTTTATCATCATAGATAGATCCACAGATCTCACCATGGGTCTGCAGCCTGCTTGCAGCTTTGGGGGCAGAAACCAGAGCTGTCAGGCACTGTCAGTGAGACCTGGCACTCTCCCAAAGAGCCTGCCCGTCTGCTTCTGCCTTCATAAGCTGCAGCGAGGTGGATGATGGATGCCACCCTGGCTCTTTCCCTGCCCCCCTAGAGGGCAGTAGAGTCTTTCTTTAAATCGACCCCAATATTTTGAAAACAATTTCTTAGTGCGGTTGGGCTCGGATTGTTTTTTAGTTTCTGGTAGATATAATCAGACTCGGGTATTTTGCTTCCATCAATAAGGGCCTGCTGCTTCAAGCTTCCGGCACGTCTTCCCTTCCTGTTCCATGCCCGAGGCCGCTAATGGAAAATGGGCAAGAAAAGCTTTGTTCCTCTCCACTTACTGAGAGTACTGGCCCTCCATGTGGCCATCCCCTCGGTCTCCTTTGTACGGGTCAGAGTGCAGCCAAGCAGCCGTGGAATGGCTTGGCCTGGCCTGTCCCCACTTTCTGGCCCTCGCACTCAAGCTGCTCAAGAGATGATTTTTGTTCCCACCAAAAATGTTGATGAAAAAGTTCGAGTCGTGGAGTTTAAAGCCAGAAAGGACCCTCAGATCTTCTAGCCTGACCTCCTGTAGCTCACAGGCCACCACCACCACCCAATACCCGCACACTGAACCCAACAACCGGAATGAGACCCAAGAGTTATCGCCCACAGAAGGCTATTATGTGCCACAGGAAGGACTGAAGTGCCCAAGGCCCCACATTAAATCATTAAATGAGATGTACCCAGATAATCCTGGCAGGCGCCCTGCATCCATACTCTGCAGAAGGGTTTCATTGAAAGCCTGACAATTTTTCTGACCAAAAATTGAAATTTTTTCAGATTTTTTTTTCAACAACTCCCCCCCCCACACACTTCCCACTGAAATTTCTGTTTTGACCAAAAAGCCATTTCTTTTGTAACCCCCTTCCCGCTTCAAACATTTCAAATGAAAAAACTCAACCTCTGCTTCAAATGTTCTTCTGTCAAATATAGATGGCAGCGCGGCATAGTGGATAGGCACTGGCCTAGGGGGAAGAGGGGGTTTCTGTTCCCAGCTCTTCCACTGCACTGCAGTGTGACCGTGAGCTGTTTCCTCTCCCCTCCCCGACCTCTTTACTCGTCCTTCCTATTTAAGTTGTGCACTGTTCGGGGCAGGGACTGTGTCTTATTATGTGCTTTGCAGAGCATCAAGCAGGAGTGCTTCTAGGCATTACTGTATTGCAAATAATAAACCGTAAAGGGCCTCAGATCAGGCCCACCCAGCACTGTCCTTTTATTGGCACATGAGAGGGTCTCGTGCTCTGCAGTGGGCAGCGCTGGTTGTCAGTAGCAGATTTGAAGGTGATAAGGAAAAGGCATGATGAGATCCTTTGGCAGGAAGCTGGCGCTTCAGACTAGAAATAAGGTGCAAATTTTTAACAGCGAGGGAAATTAACTATTGCATAAGAATAAGAGCATAAGCACGGCCAATATAGGTCAGACCTAGATGTCTGTCTAGATGTCTCAATAGAGCTGCAACCTTGGCACCCAGCAGGCAATTCACCGTGTGGTTCTTCCCGTCATCACAAACCCAACTATTTATATTTCTAATGATCGAATCCCCCTATTACCTGTCTCTTCCTAATAATGGGGTTCCCTTCCCCTGAAGGGGTATCCTCAGTGCGAGAGGATACCATGACATCATCTGGAAGGAGAGTCCCAGATATAGGATCATTTCCTCCACTCCAGCTTGATCTTCTTCCTCAAGACTTCTATCTTCCCAAACAAGGCTGTCAGTCTGGGGGTGGGACCTCTCTGCTGTGTCCCAGAAAGTCTCCTCTGTGTACCTCTCTGTCTCCTGTAGCTCCTCCAGTTCAGCCACTCCGGTCTCCAGAGTCTGTACTCGGTCTCTGAGGACCATGAGTTACCTGCACCAAACGCACACACCTGCTCACAAGGCAGGTAATCGCACATGTTGCATTTGGTGCAATAAACTGGACAGCCCCCACTCTGCTGCTGGATTATTTTTACGCTTGCAGGGGTCTTTGTTTGTTCTTTTGGGGGGGGGTTATTGGCCTAAATTGAGAATATGTTTGTTAGGTATATCTGCCTCCCTCGCAGAACTCCCCTGTTTGCTGCTCCTGTTTGCTAGCCAGCCATTGGAATGACTTATCTAGGAACACCGTGGAGCCTCCATGGCTTGTGGTCTTTAAATCAAGACTGCCGTCTCTCGAAAGGAGTTGCTAGAGCTCAAACAGGGCTTGATGCAGAAATCAGGTGAGCTTCTATGGCCCGGGTTATGCAGGAGGTCAGACTAGATGATCACCATGGTCCTGTCTGGCCTTAGAACGGGGGTTCTCAAACTGAGGGTTGGGACCCCTTACGGGGTCGCAAGGATATTACGGGGTGGGGTCGTGAGCTGTCAGCCTCCACCCCAAACCCCGCTTTGCATCCAGCATTTATAATGGTGTTAAATATATTAACAGATATTTTTAATTTATAAAGGGGGAGGGTCACACTCAGAGGCTTGCTGTGTGAAAGGGGTCACCGGCAGAAAAGTTTGAGGACCACTGCCTTAGACTGTATGACTCTACGAATAGAGTTGCTGCTTAAATACCCTATGCGGTACTAGCTGTGGACCGGTGGCAGCAGTAGCGTAGCTAGCGGGGTTCAGTGGAAGCAGCTGCTTCCCCTCAGGGCGGCAGGCGTAGGGTGGGGCAGGGCACGGCTGGAGGAGCTGGGGGGCGTGGCCGGAGGAGGAGCCAAGGGGAGAGGGGGCACGGCGTGGCCGGAGGAGCCGGGGGCCGTGGACGGAGGAGGAGCCAAGGGGGGGAGGGGGCACGGCGTGGCCGGAGGAGGAGCCTTTTTTATGTTTGCTTGCTCCACCTGCTGTTAGAACCTGGCTACGCCACTGAGTGGCAAATGCTTAAGATGGAGGTTTTTCTCTCTTGCTGGGGGTGATTAGACCCCCGTCTGGCACTGCTCCAGAGCGGCAAGACACATTGTAGGGTTTAGGGACCTTTACTATTCAAAAGGAAAGGAAAGTACAGCTAGAAAGGGAACAACCAATTATACTGTTCTCCAGCCTCGGGCTGTTACTAAACAGCTGCAGCATGACTACATTTTTCCAGGTGATGCCTTGCCTTAGGCAACAAGAAATACAACAACTTAAATCATCCTAACCAGGGCTGATAATGAGTTAAATAATGTGAGTCGGCGTGTTATGTACTGTAATTGTGTAATTGCCTTTAACAGGTGTGTGGGTTTGGCAGGCAGAATGCAGCACCTTTTGAGAGACCGCTGCGGGAACTTGTGCTGCGCCCTGTTCTCTGTCCAAGAACATAGAGGAAGCTAGGCCAGCTGCTCTTCAAGTGAGCAGCAAAACCCCCACTGACCTCAATAAATCCATTCTGGGGCTGAACTAGGAGCCCTGAGTGAAAATGTTCCCAGGCAGGTGGCTAAAGTAACCAGACTTGACTCATGAGGCTGAGCAACATCTGCCGTATTTTCCATTATTTTCCATTAGCTTGAGAAGTCGCTATTGATTTGTTCCGATGGTTTGCTGACCCTGCTGGGCAGAGGTGCGGGGGATGAGAGGATGAGTTATCCCAGTTGCTTAACAACACAGATTTCATTCAGGAAAACTGCCCTGCTTACAGCGTTTTTTTCTTTTGAGTCTTCATTTAATGGATGCAAAAAAGACCAAACTTTTGGTTCTGAACTCTTTACCGTGCCAGGGACCCTCTCATTCTGCAAGGTATGTACTTATGACCAGGGGGTCAAGAAGACAATGCCATCTTCCGGAACAGTGAGAGAAACCATGCTGGATAAAGTAGCCACGTAACTTAGCACTGAAGTGAAGTGTGTGTGAGGAGAAAAATGGGAAACATAGCCTAGTAAAAATGAGAAGCTAGTATATGCTGTGACATACTAGCGTTGGGTGTATGAGCGAGTGAAGTCATCCTGTGGGCTACTTGTAGACGAGGGATATATTACTTCTGTCTGAGGTAGCACAGTGCAGTGGTTAGGGGGCTAGACTGGGACTTGGGAGATCTGGGTTCAACTTCCTGCGTTATCACAGACTTGCTGAGTGACATTGGGCAAGTTGCTTTGTCTTTCTGGGTCTCAGTTCCCCACCTCTAAATAGACAAGGCGATTAACCATTGGCACAATTTACTAAGGGTCATGGTGGATTCTCCATCACTGGCAATTTTTAAGTCAAGATAGGATGTTTTTGTGAAAGATCTGCTCTAGGAATTTTTTTAGGGGGGGGTTGCGTTCTCCGGCCTATGGGATGCAGGAGGTCAGACCTGAAGATCACAGTGGACCCTTCCGGCCCTGAAATCTAGGAATCGATGACAAAAGTGAGGGTGTCATGGTTACAGGGCAAGCTGCACTTCCGGCCCCCCTAAGTGCAGCGCCTCAGGTCTTGGGCCTCTTGTCCTTTTCCTGTCTGCAGGTGGAGTTCCCCGTTCTTCCCCTCTCAGACCATGATCTGGTGACACCACCTGAATGTTGCTCTGCAGGTCCGACTGGGTGCAGGCACCCACTTTTCTTCCCTTGGGGAGCCAGTGACCTTAAAACCATGTGCTTTTTATTTAACAGTAGGAACAAGCACTAGAGAAAAAATGATTTTACATCAACAAACCAGCCTATACACATCTATCTTACCTAAAGGCCTACCATCCCAGAAGGGCTTCCTGGGCTAGATTCTCCAGACACGCCCAGTGGGTTCCTGGGTCTGATTGTGGTTTCCCCTGCACTCCCCAAGACACTCTCTGTCCTGTTAAATCTTGCCAGCCTTCTTTGTTCTACAGGAGGCTTATTCAAGTCTTCGTGAGCTTTGGCCCGTGCTGGTCGATCCAGTCTAGTAGACTTAGTGGGGGATTGAGCTAGCATCACTGGCATTAACAGTCTTCAGTGTCAGATGGTAGCTGTCTAGATCATCCTTTCCTTCTTCCCTCTACTCTCGACTGAGTGAGAAAGACTTAAACCCAAACACAGAAAACACCATCCCAATAGCCAGGCCCAATATGCAGCAGTAATAAATTCTCACAGGGCAGTTCCATATTCACTAGAGGGAATACTACATTCCCTACCTTACAGGGGTGTTGTGAGCAGAAATACAGTAAATAGTGCGAGGTTCTCAGATACCCCGAGGATAAGGGCTGCATAAATGCCCAAGGGCTTTTCTACGTTGGAAAGTTTTAGCAGTTATCCAGGTATCGTTCTACTGGTATAGAACAACCCCTCCAGCGTATGGCTGCTCTGTTATTCTGCTATAAAAGAGTTTTCAGTTTAACTTACACGCTGTCCCAAGCAACATGAGCTAAACTGAAAAAAAAAAAAAAAAAAGGAACTCTTACACCAGAATAAGTGGTGTACTGGGGGTTACACAAGGATGGCTATTTCTGGTTAAATTCACACCTTTGGTTATATAGAAAAAAACTTTCCCATGTAGACCGGCCAGGGATGGATAGATACTGTCACCTAAGGGTGCCCTGAACTAATAAAGGCCTGTAATTTTTATCCCCTAGAACTGTAGGACCAGCGTTCTAGCCCCAGCTCCCCGTGTGTGTTTTAGACAATAATTGTTTCTCATCTGCAGCCTTTGGGTTTATCTCACTGTAATGTGTGTGGGCGTGTGTACGGTGCAGTACTTCACTGCACTATGCAGGCTGGCTTGCCGTATCGAACACTGAGCGCCGCTGAGGTTCTGATCATGCTAAGCTCAGAGACGCTAAGTGGTAGCAGGGGAGGGAAGCAGCTGAAATCACTACAAGCTCATTTGGTTCCTTTTGTGGTTTGAGGAAAGAAGCCAAATTGACCCTCAGGTCTTTTGCTATGAATTCCAGCTCTTGGGTTGAGCAGGAGGAACGCTGTCCCTGCTGCATGCCTGCGGTGATTGATGCCGAGTGCACGCTGGTTCCCAAGACTTAGTGTAAGACTTTCCCCAGACTTAGTGTAAGAAGTATGTGGTGTGTGCCCGGTGGTGCCTTTCCCCCGGATCCCGCAGTGTCACAGCCCATGTCGAGGAGGAAGGAGCATAGCACTTGCATGCTGCCGCTTTTGTCTAGTCGTTCGGGGCCCGATTCTCATTTACGCCAATGCCCCTTGGCACCGCTCTGGCAGTGTATAGGAGTCTTCAGGTGGGTGTAAGTTTACTCTCCTTGTAAAGCCCCGTTTACACTGCCAGTGTGGGGCCAAGAGGGCGATCGTGTAGATAAAAATCGTGCCCTCGGTCTTCAGAGCTGCTTCTGAAACAGACGAGGTTTGTGTGGAATGTGCTCTCTGCTCACCATACGCCCACGTAACCCCTGTTAATTCCCAGCTGGAGGGGCTGTGCTCCCGCAGCTGGAAAATCATGCTGCCCCCCGCTCAAGCGATTA